>NW_027507903.1:509846524-511054024 GCF_037356315.1 Lithobates pipiens | reverse complement strand
CTTATTACAAGTACAATTGCTTATACATTGCTGATACATTTATAAAGACAACGTTTTCTTTTCTCAAATTTTGTAAATATGTCACCTTCTATACAACAGAAGTGAAACCAACATCACCAACTGTAACACTCAAAACAAAACAAAAAACAAAACAAAAAAGGGGGGGAAAAAAACCCCCTCAACACTTAATTACATTTTTGCACAGTCCTGAAAAATATTCATAAAGTCGAAGCCGATCTAGTTAATTGTTCCCTGGAGTACCATAAAACCCATTCTTGTGATTTATCCTATTGTCCTACATTCCCCCCAGATCTCAGCTCCCCATCAGAGTATTCACATGTATCCATTAGTTCGGTCCATTTCCCCCAAATCTTCATAAATTTACCCGCACACCCCCTGGCCTCATATGTAAGTTTATAAACTGGTAATACCTGATTTATAATCAGTGCATTTTTTATTGCACTGATCGCTGTATAAGTGACAATGGTCCCAAAATTGCACCTAAAGTGTCCACTCTGTCCTCCATAATGTCGTAGTCATGATAAAAATTGCTGATTGCTGCCATTACTAGTAAAAAAAAAAAAAAAAAATTATTAATAAAAATGCCATAAAACTATCCCCTATTTTGTAGACACTATTTTTAACTTTTGCGCAAACCAATCAATAGACGCTTATTGCGTTTTTTTGGGGTTTTTACCAAAAATATGTAGAAGAATATGTATCAGCCTAAACTGAGAGGAAAAAAATTTTTTTTTATATATTTTTCAGGAATATTTATTATAGCAAAAAGTAAAAATGAATCCTTTTTTTCAAAATTGTCGCTATTTTTTTGTTTATAGCACAAAATATAAAAACCGCAGAGGTGATAAAATACCACCAAAAGAAAGCTCTATTTGTGGGAAAAAAAGGACATCAATTTTGTTTGTTTGTTTGGGAGCCACGTCACACAACCACGCAATTGTCAGTTAAAGTGACGCAGTGCCGAATCGCAAAAAAAGTGCTCTGGTCTTTGGCCAGCGTCTTTGTGTCTTTGTGGGGAAATCTCCTCTCCCTTTCTGTTTCTGTTGGCTCTGCCTCCCATCATGTTGGAATGGGGAAATGGGACTTTTCCCTCACATACTGTTTTGTCTGCTTGGGGAAAAACCTAGACCTATTCTTAGATAAAAGAGTAAAGCAGAACTGAAGCCAAAAAAAGATTAAAATG
Source organism: Lithobates pipiens (assembly GCF_037356315.1). Taxonomy (NCBI): domain Eukaryota; kingdom Metazoa; phylum Chordata; class Amphibia; order Anura; family Ranidae; genus Lithobates; species Lithobates pipiens. The sequence continues at coordinate 511,052,820 of NW_027507903.1, read as the reverse complement.
AGTAGCCCGTTAAATGATAATAAAAGAAAACAGAAATTCACTTTCAATCCAAAGATTTCCCCCACAGTGCTTTCTGCCATTAGATGTCCTAAGCCTGAGGACCAACATCAATAAACCCAATTCCCTGAGTCCAAGTCATCCTGGACCCACCTCCAGCCTGTGACAGAACAGTGAAAGGAGGGCAGCCTTACTGAGCTCATTGCTAGGATGCTGGTGGCTGGGCCACACAGCATCATTGGTTGATATGGAGCGGGAGGCCATCTGCACCATAAAATCAATGCTCTGCCACCAGCATCTTGGCAACCAATGACGCACAGCATCACTAGTTACTAGGATCCTGGCAGCTTGGCCAAAGTGTTATTGGTATCAAAAATGGGGTGAAGCCAAAGTATACCTGGATTAAAAGTTGGTATGGTTTCTGATGGGCAGCCCACCCACAGTTCACCAAGCTAGAACAAGTCTAGCTAGATTAATTACTGCCTGAAACAGTAAGAATTAGTGCCTCAGATGGCACTTAAGCCTTGTACACACTGCTAGTTTTTTTTTCATTCAACCCAGCGGTCAGAGCCATTGTAGTAACAATCCAATGTTAGTACAACGATCTCCCCTGCTTAACTATTGTGTTCTGACAGGTGGATTGCTGCCCTACCAGAATACTCCGGTGATCGCTCTCCGCCATTGGCAGAGCGCACCAACCGGGAGCAGGTCAGCAGACCTTTTTCGGTCATGAGTCTTCGACAGAAGCCAGCCATTTAACGGGCTTCTGTCAGACCAGCTGCTATACAACCTATCTATATAACCGGCTGACAATCGGCCCGTGTGTACTAGGCTTTAAACTAGGCACGTTTCTGTCCCCCACTGAGTTTACTGGTTCCTCCTGTTTCACATCCCTCATTATTTCTATGTCCTATAGTCACTAGGACACAGATGTGACATTGGGCCACCGGGAATAACCACTAAACACAGTGGGGAATATGCGTTGGCGGGGGAAAGCACTGAGCACCGTGGGGAATAGAAGTTGGTGGGAATAACCATGAGCACAGTTGGGGATAGGTGTCAGCACTAAGCACAACGGGGAATAGGCATCGGCAGGAAGAACCACTGAGCATAGCGGGGAATAGGCCTTAGCAGGAGGAACCACTGAGAAGAATAGTGGATGGGTGTCAGCAGGAGGAACCACTAAGCAGAGCGGGTGAATAATAATTTGTTCCGGAAACATGCTTGTAATCAAAAGCACATGTATATCTTCCCCATAAGAAAAAATGTAAGCCCCAATGAATCATTCCATAACCATTTATTCATACATCCTTCAGTCTATAGTCCATATAAAAAGATTATAGCAATGTGATAGGTTGTGTAACCAGATGTCCATCCACAAATGAAAGCCTTCACAAGGGGATTAGAAGCAAAATCCAACAGGAGCTACAGAGTATATAAGAGAAGAGAGGTGCCTCTAATGCCACGTACACATGACCGGACTTTTCGTCGGACTAGGTCCGACGGTCTTCCTGACAGACTTTCAGGGAGTTCTGACGGACTTCTGAATGAACGGACTTGGCCACACACAAACGGACTAATTCCGTTCGAATCTCCGTTCGTTTTGAACATAATGACGTAAGACCACACACACTTGTGGCCACACACAAGTACACCAAAGTCCGGCGGATTTGAACATGATGACGTACGACCGGACTAGAATTAGGAAGTTTGTAGCCAGTAGCCAATAGCTGCCATAGTGTCAGTTTTCGTCCGTCGGACTAGCATACAGACGAACGGATTTTTTTTGACCGGACTCGAGTCCATCGGAAAGATTTGAAACATGTTTTAAATCTAAAGTGCGTCTGATTTTTAGACAGCAAAGGTCCGATGAAGCCCATACACGATCGAATTGTCCGGCGGATTTGTTCCGTCGGACCTAGTCCATATAAAAGCCTGGTCGTGTGTACACGACATTAGTGTAGCAATATGGTTACATTTAATGAAGGTACAACATTTAGCAACTCACATGGTTGATGATTAAAAGAGGCACATCTAAGTACGCAGGCATCCAGGGTTAAGACCACCCTCCCCACCGCCAGCTCTCACCGCTGTCAGCTTGCAATCGTGCCCGGAAAGGCTACCCTGGAGTAGAGTGATCTAAAAGCGTGGCTTGAAGCGCTCGTGGAGCGCAGCGTGGAACTTAACCCCCGGATACCTGTATACTTAGATGTGCCTCTTTTAATCATTAACCATGTGAGTTTCTAAATGTTGTACCTTCAATAAATGTAACTGAATTGCTACACTTAGAGGCGCCTTTTCGTCTCTTTTATACTTAGTTGTGACATGACACTACTTGTATAGCCAGTCAAAATGTATAAAAAAAAAATTAGCTTGTCTTGCAAAATGCTCTCAAACCAAGAACCAAGGTTTTACTGTATACGTTAACAGGAGGAAGCACTGAGAACAACAGGGGAATAAGAAGATCGACACTGGAAGTACTGGTTTCTGATAATACTTAATATATTCTTTGCAGAGATGGCTTTATTTTAATCTTTCAGTAAAGCCGCATAATCATTTTAAGCAATAATTTCAAGTGCAGTACTGAAATAGATCAGAAGGAAAAGGGAAACATTTGTGGAAGAAATAGGAGCAGAGAGATTTAGGTTCATAGGAAGGACATTAGAAAGATATGTAGTCAGATCATCTCAGCGCTCACAGTAGCACTGGATCTCATTATAAAGCCACTTTTCACCAGCTCACTATCATCCATAATAACAATGCAGATCACTATCTGGAAGGCTGGAATAACACGACGTGACACGTATACAGAACAGGGCCCTTCAAACACTCGTTTCATCTTATTTGGCTAGAAAACTATTAGCAAACATTGAGGTTTTTTTTTTTGATGAAAGTCTTTGATGGCCTCTTTTGTGCCTGACTGTTTCTCTGACAATTGCATCGCTGAAATCAGGATATCACAGCCTTCTGAGACTTCATAGGGACAGATGATAAAATAACCCCAATAATTTCACTGTCATTGGTGTAGAGGGGATCCACGCATCGCCGACGTACACGCTTCAAAGTGATGAGCGAATAATGGAAGTAGATATGGTGAAGCTCAGATGAGAAAACCAGGAACTGCGTTTTTTCCTTTTTTTCTTTGGTTTGCAAAACGTTTTTGTAGAGATCACACTGGCCTAACGACATGTAAATGACAGTACTCTGCAGACCTTTTTATTGTCCGCTAAGGTCACGCTTACCTCTCAATGTTCTGAGATGGGAAAGGCAGACCCTTTAAGCTCCAAATATTTAGACAATGGGTATACACCTGCCGCACCCCGATCACATAGACCATGACAGATGGCAATGAACAGAACAATTTCGACCTCAGAGCTGCTTGGGGGAAAAAAAGACAATCTTGTAGTTTTTGATGCTCTCCGGTGCATTTTTGATGCGTTCTAGTACAGTCTAGTGCAGGTAAAATGCAGCATGTTCTGCTTTTTTTCTGGAACTGAAAAGCCCTGGAACTGACTGCACTGGTGTGAACTTTGCCTTTGGAAACATATAACCTACTTTCCATGCATTTTTGATGCAGTACAAAAATACACGGTGGTGTGAACTGGCCCTTAGGCCCCTTTCACACTGGGGCGGGGGTGGCGTCGGCGGTAAAGTGTCGTGATTCGGCCGCTAGCGGGGCAGTTTTAACCCCCGCTAGCGTCCGAGAAAGGGTTAAAAACCACAGCAAAGCGCTGCTACAGCAGGAATAGGCAGGAACGGTGTATACTCCTTTCCTGCTCCAAAGATGCTGCTTGGACATTTTTGAGCGTCCTGCCAATGCACCGCTCCAGTGTGAAAGCCCTCGGGGCTTTGATATTGGACACACAACATCTGTTTTAGGGTGCTTTGCAGGCTCTATTTTTAGCGTCTGCAAAGCGCACCAGTGGGAAAGGGGTCTAAAGTTGAACTCTGGGATAAGCAGATATTATCTAAATACAAGAGTCATGGTCATTCTTATTTGAATATTGGTGTGCTTTGTGTATTTCTTTCAGGTCTGTGCAATAATCCAGTGTGAAACTTTGCCTTTGTGCAGAGCTTCCTGTAATAAAGACCAATCACTGCTGCTCTCTCTCCTTGTGCAGGATGCAGTGGTGGCTGGTGTTTTTTTGGGGGGGGGGGGGGGGTGGCAAACAACCACCCCTCCCCCGAGTGGCTGGCGGCACCTCACCCACCTACTGCTGTGAACAGAACTGTATTGAAATTTAATTTATTGTAGCACCCTGATGTTTAGGCAGGGTTGCTAGTAAATTTACCTGCCAGGTATAGTTGCCTTGGCCAATTGATAGGAGATCAATTGATTCCACCCTAATTCTGGAATTGCTGCACTTCTCTCTTCTGTCACTAGGTGGCTGGGTATCTGGTGGCATTAAAGAAGAAAAGGGCATTGCAAGGGAAGATTAGGAATAGATGGGGTATCTCAGCCAATGGGCAGGGATCTTCTTGAATACTTGGCCTGCTGGGAGAACCTATTTATTTGGTGAAGTCTGAGGCCTATCCCGAGGACATCTGGCTGCTAGGCTGTCTGAGGGCCTATCCAGAAGCAAGAGAGCTGCATAGGGTTGGGACTGTGGCTTGCAGTCCAACCAGAAGTGACAGTTGTGCCGGCCAGGGAACCTGTCATGGTCGGAGGTAGAAGGGAAGCTGTTGTCACTAAGGGACCATCCACCTTATTACTAGGGACCACCGTGAGTAGTGGAAGCAAGTACCAAAGCAATATTCTCACCGACTGGGGACGGTGAAGAATTGTGAACCTTCAGCAGGTGTTAAGCCAGGGACCCAACCAGCTGAGGAGATGCTTGCAGAACAGTCTTGAGTGCCAAGCCAGGGATCGAGCAGGCCAGTGGGCTGACGCTTGAGGAGTATCTGAGTGGCAAGCTAGTGACCCAGCATGGACGTGGGGGTGACGCTTGAGGGAGATACTCAGTGAGAGGATTGGAAGAGCTCAGGGGATCCAGTGGCAGTGGATCAGCAGGTCTAGGTGATAGACTTGTAGCTCAGTTGAGTGATGATCGAAAAAGTTGATTGTGGAGGAAGTGAAACAGTTTATTGCAACCTTTGTTAGAAACTGTTCAAGATTGTTGCCATAGGAGACAGCGTGTCTACACATGCAGATATGGTGTCTGGCTGGGTGACTTACCCTACAGGGATGTTTACCTATAGAAGTCTCGGAGTCTGCTAATTAACATCGCAACTACTAAAGGTTGTCCTGGCCCTAACCCTCTCTTTCTAATAGTTCTGTTTAAGAGAAAATAAATCTCTTTGCATTCAAGAAGTGTCTGGTGCCCATGAATCTACCTTACATTGCACACACCATGTCTTGTAACCCACTCTACACAGAAGGATGTCCGCTGTCCCTAACTCTGAAGGTCACCATTAGGCCTGGAGAGGCCTGGGACTTGGCTACATTATGAAAAAAAGGAAAACGTGTGATTTACTGGGATACTCGCATTGGCACTGTGTCTCCCAGTGCTAACCAGCAACCGTGTTCTCAACATAGCTCACTGGCGTGAACAGTCTCTAAGTGTTCTTATGCCACGTACACACGATCAGAATTTCCGACAACAACAATTTTTCGAAGGGCGACAATTTTCCGAAGGATGTTGGCTCAAACTTGTCTTGCATACACACGGTCACACAAATGTTGTCGGAAATTCCGAACGTGAGAATGCATGACATACAAGACGTACAACAAGCCAAGAAAAGAAGTTCAATAGCCAGTGTGGCTCCTTCTGCTTGATTCCGAGCATGCATGAGCTTTTGTGTGAAGGACTTGTGCACACACGATCGGACTTTCCGACAACAAGTGAAGTTGGTGGAAAATTTGAGAACCTGCTCTGAAACATTGGTGTGCAGAAATTCCGACAGCAAATCTTCAATGGAGCATACACACGGTCGGACTTTCCGATAACAAGCTCACATCAAACCTTTCCCGTCTGAAAGTCCGACTGTGTGTACGCAGCATTAGTCATTGTGCTTTTTTACTTTATTGTGTATTTTTAGTTATTTGTTTACGGTCATGGTAAATGTTTTTTTTGCTGTTGTCCCTGTTGCAGATTTGTCCTAGCTTCCACTGTAAGCAGGACAGGAAGTGAGGGGAAATCTCTCTAATGTAGCCCCAGGGAGCAGTAGAAACCCAACAGGTGTATTAATCTTTCTGCATTCTATCCAAAACTAGAACAAAATATTTGGCTTCACATACATATTGATAAGTTTTTTTTTTCTCCACAGGTATAAGAAGAATCTAAAGGCGCTTTATGTTGTGCATCCAACTAACTTCATCAAAGTTCTGTGGAAAATATTCAAGCCGGTGATAAGGTGAGTGAACGCAGTTGATTTTATCAGGTTCAATTATGCTTAGCCCCAATTCACACTTGATGCAGTGCGGAATTCACATTGAATTCTGTGCGAATTCTGTACCGCGTGTAAAAGTTAACGACACCCCGAAATCGGCTCGCAAACGCAGTACGATGCGATTTTGGTGCGACCAAAAAAAAAAGGATCCTGCATGTTTTTGGTACAAATTCATTGCAATTTGAGCCATACGGAATAACGGCTCAAATCGCATTGCTTATTTGCATGTTATTTGAACAGGAATGCAGTACAATTCCTGCTGAAAATCACATGTGCCTCGCTGCTCTGCATCGTGTAATCCGGGGCTATGAAGTGGAGATTTTTCTTACTTCTTTTCTCAGTGACCACACAGACGTGAGGGGAAATCTCCTCAATGGCTACGTAAACCTGACAGAGCTTCTGCCGGAAAAAAAATGCATGTGTTTGAAATGGTTTTTAATTTATATTGAGAAACATGATACTTTTGCTATGTTCTCTACAGATTTTCTTTTAGCATCAGTAGCCAACACGCCAGAAAGCAAATTCTAAACTTCCTGTATGCCACATGCTTTTCCGTGCCTTAAATTTGTATGCAATTAAGTTTTTAGGTGATAAGCATTTGGCGTGATAGTTATCGTAAGCTCTCTCTGCACTCAGCCTCCAAATCCTCGATGCAATGTTCCTACCTTTCATCTCCTATGCAGCTCTCCTTGCGGTGAATTCGATTTGCAGAAACTGATAAGCTTTATATGTAATGTATTCATCTGACTGCACTGAGCAGCTGATAAATTGGTCACTGTATAGGAATTTCACGTTGCATCGTTTGATAAAAATAACTCAAGAAATTTGTCTGACACAGACATTGCCTTCGTTATGGTGCCATATTAAGGCTGGGTTTACACTAGCTGGGGCTGCAGCTCACCGCAACAGCATGGGATTCTATGCAGGTTTGTTCACTGTTTCAGGTGCAAATCGGGTCCGAATTTTGGGCCGAATTTGCACCTATAATGAACCAGAAGACACATAGGGCCCTTCTGCAATTCAGACTGCGACCACCACTGAGAGCCAGTCACACTGTCATGCGAATTGGATGCAGTGAAACACGTATCCGATTCGCATCATCACCGCATCCAATTTGCATCATTGCGGACCCAGCCTAAAGGATGACTCTAAACAGACCCGATCGCTTGTCTAGCAATCGGCCTAACACCTGCTGTTCCCTGAAATCACAGAGCCGCTCCAGGCTCTGGAAGGATCCTGTCCATATTGTCAGGATCCATCCAGATGGCTGATGAGCAGCTGGCTAAGCCTCTCAGCATGTGGCTAAGATTTGGTGCCAGCCACTCCCGCCCCCTCTCCAGTGCGGCGTCACAGTCCAGTGTGGTCACCTTTCTCTGCTCAGAGCTGACCAAGAACTAAGCAATTAGCCTCATGTGATCGCTCAGTTCACGGGCTTATGCCGCGTACACATGGCCGGACTTCCCGGCAGGCTAGGTCCGTCGGTCTTCCGGGCAGGCTAGGTCCGTCGGTCTTCCGGGCAGGCTAGGTCCGTCGGTCTTCCGGGCAGGCTAGGTCCGTCGGTCTTCCGGGCAGGCTAGGTCCGACGGTCTTCCGGGCAGGCTAGGTCCGACGGTCTTCCGGGCAGGCTAGGTCCGACGGTCTTCCGGGCAGGCTAGGTCCGACAGTATTCCCGGCAGACTTTCGGCGGAGTTCCGACTGACTTTTCAAATGAACGGACTTGGACACACACAATCACACCAAAATCCGACTGATTCAAACGTGATGACGTACGACCGGACTAGAATAAGGAAGTTCATAGTCAATAGCTGCCTTAGCGTCAGTTTTCATCCATCGGACTAGCGGATTTCTCCATAGGAACTGGGTCCGGTGGAGTTCTGGCAGAAAAATTAGAAACATGTTCTATTTCTAAAGTCTGTCAAATTTTTGGACAGCAAAGGTCCGATGGAGCCCATACACGATCCAATTGTCCGACGGATTCATTCCATTGGACCTTTGCTGTCAAAGTCCGGTCGTGTGTATGTGGCATTAGAGCTGGCAGGGGAGAGCTGCAACATTACACTGATGCTGGGGCACAGAGGTGAGTGTTTGTTCTTTTAACAACGCCAAACTTTTACGGAATTGTTCAATAAAATAATTAGGCCAGGTTTACAACTATCCATGTCTGCTTATGTCCATTGTTGGTGCTTTTGAAGCACGTGTAACCTGGCATTTTTTCTTCCTGATGATGAGAAAAGTTAAGTCTCCAGCCTGGTTGTACAGAGCTGCCTGAATCTCAGGACTAGATGGACAAAAATAGAAATCCTTTGGCAGTGTCACAGTTCATATATGTATTTCAGCAGTGTACTGTTTGCCTGGAGTTACCAAAAAAAAATGCCGCTTTCTAGGGTTGCAGCAGATGCAGAGTAGTTTTGTTTATATTTTCAGGTTTTAATAGATTGTGATTTCACCACTGCACTTTTTATTTTAGTTTTAAAAGTCTTCTTAAATAGTAATGTTCTCTTTTAATTCAGTCACAAGTTTGGCAAGAAAGTTTCCTACATGAACCACCTAAGTGACCTTCGAGAGCATCTCAGATTTAACCGTCTAATCATTCCACAGGAAGTGTTACAGTAAGTTCTGCAATATTACAGTATACTATGGGGCATATCAAGGTATGTAAATTGGCATGGGGTGATTGTTGATTAAAGCTGGCCATAGACGGATTGAAATGAAATTGATTCAGCGGGGGCCATCTGAATTTTTTGACCCATCTATGGCAATTCCCGTTCCAGAGAAGTTGATGATTGACTTATCTCGAATCGGGTTGTTGGAAAATTTGCACCATTGCTGCAGAAACAGCGGACACTTTTGACAAATTTTTGGGACAATTGACATTTATACAGCGATCAGTGCTATAAAAATTCACTGATTACTGTGTAAATGACACTGGTAGGGAAGGGGTTAAGACTAGGGGGCGATCAAGGGGTTAAATGTGTTTTTCCTCAGTGTGTTCTAACTGCATGGGGATAGGACTGAGTAGGAGAGGAGACATTTCGCTGTTCCTACTTACTAGGAACAAACAACATGTCTCCCCTGCTGTGAGAGCACAGGGATTTGTATGTTTACACACACAAATCCCAGCGCTGGCAGTCGTGCAAGTGATCGTGACCGCTGGCCACGCACATCGGGTCCCCTGCCATGCTGCGGGCACTCCACTCTGCTGGCTCTTAAAGGAACCCCGGACCTGTACAGGGTTTCATGCAGCAGTATATGTCGGGAACCAGTTAAAGTTATACTCAACTACCGCTGCACCACTAAACTGCATGTTTTTCCACCATTTGTAGTTCTCTTCAAAACATATTCACCCACACAGCAAATCCAGAGTTGTGCTGCTGCGATATGCTGTTTGGATAACACACAGTATGTCCTGTGTCGCCATCTAGGTGCTTTTAGGAGTAAAGTTCCCCCTTAAGACACTTCATTAAGGTGTATCTTATGTCACGTACACACGACCGGACTTTCTGGCAGACTAGTTCCAACGGTCTTCCCGATGGACTTTCGGCGAAGTTTCCGATGGACTTCCGAACTAACAGACTTGGCCACTCACAAACGGACTAAGTCCGTTCCAAAGTCCGTTTGTTTTGAACATGATGACGTAAGACGGGACTAAAAAAGGAAGCTCAATAGCGAGTAGCCAATAGCTTCCCTTTGCATCGAATTTGGTCCGTCGGACCAGCATACAGATGAACGGTTTTCCCGATAGGAATTGAGTCCATTGGACATATTTGAAACATGTTCTATTTCTAGGTCTGTCGGTTTTTTAGAATGAAAACCGGTCGGATTAGCCCACACACGACCGGAATGTCCGATGGACTGATTCCATCTGACCTAGTCTGCCAGAAAGTCCAGTCGTGTGTACGCGGCATTAAGATAAATTAATTCTAAAACCATTATACCCCACTGTGGAGATTTACCTTTATTTCCATCCTGATAACAGAGAATCTCTCACAGAAAGTGAAAGGAAATCTCCCCAAAAGAGACACAGACAGTGGTAAAAAACAGTAATGTGTATATTTAAAGTGGTTGTAAACCTCACACATGAAATCTGAACATAGTGTGCACTTGTCCCAATCCAGAGCACTTCTGACAAAATTTCCTGACACAAAAAAAGGTGACAAGAGAGGGAGCCTCCAGCACACAACCTGTGATTGAGAGCCTCAGCTCTGATCACATGTGCTGTATGAAGGGGGTGGGGGGGGGGGTCTTTTCTCCAATCAGCTCTCTTAACTGAACTCTTCAGATTGTAACTTCAGCTCCCCATCCCCTGCTTTTTGAAAACTCTATACATTTTGAAGATCTGTAGAGAATATGAGACTGCAGATAAAAAGACAGCTTATGTAGGAGGATTTGTTTACCGTATATACTCGAGTATAGGCCGACCCGAATATAAGCCGAGGCCCCCAATTTACCCCCAAAAAACTGGGAAACTTATTGACTCGTGTATAAGCCGAGGGTGAGACATGCCTGTCCATCCCTGTGTGTCCGTCCATCCCTGTGTGTCCGTCCATCCATCCCTGTGTGTGTCTGTCCATCCATCCCTGTGTGTGTGTCCATCCATCCCTGTGTGTGTGTCCATCCATCCCTGTGTGTGTGTCCATCCATCCCTGTGTGTGTGTCAATCCATCCCTGTGTGTGTGTCAATCCATCCCTGTGTGTGTGTCCATCCATCCCTGTGTGTGTGTGTGTGTGTCCATCCATCCCTGTGTGTGTGTCCATCCATCCCTGTGTGTGTGTCCATCCATCCCTGTGTGTGTGTCCATCCATCCCTGTGTGTGTGTGTGTGTGTCCATCCATCCCTGCGTGTGTGTGTCCATCCATCCCTGTGTGTGTGTGTCCATCCATCCCTGTGTGTGTGTGTGTCCATCCATCCCTGTGTGTGTGTGTGTCCATCCATCCCTGTGTGTGTGTGTGTCCATCCATCCCTGTGTGTGTGTCCATCCATCCCTGTGTGTGTGTCCATCCATCCCTGTGTGTGTAGCCTTGTGTGTCCAGCCTACCTGTGTCCCGAGCCTGCGTCCCGCCTCCGTCCCGAGCCTGCGTCCCGAGCCTGTGTTCTTCTGCCATGCCAGGATCGCCGCTCTTCTCGTCTGACAGACGGCGTCGGCGCCTCGGCGGCCATTCCACTGTTCAAAAGCCGCGCCTCCGTCTGTGATAGGCGGAACACTCAATTTCCCAGCAGTCTGTGTTCCGCCTATCACGGACATCCTCTCATCCTCGTCCGTAGTACGAGGATGAGCGGATGTCCGTGATAGGCGGAGCACTGACTGCTGGGAAATTGAGTGTTCCGCCTATCACAGACAGGGAGGCGCAGCTTTTGAATTGTAGAATGGCCGCCGTCTGTCTGCTCGACACGCTGATCGGGCAGGCAGACGGCGATGACTCGAGTATAAGCCGAGGGGGGCACTTTCAGCCTCAAAAAAGAGGCTGAAAATCTCGGCTTATACTCGAGTATATACAGTAATCTCTGTGTATCACCTGAGGCCAGTCAATTCACTGCATATATGTATAGGTTTACAACTACTTTAGGGCACCGTATTCAACTGCTCATGGTTGTAGAAAGTCAGTCAAGTGCATGTAGAGCACAGCAGCCCCATTTCCAGGGGACCTAAAATTTAAAATCCACATGTAAAAACTTTGAGAGCAGCAAACCAAGAAATTAAGTGTCCATAATTGTTTAATGCTAATGTAGACTGGGTTCATTCCATCTTGTCACCATGTAACACATTTGTAAGGCCTCACAAACCCACCCACAAGTCAAAATTTGATAGCTGTGTAGGAGCAGCTGCCTGGCCCCAAACATAATATGTCTGTACTTGAGGCCATGCAGATGCATGGCAGCTGTGTATGTGCATTCACTGTTGTACACTGACTGCAACTCAGAGCGGGTGCAGATACCAAAACAAAAGCATCCTGTATGCAGTACGGGTGCCGGTGCCTATCTATATGGTGTGAAATTAAGATAAAAAACCTTCTGTGCTGCAGCTCCTCTCAGAGCCCCCCCTTTTTCTTATCTGAGCCCGTTCCGATCCAGCGATGTGCACGAGCCCAGCAGCTCCAGACACTGTCGCCCTCCTCATTGGACAGATTGATAGCAGCAGGTGCCATTGGCTCCTGCTGCTGTCAATTAAAATCTGTGATGGGGATGGGGCCGAGTCCCGCTGTCTGTGTCAATGGATGCAGAAGGAGCGGGACTCAGGTAAAAGCCTGCACCCCGATGAAAAGGAGGAGCCAGGAGCGCCACTGGGGGACCCCAGAAGAGGAGGAACAGGGCTGCTCTGTGCAAACAACAGAGCAGGTAAGTATAGACATGTTTTGTTATTATTATTTTTTTATTGAATGTTTCCAATCACTTTAGGTGCCATCAGCCACCTGTAGTAACATAATGGACGGCTGGATAAGTCTAGCAGGTACCTTACCTAGGTCTCAACAGGTTTGAATTGTGGTCTATCTACCTACCACTTTCATTATTCAACCCAAACTGGGTCCTGTTTCCAAGCTCCCAAAATATTTTATGCCCTGATGAAGGGGGGATGTTTGTATTCCTGAAACGCGTTGACTCTTTCCTTGTTATAAACCAACACTAGCATTAACAGACTTTGGACTCTTCTATTTTTGGTCTGGTGCTCTCATTAGACTTTTTACAAGCAGTAGTAACTTGACAGGGGTTCTATTAGATAATCTGTCAGAAATGAACTGAATATTGGTAGGTGAGTTTAACCTGCATAAAAGAACAATATCATAATAATGGTGGTCATATATGGAAAGCACATGTGAACAATTTCTAGGATAAAAGCAGAGCAGACATGGAAATCGGGGGGCTGTTTCCTACATGAGAAAGATCGGTCAAATGGGTTTTATTGCAATGCAAAGAGAACAAAATTACAGATATAATGTCAGTGTTTAACCCACAACTTACCTTCCAGACACGACGAAAAGCTCCGCCTCCAACAAAAAGGAAAAGTCGCACCTGTTATAAAAGCTCCTCCACCTCGACCGCCGCTCCCTACGCAACAGTTTGGTGTCAGCCTGGAGTAGTGAGTGTCCACCACTTCTATTTGTGTTCTGAAGTTGTGATATTGGAGGGGTTATTTACTAAAGGAAAATCCACTTTGCACTGAAAGTGCACTTGGAAGTGCAGTCGCTGTAGATCCAAGAGGGACATGCAAGGAAAATAAAAAACACACATGATTGAATGATAAAATCATCAGAGCTTCCTCTCACTTCAGATATACCGTTTAGATATAGAGCGACTGCACTTCCAAGTGCACTTGCAGTGCAAAGTGGATTTGCCTTTTGTAAATAACCCCCATTGTGTTGTAGCGTCTCTACATGGGCTGTTTGCATCACTTTGTCTTCAGTGATCTAGAAATGAAACCATAAGAAGTGTTTTATGTTTTATTGGGCAACTCTAGGAATGGAAGAAAATCGGACAGCTTCTATACATATTCATTCTGGGCACAGTAATAGGTTCACTATACAATATAGTGACTGCAGATCAGCAACACTGAAATGCAATAGAGCTAGAAATAGGCATTTGTTTTAAAAATTGTCAATACTTTAAAATACAGAGGGCTAAATCTAATTCAGTGAGGGTTTACATCTACTTTTGGCACTTTACCACACTCCTTAAAGAGACGATGTCTGAAACAAAAAAATTGCATTTACTTGCCATGTTTTTTCCTTCCAAGTTATTTTTTTTATTCAAGTCAATTTTCTAGCTCTAAAAACAGAAAAAATAAAACAATTTTCTAGCTCAGCCCCCTCCCTCCTTACAAGTGTAGCACTAACCCCCGAAGGAGCTGCTGGTTTTATTCGGGCTTACCGTTACCTCACCTGCTCGCCTCCTCGTCTTACGGGGGTCCTGTTGGAAAGTAGACCAAATGATGATAAATCCAACACTTAGTCCTTTTTGAAGATTTATTTAGGGGTAACACCAAAGAAAGACAAAAGTCACAGTCCTTCAATAGAGTGTTAGAGGATAAATGGGGAGTTCAAGCACCTAGTAATTGCGGTTTAGAGGTATTAGTCAGATCCAGAGGACAAACAGCTCCACAGACTGGATCCAGCAGTCGCTGGATAGGCCCCTCTCACTTGACCTAGCAGCCGATGAAATTCTCAACAAAGTCTCTGCCACAGACTTGTCAATTGAACTTAGTGGTTTTAAGAGTTTCAGGAAGAACTACCATACAGTACCAGATTCTTTCAGCCGACCCAGCAATACTGTAAGGATATTAATCCAGGTTGCGTCCTTCAACTGAGTTTCCAGGCTCCTCCAGAGACACCAGCCTTGCACTAGTTCCTCCACCTGAGAAGTCCTCCCCTGGATTCTCCAGTTCTCTTGGCTTCTCCCCGCAGGCGAGACAGCACAGGGCCACCCCTGGATCAGTAGGCTCCAAGACATTCCTGGGCCTACACTCTCAGTTGCGAGGCCTCGGGCCAGCTGGCGCAGATCCATGCGGCACAGGCCCCAGGTCAGGAGGGCCATGGGGTCGGGACAGCGGACCCCAAGACAGGGACCCGGGAACAGACAGACCCCAAAAAATGGAGCCGGTACCTTAAATACCCTCTCCCAGAATGCACCACAGGGAAACCACACCCACTGAACTATTTCCGAGCAAGAGGTGGCATTCATTGCATCCAGCCTGCTGCTCCTCCACACCCACCGACGGTGACAGCGACACCTACGGTCAAGTGGAATCAGTGCAACCCAGCTGGACTGGTATAGAAACCAGAACTTTTAGAGAAATTAGTCTGAGCCAAACTGCAGCTTCAGGCAATTAAATTTGAAAAAGAACAATACCGTCTGCCCATCAGGAGCAGAGCGCTATACATATCATAGCATTTTCCACGTCTGTAAGTGTCTAATTATTGTGTGTGCTGGCCCAGCTCCTCTGCCTCTTTGCTCACCCTCTTACATGACCTTTAATGTATTTAAAGGGGTTGTAAACCTTCGTGTATTTTCACCTTCATGCATCCTATGCATTAAAGTGAAAAAACACCTGGCTGTGACCATCCCCCCAGCCCCCACCCCCCGTTTTACTTACCTGAGTCCTCTGGAACTTGACCCGATGGGGACACACTGTCTCTCTGCTCTTGATTGGATAAATTGATAGCAGTGCAGCCATTAGCGGAGGACCCCGGAAGAGCAGGTTCAGGGTCACTCTGTGCAAAACAAGCTGCACAGTGGAGGTAAATATTATATGTTTGTTATGAAAAAACTTCCTGTGTGGTCACCAGAACAGGAAATGAGGGAAAATCTTCCCCAATGGAGAGTTCAGCAGAAATAATGGCATGAATGAGATTCTATCCTTTCCCTACTCGCCATACTTTTACTTAGATACATTCTACTTTTCATCAATAGAAAAATTATATATAAACAGAACTGAAACAAAATGGAAGGTCTGATGCAATAGACAAAACTGTATTAAATAGCGTATTCTGTATTAGGGAGCAGAAAACAAGCCATCATTTCCTGGAGAATGTAAAATAATCTCTTTTAATTTTCATTTATCATTCTCCCTAGGCAGACAGGTCATGTAGAGAGGCGGCTGGGGCTAGCGCTAGTGGCGAGCTATCACCCCTTATCTGTCAGGACATATGGCGTAGTTATACTTCCCTGCTTCATTTCAGATAGAACAAATAATGTCAGCTTTTCTACAGTAGATAATTACAGTGTTCAGTGCTTTACAGCCAGAGGAATGCACTGACTCCAATTGTTCACCTATACATCTCGCAATTCCCCTGTATTGGTGAAGGAAACCATTTACTTTCAAGTATACACTAGATGTACAAAATCTACACACCCCTGCTAAAATGTCAGGTTTCTGTGATGTAAAAAAAAAAGAGACAGATAAATTATTTTAGAACTTTTTCCACCTTTTAATGTGACCTATAAACTGTACAACTCAGTTGAACAACAAACTGAAATCTTTTAGGTGGAGGGAAGTAAAAATAAAAAAATAAAAATAATATGGTTGCATAAATGTGCACACTCTTAGGGCTCCTAAGTACGTGTGTCCGTGTCTGTGTACGGGGCCCGCTCTGCTCAGCGGGGGATCGCTCCTTCGATCCCTGCTGAGCAGGAAGATTACAGGTCCGTCGCTGCACACTATGCAGGAACGGACCTGTCAGAACGCCACTCTCCCCTATGGGGGATCGCATGAGGATGGACCGTAGAGTCCATCGTCACCCGATCTGATCCGCAAACGGATTTAAAAGTAGGTAAGTAATTAATAGTAGGTTTTTTCTCTGTCACACTTTTTCAGATCGGAGCAGGTCGGATGTCAACGGACATGTCACCGCTGACATCCGACGCTCCGAGCGTCGGATGTCAGCGGTGACATGTCTGCCTAAAAAACTGACAGGCGGACCTGAACGGACAGTCCGTGTGAAAGAGGCCTTAAACTAATACTTTGTTGAAGCACCTTTTTAATTTTATGTACAGCACGTAGTCTTTTTGGTTATGGGTCTATCAGCATGGCACATCTTGACTTGGCAATATTTGCCCACCCTTCATTGCAAAAACACTCCAAATCTGTCAAATTGTGAGGGGATCTCCTGTGCACAGCCCTCTTCACATCACCCCACAGATTTTCAATCGGATTCAGGTCTGGGCTCTGGCTGGGCCATTCCAAAACTTTAATCTTCTTCTGGTGAAGCCATTCCTTTTGTTGATTTAGATGTATGCTTTGGGTCGTTGTCATGCTGAAAGATGAAGTTAATCTTCATGTTCAGATTTCTAGCAGAAGCCTAAAGGTTTTGTGTCAGTATTGACTGGTATTTGGAACTGTTCATAATTCCCTCTACCTTGACCAAAGCCCCTGTTCCAGCTGAAAAACAGCCCCAAAGCTTCCACCCCCATACTGTGGGTATGGTGTTCTTTTGGTGATGTGCAGTGTTGTTTTTGCCCCAAACATATCTGTAGCAGGGAGCTGGCTATCTTACCTGCAGTATCAGAAGACACACTGCAACATTATTGCAGTGAGGTTGTTTCCCTCTAGTGCCAGCTAAGACTGTGTGTCCACAGGATTGTGAGAGGGCTTTTGTCCATTTGCAGGAACAAGGCCTTAGAAAAGGCTTCTGTCTTGCCACTCTACCCCATAGCCCAGACATATGAAGAATACTGGAGATTGTTGTCACATGTACCACACAGCCAATACTTGCCAGATATTCCTGCAGCTCCTTTAATGTTGCTGTAGGCCTCTTGGCAGCCTCCCTGACCAGTTTTCGTCTCTTCTTTTCATAAATTTTGGAGGGACATCCAGATCTTGGTAATGTCACTGTTGTGCCATATTTTCTCCACTTGATGATGACTGTCTTCACTGTGTTCCATGGTATATCTAATGCCTTGGAAATTCTTTTGTACCCTTTTCCTGACTGATACCTTTTAACAATGAGATCCCTCTGAGGTTTTGGAAGCTCTCTGAGGAACATGGCTTTTGCTGTAGGATGCTGTCGTGCTTATGAGGATAATTTTTCTGCACAGTATTTATAATTGGGTCATTTTTAAACGATAATATTTTTAAGATGCAGGGTTAATCAAATATGAACACAGACTAAAAATATGAGATTAATTCACCAGACATGTATTCATACAAAATAGTTCTATATATAAATGTATTGGTTGACAAAAAACAAACTTTACATAAAATTAAAAATACAGATTGTGCTACATAAAATTAAGAATCTCAATTGAAACTCCCTCTAATTGGATAATGGGAGTGTTGTACCTTTTGAAATGACACCGCAATGATAAACTTCCCAGACATATAACCATACAAAATAGTTATATATAGATTGGTTGACAAAACAAATGTTATATAAAATGAATAAAAATAATTGTGCTACATAAAAGCTTGAATATCAATTGAAACTAAATGGGAGTGTAGTACCTTTGAAGTGACACAGCAATGGTAAACTTCAATGTAGAAGCAATAACCTTGTAAAAATGACAATAAGACAGAACGCCTGTTTTTCACAATTTCAACCGTTACTATACTGCAGGTAAGTAAGTGCTTAACAACGTGAAATAAAATTAGACGTTTGTTATGTCAATGAAATGGAAACTATGCAAATGAAAAATATTGAAAATTTAATCTTTAGAGATAAATCTACAAGGCGGTTACTGATTCAAGGGAAAAAGTTATCCAACTGTATAATAATCAATAAGTAAATATTTAAGATAACACAAATGTATATAAGGTAAAAATCAACACAACATAATTACCCGTTCCAAAATAGCTACTGGTCTGAATTGCTGGTTACCAGAGTTTTTAGAATGGCTGCCGTGGCTTTCAAGATGGCTACTCTTAAAGAGGAATTACTTCTTGCCTCCTCTGAGTTTCAAAGCATAAGGTGACCGCCACCTTTAAAAAAGTAGTTAAGTTGCAAATTACTTCTCCCAAAAAGTAATTGCGTTAGTAACTCGGTTACTACATTGGAAAAGTAATTAGTTAGTAAAAGTAAGCAAAGTAACTGTGACTTTTTTTTTATATTCTATAGATGGAATTAGCAAAGGAAGTAAATGTCGCCGCCTCCATCGGCCCTGCTGCCCCCCCACCCCAAAGCACCTTGTCCCCATGTTGATGAGGACAAGTGCCTCTTCCCGACAACCCTGGCCGTGGTGGTTGTCGGGGTCTGCGGGTGGGGGGCTTATCAGAATCTGGGAGCCCCCTTTAATAAGGGGGCCCCCAGCTTCTGGCCCCCTACCCTATGTGAATGAGTATGGGGTACGATGTACCCCTACCCATTCACCTTGGGGAAAAAAGTGTTTATAAAAAAAAACACAACACAGGTTTTTAAAGTACTTTATTAGACAGCTCTGGGGTCTTCTCGCCAGGCTCTGCTCTTTTACCACTAGCTCTTTTACTAGTGGAGGAGCCGAGCTTTCTCCTTCGTCACGGCCGCCGTCCAGGAGTCTTCTTCCGACTTCGGGTCTTGTCCTGCTGTACACTTCTTCTGCCGGGCCTGCGCTATCTTCTTATAGCTCTTTTACTAGCATTGGCCCGGTCCTCCTTCCTCCTTCCTCCTTCCTCCTCCTCTCCCCTCCTCCCCCCTCCTCTTTGTTCTTTCTTCTTCCCGGGCAAACGCTAGTAAAAGAGCTGTAAGAAGATATTGGAGGCCCGGCAGAAGAAGCGAAGAGCGGGACAAGACCCCCAAACAGCGGCGGCGACGCAGAAGATGGCAGAGGAGCCAGGCAAGAAGACCCCCGGAGCTGTCGAATAAAGTACTTTAAAAACCTGTGTTGTGTTTTTTTTATTAATACTTTTTCCACAGGTGAATGGGTAGGGGTACATTGTACCCCATACTCATTCACGTAGGGTAGGGGGTCGGAATCTGGGAGCCCCCTTATCAAAGGGGGCTCCCGGATTCTGATAAGCCCCCCGCCCGCAGACCCCGACAACCAACGGCCAGGGTTGTCGAGAAGAGGCCCTTGTCCTCATCAACATGGGGACAGGGTGCTTTGGGGTGGGGGGCCCCCTCCCCAAAGCACCCCCCATGTTGAGGGCAGGCGACCTGGTACGGTTCAAGAGGGGGGTGCTCACTCGTCCCCATCCCCTTTCCTGACCGGCCGGGCTGCATGCTCGGATAAGGGTCTGCTATGGACTTTGGGGGGACCCCCACGCCGTTTTTTCAGCGTAGGGGTTCCCCTTTAAATCCATACCAGGCGACGGGAGGTAGGTGTAATTGCGGTAACGCCGCCCAAGTAATGGGAACGGCATTGCCATGAGGGGAAGAGTAATCAGTTAGATTACTCGTTACCCTCTAAAGTAACTGCGTTAAGTAACTCCGTTTATTTTAACTGAGATACTTGCATCACTGGTGTCCGGGAATCTTGAATTTAGAGGTATGAGTTGATGAGTGGAGTGTGTGTGTCTGCGTGTCTGAGTCAGTGTGTGATTGAGTGTCTAGAGTCAGTTTCTCATGGCATCTATCCTCATCCTAAATACCATGTTAGACAATAGGATCCTGAACATTTTAATATGCTCAGCCCAAATAGGTATGACTTCTTTTCCATTGGTTGAAAAAAATCTAATGATTAACATTTGTGAATTTAGGTAATATCACCTTCAACCACTAGGCATGTCTGAGAGCAGAAAACATGTTCTGAACTATCTGTTAAATAATATGTTATATTTTCATAATGTGTATTTTCTTGTATATTGGTATTGATAAATATATTATTCAGGGACTCTGGTAACCGGTACAATATACTTAGTATAATTTTGATTCATCAATATCACATAAAATGAATATCTATATGGATAAATGTATAATTCTTGTATATCCTATGAATACTTTTTTATCTAGGAAAAACACATGCTATATGTATATATTTATGCAGATCTAGTCATGATTTATATGTCTTTCATAACAATGATTGGTATCTTAAAACAATTCTTACTTCAAATTTGTTCTACATCAAAATATTATATTTTTACCTTATGTTGAATTATCATTGGGTCAGTAGACACTAAAGTCATAATTGTATCTATGACCTGGAATTTAATATATCATTTGAATGACTTATAATCATATGTATTTTAAAATATCACAGAGTAGACATAATTCTGATGTCTAATCAAATTGAAATGTTTGAAATGAACTTTGGACAGGCTCAATTTGTTTTTAGATAGAGTTCAGCTGTATGCACACTCTGGGGTCCACACAATAAGTTTTGTTACAGACTTTGTTTGATAATGACTTGTCTCACCTGGGAAAACAATGGCATTTCCTGGGTTTCCCCAGCTTTATTGTTGCTTCAAAGCTTCTCAAATGAATCCTGCTCAGGGATCATAAAATATACTTTTTGATCAGACAACCTATTTACAAATCTAAAGGTAAATCCACTTTGCACTGCAAGTGCACTTGAAATTACACTGGAAGTGCACTTGGAAGTAAAGTCGCTGTAAATCTAAGGGCTAGATCTGAAATGAGTGAAAGCTCTGCTGATTTTATCATCCAATCATGTGCAAGCTAAAATGTTGTTATTTATTTTCCTTGCAAATCCCCCTTGGATCTAAAGTGACTTTACTTCCAAGTGCATTTTCAGTGCACTTTCAAGTGCACTTGCAGTGTAAAGTGGATTTTCCTTTAGTAAATAACCCCCAATATGTTCTACTTTAAAAAAAATTCTCACGTGACCGCCCTGGGCTTCATCTCTGTTTGAGGTTAATTAGACGCACTTTAAAGGATGGCAGGTGTATACTGAATCCTATTTAACATGAGTTTGAATGTGAATGCTTAATTCTGAACAGCGTCACATCCCCAGTTATAATAGGGTGTGCACACTTATGCAATCAAATTATTATTATTTATTTATTTTTACTCCAAAAAAGATTTCAGTTTTTCTTCAGTTGAATTGTACGGTTTATAGGTCACATTAAAGGTGGAAAAAGTTCTGAAATTATTTATCTTTGTCTAATTTCAAAAGTAAATTTTTTAACAAAAAGAAAAAAAAATCCTTAAAATCTGAACTTAGGGATGAGCATATATTGTCTAAATACAAGTTTATATGCATTGCTACTTGGATCGTGGTGTGCTTTGCGTATTTCTTCCAGATCTGTGCAGTAATCCAGGGTAAAACCTTGCCGCTGTGCAGGAGCTTCTTATAAAACTGGTCACTGCTGCTCTTTCTCATTGTGCAGGGTGACTCTGACTGGGAAGTGGCCCTGCAGGGTATACATTTGCAAATGTGTGCAAAGTAAACCCCTGGTTTTAATGGGAACTGTAAGCCCTTGTACACACGGTCGGAGATTCCGACGGAATGTGTCCGATCGGACCCTTTTTGACGGAAATTCCGACTGTGTGTGGTCTACATCGGACTGTTTCCGTCTGAGTATCTGACGGACCAAGTTTTCCAACTTGTTGGTAAAATTTTCCGACAAAATGCTCCGATCGGACATACTCCGATCATGTGTAGAGAATTCAGATCGGACAAAGTGCCACGCATGCTCAGATCAAATTCCTACACCAAAGCTATTGGCTACTAGCGTGAACGTAGTCCCGTCATAACGAAATAACGTCATCCCATTGGATTTTCCAACAACTTTGTCCGGCCGCGTGTATGCAACAGTTTCGGACAAAATCCGACGGACAAAATCCGACGGATTTGGTTGTCGGAATCTCCGACCGTGTGTACAAGGGCTTAGAGAGGAGAAGTGGAAATATATTGGATCTATTAGGTTAAAACAGGTTAAAAACCTTACAAGGGTAATCGGAAAAAGAGACTGCTGTTTTAACTTCTTCAGATCCGTGCTATAGCCGAATGACCGCTACATCGCAAGACCTACTTTACCGGGAGTACATTCCCGAATGGCCTGTGTGCGGCACGCACTGTGATCCCGACCCCTTACCACCTGATCAGCTGACAGCAAATGACAGCTGATGATGTGATGTAAACCAAGCCGGTAATCTGCTATTTTTTCTCCTCGCGCTGATAGCGTGATGAGAAAACAAAAAAAGGCAATCAACGTTGGCTCTCAGAGGGACATCGGTTCAGATCAAGGAGAACTGCCGCCAGCTCATCTGCACCCACCTGTGCCACCTGCCAGTGCCACCCACCAGTGCCCACAGTGCCACCTATCAGTGCCCACAGTGCCACCTATCAGTGTCACCAATCAGTGACTCATCAACAGTGCTGCCCAGTGTCACCTACCAGTGCCCATCAGTGCCAATTAGTGCCATCTATCAGTGGTACCTATCAGTAATGCCCATCAGTGCCACCTTGTCTGTCCCCATCAGTGCCGCCTTATCTGTCCCCATCACTACCACCTTATCTGTGCCTATCAGTGCCCACCAATGCCGCCTCATCAGCGCATATCAATGAAGGAGGAAAATTGCCTGTTTGCAAAATTTTATAACAAACTATGAAACATGTTTTTTTTTTTTCCCGTTTGTTTAGCAAAAATTAAAAACTCCAGCTGTGATTAAATACCACCAAAAGAAAGCTCTATTTGTGTGAAAAAAAATGATAAGTTTCATTTGGGTACAGTGTTGTATGACCGTGCAATTGTCATTCAAAATGCGTCAGTGATGAAAGCTGGTCTGGGCAGGAGGGAGGTTTAGATGCCCAGTAAGCAAGTGGTTAAAGGAGAAGTGTGGCCAAAGCTCTTTTGGCCATATTTCTGTGGGTCACAGGAGTGCACTTGGTTTTGCACTCCAGTGACCCAGATTCAGCCAACAGCAGGCTAAAACCCGCTGTGGGCTGATGTCACAGAGCCAAGCCAAGTTGTACAGAGATCCTGACAATAATGGATCCACCCAGATGCCTGATTGGCAGCTGTCTCAATCTCTCAGCGCGCCGCTGAGAGCCTGGGCTAGCTGTTCCCGCTCCCTCCACAGCCTGGCGCTCCAGTAAGCATTAAAGGGGTAGAGCACAAGGGGGTGACTGACAAGTCACCCCCCCCCCCCCCCGTGCTCAAAGTGCACCTGAGAACAGAGTGATCTTTGATCGCTCAGTTCTTTGTGTAGAGCTGACGGGCGACAGCAGCAACTTCAGATCGATGCTGCAGCCATCTAGGTAAGTATGTTTGCTTTTTTTTAATCCTGCACTTATAATGCTAGGGAATCATCTCGTACGTCATTTTTCATTTTGCCCATAGTTTAATTTTAAAAGCCGGAAGAGCAGCAATCTCCTGCCCCAGGCTTCCAGCTCTTGTATCACCAACTGTAAGGAATGATCATTGTATCATTAACTGGACAGTGGAATTGTAAGAAATTGCAACAGTGCAGTGCTCGTGCAATTGTAATTAATTAGTTTTTTATATATTTAACTGAAACCTTGGTGGATGCAGTATTTTTTTTCCAGCATGAACCAAATTTGATTGGGGTTAGATTACCCGCAGCTTGTGGAGTATTGGTCAGCATGATCCCTCTGTGTCACTTCAGCTAAACCTTCTCGAGTCTTGTAGGCTGACAATTAATCAGTAGACTGGTGAAAATTGCCAAGGTGTTATAGTGTCAAGTCTTCCTCTACTCGCACATCTGTTGAGCTCAGATCGAGAAATGACTTTATTTAAAAAAGAAAGAAAAATGTTCACCTTGATTGAATGTCGCTCTAACGGTGCAAATACAGAAAGGCTTGATCCCTCTAAACAAAGGGTCAGCCAAAGACATTTCCAAGCTTCCTTTATTAGTTCTCAACAACTAGTGTAAAGCATCCAATTACCCGGGCTTGTTAGAACAGGAAGAAACGTGTCATCGCTGGCGGCAATTTGAGGGAACTGATTCAGTTGATAAAAGAAATTCATTGCCAAGTAAAATTGAATTTGTGCGGACGGCGAAGCTTTTTGCTCTGCGAAACGGGGATTGAAAATGGTTTTGTCAGTCTCAAGGAATATTACAAGTTGCAGGATGACTTCATTTTAATGATTGCAATTTCTGGAGATGCACTGGATTCTGGTACTTGGACTAAAAGTAATAAAATGATGGTCACGCCAAGGGCCAGTGTACGCGGTTTGTGTGTTTGCTTCTGATGTTAGTTTACAAAGCATTTTTGATGAGCATGGAATATAGCGCTTGAATCGCAATTCAATCAATCAGATCTTAAAGAAGAATATGTAAACCCAATTTCACATTATATTCCTGATATGTGCCTGCTATATCATGTACTTGTATGAAAAAGTATCCTGCTCTCTTTGCATTGCTTCCTTTGTGTAAAATTCCTGGTGTTCCCACCGGTCCCTCTGCTTTCCTATCAAAAACTGACCACACTACGCAGGAGAACACACTATGGTCAGTTCTCTGGCTGCGCTTCTCCTCCCTCAGCTCTTATGCAGATGAGAACAGAGGGAATATAATCAGTTATAAAAAAATGAAAAAAGGTATTTAGAGTGTTTTTTTTAATTTATTTACTTATTTTATATATCTATTCACAAATATTTTGCCTTTCATTTCTGCTTTAAACTGAATGGGTTGTTTTACAATGATCATTTAAAATCCCTTTAACCGCTTAAGGACCGCCTCCTGCACATTTACGTCAGCAGAATGGGCACAATCACGTACCTGTATGTGGCTCTTTAAGTGCCCAGCCGTGGATCGCGCTCGCGACCCGGTCCTGAGCCGTGACCGTGGCTGCGGGACTCGCGTACCCGATCGCTGCTGGTGTCCCGCGATTGGGTCACAGAGCAAAAGAACGAGGAGAGGTCTGTGTAAACAAACCTCTCCTCGTGCTTCCTAGTGTGGCTGTCACCGATCATCTGCTCCCTGTTATAGGGAAAGGCGATCAGTGACGTCATATGCCAAGCCACGCCCCCAACAGTAAAAAAGACACACACGTCACACTTAACCCCTCCCCACCCCCTAGTGATTAACTCCTTCACTGCCAGTGTCATTTACACAGGAATCAGTGCATTTAAATAGCACTGATTGCTGTATACGTGACAATGGTCCAAAAAAAATGTGTCAAAAATGTCCGATGTGTCCGCCATAATTTAGCAGTCACAATAAAAATTGCTGATTGCCGCCATTACTAGTAAAAAAAATGTAATAAAAATGCTATAAAACTATCCCCTATTTTGTAAACGCTATAACTTTTGCGCAAACCAATCAATAATCGCTAATTGCGATTTTTTTTATTTTTTGGGGGGGGGATATTTATTATAGCAAAAAGTAAAAAATATTGCATTTTTTTCAAAATTGTCGCTCTATTTTTGTCCAGACTTGGGAAGTTGAGATGACGCACTGCCTCAATTGAAACCAGGTCACAGGAGTGCAAAATGAATTACACTCCTGTGACCCAGAAGCGAAGCCTAAGCTAAAAAGCTCAGGCTGGACTTCTCCTTTAAGGTTTGTTTTGACCCTGACAGCGAAGAGGTAATGTCTATTCTGTATAATAGCTATGATCCCAGTTGCAAAACTTGTTTATGAGGGCCAGGATGGGCTGGGCAGGTAAAGGGGTGGGGGGGATCAAGCATTAAAAAATACAGTAATAAAGAAACAAAATAAAATACATTTAATTAAATAACTAAACAAAAACACACAACAGCCAGCACTATAACTGAGAAAGTAAATGATAATTCCAAAAATATTTTATGGAACCAGGCAGGTCTGCCCTAGACATGTGCAAAAGGAAAAAAATTTGTTTAGTTTCGTTTCGTTTTAATTAGTTAATTCAATAATTTCGTTTAGTTATATTCGTTAAATTCCTTAAATTCGTTTTCGGATTTCATTTTAGTTTTCTACCGAATTCGAAAAATAGGCCACATTCGAAAATATTTCAACCAAATTCGAAAATATTTCTACCGGATTCGAAATGATTTCAACATGATTCGAAATTATTTCAACCGCATTCAAAATGATTTCAACATGATTCAATATTATTTCAACCGCATTCGATATTATTTCAACCGCATTCGAAATGATTTCAACATGATTCGATATTATTTCAACCGCATTCGAAATGATTTCAACACGATTCAATATTATTTCAACCGCATTCGAAATGATTTTAACATGATTCGAAATTATTTCAACCGCATTCGAAATGATTTCAACATGATTCGATATTATTTCAACTGCATTCGATATTATTTCAACCGCATTCGAAATGATTTCAACATGATTCGAAATTATTTCAACCGCATTCTAAAATATTTTGTGACCCAAATTTAGGGTCATGTATCTCGGGAAACTCCAAATTTGGATATGTTGTAGTGCTAGTACTATTGTGTTTGTTTCTAGCTATAAGTGACCCCGAGATATGTGGCCCCAAAGTCGGATCGCAAAATGTCATTCTCTGCTGCAGAAAAGTACTTGACATATTGCCTATATCTATTGGACTATAAGATTTACTTTGAGCTGACCTTTTGTTTCATTAGATCTTTAAAGAATTACCGAATTCATTTGAATTCATTCGTTATATTTCTTTCATATTCGTTGTTATTCATTTTTGGATTAGTTACGAAACGAATTGCACAAGCCTAGTCTGCCCTGAACTTTAACAAAACAAAGCTAGATCAGGTCCTCAACTATAGGGGCGTATGGGGCCCCAAGGTCGATAGCTGTGGGGACTGTGAGATACCGGAAGTGTAATGTTTCCAAGTGGCCCAAATTCCACAAAGCTTTTCATATTGGTCATTGCACATTGCCATCCACTCCTCTGCAGCCATTATGTTTTTTACCAAGCAGATCCAATAAGCTTGCCCCTGAACATGGCCTCTTTTCTTGAGAACAGGGATTAGGCCCTTGGCTGCATTCAGGAGATGCATCAGAGATTGTTGGAAAAATCCAATCAGTTTAGCAGGTACTCTTTACCAACAGGACAATAGCTAGAAGCAATTTTCCTGCATCTTTGTTTCCACAGAACTCGTATGGGTAAGGCAATACAGGTGGTCCAACTAAGCCTCTTTAACCACTTACAGACCGGACCATTTTGCTGGTTAAAGACCAGACCACTTTTTGCGATTCGGCACTGTGTCGCTTTAACTGACAATTGTGCGGTCGTGTGACGTGGCTCCCAACCAAAATTGACGTCCTTTTTTTTGCACAAATGAAGCTTTCTTTTGGTGGTATTTGATCACCCCTGCGTTTTTTTTTTTTGTGCTATAAACAAAAATAGAGTGACAATTTTGAAAAAACGCATTATTTTTTACTTTTTTGTTATAATGAATATCCCCCAAAAATATATAAAAAAAAAATTTTTTCCCTCAGTTTAGGCCGATACGTAATCTTCTACATATTTTTGGTAAAAAAAATCACAATAAGCGATTATTGATTGGTTTGCGCAAAAGTTATAGCGTTTACAAAATAGGAATAGTTTTATGGCATTTTTAATAATAATAATTTTTTATTATTATTTTTTTTTTACTAGTAATGGCGCGATCAGCGATTTTTATTGTGACTGCGACATTATGGCGGACACATCGGACATTTTTGGGACCATTGTCAGTTATACAGCAATCACTGCTATATAAATGCAGTGATTCCTGTGTAAATGACACTGGCAGTGAAGGGGCTAACCAGTGGGTGGCAGTGTAGGGGTTAAGTGTTCCTAGGGGTGTGTTACTGACTGTGGGGGGTTGGTCTTTCATTTAGTGAACACTGATCTCAGGTCCAATCACATGGAGCAGAGATCAGTGTCACTAGTTGCTAGGCAGAATGGAGAAATGCTGTTTACAAAGTCATCCATGAGGAAGCAACCAAAGTGGTCATGTAGCCAATCCAGGGATACCAGACCCTGTTCTTGTATGACTCTACCACAACACGCCTCTCTGTCCCTTGCCCATGTCCGAAAATAGGAGAGATGTTGCCGAGGAATGAATCAGGGGAAGCCTCCTAAAGGAGCAAGGGGGAGACAGGAGGAGACAATAGCCCCTGTGCATTGAGAGCATCCCATATTTTCAAAGCATGGGTGGTGACAAAATCTGAAAGACCCCAATGTTCTCTGGAGAGCCAAGGGGAGTGGGATAGGTCGCGGCTAGCCAGGAATTTCTCTAAGGGGACCTATAATTTAGTGTGTACATTATGATGTCAGTCCAATAGCCGTTGCAAGGCAATTGCTTCATAATATCTACGGAGAGATGGAACCCCTAATCCCCCAGATCTCTTAGGACATTGCAGGGGGAGGAGGGTCACCCGGGGGCTCTGCCCTTGACAGATATATTTTAGTAACAAGCTATTGAGGGCTGGGAAGAAGGACCTGGGCAATGATATAGGCACCATCTGTAGGTAGAAAAGAATCTGCAGCAACACATTCATTTTTAAGATACTGACACCTCCCATCCACGAGAAAGAGGTACGGTGACGGTCCCATTTTAGCAAATTCGACCGGA
This sequence comes from Lithobates pipiens, assembly GCF_037356315.1. NCBI lineage: Eukaryota > Metazoa > Chordata > Amphibia > Anura > Ranidae > Lithobates > Lithobates pipiens. The sequence goes on along the minus strand of NW_027507903.1, from coordinate 511,023,622 downwards.
TTATTGAAAGCAAGGGGACATAACTACTAGTATATAGCTGAGAGAATTGGGCTGGAAGATGAATTCCTAGATATTTTGGGGAAGAGTGGCTCCAAGTGAATGCGAAGGAGGCTTGTAACTGGGTACACACTTCAAGGGAAGTGATAAGGGGTAGAATCTCTGACTTGCTATAGGTTATCTTGAAATTTGAAAGTGTAGCTCCACCATAATATTAGGAAGGGAAATCAGTGGATCTGCCATATAAAATAGGACATCATCAGCGTATGCTGACAGTTTGTGCTCGGTAGTCCCCACACTAAGTCCCCTAATGTTAGGATTCAATCATATTCAACAAAGGCTCGAGGGTAAGAGCAAATATGAGTGGGGATAGGGGGCATCCCTGCCTTGTCCCGTTCTGAATGGGAAAGGAGCCAGAGAGAGTTCCATTTACCTTGACTAGAGCCTCTGGATGGCTATATAAGGCCCCTATCCATTTAAGCATTTTGTGGCTGAGACCAAGCCTAGCCAGCACAGCTTGTAGGTATGTCCAGTCCACCCTATCAAATGCCTTTTCAGCATCAGTAGATAAAAAAAAGACAGAGTGAACTTGCATCTTGCAAGTTCACCCAATGAAGCAGCTGGATAGCCCTGTTGTCGGGAGCGGTGGAGCAAGACCATAATAAAAGACAAAATTAAGGAGTGCTGGGAAAACAAGACAAATAAAAACCTGAAGAACAACAATTGAACATAATAGATACTAAACAGAACGCCTGGCAGGCAATCAGAAAATACCAGTAGCGACGGCACAAAGGCCGTCATCTGGCTCCCTGGCCAAATAGGAGGTGGTTATTAGTGTGCCGTAGTTTTCCCCGACCGGGAGACAGAACTCAGAAGCGTAAACCTATTGGGGGTAGGTGGGGAGGCATCAGGCACGAGCCCAGCAGGTGAGCCTGCTTCAGCAAAAAAGTACACCCAGGTCCTGGATGTGCGTGCGAGTTATTTGCAGCAACAAGGAAAGGAAGAGTTCAGTGAAGACTAGGACAGTCACTCAGGGGGCCACCGATGAAGAAGTCAACGAGCAATCCAATGCATACAAGAAATTGAATCATTGTGAGCTTTGTTTCCAGCCCCGGCAACGAACAGGTTGCCATGGTTATGAGTGAGCAGGAGCAGGGATCTCCGGGAAGGTTCTCCAATCTGGAATGTCTATTGAAGGCAGGCCAAGGCGAGAAAGAAATTAAAAGCAGATCCATTTTATTCTGCAGGATGACCTGACGACCATCTTTAGTGACGGAAAGGCTGAAGGGGAAACCCCAGTGGTAGGTTAAGTGAGCATATTGTAGGGCCTCTAGTAGACATGTGCAATTTCTTTAGTTCCGTGTTCGTTTTTTAACAAATTTTGACAAATTTGTTTGTTTACGAAATGTCTGACATTTTCAATTTCCGAAATTTCGATTTTCCGAATTTTTGAATATTTCTAACTTTCCAAATTTCGGAAATTGGAAATTTTGGAAATTCAGAAATTGCAAAATTCGGAAATTGGAAATTTTGGAAATTCAGGAATTTTGGAAATTCGGAAGTTCAGAAATTTGATATTTCGCAAATTTGAAAATTCTAAATTAGGAATGTGAATATTCGAAATTTCATAAATTTGAAAATATGAATGAAAATCTGAAAATTCGAAAACCCGAAAATCTGAAATAATAACTAACTAATAATAAATATTAAATTATAGGCATTGGAATTTCCTTTCAAATTTGGCTGTTAGTGAACATAACGAGTACGAATTTATCCAAAGTTACAAATTATCTGAAATAATGAATGTCGTATCTAAACGTATGGAACGTAACGATCTAATAATAATAAATAACAATTATAATAATAAAACCTTTTTATTTTTATTATTTATTTGTTCCATTCCATTTGTTTAGATGTGGCATTCGTTATTTCAGAAAATGGTAACTTCAGATAAATTTGTATTTGTTACGTTCACGTATTTTGAATTTTATTGTTTTATTTATTTAATTTTCGGATTTTCACATTTTTTAATTCTAAAATTCGGAAATTCAAAATTCGAATATTCGGAAATTTGAAAGTCCGAATTTTCAGATTTCCTAGATTTCGAATTTCCAAAAAAAGCAAAAAAAGAATGAAAGGAAAACTAACATATTTTTTGTTAGTGCACATGTCTAGCCTCTAGGAGTGGCTTGAGTGCCCTGCATTGCAACAGGGTGCGTCTGGAGAGGTCTGGAAATGGGGACAATTTGGCTCCATCAAAGTCCACGTAGCGGACACCTCTGACACGATACATAATGCGTTCTTTCAGCAAATACTTGTGGCGTTTGCAAATTCTGTCCCTAAGCTTATCCGGGTCTTCTGAGGGAGGTCTTAAATCTCTCTGAGAGCGATCGATTTCAATGGTAGCTTCTGGCAGGCCTCTAATGCGAATATTAACCCTACGGCTGCAGTTTTCAACATCATCCAGTTGATCACGCAGGGAATCAATACACTGATCCTGTGTTTTCACAGTGCGTCTGCAAGGCTTGTAGGTTGGGTGTGATGTCCTCCTGCAGAGGTCTCCAGGGCCTCTACTCTACCCCCTAGGTGGGCTGTGTCAGCTTGCAGGGCTTCAATATCCTGCCTCAGAACTTTCTCCATTCTAGCTGCAAAACTGTTCAGATTGGCCTTTGTGGGGAGGGACCGTATGTGCAGCCGCATTTCCCTTACCCCCAGGGCTTCTCCCAGGTCTAAGCCCCTAACCAAGCCTTGTGGGGAGCCAGGTGTGGAGGGGGGAGGAGGTGAAGCTGATGGTATCTGTGGGGTAGGAATTGGGGAGGCTGCACGTGTGGCTATGGAGCACTCACCCGGCACCATGGATTTTTGGGTTTCGTCGCGCCCTCTGCTGCCACCCGGAAAATAAACATCCAGGGAGCTGGAACAAAGGCGGGGTGTCAGCTGTGTTGGTGGGGATTGTTCCCGCTTCAGTGGCATCCCAGTGCGGGTGTGTGTCCTCTGTTTAGCTGCTACGGGAGAGAATTACAGAAGCGGGCCAGCTAGTGCTCTGCTGAGACACATCCTCGCGCTCTATTGCTTCGGCCACACCCCCCATACTGTTTTACCTTGAGCTTGCCACAGATGGATAAAATTTTTAATTCATCTGCGGCCATTCCCATTCAAGAGAAGTCAATCTAAAGACCGACTGTTCTTGATTGGGCTAATTTGGAAAATTTTGCTTTGATCACCGCTACAGCCAATCAGCTTCAGTGGTGATCAGTGTATTCTGATGTCAGAATAAAATCAGTTCAAAAGAAATGATAGATGTGTGCCCAGGTTTAAAAAAATCCAGATGGAGATTGTACTAATGAGGGACACCTCTGTAATGGTGGAGTTGGGTTACAATAACTCAGAGATATATGTTCCACTTAGGGGTAAGGGGTGTGGGCACTAGAAAATATAATTATTAACAGTAATGTGTGAGATAGGTGATAAAAACAGTAGGGAGTGTAGGGAAGATGATACATGGGCCATGGGCAGATGTACACTTGGGTTGAGTAGTTCAGATGATGGTGGTGGAGTTGGGTGGAGCCAGTAGTATCAAAGGTATTGTAATTGTAGCGATATCCTCGCAGGAGCTGCTTAAGTTAGTTCAGTCCAAACTCCTGGATAGCAGGGCCAAACAACACAACTGGCACAGATTATCAGGTGAAACCGTCAGGGTTTTGTTCAACAAGGTGAGAGGACAATGATGTCTGTATACAATGTCCCAGAAACGGATAGCCTTATCCTTTTATCCCTGTGGTACTACAAGTGTCAGCAAGATGACTACCGGCAATGATAGCTGTATACAGTGTTCAAATAAATGCTTCTGTAATGCGCTGTCTCTGTTCCGTGTAGATGGACAGAAATGCCCTCTCGCCAAATCCTGTGAATGCCCCGGAACAGACAGGCTTTCTTGGCAACCCGACTGGTCACCTCACACTGGAATGATTCACTCTCATGCAGGTGCGCCTCGATATACAACTCTCAGGCTGCACATCCCAACTGGCGGTGGAGGCCTGAATCGCGCAGGAAGATCATCTGAGAGACAACATCTCTCCCACAAGACTGATCTCTTTCCTCCCTCAAGGCTGACTGACTTTTCCTCTGGAAACAGAATGGAGTCTTTTACTTTCCTGTCACAGAGCATCCTGGGCACTTTGTAGTTCCTTCCTGAATACCAGGCTATAGAGGCTTGGTGAGGGAACTTCATGTCATAGAATCCTTTGCAGCTTCCTTCAGCTTAGTACAGTCTCTCTGATAGGCTGCTGTTATTGTGCTTTTAATTAGCTTACTTCTTTCTGCCAATAGGGGCACAAGAGAGGCTACTGAATGCACAGCTCTGTGTGTATGTGCTCATATTATAACAGACTTGGTGAAAATCTCCATTGCAGCTGCTGGCAGGCAGCTCTCCCTATCTCAAGCTGGAAAGTCTGTGTACATTGTTACAGCCAGCTTGGCTGGGTCGTGGGTTATAGAATGAGACACCCGCTGCGCAATGTTTTGACTTGAAGTTATTTTATTGTTTCTTTTAAAATTGTATTTTGCAGCACAAATACTGATTTCACTGACGGCAACGGAAAAGCTGAAATCTTTAGGCTAATGTCTAATCCTGTTGTCAACTTGAACCCAGAACAAGCAGAGTGAACACTCACCTGCTTTGTATGTGTATCGCCTTTGCTACTTCAGAGCGTAAGCCATCAGCTAGAATGCAACACATTACCGGTTCCCGACCGGCGCACGCCGATGTACATCGGCAGAATGGCGCGGCTGTGCAAATGGACATACCTGTACGTCCCTTTAAATTTGCCGCCATGCCATCACGTGCACGCCAGCCGGGACCTCCGTGAGTCAGGTCGCAGGTCCCGTGGACTCAATCGCCGAGAGGATACCTGCGATCGCCTCACGGAGATGAAGAACGGGGAGATGCTAATGTAAACAAGTATCTCCCCATTCTGCCTAGTGACAGTGTCACTGATCTCTGCTCCCTGTGATCGGGAGCAGAGATCAGTGACGTGTCATACGTAGCCACGCCCCCCCACAGTTAGAATCAATCCCCAGGATGTACTTAACCCTTACACTGCTCCCTAGTGGTTAACCCCTTCACTGTCAGTGTCATTTGCACAGGAATTAGTGCATTTGTATAGCACTGATATCTGTATAAATGACAATGGTCCCAAAAATGTGTCAAATTTCCGATGTGTCCTCCATAATGTCGAAGTCATGATAAAAATCACTGATCATCGCCATTACTAGTAAAAAAAAAAAATCATTAAAAAAAAATGCCATAAAACTATCCCCTAGTTTGTAAACGCTATAACTTTTGCGCAAATCAATCAATAAACACTTATTGCAAATTTATTTTATTTTTTTACCAAAAATATGTAGAAGAATACGTATTGGCCTAAACTGAGGGAAAAAAATGTTTTTTTTTATATATTTTTGGGGGATATTTATTATAGCAAAATGTAAAGAATAATGCGTTTTTTTTTTCAAAATTGTGGCTTTCTTTTGTATATAGAGCAAAAAATAAAAACTGCAGGGGTGATAAAATACCACCAAAAGAAAGCTCTATTTATGGGAAAAAAAAGTACATCAATTTTGTTTGGGAGCCACGTCGCACGACCGCGCAATTGTCAGTTAAATCAACGCAGTACCAAATCTCAAAAAGTGCTCTGGTCAGGAAGGGGGTAAAATCTTCCAGGGCTGAAGCGGTTAAAGCAGACCCTGTCACCAGACCATTCATTTCAAGTGTTTTATTCATTTTATTTAAAATATTGTATGCATGTTATATACCTGTAAAATCCTCAATTGTTGACATCCAAAGCCCTGAGACTGCTGTTGGGTGCCACCATCTTGGATGTGATTGTGACAGCCCCAGCAGACTCAGAGCTGTTACGCAAGTGGTACTCTATAGCAGGGATCTGCAATTAGCGGACCTCCAGCTGTTGCAAAACTACAAGTCCCATCATGCCTCTGCCTCTGGGTGTCATGCTTGTGGCTGTCAGAGTCTTGCTATGCCTCATGGGATTTGTAGTTCTGCAACAGCTGGAGGTCCACTAATTGCATAACCCTGCTCTATAGTATTCACCTATGCTCCTCCCCTAGCAGCTGCAAAACATATTATGGTGGGAGGCGGGATGGAGGAGCTGGGCCAAAATGTACAATAATTAAACGCTCCTAGAAAAGGGCTATGACATGCAAAGAGAGAGGGGGCTCTCATAGTGAACTGACAGGTAAAAAAAACAGTAGGCATTTAAAAAAAATGTACTTTTCTATTGGTGACAGGGTATGCTACTCTGCTGGTTGATCATGTGGAAGTGATGCTCATGCAAATCTGGTTACAGATGCTGTTTGATAACGTTTGTTTTTCCATGGATCATGTGACCAGTGCCTTGGATCCAATCAGGGATTAATTTCTTTCCTTAGGAGGTATGGAGGCTGCCAGCTTCTGAAAATACCAGTTCATTGGCTGTCATTCCAGTCCGATAGATTTAGTACCTTCAGTGTAGAAAAGTCTTGCAAAACAGGAGCTCTGCCTTCACACAGTGGTGTAGTGGTTAGCACTCTCATCTAGCAGTAAGAAGGGTCACCGGTTCATATCCCAACCATGACACTACCTGCCTGGAGTTTGCATGTTCTCCCTGTGCCTGTGTGGGTTTCCTCCAGGTACTCCGGTTTCCTCCCATAATCCAAAGACATGCAGGTAGGTTAATTTGCTTCTGTCCAAAATTGGCCCTAGTATATGAATGGGGACCTTGGATTGTTGGCTCCTTAAGGGTAGGGAATGATGTGAGTGTGCAATGTACAGGGATAGGGACAATTGTAGACACTCACTCAGGTTGAACTGGATGGACTGGTGTCTTTATTCAACCTTACTAACTATGAAACTATGAAACATTTACTTTCTGCAGGCTTGTTCCCAGTTAGTGTATTAGAAAGCATAAAGAGCTAGACAACTAGCATTTTCAGAGCATGTTCAGTAAAGGGTTAAAATATTTATCTACATGGGAATAGCTCTATGACTATAGTTCTGTTTCAAGGAGGACGTTTCACCCATGGCCATCAGAAGTAGTCATGTTCGGCATAAGCTATCATTCAGCCTATTAGTTCATTAGGAACTGGTGATGTCACTGTGATATGAAAAGAGGAATGAACTAATTTCTTTCCTATTAATCTGATATTTTATTTTGTTCAGCCTAAAGAACAAAAACAAAGGAGAGCTGATCCCCCCGGTCATGGAACAGACAATTTCGTACCTGAAAGTGAAAGGTAAAGGAAAGGCTTCAGAATTATTTCATTATTTAAAGTGGGTGTCAAAATGTAACTCCTTCTTTCTTCCTTTAACTTCCTTTTCCTTTTCTTCTTGTCTATTATCCTTTTCTTATCTTTTTGTCTTGTCTTTCTTTCTTACTGGGCGCTAGTGTCATCCCCAAGTGAAGTTATTTTTTTGGTTTTGTGAAGTTTTTCTTTCTTAATTCTCCTATTGTAACGGAGCCCCCCTTTCAGCTTCTGCTGCTGGCCTTTTATTTGGAAAGTTTGGGTAGCCATTCCCACATGGGCATATCCTTCCTAAATCAGTTTCTATGAGTAAAACATTTCCTAACTTAGAATTGAATTGAACTAGAATCCAGGGTTGTATTATACATGGCATAGGCCAGAGATGCCAAAAGGTGAAGCTATTGTTGACCCTTATTGACATAGCTTTGGACCCAATGTTTGACATTACCTCCTCTAAAACAATGAAAGCACCAAAAATGTGTACACTGCCTAACTGACTCATTTACATTTGCCCAATATACAACAATATTACTATAATATACAACAACAAAATATAAGTATTTTCCCATTGTATTAGAAGACAGCATGCATAAACCTTTCCAGAGGCATTGATGTTACATTGAAAGTCTGAGTAATGGCTACCTCGTGGCTTTGTCAGAGCAACTACTGCAGGAGGATAAAACTGGTTCCCGATGGGCCCTTAAAATGGGTACACAAGGATGGAAATTCAGCTAGTTCAGCAGAGGCCAGACAAATTTTGATCTGTGTGTGGTCATTCTGTTCAACTGAAGTTGATTGGTAGATCGACTTCTGTTGAAAGGGACTGTTGGAAAACTGTCATATGATCAGCCGCTGCAGCCAAGTGGTTGCAGCGCTGATCTGTGTATTCTAGAAGCAGAGGGGTCCTTCTTGTGAATGGGGGAACCTGTTTTTTTTTTTCTTATGCTTAGCCTGCCAGATGAACGAAAAAATATTTAAGTGTATATAACCAGCTTTACTCCATTCTTTCCCATAATCCCTCATTTTTGCACAGGAGAAGCTGGTGCAGATAAAAAGGCTATATTGCATTACACATAAATACATATAATCTGCTCCATACAATCCTGTTAAATATAATAGTATGAATCATACCATAAATTATTGGTTAAGTGGTTCTTATTACCGGTGTTCTATGAAAACCAGAAACTTACCATCTATATCACTTTGGCTTTGGCGTGCTGTACTGGTGTACATATAAAATTACGGAGTTTATTGTGGTGAGTCACACTCCTTTACTCCTGAAGAGTTTTTTCTAAAGTCCTCTTCAACTAATGTCTGTACTTGAACTGTACCATATATTAGTATTATTAGTGAGAACTGTTTGTTCTATCAGTATTTTAGACACAGGTCAGAAGCATTTGGGCAGAAATGAAAGTGTATCTAGACCCAAACCACCTACCTACATAAAACTGTATGTAACTACCAGGGTAGGAGTGATATAGATATAGTGTATAGATTGTCACTTAAGTGAAAGCTCCGAATCTGCTGGGGATGCTGACTAGTGATGGGCCAAACACCCCCTGGTCCGGTTCAGACTGGAACTCCTAAACATAGAAAAAGTTTGGACCTGAACTGCATACCCTATTTAAGTCTGTGTGACCCGAACTTGAAAGATCCAATGTCCCCATTTGGAAGGCTTAAATGCAAGTTATTGGCAATAAAAAGGGTTAGGGGGCCTAGGAACTGCCTGGGGGCATGTATCAATGATTGTTTTTTCCAAAAAGATAATTTTTAAAAGAGCAGTGATTTTAATGATGTTTAAAGTGAAACCATAAAAATGTAACCATTAAAAACCATTAAATATAGTGCCTGTGGGGACCCCTCAGTCTGCCTTTAGTCTGCCTTTAAAATGGTGCATCTGTACAGTGTATAGTGGTGCAGTCACGGGAGGAAGTCATACTACACCCTCCCAGCAGTGCCCAACCACACTGTAGCCGCCAATTTGCTATAGCGCATTTGGCAAGTGGTTAACCTACCAGCATGTCTTTAGAGTGTGAGAGGAAACCCATGAAGTCAGAGGGAAAACAGGGAAATTCCAGCTAGGCAGTCTTGTGGTTAGAATTGCAACAACAACCCTAGTGTTGCTAGGTGGAAGTGGTAACCATTTAGCCAATCTGCTGCCCATGCTTCCCACACCAAGTGATGGGGCATTTAGTTGAAATGATGGGAAAACAACTTGTACAGCACAAAGATGCCACTTCTTTTTTTTTTTTCTTCTTCTTTCAACATTTTTCTTTTTATTGTGCTCCACTGGCTTCAGAACCCCAATGCTGGCAAAGTGCAGAGCACATTTATAAAGCATGTATCTGTTAAAGCTAAAAAAAGGGGGTGAAAGTAAGCGCTATACCAAAAAATAAAATAGAAATAAAAAATGTGCACAGCTGCTAGCAAAATCAGGCAATATACTCAGTCTTCTAAATGATAATCATATAAAATGTGCAGCGATGTATTGGAGAATTTTTTTTGTATTGCAATAGTACATACTTAAAGAGGAAGTAAACCCTGATGGGTTTTACTTCCTTTTTGTTCCCTGAAAAGTAAAAGCATAATGTGCTAGTATGCATCACATACTAGCCCATTATGTGCTACATACCTGAAAACGTGCCCGCTGGTGGCCGCATCCATCTTCACCCCTCTTCTTTTGGGGGCCGTGGACTCTGGCTCTGTGACTGGTCAAAATTGCATAACGTCACTCCCGCGCAAACGTATATGGTAAATATAGCGTATATGGTAAGCCTTATTATAACTAGGTTTACAACCACTAAGCCACTAAGAGGACGTTTAATTAGCATTTAACATTACTGTTTAATTAAATAAATTTATTGCATGGTTTTGCACTTTTTTCAGTCTCATTATAGCGAGGCACATTTTATATGGTTATCTGTTAAAGCTAAGCTTCATCCATAGGGTCTCCTGCCCCGCTCCTCTTGGCAATTTTTTTTTGGGGGTGGGGATTTGACAAGTACCCACTCACACTTCCACTTGGACAGCCTGGTTATCCTCCTCCCCCCGCAGTCATCTGGGACATGTCACAGGTTCCAAAAGATAGTGGGACCATGCACAGCGGGCAGCCGGCTGTGAAGCTGCAAGCATCACAACTAAGATGCTGGTGCTTGGGATCACCAGTGGAAAAACCTCTCGGGTTTTTTTTTTTTTTTACGTTCTCATTATTAATGTGCCTTGCATTCAGAACACTGGATGTGACTTTTTTTGTAATGAAACAAAGTTGCTTTGCATTAGTGCATTGAAGTGCCATTTAAAATAAAGCGTTAACATGCGTTACTTGCATTACGGCATTGTGCAATATAAATGACACTGGAATGCAAAAATGCAGTATAAGTGTAAATGTGCTCTTGGTGTTCTTTTTATGTCTTTTTTCATATCTGCCTGGAGTTCTGCCTTAGCTCTTGTTCTTTCAGTTCTCAGTTCTCAGTCTTGTGATTTAATGGTTTATATTTTAATTGTACAAACACAGCGAGTTCCTTTTGTACATGTACATATGCAAATTGATTCTTTAACGATCCTGAGTGTTTGTTTATTCTGTACAGGAGCAAAATGTACACATTTGTTCAGTAACATTATTACAATGGCTACAATTTTCTTCTTTTTATTTCAGATTTGCTTTTACATTATTCCTGATGTTTTCTTTTTCTGTTAATGTGTACGTTCTTTGTGGTTTAAAAGTGTAGAGAAAGTGTAGCGCTTTGAGGCTGCTGTTTAGGCAGAACCAAGAATATCTAATAAGGTTTATTGTTTTTTTTTTATTTTTTTTTTATTTTTTTAATCTGGGCAAAAAAATAACAATGAAAGCTGGAAACTGATTGGCTTTTGCTGGGAAATTCAAATGTATTAACTGTACCCATCAACGCCAATTCATTATGTTGCAATTTATCAGAGTTACAGTGTAGCAATATATAAAATTATAAATTTATAAATGTGAACACCATTCAGCACAGTAGTACTGTAGGCCCAGGTTTCATGATGACGCAGTCCCTTGGGGGTGTGCCTATGACAGCCTGAACTTCCAGGCTTCGTGATGACGTAGTCCCTTAGGGGTGTGTCTATGACAGCCTGAACTTCCAGGCTTCATGATGACGCAGTCCCTTGGGGGCGTGTCTATGACAGCCTGAACTTCCAGGCTTCATGATGACGCAGTCCCTTGGGGGTGTGTCTATGACAGCCTGAACTTCCAGGCTTCATGATGACGCAGTCCCTTGGGGGTGTGTCTATGACAGCCTGAACTTCCAGGCTTCATGATGACGTAGTCCTTGGGGGTGTGTCTATGACTGCCTGAACTTCCAGGCTTCATGATGACGCAGTCCCTTGGGGGTGTGTCTATGACAGCCTGAACTTCCAGGCTTCATGATGACGCAGTCCCTTGGGGGTGTGTCTTTGACATCCTATACATCCAGGGAGTGAGTTGAATGACGATGGTGGTCATTCATCCAGAAAGATTGGTGACATCTAGTGTCAGAAAAGACTTACTTCAGGGACATCACTAGGCTAAATTTTTATTTATTATTATTTCTTTTTCATCTGGAATTCTGCGTTATATTAAAAAAAAAATTCAGATAAAGTTCCATGCAAACAGAGCAGAGGAAAATATACAGCTTGCCTCAAATTTTCGTTTATTGCAGGGACGCGATTACAAACTGCCTGCAAACATTCTTAGTGACACTTAGTGATATTTCTGTTTTATGCAGTCTGCAGTAAGTCTACAAACGTTTCGTTCTGTTTTCCAGGTCTGCGCACTGAAGGTCTCTTTCGAAGATCAGTCGCCGTTCACATCATCAAAGACATCCAGAAGCTGTATAATCTGGGTCAGTATTTCCCCGAGCTCTCTGGGAGCACCGAAGCGAGTCCCCTCGCCAATAATGAATCTATTTTACCGTCGCTACCACCGCTCATTTAATTAGTTAATCATAAAGCCATTTGTAATGTAGATGTCACGTTAGCGGGAGATGTATGGAGGCCGCTAGGGACACAGCTGTAGGAATTTACAGTTTGTTGAATGGAGAAGGAAGGGGGGGGGATGTTGATTCATAGAGAAGAGATATTGGCTATTATGAACTGTAGTGGAACAGGTTACCATCCTACTTAAAATATGCCTCTCGGGGTGAAGTTACCTTGTGTGGCCGCTACAGCGAATGGCGTCGTAAGAATAAATCATTTTGTCTCTTGACTTGAGTTCATTCTTCTCTGTAATGACAGGTGAAATGTCATAAGCACGAGATTATTAAGGCCTTCAACCATTCTTTTTTACGACACAGATGCTGCCCAGGTGCATCATGGGTACTACAAACTACCTTGCACACATTTTCAGACTTTGTTTCAGATTTGCAGGGCAAAATCAGCAAAATATACCAACAACTATGTAGAGCCAGGTTCTTCCTCAGTGGATATAAAATGAGTTAGTTACTATATGTTGCACTACATAGATGTTTATCTGACAGATCAGATCTGAGGCAGTTGCATGCAGACACAGGATTTTATTTGTGCCTGCCTCTGCTCTCATTGTAGAGATTTTTCATCAATTCAAATTCTGTGACATCTTGGGCATCTGGACAAGAAGTGAGTTATCTCTTAGCAGTGAATTAGCAGGTAAGTTCCCCGCTTCCCCCTCCCAGAAGTAACTCGGCAGCAGCTAAGTAACCTGTGCCTTGCCAGAGCTCAGAGTCTTCTGGAGCAAGGTGAGCCAACGCCAAGTCACTGCTGGGAGTGGGCGCAGGGTGAGCTGAGCTGCTGAATCATTGCTGGGAGGGGGGGGCAAGGTCAGACAAACTGCTGAGCCACTGCTGGCAAGCGGTTGCAGGGTAAGCCAAGCTGAGTGAATGCTGGGAGGGTAAACAGTCCATATATTTGTGTAATCCAGCACACTCTTGCAACCATTGAATTAAAATTCCAAGATGTTGCAGTGACAAGACGGATGGCATCATAATGCAATGCCTAAACAGAGTGAAGTACATTTACAAAATTGTTAATACATAATAATCACCCCCATATTTCGTTAGTGTGAAGTATAAGCAAGACATTTATTTTCCTCCATAGGAATGATTTTTTAGCTGTGATATTACTTAACCAATTTCGTACCGGGCACTTTAACCCCCTTCCTGCCTGGGACAATTCTCAGCTTTCACCGCTGTCGCACTTTGAATGACAATTGCGGGGTTATGCAATACTGTGCCCATATGATTTTTTTTCACACAAATTAAGCTTTCTTTTGATGCCATTTAATTACCGCTAGGTTTTATGTTTTTTGCTAAACAAATTAAAAAAGACCCAAATATTTTGAAAAACAAAAAATTTTTTTTTTAGTTTCGGTTCTAAACATTTTAAAGTAATTTTTCTTCTTCACTGATGTGCGCTGATGAGACTACACTGATGGGCACTGATAAGCTGCACTGATGAGGGGGCACTGAGAAGGGGACTGATAAGATGCACAGATGAGCACTTATAGGCAGCACTGATGGGCACTAATGAGGAGGCACTGACCAGGCTGCACAGATGGGCACTTATAGGCAGCAGTGATGGGTGGCACTGATGGGCATTGATTGGCACTATTGAGGCTGCACTAATAGTCAAGATCAGTGTAAATGTCACAAAAATATAAAAAATCTTGGAATACACCCTGCAAAAGTATTATGAAGCTAATTTTAACAATGACCAGGATATCTCCCCATAAGCAATTAGATACTCTATTCAAAAAAAGAGGGACAAATAATTGTCCACAGAAAGCAATTAAGGTATGGGTCAACAATGGTATAATTGTAAAAAAGATAAAGCTTTATTGATGAATTACACAAATAAATGTCCAACCAATTTGGTGCAACGACCGTACTGGTGGACCTCGTTCCTACAAAGTACACAGTGACTAATAAATAATTACTACAGTAATAGACAACGTTGTCATTAAAACCCAGCTGACCCCTGAATCCCCAGCTACTCCCACCATGAAAGTTCTTATATCCAAGATGTGGACATTTAAGGCAACTTTTTGTACTGGCATGAACTTCCAAACCATTTCCTTTCCATCACCCGTTGCTGTTATACTAGTATAAGCCTTTTCAAATGGACAAAAGGATTTATCCTAAGGACTAATCAAATAATCTAAGGATGGAGTCAATACTGGGGGTTTCCCCAAAAGGAGCAGGACAAAGCGTAGCACCATCTTTTGTCCACATCTTGGATATAAGAACTTTCATGGCGGAGGTAGCGGGGGATTTGGGGTCAGCGGGGTTTTAATGACAACGTTGTCTATTACTGTGGTAATTGTTTATTAGTCACTTTGTACTTTATAGGAACGAGGTCCACCAGTACGGTCGTTGTACCAAATTGGTTGGACTTTTTTCATTTATTTGTGTAATTCATCAATAAAGCCTTATCTTTTGTACAATTATACCATTGTTGACCCATCCCTTAATTGCTTTCTGTGGACAATACTTTGTCCCTCTTTTTTTGAATTCAGTGTAAATGTCCCCTGTGCACATAAGTTAAGGAATCGAGAAAAACTGCAAGTTTGTTTACATGTGGTTAGCTGTGTCTGAAGGACAACGGGAGGCATGTTCTTGGAGGAAGTCCATGGCCGCCCTCCCAAAATGTCAGAGCAGCGCTATAGCCATCTTTTGGCTATGGCACAGTATTGAAGTGGTTAAAATACTTTTATGCCTCAGTGAAAATGCAGCCTCCTGTTTCCCACTCTAATTCTCGGAGTATGATTGCTTTAGTAGCAACCATGCCTTTAGCGCAAATGTCCTTGCATAGACTTGTATTGCAGGGAAGGAGATGGGACGTATCTGACCAGGTCTGTTACTGAGTGCTGATTACAGTCATATTTAGACACTCTTCACAACTGCTGTAATAAGAAAGTGGAGGCGTTTAGTAAAACGTCTGAATACATAGCTGTTTCTGTGACTTCAGATGGGCTTTAAAATTAAACCTAATGTTCTTTCTAGTTATATTCCCCTCACTGCTATCAGGCATGTAAAAAAATAATAATAATAAAAATGCACATTTATTGCAGTTGCCTCTCTTTGAAATGCACACCCTTGCTATATCTGTCTATAAAAAACAATAAGCGGGGAAGTTATACAGTAATGACTTGCTGTGTGATTCTGAATTGGTTTAATGCTTCACTTGCTGATAACATCCAATTACTATTCAGCAGCTTCTTTCTATGTTGAACAGTTAAATATTAATGAGCATAACCAATCAATGTATTCTTGTGACTTGGCAGGGAAGGCCGTGAATTTTGATGAGTATGATGATCCGCACATACCTGCTGGAATCCTGAAGACCTTCCTGCGTGAACTGCCGGATCCTCTGCTGACCTTTGAGTCTTACCAACCCATCCTGAGGATCACCAGTGAGTTTACAGCTACCCATACTAAATTAAGAACTTTGGGAACATGTAATTCAACAAACTGGTGTTTCCATATATATGTCTCAGTTCAGAATAATTAGCTGAAATGATATTGCTTTCCTACAGCTGAACGTTGAAATGTGGCTTGTGGTTGGATTTCCTATACAGGGTGCTGATGGGAGGAAGAGGGGGGATTTAGGTGGACTCAAAATAAAATTGAAGTTAAAGGTGGGCATCACTAGTGTAGAGGTGTTCTCTAGTCTAGACAGGAGACAGAGCAGTGGCATACACCTAATGAATTATGATGGGAGGCCTTAAAAGGGGATTTTGTTTAAATCTGCTAAATGCATTACAGGAGCATAGAGTTTATTTTTTTAAGAAGAACCTAGAGCTCTGCAATCAGCATAGGTGTGGGCAGTCTATTACATTAGGGTGTGCACCCCAAAGCTCAAACACACATGCTTTTTTTCTGCAGCCTCAGCTGCACTGGACAGCGAATGGGAGGTGCTCTGTGCTGATCGGCTTCATGTTCATTCACAAACGGAAGCATAGTAAACATAGTTGAATGAATGAACACAGTAAGTGTGTTCATTTAGAAAAGGAAGTCATGGGTAAAGGACATATTTAGTAGCCCCTTCCCACACTCTCCATCCTGAAACATCTCCCACAGCAGCTGGGAGGAGAGGAAGGAAGCCAGGAGCACTGTGGGGCAGGGAGGCCAACATAGGGGGAAGCCCGGGCAATAGGGGGAATCGTCCCTGCATATAGTGATTAGGGTGTGGCTAGCCTGGCATACCCCCTGCGCACGCCTAGGGCAATCAGCAAAGGCCATTTTCCCTGATGATTGGTGAGCTCTGAATCAGCGGGGGGGGGGGGGGGTGTAGGACCTCTGTACAGAGACCACTGTTTCCACACAGAGCGTACTGGAGAAATTTGGAGAACTGCCATTGCTGACCTCTTCTTTGAGAATGGTAGTTCTCTGGCTGTCATGTGTTGGTGCTTTCTGAGTCTCTAACTAGAAACAAATACAGAGATAAGGAATTCTGAAACTTTTCTGGTGTTCGGTTTTATCATCCTTTTTGGGTCTGCGATTTAAAAGCTCTGACTGAAGTTGATATTTGCATAAGAGGCCATGCTGGGTTTTAGGGCACGCAGGAGGAGGTTTCAGCATCTACCAAAAGTAAACTATATCATCAAAAGCTGGTGAACACCTGAATATTACCCCTGCATAAGTTTGTTGGACATCCCATTCCAAAACTATGGCTATTAATATGGGGCTACTCCACTTTGTGGCCATACCATACACCACTATTTTGGGAAGGCTTTCCACAAGATTTTGGAATATGTCTGTGTGAGTTTTTTGCCATTGGTGAGGTCAGGTACTGTTGTTGGATAAGAAGACCTGTCTCACAACTGGCATTCCAAAGCTGTTCAGTAGGGTTGAGGTCAGGGCTCTGCTTAGGCCACCTAAGTTCTTGCGCACAAGAGATTTTTATGGAGCTGACTTTGTACACCTGAACTCAATACTTGGAGTGTCCAAATACTTTTGGGCCATATAGTATATGTGCAAGCACCCTTCCAGCCACTCATGGGGCCACTTTAATAGGTTGAGGTTACTGTAGGGCCCACTTACATCTTTCAATTATGATAACATACCTAGCAGTGTGCTGCATGGTAGGGTGTTGTAATGCGTTGCATTAAAACATTTGTGACATGGTTGATTTTTGAGTGTGTCGCATTGGCAGCCCATTTATTTCAGTAAGCTGTTTTAATGCACCACACAGTGACATAACATGCATTAGCATAAAAAGATAAATGGGCACTGAAAGCATCTCTCCCTTCCTCCCCTACTGGGAGAGAAAGGTCAGTGCAAATTTTTGTCACCAGTTCTCAATGTCTGGAATCCCAAAAAGGACAGAAGCTGGAGAGGTAGGCAGTTATAGCACCTCCTTCAGGCTGGAAAACACACAAACAAATGTAAACCTGTTATCGGCTGATGTTGCAGAGCCAGTCCAGGCTGTGGAAAGATTGGGATAATATGGTTGGAATCTGGCCACAACCCTGGACCGTTACCTGGCTCAGCCTCTCAGCGAGCCACTGAGAGCCTGAGCCACAGCCGCTCCCGTCTCCTCCACAGTTCAGCACTCCAGTGAGCACAGGGGGCAGAGCGATGACTGACAGTCACTGCTCTCTGCTCACGGAGCTATGAGAACCAAGTGATCAGCAGTGTTTGATTACTCGGTTTTCAGTCTTAGAGCCAGTGGGGGGACAGATGCAGCATTGGACCCATGCTGTATCCACCTAGATAAGTAGGATTCTTGAAAATAATTCCCATACTTCTCTTTTAAAAATTGTAGTGACTTTTTTCATTAGCGTAGTATGCCTTAGACTCTGTTTCCAACCTAGAAAGCTGCTGAAAATGTTGTTTTCTTGGGAAGACATCTCTTTTAAAGTATATTTTAATGTAAAAACGAATTTCTAAAGTTTGGAAATTTGCAACTTTTCATTAAAAATAAACTTTGGTGATCCTATCTTTTATGGGGTGACAATGTTGTGTCCCTGTCTGCCAGTCGTTCTATGTTGCCACCCTGTCACACAATTTCCCAATACAGACTACAAGAGGCTGTAACATAGAGATATGAAAAAGGTGAAAATTGTATTTTGCACCTTTTATTGTCCATTAAAAACTACAGAGTATGTGCAGAAGATACATGTCAAATCCACACTACAGATGCAAATGTTGCTAATCTGGGTGGAAAACTTCCACTTTAATTGTTTTTTTTGTTTTTTTTTCATTTTTGTTCCTCTGCTGATTTACCCTTTTCGATGCTCTGTATTACATTTTTGTTGTTTTAGGTGTTGAGAGTATCCTACGTGTAAACAGATGTAAAGAGATTGTACATAGAATCCCTGATCATAACTACGCTGTGCTGAAATATCTCATCTGTTTTCTGAAAGTGGTAAGTATAGAGCACATATTGCACCAAAAGAGCGTAGAGACAATGTGGTCTTTTAAAAAAAAAAAAAAAACGCTCTGTGAATGTCTGAACATTCACACAACCATCACAAATAATCCCTGTAATGTGTCTGTTCAGGAAAATACCACATTTTATGGCCACTAGATGGAGCTGCCAATCAAAGGAAATAAACACATTAGAAGCATTACTGGGATTTTTGTGACAGCTGTGCAAATGCGCACACATTCATACAGCAAATGCTTTAAAAAATGGGCCTCTAAGTATGTAGTCACTGTGTCCATACAGCTATCCCAGACAATTAGTAGTAAGAGAAAAAGCAGTGAGATGCCAGTGATTTAATCACTAATAAGCCAGTCCCTCATGTCTGTGTAGTTAAATTGGGATCAGGTTTGGACATTGTGTATATACAGGGAGTAGTGAAGTATGATGGGACTTTGTAGTCCATGCCAGATGTGCTACTATACCTAAAATATTCACTTATAATTGGATCATGCAACATAAATGTACTGCATACTATTACTGATGACTGATGGCTCAGTAGCCTTCAATGGATGTTCCTTTACAATACCTTGTCTCAGTCTGAATTGTGCTAGAGAAGTGGACTGTATATCGTAATGGAATATGCTGCAAGAAGATTGAGCACTCATCATCATACGTATCACAATGGATACACATAATCCCTGATTAAGGGAATTTTTCCAGTATTGTTCCCCTAATACCTAATACAGGTGTCTATGTAGAGAAATTAATCTAAACAGCCACTATTTCACGTGACATGGTCTGACATTTTGCAAGTGAATTCATTTATTATTCAATCAGGCTTACATGTTGGGATTTACACTTGGAAAATATGATAAGCATGAGTATATATGGTGTTTTCACAGATATATGAACTTGTAGCACCAATAAATTCCTGTGGGTATATATGGAACCTTATAAGCACATATGAAAACAACATTTATATGAAAACAGATATTTTATTGTTACAGTGATAATCAGACATAATAAATCATACAATCACTGGCTGATCAAGTTATTTTATAATAACCCCTTTAAAGTTACACTATATTACCAAAAGCATTGGGACACCTGCCTGTACACGCACATTAACTTTAATGGCATCCCAGTCTTAGCCCGTAGGGTTCAATATTTAGTCAGCCCACCCTTTGCAGCTATAACAGCTTCCACTCTTCTGGGATCCACAAGGTTTAGGAGTGTGTCTATGGGAATATTTGATCATTCTTCCAGAATTGCATTTGTGAGGTCAGGCCCTGATGTGGATGAGAAGGCCTGGCTCACATTTTCTGCTCTAATTCATCCCAAAGATGTTCTATCGAGTTGAGGTCAGGACTCTGTACAGGCCAGTCCAGTTCCTCCACTCCAAACTCACTCATCCATGTCTTTATGGACCTTGCTTTGTGCACTGGTGCGCAGTCATGTTGGAACAGGAAGGGGGCATCCCCAAACTGTTCCCACAAAGTTGGGAGTCCAAAATGTCTTGGTATGCTGATGCCTTAAGAGTTTATTTTACTGGAACTAAGGGGCCAAGTCCAACCCCTGAAGAACAACCCCACACCATAATATATATAATTATTTTTATTAAAATGTAACCCCAAAAAAATAGAAGCTCAGCTTTTTCAATGCGCTATGGGGTTGATTTAAGGCAAATCCATTTTGCACTAGAAGTACAGTCGCTGTAGATCTGAGGGGAAGTTCGGAAATGGGGGGAAGCTCTGCTGATTTTATCATCCAATCGTGTACAAGTAAAAAAAGCAGGTTCATATTTACAGCGACTGCATTTCCAAGTGCATTTGTATTGCAAAGTGGATTTGCCTTTAGTAAATCAACCCCAATATCTGGTACAAAGCAGAATGCAAGCCAGTGTATTGAGAATAGCTCACAGAAAATGGCGGTTCTTTCGACTTCCGGTTTGTTATTCGTTTTAAAGATATACCAAGGCTCTCTGAGGAAACTGAGCGTATGTGGCCTAGACAGCCTATGATGATCCTGGCCTGGTGGGGTTGTTTTCAAGCACTGGCCTATAAACTCCCATATAGCCAATACCCACAGGAATTTTTTTGGTGACATTTGAAGGGATGTTGGCACATTAATAGAGTTTACTTTACGTCCTATTGTGTTGATACTGATGAACTTGTTGCACTTTATTATTTAGCAGTCAGATACAAGCATAGTGTTCGATTTTAGGGAGCATAACCTCCACCACTGTGGACAATATTGTCTGACCTTTGCTGGGAGGGACAGTGTGATATTTTTCTATTTTCCTCTATTATGGAATCCTTTGTATTGAATGATACAATATATTTGTTTGCTAATAGTCAGTAGTGATGCCCATATAATTTTTTTTTTCTGTTTTTGGTGTATGAGGTACACCCTTTTACACTTTTTTTTTTTTTTTAACGGTTTTTATTGTAGTTTTACAGAATAACAATAAGTATTGAACAGTGTCATACATCAGTAGATGGAAAATCGGTTACCGATACATGTTATCAGAATACAAACAGTTGCGAACTATTTCAACAGTGAAGCACAGTATAAGTACTGGGAGGAAGGCTGAGCACGGTGTCATGCCACTCCAGACACCCCATCTGGGAACTAACTGTGTCTGGAGGCGGCAGGCAACCCCTTCCCGAGTGTGCATTATAAGTCGATGCAGGAAAAACCTAGAACTTAACTGAAAGAAGGGGAGAAATAATTTAAAAAAAAAACAAAATAAAAAAAAACAGTTACCAATATAGGTCCCTAGTTTATAGTGTCGACAGTACATCACAGTTGAATACATAAGAACTAGAACCCGATATTGGGTGCTTCCGCACAGTTATATGCAGGTAATTTGAAATACAATTCTGCCAATACATGGGGGTGCAATGGATTACAGTAGGAGATGCAGGAATCCTACGTATTATGTGACCGAGAAGTCATTCCAGCTCTATGCTTCTGGGATCCTTGACCCAGGACTCCCAGCTTTTGTAAAATTTTCCTGTAGTCATGTGAGCCTTGGCGAAGCTGTATTCCAATTTAAAATTATCATTTAGAATTGTGATCACTTCCTGAATGGAGGGGGGAGATGGTTTCTTCCACTTTCTAGCAAGTGCCAATCTTGCGGCTATGAGTATATGGGTGGCTACGGTTTGGGTTTTTCTGGGCCATGTGGGGACCATCAGGCCCAGGAGGAGATCAAGAGCAGATAGGTTCCTGGTCGCGGGGAAGCTGACTTGGAGCAGATTTGTTATCTGTTCCCAATAATGCGTGATGGAGGGGCATTCCCACCAAGTGTGAAGAAGAGTTCCTGGCAATCCGCAATTCCTCCAGCAAAGGTTGGGTTCCGAGGGGTAAATTTTGGCAAGTCTGCTTGGAGTGAAGTACCAGTGCTGGAACAGTTTTTGTAGAGACTCCCAATGCGATGTGCAGCGAGAAAGTTTTGAAGGCAATGACAGTGCCTGACACCATTGAGACGTTGGTGAAGCAGTTGGGTAGAGTTTGTCCCACTTTAGAATTTGAGCTTGTGTGTGTTTCTCCGCTTCCCGTGATAGTAGGCCATAAAAGAATGAAATGGCCTTGGAGTTGTTGTTCTTGACAATGAAAAATTGCAATGTTTGTGATAACATCTTGTCCTTTTTAGTCCAAGTTACTTTGTTCAGAAGAGATCTGATCCTGAGGTACATGAAGAAAGTTCGTGGTGAGATACCAAATTTGGATTTCAGCTTTTCAAATGACAAGAGGCTGGACATATGAAAGAGGTTTCCTATAGTTTGAATGCCTGCATCTGTCCATGCGCTCAACTGGAGATCCGGAATTACAATTGAGATAGCCTGTATTGGTATATGTTGTAGTATAGCGTGAGGGATCCCTTTCGAGATTTGTGGGAGGGCCGACCATACTCTTAAAGATGCCGTGATTGAGTCCAATTGTGAATGTTTGGGCAAGGGAGCAAGTAGTGAGGCACAGAGATATAGTTTTAGATCTTTGTCCAGTGCCGTTGCTTCTATTTGGGACCAGTTGTGGGGAGTTTCCGAATCCCACCATTGTTTCATTTGGGCCAGCATGACCGCTTTATAATAAAGACTGATATTGGGTGTTCCCATTCCCCCCATTTTCGTAGGAGTCATTAGGTTTTGCTTGTTTATTCTGGGCCTTTTCTGTTGCCATATGAAGGAATTGAGCAAGGCTTGGAGTGACTTGAGCTGTGATGAGAGGAATGGTACTGATATTGTGCGAAATAAATATAAAATGTGTGGAAGTAGAAACATTTTTGTCAATGCAATTCTTTTTTTTTTTTTTTTTTTTAACAAAGAATTTTTATTTATGTTTCAAACAAACAAAAAAAAAACAGAAAACAGACATGCGTCAGCAAGGTACATACATATTTTGAGTAGACAGATAATCAAATGTATCACATATAAGCACAGATAGTTCTTAGCAATATATAGAGTCACTAATCATTGCAACATGGAATATAAAACCTCCCCGAGACCTCCCCCCACCCCACAAAAAACCACATAAATTACAAAAAAAGGGGGAAACCCCCCTCCCTCCCCCCACCCTCCACACCCCCCAGCCTAACCAATAGTCAAATGCTTCGCCTCAACCCAAGCCGCCCAAATCTTCCCAAATTTCCCAGGGCAGTTCCTGCCCAGATATGTAAGTTTATAAAGCGGCAAAGCCGCGTTCACCAGGGACTGCCACAGTTGTTTAGTAGGAGGGAGAGGTTGATTCCATTGCAGTAGTATGGCTTTCCTCGCATAGAGTGTAGTGTAAAAAATAAACAGTTTCTTCCCCCAGGAGATATCCGTAAAATCACAGATACCCAGCAAGAGGGGTATCGGGCTAAGTGGAATCGTAAGCTCCCCCACTGCATTAATATCGGCCAGGACCCCTCTCCAAAATCCCACTACCCCAGGGCAGGTCCAGACCATGTGGAAAAAGTCAGCATCATCTTCTTTGCATCTGGGGCAGGTAGTCAATCGGTCAGGGTAAATCCTTGCCAGGCGTGCCGGTGAAAAATATACCCGGTGGAGGAACTTCAATTGTATAAACCTGTCCCTTGCCGAAATCGCAAGGGTCAGGTATTGCTGTATACCCTCCTCCCAGTCCTCCTCAGTAAGTTCCGGAATGTCGCCTTGCCAGAGCGCAAACAAATGGGAGATCCTAGTCTCCTCCGATACGGTCAATGCGGCATACACCATGGACAGTGTGCGCGTCCCTCCCCCCTCGGGACCAAGCGCCTCCTCCACCGCCGACACCCCAAGAGTCGCTCTAGATGGGAATTGAGAACGGAAGGCGTGTCGCAACTGCAGGAATCTGAAAAACATATGGTTCGGGAGGTCCCTGGCCTGTTTAATAGCATCGAAGGAGAGTAGCTGCCCCTGGGACACTATGTCCCCCAGTGTTATAACTCCATGCCTGGCCCAAACAATCGGATCCGGGATGGATTGAAAGTGGGGCAAGCGGGGGTTCCCCCAAAGGGGAGTCCCCGGGGCCCACACCCCTGCGCCCACCAACCTTTTGTTCACCAGATCCCATATTTTAAGCGTCGTACGCATCGGAAGGGTTATCCCAGGGTTAGATCGTGGTCCCCTATAGATCAGGTTCCTGAGCTCCGCATGAGAGCCCAACAACGCCGCCTCCAACGAGGACGCAGGGTTGACCGGGCCCTCGGAGAGCCACCACCTGACAGTCACTAGGACTGCCGCCCAGTAGTACTTCAGAAAACAGGGCAGTGCCAGACCGCCCCTCACAAGGGGCCGTTGGAGGGTTGTTTTAGCTATTCTAGGGGGCCTACCATTCCAGACGAAGGACGAAACAATGCCATCTAATTTCTTAAAAAATCTAAGCGGGATGTGGACTGGGGTCTGACGGAAGAGATAGGTAAACCGAGGAAGGACCGACATTTTAATTAGATTGACCCGTCCCACTGGCGAAAGCGGCAAAGACCTCCACCCAGTACACCTCCGGGTCAACTGGGTAACCACCGGACTCAGGTTAAGGGAAATAAATTGTTTCAAGTCTCTGTGTATTTCCACCCCTAGATATTTAAATTGAGAAACCCTCTGCAGTTGCCCATCTACTCGGGGACCGCCCTCACCATCATGTAGTGGGAATAGAATTGATTTCGCCCAATTTATACGTATACCCGAGAATTGTCCGAACCGGTCTATATGCGACAGTGCCGCCTGTAGGGAGGCTCCGTCGTCCTTGAGATACAACAAAGTATCATCAGCGTATAACGAGACTTTTTCCTGCAAAGGACCCCGGACAACACCCCGAACCTCAGGAGAGGAGCGGAGAATAGCCGCCATAGGTTCAATTGCCAGTGCAAAAAGCCCCGGGGACAGTGGACACCCCTGCCTGGTTCCCCTATGGAGGGGAAAGAGCTGGGAGAGGACCGCACCCGTACGCACCCTGGCCGTGGGAGCTCTGTACACCGCCCTGACCCACGAGATAAAGGCTGGACCGAATCCAAATCTACGGAGGACTGCCCACAAATAGTCCCACTCCACTGAATCAAAGGCCTTCTCCGCGTCTAGAGAGACCACAACCTCCTCCCCACCTTCTGCATCCCCCGAGGCCAAAACAGTAAAGAGCCTGCGAATATTAATATCTGTCCCCTTCCCTGGCATAAAGCCGGACTGATCCTCATGGATCAAGGTAAGTATAACCTCGTTCAGTCGCCTGGCAAGGATTTTGGTCAGCACTTTCGCGTCCGAGTTGAGTAGGGAAATGGGTCGGTATGACGAGCACAACTGGGGGTCTTTCCCAGGTTTAGGGATCACCACTATGATGGCTTGTGCCATAGATGGAGGAAGTTCCCCCTCACGAAGGGACGCGGTGAGCATATCATGTATTCTAACTGACATCTCCTCTAGGTAATACTTGTAAAATTCCGGGGGTATCCCATCCTCCCCAGGGGTCTTCCCCGTCTGCATGGACCCCAGCGCCACCCGGACTTCCGCCAGAGTAATCGGGGAGTCCAGACCGTCCCTGGCCTCAGAAGTAAGGGCAGGGAGTGTCACCCCCTCTAGAAAAGCACTTAACTCCTGCGCTGAGTACTGCACCCTAGATGAATAAAGGGCGGAGTAGAACTCTGCAAAGCAAGCGTTGATGGCAAGGGGATCCGTCACTATTGTCCCAGCACTATTCTGTATTCGAGGGATAGTGGAGATTGGGGCCTGCTCCCTCGAGATCCAGGCCAACAATCTCCCCGTCTTTTCACCCTGTTCAAAAATCCTCTGCGTCTGAGCCAGTTGACGTTTGCTTGTTTTAGCCACCCTAAGGAGCACCACCTCTCTATACGCTACTTTCATATCCTGAGCCGTGAGCGGGTTCCCCGTGAGGGTGAACCGGGTCTCCAGTTCCTGGGCCCTGGCTTCTGCCTCCTCTACCGTGATCTTATCATTCCTGCGCTCCCGACCAATGGAAGAGAGGTAGCACCCCCTCATATAGGCCTTGAAGGCATCCCAGACCATCCCCCCAGAAGCCGTGCCAACATTTGAGGCCCAAAATCCCCGGATTTCACCGCCCATCTCAAAGGCAATGGTGGGATGCTCAATCCAGTACCTAGACAAGCGCCATAGTCTATCCCTCTGCGGGGTAGAGGTTTGCAATGTACACAGCAGTGGGGAGTGGTCAGAGATGCCCCGAGGAAGTAACTCTATTCCAAGGACCCTGGGAAGCATGGGGGCACCAGCATAGACTAGGTCAATACGGGAGAGTGTGTTGTGGGAGGAGGAGTGGCACGTAAACTGGCGATCTGATGGGTGTTTCCACCTCCAGACATCCTCCAGCCCAAACACCTGTGCCCAGCGAGAAACTGGAGAGTCTGTGGCCCGGTCAGGCGTCAACCTATCCAGGGAAGGATTAGGAGGAATATTAAAGTCCCCTGCTATAACCACATTGTCAGTCTGGAATTGGGCTATCAGGGCAGTCAGTTTATGTAGTAGAGACAGATCCGCAGGAGGAGGCATATAAAGACCCACCAGCACCATTTCTATCATGTCAATTGTGGCATGGACCAATACGTATCTCCCGTCCTTATCTGTGACTATATCAAGAGGCTCAAAATTAAGGGACCTATGGATAAGGACGCTAACCCCCCGGGCATAGCCGGAGTATGTGGTATGATAGTGGTATCCCACCCAGGGCCTCTGCAATCCCATAATCCTTCCCCCCACTAGGTGCGTCTCCTGAAGAATACAGATATGCGGAGCATATTTTTTCATGTAGTCAAAAACAAGAGAGCGTTTAATCTTCTGGTTAAGCCCCCTAACATTCCAGGAGAGGATCTTCAACGGAGCCATAATCTGGAAGGGCAGGGGGGACCAACGGATACGACCACCCGGCCAGGGTCGGGGCACAAATATCTCATCTTAAGTAATGCAATGATATACCTTATACATTCATTATAGTAGCGCTGTCTATACCAGAAAACATGAAAGCATGTAACAAAAAAACAACAAAATAAACAGAAAAAAAACCAGAACTCCCCTCCCTTCCCACCCCACACCCCAGAAAAACAGCCCCAGGGTGTTTGAGAACCCAAACCAAACATAATCAAACCCATTTAAAGGAGAAATCTCCCGCGGGGGCGGTGCGTATCAACCAGCACACCTAGGACAGAGTCTCCTGCGCAGAGTAGACAAACTCCAGCGCAGCCGCTTCCTGGAGGCAAAGGAAAAGAAAAAACAAGACAAAAGGGAACAAATCGTAGTGTATGTGGCGCCTCAGATTGAAGTGCAAAATTCTCTTGGAATGTTCCAAGGGCCCATTCTTAGTAACAACTCATCCAACAGGACGACAACATCGGAGTAGCGGGGTCCAGCATCATCAGTACAGAGTATTCACATCCAGAAGTAATCTTGCAAACCCCCCCGGGTATAAACTAGGGAGGGGGTAGGGCCCTAAGGCCCGGTAGACAGAATATGAAGACATGAACCTGTAGACCCCCCCTAAGGAGCATCAGAATATCAGGTCGGCTCCTCGCCCCCTGCCCAAAACCAGTATTGAAAAGGAGAGGGGCACTCCGACCTGCCCTCCAAGTTCCAAAATGGAGGGACAGAGCAAGGGGGGGGGGGGGAAATCCGATCCGCGTGACACTGGGCAAAACTTGTGATGCTTGTGGACCCCAGTCGGGTAATCATCATCAAAAAATTATCTCTGCTGGGGAAGGGAATCAATCCATCTGGAGGCCTCACTCGGGGCGGTAAAGAAACGAACGGATTCTCCGTCAATCACTCTGAGTTTCGCGGGGAACATCATGTTGTACTTGAGACCTTTGGTGCGCAGCTGGGCCTTGACTTGGTCGAATGTCCTGCGTTGCCTCTGCGTCTCCACAGAATAATCAGGAAAAAGCATTAATTTAGCATTTTCAAAGCGCAGGTCCCCCACCTTCCTCGCCTCCCGAAGAACCAGGTCTCTGTCTCTAAAGTTCAAAAGGCGGAAAATAAACGTGCGTGGCGGGGCGCCCGGTGGGCCACGAACCGACGGCATTCTGTGCGCTCGTTCCACGACAAAATGGGGGGAGAACTCAGCGAGCGGGAGAAGTGTACGTAGCAAACGTTCGGTAAAGGCTTCGGTGTCACGGCCCTCCGACCCCTCCGGGAGGCCCACCAACCTCAGGTTGTTCCTCCTATTCCTGTTCTCGTGGTCCTCTGCCCTGGATTCCAGCGCCTTCACCCGCACCTGCAGGGTACGGAGGGAGGCATCATGGTCGCGGGTAACATCTTCCACGTCTCCAACCCTCCGTTCCACCTCGGCAAGCCGCTCCCGATGTTTATCCATATCTCGCCTGATAAGCCCCATGTCGAGCTGTATCTGCTCTATCTTAGTGGTTAGGGTAGTCTGACAACCAGTGATCGCTTGCATAAGAGCTTGAAATTGATCATCACCCATCGGTGGCGTGTCAGCGTGGTCCGTTTGAGACGCCATGTTGGTGTAGGCCTGCCCGCGTGCCGCGCGGGTCTGTAGTGGAGTTCCCGGCGGGGTTCCCGGGACCGTATGCTTCTTCCTATGGGAACCGGAGCTACCCCTGCGCATCCCCGAGCCTCACCACCGCTTCACCGGCCCACGGGGAGAGATGTATGTCCCTAAATGCCGGATAATTAGCCTGCCAGGTGCGGAGCTCTCTGCAAACACGTCCTAGCTGGTTGCCATCTTGGCCACGCCCCACCCTTTTACACTTTACAGAAGTAATAAGCACTAATGTCCTACAGCTTTCTCTTCCCAGCTCTGCCCACCCCAGCAAGGCCTTGTCTGTGGCTCCTGTTTGAATGATTAAAGTAAAAGCCATTACAGTTTTTATTCACAAATACTATTTAACAATATTATTACCATGTATTTCATGGCAGCTCCTGTGAGCGGATCAAAGGCATATTCTGTAGACTGTAGATGTACTTTTGTAGTAAAATTCCTGTATAGCAGGAGTAGACAACCTCAGCCCTCCAGCTGTGGTGAAACTACAAATCCCATCATGCCTCTGCCTCTGGAAGTCATGCCTGTGATTGTCAGGGTCTTGCAATGTCTCATGGGAATTGTAGTTTCAAAACAGCTGGAGGGCCGAGGTTGCCTACCCCTGCTGTATAGGTTTCCTAACTCCCCTCCTGTCTATATTACCAAAACACAAATGTCACCCTGCTCAGCTCACTTCTGCAATAGGCAGTATTTACACATATCATCCTCCAACCCTTGTTAACACACAAATGCAGCTTTTGCTGAAGTATCCTTCTTTTCCCCAGTGCCGTCCTCTGCAGAGTCCAATAGCTGTCGTCCTACTTCTGGAATGGATGACACCAAACCTCACTCGACATCGAAAGCAGTCATGTCTCCGCCCCCTGTAGTTGTCTGGTTGACATACAAAAGAAGTAGCCACCAACCAGATGGCACGTAGAACATGTGTAGAGGTTATTGATGGCATCGCTCCTATTTCTTGTTGGCTTGACATCTATTACCTCTACGGATAGTGTGCAATGAAAAGAATTCCTGATTGGGTAATGGGCAGCGAAGAGACCTTCCCTCAAATTTTTTACTCACTACAAGCTATCCATAATGGAATTAACAAAATTCCATTACCAGCATATCAAGAAACGTAATAGGTTCAGTTCCAGCTAATCTCTGCCACGCTTCATTAACGTTAACGGGCGCTCTTAAGAAAACCCCTAGTGTCAATGATTGCTGTTTGAAGAACAATCGTATGTGCAGTGCCTGGTGATCGACATTTGTTTTACAACAGATGCATCATCTTGATTCAGGCACTAAGAGCTCAGGTACTTGAGGCGCTAATGAGGTGTGCGTGCTCTCACCATATTGCCACCGGTAATTAGCCCACAGAGCCTTGTGGTATGGTCAGAGCAGAGTCCATTAAAAGTGAAGATTGCATCAAATCCACGTCTTCATAATCGCTTTTAGCTTCCTAGACTAGAGAAGCCATTTTACTTTTATAATGTCTTTCACCTGTGACACACCATTAATTGTTTTACCATTTCAGGGAAAGAATAGGTATTTTACTTTTAAATCTGGCAACTGAGGATGGGGGCGGGGTGTCTGCTGAGATGGCTAATCATACATAACGGCAAAGAAGGCAAGGCCACACCACCTGTTTTATCTTTTTGTTTTGTAAGACACAGTACTGTGGTTTACAGGGCTGAATATATTAAAGAATAAATATATTAAGAACAGCTAAAATGTATAGCTTTTAAAATTTTATTTTTTTGTAGTATTTCCCTTGACTTCCTTTCTCAGAAATGCAACAGGAAGTGAGAGGCAATCTCTCCAAAGTAAAAGTGCATCTTATTTGTTACTGCAACCAATATCACAATTGAATAATTATCCCTCTTTGCCTGTTCCAGTGACAGTTGTAGGTTTTTGGATCTCCCATCACTTTGTGTCTCAACCCTTGTACACACGGTCGGACATTCCGACCACAAAATCCGTCAGATTTTTTCTGACGGATTTTGTCCGAAACTGGTGTTGCATACACACGGGCGGACAAAGTTGACGGAAAATCTGATAGGTTGGAACGTGATGACGTTCGTATGTTACGACGGGACTACGTTCAGGCTAGTAGCCAATAGCTTTGGTCTGGTAATTTGATCTGAGCATGCGTTGCACTTTGTCCGATCGGAATTCTCTATAAACGATCCGACAAAGTCCGATCGGATCATGTTGTCAGAAAATTTTATATCCAGCTCTAAAACTTTGTTGGTCAGACATTCCGACAGAAAAAGTCAGATGGAGCCCACACACGGTTGGATTATCCGACAACACGGTCCGATCGGACATTTTCCGTTGGAATGTCCGACCATGTGTACAAGGGCTCAGTGGTATTGCTTACCTGGACAAATAGAGAGGTTGAATCTTACCAGCCGGGGACAGCAATAAAAACCTGACAGGACTCTAATCCTTCCACACTTTATCCAAAGCTTAAACCATTATTGCAATTTACCAATCGTTAGATGTAGTGGCCGCATTTGTTTTTTTTTCTTTGGCTTCTTTCCCTCTGTTTTCACCTGGTGATCTGGCCAGCAAGTACCCATTATGCCTGAGTGACGCTACTGTGTCGCTTACGTTGCACGTTTTTGTGGCGTGTTTTTTATGTTGCCCATTCACTTTGAATGTTTCTTCCTCCACTCCAAAAATGCACCAAAGAAGCCTAAATATACAAATTTGGCACTGAGCCAGATGCATTTGGCATTGTGTTCAGTGACAGGCAACACACAGTACACACATAAACACTTGTTAGGCACACATTTAACCCTTTGAGCGCCCTTGATGTTAACCCTTCCTGTCCATATCATTTTTTATTTTTTTTAATCCGCGGTGGTTCAAAAACCTAAAACGGGAAAACCATTAACCACCCTGGTGGTATGATTATGCCAGATCTTTGATGCTGAAAGCGGTACAATTGTTTTGCATGGGAATCTGGTGTTTTATATTGTAGGCCTGTAATTCTTAGGAATAACTCACTTAAATCTGTCCAAACGAGTCTAGTAGACATCCCGGGTATGATAAAGTTTGAAACACAAAATCATAAATTAGAATATAATAAATAACTTTAAATGATAACAAATAATAATATAATAATAATACATTTTATTCAATAAATTCTAGTGAATAATATAATCAAATCAAAAACACTGAAATTTGTCCAAACATGGGTGCAATATTACTAGTCATATTGCTTCAGTAAACATCCGGGTATGATACATTTCGAAACATGGGACTGCACAAAGTCCGATGTCAAAATAAGGACAATGGAACCTGGTTTCCTTTTACGTTTTCGGATTTTCTTTCCACTGTTATCACGCTTTGAGCAACAAACCACACACATCCTTGTGGGTGCTGATTTTTTCTCAGTTGGTGGGATATAGTCCATGAGGTGACAACCAGTCAGGCGTTATGGGTTGACAACGCCAGCAGCACAACGTCCAGCTCTATTCACAGCCAATGGTGTTTGGTGGTTCAGAAAGATCAGTTCGGCAACTTTCCAAATAAAGTCAGCATGAACCACAGGCTTGACACTCTTTTTTTTTTTTTTTTGAGCAGAATGTAGGCATCTACTTGTAGTACTTTTTTTGCTGTTTTCCCATTGCTGGATAGAATGTCATTGATTGGTCGGCTCTGTCAACACCACCCATGGTGTTGTAGTCTATCACTACTTGTGGCTTCATGGTGTCTTTCCCACCTTTTTGTGCGTACCATGACAGTGGAGGTATTATGGCACACATCTTTTTTGTCACACCATCGAAGTGCCATCATTTTGCCTTTCTGCCAGGCAACCATTTCTCCAGTCTTGCTTCTTATTGCCAAAGATTGGCATCATGTCATGCCAGTTAGCCCTAACAGTTCCATAGGCATCCGTTTTGTTCTGCAGAAGGAACTCCTGAAGTTCAGGAGATGTGTAAAAGTTGTCTGTAGTTACACAATAGCCCTGATTTAGCAATGGCTCAATCAGTGAAAGACTGGAAGATGTTGCTGTGACGGGAGGGCCTTGGAATACTTAAAATGGGACAGTAATATGTATCTACACTATCTCTTAGGATATATATAAAGACTATTCTTGGTTTGTTTGATTCTGAACTCAACATGTTAATTAAAGAGCTGATCACATTGGTCTCTGTACAATGTAGAAGACTAGCCGACTCCTACTGAAGCTCCTGCTATTGTGAGAAGGTGTCCTGTGTTTATACTAATGTGTATTGTAAGTTGTGAGTGAGGAGACAGCACGTCTACCCTGAAAGGCCATATCTCTGAGTCACCAAGTTTGGGTAAATGATTAGATAACTAGCTCATGTTAATTAGATTTCTGGTTACAGTTTGTATTGTCATCCTTCTGTATATATTTGTATGCATCTCAAATAAATCAGTTCATGTTCAGCAACCAAGCGAGTATTGCCTTGTTTTTTTGTTGGGAGCGGTTGGAATATCTGATATCTATATTCAGACTGGGAAGAAGAGGTATATGATGAAAACACTCAAGCGGAGTGTGGAACGCTTCGTTACATTGGTGACAAGCAGTGGGACGCTTCCTGCAGTCTGGGACATCCAAACCTCCACCTGGATCCAAATTCCGGATATCAGGAGAGGAGAGGTACAGATACCAGCCACCATAGAAGAGGAATTCGGAAGGAGGTTGCGAGAGATTCAGCAAAGAGGACCAGTATCAGAGCAGGTCCTGCTGGGATGGTATGATTCTATCCGCTGTGAACTCTGAAAGGAAACGCTAGCCCGTGAGCAGCGACACAAGGGGAACATTTCGTCCCTCCATTCAGGAAAGGTACTGGTCAAAGTATTGGATTGTGGGTGCTATTTTTGGGAGAAAAAACGCACAAGGAGCAGACAGCTGCGTTAAGCAGGCTGGTCTGGGCAAAGATGCAGCTGGATGAGAGCTACAGATCCCTCCGGTGGCATGTATCCCAAGCATGTCCCTGAATAGCGGATGACAGCCCAATGGAAGGCTTTGGCTACAGCAGCCTGGGACTGTTGTACGTGAAGCTGACAGGGGACCATAACTTTTGGAGTTATTTGGAGTGGCGGTTGGACAAAATCATGGATTTTAGAGAAGAGATACCGAATGTCTCAGAGGTGTACTGGGCACTGGAAGATATGGAGTTTCTGGCCTTACAGGAATTAGAGCTGGAGATTGGCTGCAGACAGCTGCTAGACTCTTCTCAGTGCCAGGGCTGGGCTCCCTTTGCCTGGGACTATCCAGAAGTACCAGTCGACAAGCTCTGAAATCATGGCTGAAGAGTCGGCAATGTGGCAGAGTAACAGTGTGCTTTGCCCACCTGCAACCGCAGCTATGGACTCGGAGGTCTTATGGCAGATGCAGCAAGTGCTGATTGACCGTGATGATCCTGTTTCTGCACAGGACGATCTTGGATGGAGGAATGCGTCTGTTCAGCAGCCAGATGAGGATACGGAAGATGGAGCAGTCGGCTCATCTCTCCAGCCACAGATTACAGAATGTATGGACTTAATGGATTGTTCATCAGGGGATGTTATAGATTATGTCACCTGCTCAAGTGCTGGCACTGAGCCCAAGTGTCACCAGCCAGTGCTCTGGATTTTCAGCAATTACAGAGACTAGTGGTTAATTGACTTTTCTGTAGAGGAGGAACCATCTAGCAAATTCCCAGCAGAAGTACTGGCAGCAAGACAGAGTACTGCAGACCCCTGCTCCACACCCGTGGCAGTTTTTTGGAGGCCCGAGGTGAGAAGGTGGTGGTTACTCTTCCCAAGTGGATTTCAGAGATGCAGGGAGGGGAAGCATCCATCCCCCCTCCCCAACAAGGG
Source organism: Lithobates pipiens (assembly GCF_037356315.1). Taxonomy (NCBI): domain Eukaryota; kingdom Metazoa; phylum Chordata; class Amphibia; order Anura; family Ranidae; genus Lithobates; species Lithobates pipiens. The sequence goes on along the minus strand of NW_027507903.1, from coordinate 510,989,146 downwards.
TTCATATTGGGAGACAATACCAGTGAAAGGGAGTTTAAGCAGCATACGGCACCCCTAGAATGATGACACCATCCCAGCTAAAGCACTGACAACTGGACAGAGGGTCCAAGACCTCTTCCCCACACCTGCGGCAGTTCTGGAGGCCCAGGATGAGGAGATGGCGGTCACTCCCGAGCAGCAGATCAGGAGAGAATGTAAATTGTCACCTCACAACTGCAGGTTGATCTGGTGTTGCTGGATGGGCCTGCAGTCTTCACTATCATAAACCCAGCAGAAGTGCTGGCAACCGGGCAGAGTGTTGCCAACCTCTTCCCAGCACCGGCAACAACTACAGAGTTCCAGGGAGCTGGGGCAGTCAGCCTCCCTCCCCAACAGTTAGCTGGAGCAGATGGTGTGGGGTTCCCAGCAGAAGTGCTAGCAACAGGGCAGAGTGCTGCTGGCCTCTGCCGTCAACTAACAGAAGATGGAGTTCCTGTAAAGGTGGATGGGACTTCAGTCTCCACTTGTATACCCCAGGGATGCTGGGCAGTCGGCGCAGATGCCCAACATCATGGTGGAGTGAGCCCAGCCACCCTGTCTTCTCTCCAGTGGCTGAAGGGACTCTATGGGGAAGCACCAGTCCACACTCCCCCCCCCCCCCCCCCCAGCAGCGAGTATGTTCTATGAGAGAGTCAGCTGTTGGCTGGGTGAGCAATGCTCTGTTTGAAACAATCTGTTTGGGGTACTGTGTGGGTACAGGCATTGGGGGACTGGGACTATGGACTAACTTTGGAGTCAACCCGTCTGAGGTCTCCTCCTGTGTTAGTCTTCTGCCAAAAGGGAGAGATGTGACGGGAGGGCCCGTGGAACCCAGAATCCCTTGGAAAGGCTGGGAAACCCTTGTTTCAGCTCCCCATGCACCTCATATGTCTAAGTTACTGAGAAAATATGGCTTTGATTACTTAAAATGGGACAGTAATATGTATCTACACTATCTCTCAGGATATATATAAAGACTATTCCTGGTTTGTTTGATTCTGAACTCAACATGTTAATTGAAAGAGCTGATCACATTGGCCTCTGTACAATGTAGGAGACGGCCGACTCCTACTGGAGATTCTGCTATTGTGAGAAGGTGTCCTGTGTTTATACTTATGATAATGTATAATCTACTGTGTGAAGCTCGGTGTCAACTGTATATAAGACTGCATTCTTGGTTGCTTAACATGAACTGTTTATTAAAACAAGTATTGCCTTGTGATTGTCAGCGGTCGGAATATCTGATATCTATATTCAGACTTGGAGGAAGCGATATATGATGAAAGCATTAAAGTGGAGTGTGGGACGTTTCGGTACAGTTGCCATTCCATAATTGCTGTATTTTGGGTAAAATTTGGTTCCTTTCCTAGTGTATAGGACAGAATTCCAAATGTAACAAGTTGTCGATTCGCATAGCATGAAGAATTTTACGCTTTCTTCAATGCCATGTATTGTATCCAGCTGAGCCTTCCCTTATGCTGATGTCACTATCTGGCACATAGTTCCATTGTAAATTATTCAAGTGGTTGTAAACCCTTTAAAAAAATTCCCCCCCCAAAAAAACCTACAAGTTTTGTGGCTCTGGCAGTGTGATTGGCCGGAGCCGCAATGACGTGATATGTGTGGGAGCTGCCGGTAACGGCACAGTACAAGCAAAGCAATGGCACATATGTGCCGTTGCTTCAGTTTGCTTAAGTGTGCATGTGCCAATGACATAGGCGCATGCAAATACAGGTGATATCTTCTAAACCGTGCAGTTTTAGGAGATATTAGTGTAGCTACAGGTAAGCCTAATTATAGGCTTGCCTGTAGTATAAAGTGGCTGTAAATGGGTTTACAATCACTTTCAGAATCATTTAATATACTTCCCAAATTTTCTTGGGTTTGGGGCTGGATGAGTAATTTCAAATTCTTCATTGTTTTCAAAGTGCAAATACTTCATCATAAGGGAAAATGTGTACTCTGACATGACCGTGCCAAAGAATGGAGTGGCAAGTAATTTATTGCTTGTCCAATGCCTCATCTGCAGGGGTTTGCCCACCACACGATTTCCTCTTTGGTCACTGGTCACTGGTTCCCACTTTCTACTTCTTGAAAACTTCTGATGCGTAGCAGATTGTTGCTCCTGGTACCGGTTTGTCTTTCGTAACAATTTTTTCAATAACCTCATCGGTAAAAAATATTTGAAGGTATTGTCATCTTCAGCATCCACTTTCATATCAGGTGCTCCAGTAAATGGGAATCTTGGGGGCGCTGTGTGGTCCCTACCGCAGTCAATAGAGCACCAAGTCCGCTCATCACTGAGCTCAGACACAGGATCACCGCTGAAATCACTTTGTGTCTGATGACTCATTTCCCCACGAATCACTATCGCTCAATTTTGCAAGTGATTCTGTTTCACTGTTCTTCAGCAGGTCATAAACCGCTTATCATGTAGAGGCAAGTTTTTTGGATGCCATGGTCGTTCTCTAGTTTCCAGGCAGAAGGAACAGTAAAACTGGAGGCAGGGCACTGGACAAAGCACTGGGGGGGGGGGGGGGGGGGGGGCAAACTGAGGTCAAATGATTTGATACAGTAATGTAATTCAAATACATTTTGAATCTGCCATCGGTTCCACCCACCTGCATTGCAAAGCTTGCAGGGAAGGGAAGCCAGAACACACAGAGCATCGTGCAGAAGATCTGGCCGCCGGACACAGCGGGAGTATATTGTGGGGACAAGGTAGTTCACCTCTTCCAGGATCCAGCGATGCAGTCCCGAGTGTGGCTTGGGGTTACCGCTAATGGTACTGAAATTTCACCCTGAGCTACACTCGGGAATATCACCAAGGAGGTTAAGTGAACAAAAAATGGGCATGTGAAACGCACACTATAAAAACTGCTCCCTAAGGGGTAAGACCTCTCCCTGTTCCCCCAGGGCGCGAGGCTCCTCACAGGGACATAGAGTACAACTGGTCTGCCTAGCCAGAAGGTCTAGCAGACCCCATTCTTCTAGAACAGCTGAAGCCAACCTTCCAATACTAGGTTTAGGGGCTTCCATGAAGAGAGGGATCACCCCCCCATCCCCACCCCCCTTCAAGGTGAGGGAGTAAGGAACCAGAAGGCCACACATCCTCTCCCTGGGTGTCAGGGCAAGCCTGGGGACTCACCCTTCACCTTAGTGAGAAAAAAACAAAAGTGAAAGCGTGACAAACCGTGTCATTAGTACAGTGACAGTGCATATTATTAGCACTGATCACTGTAATAATGGCACTGATGATGTTAGTGTCAGTTATGTTTTATGGCCGAAAGTAAAAAAAAAAAAAATATGTTTTTCTTTTTCTAAATTGTCATGTATGTTCTAAAAAAAAAAAATTAAAAAACCCATCAAACCCAAATCAAATACCACCAAAAAAATCTCTATTTCTATGGAAAAAAAAAATTTGTTTGGGTACAGCATTGTATGACTGCACAATTGTCAAGTAGTGCAGTGCTGAATAGAAAAAAAATGTCCGGGTCGCAAAGGGGGTTAAAACCTTCCAGAGCTGAAGTGGCTACAAAATAATGGCACCACAAGCGCATCACACATTTTGCTTTAATTCAGTGATAAAATCGTGCAATTATGCCGACGACTCCAATACACTAAGATGTGAACGGGCCTTACACACCACCTGTATTAGCGAGACACAACTCTGGAGGAATGAGAAAAGGAGGCATAGGAGACAGCAGCATAGTCAGCTGGGGGACAGGGGAGTACTGTTAAATGTATTAGCAGATTTAGAACCATTAAAAAAAATTGAAACTCCATGTCACACTTTATAAGCAGTTACAGTTTTCCTTTTGCAATAAAGGTTTGAATAAATAAATAACAGCTGAACGTTTTAACCACCCCTGCCAGTGTTAAGTGGTTTGTCTCATCCAAGTAAACTGATGCATTCTGCTAGAGAGTAGAACTGCAGCACTTAAAGTAGGGTGATCAGACATCCCCGGTTTCTGGGGACAGTCCCCGGATTGAGGACACTGTCCCCGGACCAAGTCTGTCCCCGGTTTTGTCCCCGGATTGGATTTGAACAGGGGCTGGGGCAATTTCAAAGACAGTCAGTGCAGAATAAAAAAAAAAAATCTGAATTGCATCCCCCGCTCCCCCCACACGTTCTGCCGCTCCTACTAGCTTAGGGGGTATATTTTTTTCCATTATCTGTGCCCCTTTTTGATGATCATGTGCTGGTCGGAGCGGAGGGAATATTTCTTCAGTTTTGGGTGCATGGCCATCCAGCTCTGCTCGCATGTTCTTCTGCCTTGGGAGTGATTTTCCTCCGCTCCCCACCCAGTAGCAGCCGGGGGCCCGGAGAGTAATGCCACGTACACACGACCGGACTTTTTGACAGCAAAGGTCCGATGGAACGAGTCCATCGGACAATTCAATCTTGTGTGGGCTCCATCGAACCTTTGCTTGCCAAAAATCCGGTGGACTTTAGAAATAGAACATGTTTTAAATTTTTCCACCGGAACTCAGCCGGACCGAGAAATCCATTCGTGTGTATGCTAGTTCCGACGGACAAAAACCGACGGTAGGGCAGCTATTGGCTACTGGCTATGAACTTCCTTATTCCAGTCCAGTCATACATCATCACGTTAAAATCCGTCGACTTTGGTGTGATTGTGTGTGGCCAAGTCCGTTCATTCGGAAAGTCCGTCGGAAGTCCGTCAGACCGTCGGACCTAGTCCCTCAAAGTCCGGTCGGAAGGAGCCTTTATGGCGCGTATACATGACCGGACTTTTCGAGGGACTAGGTCCGATGGTCTTTCCGAAGGACTTTCGGAGGAGTTCCGACAGACTTTCCGAATGAACGGACTTGGCCACACACAATCACACCAAAGTCCAATGGATTCGAACGTGATGGCGTATGACCGGACTAGAATAAGGAAGTTCATAGCCAGTAGCCAATAGCTGCCCTAGCATTGGTTTTTGTCCGTCGGACTAGCATACACACAAACTGATTTCTCGGTACGGCGGAGTTCCGGTGGAAAAATTGAAAACATGTTCTATTTCTAAAGTCCGCCGAATTTTTGGCAGGCAAAGGTCTGATGGAGCCCACACAAGATCGAATTGTACGACTGACTCGATCCGTCGGACCTTTGCTGTCAAAAAGTCTGGTCGTGTGTACGTGGCATTGGGTGTATTTTAAGCTTTCCTTACTTCCAGGAAAACTACTGGCATCCAATTTTTCTTTCACTTGGAGCTAGCAAGGCGCACTCACAAGGAGATTTCTGGCAGCTTGAACAGAAGTCAGTTTGACAGAAATGTTTATCTCAATGTGAATATAAATCTGATTAGTCAGTTAGAAGAATGATATTAGCGATTCCCCATGTGACACATTAAAGTCATTAGCTTTTTAATCGCACGGGCGGAACCGCATTATTATGGCAGAATGTGTTATGGGAAAGTGACATAAATAGATAAACCATTAATTTCACTCCATTCCCTTTTCATGATAATATGTTTTTATTTGGATTTGAAGAGCACCTCCAGGCAATAATTAAAATCAATCAATGAACTGCCAGTGCTAGCCGGCAAATACTGCAATGGCACTAAAATCCGAGTGTCCGCTCGGTTTGCCTTAGTGCGCGATCGAGTCAAATGAAAGATCCTTTCCAAACATCTGCATTTCATATTCTTCAATAATTTTTTCACTTTTCACTTTCACTTTAGAAAATGTATTTATTAAACTAATCAGGGATTTCACAGTGCCTCTTCTGGATGATCCTGCAGTCACTGGTCAATTGCCATGTGCTGTGCAGCCCCTCTGCCGCGAGGATACTGCATTGTGGAGTTGGGAACTTGGGACTTTGGGCAATGGGAGTTCCAGGAGTTATGCCCTGTACACACGGTCGGACATTCCGACGAAAAAATTAATCTATCTAATTTTTTCTGACGGATTTTGGCCCAAACTTGTCTTGCATACACATGGTCGCACAAAGTTGTCGGAAAATCCGATCATTCAGAACGAGGTGACGTAGAACACGTACGACGGGACTATAAAGAGGCCAGTAGCCAATAGCTTTTGTCTCGTAATTTATTCTGAGCATGCATGGGATTTTGTGTGTTGTAATTGTCTACATACGATCAGAATTGAAACTATTGGATTTTGTTGTCGGAAAATTTTAGATCCAGATCTCAAACTTTGTGTGTCGGAAATTCCAATGGAAAAAGTCCGATGGAGCCCACACACGATTGGAATTTCCGACAACACAGTCCGATCGCACATTTTCCGTCGGAAAGTCCGACTGTGTGTACAGAGCATTACTGACAAACAAAATGGAATTCCAGACTGAGGCAAGCTGATTAACACGATTTGTGGCATTAAGAGATAGTAAGATATTGTATTGCCTTGGGGGTATTACAAATGCATGTAAGGGCAAATTTTTTTCACTTTTGGAAAAATAATTGGTAAAGCCCCTGTCAGATTCAGCAATGATGCCTGGAGGCTTAAAGCTCAACTGCAGACAAAGAGCTAAACACATAGGTGGCATATAGCAGTGCTGGATTTATAAGGGGGCAAAAGGGGAAGCTGCCCTGGGCCCCTTCTATACAAAAATTATATGAAAAAATTAAAACAATACAAATTGATAATAATAAAATAATATACATAATAAAAAAAAACTTTTTAAGTAAATGTGAGGTAATATTTTGCCGGCCATCATCTGTATACTAGCACATTATCAAATACTTACCTTAGAATGAAGCCCTCCAGCGGCATGCTGTCACCACTAAGGGAACTTCCATCTTCAGCCGGTCTTCTTTCCTGGTTCGCATCCTCCGGCTGTCTGATTGGCTGTGCCTCAATTATGTTACTCCCGCGCATGCACGTGGGAGTCGGAAGACGACACTGAGCTCTGAAGGGATGGCATGGGTATACCGTCCCTTCAGAGGGCATGCCCCAGTGATGTCACCAGCTGCATGCAGTGTAAATATCTTCTAAACTGTGCAGGTTCAGGAGATACTCACTGTACCTACAGATAAGCCTTATTATAGGTTTACCTTAAGGTACAAGTTCAAAAAAAGGGTTTTCTATCATTTTAAGTAACACTTACAGGTCTTGTCCCTCCCCCAGCCTGTAAATGGACAGTGAAAGGATAAGCAATAGACCGATTAGCTAATTTCTCTGTTACTCTGCTCTCTTCTTGTATCAGCATTTTCAACTGCGGAACAACCAATTAGCTCCCTGTGCTACTTCTCCCTCTCCCAGTCTGTGCTCTACACTCTCTATTGGTGTGTCTCCTGGGTTTTATCTTTAAACGGAAACACTTTTTTAGGTATGGATAAAGCATTTAATGATTAAAACCCATCAGCTGTATCCTATTTAGGTAGACTTTAATTCACACACAAGAGGAAATGTGAGAAAATCTGTTTAATGTAAGGGAAGACAACATAAGTCAGCTACCAGCAGAACAGGCTATTGTAATGCCCCATACACACGGTCGGACATTCCGACCACAAAATCTGTTGGATTTTGTCCGAAACATGTCTTGCATACACACGGTCGCACGAAGTTTTCGGAAAATCCGATCGTTCAGAACGCGGTGACGTAGAACACGTACGTCAGGACTATAAAGAGGGCATAGCTTTCGTCTCGTAATTTATTCTGAGCATGCGTGGCACTTTGTCCGTCGGAATTGTCTACACACGATCGGAATTTTGTTGTCGGTAAATTTTAGATCCTGCTCTCAAACTTTGTGTGTCAGAAATTCCGATGGAAAAAGTCAGATGGAACCCACACACAATCGGATTATACATTTTGGATTTCCTATCACTTCATGCCCCACTGATCCCAGTCACCAGGCTGGAAAAAAAAAATATAACATTTCAAGCGGGGACACTAATAAAACCGTGCCAGGGGGTTCAGTGTTTGCTTTATACATACTTTAAGAGGCAAAGGTCCATGTTCAACCAAAGTGTACCATTAATGGTCCTGTGTTCTCAGAATTCAGTTGATCATAATTCCTGGCAGTTTGAACTATTTGCCTGTGTACAGCTGTCACTCTTTCTCCATGGCTGAGATATCCCAGAATGCCTACATCTACTGTGACCTTTTCAAAGCCAAATAATGTTGATGCCCCCCTATAGTCACCATAACTTAAATAATAAACTGGGGTGTCCAGATTCAAGAGGGCAACACCTAAGTTATTCCCTTGTGGGAGACAAAAAATTTTCTGGGGAAGTTCCACTCTTGGAGAGACCTCCTTACCCCAAAAATGTATGTTTTGGGAGCAAAGAATAGTACTTTGATCTTGCTGATGTTCTCTTCTTAGTATTTATTTTAATATGTGTTTCCTTGGCAGATTTCTCAAGAGAACATCAACAATAAGATGACCGCCTCAAACCTGGGCTGTGTGTTTGGACTGAATTTGGTGTGGCCGCCGGAAGGAGCCCCATCCATTAATGCTCTGGTCCCAGTAAACACATTCACAGAATTGCTTATTGAATACTACCCACAAATCTTCAGCTCCAGGACTGTCCTGGGTGAGAAACTCCCATAACCGCCATGGACTATATGGACAATTTACAGAAACAAGATGACGATCAATGATAATTTACTACTGCTAGGGCTATTCTCACCTTTGCTGCTGCAACCAAGCTTCTCTTGGCCCCACACAGCTTCCTCTATAGCCGCCCCAGCTAGGAATGGTGGGAGAACAGGTGTATTTCCATGATTTCAATGTTTATTGCCTTCAAAAGAGGCACTCACATTCCTTCTCCTGCTCTGTCATTTGCTTCAATTCTTCTGCTAAGCCCTTCACTCCTTGCCATAGTCATACTACGATTTATACATAGCAACAATACAGATCCTGCTGGATTGAAAAAAGGCAGTTGTTGTGGTCCAAGAAAGAAAGCTGGTCTTGTGTCATTCCTAAAGTGGACACACTTCTCGCTTTTCCTCCTAGTAGGGGGGGGGGGGGGTGGTATGTACAGTATGTGGGCTGTTTTCTCTTCATTGTAGATAGAAGATGCAATAGAAGCATTGCTTGTGGCCATCACACACTGATTAGCTCCAGCCCCCCAATGGTCATTACTTGGTCCAATGTGCATCGTTACAAGACATGTGGTAGACCTTTCTGCACCTCTGAAAAGCTATCTGTGGTGGATCGGTTTTCAGAGGTGTTAGACAGCATTGAGAAGGCTATATGTCGCACTCCTCCCCACCTGTTTTAGCTCTGTAAATGCTGCACCACCACTTATGCAATAGCATGAATAGGTCAGTTTTAGTGGTGGTACTGCCAGCTGAACGCAACAGGGGGTACAATTCTTGCTGCAACACATCCAAGGTGTAGCGTGTGTACACCTCAGTTCAATTGCCTTTACAGCCCAAGGAAGCGTGGGGGGACATTAGGGGCACTAAAAACATGGCTCAACCACCTTCCCCCCTCCAACTGCATGTTTAAATGAGCCCTAAGTATGTTAGTCAGTACAAATTGTTTAGACCAGCCTTTCTCAACCGAGGTGTCACCTGAGGTCATCAGGGGCGCTGCAGCACCTTGGTAGAGAAAGTCATTCAGATGCGATGAGGTCAGGATAGTGAAGGCACTTGGGAATGTCTTCCTGAGTGCTGAACTCTCCACCTCCTTATACAGTTGTGCTCATAAGTTTACATACCCTGTCAGAATTTATGATTTCTTGCCCATTTTTCAGAGAATATGAATTATAACACAAAAACTTTTCTTTCACTCATGGTTAAATGGATTCAGTCAAACACTATCGATCAACTGTGTTTACTTACTTTTTAAATCATAATGCCAATAGAAACTATCCAAACAACCCTGAAAAGTTTACATACCCCAGTTCTTAATAATGTGTATTGCCCCCTTTAACATCAATGACAACTTGAAGTCTTTTGTGGTATTTGTGGATGAGGCTCTTGACCCGTGTATAACCTAGGTGACTTCTTCCCCTTTCAATCTTTTCCCACTGCTACGCCCCTTAACTTCTAAACACCCCAGAAACTGAGACCACACCAATCTGGAGTAAAACATGGCCGTAGCAGCCAATTAACTTTATTATAAAATTATTCAAAATAATTACCATAAATAACATAAATAACATAATTAACAAATTTAAACTAAAGTATTAAGGCACTTCCTCCCATAAACTCCTCCCGTTGGTCTGTGCTAAGATACCCACCAAAAACACCATCATAAAAAACTTCCGGCACTGCGGTCCCCAACTCTAATAGACCTCAAGCTGCCAAACTAGCTCAGAGGCCAAACACTGACCGCAGTGCACCTAATACCAATTTCAGCTAAAAAACCCCTGTTAGCTGTACACCACCGACGGGTACTATCACCGATAGTTCCCGCACTCTTCGATCACTGGGGTGAATCCATTCATCTGCACAGACCAACACCATGCCGCTGCCACGACAGCTGAACTGAAAAAGAAAGCAAACTCGTTACTAAAAACAACATCCCCCCCAAAGCTAAGGGAGGGAGGGTGGGAAGCTCGCTCCTACTCTGCAGACTGAGGAGGGGAGGAGCCACCCCCTCTAAACTAAACTTCTGCTCCTGCTCCTCCCCTCCCAGAACGAAACCTTGTACCGCCCTCTCAGTCCCTGTTAACCCTGGTCATGCCGCCCTGCGCCTACTCTGTCGGGTTCTGCTCCGGGCTTTCTTGACCCGTGTATAACCTAGGTGACTTCTTCCCCTTTCAATCTTTTCCCACTGCTACGCCCCTTAACTTCTAAACACCCCAGAAACTGAGACCACACCAATCTGGAGTAAAACATGGCCGTAGCAGCCAATTAACTTTATTATAAAATTATTCAAAATAATTACCATAAATAACATAAATAACATAAATAACATAATTAACAAATTTAAACTAAAGTATTAAGGCACTTCCTCCCATAAACTCCTCCCGTTGGTCTGTGCTAAGATACCCACCAAAAACACCATCATAAAAAACTTCCGGCACTGCGGTCCCCAACTCTAATAGACCTCAAGCTGCCAAACTAGCTCAGAGGCCAAACACTGACCGCAGTGCACCTAATACCAATTTCAGCTAAAAAACCCCTGTTAGCTGTACACCACCGACGGGTACTATCACCGATAGGTCCCGCACTCTTCGATCACTGGGGTAAATCCATTCATCTGCACAGACCAACACCATGCCACCGCACGCAAGGGCAAAACCTTACCCTTGCGTGCCCTGCCACACCCTCAATGCCCTCTGAATGCCATCCTGAATACCCAGGGACCATAAATCCGTCCCTACATCATTCAGGTGCACCCCATCTCTCCTCAGGTAGCGCCAAGTGTCCACCTCCAACTCCAAGTGCCTCACTGCCAACCCCCCATTCCTGACCACAAAACCGCTAATCTCTTTGTTGATCTTCTTTCTGGCCCTGTTAATTTTGTCAACGGACCTTGCGAACCTCCAGGACGTACGACCCACCATGTCCGACCACACAATGAGCATGCGTGGGAAGGCAAGGCGGAGCTGCCAAAAATCCAGCTTAATGGCCTTCACTAAATCCAGCATTGTTGAAACACCCAAGTCGTTGCCTCCAACGTGCAACACCAGCACATCAGGAGGCCCGCCCAGGCGCGCAATTCTATGCACTTCCACCACCGCCCTGTCCCATAGCATGCCCGGCACCCCCAGCCACCGTATAACTGCATCCTGCCTGGAAAAGCCGAGTTGACGACCGTCCGGGCGGGCATCCCCCCGTCTGGCCCCCCAACAAACATAAGAGTGGCCAACTATCCACACCAACCCCTGCCGTCCGCCTGTAAGAAAAAAGAGAGAAGACATATGCCCAACGTCAATAAGAAACACCAAACCGCCCACACCCCCCTACCAATCCCCTCCTGAAGTTAAACCACTAAATGCGGGCGTACATAAGACAGGAACCGCCGAGATTCCCATCGCCCAATGCGCTTTACCGCCGCTTCATCCAAACCCCACCGAACCGCTTCCGTCGCCGCCCCTATACGGAAAGAATGCGAAGAGAATTTTTGCTCCCCCAAACCCAACGCTACCAGGCATCGCTTAAAAATGGCCGTAAACTGAAAACGCGAAAGCGACCGTCCATCCTGATGTACCAAAAAGGACCCGCCCACAACCGGACGCACCCCCAAAAAACTGCGCACCAACCCAATAGGGCACAAGGGCGAACCGGGCAGCGCAAACACTTGCACCATCCTACCCTTGCCCCGCTGATCCGTTTTTGACCGGCTCACCAGAACGGACAGCCGGTCACTCTCACACACCACCTCATCCACTCCCAGACCCCCTTGTTGCCGCTGGGACGGGCTTACCAACTCGCTAACCCGAAAAGCCCCAAAAAACGCCAACGCAAAAGCCGCCCTAAACAAGGCCACCTCATAGCTCGAGGAACAAATCCCAGAAAGCTGCGTCAGCAACTCCCCTAACAGCGTGAACGAAACCGGGCGCCTAGCATCCCTGCTAGGATGTGCGCGTCTATAACCCTTCATGGCCTGCCGCACCCAAAAATCCTTGGTCAAGTCAGGTAAACCCCGCAACTTGAACCAAAATGCCAGCCCAGCCAACTTTTTATTAAGCCCTGACACGGAAACCCCCGATTCCAAATTCCTGGAAACAAAATAAATCACCAGCAAACGGAAGTCCCGATCCTCCCGACCCCCAGCAACCTGCTCCACAAAGGCGGCCCATTCCGCCCACACTTTACTATACGCTGACCACGTAGTCTCGCTCACCGACCGCCTGATCCAACCGGCTATTCCTCCAAAGCAATCTTCCATAGCCATTCCGGGCAAGGGACCCCGCGTTCCTCCGCCCCCGGTGCCAACTCCCGAAACCTGTCCCACTGGAAGCGAGACAAAGCATCAGCGATAACGTTCTCCACCCCCGGAAGATGTACAGCGTATAGAAAAACGTTTAACTGTAAACAGCGCAGAACCAGGTGCCTGAGCAACCTGACCACCGGCGGAGACGCCGCAGAAACCCGGTTGAGCACTTGAACCACCCCCAGGTTGTCCCCATGGAAACGCACTTTTAGATTCCGAAACTCCTCGCCCCACAATTCCACCGCCAGCACCACCGGAAAGAGTTCCAGCAGCAACATGTTCTTGACCAGGCCCGCCGCCTTCCACGACTCCGGCCATGGCCCCGCGCTCCACCTTCCTTGGAAAAAGGCCCCAAAACCTGCCGCCCCTGCAGCATCCGTGTAAAGCTCCAGGTCAAAGTTGCTGACCGGGCCCGACATCCACAGCGCCCTGCCGTTGAAGTTAGCCAGGAACGCGTGCCAAGTCGCCAGATCCTCCCTATGTGCTTTTACCAGACGCACATAGTGCTTGGGCGAAGTAGCCCCCGCGGTGCTGGCCGACAGCCGTCGGCAAAACACCCTCCCCATGGGCAGTATGCGACACGCGAAGTTCAACTTACCCAACAAAGATTGCAACGGCCTAAGCTGAACCTTGCGCAGCCCTAGCATCCCACGAATGTCATCCTGCAGCGCCTTCAGTTTGTCCTCCGGCAGCCTACATTCCATCCTTTCCGAATCCAAAACAATACCCAGGAAACTCAACACCGTGCGCGGACCCTCCGTCTTGTCCGGCGCCAGAGGAACTCCAAACTTGTCGGCAACATGCTCCAACGTAGCCAACAACACCGCGCAGACTTCGGAAGCAGGCGGGCCCACGCAGAGGAAGTCGTCCAGGTAGTGTATTACTGAATTCAGTCCCGCGACGTCCCGCACAACCCATTCCAAAAAGGAACTGAATTTCTCGAACAGCGCGCACGAGACGGAGCAGCCCATAGGCAAGCACCGATCTACATAAAACTCCTCCTGCCACTTACAGCCCAGTAGGCGGAAGCTATCAGGATGTACGGGAAGCAAGCGGAAAGCCGATTCAATATCAGTCTTCGCCATCAGCGCCCCCTTGCCATATTTGCGAACCCAAAAAACTGCCGCATCAAACGACGTATAAGACACCGCACAAATGGCGGGATCAATGGCGTCGTTCACCGACCCACCTTTTGGATATGACAGATGATGAATCAACCTGAATTTGTTGGGCTCTTTCTTGGGCACCACACCCAACGGCGAGACCACCAAATTCGGAATAGGCGCCACTGAAAAGGGGCCCCCCATGCGCCCCAACGACACTTCCTTTCGCAATTTTTCCGACACCACCTCCGCGTGTTGCAAAGCCGACCGCAGATTGCGGGCCAAGGGGGGCGCTACACCTAACTGCGCCGGAATCCGAAACCCCTCCGCAAACCCCTGTGCCAGCAATTGCGCCGCCCCCCGATCAGGATATCTAGCGAGGAAAGGCAACATCTTTCCCACCCTCACCGGCGTGGTCCCCTTTTCCCACAGCATCACTGGGCCTGCCTTTTCCTTGTTTAAAACAGCGGGACAAGGGATGTCCCCCCCCACCACAGCCGGAGCACTCATGCTTGTACTTGCACGACCCTCCGAACTTGCAGGCGCCCTCGTTGTACTGCCAGCACACCCCTTTTTTTCTTGTGGCCGATTGTCCAGAGGCAGCGGACCCACCGGCCCCACCCTGAAAAAACTGGCTGGGCGACCGCGCTGAGGTCATAAGGCGCATCCACAAACTGATGTCCTTATGATCCCATCTTAAAGACGGGCGAATAGCCCTCCGCTGACGAAATTGTTCGTCGTACCGCAACCAAGACGTTCCACCGTAGACTCGATATGCTTCTCCCACGGCGTCCAGGTAGCAGAAAAGGGCCGAACAGTGCTCCGGGTTCCTTTCCCCTATCACGCTTGCCAATATGGCGAACGCCTGCAGCCAATTCGCAAACGTCCGCGGAATGAGCCTATATCTCCTCTTCTCCTCGTCCTCCTTCTTGTGGTCCTCCGGCCTAACCCTATCGAGATTAAACTTCTCCAGTGGCAGGAGAGCGAAAATCTCCACGTATTCGTCCTTCCAGATCTTCTCCTTAACTTCCGGCTTCAAATGGGCCCCCAGGGGCCCCTCGAAGCACACATAAACCTCGCATTTCGCCGCATCCGCTAGGCGAACCAAGTCCTGCTTCTTTGCGGTGTCAGCGGTGGCCCCCCCCCCGGGCGACCCTTCCACTCCCTGCTCAGCCACCGTCGCCGCCGGGGCGGCCGGTGCCACCACCGGGGCGGCAGGCGCCGCCGTCTCCACCGACATGCTCACCGCACCCCCTGACCCCCCCCAGCACCACCCACCCCCGCGCTCGGGCCCACCCACGCCGCCGTCGGGGGCAGACCCCCGCCCGACTCAAAACGCTGGACCAACTCCTTCAGGCCCGCCAGGAACCCCCGCAAACCCGCGTCCCCCACCTCACGGCCGGACGCCCCCGCCTGCGGAGTGGCCGATGCGGCCCCCGACGGCCGCCCCTTGCGGACCCGCCCCACCCCCACACCCCCCCCCACATCAACATTCAAAGCAGATAAAAAATGTAAGGACTCACCGTGTTGCCTGGATGGAGCCCCACCAGCCGAAGGTCCCGAGTCCACCACCGCCGGACGCTCCTGCTGCCCATCGTCGTCCGACTGCGACAGCTCCCCCTCCGAGCGACTTTCCGGGAGTTCCTCTTCGCTAGCAGACTGCCCTCCAGCGGACGCGTCGCTGGATGCCGGGGATCCGCGGACCATCCTCTTCTTCCGCAACGCACCAGATCCGCATGCCGACTTTCGCACCGCCTTCCCGCGACCCTCTTGCTGCTGCCCGCAGTGCCGCTCAAGGCCACTGCCCGACGCCAGCACGACTCCACCGCCAGCCTGCGCCCGGTGACCCCCAGCCGGAGTCCCCTGCCGTTTGCCAGTCCCAGAGGGGCCACCTGCTGTCTGTCCTTGCAGCCCAGCAGCCATCTTCTCCTGCAGTCCACCGGAAAGCCCCGCCCCCGCCGCCGCCATGCCAGGAGTCGGGGCCCTGTGCTCCACACGTGGCCTCCCCACCCTCCCAGAACCAGTCTTCCCCCTGCCAGGCTCCCTCTCCACCCGGCCAGTCTCATGTGTCCTCTTCCTGGAGCCCCCCCCCGCCGACGGCGCCGCCGTTCGCGTCCCGGGCGGGCCAGAGGGGGGGCGAAGACCCCCACCGCGTGTACCAACAGTCCCAGGGGGGGTGGGGAAGGGGGGGGGATCCGGCGAAAAACGGTCCGGAGGCCGCGAGCGCCGCGCTCGCGCCGTCTCCCGGCCGGGCCGCACTGCCGCTGGGGTCGACTCACCCAGCGCCGCTGCTAGCCGTGCCTCCAGCCATCCAGGGCCCCTGGACGCCGATTCCGCCTTCAGCCGGGCAAAAAGGTCTTCCACCGCCGCCATCGCTCTGCTCAGCTCGCTCCTACTCTGCAGACTGAGGAGGGGAGGAGCCACCCCCTCTAAACTAAACTTCTGCTCCTGCTCCTCCCCTCCCAGAACGAAACCTTGTACCGCCCTCTCAGTCCCTGTTAACCCTGGTCATGCCGCCCTGCGCCTACTCTGTCGGGTTCTGCTCCGGGCTTTCTTTATCTTCTCAGATGGTAAAGCTGCCCATTCCTCTTGGCAAAAAGCCTCCAGTTCCTGTAAATTCTAGGGCCGTCTTGCATGAACTGTATGTTTTGAGATCTGCCCAGAGTGGCTCAATGATATTGGGGTCAGGAGACTGAGATGGTGACTCCAGAACCTTCACTTTATTCAGCTGTAGGCAATGACAGGTCGACTTGGCCTTGTGTTTTGGATCATTGTCATGTTGGAATGTCCAAGTATGTCTCATGCACAGCTTCCTGGCTGATGAATGCAAATGTTTCTCCAGTATTTTTTGATAACATACTGCATTCATCTTGCCAACAATTTTACCTTTGTAGCTCACACATCCCCAAAACATCAGCCATCCATCTCCATACCTTTCATGGCCTTGTTGACTCTTCTCCAAATGTAGTGTTTATGGTTGTGGCCAAAAAGCTCAATTTTGGTCTCATCACTCCAAATGACTTTGTGCCAGAAGTTTTGAGGTTTGTCTCTGTGCTATTTGGCATATGGTAAGCAGGATACTTTGTGGCATTTGAGTAGTAATGGCTTTCTTCTGGCAACTCGACCATGTCCATCTTTCTTCAAGTGCCTCCTTATTGTGCATCTTGAAACAGCCAAACCACATGTTTTCAGAGAGTCCTGTATTTCACCTGAAGTTATTTGTGGGTTTTTCTTTGCATCCTGAAAAATTTTCCTGGCAGTTGTGGCTGAAATTTTAGTTGGTCTAACTGACCGTGGTTTGGTTTCAACAGAACCCCTCATTTTCCATTTCTTCATTAGAGTTTGAACATTGCTGATTGGCATTTTCAATTCCTTGGATATCTTTTTATATCCCTTAACCATTTTATACAGTTCAACTACCTTTTCACGCAGATCCTTTGACAATTCTTTTGCTTTCCCCATGACTTAGAATCCAGAAATGTCAGTGCAGCACTGGATGAAAGATGCAAGGATCTGTCAGGAGTACAGAAACTCATTGAACTTTTATACACACACACTATTTACAAGCAAACAGATCACAGGTGAGGATGGTTACCTTTAATAGCCATTCAAACCCCTTTGTGCCAACTTGTGTACATGTTATCAGGCCAAAATCACTAGGGTATGTAAACTTTTGATCAGGGTCATTTGGGTAGTTTCTGTTGCTATTATGATTTTAAAAGAGTAAACACAGTCGATTGATCATATATTGCTTCAGCCAAACACTAACCATGAGTGAAAGAAAAGTTTTTGTGTTATCATTCATATTCTCTGAAAAATGGACAAGAAATCGAAAATTCTGCCAGGTAAATTTATGAGCAGAACTGTATGTGTGTGTTTGTAGGTGCGTCTTTCCTGACACCTAATTCTGCATAATCAAGACTGCTTTTTAGGGCTCATTCATAATAACAGAAAGGACTTTCTCCCCTCTGAAAAGTGATCCATGCTCAGATTGCTTTTCAGAGTCATTTGACAGGCTATGAATAGACAATATGTTACCTCTTTTCCCCTTGTTTTAACCCCCTAAATGCAGCAACACCATGCCGCAACCATGTGCAACGCATGCAGAATGGGTACACCTAAGTGTATACTTCCAGCTTTGGCCACAGCACAGCATATGCAAAGGCACCTGTGACTGTCTTTGCAGAGAAAGGGGTTGGTGGTAAAAAAGGCTCAAACACGTGGTTTTACTGCCCCTGAACCTCACATGTCAATGAGCCCTTGGTTCAGATATGTGCAACATTCAGGGCAGCCCATTCCTTTCAATGGCCTGCCCTACCTGCAGAGATAAAAATCTGGCACCCTTTTTTTAAAATCACATAGTACTGAAAACACACCACGTTTGCGGTATCATTAAGAAAATAATGGCACACCTGTGTGTCTGCTATAGAGCAGCTTGTTTTGTTCCATGACACACTGTAACGTGAACCAAGTCTTAGCCCAGTTATGGCGAACCTTGGCACCCCAGATGTTTTTGAACTACATTTCCCATGATGCTCAACCACACTAAAGAATGCATGAGCATCATGGGAAATGTAGTTCCAAAACATCTGGGGTGCCAAGGTTCGCCATCACTGTCTTAGCCCATGTTCACATCAGGGCTATTTGACATGCCAAACTGCATGCCAAATCGGAGCCTATAAACTGGCAACACTGCACTGATTCCCAAAAGTAGTTCCTACATTACTTTTGGCAACTTTGGGGGCAATTTCAATAGACATCTGTGCACGAACCCCCCCACCCCCCCCCAGCACCCCCTCCCCCCCCGAAGTCAGACTGTAATGCCGGTTTGAAATCATGCGAGTCCAGCTGAACTCGCACAATTTCAAACTCACATTCAGTGTGAACCCAAGCTTAGACTGGTTTGCCTCAAGACTGAAAATATTTTTCAAGGGCACCTTGATGGGAAAAGGTTGCGAAACACTGGATTAGACAGAAGGATAGGGGCAGCCCAGGGAAGTCCCAATTTTAAAAATTTTAGTTTTGGTAAGTGTGAGATCAGTGTGTTTTTAAAAATGTCCTAAAGGAAGAAAAATAAAATACGCAGAGACCGCCTTCAGTAAAAGCTACACATAAAAATGATCAAGAGTGATGGGCAGTTAAAAGGTACATGCAAATCTAGACTTTTCCTGTTAAGGGTAGAAATTGGCAAAGTTGGGAGATTTTGTTTTACTGAAATTTCTGCAAAACTTTTTACATTTCGCTGATATTTTGCCACTATGCTTTGTATTAATGGGGAGGTTAAACACGAGTGGCTTTTAAGCAAGCATTTGGCTCTCAGCTATGCTGGGACCTGTTTTTAGGCCAAAATGCTAATCTTACCACATTGCTAACCCTAATCCTTTGTTTATCTACCAAGCCATGTGAGCACCATGTCAGTACTGCCATAGCGATCACGACTTTGACAAACAAAGCCGTGTCAGTGACAACTTTGTTAACACTGGCATATAATTACCATGAAATAAAAAAATAGAATGTTTAAAACTAGGAATATGCAGTGGGATCTCATCAATATGTGACTTGGGTCATGTCAATGATCATTGGAGACTCATTGGATGTCCCTCGCTTTAACCACTTGAATACCAGCCTATACTAATCATTTATTACCAGGACATTTTTTAGTTTTCAGCACTGTAAGGGCTAGTTTACACTTGCTTCAAAACAAGGCTTTGGACACGCCTTGTTAAAGCTCTCTGAATGTCAGTCAAAGCTTCTGTCACTAAATAAAATGGTTAGCTTACAGTCCTGTTTACACCTTGCTTTTGCTTGGTGCTTTAATGAGGCTTTGGTGGGGCATCAATAAGGCTTTGGTGGGGCTTCAGGCAAGCTTTGCCATAGGCTTCTATGGAGGCTTTGAAGACTCTTTGAAGCACCACTAAAGAAAAGCTACATGGGGTATCATTTATGAAGTAAAGCAAAAGCATGGTATAAACATGACTGTAAGCTAGCCATTTTATTTAGTGACCGGACAGGCTTTGTTAAAGCTCTCTGAACGCTAGTCAAAGCTCCAAAGCCTTGTTTTAAAGCAAGTGTAAACTAGTCGTTAATGTGTGTTGAAGCCGAAACAAGTGTAAATGAGCCCCAAGGGCTAGTTTACACTTGCTTCAAAACATGGCTTCGGACACACTTTGTTAAAGCTCTCTGAACAACAGTCAAAGCTCCTGTCACTAAATAAAATGGTTAGCTTAGAGTCCTGTTTACACCTTGCTTTTGCTTGGTGCTTCAGTGAGGCTTTGGTGGGGCTTCGATGAGGCTATGGTTGGGCTTCGATGAGGCTATGGTTGGGCTTCGATGAGGCTATGGTTGGGCTTCGATGAGGCTTTGGTGAGGCTTCGATGAGGCTTTGGTTGGGCTTCGATGAGGCCTTGGTGAGGCTTCCCTGAGGCTTTGGTGGGGCTTCGGTGAGGCTTTGGTGGGGCTTCGATGAGGCTTGGGTGGGACTTTGGTGGAGATTCGGTGAGACTTTGGTGGGGATTCGATGAGACTTTGTGGGGCTTCAAGCGAGCTTTTCCATAGTCTTCTATGGAGGCTTTGAAGAGGCTTTGACGCACCCCTAAAGTAACATGGGGTATAATTTTTGTAAACGAAAGTCGAAGCAAAGCAAAAGCAGGTGTAAACAGGACTTTAAGCTAACCATTTTATTTAGTGACAGGGGCTTTGACTATCATTCACAGAGCTTTAACAAAGCCTATCCGAAGCCTTGTTTTGAAGCAAGTGTAAACTAGACGTTAATGTTTGTTGAAGCCGAAGCAAGTGTAAATAAGCCCCAACAGATACAATTACTTGATCATGCAACACTATATTCAGTTTAATGTTAAATCATATTTTGAGGCAGGGGGCCTTCTTTTGGTGGTATGATATAGCCACTGCAGTCTTAAATTTTATTTTTTTTATAAAAAGAAAAAAAAAGACCAAAAATGTAAAAAAAAATAAAAAAAAATAAAAAAAGTTTTCCTTACTCTCTGTTAAAAAAAAAGTCAGGACAGTACTAATACCCCCTAAATGGCCTAAGACACCCAAAGGTGATTTCCTTTTTTGCCACAATTTTTTGGAAATTAAGTAACATGCTGGTATTGAGGGGGTAAAACACAGAGCTTGGTAATGGTGCTTGGTCATTTTATAGGTCATACACAGAGAGAGAGAGCAGCAGATATGAAGGGGTTAATCTTCATTTCCATCCTGCCACTGCATGTGACATTAATAAGTATGTTCATCATACCTAGTAAAGGGTATATTTGTCCCTCCCTCTCCCACCTCCCTATTGGTCCATCTGTAGAGTAGGTTATTATAGCAAGTCGACGCATGGTCACAAAAGTCAAAATATGCTATTCCTATGCCTGTACATCTTGATCTTCGCATCATTTTAACATGTGGTTTGCACTATAGGTAGCCTCTGCTTATGTATTATTTTTTTCTACTTTGAATTGACCAGATTTGTGACATGATTACTTTAAATAAGGATTGGGTTGTCAAATTCCAGATAAATCATCTCAGCCTCACCCAATTAGAGGGTCTCAGGGAGGCTTAAAGGTAAGGGGAAACTCTGGGGTCTGTGACCTCAGCACAAGGAGATGAGATAGTATTCCTTCCTTCCTCACCGGTGATGGGAACCGTTTTAGGCTTCATGCACATTGGCACTGAGTCATGTACACCATAAATGGCTTGTTTATGTGACTGCAGTTGCTAGATGCTGCATGCAGGCAGCCTATGTAAGTGTATGGGGACACAGCTGCTCATCCTAATTTGGCAAGCATGTCACTGAGTGGCCCCAAACGCACAGTGCTTGATAGAGTGAGCGGCTGTGTCCCCATACACTTACATGCGCTGCCTGCACGCAGTACCTGGTGACTGCAGCCACATAAACAAATGGCATATTCATGGTCTACAGGCCCCAGCACCCAGGGCCAGATTAACAGCATCATGGGCCTGGTGCTGAGGATTTTGGTGGGCCTTTTTTACGGAAACAAAATGAAAATGCAAAAATGTTTTGCTAAAACAAATTAAATATACTTTCACCAGTAATATCGGCCGTGCAGCCTTTGAGCAGCAGGAACACCCCCAATACCACCTGCTATGCGGTCTCTCAACAGCAGCAACATAGGAGACCACATTTCCAAACTGCCATTCAGGGAGATCCCCCCCTTCCCAAAAAAAAAAAAAGAGGGGGGATGTAGTCTCGGGTTGATGGGGAAATAGGTGGCGGGGGGTGATTTTTCAGGCAAATGGCACTTAGCACTTAAAATCATCCTGACGCTATGCTTGATATGGCATCGGGATGATCAAATTCCATTATTTCTATTACTACATTGTAATATATAGTGAAATAGTTCAACTCACCATGATGCATTATCAGTGGGAACCTGAGCTTGTCACTTCCCACCAGATGCAGTGTGTCGCTTGCCACCATTGCCTGCTGCCAGATGCCACCCGCAGCCTGCCACCAGATACAGTGTGCCACTTGCCACCAGATACAATGTGCCACTTGCCATCAGCATGCCACCAGATACAGTGTGCCACTTGCCACCAGCAGCCTGTCACCAGATACAGTGTGCCACTGGCAGCCTGCCACCAGATACAGTGTGCCACTTGCCACCAGATACAGTGTGCCACCAGATACAGTGCCACTAGCAGCCTGCCACCAGATACAGTGTGCCACTTGCCACCAGATACAGTGTGCCACTTGCCACCAGCAACCTGACACCAGATACGGTGTGCCACTTGTCACAAGCAGCATGCCAGATAGTGTGCCACTTGCTACCAGCAGCATGCCACCAGATTAAAGCGGGATTCCACCCTAAAGTGGAACCTCCGCTGATCGGAACCCTCCCCCCATCCGGTGTCACAATTGACACCTTTCAGGGGGGAGGGGGGTATTTTCACCCACTTCCGGGCATAGACTCCCACGGGAGTCTACGCCATTTCCTGCCCTGCCGCGCTGTCTGCTGGGACACACACGGGTCCCAGTGACAGCGCGGAGATTTCCTATTGCGCGGCGCAGCTCGCGCAGTAGGGAACCGGGAAGTGAAGCCGATTCGCTTTACTTCCTGATTCCCTCACCTAGAATGGTGGCGGCAGCAGCCGAGGCACGAGCGGTCGATCGGCCTCGGCATCGCTGGAACCCGGGACAGGTGAGTGTCCATTTATTAAAAGTCAGCAGCTGTAGTATTTATAGCTGCTGGCTTTTAATATTTTTTTTTGGGCGGAATCCCTCTTTAAGTGTGCCACTTGCCACCAGCAGTCTGCCACCAGATACAGTGTACCACTTGTCACAAGCAGCCTGCCACCAGATAGTGTGCCACTTGCCACCAGCAGCATGCCACTTGCCACCAGCAACCTGCCACCAGATACGGTGTGCCACTTGTCACAAGCAGCATGCCAGATAGTGTGCCACTTGCTACCAGCAGCATGCCACCAGATACAGTGTGCCACTTGCCAACAGCAGCCTGCCACCAGTTACAGTGTGCCACTTGCCACAAGCAGCCTGCCACCAGTTACAGTGTGCCACTTGTCACAAGCAGCATGCCAGATAGTGTGCCACTTGCTACCAGCAGCATGCCACCAGATACAGTGTGCCACTTGCCAACAGCAGCCTGCCACCAGTTACAGTGTGCCACTTGCCACAAGCAGCCTGCCACCAGTTACAGTGTGCCACTTGCCACAAGCAGCCTGCCAGATATAGTGTGCCACTTGCCACAAGCAGCATGCCAGATACAGTGTGCCACTTGCCACCAGCAGCATGCCAGATACAGTGTGACACTTGCCACCAGCAGCATGTCACCAGATACAGTGTGCCACTTGCCACAAGCAGCCTTCCACCAGATACAGTGTGCCACTTGCCACAAGCCGCCTTCCACCAGATACAGTGTGCCACTTGCCACAAGCCGCCTGCCACCAGATACAGTGTGCTACTTGCCACAAGCAGCCTGCCACCAGATACAGTGTGCTACTTGCCACAAGCAGCCTGCCACCAGATACAGTGTGCTACTTGCCATCAGCAGCCTGCCACCAGCAGCAGTGTACCACCAGATACAGTGTGCCACTTGCCACAAGCAGCATGCCAGATACAGTGTACCACTTGACACAAGCAACATGCCACCAGATACAGTGTGCCATTTGCCACAAGCAGCCTGCCATCAGATACAGTGTGCCACTTGCCACCAGCAGCATGCCAGATACAATGTGCCACTTGCCACCAGCAGAATGTCACCAGATACAGTGTGCCACTTACCACCAGCAGTGTGCCACCAGATACAGTGTGCCACTTGCCACCAGCAGTGTGCCATCAGCAGCCTTCCACCAGATAGTGTGCTACTTGCCACCAGCAGCAGTGTGCAACCAGCAGCCTTCCACAAGATAGTGTGCTACTTGCCATCAGCAGCCTGCCACCAGATACAGTGTGCCACTTGCCACCAGCATGCAACCAGATACAGTGTGCCACTCGCCACCCACAGCCTGTCACCAGATACAGTGTGCCACTTACCACCAGCAGCCTGCCACTGCCTCCAAGACTCTCCCCAATTGGATAGAAGAGACAGGGCCTGCATAGTCAATCAAATCCCTGGAGCCCCCACCCCTCCTGAGCTGGGATGGTATGGCTGTATGCCAGTTTTGTTTAGACCAAGTTGTACAGGGTTGTGTGTGCAAGCTTTTGGGCTCACACTGGTGTGCTGCAGTTGGCTGCACTGCTCATGTATCTGCAGTTTTAGCTGCAGTCCTATTGATTTATATCAGGTTGCAGGTTTTTGCTGCATTTTCTGACAGTGTGCCAAAGATGCAGCATGCAGGAATTTTGGTGCGCTTTCAGAAAATGCAGAAAAAACAAACAACCTAATAGAAATCTATAGGACTGGGGGTAAAACGCAGGAAAACTGTGGATACACCAGCAATGGGCCAAAACACAGCAAATCAGTGTGAACCACCTAAAAGCACAAGGGACCACCAAGCACTGCCACAGGCTGATGACACAATTCTAAACACTTTGGCTGCAGTTATAACAGCTACTGCTGGAGAAAAAAGTTAAAAACGAGGGAAAGGGATATAAGAAACCAGTCACTGAGCTCACATGTGGACGGTCCCTGGAGGCTCATCACTCAGAGATATCCTGTTCACCTTCTATCTGCCGGTGTTTCCCACCCACACGGCTCCTTCACTGCACAGACTTCACAGAGGGGGAGGGGAAAGGCAGAGCCAACTCAGCCTCTCCCATTTGTGTAGGGGGGGAACTGTGCACTGTGACATTGTAATAACCACAGTGAGCAAACACAGATGCAGCCAGACACCCCTACATTTACACACACTTCTCCTGTCCCATAGAAGTTTATGGACAGGAAAAAAAAAAATCGGGCTTATGCTGCTGGCTGGGTGGGCCTATTTTAAGGCAGGGGCTTGGTGCTGCAGCTCCATCAGCCCCTATGTTAATCCGGCCCTGCCAGGGCCAGATTAACAGCATCATGGGCCTGGTGCTGAGGATTTTGGTGGGCCTTTTTTACGGAAACAAAATGAAAATGCAAAAATGTTTTGCTAAAACAAATTAAATATACTTTCACCAGTAATATCGGCCGTGCAGCCTTTGAGCAGCAGGAACACCCCCAATACCACCTGCTATGCGGTCTCTCAACAGCAGCAACATAGGAGACCACATTTCCAAACTGCCATTCAGGGAGATCCCCCCCTTCCCAAAAAAAAAAAAAGAGGGGGGATGTAGTCTCGGGTTGATGGGGAAATAGGTGGCGGGGGGTGATTTTTCAGGCAAATGGCACTTAGCACTTAAAATCATCCTGACGCTATGCTTGATATGGCATCGGGATGATCAAATTCCATTATTTCTATTACTACATTGTAATATATAGTGAAATAGTTCAACTCACCATGATGCATTATCAGTGGGAACCTGAGCTTGTCACTTCCCACCAGATGCAGTGTGTCGCTTGCCACCATTGCCTGCTGCCAGATGCCACCCGCAGCCTGCCACCAGATACAGTGTGCCACTTGCCACCAGATACAATGTGCCACTTGCCATCAGCATGCCACCAGATACAGTGTGCCACTTGCCACCAGCAGCCTGTCACCAGATACAGTGTGCCACTGGCAGCCTGCCACCAGATACAGTGTGCCACTTGCCACCAGATACAGTGTGCCACCAGATACAGTGCCACTAGCAGCCTGCCACCAGATACAGTGTGCCACTTGCCACCAGATACAGTGTGCCACTTGCCACCAGCAACCTGACACCAGATACGGTGTGCCACTTGTCACAAGCAGCATGCCAGATAGTGTGCCACTTGCTACCAGCAGCATGCCACCAGATTAAAGCGGGATTCCACCCTAAAGTGGAACCTCCGCTGATCGGAACCCTCCCCCCATCCGGTGTCACAATTGACACCTTTCAGGGGGGAGGGGGGTATTTTCACCCACTTCCGGGCATAGACTCCCACGGGAGTCTACGCCATTTCCTGCCCTGCCGCGCTGTCTGCTGGGACACACACGGGTCCCAGTGACAGCGCGGAGATTTCCTATTGCGCGGCGCAGCTCGCGCAGTAGGGAACCGGGAAGTGAAGCCGATTCGCTTTACTTCCTGATTCCCTCACCTAGAATGGTGGCGGCAGCAGCCGAGGCACGAGCGGTCGATCGGCCTCGGCATCGCTGGAACCCGGGACAGGTGAGTGTCCATTTATTAAAAGTCAGCAGCTGTAGTATTTATAGCTGCTGGCTTTTAATATTTTTTTTTGGGCGGAATCCCTCTTTAAGTGTGCCACTTGCCACCAGCAGTCTGCCACCAGATACAGTGTACCACTTGTCACAAGCAGCCTGCCACCAGATAGTGTGCCACTTGCCACCAGCAGCATGCCACTTGCCACCAGCAACCTGCCACCAGATACGGTGTGCCACTTGTCACAAGCAGCATGCCAGATAGTGTGCCACTTGCTACCAGCAGCATGCCACCAGATACAGTGTGCCACTTGCCAACAGCAGCCTGCCACCAGTTACAGTGTGCCACTTGCCACAAGCAGCCTGCCACCAGTTACAGTGTGCCACTTGTCACAAGCAGCATGCCAGATAGTGTGCCACTTGCTACCAGCAGCATGCCACCAGATACAGTGTGCCACTTGCCAACAGCAGCCTGCCACCAGTTACAGTGTGCCACTTGCCACAAGCAGCCTGCCACCAGTTACAGTGTGCCACTTGCCACAAGCAGCCTGCCAGATATAGTGTGCCACTTGCCACAAGCAGCATGCCAGATACAGTGTGCCACTTGCCACCAGCAGCATGCCAGATACAGTGTGACACTTGCCACCAGCAGCATGTCACCAGATACAGTGTGCCACTTGCCACAAGCAGCCTTCCACCAGATACAGTGTGCCACTTGCCACAAGCCGCCTTCCACCAGATACAGTGTGCCACTTGCCACAAGCCGCCTGCCACCAGATACAGTGTGCTACTTGCCACAAGCAGCCTGCCACCAGATACAGTGTGCTACTTGCCACAAGCAGCCTGCCACCAGATACAGTGTGCTACTTGCCATCAGCAGCCTGCCACCAGCAGCAGTGTACCACCAGATACAGTGTGCCACTTGCCACAAGCAGCATGCCAGATACAGTGTACCACTTGACACAAGCAACATGCCACCAGATACAGTGTGCCATTTGCCACAAGCAGCCTGCCATCAGATACAGTGTGCCACTTGCCACCAGCAGCATGCCAGATACAATGTGCCACTTGCCACCAGCAGAATGTCACCAGATACAGTGTGCCACTTACCACCAGCAGTGTGCCACCAGATACAGTGTGCCACTTGCCACCAGCAGTGTGCCATCAGCAGCCTTCCACCAGATAGTGTGCTACTTGCCACCAGCAGCAGTGTGCAACCAGCAGCCTTCCACAAGATAGTGTGCTACTTGCCATCAGCAGCCTGCCACCAGATACAGTGTGCCACTTGCCACCAGCATGCAACCAGATACAGTGTGCCACTCGCCACCCACAGCCTGTCACCAGATACAGTGTGCCACTTACCACCAGCAGCCTGCCACTGCCTCCAAGACTCTCCCCAATTGGATAGAAGAGACAGGGCCTGCATAGTCAATCAAATCCCTGGAGCCCCCACCCCTCCTGAGCTGGGATGGTATGGCTGTATGCCAGTTTTGTTTAGACCAAGTTGTACAGGGTTGTGTGTGCAAGCTTTTGGGCTCACACTGGTGTGCTGCAGTTGGCTGCACTGCTCATGTATCTGCAGTTTTAGCTGCAGTCCTATTGATTTATATCAGGTTGCAGGTTTTTGCTGCATTTTCTGACAGTGTGCCAAAGATGCAGCATGCAGGAATTTTGGTGCGCTTTCAGAAAATGCAGAAAAAACAAACAACCTAATAGAAATCTATAGGACTGGGGGTAAAACGCAGGAAAACTGTGGATACACCAGCAATGGGCCAAAACACAGCAAATCAGTGTGAACCACCTAAAAGCACAAGGGACCACCAAGCACTGCCACAGGCTGATGACACAATTCTAAACACTTTGGCTGCAGTTATAACAGCTACTGCTGGAGAAAAAAGTTAAAAACGAGGGAAAGGGATATAAGAAACCAGTCACTGAGCTCACATGTGGACGGTCCCTGGAGGCTCATCACTCAGAGATATCCTGTTCACCTTCTATCTGCCGGTGTTTCCCACCCACACGGCTCCTTCACTGCACAGACTTCACAGAGGGGGAGGGGAAAGGCAGAGCCAACTCAGCCTCTCCCATTTGTGTAGGGGGGGAACTGTGCACTGTGACATTGTAATAACCACAGTGAGCAAACACAGATGCAGCCAGACACCCCTACATTTACACACACTTCTCCTGTCCCATAGAAGTTTATGGACAGGAAAAAAAAAAATCGGGCTTATGCTGCTGGCTGGGTGGGCCTATTTTAAGGCAGGGGCTTGGTGCTGCAGCTCCATCAGCCCCTATGTTAATCCGGCCCTGCCAGCACCCATGTGAATGAGTGTTAGACGCCTTTGTTACTTGATTTGTACTGTTTAAGGTCACAAGATTAATATTTATATTGGATATTTTGTTACATGGTGTTTCATAATGTATTGTTTAAAAGTAAAAACTGGTAAAATATTGCACTCTTACCTGGTGTATGTTGTTATTGTAATTTGTGGGTCCATTCACACTTGAGTGTTGCAGGGTACGGCAACAAATGTCTCTACATACAGTGCATTGCTTTGCCTTTCATTATCGGTGGCACCCCAACGCACCGTACAGTGGTGGGCATCACCATGCACATGTATTGTGGTGCACTGTGTTGTAACAAAAGGGTCATGTGCACTCTTCTGTAAGTTATGGGGAACTGGAAGTCCATCCATGAATAGGCTGTCTTCATGCAAAGCAAGATGATATAAACTGCAAGTGGCTGTTGTAGTTTTAATAGGTCCTGAATTGTAACTCCTTCTTAGAACTTATCTGGTGTTTATAGCATATAATAATGACCAGCTGCATAAAGGCCACATCTATAAAATAGGGTCAGAGGATGGAACCGTGACATACATTGGGGGACACCAGTTTCCCATACTCTTGGAAGCATTAAATAACTGGCACACTGGAGGCTGCAGCACTGAACTTGGGGGGGTAATGTATATTCTTGAATACAGACATTTTTACAGAAATGTGTGCGTTGGGAATTTTGTATTTGGGGGAGAAGGTAGGACACACAGGCCACTGGAGAGGTCAGTTTCTTGCAGGTAGGCTTCAACTTATTCTTTTTTGTCACCTGACAAGGTCATTTTAAGAGCTTCAACAAAAAGAGCTGCTCTAAGCATCATAAATTGTTAATGGAGGTGGTGCTCTTTAGGCCCCTTTCACACTTGTGTGGCCTGAAAGTCACGCATTTTTGCCACGATTTTGATGGAACTCGAAGCAATGCCTGTGTACACTTGAGGTCTATGGACCTCTAAGCAAGGGGTCCACCCTAAAGTGGAACTTCCGCTCATCGGAACCCTCCACTTCTCCGATGTCACAGTTGCCACCTTTCAGGGCGGTGCAGATACCTGTCTAAGACAGGTATTTGCACCCACTTCCGGGCATAGACTCCCCTGGAATTTGACAGGTGTGCGTGAGTGGCCTCCTAATGCACACCTGCATCCACACATAAGACCTATGGCTGTTTTTGTACAGTTGCTGCATCCCCATAGCATAACATAGGATGCCTGCACATAAAAAAAATGGTTTGCACTGTACAGGCCACAGCACCCAGGGCCTCATTTACACACACAGTTCAATTATTACAGCTATATTTGGCAGCCATTTAGTAAGTTATGCTGCGTTTGTGTCCACTAATAATGCTTTTATTGTATTTGTAGCACTGACCCCCGAAGGAGCTACTGGTTTGATTTGGGCCTGCACTCTGCTAATATTCCCACTAACTTAACTCAGTCCCCTTGACACAGCTGTGGTGCAATACAATACAGTACAATATAATATAACACAATATACCTGTATTGGCACTTCAGGATCCACAGGCTCCACCTGCTGGAAGAAAACAATACTCCACACAATGGGGTACTTAACCAAAGTATATTTTACTATAAGTATTGGCAAACAGGTGGTTACAATAATTGTGCTGTCATCCCAACATAGAATGACAGAACAATGACTTTTGATATAACAATTATAAACAATATAATTACAAGGGAGCTCCCCCTACTTTTATAGCTATGTGTGAGATCTCACTTAAAGCACTCAGTCTTTAATCTTCTTGTCTTCGCTAGCAATGATAATTCCTTTTAATTTGTAATCCAAGGGTTAGAGTAATTAAAGTTGAGTTAAGGATGATCTTAGTGTTGCTTCCGTAATTATAATAAAATACTTGAGATGCGATAGTAAGTAGGCCTTATGCCTGCCTAGTGTCAGTTGCTATACTCCTCTGTGGGACTATGGATCCCAGCGAGGCATGTATGTAAGTCTGACTATATGTAAAGTTTAGTAAACTGTGGGCCGCAACCCATTCACCAACTGGATCAGAAGCTCAGTATGGTAGCTCTGGTCCGGTGTTTTCAACTTGCTTCTATGTCAGCCAGCTCCGTCTCTACGTTCCGTTCCGATAGGTGGACCTGGTCTTCTGATGCTCAAACGAGTGTCTCTGGATCTTACCAATCCGATCACTGTGTCTCTGGCAATTCAGGTCACTCACACAATCGAGCAGGGTTGCGCTCCGCAAGGGCAATAGACCGCTTCCTCCGGGAGGCCTCCTCACAAGTCCCCACAGACAGGCCATGTGTTCCCAAGAGACCTAAGATGGCCGCTCAGGCTCCTTTTATGTTCTACCCCGCATGCACTGTCAGAGAGGGTGTCCATGGGTAGGTCACCCGGCATCCTGGGTAAAAAGGTCAACTCTCCAGTGTAAATAACAGTCAAAAGTTCAATGCTTTGATAAAGCAAAAAATCCTTTAAGTCCACTATCAGTGTTTAACCGCTAGATGGCGCCAAACACTAAGCCATAGAAACATCCATAGACTTTCATTGTAAATGCTAATATAATTTAGTAGGCAAGGATGCCAGCGCTACATATTTTTTTTTGAAAAGGAAATGATGACACAGGAAATAGAAAACTAACAAGCATAAACAACAAAAAACAAGCATAAAAAGGTAAGCTGCATTAAAAAAACACGTTAAACGCAAGTACATGCATATCAGTTTTTACCTGCATTTTTTATTTACACAAAAGTGGGAACCAGCCCTTCTATTTAGTGTTAGTGTCTTTTAGGTAGGATAGATTCTAAAAAATCTACGGGTACAAACAACAAATAATATACACATATGCGGTCCCAATGCACATCAGAAGTAGAAGAATCTATTTTGGCTTATTTTTGGGTGGTAGATGATGGTAATGGCATAAAATTATAGAGTTCAAGTTTAAAAAAAAAACTTTTTTTTACTATTTTTATTGATAATAAAATAAAAACAGGTGACATCCATTAACATTTACCACCCAATGAGGGCCCAATTTGTCAACAAAGTATAAATCATCTGGGATTGTGCATAACTTTTAAGGATGCCATGACTCAAATAAATACGTTGAGAAAGGCTGCTGATGATTATTCCCTAGTCGTCCAGTAGGTGTCAGTAGGAACTCAGAACTGAGCACTTTATACAGTCACACTGACACATACAGCATAACTGTCAGGATGCAGCATAACATGTTCAGTCTTAACTCATCACCTTTCATCCCGGAATTTCTGTCCTTCAGCCCCTTTCAAGAGTGATTGTTAACCAGTCTCCTCCCATGTCCTTGTGATTAATGGTACACTGCAGAGTTAATGTGTATATTAAGTCAATTGCTGCTAGCTATGTACACGCTGTACTCCACAAACAATGCTTTCAATTACTTGTAACTTTATGGTTTATGCAAATGTAGGGCAGTTTAAAGAAAGAAGGGAAGGGAGTTGATTAAGCAGCACAACCTGAATGCCAAATGAGATTGTTTCCAGTTTTCAGTCTCCTAATAGAGACCTGATCTAAAGTCCTTAAATCAGCGAATCCTTATTTCAAGAACAGAGAATCAACACTGTCTGATATGAAAACGCTGCAATCAAAGTGGAATGTGCATCAGGTATTTATTGTTCAATTTGAAGTGTTACTAAACCCAAAACAGTAAAATCAGTGTGTATATGCAGTAAAGCATGCTTGGGGGCCAACCGATGGTTGCGTCTGAAGCTCCTGGTGAGGATGGGTGCTGCATCGGGTCTGGCCAAAGGGTGTCGGGTTCCTGGCCTTTTGGCCTAGATTGGTGTAGTTCTAGCGCCAGTCAGTTTTTCGGGAACAGAACACCGGCTCCTCCTTAACGGGGGGGAGGGTGGAGCGGTTAATATCTCCTGAATGTAATTGGATACGAGTGACGGAAGCGACGGTTGAGCCTTATGGTCAAGGTCTCTCCCTAAGCTCTCAGAACTTCAGGCTTACCTGCCTGGCTTGGGGGCTGCACTTTCCTGGGCTATTGGTCAGGGTTGGGATGAAAAGCCTGTGATGAATGTGCCCCTGCAGTGGCAGTTCAGGGGTGCTGTACAATCGGGGAATTTTTTATTCCTGGCCGAAGGGCCTGGCCATTGTATTGCACAATGGTCACTCTTTCACTTCTCCCACCATTCTCCCCACTTTCCTATTTATTTTCCCCTGTGTTTGTCACTTTTTTTGTATTTTTTCATTTGATATTACAAGTTTTGGCACTGTGTGGGATCTCGGGCCTACCGTGAACGTCTTGGGATGGGGGTGGACATAGGCCTTTTGGCTTGGTTTGCTCTCAGTCATGGGGTCTCCCTTTGGGGGAGTCCCACCGAGTACTTGGGTGGGTCTGTTTCGGCAGACCTTCCAGAGAAAGGGGGTCTGTCTGGTTTCGGCCAGATGGACCCAAGTGAAGAATCTTCGTCCCCGTCTGGAGCCTAACGCAGTGGGGTATCACGGTAAGGTCCTTCCTAGGGAGGACCAGTGTAACGCCCGTTACACATTTTGTGTCACTCTTTGTGTGTGCACTTTTTTTTGGCACCGGATGGAGTTTTTGGGTGTTTCACAGGCCAGGGGCTTTTCAAAAAGCATGCTTGTTATACTAATAATCACAAAAAGGAAAATGGCGCTGCTTAAAAAATTGTGGAAAAATTGCATAAGTGTCACCTAAACATAACGATTTATAAAATGGTATATGACAGTAGGAGATCTATATGGGACAGTGAAAAATATGTGAAGGTGAGTCCCTATGTAGTTTTATAAATCGTATGCAAAAGCCAATGAGATCAGAAAGGAAAGAAAAAACATTATTCACACCTGAGAAGTGTACATATCCACCATAGGATTGATGGCTAATAGCATGTCCTAATTGCTATAATAAATAGTATATGCATAGCAGAGTGACCCACTAATACCAAATGAATAAAAACGAGAATATATATGGAACAAATACGTAATGAGAGTGAAAATTCAATTGATGAATGAAAAAACTGTGTGACAAAAAAAGTATATGTAAATACAAAAAAAAACCCACAAATATGTTTGTCTCCAACAAATTGCCTGATATGTACAGAGCCAGGGGACAGGCTGCACATGCTCAGTTTGGTGTGTATTGCTAGAGAGTGTTTTTTTTTTGTTTGTTTCTTGGGGCCAATCAGCACTGTCCAAAAATGTCCATTTAGAGGATCAAGGGAGAATGAAAACTACTCCTACAAGCTTTACTAGGAACTGATATAAGTCAAAAGACTGCTATATACTGCTGATGAGTAAAAGGTATTTATAGGTTTAATATTTACTAAAATAATTGAATTGTCATGGTATGTGTACTGTGGGAGACCAGATATAGTGAATGCAGGGTCATGGGTTCAGTAACACTTTAAAGCGGCATTCCAATAATTTCTGTGTTTATTAACCACTTGACCACTGGGCACTTAAACACCCTTAATAACCAGACAAATTTTCAGTTTTTGGTGCTCTCACATTTTGAATGACAATTACTCAGTCATGCAACACTGGACCTATATGAATTTTTTGTCCACAAATAGAGCTTTCTTTTGGTGGTATTTAATCACCTCTCAGTTTTTTATTTTTTGTGCTATAAAAGAAAAAAGACCGAAAATTCTGTGAAAAAATGAATTTTTCTTCGTTTCTGTTATAAAATTTAGCAGATTAGTAATATTTTCTTCATAAATTTTGGCCAAAATTTATACTACTACATATCTTTGGTAAAAATAAGTACAAATTGGTGGATATTATTTGGTCTTTGTGAAAGTTATAGAGTCCACAAGCTATGGTGCCAATATCTGAAAATTGATCACACCTGAAGGACTGACGGCCTATTTCAATTCTTGAGACCCTAACATGCCAGAAAAGTACAAATACCCCCCCAAATGAACCCTTTTTGGAAAGAAGACATTCCAATGTATTTAGTAAGAGGCATGATGAGTTTTTTGAAGTTGTCATTTTTTCCCACAATTCTTTGCAAAATCAAGATTTTTTTTTCCTTTTTTTTTTTTCCACAAAATTGTCATAGTATCAGGTTATTTCTCACACACAGCATATGCATACCACAAATTACACCCCAAAACACATTCTGCTATTACTACCGAGTACGGCGATACCACATGTGTGAGACTTTTACACAGCGTGGCCACATACAGAGGCCCAACATGCAGGGGGTGCCCTCAGGCGTTCTGGAGCACCCAGGACAATTCTGACATTTCTCTCCTACATGTAAAAATCATCATTTATTTGCTAGAAAATTACAGAGAACCCCAAAACATTATATATTTTTTTTTAGCAAAGACCCTGGAGAATACAATGGTGGTCGTTGCAAATTTTTATCTCACACGGCATTTGCGCAGAAATTTTTCGAATGCCTTTTTTTGGGGGAAAAAACTGTTTTGTGCTTAAAAAAAACAAAAAAAACAGTAAAGTTAGCCCAATTTTTGCATAAAGTGAAAGATGAAGTTGTGCTGAGTAAATAGATATCGAACATGTCACTCTTCAAAATTGCACATGCCCGTGGAATGGCGGCAAACGTCGCTACTTAAAAAATCCCCATAGGCGACGCTTTACATTTTTTTTACTGGTTACATGTTTTGAGTTGCAGAGGAGGTCTAGGGCTAGAATTATTGCTCTCACTCTAACGTTCGCGGCGATACCTCACATGTGTGGTTTGAACACCGTTTTCATGTGTGGGCGGGGCTTACGTATGCGTTCGCTTCTGCATGCGAGCACATGGGGACAGGGGCGCTTTAATTTTTTTTTTTTTTTTTTTTATTGTTCATTTTACTTTATTTTAGTTTGACATTTTTTTCCCCAAAAATAAATTTTTGATCACTTTTATTCCTATTACAAGGAATGTAAACATTCCTTGTAATAGGAATATGGGGTGACAGGTCCTCTTTACAGTGAAATCTGGGGGTCAATATGACCCCACATCTCACCTCTAGGCTGGGAAGCCTGAAATAAAAAAAAATAAAAAAAAGATTCTGGCTTTGATCGTACTGGCGAGTTGGTAGAAGCACCAGAGGGCGGTGAGGGGTGGGGGGGCGTCTATGGCTGGGTATTGCAGGGTATCACCGAGTATGGCTGGGTATCTCCGAGTATGGCTGGGTATGGCAATTTATGGCAGGGTATTGCAGAGTATTGGCGGGTATTGCAGAGTATTGGGGGGTACTTCAGAGTATTGGGGGGTACTTCAGAGTATTGGGGGGTACTTCAGAGTAATGGGGGGTACTGCAGAGTAATGGCAGGGTACTGCAGAGTATTGGGGGGTACTGCAGAGTAATGGCAGGGTACTGCAGAGTATTGGGGGGTACTGCAGAGTAATGGCAGGGTACTGCAGAGTATTGGGGGGTACTGCGGAGTATTGGGGGGTACTGCAGAGTAATGGCAGGGTACTGCAGAGTAATGGCGGGTACTGCAGAGTATTGGGGAGTACTGCAGAGTAATGGCAGGGTATTGCAGAGTAATGGGGGGTACTGCAGAGTAATGGCAGGGTACTGCAGAGTATTGCAGGGTATTGCAGAGTATTGGCAGGGAATTGAGGGGTTAAATTCGGTGAGCAGCGATGTGGGCACTGCAGATGCAGCCCACAGCGCTGCTAACACCGATCTCTTTCCCCTCCGCTGTACCGATCGGTACAGAGAGGGGGAGGGAGGAACCGGCGTCATAACATGACGCCGGTTTGTTTACAAGTGATCACTCCGTCATTTGACGGAGCGATCACGTGGTAAACGGCCACGACGAGCGGCCGTTTACCATGATCCGTGATGCGCCGGGTCCACTGGACCCGGCGGTCACAGGTGATCTCGTGTGCGCGTCCCAGGGGGCGCGCGAGAGCAGAATTCTGGGAGGCCGTTAATTAACGGCCTCTCAGAGTTAAACAACCGCCCTGAAGCCGTTAATCGGCAATGGGCGGTTGTTAAGTGGTTAAAAGTCAGCTTCTACAAAATCTGTAGCTGCTGACTTTTAACCACCTGCTAACTTGCCGCCGTCATTATACTGCGGCAGGTCGGAACGATCCCGTGAACTGTTGTAGCTGTACGTCGGCTCCTTTAAGCGGGATAGCAGGCACGCACCGCCAGAGGCACGGCAGGGGTGCGATGCTTGTGGCCGGTGATCGCGGGCACGAGAAGCAGAACAGGGAAGTGCGTGTGCGTGTGTGTGTGTGTATAAACACACACATTCCTGTTCTGTGAGGAGAGGAGAGGCAGATGGTGAGTTCCTAATAGCTAGGAACCACGATCTGTCATCTCCTATAGTCTGTCCCCTCCCCCCACATTAGGAACACACACATAAGGAACACAGTTAACTTCTTGATAGCCCCCTAGTGTTAACCCCTTCCCTGCCAGTGACATGTATACA
Source organism: Lithobates pipiens (assembly GCF_037356315.1). Lineage (NCBI taxonomy): Eukaryota > Metazoa > Chordata > Amphibia > Anura > Ranidae > Lithobates > Lithobates pipiens. The sequence goes on along the minus strand of NW_027507903.1, from coordinate 510,951,838 downwards.
GTAATCAGCGCTTTTTTTTAGCTCCGATCGCTGTATAATTGTCAATGGTTTAAAAAATGTGTCAAAAGTGTCCGATATTTCCGCCATAATGTTGCAGTCTCCATAGAAAAAAAATAATAATAAAAATGCCATAAATCTATATATTTGTAGAAGCTATAACTTTTGAGCAAACCAATCAATATGCAGAATACATATCGGCCTAAACTGAGGAAAAAATTAGCTTTTTAAGAAGAAATTGGGGGTATTTATTATAACAAAAGTACAAAATATTGTGTTTTTTTTTTCGAAATTTATGCTCTTTTTTTGTTTATAGCGCAAAAAATTCAAATTGCAGAGATGATAAAATTCCACCAAAAGAAAGCTCCATTAGGTGGAGGTTGTAAATCTTGTTCGGGTACAGCGTTGCATGACCGTGCAATTGTCAGTTAAAGCGACGCAGTGACGAATCACAAAAAATGGTCTGGTCATCGAGCAGCCAAATCTTCCGGGGCTGAAGTGGTTAATGAACACATACTCGCCTGTCCCAGGATCCAGCGATGTGGCCGCCCGAACCCTCGATTTTCTCCCTCTCCTCTCCCCGGTGTCCATTACAACTGTGGGCACCCAGCTGTGACAGCTTGCAGCTTTACAGCCAAGTGCGCACTGCGCATGTGTGAGTCATGCTGCACTTCCTCAATGGTCGGACAATCTTCTGGGACCTGTGACATATCCAAAAATATTGCAGGGAGGGAGGGGGAGAGGAGAACTTCTGCTCGGATCACCTAAGTGGTCTGAGTGGGATCGGGTACCTGTTAAAATTAAGTACCAGCTCCCCTCCTCAAAACAAAATGACATGCCAAATGTGGCATGTAAGGGGGTGAGGAGTGCTTAAAGCGGAATTAGCGGAATTTCCCCTTTTGGGTGGAGTTTCGCTTTAATTTCCTGACCGGTGCACGCCGATGTACATTGACAGAATAGCACGTACAGGCAAAGGGGCGTATCTGTATGTCCCTTTAAATTTGCCGACATGCCATCGCGTGCGCGCCGGCCGGGGTTGGGTCGCGGGTCCCGTGGACTCGATCGCGGGGGATACCTGTGATCGCCTCATGGAGAGGAAGAACGGGGAGATGCTAATGTAAACAAGCATCTCCCCGTTCTGCCTAGTGACAGTGTCACTGATCTCTGCTTAATGTCATCGGGAGCAGAGATCAGTGACATGTCACACACAGCCACGGCCCTCACAGAGAGCAACACGCCTCTAGGACACACTTAACCCTTACACTGCCCCCTAGTGGTTAACCCCTTCACTGTCAGTGTCATTTACACAGGAATCGGTCCATTTGTATAGCACTGATTGTTGTATAAATGACAATAGTTCCAAAAATGTGTCAAAAATGTCCGATGTGTCGGCTATAATGTCGCAGTCACAATAAAAATCGCTGATCGCCGCTATATATATATAAAAAAAAATATATATATATATATATATATATATATATATATATATACAGTGGTGTGAAAAAGTGTTTGCCCCCTTCCTCATTTCCTGTTCCTTTGCATGTTTGTCACACTTAAGTGTTTCGGAACATCAAACCAATTTAAACAATAGTCAAGGACAACACAAGTAAACACAAAATGCAATTTGTAAATGAAGGTGTTTATTATTAAAGGTGAAAAAAAATCCAAACCATCATGGCCCTGTGTGAAAAAGTGATTGCCCCCTTGTTAAAACATACTATAACTGTGGTTGTCTACACCTGAGTTCAATTTCTCTAGCCACACCCAGGCCTGATTATTGCCACACCTGTTCACAATCAAGGCATCACTTAAATAGGAGCTGCTTGACACAGTAAGGTCCACCAGAAGATCCTTAAAAGCTACACATCATGCCGAGACCCAAAGAAATTCAGGAACAATTGAGAAAGAAAGTAATTGAGATCTATCAGTCTGGAAAGGGTTATAAAGCCATTTCCAAAGCTTTGGGAATCCAGCGAACCACAGTGAGAGCCATTATCCACAAATGGCGAAGACATGGAACAGTGGTGAACCTTCCCAGGAGTGGCCGGCCGCCCAAAATTACCCCAAGAGCGCAGCGATGACTCATCCAAGAGGTCACAAAAGACCCCACAACAACGTCCAAGGAACTGCAGGCCTCACTTGCCTCAGTTAAGGTCAGCGTTCTTGCCTCCACCATCAGGAAAAGACTGGGCAAAAATGGCCTGCATGGCAGAGTTCCAAGGAGAAAACCACTGCTGAGCAAAAAGAACATCAAAGCTCGTCTCAATTTCTCCACAACACATCTTGATGATCCCCAAGACTTTTGGGACAACATTCTGTGGACCGATGAGACAAAAGTGGAACTCTTTGGAAGGTGTGTGTCCAAGTATATCTGGCGTAGAAGGAACACTGCATTTCATAAAAAGAACATTATACCAACCGTAAAATATGGTGGTGGTAGTGTGATGGTCTGGGGCTGTTTTGCTGCTTCAGGACCTGGAAGACTTGCCGTGATAAAAGGAACTATGAATTCTGCTGTCTACCAAGAGATCCTGAAGGAGAATGTCCGACCATCTGTTCGTGTACTCAAGCTGAAACGAACTTGGGTTCTGCAGCAGGACAATGATCCTAAACACACCAGCAAGTCCACCACCGAATGGCTGAAGAAAAACAAAATGAAGACTTTGGAGTGGCCTAGCCAAAGTCCTGACCTGAATCCTATTGAGATGTTGTGGTATGACCTTAAAAAGGCCGTTCATGCTCGAAAACCCTCTAATGTAACTGAATTAGGACAATTCTGCAAAGATGAGTGGGCCAAAATTCCTCCAGGACGCTGTAAAAGCCTCATTGCACGTTATCGCAAACGCTTGGTTGCAGTTGTTGCTGCTAAGGGTGGCCCAACCAGTTATTAGGTTTAGGGGGCAATCACTTTTTCACACAGGGCCATGATGGTTTGGATTTTTTTTCACCTTTAATAATAAACACCTTCATTTACAAATTGCATTTTGTGTTTACTTGTGTTGTCCTTGACTATTGTTTAAATTGGTTTGATGTTCCGAAACACTTAAGTGTGACAAACATGCAAAGGAACAGGAAATGAGGAAGGGGGCAAACACTTTTTCACACCACTGTATATATATATATATATATAATAAAAATGCCATAAAACTATCCCCTATTTTGTAAAGCTATAACTTTTGCACAAACCAATCAATAATCGCTTATTGCATTTTTTTTAACCAAAAATATGTAGAAGAATACGTATCGGCCTAAACTGAGGAAAAAAAATGTTTTTTATATATTTTTGGGGGATATTTATTATAGCAAAAAGTAAAAAACAATGCGTTTTTTCAAAATTAGTGCTCTTTTTTTTGTTTATAGCGCAAAAAATAAAAAACGCAGGGGTGATCAAATACCCCTGGGGTTAACCACTAGGTGGCAGTGTAGGGGTTAAGTGTGTCCTAGGGGCGTGTTGCTATCTGTGGGGGGCGTGCCTGTGTTTTACAGATCACTGATCTACTTTTTAAATAAAGAGGTCAAGGTGAGTTGGTAAGTAGGCTACATACCATAACTCAATGGGTGCTGTGTTTGTCCATTCCTCGGAAGTGGTAACAGGACACAGGATTTATTCCTACTTCATCTTCACTATTTTCTACACATATGGACAATCTGTTTATTTTATTTTTTATATATATTCACTATTTTTGAGTTGATTTATTTTATGTATTTAATGTATATGGCAGTATGCATTGACTATTAAGGTACCTGTGGTATCAAGTACTAGAGCACTTTATTGTTACTATTGTATTTTAGCGCCCCTTTACCATTTCAGTCCGACAATGCCGCTGCAGTGGCCTATATAAACCACCAAGGCGGTACCAGGAGTCGTTCAGCTCTGAAGGAGGTGAACCACATACTAGCCTGGGCAGAGGGGCATGTGCCAATTCCTGGGAGTAGAGAACTGGAAGGCAGATTACCTCAGCAGCCAGCAGATCGAACCGGGGGAATGGTCCCTACACCCAGGTGTGTTCCAGGAAATTTGCCAGCGTTGGAGATTGGCCACAGGTTGACCTACTGTACTGGCATTCAGGTTCAACAACAAGCTACAGCAGTTTGTGTCCCGAACAAGAGATCCTCTGACAATCGGAGCAGATGCTCTGGTAGTTCCATGGAACCAGTACTCTTTGATTTATGCTTTCCCTCCAATCCCTCTCCTTCCACATTTGTTGCACAGGATTCGGAGAGGGGGGTTCCTGCATTCTGGTGGCACCAGCCTGGCCCAGAAGGCCCTGGTCCCCAGAGATTGCGAGACTGACAATAGACAGGCCATGGAAGCTTCCACGTCGCCCCGATCTACTGTCTCAAGGTCCTATATTTCACCCCAATTTACAATCTCTAAATTTGAAGGCATGGCTATTGAAGTCAGGGTGTTAAAGGACCGTGGCATCTCAGGACCAGTGGTGTCTACCCTAGAGAATGCTAGAAAAGCTGTCACTATTAAGATCTATCATAAGGTCTGGAAGATTTATATCGCTTGGTGTGAAGCCAGAAAAATCACATCCTCGGAAATACGTGATTGGGAGAATTCTCTTTTCTACAGTCAGCTCTGCAAATTAGATTGGCTTTGAGTACAATCGGAGGTCAGATTTCGGCCCTGTCAGTATTCTTCCAAAGGCCTTTAGCCTCCCATTCGCAGGTTCAAACCTTTATGCAGGGGGCAACTTGTTTGCTTCCCCCCATTAGGTCACCTATGTGTCCTTGGGACTTGAACTTGGTGCTGTCTGTGTTACAGAAACAACTATTTGAACCTATCAAGGAAATTCCTTTAGACTTGCTGTCACACAAGCTAGCCTTCCTGATGGCCATCACCTTGGTTAGAAGGGTGTCGGAGTTGGTGGCCCTTTCATGCAGGGAAGACCAAGTTAATACCTGCAGCTATCGGCTTTTAATCTACCAGACCCTCTGAATGTCAAACAAAGTAGACTAATTATCTTTTTTAGCTGGCCAACTGCATCAAAGTAATGCACTGTGTGGCCAATCCAAATATCAAAATCTACATACAGTAATACTTTGAGAACATAAATATATTTTCTTTATCTGAATGCCAGGGTGACAATCTGAAAGAAGTGGTAAGGAGCAAGAAAATGTTATGTCAGAAGCAGCATGACTTGTGACCACCTTAAAGTATAACTGATGGTAAAAATTTTTTTTAGTTTTGGGTAGAGTTGAGAAGGATTAAAGCCCCTGTCAGTTTTTATTGCTGTCTGTGCATCCAAAGCTAGTTCTGCACGCCTATGACCCGTTTTCAGCGGACAGCGGTTGAAGCCCACTGTTGGCTGACATCCCAGAGCTGGTCCAGGCTGGGGAAAGATTGTGACCATATGGTCGGGATATACTCTGGTGCCTGAACCGACACCTGGCTCAGCCTCTCAGCAGGCCGCTGAGAGCCTGAGCCAGTGGCTCCTGCCCCCTCCATAGCCCATCACTCCAGTGAGCATGGTGGGGGGGGGGCAGAGCAGAGATCGGGTGACTCAAAACATACTTCTCTTCTAAGGAGAGTCACCCTCTCTATTTGTCCTCTTATTATTTGACCATTATCATTAAAAGTGAAAGTAAAAGAAAATCCCAAATTTTAGGTTGTCCTCAGAACAGTAATCGAGGGGGAAATCTTCCAATTGGGACCCTAGTTAATTTCCCTCTCATTTCCTGTAGGCAAAGGGAAATTTCTGAAATGGGACACAGATGGTGAAAAAAAAATGGACGGGGTTAAAACCCTTTCATGCTCTATCCAAAATGAGGAAAAAAAAGTTTTTCCCTTAGTTCCACATTAAGGAAAGAAATAGAAGTGTTGTTGCAAATCATAAAAAGCAGGGAGAAAAAACTTCAAATACGCATATTGTAAGTATATAATTTCTTTAAAATGTTTAAAATAAAACACCTGCTGTTGAAATGTTCAACTCTCGCCTTTAAAAACAAACTATTCAAGGTAACCCAACTCTTTTCAAGATGTTGCCTCTGGCGTTGGTTTGGTTTATCGATGATGCTGAATCAACTCTCATCCATTATTCAAGAAAAGTTTTCCAGTGCAGAATTGGTGTTGTAAAACAATGTGCTTGGAATTCCACAAAGAGATAGAGGAGCCATGCAGGTTGCCCCCCGCCGTGGCTCTGATAACAGTTTCTCTTTACAAATGATAATTGTGCAATCGTGGCTTTCCCTACTGCAGACCTTCTCCAACTTCTCCCCCTGCATCAAAGGACAATTTTCAGATCATCTCTTCAGCTATGGAGAAGCTGATTACAGCGGATGGCTTGAAAGAGATATGATTGCGAGATATTCCCTTATTTCTCTCGATGAGATGGAATTTTCAAGAGGGAATTGGGTCTCCCAGCTGGGAGGTTGGTGGAAACTCTTTGGTGACATTGTGAATCCTCCTCCCTTGTGTAATACGGTAACACTGTTAGGACCCCCGCTGTGGAGATTTATCTCAGGCTGGATGATGTAGTATTGAGTTTTTAAGAAGAAAATAATACATTCCAGCTGCCTCCATCTATATTGCCTGTGCAGAGGAACGCTTTATATGTATTACAAAAATCGAACTTGTCGCTTCATTTACCCTTTAGCGGTTTAAAGCAAACCTTGTTTTGGCCACGTGGGTCAAAGCAAAAGGTGTACTGTTTCAGTTGTAAAGTTTCAGGGTTTTTCAACTCAATGCATTAAGGTGAAAATCCTTCGGTGCTGCAGAAGCCCCCCAGAGCCCCCCCCCCCTTTTTCCTTTCCTGAACCCAATCGCTCCAGCGACAAGAATGAGCCCAGCAGCTCCAGGCTTTGTCTCCTCATTGGACAGATTGATAGCAGCAGGAGCCATTAACTCCCACTGCTGTCAATCAAATCCAGTGACACGGGAGCCCAGGGGTGGGGCCAAATCCTGCTGTCTGTGTCAATGGATGCAGCAACAGGATTTGGGAGTGTGCCTGCATGAGTGCTCCATGGAAAGCGGCTCTCTGTGGGGGCACTCAATGAAGAGGAGGAGCCAGGAGCGCGGCCAGGGGACCCCAGAAAAGGAGGCTCGGGGCCGCTCTGTGCAACACCCTTGCACAGAGCAGGTAAGTATGAGACGTTTGTTATTTAAAAAAAAAAAAAACCTTTAAGGTGTATTATAAGGCAAAACATTTTTTTACTGCCACTGTCCTATTGCAGAGACTTCCCTGCACCTCCTGTCATAAAGCTGCAGCAGGAAGTAAAAGGTGATCTCTATAAGGGATCATTCTATTTGTCACAAAGGACAGGTATTCCCAATAGATTTGCTTAATTTTTTGTTCTCGTGACAGCTGTAAAATTTGGATCTCCCATCACTGTCTTGGCTACAAAGTGACCATGAAAAATATATTTTGAGAAATAGTGGTGCCTCATCACTGTGAGACAGCCTTGGTGCCATACTTAGCTGACTTGGAGGGCCATATATTTTTACGAAAGTATGTTCCTGTCTTAGACTTGGTATTGAAAGACTGAGATGGACGAAAGGCCATTTACACAGCATCATAGCACATTATGGATAAAGGGAGCCTTAATGATGGAGCTGGTATTCCATACATTTGGTCCAAACAGCAATATACAGTAACCAGAGGATGTTTCTGGTTTGGAGTCCCGAAAACAAAGAAGAAAAGGCGGGTGTGCAGGTGCAGTACTTTTTTTTTTTTTTTTTTTGTTAGAGCTGCATGTCAGGTGTGACTTTGAAGACATCTGTGCGGCTTCATGTTCAGATGTCTATGCAAATCGCACCAGAAATTGCTAAAAGTAGTGCTGGAACTACCATATTTATCGTCGTATAACACATACTTTTTCCCCTTAAAATTAGGGGAAAATCATGGGTGCATGTTATACGCCGATCCCCCACTGATTGTGAGCGGAGGAGCGAGCGCCGCTGATATCTATACATAGCCGAGTGTACTCGGCTATCCTCGGCTAGTTCCACTCAGTCACACCCAGTGCCTCCCTATGATGGACATAACACAGGGACTGGGCGTGACTGTGAGCGGAGCTATCCGAGCCTAGCCGAGTACACTCGGCTATGTATGTATATGGGCGGCGCTTGGCTCCACTCAGTCATGCCCAGTCTCGCCATTGGACCTGTGTTATGTCCATCATAGGGCGGGACTACGAGAGCAGCCAAGATACACAGGACCGGCTCTGTGTTTCTCGGCGGCGCCATTTTCAAACTGCAGCCTGGGCAAGGCTTCAAATGGCACTGAGAAGGCTTCAAATGACACTGGCAAGGCTGCAAATGAAACTGACAAGGCTGCAAATGACACTGAGAAGGCTGCAAATGACACTGACGAGCATGCAGATGGATGCTGTGCAAGGCTGCAGATGGACACTGATAAGGCTGCATTGATGGGCGTTTAAATATAAGTTTTTTTTCTTAAAACGTTTTTTCCTTAAAATTCCCTCCTAAACTTGGGGTGTGTGTTATACGCAGGCGTGTGTTATACGCCGATAAATACTGTACTCTTTCAAATCGACGAGGTACTGCAAAGTATCAGGTGACAGGTCAAATCAGATGACAAGTCGCTTCAATGTGAACTAGGGTTAAGATGTGGTGCAGGCACAGAGGGCACTTCTAGCCTCACCATTATATTAGCGTCCTTTTGCATAGATGTACTAAGGCAGTGGTCATCAACCCTGTCCCCAGGGCCCACCAACAGGCCAGGTTTGCAAGATGACCGAAATAAATCACAGGTGATATCATTTGCTGCTCAGTGATTGCAGTATTCTAGTCCGCATCTCCCCAAGGTAATACATAAAATCTGGCCTGTTAGTGGACCCTGAGGACAAGGTTGATGACCACTGCCCTAAGGCACCACTCAGAAGATGCACATAGGTGCAATAGCACCACACTAAGCCTGCTCTACAGCAAAAAAAATAGTACCAGGTTCAAATATTTAACTATCTAACCATCCTGAAACTTTCCACAACATTGGAAGGGTGGATAGTTGTTGTAATACATCCAAAGGGGACAGCTGGGCTGGGCATCCTGGGCTTAATGTTTATAGGGCTTCCACCCTGTACTTACCATCAGGGGAGTTTTGCTAGGTCTGCAAAAGATCTTGGACTAGAGCCCATAGCAACAGTCACCAACCTTTTTGCATGCACGTGGGGGGGGGGGGGACCGGTGGTAAGTAATTTTTCATGAGCGATGGCTGGTGTTGGCACTTCAATCATCATGGTACCATGGTTGATATGGTGTTGGGGTGACTGAAGTGCATTATTTCTATTGTTACATGCTAATATATAATGAAGTGGTTCAACTTACCATACTGCAGAATCAGTAGGAGCCCTGGGCGTGTCACTTGCCACATCTCCTGTCACCAGATGCAGCGTGTTACTTGCCACCATCACCTGCCACTAGATATGGATTGTCACTTGCCATGTCGCCTACCACCAGATTTGCATTGTCACTTGCCACTTTCACCTGGCAGCAGATGTGGATTGTGACTTGCCACGTCACCTGTCACCATTTGCAGATTGCCACATCTTCTGCCACCATTTGCAGATTGTCACGTCTCCTGCCACCATTTGCAGATTGTCACTTGCCACGTCTCCTGCCACCATTTGTAGATTGTCACTTGCCATGTCACCTGCCACCATTTGCAGATTGGCACATCTCCAGCCACCATTTGCAGATTGTCACTTGCCAACTGATGTGAATTGTCACTTGCCATGCCAGCCAGTGCCACCAAATGTGCATTGATGCTGCATTGGTGGCAGGCTGACAGCACTGGTCCATTTAGTGAGAGCAGGAGAGCCGTAATGCGGGGCGGGCAGTGAGAGATGATGTCATCTCACTGCTCCCCGCCGCACCTCCGACATTGAAGCAAGGGGTCTGGCTGCAAGAAAATTACAGAGAAGAGGTTCATCACCTAAGGGTTATATAGCAAGATGCCCTTAGTTTTTACCAGTGTGCAAGTATAACCCAATTGTGATGATTTAAGAAGCCTGTGTCCTGTACTGTACAATCACGAAATTGTATTTACACTTCTAAATGTTGTGCAAGAATTGAAGTGTGTTCAAATAATACCCATTCATGTAGTTTTGTTTTACAACTCTAATAAACGGGCTTTCCGTCAAACTAGGTCCGATGGAGTCAGTCCGTCGGACATTGCGATCGTGTGTGGGCTAATCCGAACGTTTTTTATTTTAAAAATCTGATGGACCTAGAAATAGAACATGTTTCAAATCTGTCCGATGTACTCAATTCCTATCGGGAAAACCGTCTGTATGCTAGTCCGACGGACCAAATACGATGCAAGGGAAGCTATTGGCTACTGGCTATTGAACTTCCATTTTTTAATCCTGTCAAAACGAATGGACTTTTGAACGGACTTAGTCTGTTTGTGTGTGGGCAAGTCCGTTCATTCAGAAGGACCTAGTCTGCTGGAAAGTCCATTCGTGTGTACGCGGCATTAGAAATACTTGCATTCAAGTGGCACACAGCAACATATTAAGCTCTAATGAAAAGATAGTTAGCTTCAATTATCTTCACTAAGCAAAACCTACACAAACAGCAGGAGATAAAACTATCAATACAGAGAGACAATCTGTCAGAAATGACAGAAAGAGTGGAAACTGAAATGCTCATTTTGTCTCCTGAATATTGTGCAGAATTATTTTTCAAAAAGCCCCACACCAGGCAAAACATTGATTTAGTTTTTTAATAGAGTACAGAATAATTAGAGCATGTAAAGTTTTGCTGTCTGTGTACCTAGTAAGTATTTTTCCCACTGGATCCTGTTAGAACAGGAATCTCTCCAATCAAGGCACAGACATAAATAAAAACACATTTTTGGCATAAGGGTGAGGAAGGGTGTGCATTTCTTGTGGGGGTGTCAGAGAGACAGAACGTAGGGGAAATCTCCCAATGGGGACATAGAGTTGAACCCTAGCAGAAACTTTGATTTTTCCTTACACTATCGAACACAAAAAAAAAAATGACCTGGAGTTGGGCTTTAAAGAGATTTCTAATACTAATAAAACTACAAATCCAAAAATGCAAAACAAGCAAAATTTTATTCAACCAATTCAAAACATGATTTACTGAAAAACTCCAAGGCAGCATACGTTTGGGTAGCCTCGACTTCGCTCCTACAGCATAGGACCCCACTCCCATAAATTTTCAAGCTGAGACACTGCGTTTTTTTGTCCTCCTCACTCAATGGACCATTTCGTATGAAGTTTCCTACCTTTTGGAAGACGTGGTGACAAGGGGGTCTCACGTGGGACAGCCATGCAGATCATGGGAGTATCCAGAAGTTTCCAGGGTGGCTCCACTAGTCCCCAGCTAACAGCTAATGGCACACATGTGCAGAAGATTGACACATGTAATAACAAAAGCTCTGCCAATGGCAAGCAATTACACCAGGTTGGATGCGCTGCTAACAGCGGGTGACCTCTATTTTGCCTACCTCTGGGATCCAGGTCACATTGATTATCATGTGGAAAAGGTCCAGGATATGTGAGTATGTTTGGCTTGAGCTCAGCAGAAGGGACCAGATGCCATGTGGGCTGCTAGGGAGTAACTCCACTTATGTTAAAAAATAAAAATAAATACTAACCAAAATGAAACATATGGAGATGACTATGCTCTGATGTGCATTGTAGCATTTTTTATCAAAGTTGGTGTAGTTGCTTTCTGTCCTGAACAGATATCTGAGCTGGTCATACACCTATAGATTATCTGCAGATTTTCTATGGTTAGATAGAAAAAGTGCACCAAATTTCTCCATATATGCTAAATTGTCTGGATGGAGGAATCTCCCACTGGGCCAAGCTTTAGTATCTGTCGGCCCTGCTGGCTCTCAACCTTATCAGTGCCTGCACCCAATCAGAATGTTCAGGTATTGTGAGAGCCAGCAGGGCCGGCTAGCAAGATATGGAAGCTTGGGCCAGTGGGAGATTCTTCCATCCACACAGTTCAGCATAGATGGAGGAATCTGTTCCACTTTTTCCATCTGACCATAGAAAATCTGCAGATAATCTATAGGTGTATGGCCAGTCTTAGGGCTCTTTCACACGGGGAGGATCAGTGATGATCCGCCCCGTGGACATCCGCTTGCTCAGCGGGGATCTCTCCATCGATCCCCGCTGAGCAGGAAGATGACAGGTCCGTCTCTGCACACTGAACCCAGATGGACCGCAGAGTCCATCATCACCCAATCCGATGACGGATGGAAAAGTAGGTTATTCCTCTGTTATACTTTTTCGGATCGGAGCCGGTCGGATGTCAGCGGACATGTCACCGCTGACATCCGACGCTCCATAGACCTCTATGGAGCATCCGTTCAGGTCTGCCTGAAAAACTGACAGGCGGACCTGAACGGATCGGTATTGTGAAAGAGCCCTTAGCAAGGTTTTTGTTTCGGTGTTGGAGGCGTTGTCTAATGAAATCACCTGTGTAGTGATGCTCTGATGTGAGAAATCTGCAGTAGTAGTATTCCTTTAGCAGTAGTTAACCCCTCTGGACAGCTTAAAGTGGGTGTAAACCATATTCATGAAATTTGAGCTGGGCATGTCTATCTGTAGTGTTTTCTTATCTCTCTCCAAAGCACTATGTGCCATAGTTCTCTCTTGCTCTGTTATGAGCCTGATGATTTCTCATGCATTCTCCGAGACAGGAGATAAAAGTGTTTGTTGGGGGAGGCTGCTATAAATAGATTAGCAGTCAGCTTGTCATCTAAGATCAGACCTCTGCACATTCCTTTCCTCCTTGGCCTATGAGGAGAGAGGGTGTGTGCCTTTTGTCCAATCAGCTGTCTTGGCTGTATGCCAATAATCCACTTTCAGTGCTAACCAGGAAGAGAAAAACACGAAGAGCACTTTCTAAAGGATTTAAACAGACGAAGACAGCAGATATGTAAGTAAAACTTATGTAGGGAGATTTGTTTCATCTCTGTGTATCATCTGAGGCTGTTCACTTCACTGGGAATATATAAGGGTTTACAATGCTTACGTCCACTTTAAGAAACTTCAGAAGCTGCAGTTTGAATTAGGAAGGTTATTTAACCACTTGGGATCCGCGCTATTGCCAAATGACGGCATTAGCGCGGATCTACTTTTCCGGGACTACGTCTATTGACGTCGTCCCGGGTATGAGCGGCCTGCTCTGTGATCGGCGAGTCCGTGAGACTCGCCTGATCACCGATCCGTGCAAGGGGTCGATCCCGACCCCTTATCACGTGATCAGCTGTCAGCCAATGACAGCTGATCATGTGATAGAACGGAGCCGGTACTCGGCTATTATTCTTCCTCGCGCTGACAGCGCGAGGAGAGAAAAAAAAAAGCCGATCACCGGCGGCCGTGATCGGGACATCAGTCCCGATCACAGCCAGCAATACAGCTGACCACCTGCCCCCTGCCAGTGCCCACCTGCCCACCGCAGTGCCATCCTGAATAAAAGTAAGTGCCCCCATCAGTGCCACCCAGCAGTGCCCATAGTGCCCACAGTGCCACCCACAGTACCACCCACAGTGCCATCCACAGTGCCATCCAGCAGTGCCACCAACAGTGCCACCCACAGTGCCACCCACAGTGCCCACAATGTGCCTCAAAGGTGCTGCACCCCAGTGCCGCCCATCAGTGCCCAGCAGTGCCGCCCATCAGTGCCCAGCAGTGCCGCCCATCAGTGCCCAGCAGTGCCACCTATCAGAGCCACCTATCAGTGCCACCTATCAGTGCCCATCAGTCCCATCTATCAGTGGTACCTATCAGTGCCCATCCGTGCCACCCATCCGTGCCACCCATCCATGCCATCTTATCTGTGCCCATCTTTGCCCATCAGTGCCGCCTTATCTGTGCCTATCGGTGCCGCCTTATCTGTGCCTATTAGTGCCGCCTTAACTATGCCTATCAGTGCCCACCAGTGCAGCCTATCAGTGCCCACCAATGCAGCCTATCAGTGCCCACCAATGCAGCCCATCAGTGCCCACCAATGCAGCCATCAGTGCTGCCTAATCAGCGCACTTCAATGAAGGAGAAAAATGACCCGTTTGCAAAATTTTATAACAAACTATTAAAACATGATTTTTTTTTTTTTTTTTTTTTTGCATCTTTTTTTGTTTGTTTAGCAAAAAATAAAACTCCGAGCTGTAACTAAATACCACCAAAAGAAAGCTCTATTTGTGGGAAAAAAATGATAAAAATTTCATTTGGGTACAGTGTTGTATGCCCGCGCAATTGTCATTCAAAGTGCATCAGCGCTGAAAGCTGAAAATTGGTCTGGGACTGAGGGGGGTTTAAGTGCCCAGTAAGCAAGTGGTTAATAAATTACTGAATGGCTTGAGTAGCAATTGTACATGTTAGATGTTTCTTTTCGTAACGATGTGGAGTTCTCCCTTAGATTTACAGGTATTTGTTTCTGCAACAATCCTTTTGCCGGTGCAGCCTAATACCTCTATGCCTTGAGTGAGTGCTCTATGCAGGTTATTGCTGGAGGGGGCCAGTGTCTTCCTTACTGATACTGTTCCTGGATTGTCAGCCCTTCTGCAGGCCTCCTTAAAGCTGGTGTATGGAAAGCTGACTAAGGCCTGATTCACACCTATGCATTGCAGTTTGAATATTGCAGGTGCATTTTACATTTTCCAATACACGCTTTTCATCCATTGAAGTCTATGGAACCAAAAACCAGAAAAAAAGTCCCTAGCTCTTTTCATAAAATGCACAGATGTGAACTACATCCCTAGAAAACCATATTAAATGGACTGTAGTCTGTTTCTGCAAAACTGAAAACATGCTAAAAAATGCATAGGTGTGAACCAGGCCTAACTGACATTTGCTATTAACCCTTCAGGTCTGGTATGGATATTAAGGGGAACCCCGCGTCAAATTAAAAAAAAAAATTGGCGTGGGGGTCCCCCTAAAAATCCATACCAGACCCTTTATCGGAGCATGCAGGCTGCAGGAAAAGAGGGGGGGACGAGAGAGCACGCCCCCCTCCTGAACCGTACCAGGCCACATGCCCTCAACATTGGGAGGATGCTTTGGGGGGGACCCCAAAGCACCATGTCCCCATGTTGATGGGGACAAGGCCCTCATCCCCACAACCCTGGCCGGTGGTTGTGGGGGTCTGCGGGCGGGGGGCTTATCAGAATCTGGAAGCCCCCTTTAACAAGGGGACCCCCAGATCCCGGCCCCCCTTGTTTGAAATGGTAAGGGGGTACAAAAGTACCCCTACCATTTCACAAAGAAAGTGTAAAAAACTGTTAAATAAGACAAACACACTTTTGAAAAATTCCTTTATTAAAAATAAAAAAAATTAAAAAAAAGATTGCAGCGATGGTAATTCACTCTTGCTATCCAGCGACAGATGATCATCTATCCGGGGTCCAGCGATGGCTGATCTGATCCAGCGACGGGTGATCTCTCCTTCCAGTGCAGTCCATTCATGCATCCTCTGTCTCCACTGTCTGAGACACTGTGGGATGCCGGCAGCCTGACGTTTCTTCTGGATCAGATCAGCCATCGCTGGACCCGGGAGAGATGATCATTCGTCGTTGGATAGCAAGAGTGGATTACCACCGCTGCAATCTTTTTTATTTTATTTTTTATTTTTTTAATAAAGGATTTTTCAAAAGTGTGTTTGTCTTATTTAACTATTTTTTACACTTTCTTTTTGAAATGGTAGGGGTACATTTGTACCCCCTTACCATTTCAAACAGGGGGGGCCGGGATCTGGGAGTCCCTGTGTTAAAGGGGGCTTCCAGATTCTGATAAGCCCCCCGCCCGCAGACCCCCACAACCACCGGCCAGGGTTGTGGGGATGAGGCCCTTGTCCCCATCAACATGGGGACATGGTGCTTTGGGGTCCCCCCCCCAAAGCATCCTCCCAATGTTGAGGGCATGTGGCCTGGTATGGTTCAGGAGGGGGGGGCGCTCTCTCGTCCCCCCCTCTTTTCCTGCGGCCTGCCAGGTTGCGTGCTCCAATAAAGGGTCTGGTATGGATTTTTAGGGGGACCCAATGTCAATTTTTTTTTTTACATTTGACGCGGGGTTCCCCTTAATATCCATACCAGACCTGAAGGGTCTGGTATTGATATTTAGGGGGAACCCCACGTCAATTTATTTTTTATTTGACGCGGGGTTCCCCTTAATATCCATACCAGACCTGAAGGGCCTGATAATTGAATTTGGGGGAACCCCACGCTTTTTTTTTATTTATTTTTTAACAATGACTTTCAATGAGAGTTCTCTGTATTACGGGAGCCGACAATTCATTATAGCTGAGTGATTTTAAATGACTTTTTTTTTCTGCAGAAATGACACTTTGTGCCGGGACAGTTCTAAGCACGGGAAACATGCGCCCCTTCACAGGCATACTATAGACACTCCCCAGGTACGAAATTTAAAGGAATATTACACTTTTATTGTTTCACTTTAACCATTATTAAAATCACTGCTCTCGAAAAAACTGACATTTTTAAAACTTTTTTTTGCATTGATACATGTCCCCTGGGGCAGGACCCAGGTCCCCAAACACTTTTTAGGACAGTAACTTGCATATTAGCCTTTAAAATTAGCACTTTAGATTTTGAACCTTCGAGTCGCGTAGACTTTAATAGGGTTCTAAAGTTCACACGAAGTTTAGGTCTGTTCACAGGTTCTGGTGCGAACCGAACGGGGGGTGGGGTGGGAGGGTGTTCCGCTCATCCTTATTGCCACGGTTAGTCAAGACACTCTAAAGGAGTCTGTTACAACTTTTTTTCCTTGTCAAGTCAACTGGCCAATTTAACGCTCTTCAAACAAATCCTAATAGGAAGATGCGGAGGGGAAAGATATTTGAGCAGGTTTTTGTAATTCCTCCTTTTTGTAAGGCTGCTAGGATGCCTAAAATGGCAGAGGTACCCGCAATGCAAGTATTTTACCACTTCCAAAGGCTGCATTCAAATGTGTACAAAAATGAAAGTTCCAAATGCAAAATTTCTTTACAGATGAGGCTGTGCTCGCAGAGCCCAAAGTGCTGTATTGCTCTATAACCATACTGGTGATTCGTGCTCCACACCCCCCAAGTGGTTAGACTCACCAGATCAGATGGACCCCTCAGGTAGTATTGCTTGTGGGCCAAACAGGCTTAGACTGGGGAGCAGTGTGTTAGGACGCCAACTCTAAGCCCTTGTACACACGGTCGGAGATTCCGACAACCAAATCTGAGTAATTCCGACGGATTAATTCCGGGAAGAGGTCCGGAAGCGATGTTGCATACACACGGTCAGACTAAGTTGTCGGAAAATCCGATTGTACATAACGTGATGACGTTATTTCGTTACGACGAGACTACGTTCAGGCTAGTAGCCAATAGCTTTGGCCTAGGAATTTGATCTGAGCATGCGTGGCACTTTGTCCGTCGGAGTAGGCTACACATGTTCGGAGTATGTCCGATCGGAGCATTTTGTCGGAAAATTTTACTGACAAGTTGGAAAAATTGGTCCGTCGGATATTCCGACGGAAACAGTCCGATGCAGACCACACACAGTCGGAATATCCGACAAAACGGTCCGATAGGAAACATTCCGACGGAATCTACGACCGTGTGTACAAGGGCTAAGATATGATTCTTCCTGTGGTGGTTCAAACTGGGACAAAAGGAGAGGGAGCCCACATAGTGTAGTATGTCTTGATTTATTCAGTAAAAGTCTTGCTTACAATGTTCCATAGTAAAAACAAAAGGATGTAACATCAAAGGATAGTCCGCTCGTTCCAGGAAGCAGCTAGGTTCTCTCACAACCTTGCCTACGTTCCACCGTTGATCTCCACCGTTGATCGGACATAATGTCATTGGGGTGCCGGAATCTGTGCTGACATGCTTCACCTCTCCCACAAGGCATATCTATCTATATATATATATATATATCTATATATATATATATATATATATATATATATATATATATTTATTTATATATATTTATTTATATATTAGAGAGAGAGTGAGAGATAGATATACCGTATTTATCGGCGTATAACACGCACTTTTTTCCCCTTAAAATCAGGGTTAAATCGTGGGTGCGTGTTATATGCCGATCCCCAGCTGATCTGCGCTGTCTGGATCCCCGCCGACATTAGCCGAACCAAGTGTACTGTGTACTCGGCTCCGCTCGCAGTCACGCCCAGTCCCGCTTCTTAGCCTTTATGTCCCGCCATTTGCCTGGTTTTGTGTCCATCATAGGAGCCACGCCAAGGGGCAGGACGGGGCCTTACTGGGAGCGGAGCCGAGTAGCCGAGTACACTCGGCTCTGCTTGGTCTATGTCAGCGGTGGCACGAGGAGCCGAAAATCTCGGCGGTGACGGAAAGGAGAGGGTCAGCCTGGGGCAGGGTTAAGAGGGGGTTAATTGAAGAAGGCAGGTACTTCTCCTTCAGACCTGCTTATTATCAGGTGTGCTGAAAGTGTCAGTGGGGAGTTTTTGAGTAGGAGAGAGAGACACAGCAGCACGATGTGTGGAAACATCCATTGCTGGAAGGTGAACCTGCTGGGAGAACTTAAACCACAAAAAAGACTTTAGCTGTGTTTGGAGTTATGAACTGTTACCTCTAAGCCTGTGAGCTGACGAACTGTGAGCTGTACCTGTGTGCACATCCATTTGATAAGACAAGTCTGTCTGATCTTATGTTTTGTTTTGCTGCTTTGGTGAATAAAAGCCAATTTTATTTTACTGGACTGCCTCTGAGCCAGCTCTTCACCCCCTGATCCCCTACAATATATACTTTTTTCAGCAGCAACCGGCTCAACACTAGTTGTTACGACATACAGCGCGGATGACTTACTATTTTATAAAGGAGTGCATTGCCTTTTTTCCTATGATGTTTAAGCTAGAAGCTCATGACATTTGTATTGTCTGACACTTCCACCACATTTCCACCAATACCACCAACTCCTCACCTTCCTCCAAACCCCTCACACCCCATTAACCAGACCAGACTATGTTTGGAGTAAATGGCCGAAGGCCTTGATTTATTAACCAAAATATGTATAAATATAACAAATATAAACTTTCAATAAATAACTTTTATTAACATGTAAACTTTCCCTTAATACTGAAACATGGGTCATTAGCATACCCAAGACCCTACTGATCACTGCACAATATATTTGACCTCTTAACCTCCAGACGGACTCCCCTGTCTCGGAGGCTATACCCAAACCAATGCAGTGACCTACCCCTTTTACTCTTCCGGTTACCCCCTTGTAACCGTGAAGTACATCACCAACCATCCCCATGGATGGGTACAACCTATTCACCACCTGCACCACTTAACCTTCTCAACTGACCCCCCAAACAACCTGCCCACCCTGTAAACATACCCCCAGAAAAACAAAATCCCACTAACAAAAAGGGAGGGTGGGTGGGAATCTATTCCTTCTACGCTCTCCAACTGCCCTGGCTTCCGCTCGGCTTCCCGGCCGAACGTTCCGGCTCCGCCCCTAACCCCGCCTACCAGAAATTCTTAAAGCGGCCCCTATGCTGCTCTCTAAAAACGGCGACAGTGCATTCAAAGCAACTGTCATGCCGTCCCTTCGCCTACAGCCTTTGGCTGTTGCTACGTGGACTCTTTCTTGAAGAGGGGTGAAAATTGAACAGAAGGACAGAGCAGCAGAGTGTCTTAGTGGTCAGCGTCTTGCAGTAGGATGATTGGGTGTGTCCTTGGGGGGTGTAGCGTTTTCTGGTGGTAGACTTTTGTTGGATTTGTCCCTAAGGGGTATATCTTTCTGCAGTTGCAGCCTGGGAGCCTGCCTTAACCCTCAACCCAACTCAACTGGAAGTCGAGATGAAGAATATTAATTATATTCTAAAAAAAAATTATAACAAGTGGGACAAACTGGTCCACATTGCAAGAGTTTAAACTGCCCCCTTCAAGGGCTAGCTTTATCTTGATAACAAATAGCAGGAGTTGATTCTACAAGTAGAACAATCTTGTCTACATTGCAAGAGTCTAAACAATCTATTGGTTAGCTTCATTTGACAGCTAAGTGGTGTGTTTAGTTTGGCCTCCTGCCTCAGAGCAGTGCTGTATTTTGGCCTAGGCCAACAAGGCCCAAGCCTAGGGCGGCACTTTGTGGGGGTGGTGACCCCCCCGCCTACCGAGCCAGTCCATTCACTGCCGAGGTTGCTGGCTGCAGCGTCTCTCACATAGAGAAGAGTGTGTGCTCATAGTTCCTCCCTCCCTTTCCTCCCTCCCCTTCACACAGACAGGAGAGCAGGGAGAGAGAACTTGTCAGCTTCTTCTCCTGTCTCCAGAGCCAGCTACATTCTGCATATCCTGGAGGGGGTGAGAGTAAGACCCCTTTCACACTGAGTCGCCTTGGGCTCGATTCCCAATCCTGCTAGCTGGCTAGAGGTTTATATGTTGTGATGTTAAACTTTCTTTTTCACCAGTGCTAAAATTTTTGATGGGTTTCACATAATGGAACCCCACAAAATCACATTATAAATCAAGCAGCATGGGTTTGCACCAAATCTAGAACTGGTGTATTTTGGCCCAGATATGGATGTATACATTTGGCGTGATGCTGCACATATATTTTAATGTTGTATGCTTTATGATGAATGACGAATGCGCTTTGTCAGCAATTTGTGTGAAGCACCCCTCACAAAGTTGTCATTTCCCCCTTTACCCTGCCCAGATATCAATGCTGAGGCATTTTTTTCATTTGTAAAGAGTGTGTATTCCTAATGAACAAGTGTGACCATTTGAGTCTTACCTCAAGAGACAGAATCAGTTACACTTGTGGGTCGGTGGAGGTGAGCAAGCTTGTTGGGATATTTAAAGGCCAGCATTTGTGGTGGCTGTTTGGCCTAAGAACAGGCCTGAATTTTTCCTACAGAGTGCTGTTCGGCCACCTGACTTATGATCGGGTGTCATATATGCATAGGTTTTGAGTTGGGGGTGTTCTAGGGGGACCCCTGGATAAACGAGAGGCCAAAAAAGCGGAACCAATAAAGGACATCGCCATGTTGTGGGGTTTGATGCGTTTGAGAAATTCTATGAGAATCCAGGTAAAGCCTGAATATCGTGGTGAAATGGGTCTGGAGATGATCCCTGTGGATGTTTTACAGAAGTTGCTGAATTTACAGGTCAGTGATATATTTTCTCTCCAGGATTTTGTGGCCAGCGGTCAATATGATGTTTCTTTTCATACTGAGGATACCTGGCAAGCAAGAATTGGGTGAAGGCGGATCTGGGAGGGAATATGCTCGCTATGAAGATGGACATCGGTTTATTTTATGATCCTGGATTGAAGACCACGATTGTACATTGTTATAATCCTTTTTTGGAGCCAAAATTGGTGAGACAATTTTTGTTGTGGTATTGTGTGTGGACTGACAGAGGAGAGAAGCTTTATAACCAGTATGGCATATATAGAGGTAAACGGCATTTTAAAAGGTGCATGAAGATAGACGCATCAGGTTTTTTTCATTTACCATAGCTGGGGAGCGGTGTACTGTTTTCTTATCTGGGCAACCCCTTTACTGCAGGGGGTGCTTCCAATATGGACATATTGGTGAGGACTGCCCTACTAAGCATTGCTGTAGAGTGTGCTTGAAGCTGGGACAATGCAGCGGATTGCAAGGAAAATAAATTTGACCCTTGTGATTCAGGGGAGGAAGAAAATGTCAGAGAATAGTGGGGAGGAAAATGTTCTCATATGCGGAGGCTGTGCAGAGATGGCGGTTTACAGGGCAGAATGTGAGTTGAGAACCGAGGGTGCAGGAGACTGAGCAGGCGGATGAAGGGGGTGAGCAGGGGCCGGTACGGAAGGTGGAGAGGGCCCGGCCCCCCCAGATGCTGGAAACCCCGCTAGTAGCTCCCAGGAAGGTGTGGGACAGGAACCGAAAGGGAGAATGGGTAAAAGTGGAGTGAATAATAATGAGACAGTGAAGGGGGATAATGAGATGCAGGTGGGTGTGGCAGGAGAAGCTGTGGCGGATGAAGGCATGGAGGGAGAGAGGATGGCGGAGAGTGTGAGAGTTGGATGCTTTGATCAGACTGAAGTCGGAGCAGGGGAGTCAATATGCAGATGAGGAGGTCGAAGAGTGGGCTGCGGATATGGAGGTGCTGAAGGTGAAGAGGAGGAAGGAGGGTCAGGATAAAAAGATCTGAGGTGGAGCAGGGGAGTGAGGTGTGGAGAAAGAAGCCTAAGGCCGCGTACACACGCGCGGACTGTTCGCCCAACCTTGTCCGCTGAACAGTGTTTGGGCGGACAGTCCGCTCGTGTGTGGGGCTTCAGCGGACAGTTTCAGCGGACAGTTGGACGAACAAGGTCTTACGGAAATTCCGAAAAACTGTCCGCTGAAACAAGGTTTCAGCGGACTGTTCGCTCGTGTGTAGGCTTGTTCGGCCAACTAAGTCTCGCGCATGCTCAGAAAGGATTTTCACGTCGAAAGCTATAATGCAGTGTATAGGACGTCGTATTTTTCGTCCCGTCGTACGTGCCGTTCACGTCATCGCGCACGGTTTCAGCAAACTGTTCGTCCGTCGTGTGTGGCCATGTCCGTCCATGCTAAGTTTGAGCGGACTGTTTGCCGAAACTGTTGGACGGACAAAGTTGGGCGAACAGTCCGCGCGTGTGTACGCGGCCTCAATGGGACCTGTCTCTGGGTTCAAGCCCAGGTGGTGTCAGGTGTGTACTGCCAAGTCTAAGTATGAACTCACAAGTGTCAGATGCTTCTAGTGGAGCAACCAGAGGCTTGGTAGGCTCTCCTGACATTTGTAGAATTAATCAATTGAGTCTCTTGTAAAAGGAAGGGGGAACAGAAGTGAAAAAGAGATTCCTGATGGAAGGGATTAGTGTTTTCTGCAGGGTTTTTTTTTATCCTTCTCATGGCTATGTCTATATGTAGTGTGAATGTGCATTTGATTGGGTTTGTCTACCATCGTACGGCTGTTTTGTCTGAGTTGGCTAAGATTGAGTGTGGTTTGTTGTATGTCCCAGGCCATGGGGACTGATCTGCAGGACCAGCGGTTTGTTCTTGTACTGCTGAAAATAAAAGTGAAGGGATAGGGGAGTTAAATCATGGGAGGAAGTGGTGATAGGAAGAAATCTGAGCGTAATGTTTACCTACCTGGAAGAATCTTTTAAGTTGGTATGTATTTATGAACCAGTGCAGAAAACTGCCAGAATGGATTTGTTTGAAATTTTGAGGCTTCACCTTGTGGAGAGAGAAAGTACCATTGTTGCTGGAGACTTTAATCTTATTAGGAATGCTGGAGATAGAGTAAGCCAAGGTGAAAGCTGGACCAATGTCACCAGCACAGCTTTTAATGCAATTTTGCAGGATTTTTGTGTGCAAGATCTAGCGGTGTGCTACTATGGAAAGGTAAAGCCCCAGCAACCTTTTTTTCGGATAAAGGAAGCCTGAAATCCTGAATTTACTTTATTTTAGGTTCCAGGGCACTGAAGATTGCAGAGTGAAAGCAATGGAAGGTGACTTTCGCTGACCACCAGGTTTTGGTGGGAAACTTTATTTTTGATCAAGATGTAAAGACTGAGAGAGGAATCTAGAAATGAAATAATTTGCTATTGGAAGATCAAGGGATTTTTGATTAGTTTGCTCTGCAGTACAAAGTGTGGCTGGGAAGGAAGGGGGATTTTGAATCCTTTTTTGAGTGGTGGGACTGGCTGAAGGAATGAATCAAGCTCTTCTTTATTCAGGCAGGTGTGAAGAAGGCAAGGAAAGAGAGACAATAAGGGAGGGCTCTCCAGCATAGGTTGAGACTCCTGCTTAAATTAAGGCAGGGGGGCTGGGAGTTAGAAGAGGAGATTGGAAAGCCTCAGGAGGAGATAAAGAAGGCTTGAGTGATGAGAGGGAAGAAGCAAATTTTCCAAACTAAGGTGAAGGACATGGAGGAAGGGGAGACATGTTTGCGGTTCTTCTTCAAGAAGCTCTTGAGGGGACACAATGTGATGAAATCTGTGCTGTGCAGGGACAGGAGGTGAATGGTAAGATAATGGTGGATAATGGCGGTGAATGAGTTTTTTATATGGATTTGTTTGCAGGTGGACGTGGAGCAAGTGCTGAGGAGATACAAGAGTATTGTGGGAAAGTGGATGCAGGATTGTCTGAGGAGGATAGGTTTTGTATGTCTAACAAATTGCATAAGCCTTGAAAAGGCTTACGAGAAAGTCTCCTATCAGTTTGTTTCAGATTCTGGATGTCCTAGGGCTTCCGGACCAGTTGATGAAGTTTATCAGAGGACTATACAAAGGTGTCTCAAGTCAGGCTTTGGTCAATGGTACCCTAAGGGAGAGTAACCCTGGGATGTCTGGTGTTAGGCAGAGATGACCCCTGTCACCTTTGATGTTCATCTGCATGATGGAGCCATTACTGAGTGCAGTGAAGAAGGACAAGGCATTTAAGGGTGTGTTTGTACCTGGAAGTGGCGGAAGGAGTGTGAAAGTGTTGGGGTACATGGATGATGTTGTGTTGGTGGCTGGTGGAATGTCTGATGTGCGGCGTGGAAGATTGCAGGTGAGTCTGTTCTACAGTGTGTCTGGGATGAGTGTGAATTGGAATAAGTGTCAGGTGTGTAGTGTGGGCCGTGAGGTGGAAGTGAATGAGGGACAGAGTCAGAAGGTGGAGAGGATGAAGGGGCTGGCTGTGTGTTTCGACAGGAAGTTGAGGGGGTGTCGCAGTTTTCAGAAGGTGACTGAGTATGTAGAGAAGAAGTTGTGTATGTGGTGGATGCGTGAATTGTCCTGCACCGGGAAGGTTCTGATCATCAAGTCAGTGATCCTTCTGATCATGTTGTATGTCTCTGTTGTCTTCCCGCCTTCTTATGGTTGGGTGAGGAAGATGACGAGGCTACTGTTCTTGTTCTTTTGGGGAGGGAGGAAGGAGAAGTGTGCAAGGAAGAAGATTACTAAACCAAGGGCCAAAGGTGGCTTTGGACTAGAGGTCGACCGATATATCGGCCGATATTTGCCGTTTTTTAAATAATCGGCATCGGCCGATTTGTGCTGATAAAAAGCCGATTTAGAACTACAGCGGGACTTTGAAATGACTTCTGTATAGAATGGTCTAAGTTGACTGAGTCGTCATAGCAACCCTTTCCTCCACTCTGGGCAGGCTGCCAAGAAAAGAACAGAAAGATACAATGTTTACACTTCAATGAATTAAGTCATCTCTGTGTGTAGAAGTTCTCAGTTTAACCATTTAAAGACTAAATCTTTTCTGACACTTGTTGCTTACAAGTAAAAAATCCTGTATTTTCTGCCAGAAAATCACTTAGACCCCCCCAAAAATGATATATATTTTTTTAGCAGAGATCCTAGGGAATAAAATAGCGGTTGTTGCAATATTTTATGTCACACGGCATTTGCACAGAGGTCTTTCAAATGCATTTTTTTGGGAAAAAAATACACCATTTAAAAAATAAAAATAAAATAAAAACAGTAAAGTTAGCCCATTTTTTTTTTTGTCCAAAAGTTTTGACTACCTGTTTTTATTTAATATATATATATATATATACGTATCACGTATGAAGGCCTCTTTCACACTGGAGCGGACAGGCGTTGATGGTAAAACGCAAGTTTTAGCGGCTCTTTACCATCATTTTAGCGGTGCTATTTGGCTGCTAGTGGGGCACATATAACCCAGCTAGCGGCCAAGGAAGAGGTTAAATGCGCCCATGAAGCACCGCTGCCAAATCGCATTGCATGCGCTTCGGCAGTGGTGCCCATTCATATCAATGGGCAGGAGTGGTGGATGAGCAGTATACACCACTCCAAACGTGCTGCTTGCAGGACTTTTTTTTAAGATCCTGCCAGTGCATCGCCTCAGTGTGAAAGCGCTCTGTCTTTCACACAGACTGCAGGGGAGCCATTTTGCAGGCACTTTACAGGCGCTATTTTTAGCCCAAAAGCACCTTAAAAAACGCCCCAGTGGGAAAGGTGTGTTAGATCAAGGGGGATTAAAAATAAATAAATAAAATAAAATCGGCCTAACATATCGGCCCAAAAAAATCGGCATCATATATCGGCTATCGGCCGCCATGATTTCTAAATATCGGCATCGGCCAGAGAAAAACCCATATCGGTCGACCTCTACTTTGGACTCCCAAAGTTCGGGGATTTTTTGATGCTGCATTACTGGGTGATGTTTGTAAGGACCCTAAGCCCCCGTACACACGGTCGGACATTCCGACGACAAAATCTGATTTTTTCAACCGGATTTTGTCTGAAACTGGTGTTGCATACACACGGTCGGACAAAGTTGTCAGAAATTCCGATCATTCGGAACGTGATGACGTTTGTTCGTTACTACGGGACTACGTTCAGGCTAGTAGCCAATAGCTTTTGTCTCGTAATTTGATCTGAGCATGCGTGGCACTTTGTCCGATCGGAATGGTCACGTGGATATCACCGA
Organism: Lithobates pipiens; assembly: GCF_037356315.1. Taxonomy (NCBI): domain Eukaryota; kingdom Metazoa; phylum Chordata; class Amphibia; order Anura; family Ranidae; genus Lithobates; species Lithobates pipiens. The sequence goes on along the minus strand of NW_027507903.1, from coordinate 510,925,450 downwards.
GCTGGCTATAAGATCCAGGTATCCTACGAGTGTTCTTCAAGTTTAGTTTCCCTACGTGTTCTACAACAACGTCTGTGGCAGAGACATTATCTTGTACATTCTACAACAATGTCTGTGGCAGAGACATTATCTTGTACGTTCTACAACAACGTCTGTGGCAGAGACTTGTTCCTGAATAAGCACCTTGTTTCCTGCTAGGCCTTGTGAGAGAGGGACTGTCCAACTTGAGTGAACATCCAGCTATTCTCTGGATGCAGTCAAAGTAAGCAAGTTCTTCAACATTTTGACTTTGACACTACGAGTACCTGAACTTCCTTTCCAACCCTCTGATCCCAATTTAAGAGACCGTTCATTGTCTACGTTTTGCAAATAAAATTCATTCAAGTGGATCTGTTGACAGTCTCTCGAGTCACTGGGCCATTTACCACGGGACACCCCTAGACGTGAAGCGAAGAGAACAGAAGGTAACGGTAAGCCCAAATCTAACCAGCAGCTCCTTTAGGGGTAATGCTACATTATCAAAAGGTAATGCATTATCAGTCTTCCTCCAATTTTTTGCATTGTCTTTTGATAAAAAAATCTATTTATTTTAAAGGGCACTTAAAAAAGTTACAGCAAAAAATTCTGGCACGGCCGCCTGCAGTGTGGACCGTGCTCTCCGGGGTTACAATTGGCTCTGCTGACACGTTTCCCCTAAAGAGGCATCAACTGGGATTGGTGATCATGATGAATTGATTTTTTAGCAAAAGATAATGCGCACAGTCTTCCTCCAATTTTTTATTATCCATCATAAGTTGTTAACCAGGGATCCACTTGAGTCCTTCAAGGAAGGTATAGAGGAATCCATTTATTAGCCGCAGATGAGTGTCCATGCTTACTCATTTGGTAGATTTGGTAGACAGAGGAATTCATCCCTAAGCTGTGGATCAGCACACACGTTTGTGACCTATGTGGATCTGCTAAGCAGCCAATTTTATTACTTTTGAGCATGGTGGTGTCTTCATACTAAAGGGTCCACAAACCTTGGGATCAGTATACAGTATGTTCGATTTGGGACTGTAATTGTATAGTTTTCAATTCAGCCCATTCACTCTGCTGAATGTGATTTGCTTTCATATAGACTTTTTGTAACCTGAGAGAGACTGCTGATATAAATTTATACTCTTGTCAGTGTTTTTTTTTTTTCCTTTTTAGATTATATACATGTTGGGTTTGAATTGCATCGTTATTTTTTGAATATGCACATAGAGTCATAAGACATTTTGCCTATCCACATGTAGGTCAATCTAGACCACACACTTGTTTTCAATTTACCTATTGTGTTCACATTGGGCAACATTATTGTGCAATATATTTTATACCACTGTGGGTTTTCCCACCCTTTACATAGAATCAGCGCACCTTTACATTTTCTATGACCCCCAAGAACATCACCCCCACCATCAAACATGGAGGTGGAAACATTATGCTTTGGGGTGTTTTTCTGCTAAGGGGACAGGACAACTTCACCGCATCAAAGGAACGATGGATGGGGGCCATGTACTGTCAAATGGTGGGTAAGAACCTCATTCCCTCTTGCACAGTGCGCTGCATCCATAAGGGCGCACGGGCGATGCCCCCTCTTTCCTGCCATCCCCTTTATCACCAATAGATAGATTCATACATTGCATGAATCCATCTATGGCCACTGCTGTCACCTCCTATTCAGGCGCCCCTGAATTACAGCGGCGGGGGGTGTTTTTGAAGCACCTGATTAGAGCCACAGGCTCTAATAGGCGTCAAAAAAGTGACCTGTGAGCGCCATGCTGGGCGCTCGCAGTTCACTCAGCTATGTTAGGAAAGCGAATATTCATTTGCTTTTCTAACACTAAACCACCTCTCCACCAGTCAGGTACTCGGGTCTGTTACCTGCCACCTGATTGGCTGAAATGACAGGCGCTGCTATTGGGCGCCTATCAGGAGGAGAGGGCGGGAGATGAGGACGTCAGGAGACACAAAAATGGCCCCGCTCATTGCTGTCACCTGCTGCCCCACCAAGACAGGGTAAGTGCTGGGCAGATGGTGGATGGGGGGGTCACACTGGGGGCATTCAAGGGCACACTGGCAGCATTTGATGACACAGTGGCAGCGTTTGGCACAGTGGCAGCATTTAATGGGCACAGTAGCAGCATTTGATGGCACAGTGGCAGCGTTTGGCACAGTGACAGGGTTTGATGGCACAGTGGTAGCGTTTGATGGCGCAGTGGCAGTGTTTAATGGGCCCAATCGCAGTGTTTGGGCACAGTGGCAGTTGTTGATGGCACAGTGGCTGCAATTGATGGGCACAGTAGCAGCATTTGATAGGCACACGGGCTGGGTTTGATGGGCACAGTGGCTGCAATTGATGATTTTTTTTTCAAAACATTTTTGTGCCCCCCCCCCCACAAATTTTAAGCACCAGCCAACACTGGTCATGTATCAGTAATTTGGTGTACCAAGGCCCCCGATCCAACATGCAAGGGTGTGGCGGCAGGTTTCGAGGTCTCTGGCAGAGCCCCGGACTTTCTCTCCCTATATTCCCCTATGAGGTAACCCAGAGCTGGCCCATCTGAGGATTGTGCCTGACCTGAACCTGGGCCCGATACGGGGTAAAAACCCTCCGGGATATAATGCCTGATGCATCTGCACCTGCTTTCCTTCAGTGAAATGAAGAATAGATTCTTGCTTCCTCCGTGGATGTACTTTAGATTCTTGCAACTTCGGCACGCAGTCCGTGCACAGTTTCCAGATCCGATCACCCTGGCTCCACACTCTGTTGAAAGGCTCCTTACCCCATGTAATATAGATAAAATACTATCCTCCATATACCTTAGACTTACCTGTGCAGGCAACACAGTGTCTAGTAGAGCATTCTCTGCCTGGCAGCGTGACATACCATACATGACAGACAAGGACTGGTCTGAGAGCCTCCAGCAATACATTCCCCTGATGATCGCAGCCAAAGATCATTTTATACAGCTAAAATTTCTTCATAGAGTATATTATACGCCACAAAGGTTATCGGTTATTTACTGCACCTCTGATGCCCTATGTCCAAGATGCGGAGGGGAAATGGGTAACTATATCCATATGGTATGGGCGTGCCCACTAATACAGACGTTTTGTCAGGTGGTGGTTGCTGATATCAGTTTGATTAGTAAGATACCCCTTCAACTTGATCCCCTGATTTTCCTTTCAGAAGTAACTGATAATATATCTAACACAAACTGTTTATTTTTTATACTGCTTACTATGCCAGGAAAACTATACTATTTAACTGGAAGTCACCTGAATCACCCAGGATTTCTACATGGAGAACAATGGGGAATGCTACTCTTCCACAGTATAATCTGACATATATGGGCCGCAACTGTCCAAAAAAGTTTCAGAAAATATGGTTGGCATGGGTAGAGGCCAGACACCTTACGGTGTAGTCTGTATCATGACCCCTGACCCCCCCCCCACTTTTATATTTCTTCTCCTTTTTTTTCTCTTCCTTCCTCGAGTCCCCCCCTCATCTTCTTCCCCCACCCCCCACCCTTCTATCTCCATTGACCTGAACCAACACTAGAACTCCCCCTCACACAGTTTAATGCATTAGATATGATGATATTGGTACCTGTACCTGCCAGATGAGTTGGAAGTTTATGATGAGTTGGAAGTTTATATATCCTATGTTCCTCACTAGTTTAATCTTTGTATAATATCCGTAAGCTACTTAAGCCAATACGTGTTAGATTAAATACATTGCTCTCTTGTAATGTCTACAGTTATTCACATGTATGCTGATGTTTTATCATAATAAACATTCCTTCTGTTAAAAAAAAGAAAATGGGTCATGGATGGGTATTCCAGCATGACAATGACCCAAAACACATGGTCAAGGCAACAGAGAAGTGTCTCAAGAAGAAGCACGGTAACGTCTTGGAGTGGCCTAGCCAGTCTCCAGGCCTTAAACCCACAGAAAATATGTGGAAGGAGCTGAAGGTTCAAGTTACAAACCCTAATGACTTGGGGAGGATCTGCAAAGAGGAGTGGGACAATACTTTGTAGAACCTTTCGCTGCAATTACAGTTGCAAGTCTTTTTGGGGATGTCTCTACTAGGAATGAGCCGAACACCCCCCGTTTCGGTTCACAGCAGAATATGCAAACAGGCAAAAAATGTGTTCAAACACGCAAACCCTGTTAAAGTCTATGGGACACGAACGTGAAAAGTCAAGTGATAATTTTAAAGGCTTATATGCAAGTTATTGCCATAAAAAGTGTTTGGGGACCCGGGTTCTGCCAAATGTATCAATGCAGAAAAAAGTTTTAAAAACTGCCGCTTTTTCGGGAGCAGTGATTTGAAAAAATGGTTAAAGTGAACCAATAAAAATTAAATATTCCTTTAAATATTGTGCCTGGGGGGTGTCTATAGTATGCCTGTAAAGTGGCGCAGTTTTGCCATGTTTAGAACAATACCACAGCAAAATTACATTTCTAAAGGAAAATAAGTCATTTAAAACTGTTCTCGGCTGTAATGCGATGTCGGGTCCTGGCAATATAGATGAAAATCATTGAAAAAAAACATGGGTTCCCCCTCCCCCCCAGTCCACTACCAGGCCCTTTGGGTCTGGTATGGATATTAAGGGGAACCTCCCCGAAATGTAAAAAAAATACTCTGAACAGCAATATATATATTATATGGCCTGCCCTACATTCTCTTCAGAAAATTGAGCCTTAGGTTTTGGTGGTACCAGAACACTGTAAACCCTCACCGTTTCTTGGTGAGCGCAGGAACGGGCCCTGCTGTGAAATACTATATCAAAAATTGGACTTACATGCCCCTGTTAAACAGCGGCAGAAAAATTGGGCCTTTGGTGCTGGTAGTGGTACCAGAACACTGTATGCAAGTTAAACTTGTTGGGCGCAGGAACGGGCCTTGCTGTGAAATATCATATCAAGATTTGGAATTACATGCCCCTGTTAAACAGGGGCAGAAAAATTGGGCCTTTGGTGGTGGTGATGGTGGTGCCACAACACTGTAAGACCTCACAGTTACGCTTGTTGGGTGCAGGAATGAGCCCAGCTATGAAATATTATGTCAAAAATTGTAATTACATGCCCCTGTTAAACAGGGGCAGAAAAATTGTGTCTTGGGTGTTGGTGGTGCCACAACACTGTAATCCCTCACAGATACTCTTGTTGGGCGCAGGAACGGGCCCTGCGTTTAAATATTATATTAAAAACTGTAATTACGTGTCCCTGGTAAACAGGGGTAGAAAAATTGGGCCTTGGGTGGTGGTGCCACAACAATGTAACCCCTCACAGATACTCTTGTTGTGCACAGGAATGGGCCCTGCTTTGAAATATTATATGAAAAATTGTAATTACATGCCCCTGTTAAACAGGTGCAGAAAAAATTGGGCTTTGGGTGGTGGTGCCACAACACTTTAACCCCTCACAGATACTCTTGTTGGGCACAGGAACGGGCCCTGCTTTGAAATATTAAATCAAAATTTGTATATATATGCCCCTGTTAAACAGGGGCAGAAAAATTGGGCCTTGGGTGGTGGTGGTGATGCTACAACACTGTAACTCCTGCGTTGAAATATTTTATCAAAAATACCGACGGATAGTGCAAGGCAACAACTAGATGCCCCTCTGACTTTGGAGGAGCTTCAAGTGGCGATCGGGATGTTCCCTAATTCCAAAGCACCGGAGGAGGATGGTGTTCCTGCAGAGGTGTATAAGCAAAATGATGAGACCCTATTGCCTAAATTGTTAGAGGTGTTCAACGAAGCCAAAAAAGATTTGTTTGCTCTCACTATTGAGCCATTGGCAGCCTGTATTCGTGCTAATTCAGGAGTACAGGAGTCTCGGTATGGCAAGCTGCATGAAAAACTGATGCTGTATGCAGATGACACCATGCTCCTACTGTGAGACACGTTGTCTTCCCTGAGGGAGGCCATGGGGGTCATTCAAAGGTTCGGCCAATACTCTGGTTTAATGATCACCTGGACCAAGTCGTCCCTTATGATGTTGGATAAGAAACCAGATCCACAATCAGTATCCCTAATGGATATCCCTGTATCCTCTGAGTTCAGGTATTTAGGTGTACAGGTCACACCCCACTCTCTGGAATATATCACCTTGAACCTGTCCCCGTTGCTGAACCATTGCCGGGATTGGTTCAAGGTGTGGTCGCGATTGAAAATCTCTCCGGTAGGTAGGATAAACTTGATCAAAATGATCATAATGCCACAGATCCTATACATACTCCACAACTCTCCAATAGTTGTTCCACTGAAGCAGTTTTGCATTATTAATTCAATCTTCCGGTCTCTCATCTGGCATATTTCGACTGCCAAGGTGAAAGTGGAACAGTTGCAGTGACCCAAGGAGGCAGGGGCATTGGCTCTTCCAAACCCATGGCTCTACTATCTTGCCTTGCAATTACAACACATAGCCAGAGTCCTGGGCCCAGATAAAGATACGGTATTGATCTTGGTAGACCCAACTGTGCAACTTCTCTGTATTGCTACGGGGGGGAGGTTGCAGAGGGTCTGGAAGCATTGCAGTTTGCTAAATCAAATAAGCTGTACCCCACTCACAATTTGATGCCGAGAGTATGGAATAAGGTTAGGGCAGTGCAACAAGTTGAGGGATACACCAGGTTCAGCCCAATTTGGGGGAATAAGCGGTACGTGGAGTTGGAGAAACTACAATATAGCTCAAAATAGAAACAATATGGGATCACTCATATGACTCAAATATTTAGGGATGGCAAGCTACTCTCCTTCCATGCTTTACAACTAGAATTTGCACTCCCCTCATTCATGCAATTTTATTACCAGCTTCAGAATTCCGTTAAGGCCTAAATGGAAATTGACGCGTGGACGCAGAGTCCCACACTAATTTTCAATTACATGCATGAGGTGACCTCTTACATGGGGTTTATCTCATGCAGATACTCCATGTTACTCAATAAGCCCCTTCCTGACAGCACCGCAGCTGTGATATCCAGATGAGAAAAAGTGTGGGAGCATTTGAAGAAGACCAATGGGAGAATGCTCTTGCAGCGGTTCCCCTGTGTTCTTTGAATGTGGCCCAAAGTTTATCCCAATTGTATGTGCTTTTATGTGTCCACTATAATGGGGGTGCGTGATGAACCATCTTACACTAAATGCATAGGGGATCATGGAGACTTGATCCATATGGTGTGGAGGGGCCCCAAACTGCACATATATTGGACGGAGGTGATGGGGATTATTTTTTTATGTTAAACATGTGTTGTTTATTGAACAGTATTGCAGAGATTACAGTCACAGTAGAAAGCACCGAACATTCAAAAGGTGCTGCGTCATAGCCATAACAGTACATAAAGAAATATTTCTTCATCGCAATAGACAATAGGTATCATAGCTGAGCAAAGTTATATCACAGACATGTCATCTATTGCAACAGTACTCCAAAGTTCCTAATTACACATGTCAGCCTCTTGCAACCACCTATCCCAGATTTTATTGTATTTAGCTGGGCATCCCCTATTTTTATATATTAATTTTTTATATGGGAGTGTTAGATTAACTTCACGTTTCCAATCTTCTACCTTGGGTGGAAGGGGTCTCATCCACTGTCTAGCTATCACTTTTCTAGCAGAAAACAAGGTTTCCTGTAGGAAAGTCTTGGTAAATTTATCCAGTACTTCGGGAAATATCCCTAGGAGACCGGGTTTGGGGTCGAGAGCCAAGGGTGAACCCATGACGTCGTGTAGAAAGGATACTATTTGTTTCCAAAGTTCCTGGAGTTTGGGGCAAGACCAGATAAGGTGGAAGAAAGTCCCGGTCTCAAGGGTACATATCGGGCATAACACAGATTGATTTGTATTATATTTGGCGGTCCTAAGGGGGGTGAGGTATGCTCTATGAACTATGTAAATTTGAGAAAGCCTATCTTGGAGCCTGGGGGACACCATCTTGCACGTTTCCAGAGCCTCCTCCCATTCCTCGTCTGTCAGCTCACCTACATCACCCTCCCAACGAGACTTTAAAGCATACGCTAGTCTCGCCGAGACGGGGGCCGCGAGCATACCATAGAAGCATGAAATAAGCTTTTTGGAGTCTGTATCCTTCACTATGGCAACAATAGGGTTGGGAGCAAACTGTGGCGGTGACTGCGGAAACTGTGCCCTAAGTGCGTGCTGAACCTGAAGGTACTGAAATAGCATATTGCCTGGAACACCAAATTCCTCCTGCAGTGTTTGGAACGTTTTAACAGTTCCACCGTGAATCAGGTGATGCATGTAGTATATTCCCCTTGAGACCCATAACTGAACACCCTGGATTTTTTGAAGTTCTGGTAATTGTTTGTTATGCCAAATTGGGGTATAGTCATTTGGTGACATTACATTCAATTTAGTTAACGCTAGTTCCCAAATTCTCCTGTAGTGAAAAAGCATGGAGTGTTTACCTGGTCCTAGTGTAGAGCCCCCGACTCCTGTCGAAATAGCAGCTATCGGATCATCAGCAATTTGCGCCCAAGGGGGGCAGAGAAGGGTAAGAAAGCGTTGTTTATCAGTCTTGTCCACATGAAAGAGTTGAGACAATTGTGAGGCAACATAATAGTGATTTAGATCGGGAAGGGCCATACCACCCATATCTGTCGGGCTTTTCAGAGCCTGCCATGCAAGCTTGTGCCTATTAGTCCCCCATACAAAGGGCCTAAGAAGACTTTCAAGGGATTTAAAATATTTTAGTGGCAAGTATACCGGGGTGTGCCACAACATATACAGTAGTTTAGGTAATAAAACCATTTTAATCAAATTAATGCGCCCCCAAACCCCAAGGGGGAGACGAGACCAGGCTTGAATTTTATTGCGAACTAGGGAGAATAAAGGTTCTATATTCAACGTTATATAATCTGCTGGATTCCTAGAGACATATACACCCAGATACTTAATAGTTCCAACCCGCTGAAGAGGCAGACTGGCCTGAGATTCCGACTGTGGAAAACTGTCAATGGGTAAGATTTGGGATTTTCCCCAGTTTATGCGAAGACCGGAAAAGCTACCAAACCACTCGATCATGCGTAAGGCTTTTGCGAGGGAGGGGCCAGAGTCCGCTAAGTATAGCAGCGTGTCATCAGCATATTGACTGATTTTTTCCATCAGATGACCCACCGTCAGTCCCCTGATCTCAGGGTCTGCATGGATCGACACCGCCAAGGGTTCTGCAACCAAAGCATAAAGTAGTGGGGATAGTGGGCACCCCTGCCTGGTACCTCTACTGAGGCCAAACGCCTGGGAGGACCATCCATTTGCCACCACCTTGGCTGTTGGGTGTTGATACAGTAGCTTCACCCACCTAATAAAGTTAGGTCCAAAGCCGTAACCCTCCAGGCACCTCCAAAGGTACCCCCACTCCACAGAGTCGAATGCCTTGGCCGTGTCAAGCGACACCACCACCCGCTCACCCACTTCCTCATGTGTAGCCTGTAGATTAATATATAGCCTGCGTAGATTGAACGACATATTCCGACCCGGCATGAATCCCGCTTGATCAGCCTGAATCAGGGTAAGGATCACGCCGTTCAATCGAGCAGCAAGTACCTTAGCTAAAATCTTAATATCTACCTGCAATAGGGAGATTGGGCGGTAGGATTCTGGGAAACCTGGGTCTTTGCCTGGTTTGGGTATTAAAACTATCGTTGCTTCCCTCATAGAGGGCGGTAGTGTCAGGGTATCAAAAAGACACCCGTAGAGGACGAGAAGCTTTGGCGCCAGTATTTCTTGGTAACAGGGATAAAATTCAATGGGAAGACCATCTGACCCCGGTGATTTGGATCTTGCAAATTCCGCAATGGCACATACTATTTCATCAGTAGTTAGGGGAGCCTCAAGAGCCTGCACCTGATCCTCAGTTACTTGGGGGAGGGAAACTTGGGCTAGGAATCTGTCCATCGGGGTAGTCTCGTCGGATACCGTAGTAGTGTATAAGTCCGCGAAAAAGTCCCGAAATCTAGCTGTTACCTCAGAAGGGTCTGTGATCACCGTATCTCCCTGTCCACACAGAGAGATAACAATCGGGGGTCTATCTTCCTTATGCACTAAATATGCGAGCAGCTTTCCAGCTCTTTCCCCGGATTCAAAATATTTTTGTTTAGTAAAAAAAAGTTTCTGCCGAGCCTTTTCATGTTGTATTTGGGAAACTACCCTCGACTGTAGTCTGAGTGCGTCCGTGTTTGCCGTAGACGGATCATTTATGTATGTGTGTTCTATGGAGCTTAAATCCGCCACAGCCTTAGTAAAGGCATTCGCCGAATCAGCCTTAAGTCTATAAATGTGGGTAGTCATTACCGAACGAGCATGCAGTTTAAATGTGTCCCACACGGCCGGAACCGAGGCCGTGTGGTCATTTTCCCCAAAGAACCTTATCCACTCTGCCTCTATGGTGTCATCCTCGGGCAACAATGACAGCCAGAACGGATTTAACCGCCACGTCCGTGGGGGCCTATTTAGGGGTACTCCAAGCACTACAGAGTAAGGGCTGTGGTCCGAAAGCAGTCTGGGGCAAAACATTACTTCCATGAGTCTGGGAGTAAGTTGTTGAGATATTAATATAAAGTCAATACGCGATAGGGAACCATGGGTGGGTGAGAAGCATGAGTATTCTTTCTTTTGAGGGAATTTGTGTCTCCAAGTGTCTACGAGATGAATGGTGGCTAGGAGCTTGGAGAGCCTAGTGGTTCCCGCTTGCCCCGCCATCAACTCGGGGGGCTTGAGCCTATCCAGTGAAGGATTAAGCGTAGTGTTGAAATCCCCCAACCAGATTACAGGAACCGCAGGGTGCCTGGTCATATAGGACAGTCCCTCAACAATTAATGCCATAGTGAATGGTGGGGGGATATAAAAGGCCATAATAAGGTAGGGTTCCCCATACAGCTTAGCATGCAGAAAAACAAACCTGCCCTGCGGGTCAGTAAGAACCTCGCAGAGCTCAAAGTGGACAGACTATAGCACCGAAACCCCCCTCGAGTGAGACGTGTAGGTGGAATGAAACGCCCACCCAATCCAAGGGCGCTTAAGGGCCATCTGCATTCCACCCTCCACGTGTGTCTCAAGCAACACCATCACCTCCGCCCTTTGTTTCTTAAGGAACGTGAAGGCTGCTGCGCGCTTAATTTTATCACGCAGGCCCCTCACATTCCAGGTAAGAAATCGTACAGATGCCATGTAAAGTCATATACAGTAATGAATACAGCCAGCGTTCCACATAACAGCTCCCATGTAAGCGCACCCCTATACAATAGTTCTCGATCAAGCCCAGCTAGGGACTGCATAGGTATTATTTGTAATAAACATTCGGTAAAAGCAACACATAGTCCAATTATGTACTCCAACTCATTTATTGTAATCTTCTGCATGAAAACCCAAACCAACCTACCCCCCTCCCCCCGCCCTACCCTGCACCTGCCCCAACTTGTGCGGGTATATTCCCTCAAAAACCAAAAATGCCTGGCTGGGAAAACCAGTTTCATTGAATCAGAAAAAAAAACATATGACAATAAATCTGAGAGAGAGTTGTAGCCACCGGTACCAGAAGGCTAAATGAGATAGGCCATCCTGCATAACAGCACACACCCAGCAGGCAATAGAGCAGGTTTTCGCTGCACTATGCAATTGGTCCGTAGGACTAACATATTTCCCTTGCTCCGGGAGAAAAGAGAGAAAAAATATTTTTTTTTAAATAAAACGAACAGGTATGTATGTAGAAAAAGTCCCTCAGTGGGCACACCAAAAAAAAGGAAAAACTTCCATAAACGTTGACACCACCAGCAGGCGTGAGAATTCTTCCTCCGTCTGTCCCGGGAGTGGAAAGCTTCTGTCTAGGCCTAGCAGACCTCAAAGTATAAAGGGCCCAGAAGTCCCGGACGCCACAGATGCCAGCATCCTAGCGATGGTGGAGCAGGATAAGGAAATCGGGTAACATGCTATGGCTCCAGGACACCAGGGGAAAAAAAGAAAAGAGCTTAGCTCACCCATCCCGCAGTTTCTCAGACAGCTCTATCCTGAGTCGCTCTGTGTTCCAGCCATGCTACGACCTCCCTGGGTTGTTCAAAGAAGAGTGCCCGGTCTCCGGCCTCCACTCTGAGGCGCACTGGGAATAGCATAGAATATTTCACTTGTTGCGCACGTAGTAATCTTTTGGCCTCCATGAAGCTCTGTCGGCGTTTCTGGATTTCCGCAGAAAAATCAGGAAAGATTGCCACTTTAGTATTGCCGACAGGCATGTTACATTTTTCCCTGGCCATGCGCAGGGCAGCATCTCTATCCTTATAGTTCAAGAGCTTTGCAATAAAGGTGCGCGGGGGTGCACCCTGAGGTGGAGGTCTGGCAGGCATACGATGCGCGCGCTCCACCGCCAGCATGGGGGAGAAAGACTCTCGGCCATATGTGTTAATCAGCAATTGTTCCAGAAAAGTGGTTGGGTCTTTACCTTCTGCTCCTTCTGGAAGGCCAATCAATCGGATAATGCATCTACGTATGCGATTTTCCATTTCGTCCTGCTTAGCAAGCATTAAGTCTATTTGTTTCTGCATGTGGTCAGAATCATTTTGCAATGGCGGGAGAGCGTCCTCCACACTGCTAATACAGGCCTCAGTATCCCTTACCCGTTCACGCAGCTTCTGAAAGTCCTGCCGTATTAAGGAGATGTCCATTTGCACTTCCTCAATTTGGGATGTAAGGAATGTGCGGCATAGTGTAATAGCCTCAAGAAGCCTGTCTGTGTCTCCCGCCGCACGCGGTCCTCCCGTCTCCTCCGCGCCGCCATTTTCCTCCCCCTCCTCACTTACATGTCGGCGGTATTGTGACAGCCTCGCTGCCGCAGATCGCTGGGATTTCGAGGGAGACATGGTCACCGGAGTGAAGGGAAGCCTTCCAGACCCGTTCGGGTGAGTATTTGTGCTGTGGTGTCGCAGGATTAATGTGGGAGACAGGATTACTCAGCGGAGCTCCGGAGATACACGTCCTACGTCATCCAAGGTCAGGCCACGCCCCCGGTGATGGGGATTATTAATCGTGTATTTCAGATTCATCTTGTAGAACACCCTAAACTATGCCTGTTGGGAATTATAGATGAAGTCCCGGTGGAGGAGACCTCTAGACTAGCTATAGCTAGGGCCCTTTTCCAGGCAAGGAAATTAATTTTGAGGTACTGGAAATCACAGATCACCCCATGGTGAAGGAGTGGTTGACGCAAATGGGTGACACTATAAGGCTGGGAAAATGTATCTACCAACACAGGGGTAGTGCAACAAAATTTGAAAAAATGTGATTATGGACCGCTTACTCATGTAACTTGGCTGCAGTGGCGAAAGGGCTGGATCCTCTAGGGGGCCTTGGTTGTTTCAGCTACTCTGTGACCGAATGTATTCCATTGTTGCAACTGAATCTTATGTGGTTGAAATGTGATACTGTGTACCCTGCCTGCACTGTGTTAGCAACTGTACTATAGCTGCATTGTATTTTATACTGTGTACACCACCAGAAGTGTAGTAGAAACTGTATTAGATACTGTGTACACCGCCTGCACTGTATTAGCTAGCAACTGTACTACAGATGCATTGTATTTTATACTGTGTACACCACCAGAAGTGTAGTAGAAACTGTACACACTTCAGGCAGTGTACACAGTATCTAATACAGTGTGTACAGTTTCTACTACACTTCTGGTGGCATATACAATACAGTGCAGCCGTAGTAAAGTTTCTACTACTTTTCTGGTGGTGTACACAGTATCTAATACAGTGTGTACTGTTTCTACTACACGTCTGTTGGTGTACACAGTATACAATACAGTGCAGCCGCAGTAGAGTTGTTAATACAGAGCAGGTGGTGTACACAGTATCTAATACAGTGTGTACAGTTCTACTACACCTTTGGTGGTGTACACAATACAGTGCAGCCGTAGTACAGTTTCTACTATTTTTCCTGTGGTGTACACAGTATCTAATACAGTGTGTACAGTTTCTACTACACTTCTGGTGGTGTACACAATACAGTACAGCTGTAGTACAGTTAATACAGTGCAGGTGGTGTACACAGTATCTAATACAGTGTCTACTACACTTCTGGTGGTGTACACAGTATAAAATACAGTGCATCCATAGTACAGTTGCTAATACAGTGCAGGCGGTGTATAGTATCTAATACAGTGTGTACAGTTTCTACTACACTTCTGGTGGTGTACACAATACAGTGCAGTTGTAGTACAGTTTATACTAATTTTCTGGTGGTGTACACAGTATCTAATAGTGTGTACAGTTTCTACTACATGTCTGGTGGTGTACACAATACAGCCATAGTAGCGTTTCTACTAATTTTCTGGTGGTGTACACAGTATCTAATACAGTGTGTACAGTTTCTACTACTTTTCTGGTGGTGCACACAGTATCTCATATTGTATTCCACAGTATTAGCAACTGTATTATGTCTACACTGTGTTTTATACGGTGTACACCACCAAAAGTAGTAGACACTGTACACACTATATTAGATACTATGTATACCGCCTGAAGTGTACAGTAGACCATTACACCACGGGATGCACTGTAGATATAGGCTACACTGGATGCAGAGTATATATATATATATATATATATATATATATATGAGAGACTGTATATATACTGTATATAAAGACACTGCCTGAAGTGTATCTCAAATACATTACCACTAACTGAATAATCTGCGTGCTTAATCTGAATCAAGCTATCTCTCCATCCACACCAACAACACTACACAGGGCTGCCGTGTAGGCAGCCTTATATAGTGTGGGGTGTGAACTTAGTTCCCCTGAGCCATGATTGGCCAAAGGCACCCTGCCTTTGGCCAATTATGGCTCTCTTATGGCTCTCTTAGCAGAGGATGCTGGGATTGGCCAAAGCATGCAGCTCAGGTGCATGCTTTGGCCAATCATCATACAGCAATCATCTCGCACTGCATTATGGGGCGTTCCTCCGCTCTCAAATTTCCCGCAAATGCCCCATAATGTTCACTCTTCGGGCAAATACCCGATGTTCGAGTTGAACATATGTTCGTCCCGAACATCAAGCTCATCCCTAGTCTCTACCAGCTTTGCACTTCTAGACAGTGACATTTTTGCTCATTCTTCTTTGCAAAATAGCTCAAGCTCTGTCAGATTGGATGGGAGAGTGTCTGTGAACAGCAATTTTCAAATCTCGCCACAGATTATCAATTGGATTTAGGTCTGGACTTTTACTGGGCTATTCTAACACATGAATATGCTTTGATCTAAACCATTCCTTTGTAGCTCTGGTTGTGTGTTTAGGGTCGTTGTCCTGCTGGAAGGTGAACCTCCGACCCAGTTTCAAGTCTTTTGCAGACTCTAAAGCCCCATCAGATCTTTCTGCTAATGTTTTCCTTCAAATTTACCAAAACCATATAATATGAGGTCAAACCTTAGGAGCTTCAATTTGTATGCAATCGGGCAGGCCCTTGCACTACATGGTTTTGGTAAATCTGAAGGAAAAAATCTGCAGAAAATCTGATAGTGTGTATGGGGCTTAACAGGTTTTCTTCTTAGCCCCTGTACACACGGTCGGAGATTTCCACAACCAAATCCGTCGGATTTTGTCCGTCGGATCTTGTCCTAAACTGTTGCATACACACGGTCGGACAAAGTTGGCGAAAAATCCGATCTTTCAGAACGTGATGACGTAATTTCGTAACAATGGGACTACATTCAGGCTAGTAGCCAATAGCTTTGATGTAGGAATTTGATCTGAGCATGCGTGGCACTTGGTCCGATCAAAATTCTCTACACATGATCGGAGTATGTCCGATCGGCCCAGTTGGTCGGGAAATATTTCCAACATGTTGGAAAATTGGGTCCGACGGATATTCCGCCGGAATCAGTCCGATGCATACCACACACAGTCGGATTATCCGACGACACGGTCCGATAGGACACATTCCGACGGATTCTCCGACCGTCTGTACAAGGGCTAAGATTGCCCTGTATTTGGCTCCATCCATGTTCCCATCAACTCTGACCAACATCTCTGTCCCTGCTGAAGAAAAGCATCTCCACAACATGATACTGCCACCACCAAGTTTCATGGTGGGGATGGTGTGTTCAGGGTGATGTGCAGTGTTAGTTTTCCGCCACAATAGCATTTTGTTTTTAGGCCGAAAAGTTCAATTTTGCTCTCATTTCACCAGAGCACCTTCTTCCAAGTTTGCTGTGTTTCCCACATGGCTTCTTGCAAACTGCAAACAAGACTTCTCATGACTTTCTTTCAACAATGGCTTTCTTCGTGCGACTCTTCCACAAAAGTCAGATTTGTGGAGTGCATAACTAATAATTGTGCTGTGGACAGATTCTCCCACAGTTGTGGATCTCTGCAACTCCTCCAGAGTTACCATGGGACTCTTGGCTGCTTCTTTGATTAATGCTTTACTTACCCAGCCTTTCAGTTTAGGTGAACGGCAATGTCATGGTAGGTTTGCAGTTGTGACGTACTCTTACCATTTTCGGATGATGGATTGATCAGTGCTTCATGAGATGTTCAAAGCTTGGGGTATTTTTCTATAAACTTTATCCCTGACCTGTCTGGTGTCTTCCTTGGCCTTCATGATGCTGTTTGTTCACTAAGATTCCCTAACAAACCTATGAGGACTTCACAGAACAGCTGTATTTATACTGAGATTAAATTACACACAGGTGGACTCTATTTACTAATTAGGTGGCGAGATATTTATTTGTAAAAAAAACTAAAACCATTTATTATTTTCCTTCCACTTCACAATTATGTGCCACTTTGTGTTGGTCTATCACATAAAATCCCAATAACAATGTTTTCGGTTGTAACATGACAAAATGTGGAAAATTTCAAGGGGTATGAATACTTTTTAAAGGCACTGTATACAGTTAGGTCCATATATATTTGGACACAGGCACAATTTTCATAATTGTGGCTCTGTATGCCACCAGAATTAAATTCAAATTAAACAATCAAAATACATTTGAAGTGCAGACTTTCAGCTTTAATTCAAGGGATTGAACATAAAGACCAAGTACAAATTTTAAGAACTGCAACAATTTTCATACACAGTCCCTCCCCCCATTTTGTAATTGGACAAATGAATATAATCAGAAATATAATGTTAATTTTTAATATTTAGAATTTATCCAGCTGCTTCTATCTTCTGCCACATCATCAATAAACACCAATGACCCAGCGCCACTGGAAGTCATGCATGCCCATGCCATCACACTGCCTCCAGCATGTTTGACAGATGACGTGTGCTTTAGATCATAAGCTGTTCCAAGCCTTCCCAATACTTTTTTTCTTCCCGTCATTTTGGTATAATCTTAGTTTCATCTGTCCAAAGAATGATTTTCCAAAACTGGTCTGGCTTTGGAGATTTTTTGGCAAAGTCTAATCTGGATTTTCTATTCTTGCACCTTGTGGTGAACCTTCTATATTTGCTCTTGTGAAGTCTTCTCTTGATTGTAGACTTTGACAATGATACACACACCTCCTGGAGCGTGTCCGTCACTTGTCTGGATGTTGTGAAGGAGTTTTTCTTTACTGCACTTCCAAGTGCAATTGCAGTGCAAAGTGGATTTACTTTTCGTAAATAACCCCCCAATGTCTTCACATTTTCGAGTTTAGTTTTAAGGCTACTTTCACACTGAGGCGCTTTACAGGTGCTACAGTACTAAAAATAGCGCCTGTGTAGTGCCTGTAAAGAGCCTCTCCTGTGTCTCCAGTGTGAAATGCTAAATACATGTGCCTTGCCAGTAACTCAGAATATTGCAGCCAAAAGATTGTACATGACAGTCAGGTAACTAGCATTTGTCAAAGGAGAAAGCAGCAAAGGCAACCTCAATGTTTCTCTTAAAGTGGTTGTAAACCCTTACAAACCACTTTGACCTACAGGTAAGCCTAGATTAAGGCTTACCTGTAGGTCCAAGAAGCATCTCCTAAACCTAAACCTTTTATTCCCCTCTGTGTCTCCTCAGGACAGGAAGCGATGCAAAATATCTCCAACAGGAACTAATGAAAAAAACAAAAATACCTTTGCTTTTGTAGGGAAGGGTTAGAACTTTTGACAGGTTTTTATTGGTGTCTGTTCTTTCCTGTCCATGTGATGACCCCCTCCCCATCATTAGTATGGGTGTCACAAGGACAGAAAGTGAGAGAAAATATTGTGGTCAGAGGAAGAAAAAAAAACAACCTGAAAGAAATTTTAATAGTTCCCCATCTAAAACCCAAAAAACTGTCATTGTCAAACAGCTCATTACCCCCATTTGTCAGTTCAAGCCCTTAAAATCCCAGTGGCATACTTAAAAAAAAAAAAAAGTTGATTAAATCACTATAAAAAAAAAAAATAGTATACACACACACACACACACACTATATACACAGTCCTGTCCCCTCATCACAACGTTCAGCCAGTTCCAGGAATAATGTTTTTTTTTTAACTGGATTTCACAGCAGTGCTCAGTGTCGAATCTAAAACTACTGAAAGAAGCTGACCCCTCCTGGGCACCAAGGAAAAGAAAAATTGAAAATATTTCGGGAGATTAAAGCTGAGCGTAAGTCTACATATTCTGGAATCCACATTAATTATTAAGGCACCCTGCCACGAAACGTAATTGGCTGCTGTCTAAGCAGAGTGCTGATTTTTTTCTTTTTTAGGTTAACATTATGAAATGTATTTGATTTTCATCTTGGGTTTAAAAGAGATTATTTTAATGAATACACATGGCAGTCACATGGCAATGACTCAACATGGAGTTGCCTTTTTTTGAAGTTCTAGTCTCTGCTAGTCTGACAAAAACAAAGCAGGAGGAGTAGAGATAACCACAGCTTTTGTCGCGGAGTTGAGCATCCGAAGTGCTGCAATTGGCTAAAACAGGAAAAAATTTTGTGTCCTCTGTTTGAGGCTGAGAACAAAGCTCTTGTTTAATCCTACTGTCCATTGAGACTTTATATTTTTTAAAGTAAAACTAAAGTCTCAGAAAAAATAAAACAAGATTTTTGGTTTACGGTAAAATCCTTTTCTTGGCATTGATGTATGCCACTGCTGAATAAATCCAGACGGGATGACCATGAAGTGTCCAGTCCTAGACTGCAGAGACTAAACATAGGGGCAGAAAGTCTAGAGTTTTTCCTGCGGAAGGAGAACCCTGGACTGAGCAGTAGCTAGAAGGAGACCTAGATTCAAGAGCCTACATCTGAAGGTGCAGGATCTAATGCCGCGTACACACGACTGGAATTTTCGATGGACTAGGTCCGACGGTCTTCCCGATGGACTTTCGGCGGAGGTCCAACGGACTTTCTGAACGAGCGGACTTAGCCACACATGACCGGACTAAGTCCATTCCAAAGTCCGTTCATTTTGAACGTGAAGACGTAAGACGGGACTAAACAAGGAAGTTCAATAGCCAGTAGCCAACAGCTGCGTCGTATTTGGTCTGTCGGACTAGCACACAGATGAAGATTTTTTCAGATTTTTAGTCTGTCGGATAGATTTGAAACATGTTCTATTTCTAGGTCAGTCTGATTTTTTATTTTTTAAAAGCGGTCGGACTAGCCCACACAGGATCGGATTGTCCGATGGACTGATCCCGTCGGACCTAGTCTACCGGAAAGTCCGGTCGTGTGTACGCAGCAACTGAACCTTTGAAAAAGTTTACTTAACATTAACTTATAAAATCTATGCGGTTTCCTCAGTAAGGTCTTGTACACATGGGCATGCTTAAGAGTACACCTGTGCAAGGGTCATGTTTGCCCGCATCGGGATGCACTGGTGTTGTGTGAACCCCTATGCAGGTAGTCCCATTCATGTCAATTGACTGCACGGCACACAGCCGCTGCTCATAATTTGACAGCCGTGCAAGTGAGAGTGCGCAGCTGCAAATGCAGTTTGTGTTCAGGGCCACGCACCTGCAAATCTGTCAAATTAGGAGCAACGGCCGTGTCCATTCTCCCAATTTGTGTAGAAACAATTAAATCTTTTTTTTTCTTAGAAAAATTACTCCTTGAAAGGGCAGCAGGGAGATCTGCTAATCATTGGTAGATGGGACAGGGATAAAGATAGAGTTGAAATTCTATCTTGCAGCCCTTGGGCATCACATCCATTATGCTTTAAAGTGTTACTAAACCCAGGACCCTGCATTCACTATATCTGGTCTCCCAGAGGCGGTTGTAGGCTTTGTGAGGCCTTAAGCAAAACTTAGACATAAGGCCTCATTCAGGCCCATAATGGGAAAAATAATTCAAGTGATAAAAATTAACTGTGTGCCCCCCAGAGCGCTGCCGACTTCCCTCCTCTTTTCTCCCGCTGACTGCTGTGGGGGTCAGGAAAAGGAGCCGGTAAATAGGACATTTTCTAAATTAACACAGTGAGTGATCAGTACTGATTACTCACTGTGTTCATTCATAACTGAAGTATAGTATTACTATACTTACTTGCTTCAGTTTATGAATTACTATGTTTACTATGCTTCAGTTTATGAATTCATCTGCAGTGCAGCTAAGGCTACAGAGAAAGGGACTGGGGGAAGGGTTTCCTCAGTCCCTTTATCTTTCTCAAAAGTGACACTTAAGGGGTTTGTTTAGACCCCTCATATCTCATCAAAGAAACCAAAAAACTCTCACCAAAATATAATAAAAAAAAAATTGTTTTAGAATTTATAATCAGGCTAAAAAGCCATGCCCATAATAAAAGGCTAAAAAGCCACACCCATAAAAGCCATAGCATAATTAAGCCACACTCATTGTTTTCTTTGGTGCGCTGTGTATGCCACAGGTCAGAATCTCCCTAGTGGGGGTCCCAGTGCATTACATTTGCCCATGATGCCATTATGATGGCACTGTTCAATGGCAGTAAACATGAGGAGAGGAAAGTGGAGGGAATGGAGGTGAGTAGTATGTACATGAGAGGGGTGCGGAGTGTACGGCGGTGGGTAGTATGTACATAAGAGGGGTGTGGAGTGTATGGTGTTGGGTGGCATGAAGATTAGAAGGGTGTGGAGTGTATGGTGGTGGGTAGCATGTACATGAGAGTGGTGGGAAGTGTATGGCGGTTGGTAGTAAGACATGAGAGGGGTGCAGATGGTATAAAGGTGGTATATGGTGTGAATGAGCCCTAATTTATTGCAACATTACTGCAGGGGTCACTTTGCAGTGGCATGCATTGAACAACTTATGTTAGCAGCACAGCACCAGAACTGGCCTCTCCTACACTGCACTGTTCTCACCGCCCCTCCCCCATGTTAAGACCCTTCCTCAAGTCCCAAGTTCTTCCAAAATGCTGACAGCTCACCTCCTTCCACACATCCAAACAAACTCCTGTATGTGCGTCCATGCACGCCTCCTGGCGGGTTCAGTAGCAGCCATCAGCTATCAGCTCCGCCTCCACCTCTACAATTTGTCTGCATGTGTTCTGTCAGAATCGGCAACCTGGGAACACAGGCAGCGCTGGAGGACAGTGAGAAGGGGTGCTGGAGAGTGCCGAGGGAGGTGGAGGAAGATGCTTCAGGTCGGCGCGGCACTGATAATATAGAAGTGCAGCGCTTTATACTGACCCTTTACGGGCTCACCCGCTCACACCGCCAGCTTGGGGACAATCTCTCCCACTCCCACAAACATGTCAGGCAAATTAAGTGGCTGCGAGGCCCCTGCGAGTGTGAGCTAATTAGACAGCCTAATTAGAGAGCCGCCTCTGTGGTCTCCTACAGAACATGGAAATGCAATTATTTTAGTAAATATAAACTCTTCAGCAGTATGTGACTTCTACCGTTGTCCAGCCGAGCACTCACTAAAGCTTGTAGGAGGAGTTTTCATTATCCTCTGACTGTCCTATGAGGCTGCATGATCACTGACCTGTCTGGACAGCGCTGATTGGCCCTGCGCTGATCACATGCACCCTCCCAGAATTTTTTTTAAAACCCTCTAGTAATATACACCAAACTGAGCATGTGCGGAGTGCCCCCAAGGCTTTGTACTATGAGGAGATGGACTAGGGACAGTGGAAGAAGAGAAGACCAGATCAAACTGCCTTTTTACACAATGTGCAGGATTAACCACTTAGGTCCCATAGTGAGTATAACAAGCATGCTTTACTGCATATACAGACTGATTTTACTGTTGTGGGTATAGTAACACTTTAAAGTGGTGTTTCCGCCAAAAAAAAAAAGGAAATTGATTTTTTTTTAAACTCGCCTCTAAATGCCTGTTGCTAGGGGGTCCCTCGTAGTCTGCCTCCTTCAGTGCCTGGGCACCCAACGTCACTTCCCCTTGGCGCAGTCAGTCATCTGGGACACGTGACAGGTCCCGGATGACTGCGCGGTGTACCACGGCGCACAGCGCCGCTCGCACATGTGCAGTGGGCACCCGGCTGTGAAGCCACAGCCAGGTGTCCACAGTAGGAATGCCAGCGCCGCCGACCGGAGGGGGGGACGAGCGGAGCTTCGTTCCCCCACATCGCTTGACCCTGGGACAGGTAAGTGTTTGTAGCTGCTGACTTTAATTTTTTTTTTTAAGGGGCACCCCACTTTAAGTTTAGGCGATTGTAAATGCTAACAGATGCCCCTCAATTTTTGGAAGTGGGTGTGTCCCCTCATGTTCCACAGGTCTGGAAAGTTTTGGCATCCAAGGTTTGAGACCTGAACTAGCTAGAATGAAAAAGAAAAAAACGAAGTGTATGACCAGCATAAAAATAAGCTTCTTTTGGGTGACAGGCGATTCTGGATGCGTGATTTTACATGATCGTCGCCCACTGAATCGTGGTAAAATCTTGCCTTAGGCTCCGTTCACATCTAGGCATTTTTCTGTTCTAAGCTTCAGCTCTAAAAACGCCCAACAAGACAGATCCAATTCATTTCAATGGTCCCTGTTGATCATATGAGCGTTCTGTCACCTAAAACAAAACGCCCGTTGCTAAAAAAAAAAAAAGTACATTAGCTTCTTTTTTGGCACATTACAGGCATTTTACTGCTTTTACATTGGTGACTTGTCAACTTCAAAACACCAGTACAAAAACTATGCAAAAAACGCCTGAAAATTAACAACGCCTAGATGTGAACGGAGCCTAACTGGATAATATTTGGCTACCTAAAGTACAGTTCACCATAAACAGTTTCCATGTTTATTTTTACAGAAAATGCTTGCTTTCACTTTTTGTAATTTTTTTTGGAATATCAGCCACTCCCGGTCTACTTTGACTTGCTAGAGCAATGCCTGCACACCATTGCTCAGGACGGGCTTCCCAACAATGATAGGAATGGACCATGTCTTTGCAATGTGTGTCTTGAAGCCTCCAATAGAAGTGATTTCAGGCAAGGTGACAATGAAGGAGCAGAAATGAGAAAACAGTGCTCCTGTGACAATAAGAAGTGACTGAACTAGACCCTTAATGGCAAGATCACCAGAAATAAACTGAACTAAAGATGAAAATTAAATAGACTGAAAACAACCTTTGGAATTACATTAACATATGAAAGTATGTGTGATCTCTCAACCCCTTAGTATAAGGGCTCATGCATATAGATCTGTAATTTATATGGATCTAAACCCAACAGCATTGTATGTTATGGGCTCATGCACACTGATCTGTCTTGGTGTGCAGTGTTAGTTGCATACACCAAAACTAGAAAAATCTTCAAATCTCTGTTCATGCCATTATGTATAGATTGTATTTTATGTTGTATGCATGTAAATGTCTGTGCTTAATGAAGCACAGCGACCCTATTGGCTTCCGCCAGCGCTCAAGGCCAACAAATATCAGTATCAAAAATGAAAATATCAACAATATGTAGACGTTTACATCTCCCCCTGAATGAGTTATTCATGCAGTGGCTATGTACATTCAAAATGACCTTGAGTCATTCAGAATCAGCAGAGGTCATTGTACGCATGTGTCTCAATAAAAGACTCATTTAGGGGGAGATGTAAACATCACTAGTGTGTAATCCGTGGTGGTGCTACTGGCTACACATTTTTGACATTTTTTTACATGTTGATCCTGAGCAGTGGCGGCCGGACAACAAGGACCAAAAGCTGTACACATGGAAACATTAGCACAAACATTACACGTGTACAACATACAGACTTTTACACAGCATCCTACCCCTGTGGGAATTAGCCCTAACACTGTCTGGGAACTGCAGAAACGCATGCTTAACCAGTTGCCGACCGCCGCACGCCGATGTACGTCGGTAGAATGGCACGGGCAGGCATAAGGACATACATGTACGTCCCTTGCCTCCCGCGGGTCGGGGGCCCGATCGGGCCCCCGCCCGGTGCCTGCGGCGGCCGGTTTTCGTCCGGGAGCGATCCGGGACGAGGGGGCGGCCATTCATTCATGGCCACCCCCTCGCGATCGCTCCCGACGAATAGAAATCCCCGGTGACATCACTTCCTCTCCTGTAATGTGAACACAGGAGAGGAAGTGATGTATTCTCTCCTCCGTGTCGGTATTTTTCGTTCCGACACGGAGGAGAGCGGATCGGTGAGTTGCACCAACACTCTACACACACAGTAGAACATGCCAGGCACACTCACACCCCCCCTTTACCCCCCGATCACCCCCCCAATTACCCCTGCCCCCCAGTCACAGTGACACCAATGTCATTTTTTTTTTTTTTTTTTTGCATTGGTGTCATTTGTGACTGTAATAACTGTTAGGGCAGTTAGGGTTAGCCCCCTTTAGTTCTAATGTACCCCCCTAACCCCCCCAATAAAGGTTTAACCCCATGATCACCCCCCGTCGCCAGTGTCACTAAGGCTGGGTTCACATTGCAGCGGTTTATGAGAACGAATGTGATTCGCACCGCACTGCAGTGCAAATCACATCCGATCTCTGTGCGATTCGAGTTCAGCCATTCGCCGCACCCGCCGCAAATTCGCACGGGACCCTTTTTTTGGCCCGCAGCAGAATCGGATCGCATGGGTGTTCACACCATGCGATCCGAGTTTGCAGATCGCACTGCGATATGCGAACTGATCTGGGGGTGTCAGTAACATTTCACTGACACTCCCAGCAGTTTGCATAGGGCAGTGTGAACTGCCGCCGGGAGGCATGTGATGCGGGAACCCGCCGCGGATTTGCGGCGTTTCCGCATCGCTCCAGTGTGAACCCAGCCTAATAAGCGATCATTTTTCTGATCGCCGTATTAGTGTCACAGGTGACGCTAGTTAGGCAGGTAGGTATTTAGGTTCGCCGCAGCTTTTTATAGCGCCAGGGACCCCCATATACTACCGCATAAAGCCCCCTGATTGCCCCCTAGTTAACCCTTTCACCAGTGATCACCATATAACTGTTACAGGTGACGCTGGTTGGTTAGTTATTTTTTTATAGTTTCAGGGCACCCGCCATTTATTACCTAATAAAGGTTTAACCCCCTGATCACCCGGCGGGTGTCATTTGTGACTAATAACTGTTAGGGAAGTTAGGGTTAGCCCCCTTTAGTTCTAAGGTACCCCCCTAACCCCCCCAATAAAGGTTTAACCCCGTGATCACCCCCCGTCGCCAATGTCACTAAGGCTGGGTTCACATTGCAGCGGTTTATGAGAACGGATGTGATTCGCACCGCACTGCAGTGCAAATCACATCCGATCTCTGTGCGATTCGAGTTCAGCCATTCGCCGCACCCGCCGCAAATTCGCACGGGACCCTTTTTTTGGCCCGCAGCAGAATCGGATCGCATGGGTGTTAACACCATGCGATCCGAGTTTGCAGATCGCACTGCGATATGCGAACTGATCTGGGGGTGTCAGTAACATTTCACTGACACTCCCAGCAGTTCGCATAGGGCAGTGTGAACTGCCGCCGGGAGGCATGCGATGCGGGAACCCGCCGCGCATTCGTGGCGTTCCCGCATCGCTCCAGTGTGAACCCAGCCTAATAAGCGATCGTTTTTCTGATCGCTGTATTAGTGTCACAGGTGACGCTAGTTAGGCAGGTAGGTATTTAGGTTCGCTGCAGCTTTTTATAGCGCCAGGGACCCCCATATACTACCGCATAAAGCCCCCTGATTGCCCCCTAGTTAACCCTTTCACCAGTGATCACCATATAACTGTTACAGGTGACGCTGGTTGGTTAGTTATTTTTTTATAGTTTCAGGGCACCCGCCATTTATTACCTAGTCTCACTAGTGTACCCCTAAATTTAGGGGTGTCTACTTTCCAAAATGGGGTCATTTGGGGGGGGTTTGTGCCATCTTGGCATTTTATGGCCTTCAAAACTGTAACGCCCTTAGAAAGCCTGAAGGCGGTGCTTGGTTTTCGGGGCCCCGTACGCGGCTAGGCTCCCAAAAAGTCCCACATATGTGGTATCCCCGTACTCAGGAGAAGCAGCAGAATTTATTTTGGGGTGTCATTTCACATATGCCCATGGCATGCGTGAGCAATATATCATTTAGTGACAACTTTGTGAAAAAAAAAAAAAAAAAAAAAAAAAGTTTGTAATTTTCCCGCAACTTGTGGCAAAATATAAAATATTCCATGAACTCAACATGCCTCTCAGCAAGTAGCTTGGGGTGTCTACTTTCTAAAATGGGGTCATTTGTGGGGGTTTTGTGCCATCTTGGCATTTTATGGCCTTCAAAACTGTAATAGGTAGTGAGAAGTGAACTCAAAAATTTACGCCCTTAGAAAGCCTGAAGACGGTGCTTGGTTTTCGGGGCCCCGTACGCGGCTAGGCTCCCAAAAAGTCCCACATATGTGGTATCCCCATACTCAGGAGAAGCAGCAGAATTTATTTTGGGGTGTCATTTCACATACGCCCATAGCATGTGTGAGCAATATATCATTTAGTGACAACTTTGTGTAAAAAAAAAAAAAAAATTTTTTTTTGTCATTATTCAATCGCTTGAGGCAAAAAAATAAAATATTCAATGGGCTCAACATGCCTCTTATCAATTTCCTTAGGGGGTCTACTTTCCAAAATGGGGTCATTTGGGGGGGTTTTGTACTGCCCTGCCATTTTAGCACCTCAAGAAATGAGATAGGCAGTCGTAAACTAAAAGCTGCGTAAATTCCAGAAAACGTACCTTAGTTTGTAGATGTGACAACTTTTGCGCAAACCAATAAATATACAATTATTGACTTTTTTTTTACCAAAGACATGTGGCTGAATACATTTTGGCCTAAATGTATGACTAAAATTGAGTTTATTGGATTTTTCTAATAACAAAAAGTAGAAAATATCATTTTTTTTCAAAATTTGCGGTCTTTTTACGTTTATATCGCAAAAAATAAAAATCGCAGAGGCAATCAAATACCATCAAAAGAAAGCTCTATTTGTGGGAAGAAAAGGACGCAAATTTTGTTTGGGTACAACATTGCATGACTGCGCAATTACCAGTTAAAGCAGCGCAGTGCCAAAGTGTAAAAAGACCTCTGGTCATTTACCAGCAAAATGGTCCGGTCTGAAAGTGGTTAAGGGGTTACAAACAATTAGCTGGATTCTGTAAAGCCTGTTATACACTATCAGATTTTCTGCTGATTTTTTTTTCCTTCAGATTTACCAAAACCATATAATATGAGGTCAGACCTTAGGAGTTTAAATTTGCATGCAATCAGGCAGGCCCTTGCGCTACATGGTTTTAGTAAATCTGAAGAAAAAAAAAAATCAGCAGAAAACCTGTTAGTGTGTATGGGGCTTTAAGGTTTTTTTTTCTGTGAATTGGTGGAGAGGTCACTTTTGGATGGAACTGAAATGTCTGCAGTGGCAAAGCCAAATATGTAATCAACAAAAGCAGGATTCTATAGGCTGAACCTAATTTTTTACTGCAGATGACAGCAGGAGAAGACAGGGAGGCGCGTGAAACCTCACCCTCTCTCCAAAGTGATTTCTATCACTGCTAAAGGGATTGAGTAAGCAAAATAAAGTCCTATTAGTAGATTATTACGTGCACACACAATGGTCAGAGATGTGATTTCTCACTCATTAGTGTACATATTTACATTGGTTACACAGAAAATGTAGACTGCAGAAAAGTCACTGCACTCTGAGGAAAGAAGAGGCTCACACAGAGAGCAGAAATGCTTTACAATGAGAAATAATGCAGGTTGTTCAGTCTGATTTTGGCAGGCACCCACGGAAAGCCGTCCCTTCCAGGAGAAGAAAGTGATTATCGCTAGGGGCTATAGCAGTGGCAAAAGCGAATCTGGCAGGCTGATTATACTTAAAGCGGTTGTAAACCCGCTGAATTTTTTTTCCTTTCTCACCTGCAAAGGAAAAGGCATAATGAGCTAGTATGCACCGCATACTAGCTCATTATGAAATACCTTAGAACGAGGCTCCGACATCTGGCCCGATTCACGCCGAGGGAGCTGACATGTTCCCTCGGCGTTTCTTCCACACATGCGCACGGGAGATTTCTTCTCGGCAGGGTCCTGTGTCTGCTGGGCTTCCAGCCGGGAATCCCCTGTGTGCATGCGCCGCTGCAGTCAGCGGCGCTTTGCGAGGGGAATATCTCCTAAACCATACAGGTTTAGGAGATTTTTTTTTACCTACAGGCAAGCCTTATTATAAGCTTTCCTGTAGGTAAAAGTCAAAAAATTACTTTACAACCACTTTAAATTGATTGTTTGATCAACTTGGTACATTCAGCCTGACCATTAATGATTTGAACCATCTATGGCTGGCCTTAGAGGTTTCAGGAAAGAAATTTGCACTCATTTGAACTGTGTACGGCTGGCCTTAATCTCACTTACACCTCAGCACAATTTGTAGTACAGCAATAGGCAGTTAACAAAGCAGATTTTCTTTTCCTGGCTAGTAATCAGCTTGGGTTTGGTGCAAACCAAAGTCATTGCTGGGCCAAACAGCTGTGGGCAGGAGCTTGATGAAACACGTTCAAAAAAGCTAAATAAAATCTTTGAAAAACAACATCAATTTAACATACTACCATTAATACATCTCAATACTGACAAGGAAATTGTCAATCAAGTTTTAATGCATCATAGATAAGTAAAACTACATTGGCATATTTAGGACAAACACTTTTTTTTTCTATGCACACTAAATGGACTGTCCCCTTAAAGTAAAACAAAATAAATAAGACTACTTTTAACAGTCCAATACATTTCTTCATATATTCCCCTTACATTTTCTAGCTGCACATTTTAAATTTTATTCAAGAATAAAATAACTTAAAAAAAAACTTTTTAACCTAAAAAACTACATTGCAAGCCATTATCTGAATGCATAATTGGTGTAAAATAACCAATGTATAACAACTGTGTTTATTTTATCTTTATGTCAAGTCTGTTTTTTTATTTGTTCATCAGTAAAAGAATATAAAAATCTTGGTCAACCCATTGTTAAGTGTATTAAAATAGATTTGTATAGTACTGCACAGTTTCTCCCGGAGTTGTGAAAATGGTGGCGGGGGCCCCGTTATTAGTGACTGACCACCAAAGTCCCATTTCATAAGACATTCACAACTGTGTGATATGCGGATGTGTGACTGAGCTGCTCTGTGCGGCCGTATTGTCATGTTAAATTTTCCTCTCAATATGAGATCAGAGTGATACTTTCACAAGCAGGCTGTTTTTGAAGCATATATGTTAGCGTCAAGTACTACAACAGTAGAAAAAATAAACGTACAAGTGGAACATGCTGCTGGGATGATTGAGGAAACCTCAGGTACAAATGTACATACCATTCCACCCAAAACTGACATTTGAATTATGGATGGACACTGCTATAACTTATTATTTACTGACTTCTTAAATCTATGGGGGACTGTACAACAGGGATATTGCCGTTTTATTTTCTTGTTTTTTATGACCAAGGAGGCTCACTTCTCCAGCTGTACGTTAGTAGCATAAAATTAAATGAATACAGGGAAAGGTCTTGAATTAAAATTCAGTTTTTTTGGTGCTGGACTGATTGAGAGATTTAAGAAGTCAGTGGGGGAATCTTACCTGCAACTTCCCACACAGAATATTAGCTTTGAGTGAACTGATACTTCATAACTGCTCCGTTAAAAAAAAAAAACAAAAAAAAATAAAGAAAAGAATTTCTAACACTGATTAAACTGAGTTCACTGGGCAGCCAAAGCCTTAAATGAGTGTTCAACTTTAATCCCAAAGTTATATGAGATACCCTTTCTTATAGGAACACTAAGAAGTCCCTCCCTTCCTTCTCTGATCTTTTGTTTTTTGCTGCATAAGGAGCAGTGCCACAGCAGGTGAGTGGCAGTAGGTCTGGCCAAATATACCGTCACTCAGGGCAAATCTACATTTAAATGAATGGCCAAATGTTTATGTTGGGTTGTGAGAAGGGAGCACTCTGCTGTATGACTGGGGGTTTGAAGTTTTAAAGCACAAGTTCCCCTTACCTTAAACTGTAAAACTCCTTAAAGAAGAATCTAAAATATCCCCCCCCCCCAAAAAGAGTTTTGTCTTTACATACACTTTATCCATGGGTGCTCAACCTGTGGCTTTCCAGCTGTTGCGGAACTACAAGGCCAATGAGGCATTGCAAGTCTGACAGTTACAAGCATGATTCCCGAAGGCTAAAGCATGATGGAACTTGTAGTTTCGCAACAGCGGGAGGGCCACAGGTTGAGCACCCATACTTTAAAGGATGCTCATGGTTTGTTCCCTGTGAGGACTCGCACAGCACCATCATAACTAAAAGGACATACAGAAAATAAATTTTACCTGCAGTGGCATTGCTGATAAACACCAAGATCATATCACTGAGAAAGAAACTAGGAATGGGAAATAAGATTTATTCTCTGTTGTTACATTGGAGGCCTTAGATACACTTATTTTCTGAAAGCGGAGAGCTCCTTTAAAAAGTATCCAATCCATCGCTTTTAAAATGCCCTATTCATCAACCAGACAAGTGATTACACTTATAATGTTGGCAATAGTTGTGCTGGAGCTGCCAAAAAGCTGGATAAATAGTTGCCTGTACAGCAGGTCTGCAGTGTCCATTTAAAAAATCCCTCTGACATATCTCTATTCCATATCATTCTTCCTTGTAAACTCTTAGAGTAGAGAGCTTAGAGTAGACTTTTGGGTACTCCTGTGTCTTTAGCCTCATAGCTGTATATCTCCAGTGCCAGGTCTAAGGCATTATTGTCTGACTGTTAAGCACTATTTTCCTGGCTAGAGAAGAAGTTTTACCCAAGGGCCTGCAGTGTAATGATCCCTTGTGCCCTTCCTCTGCCAGATATCGCTTAAAGCAAGGATTTCTCAAGAAGGGGGTTGATGAAATCCTTGGGTTCCCCCAAGGGTTTCTAGTGGATACCTTTCCACTGAAAATTAATGAAAAGGACCCTTTTCACTGACCACTAGTGTATGAACACACTACAATTTTCACTGACTTTGTAACTTTTACAGCCATTACTATTGTTTGGTTCCATTTGTAATGATTTTTTACAAAATAAATGTCATTTAAAGTGTTGACAAATGATCTATTCTGTGTTTTAAAAACTCAATGTATGTCACAATGTTTATTCTATTTTATAAAAATGTTCTAAAGCTACTGATCACTCTGTTGTACTGTGAGTTGTAGATGTAATAGATTTTAGCAGGGGTTTCTAATAGTTGAGAAAGGCAGATTTAAAGTGGACCTGAACTTAAAAGGTGAAGATTAAATATCTTAGCCCTTGTACACACGGTCGGACATTCCGACAACCAAATCCATCGGATTTTGTCAGACAGATTTTGTCCGAAACTGTTGCATACACACAGTCGGACAAAGTTGTCAGAAAATCCGATCGTACTTAAGGTGATGACGTTATTTCGTTAGGACGGGACTACGTTCAGGCTAGTAGCCAATAGCTTTGGTCTAGGAATTTGATCTGAGCATGCGTGGCACTTTGTCTGATCGGAATTCTCTACACATGATCGGACAAAGTCCGATCGGATCATGTTGTCGGAAAATTTTATAGCCCAGCTGGAAAACTTGGTCCGTCGGATACTCCGATGGAAACAGTCTGATGGAGCCCACACACTGTCGGATTATCTGATAACACGGTCCTATCGGACATTGTCCATCGGAATGTCCGACCGCGTGTACAAGGGCTTAGAGTAGACTTTTGGGTACTCCTGTGTCTTTAGCCTCATAGCTGTATATCTCCAGTGCCAGGTCTAAGGCATTATTGTCTGACTGTTAAGCACTATTTTCCTGGCTAGAGAAGAAGTTTTACCCAAGGGCCTGCAGTGTAATGATCTCCCTTGCTTCTGCTTCATTCACTCTGTGGATCTGTGTTTGCTAAACCTCTCTTCCTGTTGTTTAAAGGAGAAGTACAGCCAAAGTTTGTTTGGCTGTACTTCTGTGGGTCACAGGAGTGCAGTTTGTTCTGCATTCCTATGCCCCTTTTTCAGCAAACAGCGGGATCCACCCACAACCCTGCCCCGCTGCGAGGCTGAGCCAGCCGTTCCCACCCCTCCATAGCCCAACGCTCCAGTGAAGGGGGGGGGGGGTTGAGCAGAGAGCCAGTGACTGACAGTGCTTAGGGAGCTCTGAGAAATGAGTGATCAGCCGTGTTTGATCGCCCTGTTCTCAGTTTTAGAGCTCGCCGGGGACAGATGCAGCCTCGATCGAATTCTGCATCCACCTAAAAAGGTATGATTAAAAAAAAAAAAAAAAAAAACTTCTCTTTTATATGTTCATCCAAGAATAATCAGCTATGGCATGAGGAAGCAAACCCCTGCCCCTACCAAGATGGCTGCCTCCACATAGTGACAGTGCAGAACATGGCATACTAAGTCAGTAGCAAGGAGATGATCAGCCTATTGACAAGTGAGCCTAAAGACAAAACGTTTGCCTAGTCCTCTGGGCTACGTTTGCCTTTTTTATGGGCACATATTTCACAGTCCTTTTTAAAGTGCAGACAGGCTTAGCGATAATTCATGTACCGAGGAGGAAATACTTCTGCTAGATAACATAAGAGAGGCTAAAAGTAAGAATGATGCAGAGCAGTTATAAGGAGGAATGTATTGAAACGGACACCACAGGCTCAGCTCGTCCCTGAACATCAGCTCAGGTGGTTCTGAGAAATCAGTTTTGGCAAGTAAATTACAATGTCAACACCTCAACCAGGCTTACTGATGAATAAGTATTTCAAAAGTGACAAATTATCCTTCAGTACAGCATAGATTAAATCTGTAGGTGTAAAAATAAATGGTCTCAACAAAATACATTTCTAAAAGGTGCAGATTAATTTAGATTCTTGACTTCAATAAGCAATTTTCCTGCCGATCAAGAAAACAGGAAATGCATGTTGCAATTAAAGGTGATCCGTTGTCTAGTGACCCACTGACAATCCTGTGGCCTAATGAGGTGCTAGGCTTGGCTGACAACTGTTGCATCAGGAAGACTAGCTAATGAATATACAGCAAATGGATCGCTTTAGAAGCTGTACCTTTAAAAATAATGTGACCGACTCCCCTGCCCTCACAATCCCCCTTCTGTAATAATCAAAAACTAAAAAACAAAACAAAAAAAACTATAATTCAAAACAAAATGCTATATCAGATATGTAAAACTCCACTAGAGGCAGTTTTTCTTTAAATCTCCTGTACCATAAAGCAGATTCTTCTGCAGCTTAAAATAAAAACGCATATTGTTCCATTCACATTACATATTTTACAATAAAAATGCAGTACAAAAAAGGTTAAGGTTTTTTTTGGCATATTGTCTGTGCTGGCAAAAGAAAGAAAAAAAAAAGAGAAATAAAAATATCTGTTTAAAAAATAAAAAAGAGCAAAAAATTCTTCTTTACCAAAATGTAAAATAAGTCGCTCTAGCAAAGTTACTCACTTTGTCTTATATCTTTCAAAGAAGGAAATGAAAGAACAAAAAGCTGCATGACAGACATCGATAACAAAATAAGTATAAAGAACCTTAATGAAGTTAAGGAATTGTACAGTCATTTTTTGATAAATAGTCGAGCGTATACACAAGCATCGGCATGAAAATACTTCGATATCCCACTAGAAACGCTAAGTTTATACAGTTTTCTCTTAATATATCAGCTGTATTAATACTGGAAAAAAATCATATCTTTTTTGTTTGAAGGCTCGGAGTAGTTCCTAACATTACCCCTTATTTGTTTTAAAAAAGAAGCCCCTTAGACAATGAACCTGAATACATGTGGCAATTTTCACGTCAAAGGGCTATTTGGAGTCCGAAAGAAAAACTACTCTTAATTTTTCCATTATCTATCCACAACCCCCAAATACAGTCCTGAAGCCCCATTTGTACTAACTACCATATTTCAGTCTTCTGACATAAGACCAAAAAGCTGAACTGATTTAAGCAAGACCCAACTTTCCCCATGCCTCTTGCTTTAGTTTGGCCCTTTTTTCGCTTAGTTTTTCTTTTCTGCTTTTTTTCATTATAACAATCCATAAGTAATTAAGGCCAAAAAAAGTAAAATGAAGAAACTCATAAGCACTGAAGGTGTTGGCATGTAGCGTAGCACGCCTTGGTCTCTTCGCTATTGCCGTTGTCACAACCCACGTTAATGTGTTTGCGAGTTCTTTTGATGAGCGTGTACTTGTAGAGTACAAAATGACAGGCAGTCCTTTCATTTTTTTGTTATTCTCGTGTATTCCTTCTTGGCAAAATTTGCTTAAAGTTATTGTTCCATCTGGCTGTGTCAGTTGTTGGTCTGAGGCTGCTGCAGGCCTTTGTGTAAAGCAGGGGTGGCGGCGGAGGGTTTGATCCAGGGGACAGTTAGCAAGGATGAGGAGGAGGAGGTGGTCGTGGTTGTCATGGTAACCTGAAGCATCTGTTCGTTTTGTATCAGTCTAATGAGACTTTTGAGGCGTTCCAGTGATGACTGAGTTCCTCTCTGCTGTGCCAGCAAGCTATTCTTCAGCTCTAAGCATTTCTGTGACAGGGAGAGAATACAATATGTTGCTTATTGTTAAAAACGTGATAAGAAAACTCAGTTTATGAATGAATAATCGCAGATTGGACTGGTATGTGATAACTGAATGTGCAGTGCTCTGTATTCAGGAAATTTGGTACTGTCGACACTGGTCTGAATAAGCGTTTACATTTTCAATGTACACCCCAGTCAAGCGTGAAACTTTTGCATGGATAATAAATCAAAGGTTGCCATGTGGCAGATATTTCAAACTTGGTAGTCATACTGCTGACTAAATTCCTATAATTACAGATATCCTAATCTACCGAATAGCCTGTGATGATGGAAGCACACACAGGAAATATATGCAAACTCCATGTTGCTTTTAGGACTGTTAGTTTGTCGGAACATATACCATATTTATCGGCGTATAACACGCACTTTTTTCCCCTTAAAAGCAGGGGAAAATCGTGGGTACGTGTTTTACGCCGATCCCCCGAAATTCTGAGCCTCTGGGCGGCTTTCAGCTGCCTTCGGCTCTTCAAGGCGACTTTCAGCCGCCTTCGGCTCTTCTTGGCAGCTTTCGGCCGCCTTCGGCTGTTCTCGGCGGCTTTCGGCTGCCTTCGGCCATTCTCGGAAGCTTTCGGCCGCCTTCGGCTCTTCTCGGCGGCCATAAGCTTCCGGCCGCCTTCGGCTCTTCTCGGCGGCCGAAAGCTTCAGAGAACGGCCGAAAGCTGCCTGAGAAAAGCCGGCGGCATTTTTTAAAAATAAAATAGACACGGCTGCAATGGGGGACAAGACTGCATAAGGCTGCAATGGGGGACAAGACTGCATAAGGCTGCAATGGGGGACAAGACTGCACTGGTGGACAAGGCTGCATAAGGCTGCACTGGTGGACAAGGCTGCATAAGGCTGCAATGGTGGACAAGGCTGCAATGGGGGACAAGACTGCACTGATGGACAAGGCTGCATAAGGCTGCAATGGTGGACAAGGCTGCATAAGGTTGCAATGGTGGACAAGGCTGCATAAGGCTGCAATGGTGGACAAGGCTGCATAAGGCTGCAATGGTGGACAAGGCTGCATAAGGCTGCAATGGTGGACAAGGCTGCAATGGTGGACAAGGCTGCAGATGACACTGATGGGCATATAAATGTAAGTTTTTTTTTTCCCTTAAACTTCCCTCCTGAAAGTTTTTTTCCTTAAAATTCCCTCCTAAACTTGGGGTGCATGTTATACGCCGGCGCGTGTTATACGCCGATAAATACGGTAGCTCGGAAACAAGAGTGCTAACTGCTCCAAAGTACCATAACCTATGATTAGCATGATTCCTTAATGGGAATGTACAGTGTTCTGCACATACTATATTTTACTTGAAGAAACACCAGTGTCATTTAAAGTGTAAAACACAATATTGTAAAAGGTCTACCTTTGATTATTACTATTATTATACAGGATTTATATAGCACCAACAGTTTGCACAGCACTTGACAACATGAGGGCAATCAGTACAGTAACAATACAATTCAATACAGGAAGAATCAGAGGACCCTGCTCGTTAGAGCTTACAATCTAAAAGGGAGGGTCAAGGTTATTACAAAAAGGTAATGACTATGCGGGTTGAGCTGATGGCAAAAATAAAAGTACAGTTATTAAGCGGGGGCAGTGGAGACTTCTCTAATGGGAGGGTTTTTTAGGGATCGCCAAAAAGTGGACAGAGTAGGAGATAGTCGGACAGATTGGGGTAAGGAGTTCCAGAGGATTGGAGAGGCTCGAGAGAAGCCCTGGAGGCAAATTTTTATTTGTTAGGTGAGCGGAAGCCAGTGGAGGATCAGCAGAGGGGGTGGCAGACACAAGACAGTTGGTTAGGTGGAGGAGTCTGGCAGTATTCATGATGGACTTAAGGGGGAATAGCCTATGCAAAGGTAAGCCAATGAGGAGGCAGTTGCAGTAGTCTAGGCCAAGAGATAACCAGGGAGTGAATTAGGAGCTTTGTGGTGTCATTGATTAGGAAGGGGCGTGTATTGGAGATGATGGAGATTGAGGTGGCAAGCTTTGAAAAGTAATTGGATTTGATTGGATGTGGGACTGAAAGGAGAGTTCAGAGTCGAGGATAACACCTAGCATCCTGGCATGCGGGGATGGGTTGATGGTTGTGCCACTGATTTTGACTGAGAAGTCAGGGGAAGGAAATATTATGAGCTCAGTTTTGTACAGGTTGAATTTGAGGAAGTGGTGTGACATCCAGACTGATATGTCTGTTTAGTAAATTAGTGATTCATGAGGGAGACTGATGGAGTGAGCTGAGAGGTAGAGGGATAGATGTGGGTGTCATTAGCGTAGAAATGGTACTAAAAGCCATAGAAGGCTGACCCAGAGGGGAGGTGTAGATGGAACATAGGAGAGGTCCAAGAACAGAAACTTGAGGGACCACAATGGATAAAGGAAGAGGAGTGGAGGAGGCAGAACTGTAAGTGACACTGAAGGTGTGGTGGGATAGGTAGTATGACCCAAGAAGAGTACAGTCAAAGAGAGGAAAGGCATTGAATTTTTGAGGAGGAAGGGGTAGTCAAGTGTATCAAAGGCAGCAGAGGTCCAAGAGTAGGAGCACAGAGTAGTGACTATTGGTTTTAGCTATTTTGTGAGTTTTAGGAGAGTAGTTTAAAAGTTTAAAGGGGTTGTAAACAGTGTTGTTTCACCTTAGTGCATCCTATGCAAAGTGTTACTAAACCCAGGAGCCTGCATTCAATATATCTGGTCTTCCACAGTACACAGAACATGAAAATTTAATTATTTTAGTAAATATAAACTACTAAATACCTTTTATCATCAGCAGTATATAGCATATAGTCCTAAAACTTCTATCAGTGTCTGCCCGAGCACTGGTTAAAGCATCTACGAGGAGTTTTCATTCTCTTCTGACTGACCTATGAGGCTGCATAACCCCTGACCCTCTGTCTGTTACCAAAAAAGTGTCCCCAGTGGAAAACTCCCTCTCATGTTCTGTTGCAGTTAAAATAAAATTTTGGATTTCCCATCATTTTTGTACCAGTGACAATAGACAAAAGAGCAGATAGAGAGGGTAAATCTTCCCAAGGGGTAGAAAAAAAACTTTGGGCTTTGGAAATATTTAAACTGCCTTTCTCCCAAAGTTTCCTTGTGTGTGTGTATAACTATCACTGGGTGTGTGTGCGATGCATAACATTTTAAGCTCTTTTTGGTCTTTTTGTTGTCTGGCGCAGATGAAAAGGGTTTATGGTTTTCTTGTAGAGTGCAGTGGAATAATTGTCACTACTACTGTATATAAATGTGTAAAATAAATATAAAATAAACTACAATAAGGTTAGAGGATTCAATCAAAATTTCCAAGTTATTGAAAACATTACCTTTATAGCTTCTCTCAGAAGTCTCTCTTGATCTTCTAGCTGTCTCTGTTCATTCTTTAACTCATTGCCTTTCTTCAATAACTTTCTTTTTTCCTCTTCTTTCACTGGAAAAAAAACACAGAGGGTCAGCTGCCTACCACAA
Organism: Lithobates pipiens; assembly: GCF_037356315.1. Lineage (NCBI taxonomy): Eukaryota > Metazoa > Chordata > Amphibia > Anura > Ranidae > Lithobates > Lithobates pipiens. The sequence continues at coordinate 510,887,040 of NW_027507903.1, read as the reverse complement.
ATACAGTTTAACTGTGCTGTAAAGGAGATTTGCAGGAGATTAGCAATAGATGAAAAAAGGCAAACAAAGGAGCAGGAGTATATAGGCGATTGCGGCAAATTTTAGACACATATGTCCGAGTGGCATCATGAAAAAGCTGTGTACATAATAGAAACCTTGGGTTTTCTGTTAGTTCCGATGCATGGACACTATATGGGCAAAAGTTTGTGGACAACCAACCATCACATTTACTCTGTGACCAAAAGTTTCTAGACACCCCTCCAAATGTTGTTTTTAGTGAAGGGTACTGTTAATGCTACAGAACAGGGGCATAACTATAGGGGGTGCAGCAGTCGCGACCGCAACTGGGCCCTGTGATGCAGGGGGCCCATGCAGCCCCCTCTACATATGGCCGGCAGCAGCATAGGCAGCTAGGGGTACCAGTGCACCATGCACATGGGCGGCTGGAGATGGAGGATGACTAGCAGAGCTCCATGCTCGAGTATCGTACTGGCTGCTCTTTAGTTGTGCATTCCCCGCGTGACCTGTGTCCTCGGCCGGCTACTCAGAGTATCCCTCTCCTGCTCCATGCATTGCCGCTCAGTGCGATGTCTGTTCTCCCCAGCAAGAGTACTGCCCCCCCCTGAGTCCGGCCCACACTGCACTGCATACTTCTCCCGGGTAAACAAACTTTAAGCACACAGATGCAGTGCAGCCCTATGAGAGCCGGCTCTCCGGAGGACACTGCAGGCTTGTCTGCCAGCCCCCCTCCTCCCCTGTCATACACAGATGATGAAAGGCCTTTCTGGAAGATATGCTGATCGCTTGTCCAGCACACTGGATGGAGCCAAGGCCAACATGGATGAGTGCATGGCCTACAGCTTGGTCATGGTGAGTGAGAGGACCCCATCCCCCACACACCATTACATACCCCCTCCATCTCCCCCTGGGGACAGGGACCCCCCACCTCCCTGGGGCAGTAACTTCATCTGCCCTGGAGAAAAGGACCTCATCTCTTCTGGGGACAGGGACCCCATCCTGCCTAGGGACAGTCCCCCAATGGGGCACCTAAAAATTGAAAAAAAAAAAAAAAAAAAATACTACTGATACCAGTGGTGGAACTACAGGGCTCACAAAGGTCATACCTGTGACCACGCCCTGGAGTTCTACCTTCAGACTTGGAGGGAAGGGCCCTGGCTGGGGTTCAGGGGGGCCCATCATGGTTTCTTGCATCGGGGTCATGAAGGTTCTAGTTACGCCACTGCTACAGAATACAAAGACCATTTAAACAACTGTGCATTTTCAACAGTTTGTTGTTCTAGTCAGCGCCATAAAATTATGATTTGATCAGTTCAGTGTGGAGGAACTTGAGTTGCCTTAACTTGCTGCAGATTCTAACACAAATTGTAAAAAGCCTCTGTGTGCAGTGAAATCAGAGTAAGCAATTTTAGTACAGGAGAGGAGCCTGTACAACTGTTGCACAATGGAAAGGAGTTATAAAGTTAGAAGCCTTCTGTGTGCAGCAGCTGCCCCAGCACCCCCAATACTTACCACAGCCCCATCTCTGTCCAGCAATGTCCACAAGTTTCTCAGCCGCTCGGGGCTCTCCCTCCTGATTGGCTGAGACACAGCAGCAGCGCCACTGGCTCCCACTGCTGTCAAAGTCAGTCAGCCAATCGGGAGAGGAGGCGGGCCGCAGCTCAGTGTCTGAATGGACACAGGGAGCTGTGACTCGGCTCAGGGGCCCCCATAGCAAGCTGCTTGCTGTGGGGGCACTCGACAGGACGGAGGGGCCAGGAGCACAGAAGATGGACCCAAGAAGAGGAGGATCTGGGCTGCTCTGTGCAAATCCACTGCACAGAGGAGGCAAGTATAACATGTTTGTTAATTTTATAAAAATAAAAAAAACAGACTTTACAATCACGTGAAGTTAAGGATGAAATTCAGTTCTAAGCAAACTTGAGCTAGATTAAGCCTGGTACACACGGGGTTCGAATATTGGCTGGTATCAAGGGGTTCAACAGAGATCGGCCTACATTCGGGCTGCGTGTACACCAGCCGAGTGGGCTTCTGTCGAGTGAGCTTACTAGAAAACCAGCATCCGATCAGCGCTGACCAGTGTGTTCTGGTCGGGGGGGGATTTACAGTCCCCTGTCAGAACACAATAGCTCAGCAGGGAGATTGCTGTACTAATATGGGATAGTTAGGGCTCCTTCCGAGCTCCTCAATTGTGTTTTGCTTCTGCCTGCTGGGTTGAATGAAAAAAATTAAAATATGAAAACCTGGTTTGTGTACCAGGCATTAAGTGTTGGGGACCGGTTTTTATTGTTCTACTAAGCACGTGTACAAAATCTGAGGGGCCACTATGTTAGACTTATGGTGCCATAGTTAGGTAGTACAGGTGACTTAGCGACTACGATAATGCAGTTTATTATGGTAAACTTCATGTTTTATACCAGAGATCTGAGCTCAATGCCACACAAGCACTAACCTTACAAGTGTATCCCTTTCACAGTCACCAGTAAATGTATCAAAGTTAAAGGCAGCTTATAACACAGCTTCTCTCACACCATGCTGCATCACTATCAGTCATAATAGTAAGGACCATACCTGATTTATGTGTTACATAGGACTGGACGATAGCAACAGCTCCACTCCATGGCACTGTCTCCTTCTTTAATACCTAAGGGTCGTCAAGGAAAGACCAGAGTAAAAATTAGACATATTATTTCAAAACAAGCAGAAAAAAAAAAAAAAAAAAAGGAGCAGAAGTGCATTTGCAAAAAAATAGAACTCTATTTAAATGTCACAAAAAAAAAATCACACACTGCAATAACTGAAAAAAAAAAAAAAAAAAAAAAGCTTGTAAATGTTTTTAGGATACGTGTGTTAAACTTTGACATCATTAGTGCAGTAAGTATTTAAAATCATGGACACAGCTAAAAAGTATATATATATATCATACTATAGTTTGCGCTGATTTAAATTTGAAATTATCATTCTGGTACAAAGCATTGCATAAATTAAAGGATGTTTTTTTTTACAGTTTACCTTTTTTAAGACAGTAAAAAAAACAAAACAAATAGAAACTAAAAAAAAAAAGAAAAGAAAAAAGGCGAGATGTTAATGCTTAGAAATATTGAAATAATAAAAAAAAAGAAATAATAGCGAAGAGAAGATGTTTATTAGGGCTGATTAGGATAACTTAAAGTGATTGTAAAGTCTTGTTTAAAAAAACAAAAAAAACAAACATGTTATACTTACCTCCTCTGTACAGGTTTTGCACAGAGCAGTCTGGATCCTCCTCTTCTCGGGTCCCTCTTTGCTGCTCCTGGCCCCTCCCTCCTATTGAGTGCCCCCACAGTCAACAGCTTCCTATGGGGGCATTGGAACTGAGTCACTGCTCCGTGCGTCCATTCAGACACAGAGCCCTAACCAGGCCCGCCCCCTATTTCCCCGGACTGGCTGACTGATTGACAGGCGCCGGAGCCAATGGCACTGCTGCTGTGTCTCAGCCAATCAGGAGGAGTGTTACGGACAGCTTAGATGTTTGTGGTGATCGCTGAAGAGAGATGGGGCTCAGGTAAGTAATTAGGGGGTCCTGGGGGGGGGGGGTGCTGCTACACACAAAAGGTTTTGTATCTTAATACATAAAATGTATTAAGATAAAAAAAAAAGCTTCTTCTCCTGCTCCTTTAGCAGTTAATAAGGTGTTATTTTGGGATGATATAAAAAAAAAAAAAAACACTTATTTCCCATGTCAGGTTGTTTTATCTGACAAGATATGCAGGTGGTAGCTCATCCCTTTGGGTCAATTCACACTATGTGCGGTGACAGACATTTTACCACAGGGACACACAGGAAAAATGGTTTTCTATGTGTCCCATTGACTGCAATACAGTCTAATGCTGCGATAATATGCTGACATGATGCATTTTATAGCAGCGCATCGAACCACACTGTAATGTCAGGCAGCACAGCACGCCGTCCGACATTGCAGTGAGTGACATGTAAGTTTTGTACACTACAAATAAAGCTTGTACAAAACAAACAAAAAAAAAGGGAGCAGTGCAACGCGTTGACTCCCAACATCACACTGCTCCCTAACGCAGAGCGGCCAGAGCGATGACCGCTCTGATTGCACTGCAATTTCCCGGCTTGCATAGTGTGGATTCACCCTTTAATCTGCAGATGAATGCAACAGAGTAGACAGTAAGAATGTTACTTTGTATTTCTCTGTCTGGTGTTTGAAAATGCACCTACAGCTGGTGTATTTACAGATCAACTTTCGACCGTTCTGTGAAGGGAGGAAGCAGCAGTGGAGAAGAAAAACAGGGCATAATACTGATGCCCAACGCATTATTTTTTTTTTTCTGCGTACAGAATGCCCAGAGTCCACAACTGGTTAAAGCGCTTTTGAACAGTGATACCGGGTTTACATCAACAAGAAGGATTTAACAGTCTGAAGGCCCAATATACCACAAAACATCTATATGTTTAATTCTACAAGTGTGTTTCATTATGTGAGGGCTTGGTTTAACTTTTCCTGAAATGTACCTTTCCCTCCATGAAGCCAGTAGTGATACACAATGAACCCTTCAAGGATATATATTAATCATCCATGTCACTCTGTATTATGCCTAAAGCAGCTCCTTGTGACCATCTTCTGCATACTTAGCACTAGGTGGCCATAGCTAACCGATTGTGAGTGTTCTATGATTCCCACAAATCCACTGAAGTGCTGCTACTTATGGTCAGAGAAAAAAAATTACTGCTTTGTACCATTTTAGCCAACAAGACCATCTGAATAATGGAGTGGGAGCATCTGTTTGTCTGGCTCTGGTCTATGAAGGTATTTGGTACTGGAGTCTGAGCGTTAGTTGCTCTTCCGCTGTGAGTAAGGGAGATAAAAGTGATTTATTATAACAACAACCTAGGTATTTAAATCTCTAAAACAGCTCCTATGAACTTCTTGTCTGATTATTCTATTGAAACCTCTTGCAGAAAAGCAACTTTAATGGGGAATAAATATGACAAAGAGGCTCCACTGAGAAATGCATCAGTGAGTACCTGAACCTGGATCTATACAAACTGGTCTTAAAAAAAAAAAAAAAAGCACACTCATTTAGTACACATTTTGTACGGGAGTTTAGGAGCTTTTAAGAGAACTTAGGAGCACTCAGCATTTTTTTCTGCCAATAAACCCCTCTCAAAAACGCAAACAAGAAGGGTTTTATTTTTCTGCCTCTAATTACTAAGCTTACAATATGGCTCTAAGTGTCCTAATGTGCATGGACACTTAGGATAACACTGAGCTGCTTCTCCTGTACAGGCAAAACACAAAACTCCTGTAGAAGCGGGTTATTTTAAGCCAGTGTGCATGGACCCTCAAGACACTGTTACCTGTCTGTTTCGATGAGCCCTTGCTGCAGACTTTTTGTTGTGAATTTCTACAAAGTTATAATATTGCAGTTTAATCACTGGGGAGAGGAAACTGAAGAAATGCCTCCTCCTGCCTGCAGCATACTGATGACATCATCCCAGCTTATTCAAAAACACTGGCCTGGAGCCCAAGGGTAAGCAGTATAAAAATGTAAACTTCTTTTTACTGCTGAATATTAAAATTTACTTCATGCTATTGTATATTTTGACATACGATTAAGTTACTGAGGCAAACTTGTACTGTAAGGTCCACCTTTACCATGATTTAAAGCGGTTCTGCACCTAAAAAAAAATATATTAAAAGCCAGCAGCTACTAATATTGCAGCTGCTGACTTTTAATAAAATCACACTTACCTGTCCCAGGGTCCAGCGATGTCGGCGGCAGATGACGAGCGATCGCTCATCTCGCTGCTGCCCCCGCCGCCATCCTCTGTCAGGGAATCGGGAAGTGAAGCATTACAGCTTCACTGCCCGGTTCCCTACTGCGCATGCGCGAGTCGCGCTGCGCATCTCTTATGGTCCCCCGCTGTGTCTCTGAGAACTGTGTGTTTCCCAGAACACAACGGGGGGGCGGGGCGTCTGAGGGGGTCTGCGGCGGTCTGCCCGGAAGTGGGTGCAGATACCTGGATTATCCAGGTAACTGCACCCCCCTCCCCCCTGAAAGGTGCCGATTGTGGCACCGAAGGGGGAGAGGGATCAGATTAGCGGAACTTCCCCTTTAGGGTGAAGAACCGCTTTAACTAATTCCCAATAACAGTGTGTAGCCCGAGTCATTGGAAATTCTAATGCCGCATACACACGATCGCAATTCCGGCCAGAAAAAGGCCGATGAGAGCTTTTCATCGGAAAATGCGACCGTGTGTATGCTCCATCGGAATTTAGCTGTTCGAATTTCTACCAGCCAAAAATTGATAGCATGTTCCCAATTTTCCAGACGGAAAAACTATCTATCGGAAATTCCGATCGTGTGTATGCAATTCCGACATGCAAAAAATCACAAATGCTCAGATTCAACTACGAGACGGAAGCTATTGGCTACTGGCTATTGAACTTCCTTTTTCTAGTCCCGTCGTACGTGTTGTACGTCACCGCGTTCTAAACGATCGGAATTTGGTGTGACCGTGTGTAGGCAAGACAGCTTGAGCGGAATTCCGTCGGGAAAACCATCAGAGCTTTTTCCGACGAGAATTCCAATCGTGTGTACGCGGCATTAGAGTTCCAAGGTCCAGGAACCTCTATTAGCATCCAACATCAAGCACAAAAAATGTACTGTTGCTGCATATTGTAACTCAGGGGTTTGTTCAGGTAGGCTTGTAAGTTACTGAAATTACCTTTTTAAAGCTGAATTTTAGACACATAAACTTGCATTTAAAAATATTCCTCAATAGTCACAAATCTCTTTTGTGTATACCAAATGCCTTTACAAACCCAGATATTATTGCATACTGGACCAGTCACCCTGCACAAGCACACAGTGCAGCAGTTACCGGCCTTTATTACAGGAAGCTCCTGCACAGAGGTCAATTTTCACACTGGCTTATGGTACAGATCTGGAAGAAATACACAAAGCACACCAAGATTCAAGTAAGAATACACATGCTTCTTGTACCAAGCCAATGTTTGCTTATCCGAAATTTCAGCTTTGAATAAAGTGAAACTACAGTTAACAGCAGAGTTTGGTTCGCTGCTTCTCACCTTTTGCTGGCACTTAGGACACATCCAGACCCCCTTGGGTGCTATTTTCACAGGTGAGTCTAAGCAGTCTAGATGGTAAGCTCTTGGGCAGGTTCCACAGGGCTGCAAGTTATTGCCACGTTTGCATGCTGAGCAGTGTTCATCGTGAATGATCTCATCCTATCAACAAATAACAAAAAGAAAAAAGAATTATCACACAGATGTTGGATTCTTTGGTAATATAAGAAAGTGATCATCAAACTAACGCTTAAAATTACATATTTCAAAACTGAATGTTTTGACAGCACTCGTTGCCAATAAATGTGACAAATTAAATTGCAAACTGTAAAAACAATTACATAAATTAAAAAGTGCCAACTGGGATTTGACAGCACTTGAAAATATAAATGAAATAGTTTTGGGGTAAAGGCACCTTGTACAGAACAATAAAAGCTTATTTACTAAGGCGACCTGAAACCTGCAGTAACCCACAGCAAACACTCAAAAGAAATGCCACTGTTGTATGTTGAATTCTCACTGCTTGGTATAGGTAACCAGATAGTTCAATCATTTAAGCGGTAATAAAAAGTGTTGTTTAAATAACTTGCTAATGGCTAAAAAAAATAAATAAAAAATAATAATAATTTAACTCCCCTGACCATGAAATGGCGACCACGGAAAAAAGGCACGCTCACAATCCCTGTGATGGAGCAGTCATTAGATTACAGGCAAAAAGCACAAAGACCAAAAAGCACAGAGCCAATGAGAGAACTCTGTGCCTTGTGGTCACTGTGATTGCATCAAAGAGGCCACAAAAGAAAACAAGGCCCTCCTTTTCTGCCAAGTATATCCACTGGATGCTCTGGAACAACCAGCTCCACCAACAGACAACCAGAGGAAATCAGGGAGAGAATCAGTGCTGGAAAGAGAGTCCAGCAACCAGGCTTGTTTTTGGGAGAGGCGGTAGTTTTGGGTGCATCAGCATTTTTAATAAATGATGCAGTAAACAGCATCCTTTAGCTTACCCCAGGTTCACACTTGTGCAGCTCTGCATTTTTATGGGCTGCTGTGCCTCCTGAAAAGCGCAGGAAAAAAGTTGCTGTTCCATTTTTGAAAACACTTCCCGCATGAAAACTACAAGTCCAGTGCAGTTCTCAGTACGGGAAGCCGCACTGCCATTTCCAATGCGTGGGGATGCCAATAGGATTAATGCCACCCTCTCGCATTTCCTGAATGGCAGCACATTTTCCTGTGCAGGTGGTTGCAGCTGCGGAAACAGGTGCGGTCCAGCAGCAATCGCTGCAGAGGGGTGAACCTAGCCTGAATGCATACTAATTGCTTGTTGTGGGTTGTCGGACTGGGGTGGCTGGCAGAATTATGCCCCATCTGATTCCCTTTCAAGCAATAAGCCTAAGGCTTCATGTACACTGCTGCTGGTAAGTGGATGTTTAACCTCCCTGGCGGTATGATTCAGTCCGGTTTTAGGTGCTGAAAGCGGTACAATTATTTTGCATGGAAATCTGGCGTTTTATTTTGTAGTCCTGTAATTCTTAGGAATAACTCTCTTAAATCTGTTCAAACCAGAGTCTAGCAGACATCCCGGGTATGATAAAGTTTATAATATAATCAAGAATAATAAAAATGATTCAATAATGTAATCAAATCCAAAAACACTGAAAAAGGGACACTTTTTGGTTGCTATGGACAATCTCCAAATTCCAGGCAGAAAAAACAGTATTTATAATATAAAAGTGCATGCAGGGCACGGCACAGGCCACTAGGGACAAAGGGGGTGTGTATTTTTTAATACAGCACTGTAATCTGTAAGATTACAGTGCTGTGTGTGTTTTGCGTATTTTTACTTTTTTGAATTTGCCGCCGTTCTCCGCTCCCGTGCGCCGTAACGTCGCAGGGAACGGAGCTCGGCGGCATTCGGCACTGTGAATCGAGCGGAGGACAGCTCAATCACACAGCGCGGGGGACATCGCTGGATCCAGGGGACAAGGTAAGTAAGTCTCCCTGTGTCCTCCCTGCATCCAGCGAAGCGATCCCGAGTCTGGCTCGGGGTTACCGCTTCTATCAGTAAATTCCTAACCCGAGCCAGACTCGGGATTACCGCTAGGGGGGTTAAGAGCAGTTGGGCGTTTTTTCAGCTGCTCCTGAACTCTCCTCTATGTTATGTTAGCAGTACATGTACGCATGGTCGTTTATAGTCGTTTCTAGGCAGTTGAGTTTAGAAGCATTTTTTTGGAAAGCAAAAAAAAAAAATGCATTCAGGAAGGATGTTCAGACGTATTTGAAATGCCAAATGCGGTAACTCGTACTTAGCTGCATTTCGTTCAATAAATGCAAAACGCAGCTAAACTAACGTTTTTAAACGTTGTTTACTATCTGTCAAATTAAATTGTTTGAGGTTTTAAAATGTCCCGTGTACATTAAGCCTAAAATGTATCTGGCATCCACTTCCATATGTTCATTCAAACGTATGAAAACATCACTAAGCCCTAATATGAAAGGGGAGGGGGCGTTTGTCCCTAACAGCACTAGTTGCTGTATGGTCATTTATGAACAACTGAAGCACTTTTGGACTCTTCTAACCATTGGTCTGGCACTTGTGTTTGCACATACCACAAGTCTAAAGTTGAAACAACTAATTGATTAATTGACAACTAATCGATTATGAAATTAACCGATCACTATTTTCATAATCGATTAATCGGCCAGTAACATAATGGTGTTAGAGAAACTAAAATTAGCCCTTTATAGTACAAAAAGAGCAAATAATCGCTACTGTAAGGGGTTAATTTTTTTTTTACTGTGCAACAGTGAAAGTAATATTTTCAGTTTGCTGTTTTTTTGTACTATAAAGGGCTAATTTTTTAACCTCATTATATGTTACTAAACAACTTAGGCCTTGTTCACACCTATGTGTTTTTTGGTGCTTTTCTTCAGCTACTGCGTATTTGGAAAGAGTCAATGACTTTTTTCAATGCAAAACTGTGTATTTTTGTTTCAATATACTTCAATGGAGAAGCTGCAGAAAAGCATGTAGTGCGTTTTTGCAGCAATTTGTGTTTTTTGATCTGCCCAACAAATTGTCCAAAATAAAGCCATAAAAAAATGCAAAAACGCAAATTGCAGCAAAATCACGTGCACAAAAATCAAAATGCACAGCATGCTGGCCAGACGGATCAATTTTCAGCCGAGAATATTCATACGAAAAATCTTTTTGTACATTCGCTGAATGAAAGAACGTTGTTTGAAATTTTCACTTGTTTTTAACATTCGGTTTTAAAATGAATGTCATTTCTGAACGAAAACCACATACACGGTCTGAAAATTCTTTTCACCAAGAAGTTTTCTATTATTTCTAAATTTTCCTGTCACTGTGGTTGGAAACGAACAATCGGTCTGATCCCACTTACGATTAGAAAATCGAACGAACGTTCTTAAAATTATTTATTTATTTTTTTGAAGAAAGACATTGTTTTTGTATGGCCAGCAAATAATATATTACAATTCTGTTTGAAAAAAAAAATTGATCTCCGAGTCTGATGACATTTACCAGATTCAACCTCTAAGGCCGCGTACACACGCGGGGACTGTTCGCCCAACTCTGTTCCGCTGAACAGTGTTTCGGCGGACAGTCCGCTCGTGTGTGGGCTTTCAGCGGACAGTTTCAGCGAACAGTCCGCTGAACAAGGTTTTTCGGAAATTCCGTAAAACTGTCCGCTGAAACTTTGTTTCAGCGAACAGTCCCCTCGTGTGTAGGCTTGTTCGTCAAACTAAGTTCCGCGCATGCTCAGAAAGGATTTACACGCCGAAAGTTATAATGCAGTGTATAGGACGTTGTATTTTCCGTCCCGTCGTACGTGCCGTTCACGTCATCGCGCACGGTTTCAGCAAACTGTTCGTTCGTCGTGTGTGGGCAAGTCCGTCCATGCTAATTTTGAGCGGACTGTTTGCTGAAACTGTATGGCCGCGTACACACGCGGGGACTGTTCGCCCAACTTTGTCCGCTGAACAGTGTTTCGGCGGACAGTCCGCTCGTGTGTGGGCTTTCAGCGGACAGTTTCAGCGAACAGTCCGCTGAACAAGGTTTTTCGGAAATTCCGAAAAACTGTCCGCTGAAACTTTGTTTCAGCGAACAGTCCCCTCGTGTGTAGGCTTGTTCGTCAAACTAAGTTCCGCGCATGCTCAGAAAGGATTTACACGCCGAAAGTTATAATGCAGTGTATAGGACGTTGTATTTTCCGTCCCGTCGTACGTGCCGTTCACGTCATCGCGCACGGTTTCAGCAAACTGTTCGTTCGTCGTGTGTGGGCAAGTCCGTCCATGCTAATTTTGAGCGGACTGTTTGCTGAAACTGTATGGCCGCGTACACACGCGGGGACTGTTCGCCCAACTTTGTCCGCTGAACAGTGTTTCGGCGGACAGTCCGCTCGTGTGTGGGCTTTCAGCGGACAGTTTCAGCGAACAGTCCGCTGAACAAGGTTTTTCGGAAATTCCGAAAAACTGTCCGCTGAAACTTTGTTTCAGCGAACAGTCCCCTCGTGTGTAGGCTTGTTCGTCAAACTAAGTTCCGCGCATGCTCAGAAAGGATTTACACGCCGAAAGTTATAATGCAGTGTATAGGACGTCGTATTTTTCGTCCCGTCGTACGTGCCGTTCACGTCATCGCGCACGGTTTCAGCAAACTGTTCGTTCGTCGTGTGTGGCCATGTCCGTCCATGCTAATTTTGAGCGGACTGTTTGCTGAAACTGTTTGACGGACAAAGTTGGGCGAACAGTCCCCGCGTATGTACGCGGCCTTTGACGGACAAAGTTGGGCGAACAGTCCCCGCGTGTGTGCGCGGCCTAATAGTATATACAGTATATCTCTTCTGTGTGTTATTCTCAGTGTGGATTAAAGATTTTACTCCCTAACCATATAGTTAGTTATTTATATTTACCGCTGGTGTATAGGAGATATTTAAGAATAAATTGCCTTTTTTTTTTAAACTTTACATATTAACTAAATTATACACCACACTTTTTTTTAAAGGTTATTAATCAAAAAAATTTGCCAACTAATCGATTATGAAAATAATCGTTAGTTGCAGCCCTACATAAGTCAGAAAGAAGCACTGTCACAGGCTAAGCGCCACTTGTGGGGCAGTGATGTCATCCACCCAGGTAAGCTCTAAAACCATCTGACTAGCCAGATAGTGACTATTCTGACCAATTGATTATTCCTGTAGTGGGGACGTAGCAAAAGAGTGTAGACTAGTAAGCATACTTTGCTGGAGGGGATTCTATTAAGAGACTCTGTCACTTGACAAAATGACAGAGTCTCTTTAATGGTTAGACTGGCGTGTTAAGCCGACCCCGTTGGGAAAAGACAGTGATTATCGCTAGTGGCTGTAGCGATATTTACAAGATAATCCAGCAGGCTGATTGTACCCAAGTTGATTGAGGGATCAACCTGGTACATTCAGCCTGACCATTAAAGTGTTACTAAACCCAGAATCTTGGCTCCACTAGATCTGGTCTCCCACAGTACGCAGAACATGGAAATGCAATTATCATATTTATCGGGGTATAACATACACCCTAATTTTAAGAGGTAAGTTTCATGAAAAAAAAAAAACTTTACACAGACCCCCTGTGCATTACACAGTCCCCCTGCACATTAAGCAGCCCCCTTTACATTACATACCCCCCCCTTTACATTACACAGCCCCCCTTTACATTGCGCAGCTCCCTACCCCTGCACAGTACACAGCCCCTTTCATTGCACAGCCCACCTGCACTCCCAGGAGATCCTCAGTCTCCTGGGACAGCACTGCCAGCGTACTCTAAAGTAAAAAAAAAAAAAAAAAAAAAGTGCTCATTTCTTGGCCCTGTGCTGATCACATGCATCATCCCAAGAAAAAAAAAAAAAAAAAAACCTTTGTAGCAATACACCAAAATGAGCATGTGCAGCCCGACTCCATACACCCTGTGTTATCAGGAAATTATTAGGAGTCAGTGGAAGGAGGGGACGATCAGAGAAGCCAGGATACAACAGTCTTTTTACACATGCAGAGGATTAACTCCTTAGGTTCCACAGTGAGTATAACAAGCATGCTTTACTGCATATACAGACTGATTTTACTGTTGTGGGTTTAGTAACCCTTTAATGGCTCTCGCGACCCACGGTTGGGCACTTAAAGAGCAATGTACCTGTACGTTGATGTGCCCAGCCGTGCCATTCTGTCGATGTGCAGGAGGCGGTCCTTAAATGGTTAAAGTGCAACTTTTGCCAGAAAAGTAAGTTCTGCTAGATCACTTTGGGCTGGCCCCTTTTGCAGGTATAGCTATAACTCTGCTCTGCACATGCTCATTTGCTTTCCATTTTAGGCATTTTTAGGCCGATCAGCTGACAGCCTTAAAGTGGAATTAAACACTTTTATACTTTACAGCCAAGAAAGCTGCTTCTGTTTGATCTGCAACTGCCGTGGTGTTGCACATATGATCAGTTATGATGATTTGACAGTTTGGTTGGGGACACAAAAAAATGTGTCAGCAATCCTGGCATTCCAGGAATGTAATGTTTTTTTGAAACCGTTAAATCAATGGGTTTAATTCCACTTTATGATTCACTGCTGGGGCTCTGGGCTTCAGCAAAATGGCCGCCTCCATCAAGAAGAAACAGGAAAAATACTGGAGGCAATTTACAGTACACACTAATTTGGTAGCATGATTATTAATGTGGAACGTATGTTCCTTGCTAAAGAATTTGTTTTTATCACGTTAAAGTTCTGCTTTAGAGTGTCTGCATTCTGGATGAAGTAGTAAACATATACATTTCTGGTCCCTGACACACATTGAATACATTTTGTTTTCTTGTGGAATCAAGACATTGGGGGTTATTTACTAAAATACACTTGGAAGTAAAGTCGCTGTAGATCCGAGGGGGACATGCAAGGAGAATAAAAAACAGCATTTTAGCTTGCATACGATTGGATGATAAAATCAGCAGAGCTTCCACTCATTTCAGATCTACCCATTACATTTAGAGCGACTGCACTTCAAAGTGCATTTGCCTTTCGTAAATAACCCCCTAAGGCTCTTTTCACATGGGCTTGTCTGTTTGACTGACTCCACTTGCTCAGCAAGGGATCGTTCCGCTGATCCCCGCTGAGCAGGCGGATGGCAGGTCCATCTCCGCTCACTGTGCAGGGGCAGACCTGCAAGAGTCCCGCTCACCTCTATGGGGAGAGCGGATAAACAGACTGCCTGTCCATTTTCATTCGATCCCGATTATCCGATTTGGCAGACAGGATCGAATAGCAACGGGTGACCGCTGACATCTGCTGCCCCATAGGGGTTAATGGAGGGTCTGATCGGAAAGCCTGTGTGAAAGGGCCCAAAGGCAGGCCATGCATTATGCAATTTTCTTTGTTGAAGGAAAGAAAATTGCTCGAATCCCTCCTGCTTTACTGTTGTATTCTGACAACAGAAAGTTTCCCAGCCATCAGAATACAATGATTACTGCAGCTGCTACAGCCAGTGGCAGTGGTCGAATAAAAAAAAAAAACAACTGGCTGGTTGTACTGAAGTTGATCAATAGATTCTATTGATAGATCAAAAGTCATCTGGTTCCTGCTGAACTGGCCAAATTTCGATCCGTCTATGGCCGGTTTAAGACATTGGTGTGGCACTCCTGATGTCTCCATCACATGTTTTAAATGACAGTGACTGATTCTCCCCAAATGTTCATAGATTGTAAAAAAAAGTACGGTAATTTACCCTCCCCTTTACTGTATTCAAAAGAAAGGAAAGAAGTTGTGAATTTACATTAAACTACTTTTTTACATAAACTTTAGGAAGTATAAAAATAGTTACTGGGCAGTGATGTGAACAATCTTTCAGGTTGTCTGGGGACCTTAAACTGCAGAAAGGTACAGATCATGACTACTGAGCAATTCAGCACAAAACGTAAAATGAAAAATGTAGGTATGGAACTAATACTTAGTGAATCCCTAAAACAATGAGTGACAAAACAAAGCAAAGCCCTCACTCTATAATCAGCACCAGAACAATCACGGATTTTGCAGTAACCACACACGACAGCTGTCAGTCAACATAAATATACATATATCGCGGCACAGTTTTTTGTAGATCTAAAACCTGGAACTTCATTGCCACTTGTTTAGTTGACTTCGGTGCTAATTAATACTGGCTGTTGATCTACATAATATATGCTGATGACATGTAAATTCTTGCTTATACAATAATGCACATATCAAAATCTTGCCAAAGTTCAAGAACTGCTGCAGCTAAATATTTGCCAATAGCCTGCCTACATGAGTCTTTTTCCTTTTGTGACATTGGTTACCTTAAAGTTTACATAAATGAGATGCTGAATATAATAAGATATACCTATACCTAATCACAAAGTAATCTTTATTGGGTAAACCTTGCAAACATACCTTCCAACAGGAATCCGTAATGGCTAGCATATAAAGAAGGGTAAAAACACGTTAGTGGACAGAGTGAGAACAAACGTGCAACACAGCAGGGGGTGGGGGGGGGGGGATTTGTACAAACTATGTGAGGGTTATGGGTATGTGCATACATTGATCATGCAGAATCTGTATATGGTTATGATAAACCAATGGGTACATTCTCAGTTCTCTACTTTAATGAAGCAGTGAACTGTAAGTTCTTTGGAAAAAAAATAAGCTACTGTCTGCATTAAAAAGCCTATTGAAATGTTTAATTAAATCCTTCTATTGATTTGAAGAAAGTTGTGAAATGTTCCAATATACCTTTTTGTGCCAAAAAAATTGATTTTCAGAGCCATTATACCTCTGACAATCCTCTGTTCTACATCTCTTACACAACTCATCCCTTCTGGCAAAGCTGGTTCTAATCAGCCTCAGAATCTACTCCTCCCTTGCCTGCCATCATTTTACTTTTTCACTGCACTGCCTGAAGGATAGGGATGGGTTGTCCTAAAATGCATAATGTATTCAAAATAGTCAATTTTAGTAATTTAAGGTTATCAGAAAATATGAGAACCTGTATCAAACTAATGAACAATATATTTCAGAAGGGAAAGGATCTATCGAATGACCAAATGACCATAGAGATGTCTAAGATTACAAAATGTAGGAATGTATGTAATGCCACTACAGAGTCAATACATGGGGCAGCCATTTTGTTCTCATTCTTTATCACAACAAAAGGCTAAAAAACGCTAGTCCAGTTATATATCACACACCAGGCACAGCAGGTCTAGGGGCTCAACCAATAAGGTAGATTTACTAAAGGAAAATAGACTGCACTCGTTACAGAGCAGTCACGCTCATTTTCCCTAGAGCTTAGTAAATGCGGTAAAGATCTAATGATTTCCATCATCCAATCATGTGCAAGCAAAATTTTTATTTATTTTTTCCTTGCACCTGATTGGGAATTCTTTAATACATTACATTTACTAAGGAAAATAGCTGCAACTGAACTTTCAGAGTGCATAGTCTATTTACCTTTAGTAAATCATCCCTAATATTTCTATTTAGTCCACTCCCTTAAAAGCAAGAAAACTGCATTTGTTTACAAGAGGAATTTCAATCCATACAGGAGCCCAGTTCCTTAGGTTCTTGTATTTTTGTATGAAAAGAATCAAGTAAAATTTTAGCTGACATATCTGATACAATGTACAATATTTTTTTTAATAATGAAATTGATATGATGAGTTCACTAAGGACACCCAATACAGTAATACAAAGCAAAACTTTAGGTTATTGTTAAGACTTACTCCCTGACTGTATTGAGAGGTTGTCGGCCTCTTTCTGCAGGTTTTTATTAGTTAGTAAGGTGGTCTATCAAAGAGAAATGCAGCAAGAGGTCGCAATCTGTGAATAGTATCAGGAAGTGTTGAAATTTCAATGATACCGAGTCTGTGTATTGTGGGGATAAGAGACACTGGTGAGGGCATCTAAATGTACATGTAAGCTCCTCCAGGTGTCTGCATTCTAGGCTTTACTCTGCTTACTTTCATAAGTGCAGAAACAGTTTTAATGTTCCTGTGGTGGCTCTGTTATGTCAACCATTCTATAATAATTATGCCATATGTTGGACATGCATTCATTATCTTCTAAAATCGAATTATTAACACAGATGACTAAAAAATAATATTTTAAATTACAGCTACTATTATGAGTATGGAAGGAGAGAGGGGAGAGACAGAGGGGAACATACACTGAATATGCACATCAAGGCTGAAAATGTAGCAAAATGGGTCATTTTACATGCAGACTTTGCATCACTTTTCATTGATTAAGAGTTACTCTATTTGTTTTTTTAACCTGGCATTTGTAGTCAATTTGAACCAAATAATCATGCACGCTACTAGAAAAGGTTAGCTGGTGCTACAAGGGACTTTCTCAAGAAGTAAGGCCTTGACCTTCAGTGACATTCATCTAGCAATATGGATCATCTTAAAATACACAATTATATGATTAGCAACTTGATAAGGTAATCAATTTGCTGGCAAAACAGCCACAGGACCATTAATCATGCAGCTTTGGTGAAGCGTTTAATAACTGTATTAATTAATAAAATCCTGGAATCAGAATGTGTCACGACAACAGTGTGAAGGTTAGAGCGAACAAGTCGCTGGGAAGTTCATCTTATGAAATAAAAGTCATTTGTATCACTGTTACCAGTTTGGAATAGCCTGTACATCTTACAGCTGGACCCCCCCACTTACAATTTTTCCCAGATCTAAATAAATACTATGTTTCTTTCCTAGAAATATCCAAAGTAGTAAAAGTGAAACTCCAGCCAAAGCTTTTATTCGGCTTTTAATTTTGGATAGATTGGGGAAAGGTCATAAAATGTGTTTTGATTACTGTCTGTGATCCTGATTCGGGAAAAGTCCCCTACTTTAAGCCGTAACAGCATTATCTTCCCAACAGGAAGTGAGAAGAGAAATAGTACGGTAACAATAAAAGCACATCCAGAGTAGAGAGAGGGAAGGTGAGAAAAACCATCAGCTTTTATATGCAAACTGTGTGCCTGTGGACAGATTCTTCTTTTCTCTTCACTTCCTGTCCCAGCCAAAAAGTTGTTACCAGTGTTTCGTCACATATGGCGACCCATCACATTTGGATACCCGCTGGACTGTGCATGTATGACGCTGCCATATGCGTTTCAATACCGTGGCAATCTGTGCTTGCAGAGAATTTTGTGCCCACACCCCAGTCCAGGTTTAAGCCCCACCATCCAAGTGGACATAGAGTTAGATTATAATTATGCCAAGAGAAGCGAGGCCATGCCTGAAGTGCAGCAAACGCGGCCCTGTGTTGGAATGCATATGGCGGCGTCAAGCATGCGCACTCCAGTGGGTAGCAAAATGTGATGGGTAGCCGAATGTGAGGTGACACCGGCAGCAAGACAAAATCTTCCCATCAGGGCTACAATCAGCAGAAAAAAAAGTACCTGGCAGGGATCCCAACCCATTTTCTGTATCTAAAGTAATATATATATATATATATATATATATATATATATATATATATATATTGGGCTGGAATTACACTTTAAAGCGTCTCCTTTGGTTGTATAAAAAATCCAGTCTATACCATCCTGGAAAAAAAATGCTGCTTTTGGACACTTCTGGATGTGTCAGTTACCGTGTCTCCTGCTGGGTGCTGTGGTTCCTCCCACCAGGACAGCCAGGATTACAGAACATGGTGCCAATGTAAGGGCTGGGGGAAGAAACCACAGTGACCATCAGGGCACATGCTATCTAACAACCCTAAAAATGTCAGCAGCGACACCAGTAATTGTGGAAGAAACAGAGATCTGAATTGCTGGAGAGGTAAGAATACAGCTTCTTTCACAGGATCCTGCAGGCTAAATGATTTACACAAGCAACAGGATCAACCTTTTGCAAAAATTTAATAAGTGCACCCACATAAACAATAATAAAATGTGCATTTATTAAATTTTTGCGTTAGAGCCTGCAGAGCATTGCAACCATGATTAATGTATTGCATATGCAATGTATGGAGGTACGGACCTTCAGTTATGGTTCTGGAGAAATTAAAGGCTAAGTTCACCTTTAGTAAAATAAAATAAAATGCACAGAAATTTTGCAGGTAGAAAATGTACTCCAATGAGATCTACAAGTCCCTCTGTCATGATGGTAGATGGGACTTATCTCTCCATTTTAAGATTCAGTGCCAAATTCAAACAAAAACATAAGGCAGCAGAGCGGAGAACCCCACAATTCAGGTAAGTGGAGGGCAGGAGGATTTTGAGTATCTGACTATTTTTCATGTTACACCCTAAATATGGGTATAACGTCAAACAAGATCAGAAAGCTGGAATATGCTTTTAGTCCTAAAATCATAATTGAGCTGCTTTGCTGGGTTCGATAAAATAAGTGGTAGGGCCAGTAGCGAGCAGGTGTTCCTTATCACACAAAGTCATGCGAATAGAGATTTAGAGTACCAAAGGTGGGGAACTTACCTTTCCCTGTTAAGAACGGGTTACTCAAATAGTTTGAGGCAAGGCGTTTCCGCTGAAGACACAATAAGAACGCCATGAGACACAGAACTCAGAAACAGTCCCTAAGACACCTGGCATTCTACCCAAACAATAGCTCTGATAAAACACGTTATTTCAACATTCTCCCCTTTGAAATAACCACATTTCAGGAGAAAAAAAAAATAAAAATCAATGCATATGAGCAAAAAAAGGGCATACAAATAAAACAGCAATGAAATTCAGATTTTAGCCATTACATCTCCTGAAACCCACCAAACGATCGGTATAACCTCAACAATCCATCCACGGGACCGTTGTTCGCTGTCAGCATTTTGTTCTGCTTAGTCGTCAATGATTTCATGTTTACATCGCGTACAAGTGCAAAAATCCTCCATCCCTCACGCTGGGAATGTGCAATCTGATTATTCAGCGATTTCAGGATGGAGGGCTAGAAGTGCTTTACGAGGTAATCTTCCTGGTACTGAATAAACTCCAGTGAATATTTCACACTATATCCCGGCTGTCACAAAACACAAAGCAATTACCCTGACTTCCATTCATTTGGCAATTTATTTCCGGCCGTCAAGAGTCACCAAGCGTGGGGCTGTGAATATGCATGAGTGAAACATACGATTCATTTTATTCTGCTCCTCCCTCCCTTTTCTGTCATACATGACAAAATCCTTCGAACTGCTGGCTGATTGCATTATGAATTTCACAAAGTCACATTGATCAGGCAAACAAATACAAACATGTTTTTCTTTATATGGAAAACTCTTGTTTTTGACAAATCGGACACAGTAAGGCAACGCAGTGAAACAATTAAAGTGTTTGTTACCCCAGCATTTCATATTCCTGATATGTGCCTGCTATACCATGTACAGTACTTGTATTATAAAGTATACTGTTCTCTTTGTATTGCTTCCTTTGTCTGAAATCCCTGGTGTTCCTGCCAGTCCCTCTACTTTTCTATTTAAAACTGACCGCACTAAACAGGAGGGAGAACACATTGTGGTCAGTTCTCTAGCCTGCTCTCTAATGATCAGACTGGTCCTGACATGCACCCCTGGGAAGATCAGTGTACTCCTGTATCTCCTTACCCAGCTCTTATGCAGCTGAGAACAGAGGGAATATGATCACTTATATAAAAAAATAAAAATAAAGGTATTTATTGTGTTTTTATACATCTATACACAAATGTTTTGCCTTTCATTTCAATTTAAAATTTTAAAGATGATACTCTTGCTATAGGTGTAGTCCATTTACACATCTCCCAAAGCCTGACCGGAATAGTCTCAGGACTTTGCTAAGTGAGGCCTAGTCATCACTCTGCTCACCACCACCACAGGATTGAGCTCTTTCTCTGATTCAAACCCCCTCACATACTCTCTCCCCTGATGCAGTAGTTCTGAGCTCAGCATTTGAGAGCTCACTCCTGTGATGGAGGTGAGCAGGGCTGACTAGGCCTCACTTAGCAACATCCTGGGAGTATTCCAGTTAGGCTTCATAAGGTATTTAAATTGCTTACACCTATAGCAAGGCCTTTATTCAATTTTAGTCAAAGTTGCACAGTTTGTTTTTATCTACAGATACCCCTTAGTTTGGTGGTAAAGGTGAACTATCCCTTTAAAGTGTAACTGCAGTCTTTTGTCAAAATGTTCTGGGCCAGACTTGCACATGCACTGCACCGTGCACTTTTTATTCAATCCTATGGTTGGAAAGGGGAGCTAGGGGCATGCTAAGCTACACTATAAGTGTAAGTGTATCTTAAGTTCATTTACACTTATAGACTACGCCGCATAAGACTATGATATAATGATATAAGACTATATTAGGAATGCACCAAAGGTGTATGTTCTAAACCTGAAACTACAAAACATTTTGGTTGGTGTTCTGCTTTAAAGGGCTACTGTCAACTTCACTCATTGTTCTGAGCAAAGTACTATACCAGCACCGCCCTTCTCTTGCACTCAATGGGAAACCAAGGAAGGTTGTGTCCAACTGAAAGTGTAGGGTTTGTATAAAGAAAACGTTTAACTTTGAGCACTACGTATAACTTCAAATGACTGTACAAGCACAACGGAACAAGTTGCTTCTGTGCCTTACTATCCCAAATCTGACAGAAAGGCAGAGTTACCCTTTAATCCACACTACAAAAGGTGTATAAACTTTTCTGTCATACCTCTGGTTCTAAAAGGCCACTGTAGGCCGGGTTGGCTGTGCTTCTCCTTTTCCTCTCATGTCGCTTGCTTTGGATCTCTGTAACCGTGGAAACAAACTTACATTAGGGCTATTCATAGGAAGCCAAGAGTAGTGATGGATGTTACATATGTTGGCGATAAATATGATGCTGAGGGAGAAAAAAAGTGCAGTAACAAAAGCTTACTGGATGAGACGTAACAAATCCGTAAGCTTTCGGTTAAAGATTATTCTTACAAAAAGGTGAGAGTCTGGGAGCTGCTGCGACTGGACACTGCACTTACGCTTAGGGCAGTATGCGTATAAAGACAAAATGTCTGAAATGCAGAATTCTTATGTTCTAGGCATCTCTCTCTGGGTGCAAACTGCCTTAAACATTTGTGCCACTAGGTGCCCAGATCAGCAAGAACACAGAGTTTGACAGGCCACCAGCAGCAGGTCTGGGTGGGACACCTGTACTCTCCGCCCACAGCAAAATGTCAGCGCTCCCTGCACCAGTTACACCCAGCATGTATGGGATCTACAGCATCAATCCACTTGAAAGTGATATTTTGGGAAGAGTCTGGTTGGCTCAGTCAACTGCTGGCTTTTTATATTTCTCTGATAAATATATTATGTACTATACAAATACAGACAAGCAATGCTGAGGCTTCAGTTTGTATTCCCCAGAGTTATGATCAAGAAGAAAAAAGGAATCTGAATGTCTGCAGCTTTAATGTCTACAAAAGAAGTCACTTGTGTCACTGTATTGCAAAAATAAAAAGATGAACGATCAGCAAAAAGTCTTAAATTAGCAGATGCATCAAACATGTAACGACTGCCAAAACGCTGTGACATATGCATATACATTATGCTGATTAAATGAAGCGGGGAGAGGGATGCATAGAATTACTAGACCCTGGATCGGAAGAGCTGGTTACTTTGTACTGAGGACTTGTGCGGTCTGAATAAGTGGCAGTGTATTGGCGGAAGAACACAGAGGCTAAGAGCTATCAGCGGAAATACTGGAGAATCTATCGGAGTATCTGAAAGCAGATGTCAGTTTGCAGCTGTCATTACAAGCATAGCCTTGAGTTAATTCTATCTGAGCAGATTAACACATTCTTGTTGCATTTAATGTTTTCTGAAGAGCAATGTTTGGCTGAAAGTGTGCAGCTTCTTCATTAATTGTTCCCCCGAGAATCATATACAATATGTAGTCACTTTATTTTTTTGCAGCAGATGTGCGCCATCAGAAAATATTACAGGTAAATTCTGCGCTAATGTACCTGACACTGACAACCAATGAAAGGTCTACTATAAGAAAGCCTTAGATTTATGGACAACACATTGTAAATTATTGAAACAACACTCCTAAGGCCACATCCGTATAATGTTTAACTCAGAAGAGACGAGAAACAAAGGGGCAGAAGCCCTCATTCTGACTTTTCAGGCAATGGACAAAAGTATAATAAAACAAATATTTTATTAATAAGATTACAGCAGACAGGTCATATATAGAAAAGAGTTAAAAGCATACAATACATATTGACAAAAAATTGACACCGAATAGATGCTAGTGAGCCCCTGTGCGTCAATGCGTTTTGCTATTGCTTCTTCAGGACACACAGGGTTTTGGTTGGAAGAAAACAGGTCTCACTCACAGATAACCAGTTGTCTACACATGGAATCTCCTGGATGATCAGAAGTAAATCACCATTTATAACAGGAGGTGGACTTGCAATAATACCACTAGCCGGAGGATGGGCTGATAACGTCTATAGATATATGTATATCATTCACCTGGGGGAGAGGTGGATGAAAAGTGCAAAACTTGAAAAATCCTGGATAATCAAGGAGGAGGCAAAGAAAGCCTCTTTGAGCCTTAACAGTCCACATTCATTGAGAGATTAGACAAGTAGTTCCAAAAGGCTGGAAAGTATGCTTTCAAATAAATTCAGCAGGCACTTGTGCATCAACCCATCAGATGTCTGTAAAGTCCACTGTAGTGCTTAAACATGCAGTATTGACTAATCATTCAGTAATCCCCCCCAGGAGCCTACAAAGTGGAGCCAGAGTGTCAGTGGTGGGACAGAACCTCATACAGGAAGAGGCAACTGGCTCAAGATAGGGACAACCAAGAAAATGGCAGCACAAATTGTTATGAACCTGATGCTGTAGTGCAGGGATATGCAATTAGCGGACCTCCAGCTGTTGCAGAACTACAAGTCCCATAAGGCATAGCGAAGCTCTGACAGCCGCAAGCATGACACCCAGAGGCAGAGGCATGATGGGACTTGTAGTTTTGCAACAGCTGGAGGTCCGCTAATTGCATATCCCTGCTGTAGTGGGTGGCTTCTGTGCCTTTCTGATGAATAATATGTACGATTCCAAAAGACCTTTAGGATATGCAGCATGTAAACTATCTATTTTTAATACTTTGGCAACTTTTGTTACCAGTACTACTTTAAAAAGTTAAGTTAGTTTTGGATGCCTGATAGTGACGGAATTGCTCACTGAATTCCTATATCTCGTAGAGATTACAGTGGACAGATCTCAGCTCCCACATCGGTATATCTGTCTGTTACACATAAACCTCTGTGATTTTTTTTATTTCATCTGTATTATGGGAAATGCAGCAGCAGGATACAGACTCCTTTTGGAGCCATAGAAAATAATTGGAGATAACTTTCAACATTTTAATGGTTCATAGTTTATAATTTACATTAGATTCCATTTAACTTACCTTCCAAGTGTTCAGTTGTAACTAGGCCTAATGCTACCATAAAGGCAATTTTCTAGGTAAAAGAAGATAAAACTTAAGATGAGAATACACCTTGATTACTGTAACATTACAGATTTTTGCAGAGAAGATAAGGCATGGGGTCACATCAAGATACACAGCCAACTGAAACTAACAATACATAATATGCTTTTTTGAAATGTCGACAAATTTAATGCAAAACCCTAAACTTTATTAGACTCTTAAGAGCTATTGTCACTTTGCCTATTTAGGGAAAATTGACAGTGCTTCCTGATGGTCTACCTCCCAGCAAAGTATACTAATCGATATATAACACCTTAGTTAAGCTTTTGATGTCAGATGACATCAGAGTTTACCCAGGTGGTAGCCAATCAGCTTCTAACTTCAGCAACAACAACTACAGTAGATAAAAAAATGTCTACACACCCCTGTTAAAATGTCAGGTTTCTGTGATGTAAAAAAATGAGACAAAGATAAATAATTTCAGAACTTTTTCCACCTTTAATGTGACCTATAAACTGAACAACTCCCGGATCCTACTTTGTTGAAGCACCTTTTGATTTTATTACAGCATGCAGCCTTTTTGGACATGAGTCTATCAGCATGGCGCATCTTGACTTGGCAATATTTCACCACTCTTCTTTGCAAAAACACTCCAAATCTGTCAGATTGCGAGGGCATCTCCTGTTCCAGCTGAAGAAAAACAGCCCCAAAGCACGATGCTGCCACCATCATGCTTCACTGTGGGTATGGTGTTCTTTTTGATGTGCAGTGTTAACACATCTTTTGGAATTATGACAAAAAAGTTCAACCTTGGTTTCATCAGACCATACCACATTTTCCCTTTCAGGTGTGTTTTTACAAAATTTACAGAAATTAAGCTGGGTTTGGATGTTTTTATTCGTAAGAAATGGCTTCTGTCTTCACACTCTACCCCATAGCCCAGGCATATGAGGAATATGGGAGATTGTTGTCGCATGTACCATACAGCCAGTACTTGCCAGATATTCCTGCAGCTCCTTTAATGTTGCTGCAGGCCTCTTGGCAGCCTCTCTGACCAGTTTTCTTCTCCTCTTTTCATTCATTTTGGAGGGACGTCCAATTCTTGGTAAGGTCACTGTTGTGCCATATTTTCTCCACTTAATGACTGTCTTCGTTGTGTTTCATGGTATATCTAATGCCTTGGAAATTCTTTTGTACCCTTCTCCTGATTGATACCTTTTAAAAATTAGATCCCTCTGATGCTTTGGAAGCTCTGTGAGAACCATGGCTTTTGCTGTAGGATGCGACTAAGAAAATTTCAGGAAAGACCTACTAGAAAAGCTGAACTTTCTTTGGGGTTAATCAGAGGCACTTTAAATGATGGCAGGTGTGTATTGACTCCTATTTACCATGAGTTTGAATGTGATCACTTTATTCTAAATACAGCTACATCCCCAGTTATAAGAGGGTGTGCACACTTTTATTTTTTATTTTTACCCCCCCCCCCAAAAAAAAAGATTTAAGTTTGTTGTTTCATTTGAGTTGTACAGTTTATAGGTCATATTAAAAGGTGGAAAAAGTTCTGAAATTATTTATCTTTGTCTCTCTTTTTTTTTTTACATCACAGAAACCTGACATTTTAACAGGTTGTGTAGACTTTTTAAATCTACTGTATGTGACATTATTAGGACCTGGCAACTGGCTGCTCAAGCCTGAGAGGCCTCACATGGGGGAGGTCACACTTCACTATACCCATTTAATTCTCTGGCCAAATGAATGGGCAAAGTGACAGTTTCTTTTTAAACAAATTAATAAGATCTACAAATTTTGATTAAAGTGATTGTAAACCCTTACAACACACTTTGACCTACAGGTAAGCCTAGATTAAGGCTTACCTGTAGGTCCAAGAAATATCTCCTAAACCTATACGGTTTACGAGATATTTGCCCGTAGACAGCGGCGGGCAGGCGCACTGAGCGCGGCATTTTCAGCGACGGAGCTGCCGCGGGTGTCGGCTCCCGTTGCGCATGCACGGGAATGACGTCATCGCGGCTTTGCCGAATGACAGCGGCGGAGCTGCGAGACCCCACCGAGAAGATGGATGCGCCGGACTACAAGGGACAGCGGTGACTTCGCTGGCTCCTGTGTCAGGTAAGTGACACATAATGGACTACTATGCGATGCATAGTAGTACATTATGCTTTGCCTTTGCAGGGAATGAAAGAGGAAGTAAACTCATCAGGGTTTACTTCCTCTTTAAATAACTTTTATATATACTATTAGGTAAAGCTGTCAAGAAATCTGGTCAATTATGACTTTGCATATAGTAGAAAAGTAGAGATTAAGTAAGGCCACTTTCACACGTGCGGCTATTCTGCCGCTGTTAAAAGCATGTTTTGTTATTTTTTGTTATTCTGAAATTCAGAGAATCCTGGCACAGCGTTCACTTGCAGTTGCGACTAGCTGCATTTAGCTGCGTTTGGAAAATTCTTGCCATTTCTGATGTGCTTCCTATTGTTTTTCTTTCCTTATTGCCGCTGCTATCTGCAGGAGAAGTAGTACACTGCGATTACCTGCAGTTATGTGCAGATAGCTGCAGTAAATCCTTCCTGGACGCAGTCAACTTTATTTTTTCTATCTGCACAAAACCGCATGTAACAAAACCGTCACTAAAACGCACTGTGTGCATGGGGCCATAGGAAAGCATTGTGTGCATTTAGCTGCGGTAGATAACGTCATCTGTCTGCAGCTAAAAGCACAATTCTATCCGCCCGTGTGAAAGGGGCCTAAGAATAATCAGAAGATCAAAATAAATATGTATCTGCAAACGACAATTGTGACCTCACCATTAAACCCAGTGAATGAAATCCTAAACTTTACTTTTATTGGAAAAGTTGTGATTTGAAAACAATCTTTTTGTTAAAATATCTAGATTTGTGGCAAGCCTGAACAGCCTTGCTTTAAAGGGACAGTACGTATTTTACTCTTATTTTTTGGTCATACTTCTCCTCTGGGTCACAGGAGTGTACTTAGTTTTTATTAATCAGTCTGGCTGCCATCATAGAGCTGCTACAATCTCTGGAGGGGTCCAAACCAACATGATCCGACTGATACTGCATTATGGAGGACAGAAGTTTGTTTTTTTGTTTTTTACATTTACACACACTTCTCCTTTAAGGAACTTTCTGCTGTAAAAAAACTGTAAGTGATGAAAATCTTTTATACCTCGGGATTTTCCTCTTTTTTCTTTTTGGTAGCTGGGGGTCCCTGAGGCAGCTCTACACAAGGCTTCTTTCTTTCTGTTTTGCATTCTGGTGGGCTCTGAACTTGAGGTTGTATGATGATCACCTATAAGCAAATATGCCATCTGTTTAATAAGCGTGAAGTGACTTGCAATAAATCCTTACCGGTCAAGTTAAGCTAAAGCAGTGGGAAACATACGGTAAATATTTCATAAGTCTGAAGTGGTATAGTCATTAAAGGCTGGCCATTCAGATTCTTGCAAAAGACCAACAGTGGTGACTGGTTTACTCTGTTTCCTATCTAATTTCTAAAGACAATTATAAAAAAAAAATCACGTTAACTTGTTTGTCACATTCTGCAGTGTTTGATGACCCTATAGATGGGAGGGTATATTCAGCCAAAGCACATATGTTTAATGTGCAGGCAAGTGGAAAGATTACAACTCCCATGCCACTTTAACTGTGTGCAACTTATGGGAAAACTCAATGGGAGCTGCTAGCAGAAAGGCTCTATGCAGGCTGGAAAAAAGACCGAATGAGACAAACAATGAGGGGTGACCTACTGTTTGTGTGGCTAGTTTCTGATTGACATGATACACTTGCCTATTAATGGTGCCTAATGCTGACAGACACACCTCCAGCTGTGTGACCCACATTATGATTGCCCACATCAGGGAAACAAAGTTGCACAACATTTGGAATTGGCGGGGTAGCGTTGTAACCCCATCTCAAGAAATTCGGGAATCTGCATTTGGTTGCAAAGTTTAACAGTTGTGGAAGAAACAAAAGATGATTTACACTCGACTTTTGCAGATCGAACACAGTATTTTTACAATTTAACTATAGTTCCGCTTTAATGAGCTGTGGCCCCTGTTATAAGGTCAAAAAAAGTTATTTTTTATAACTAATCTACTTTTCTAATCTAGTAAAAAAAAAAATCCAATACCTTTTATTCTAGATCAGGTGAATGCATTGGTCTTTTGAACCCGAATGGGCAGGATGGTGGGTGGGATCAG
The DNA here is from genome assembly GCF_037356315.1 of Lithobates pipiens. Lineage (NCBI taxonomy): Eukaryota > Metazoa > Chordata > Amphibia > Anura > Ranidae > Lithobates > Lithobates pipiens. The sequence goes on along the minus strand of NW_027507903.1, from coordinate 510,858,240 downwards.
GCTGTCATGTTACATGTGGCCATGACAGAAGGAGTCATTGTCGATCATTCTTACTTGCCCTGTCAGGCTCCCCAGTTGACTGCATTACCAGCAGCACCACTTGATGAAGTGGGTAAGAGTATTTAATTGCCAGTGACTCGTACTCCTGTCATAGCCATTCACAACAGGGCAGACCTGTCCTGCCCATTGCCCAAGACATTCAGATCTGAAAAGAGCAGAGTGAACTGTAGACACATTTTTTGGAGCATGCTCACAGGTGATTGCTGAAAAGAGGTAGATGACCCTGCAGTTAGTAAATAGATTTTTGATTAAACAATACCTAACAATTAATGAAAGAAAGGCTATAGAAATGTATTGCATATGTTATAATGCTTTTTTTTTTCTTTTTATGATTATAAACAGTTGGCTACTCAGGAAGGTGTGGGAATTCACTGCGACCAATCATTTGATTTTCCATAAAAAAAAAAATTTAAACCAGTAACTGGCTGGTGTGGGTTTGTAAAACAATTGTTAGTGCTACTACCCATTCAGCCCCACATCAAAGAGCTTACAGATGCCCTATCCACAGTTGCTAAGCTATATATAGTACTGAGAATCATGGCTACTGCTCTTAAAATCTTACGTTATTATAGAAACCACAGTGTACAAATCACAAATACAGCGAGTTACTGGTGTGGGATTACTGAAGTGAAGTTTTTTTTACTTTTTAAGAACAGTTCTAACAGGTGATCTTCACCTACCTTGCTGTCAGCGCTAATAAGGAGTGGCTGAACTTTGATACCATCATTAACCACAGACACAGTGCTGGTGTTGATTGGGTTTGCATTGCTGGGCGATGTTGATATAATGGCGTAGGCCACTCCTCCACTACTCAGAGGGGAGGAGATGGTGGGTTCTGTTGAGCTCTGTGATTGGCCATTGGAAGTCTGGAGGCGGCTGACGGTATTGTTGGCAGTTGGAAGGGCTGGGCTGGGGTTTTTGACGCTGACCACTGTGGCCTTTTGAAATGTAGTGGGCTGCTTTGAAGGCTGGTCTCTATACGGGGAGATGGGGAGACTGTCTGGAATCAGAGTCTTTGGCCTAACCTGCAAACAAACAAGAGACACATACAGCATAAGAAAAAAAAAAAAACATAATTATATCAAAGAGGCTTCTTTCTATAAAGCTGATAAGTACAGACAGATAAACATGTGAAAAGAAGACTGCGACTCAATTGGCTGTATGGAAAATTAAAATACAAAATATGTATATTTAATGAGAGCACTATGCCAAAGGGACAGGTCCAGATATTATGTTTTGTCACCATGAAAGGGTCTTTGTAGGCGTTGATAGCCAACACGTTTCAGAAATGATGCACAATTCCCCTTTCATCAGGGTCTATTTTTTTGTGCAAGTGGAATCTGGACAAGTAGTTATTTCTCAGTTGTAATGCTGTGGTGTTTGCTCAGTAAGTTGTTTGGTAACCAGACAATCCCCAAAATGCCACGGATGTAAACTCCTAATAACCGAATAAAATCCATATCTTTACGAATCCCTATGACTTGCCACTCTCATGCCTTCAGCCAATATAAGATTTTCATTGTATTTTTCACTGCTAAGTAAATTTACCCTTTATATCTAACCACTGTCACCAGGATTAAGGCTTCATGTACACTGCTGCTGGTAACGGACATTTAGGAGCAGTTGGGTGTTTTTTTCAGCTGTCCCTGAACTCTCCTCTATGTTATCTTATCAGTACATGTACACAGGGTCGTTTACAGGCAGCTGAATTTAGAAGCATTTTTTGGAAATCAAAAAAATATGTTCAGAACGAATGTTGAGAGGCATTTGAAATGCCTGTAACAGCTTGTAAACGCAGTAACTCGCATTTAGCCGCATTTTGTTTACATGCGTTTTTAATTTTTGACTATTAAAAAAAAAAAGCTTCTAAAAAGCAAAACGTGGCTAAACGCAGCATGTAAATGTGGCAAAAATTATGTTTTTAAACATTGTTTACTAGCTGTCAAGTTAAATCGTTCAGGGGAGGTTGTAAAAATATCCTGTGTACATTAAGCCTTACAGTGTTGGGAACACAACATTTTGTGTTTATTTCATTAGTACCTATATTTATATAGCACAGACAATGCAGCTCTTCTCACATCAGTCCCTGCCCTGAAGGAACTTAAAATCTAGGGGTCTCTAGCTCACATTCATTTACAGTTTATACTAAGGGTAAAGTGTTACTAAACCCAGTAATATGAAAATAAATATTGCCACTATATACCTTATCTGTATACCACGGCCAGTGATAAACTATACAATTTATCCAGTGCTTACAGTTGAGGTAGGAGGAGATTTCCACTTCAGCATGTATACACCCCCACATGTATGATGCCAATATCAGGTGACCCAGCTAGCTCTGAGAACAAGTAATTATTCTCTCCAGCATAAAAGACACAACTGAGCATGTGCAGGTCGGGTACTCTGCCTGTGTTAGCTGGCTTTCCCCAGATAGATAGACAGTGCAGGAGGGAATGATCTGTGCATACAGGACAAAACAGCCTCTTTACACAATGCAGAGGATTAACCCCTTAAGTTGCACAGTGAGTATAACAAGCATGCTATGCTGCATATACAGACTGTTGTAGGTTTAGCAACACTTTAAAGTTGTGGTAAAGCCTCAAGGTTTTTCACCTTAATGCATTCTATGCAATAAGGTGAAAAACCTTCTGTGCTGTAGCTTCCCCCAGACCCCCCTTTTTCTTACCTGAGCCCGATCCGATTCAGCAATGTGCACGAGCGCAGCGGCTCCAGCCGCTGTCTAGCTCCTCATTGGACAGATTGATAGCAGGAGCCGTTGGCTCCCGCTGCTTTCAATTAAATTTAGTGACACAGTAGCGGGACAGGGCCGAGTCCCACTGTCTGTGTCAAAGGATGCAGCAGTGGGACTCGGGAGCGAGCCTGCACATGTGCTCCCAGGGAAAGCAGATTTCCATGGGGTCACCCGATGAAGAGGGGCCTGGAGTGTCAGAGGGGGAGCCCAGAAGAAGAGAATCGGGGCTACTCTGTGCAAAACGATTGCACAGAGCAGGTAAGTAGAGGCATGTTTGTTATTTTTATTACAACCCCTTTAATTTACACAGAAGACAATGAACCTACTAACAAGTTTTTGGCGGGTAGGAGGAAAACATGCAAACTCCATGCAAGTAGTGTCCTGGTTGGGGTTCAAACTGAGGATCCTTTTGCTGCAGGGCAGGATTGCTAACCACTAAGCCACTGTGCTGCCCCAGAAAAGAAACTGAGGGGAAATCTTACAATGGGGACACCTATCTAAGAGGTAATTTTCCCTCACTTTAAAGAGATTTCTTCACACTTCCTGTTCTGTCTAAAGGAGAATAAGTGAAGGAAAATCTCCCCAATGGTACACAGATGACAATAAATAAATAAAAAATAGCAGGTGTTAGTCATTTTCAACCCTATCCAAGGTTACAGAAATACTTTAATAATCTTCCAAATGTGGAAAACCCCATATACAGTAACAACATGATAACACCCAGTCTAAGTCACACTGACCTATCGCAATCCTATCCACAATTGCATTAACCAGTCGTAATCTTTTTATGAAAGTATTAAACAGAGCCCTGTGTGAAACCTTTATGTGAATCCAGCCAGTGATGCAGAAAAATGAAGTGTTTATAATTTTATAGGCTCGCCTCGGCATCCTCTAGCTCTGATGGACTGGAAGGGTTTAAAAGTCTGTCGGAACAGTGTCACAGAATCTGTGTATTTTCTGGCCAGGCAGTGCCGTGCTGGTGAATTAATGAAGCAGACAAAAGCACAAGATTTTCTGTGTACTATCGGCAGAATCCTAGGAGAGCCATGCCCACAGGATGTGTGTTTCATGTCAATAACCCAAATGCCTTTCTTCAATAAAGTCAGAGCGTAAAATGTGACAACAGAACTGATGAGCTGCAGAAACAACAAACTCACACGCAAATGCTGCAGTTTAATTTAGCAGAAAACATATTATTAGGTAAGAGAAATTCGACATGTTAGTAGCAATCTGTCTATTGAAGAACACTGGGCACATAAAAAAGCACCCTTTAGTTCCTTAATATATTGACTTAATTGTTCAGCTCAGTTTGCTTAATTGCCCTACATGTGTCTATAGTGAGATTTAGTCACAGACTGCAGAATTTCAGACTCTTAAAAGTGTCACCTCCCCTGTGTTAGGCAATCGTATAACAAGGCAAATGTGGATGATAAAAAGTATACACATCCATGTTTTAAAATTAAGTGGTCCTGTATATCACATAATCCTGATTTCTCCATACCAGCAATTCTACGCTTTATTAGTAAAGTTACACTTTAAAGTAGAGGTGCACCGAATGGGTTTTTGGTGCCGAAGCGGATACAGAAAATGAAAAATACACTAAGCCAAAAACCAAAACCGATATCGAAAATGACTGTTTTTGAAAAATATTTTTATACAGGAGATGGTCAGAGACTGGGGACATGGTACAGGAGATGGTCAGAGACTGGGGACATAAAACAGGAGATGGTCAGAGACTGCAGATGTGGTACAGGAGATCAATGCAGCCTCACCAGCTTCCTTTACATGCAGCCTGCCAGTGCCCATCATTTGCAGCCTGCCAGTGCCTCACCAACAAGATTATATTGGACTGGCAAAAATAACTATTTGTATTGCTGTTACATTGCTGATGTTATAGAAATAAAAGTGTATGCTGTGACTATAGAATTCCTTTAACAAAGGATGAAACAAACATGAACCTGATAATCAGAGCACCTAACAGCTAAACCTGTCTCTTTACTGTTCCAAGGCTTTTCTAGTGTTGCCAAAGCCTTATACACACGATTGGATTGTTCACCAACAAAACTGTGGATTTTGTCCGAAGGGCATTAGCCCAAACTTGTCTTGCATACAGATGGCCACACAATTGTTGCCCAACAATTACGAACGTAGTGACATACTACATGGTTTTTCAGCTCTTTAGCGACACCCTTTGGGCTCCTTCTGCTAATTTCGTGTTAGTAGAAGTTTGGTGAGTGTTGATTCACACTTTTCAGTTTGTTTCTGAACGGCCGTTCGTCAACCAGACATGTTGCGGAATCGGAGGAGATAACATGTTTATTATTGGCCTTGGAGTTATTGCTTTGACATTATTTTTTTGGTTGAATCATGATTGAATTTGGTTTATTTTCTATATTTTTGGATGCATAGAATGTAAAATTGACAAGGGACACCAACATAGCTGTATCCAGGGGTTGACAAATTTGCTTGGAATCTAGGAGCCAGCTAAAAAAGTTAGGAGCCAGGTCCGTGACGGCGATCTGGACCTGTCCCTGGCCTGACATGGAGACGAGTGAGGGGAAGATAGCCCCCAGCCCCCCACCTGTCTCCAAGTCATTGCCCATAGCTCTTAGAGGGACATTTTTAAATTGCATTTTAGTGTAAATATGAGATGTGAGGTCTCTCTGACCCCAGATCTCATATATAAGAGGACCTGTCATGCTTTTTTCTATTACAATGGATTTTTACATTCCTTGTAATAGGAATAAAAGTGACACACATTTTTTTTTTTTTTAAAAGAACAGTGAAAAAAATAAAAATAAAAGTTAAAATAAGAAAAAAAAATGTTTTAAATGCGCCCTGTCTCGCCAAGCTTGCGTGCAGAAGCGAATGCATATATGAAAGCGGTGTTCAAACCACACATGTGAGGTATCGCTGCGATCGGTAGAGTAAGAGCAATAATTCTAGCCCCAGACCTTCTCTGTAACTCAAAACGTGCAACCTATAGAATTTTTTAAACGTCGCCTATGGAGATTTTAAAGGGTAAAAGTTTGTCGCCATTCCATGAGCGGGCGCAATTTTGAAGCGTGACATGTTGGGTATCGATTTACTCGGCGTAACATTATCTTTCACAATATAAAAAAAAAATTGGGCTAACTTTACTGTTGTCTTTTTTTTTTTTATTAAATAAAAAATTTTTCCCCCAAAAAAAGTGCGCTTGTAAGTCCGCTGTGCAAATACGGTGTGACAGACAGTATTGCAACGACCACCATTTTACTCTCTAGGGTGTTAGAATAAATAATAAAAAAAATATATATATATATTATTTTTTTGTTTTGTTTTGTTTTGTTTAGGGGTTCTAAGTAAAGGGATGGAGAAAGACTGGCAGGCAATCCCATTAGCATTGTTGGTTGTAATTCCAACGGCCACCACAAGAGGGCGCCAGATTCCAGAAGGAACCATAGGATCACAGAAGGCCTCAAAGCCGGGGGCTCAATTACCGGCCGCCTGCGGCGCGGCCCGACGCGATCGCGCGGGGGGGGGGGGGGTCCACGGAGACGGGATACCCCCAGCTATGCTGCCCCAGGCGCAAGGTCGCCGATTCTAGTCGCCAATGCGACCTGGCGACCGGGTTTTGTCGAGCACTGGCTGTATCTTTGATCTTAAAAACTACGGGATAATAAATAATAAAAAAAAGCATAATAATATGAAAACAGCTGAGAAACTCCTCTCAGAATCCACTAGTTTTGTTTAAGTCAAAAAAGACCCCTGCCAAAAACTGCTGATAACAGCCTATGTGTGCATGGACACATAGGATATGATGGGGAGTTTATTGACTGTAGAAAAGAACGTCTGAAGCCAAAAACAGCAGCAGTAAAAACGTCCAAAAATGCCCATGAGTGCATGAGGCCTTATTGTTTCCAGAAAGGACCGTGCGTCTGAATTTTTTTTCCAGTTTTGCTGCATTAGTATGAATGTACCTTTTAATGTCCCCTCAAATACTATCAGGCTCATGTAATGAGAAATGACAAAATACAAAAATGAAGCACACAATTCAGTAACCCATATAAACCATTCATAATAAATCTTTCACTGGTCAGATAGTAAAATGACCCCATTTGGTTGAGATTATTATCTACTTACACATTTCACTGCCTTACAGAATGAGCCTCAAATAATCTTCATAGGATTTAAAGTGGATGTAAACCCACTCTCCTTTCTAAACTACTGCAATATCGGTTATCTAGAAGGATATACATGCCTCCTGCACGTATACTTATCTGTCGTATGTCTCCCCTCTGTCTGCTATGAAACCCGAAAAACTGCAGATTTTGTGGGTGGGTCTGTTTTCCAGGGCTCAGTGGGTGGAGTCGTGATGTCAGTAGACTTCTCGCCCACCTCTACATTCCCCTTATCAATATGCATTTTCTCCTGTGTATTTCTTTCACTGAACTTCTGCTATGATCACTAACATCCAGTCAAAACCCAGAAAAGTCCCCACATGATTTCAGCATGCCAAATCATGAGGTGTTAAACAGCCAATCCTTGCAGAGCAGCTGAAGAAAGGAGTGGGGGTGGGAATGAAATAATGCACGTCTCTTAGGCTAGTGCACGAGATATGTAGATCACCTGTCACCCACAGCAGGGGGAAGAACAGACAAAGTTTTTCTCTGTCAAGATTTCTCTCACTGAATAATAAAAGATGATTGCTCAGAGCTGCATTAACTCTTTGTGGCAAGACTGGGCTCAAATGATAGGAAATTTTATACTCTACATTATGACATACATCAGGTTTACATCCACTTTAAGCTTCTCTTTGATAAGCCTAATATATACAAGCATTAGATTGTAAAAACTAGTCTGAAAGGCAAGGTATACAGTAAATGTTTACAAAGTATTTCAAACTCTTCAATATTTCTAAAAGCCATAAAACCTCACTTCTGCAGCACATGAATATGCAGTCCTCCATTTTGTAAAATAATGCTTACTTCTCAAACTACAGATTCCATTGCCTTCCTCTCTCCATCATACGGATGGCAGGATGAACTGAGCACTGGATGCTTGGCCTCAGCAACTCATGAACGGGCACTTGGCTTTGTTCACTACCCACATGTGCAATCCACTCACTTTCACAGAAGGCTGACTGCTCATGCATGGGTAGGGAATAAAGCCGAGTGCTCATTTTTGAGTTGCCAGGGCCATGCATTCGATGCTTGGTTCATCTTGCTATCCTCAGGACAGAGAGGGGAAGTCAATGGAATAAGCAGCCAAAAAAGTAAACATTCTTTTACAAAATGAAGGACTGCATATAAAGGTACTGAAGATGCTGGAATACATGTGGATATTTTTTGTAAAAGTCATTAAAAGGTGAAATAACTCTTTAAGTTTCAAATGTTTAAAGTGACAGTAAATGTTAAAACTAATACAATGGCCCCTTACTGGTTAATGCCATAATATACTAGTATGCACTGCATACTAGTTCACATTATGGCAGACTTACCCTACAAACAGAGCCCTCATGTGGCGTGCTGTCACCGCCTCTGGCGCTTCCATCTTTGTCTTATTTCTGGGTTTGGGTTCATCCACTGTTTAAATGGCCAGACCACGACGTCACTCCTGCATGCGCATGGGAATCATCATAGTGACGCAGCACTCTCTGCATCCACGGTGCACTCAGTGTTCTGTGCAGGCAGAGAGCACTGCGTATGTAACAATTACATCATTGGAAGAGAGGTTCCCTTTAAGAAATTCACAACAGCTGTTCAACAATTGCAAAAAACTATCTTAATGTCTGTTGTACACACTGATCTTCAGAATAGCATTCACAAAAAGATGCGAACAAGGCCATAATATCAAAACAGGCATATAAAAAGAAATGTTAACAAAATAGAGGATAATAAGTGCATTTGAAAATTGAAATGATGTTTCCTATTCCCATGATCAGACTAAGAAGGTTTGGTGATTACCTTTTAGTAATCGTAATCACTAATGTAAACCTAGCTGTTGCAGAAGTGTGCTATTGATGCATTTGTTTTAAACGGTTAATTCTTGATTAAACTGCAGTCTTTGTTAGAACGATTTGCAGTGTTGGCAAGCATGTCATTATGATACTTGCAGCTCTTGTCCTTGTGAATCTGCTTAAGTGGTTGACTGCTTAAATGAGAAGCCTAAGTAATAATTGTCTACAAACGTTAATTTGAATTCTAATGGAATACACCTGGCAATTATGTGCGGCGCTCCATTCACCTCTGTGCATGGGATCGAGTGAAGCAGACAACCAATGAAAGCAAAGCATCTCCCTGTATTTCTTCCATACTATCATATACTATGGGGGTTATTTACAAAAGGCAAATCAAACAAGTGCACTTGTCGCTCTAATTTTAAGGGGTAGATCTGAAATGAGTGGAAGATCTGCTGATTTTATCATCCAATCATGTGCAAGCTAAAATGCTGTTTTTTATTTTCCTTGCATGTCCCCCTCGGATCTACAGCGACTTTTACTTCCAAGTGCACTTGCAGTGCAAAGTGGATTTTCCTTTAGTAAATAACCCCCTATTTTTTATTATTGTAACATAAAGAGCTCCCTTCCCACAACATCATAAAAAAGTCCCTACCAAAAAACATGCAAACAGAATTTTTATGGAGATTACACCAGACCAATGTCCTGCCGTGCAATAAAGCCGATCACAGATGGTTAGACTCTTGACCAGTTCAGCAGGGATCGGTCAAGATTTGAACCATCTATGGGCCGGCTGAATGTACCTGAGTTGACCCATCAATCTACTTGGGTACAACCAGCATGTCACATTTTTTGTATGCGATTTCTGTGACCTTGCTTTACTTTTAGTGGCGCTCTAAGCAAAAAAGGAAAATATATATGGTCCCGCTGGTGCTCAGGAATGAGGTGCGTTCCAGCGTTCTATCGAACACTGCCTCCCGTCGGAAAATGCCTCAAACGAAGCGCCCATGCACAGGGATGACTTCACTACAGCTTATGGGAACACCAGAAGGTAAATCTCTGAGAACAATAAACTGCAGCAGCAATTCATCACACACACAAAGAAAGAAGTTTTGCAGGGGAAAGGGCAGAATATACAATGTGCACACTGTGAGCAAACATATTCCTTCGCTGATGCTGTACAGAGCCATCATATGGCTCTCCTCTGTACCTGGCCCTCCCCTGTACATGGCTCACTTCTGTACCTGGTTCTTCTCTCCTCTGTACACGGCTCTCCCCTCCTTTGTACATGGCTGTACCCCCCTGAGAAGGTAGTTATAGGCCTGTGTACATGGCTGTGCTCTACTGTGTAGATAGTTATAGGCCTGCATACATGGCTGTGCCCTCCTGTGTAGATAGTTATAGGCCTGCATACATGGGTGTGCCCCCCTGTGTAGGTAGTTACAGGCCTGTGTTCATGGCTGTGGCCCCCCCCTATGTAGGTAGTTATAGGCCTGTGTACATGGCTGTGCCCCCTGTGTAGGTATAGGCCAATGTACATGGCTGTGCCCTCCTGTCTAGATGTCTGTCTACATGGCTGTGCCCCCCTGTATTATTATATAGGATTTATATAGTGTCAACAGTTTGCGCAGCGCTTTACAATGTAGGGAAACACTATACCAACGGTACAATTAAAAACAAGAGGGTTAGAGGAGCCCTGCTCCTGCGAGCTTACAATCTAACAGTATAGGCCTGTGTACATGGGTGTGCCCCGCTGTGTAGGTAGGTATCAGCCTGTAGACACACACACAGAAGGTGACTCACTTCCAGTACAGGCTCTCGGCTCAGGCCTCCTGTCAGTAGCAGGGCCACCATAGTAACGATGATTAGCAGCGCCGTGTCCCCTCTCTATGTTGCCCCATTTCCCACTGCCAAGCAGCTCCCGCTCCACCTCCATCTCCTCACTGGTAGACAACTGTAGGTGTCCTGTTGAATAATGCCTCCTGACGGATAATGCATCCGACGAACCGTGCATGCGCAGCTATGGCTCTGTACTGCATGTGATTGCATTGTACAACATGTGATGGCTCCGTACGGCATGTGATGACAGTGTACGGCATGTGATGACAGTGTACTGTACCGGCAAGGCGTATGTCCGCTCATAGTGTGCACATTGTATATTCTGCCTTCTCCCCTGCAAATCTCCTTTTTTGTGTGCGTGGTAAATTGTTGCTGCGGTTTATTGTTCCCCAAGATTTAACTTCTGATTAAAGTGCATTATTATAAAGTGGACTATTAGGCTATAATGTGAGCCCAACACTTCCCCCTCCCCTTTAGGGCTTCCTCACACAGGTATGCACAGAGCAAAGCAGAATCGGACTGGCAGAGTCTGCCTCCGCACTTTGCAGATCATTGAATAATGCATCCAACGATCTGCGCATGTGCAGTACTTAGGTTCATCTTAGTACTTAGGTCTCCCAATCAGCTGTAGTGACATTATAACTGCGCATGCGCGCTCCGTCAGAGGCATTATCCGATGGGAGGCAGTATTCAATAGAGCATCGGCATGAAATATCACCACCTAGCATTGTGTAATATGCTTAGAAAAAAATCGCCACTCTCTCGGTCTAGTCTGTGTCGTTAACATGTGCGAGTTGGCCTCAGCCTTACACCCCTCCACAAGCCACACCCAAGGGTGGGGTGTAACATGTCAGAGGTCGTGGCTTGTGGAGTGGTGTAAGTCTGAGGCCAGCTCACATCTTAAACTACATAGACAGGACTAAGAGAGCGGAAACTATTCTAAGCAATAATTACGGTGTTCTCCCAGAATGTTACACTATACAGCATGGATTCAGGAAGCTCTACTGCTGGCTATTGTATTCAAGTATATGCAACACCATATGACGAGGGTTGCGCAAATTTTATTTCCTATATTAATGCCGTGCTTCCAAAGACAAATTCCATAAAGTCTAAACCATGTGTTTCAAATGCATTAATATCACTACCAAATAAACCACCACTTTTACAAACTATATACGGCTAAAGGTAAATCTACTTTGCACTGCAAGTGCACTTGGGCGTACAGTCGCTGTAGATCTGAGGGGGACATGCAAGGAAAATAAAAAACAGCATTTTAACTTGCACATAATTGGATGATAAAATCAGCAGAGCTTCCCCTCATTTCAGATCTTCCCCTCAGATCTACAGGGACTGCACTTCCAAGTGCACTTGTAGTGCAAAGGGGATTTGCCTTTCGTACCACTGTTTAGCCAACAATTTCTTACCTGGCTATTTCAATTTTTCAAAGTCTATTGAGCCAGGTGGTGCCAACAGGGCCAGCCACAGCTCGAACTTTAGTGGATTTGACAAGAATCAGATGAAATTTAATCTGTGTATAGCCAGCTTTGAGTAATGAGCTTAGTGAATTTCTTATATAAGATTCCCTACTACACCATGACCCATAGCAACCTGTCCAAAAGAAGGTCCAGGTTTTCAGCTTTCACTATAAAATAAGGTCTACTATCTATAAAATAAGATTAGTTTGAACACTCCCTTCAGACAAAAAGGATGGCAATCTCCAGAGCTTTTACCTCTGACCTAAATAAAATGGGTGGTTTTATATGAAGCATACCCAACATAGTATAAACGTTTATAGGTTCAAATCAAAACTTTATAGAATGATAAATATATTTATATTCAGCCATTTAACTAATTGTTTAAATCACACTAGGCTCATCTGAAAATAGTGGTTACTTTTTTGAAAATAAAGATTCTTATCCTTGTGTTAAAGTTTTGTGAATTGAACCTTATGCCCCTCAAATTACAATACAGCCCACATATTATGATATAATTTAATAAGATATAAAAGGTCACTCTAGAAATGGATGAGGAATAGAACTTCTTCAATCTTAGCACTGGTTTGTCAATGTCTAGTGTAACCAAGCAGGCTCTAGCACAGACTTTCGCTGCAACCAACGTATGTGATACAGAAGCACTGAACCGCTTCCAGGAAGGCCAGGTCAGTATGCCAAATAATGGCTGCATTCCTCCTTCTGCACTAAGCACTGCAGTTGTAGGCATGTAATCTCACATACACATACTAGGTGCAAACTGGGCAGCTCATAAATCCCTATATGTATGTGACCACTCAGATGTTTGGTTAAATGCGTACAGCCAAGGCATCTGTCAGCCTGTCATTGATTTGTACGGACTGCTACCCATGACTGTATGCAAGCACCTTTGTTTTTTGGGCACTGAACAACGCTCCTTTTTGATGCTGTATGGCCCTCTCTGGCCATGTGAATGGGGCCTAAAACACTCTTCCCCCACACACAAATTACAGATAACATACACATAAGCACTACAAACACACCGTAATACATTAAAAAAAAAAAAAATTATTGCGCTAAGTGTATCTCCAAGAGAAAAATTGGAAAAGCAGCACACCAAGTATCCAGAACAAACTAAGTAATAGAAACCATATAATAATAGGTATGTTGCCACTATCATTTTTACCTTTTTATCCTTCTACCCCATTCAACACATTAAAACCATAAAATATTAGAAAATTCTGAAAACACACACAGGGGGTTATTTATGAAAGGCAAATCCACTTTGCACTGCAAATGCACTTGGAAGTAAAGTCGCTGTAGATCCGAGGGGGACATGCAAGGAAAACTAAAAAACAGCATTTTAGCTTACACATGATTGGATGATAAAATCAGCAGAGCTTCCACTCATTTCAGATCTACCCCTTAGATTTACAGCGACTGCACTTCCAAGTGCATTTACAGTGAATGCACTTGTAGTGCAGAGTGGATTTGCCTTTCTTAAATAACCCCTACAGTATAAAGAAATTGGCACAAAGGGTGCATTTCCCTTTAAATGTGAATAAATAAAATAAGGAGTTCTTAGGTGAGATCAAACAGCTCTTGTTCACATACTGTAAATGTGTTGTGCCCACTCAGGTACCAGCTTCAGTACATCATACCAATGATGTTCCCAAACTCCTCACCAGATAAATATGACCTCTAACTTATCAGAGATCTGCAGCGTATTATAGCAATCGACTCCACAACCATGGTCAACATGAGATCTTACTACACCATCATAGATAATCAAAAGGCAAACTCACAGTAGATGGAGGAAACATAAGAACAAGCCACTTCATGTAATACTGCTTTAACCAATTGACATTTAGTAAAAGAAAATAACTCACAATGTATTTGAGAGACCTGACATGTAAGGCACCCCCACGATCCAGCAGGTGGGAGTGATAACGTCACAGGCCAGGCCTCACCAACACAGTTCGCCACAAACAAGACATCAGGGGATGAGCGATCTCTTTCCCTGATCCTCTTTGTGACGAAACATGTTGTGTGAGACCTGGCCTGTGATGTCATTGCACTTGCCAGCTGGATCGCAGTGGCGCCTTACATGCCAGGTTTCTCAATTACATTCATTAATTTCTACAGTTAAGTCTATATATATTTGGACACATGCACAATTTTCATAACTTTGGCTCTGTATGCCACCAGAATTAAATTAAAGTGAAACATTCCAAATGAATTTGAAGTGCAGACTTTCAGCTTTAATTCAAGGGGTTGAACATAAATGTCAAGTACAAATTTTAGGAACTGCAACAATTTCTATACACAGTCCCTCCCCCATTTTCAGCGGCTCAAATGTAATTGGACAAATGAATATAATCATAAATAAAATGTTAATTTTTTATATTTTGTTGAGAATCCTTTACTGCAAATGACTGCCTGAATTCTGGAACCCATGGACATTACCAAAGACTGGGTTTCCTCCTTTCTGATGCTTTGCCAGACTCTAATTGCAGCTGACTTCAGTTATTCTTTGTTTGTGGGACATTCTGCCTTTAGTTTTTCCTCCAGCAAGTGAAATGAATATTCAATTGTGGTGCATTCAAGTGATTGACTTGGCCATTGCAGAATATTCCACTTTTCCTTCAAAAGCTCCTGGGTTGCTTTGCAGTGTGGTTTGGTTCATTATCTATCTGTACTGTGAAGTGCCGTCCAATCAACTTTGCTGCATTTGGCTGAATATGGGCTGACAGTATCTCTCTAAACACTGCAGAATTTATCGGGCTGCTTCTATCTTCTGCCATATCATCAATAAACACCAATGACACAGTGGCACTGGAAGCCATGCATGCCCATGCCATCACACTGCCTCCACCATGTTCAACAGGTGATGTTGTGTGTTTTTGATCATAAGCTGTTCCAAGCCTTCTCAACGCTTTTATCTTCCCGTCATTCTGGTACAGATTAATCTTAGTTTCATCTGTTCAAAGAAGGATTTTCCAAAACTGGTCTGGCTTTTTTAGATTTTTTTGGCAAAGTCTAATCTGGCTTTTCTATTCTTGCACCTTGGGTGAACCTTCTATATTTGCTCTCGGGAAGTCTTCTCTTGATTGTAGACTTTGACAACCTCCTGCCACAGTGTCTGCCACTTGTCTGGATGTTGTGAATGGGTTTTTCTTTACCATAGAGAGGATTCTGCCATGATCCACCACTGTTTTCTTCCATTGACATCCAAGCTTTTTTATGTTGCTGAGCTCACCAGTGCGTTCTTCTTTCCTCAGAATGTACAAAACTGTTGATTTGGCCACTCTTAATGTTGCTACTATCTCTCTGATGGATTTGTTTAGTTTTTGAGATCTTATAATGGCCTGTTTCACTTGCATGGACAGCTCCTTTGATGGCATGATGTAGGCTCACAGCAATAGATTCCAAATGCAAATACTACACTTAGAATCAACACCAGATCTTTTACCTGCTTAATTGATGAAGAAATAACGAAGGAGTAGCCCACACCTGGCCATGAAACAGCTTTTGATTCAATTGTCCAATTACTTTTGGTCCCTTGAAAAAGGATATTATATAACTATAGCTTGAATATGTTTTGGTATACCTGAAAAAAAAAAATTGTGCCTGTGTCCAAATATATATGGACCTAAGTGTATGTGCGGTAGTGCACTGCAGCCTGTTGCTGCAAACTGTAACACTGCATTGCCATAAAATATATGCCTGCATCTTTTTATCACAACACATACCAATGCAGTGCACACATGACACTAATGAATAGGTGAAAAAGAACCTCCAGTTTGCCTTTAACAGTTTGGAAATTTCTCCAGTTTTGCAAAATTTAATTTACAAATAGTTGTAAATGTAGTAGAAGTTATGTTGTATTTGTGTCTATTAACAATGATTTTTGTGTCTTTTTACCAAAAATATTTGATATACATTTGCGCAAATATTGCAGGACCTACAAAATCAGTATTATCTTCTTTTATTCTACTGGTTCTATGCTTTCAGAAAATGTGTGGTGTGGTGTGGTGGGGCAAACTCTGAAAGCTGTAAGTGAAAAATGATAAAACTTCAGATTTTTAGAGTAAGTTGCTTACTTACTGTTTTATACATCTTTAATTTTTACCGTTTTATGAATTCACAAATATTTATTAACTCAATACAGTTTAAGTTTTATATTTAGTAGGAATTCTGTAAGGTATGTTGTGTGTTGTGCCTGCTATTAATGATTGCAGAGTAACATCACGTTTAAAGCATTTGTGCAACTATCGCAGGACATAAAAAATCTCTGGCACTTTTTCATTCTACCGGTCCTTTGCTTTGAGTAAATGTACGGTCTTGGGGGGTAAGCTGTATGGAAAAATAAGGAAACAGAGAAGATTTAAAAAAATGGTCTGGCCACCAAACTTTCAAAGTGGAGAACAGGGCCGAACAGTGAAAGAGTTATTAGTAGATGGAAACTGTACTATCTTGCAAAAGTTAATTTCAAAATGTGAACTGATTGAAGAAAAATAATCATAGCAGTCACTAGAGAAGACGTTTCAGTTGCACCATGCAATAGTAGTGTGTGCGTGTGATAAGTGCATCATATCATTATACCTTCAGTTTTCTTGTTCCAATTACCAATATAAACAGTATGAAAATTAGCCATTCTATATATATGTGAGCAAAAAAACAAAAATCAAAATTATGACCATATCCCACCGCTGAAATTATCATATGGTGTTATTCAACCACTTAATCTGTTTACCTGAGGTAGCACTGCTGGTCTGTGTCCTGCCAATCTATGCAAGGAGCTGACCTGAGGGACTTTAATTGGTACGGCAGTAATGGTTCCCAACGTCTGCAGAGAAAAGAGACATAAACCAACCGATTAGTCATTGCCAGCAACGTTAACATGATGTTTAGTTATAAAGAGCGACAAGTAGCCTTAACCGCTGAAAAAAAGATGATTGGTTGGCTCAGTATGAAAACACTATTCTAAAGATAAAAGAAGGAAAACCAAAAACGTTTTGAAGCAGGAATGCCTAGCCTTCACTGACCCAGTCCCTTAAAACACTTTTTTTTTAACTTTTCTTAACAATATGATACCAGAAGTGATGTCTACCAGAGCTGGGACTATCTTAGAAGATATGTAGCTGCTGCACCAATCAATTGGTAGCTGGCACCTAACTTTTTTGAACCATGTCTAGGATTGTCAACGGTAATTTGAAAATGCCTTCCAAGCTGCCTCCTGGATTCTTCATTTATTTCTCCACCCTTGGTATATACTATTACTATACTTACAAGTAATCAGTAAAACAATAGATAACATGCAGGGAACAATGTTGGCCATAGGCACACAAGGGCAGCTGTTCAATCAGTTACTCTTCCTCACTTCTCTGAAGCCACCCACTCTTTCATATGGGTGGCTCGGAGGCAGTAGAAACAGGCAGCTGAGCTGCAGTTTTATTGCCCCCCCCCCCCTAGGCTGGGTTTACACCTATGCAAATTAGATGCGGTTTCCCAGCATCCAATTTGCATGACAGCAATGAAGCCGGTTCACACATCTCCGTTGCGGCTGCGGAGCGGCTTACACAGGAACACTGTGCGTCTTTGGCTCAGTTTCAGGGCCAAATTCAGGCAAAAACTTGGCCCTGATTCGTCCCTAAATGGAGAACAGGAACGCACAAGACCCCTGCTGCGAGCCTCTGTCGGAGGTGTGAACCCAGCCTTAAAAGCAAAACAACAGAAAAAGGAGGCAGTTCTACAGTCCTTTGCATCATGGCAAATTTAATGTGACATGCCGAGGTGACAGACATCACCACCTGTCAAACTCAGGCATTCAAATCCACACCACAACCATCAGCAAACCGTGAGCTTGGCTCGCGGGTGTGGTGAATTATCCTCAATATTACCTGCCACTTGTCAGAACAAACTAAAGAACTGGCTTTCATGAGGCATCAGGAACCCTGTCTGAGCGCCTGACAGTGGCCAAGTTCTGAAAAGCGATCCACTGAGGACAGCTTTTAAATAGCACTGATCAATGTGAACTTAGCCTTAGTGTCACATAAACCTATATGCTCAGTTTACCCATAGGTGCACTTTCCATCTCCAAGCTAATTTCTAAGAAAAGTAACCTGTTGGGGCAAAAAACTACTGATTGTCTCATATAGCCATAAGCTGCCTTAAAGTGAATCTGTCAGACAATTAAAATTGTTAAAAGCAAATAACCTGCATGACAGTAAGTACCACATTTAGATTAATTCTGCTACGGTACTAGGGACTTCACCTCCCTGGCTTCTGTGCTACACCCTTACCATCTCTCTTCAATCTATCCTTTATCAACATCTCTATAGTAGGACTTCTACATTTAAAAGCTTAAAAAAACAGCTGTAAAGAAGACTATGAACACTGACCTGTCTGCGGCCCATTCCTCAGATCTTTGCTTTCTTTCAGCTATGGACCATGGCAAATCTATAAATCTGACACACTTCCTGAAGTATCAGGTGCCAGCATTCCCTGCCTTGCACTGTGGTTCTGTAGTGATCCAGAGGATAAAACCACAGAGTGCAGCTGGGGACTAGGAATCTGACACTCCCGGAACTGTGTCATATTTAGGCCTCATGCACACTGGACGTTAAAATAACATTATAAAAACATCAGTAGCTTTGCAGTGAGTTTTCAATGTTTTTGCAATAGCGTTTTTTAGCGCTTTAGTGGGTTTTTTTTTTTTTTAAGGAAAAAAAAAAAAATAATATATATATATATATATATTTTTTTTTTTTTTTTAATTTCAATGGATCAAAAACATAAAAAAACGCTGGTGAGCAACGTTTTTGAGTGTTTATCAATGTTTATCAGTGTGTATCAGCGTTTATACTGCTGAAAAACATCTCTCAGAACCCAATAGTTATGGCTTTTTTTTTTCTACTGCTCAAAAACACCACAGACCAAAACTGCGGATAATGCAGAGTTTAATGACTGTAGAAAAAAAAACTTCTACAGTCAAAAACAGCTGCTTTAAAAATGTCAAAAAACATCCAGTGTGCATGAGGCCCTAAGGTTTCTGCTGAAGCCCATTATTCTACAAGAGTGAAGATGTGATGACTAGGCAACTGAAAACATTAGTACTGATAGTCCTCTTTTACAAGGATTTCTTTGTATTTTTTTAGGCCTCATGCACACTGGATGTTATAATAACCTTGTAAAAACGCCAGTAACTTTGCAGTGGGTATTTCATAGTTTTTTTCTAGCGTTTTTAAGTGTTTTTTCTTTTTTAAATGGGATAAAAAAACATAAAAAAAACACTGTGGAACCCTGTCTTTGAGCGTTTATCTAAGTTTTTTGACGTTACAGTGTTTTTACAGCTGAAAAAATCCTCTTAGAACCCACTAGTTTTGGGGGGTTTTTTACAACCAAAAAACTCCCCAGCCAAAAACAGTTGATAACAGACTATGTGTGCATGGACACATAGGATAAGAAGCTGGATTGTTTATTGACTGTAGAAAAAAAAATGTCTGAAGCCAAAATTAGCAGCTGTAAAAATGTCCAAAAATGCTTAGTGTGCATGAGGCCTTACTGTAGCAACTGATTCACATTAAAGTGATAAGGAAGCATCATCAACTAACAACCCAATAATGCCCTGTACACCGGTTGGATTTTCCAATAGAAAAAGTTTGATAGGAGCTTGTTGTTGGAAACTCTGACTGTGTGTAGGCTCCATCGGAATTTCCGACACACAAATTTTGAGCTCTAGATCTTAAATTCTCTGAGAACAAAATCCGTTGTTGGAAATTTCGATTGCGTGTACACAATTCCGACGCACAAAGTTCCACGCATGCTCGGAATCAAGCAGAAGAACTGGCTATTGAACTTCAATTTTCTCAGCTCGTCATAAGTCACCGCGTTCTTGACGTACGGAATTTCCAACAACATTGTGTGACTGTGTGTATGCAAGACAAGCTTGAGCCAACATCCGTCGGAACAAATCCTATGGATTTTTTGTTGTTGGAATGTGCGATCGTGTGTATGCGACATATACGTTTATAAAATAGCTTTTGGCAGATGTCGGTCGAGGTTGTAAAAAGTGAGACCCAGCTAAACATAACAGCAACAGCCATGCATATTATACAATTTAAACACTTTCCCTACTGAGTGTAATTAGATTAGTCAGCACTCTTTATCCCCCCCCCCCCCCCATTTTCTAGTTCCCTTCATTCTCTGCCTACTCCTTGAAAACCAACATACAAGTGATAAAATAAGACTTATCGCAGTTCCGCTGCACAAAATAAACTTGTCAGGAAATGCTACAGAATGCATACGATGTAGGAAACACATTAACATACATATAAGCTAAGTGGCTAAAATGATTTACATCAAGGTTATTATGTTACACCACAGGCACAGATTTAACGTTCCCCTTGCATATAAAGGAGGACAAATGAATGGCTTTGAATAGCATGTTTCAGAATGGCCTCTCATAATTAGTCTAGGAAATTGCTCCGAGGTGTTTAGCATCAGTTTTAAAGTAAGGACACGAGGATATTCAGGAGCACAGAACTGCAGTGCTTGTTCAGTGAGAGTGTGTGTGTAATTATTATTGTAACATTTATCTCAAACTATTTTTTATTTTATTTTTTCTAGCATGCTAAATTCGTTCTACTTTATTTGATTACACATAAATAAAGGAACACTCAGTTCACTATTACCATGCCTAAAAGATTGAAGTTTATGTAAACTCTAACAATGAAATCACTTGGTATATCTGTTCTACTACTAACAAACAAGAACCTGTACAGACATGGGTCGTTTGTCAGCCGGTATCTACAGTACCAGCTGACTTCGGCTGATATTTGGCCCGAGTGTACGGGGGCTTAAGGCACAAAACAGAATTTACTGGCTATTAAGTATGTCTCTTTGAAAATAAGCAAACTGCACACCTATTTTAGTAGCATTTATAGACACAGTTATAAAGTGTTAGAAGGTGTGTGTGTGTGTTTGTTTAGAGGCTTTTTACTACACTCAGCTGACTTCCTGTCCAGAGGTCCAACCGGACATGGATATTGTATCCTGGCAGTTGCTATGCATTTGCCATATCCCAGCAGTTGGTATTTATTTGCTATATCACAGCAGTTGGGGTGTATTCAGCAGAAGGTTTTTATGATCATCTTCCTTTAAACGGCAAATTAAGAAAATGAACAGACTCGCAACTGCCTGCCCTTCATATGAGCAAATTGAGAACGGCAGAAAAAATAACCGTTAAAGGTTACTGCATGAGTTGAGCAGATAAATTATGCTTCTATCACTACAACCATTGCTCAAAGCATCTTAATAGAAAGGTGGCAACCATGCAGATCAACCAAATACATTTTTAGTGATTTGATTTAGTTGGATCACTTGGAGAGCAGGAGAATGTAAAAGCATCTCTGATAACCTGAAGCAGAAAGTACTACTATATTCTTCATACTGTATCTCCACTAAATACACACAGCTTTTAATAACACGAAATGTGCGATAAGCTACTGAACATATTGTTATATGGACGTAATCGTTTTGGCGTCCACTTGCAAACATTTGCACATTGGAAGAAACATACCCTCCTCTAAATTATGATGTATAAATTATTAAGGGTGCAGCAGTAGAACATTTTCTTCTATAAAAACAACTTTTATTAGGCGTCTCTAGCAGAAAATTACATTTTACAATTCATTTCACATAAGAAGTATATTTTTCTCTTCCTAAAAATATTAGAAATACATAGTTACAGTCACTGGCAGCTGCCTATGCATGCTGTACATTGAACACTGTACAAGATCTAATGAGACCTTTTCATCAATGCTGGATGCTGAGGAACAAAGCAGGGCTTTCCTGCATTATGAACAGTCAATGTGATACCTGATATAAAGTATTATATTACAGGAATCCAGATCAAAATAATAAAGAAAAAATACGAATCCTGGTATGCATTCAGGAAAAATAGAAGATTTTTTTTTAAACACAGCTAGTATAAATACATCTGCCTTTGTATTAGCTTCTAGTTCTCTCCTGTTTACTCCTGGCCAGCTATGCTACAAGTAAACATACAGCATTTGTAATTCAAGTGTGCATTTCGCCTTTTGACTGGAGTCTCACTTTCAGTGTCAAAGAACTACAATTTTAGATCTCTGTTTGCAGATTTTTCTTAGGCTGCTTTCACACTGGGGTTGTTGGCAGTAAAGCGCCGCTATTTTTAGCGGCGCTTTACCGTTGTTTTTGCGAAGGTTTTTGGCCACCACTGCTTTTAACCCCCGCTAGCGGCCAAAAAAGGGTTAAAACGACCCACAAAGTGCCACTGCAGCAGCGCTGCCCATTCATTTCAATGGGCAGCGGTGCTTTAGGAGCCCCATTCCTTTCAATGGGGAGCGGTGTATAAACTGCTCCTTCACCGCTCCAAAGATGCTGCTTACGGGAGTTTTTTTAATGTCCTGCCAGCGCATTGCCTCAGTGTGAAAGCACTCCGGCTTTCACACTGAGACTGCAGGGGAGCCATTTTTCAGGCGCTTTACAGGCACTATGTTTAGCCCAAAAGTGCCTGAAAAACTCCTGTGTGAAAGGGGTCTTAGTAGAAATATGTTCCTTTCAGTAGAGGATATCCAAACCCAAGGACAACAATATAATATATTGCAGCTTCTTGGTACTTAGATGTGGTGGATGCATTCGTTTTCTTACATTAGGCTAAGAACATTTTTAGCAATTACAGAAAATATCTATTGATCTTACAAAATATGCACGAATCTTGTCACTTTATGTAAACTGAAGTGAAAGTTCAAATAATTAGGGCTGCAACTAACGATTATTTTCATAATCGATTAGTTGGCTGATTATTGTTTTGATTAATTGGATAATAATCTTAAAAAAAGTGTGGTGTATAATTTAGTTAATATGTAAAGTCAAAAAAAAAATAAAAAAAAAAAAAGGCAATTTATTCTTAAATATCTCTATGCAGCGGTAAATATAAATAACCAACTATATGGTTAGGAAGCAAAATCTCTAATCCACACTGAGAATAACAGACAGAAAAGATATACTGTATATACTATTAGAGGTTGAATCTGGTAAATATCATCAGACTTGGAGATCACTTTTTATATAAAGAAAAAAAATGAAAGACTGTTTTGCCGATTTTCAGACAGAACTATAATATATGATGTATGACAGACTCCCTTGTCATAGGCAGATGGCTTGATAAAAGCTCCCTGCGCCTGCTGTCACTTATGCTGACCATACAAAAACAATGTCTTCAGTCCACAAAAAAAATTCATTTTAAGATCGTTTGTTTGATTTTCTAATCTTTAGTGGGGTCAAATTGACCCCACTAAATTGACCCCCACAATGACAGGGAAATTTGAAGGAGCGGAATAGAAAACTTCTTGGTCAAAGGAATTTTCAGACAGACAGTGTATGTGGTTTTTCGTTCAGAAATTACATTCATTTTAATACTGAATGTTAAAAGAAAGTGACACTTTCAAACGACATTCTTTCATTCAGCGAATTGATACGTGTATGGCCAGCATGAGGCTCGGTTTACACCTATACAGTTTGCTTTTGATCCATTTCTGCAGTGCTTTTTGCTGTGCTATTTGTGTTTTTGCATACGTGGTTTTCCTGCGATTTGCATACCTTATGCTTTTTTTTTTGCCCAATTTGTTGTTAAGCAGATTAAAAAAACAAAAATTATGGCAAAAACACACTACATGCTTTTCTGCAGCTTCTCCATTGAAGTATATTGAACCAAAAAAATAAAAATAAATAAAAAAAAAGCGTTGAAAAGAGCCCTTGACCCCTGCCAAATATGCAGCGGCTAAAAAAAGCATATATGTGAATGTGGCCCATAGGAAACCACGTTAAATGAACTGTAATGCATTTCTGCAAAAAAGCACCAAAAAAACATATAGGTGTGAACCAGGCCCAAGATGTTTAGGAACAGCGGCATGCTTATTTTTGTATCACCTATCATAATGGGGTTAAAAAAGAAAAAGAATGAAAAAAGTGGTATAGACTGTAATGGGCTCAGAGAGCACCTTGATGCATTTCTTGATGGGCCTCTGTACACTTCTACTCTTTTTATATTATTCTGTGTTAAACATTGTAAGAAAAGAAAATTATGCTGCCTTTTATGTGTAACTTGTCTTTACTATTGAAATGAAGGGGGCTCCAAGAGCTCTTCAAGTGAATACACAAGGCCAGCTACATGGGGGCACTAGTTCATCTAGGATATGTACAGTGCGGTACAAAAGTTTTAGACAAGTGTGAAGAAATGCTCTAAAGTAAGAATGCTTTCAAAAATGTATATTTAAAATTGTTTATTTTATATATTTGCAAAATACAAAGCGAGTGTACAGATGAAAAACAAATCAATCATTTGGTATGACTACCCTTTGTTGCCCCTGTGTGTGTGCATTAAAAAAAAAAAAGAATGTACACCTGATTTCCGAGTGCAGCTCAGCACTCACACAACCGGCCAACTCTCTCCTCCTCTCCTTCTCCCCGTCTGACAGCTAGAGAGGGAGGGGCCGAGACTCCCCCGCTGACGTCAGTCGGAAGGAGAGAGCTGGCCGGTCATGTGAGCACTGAGCGGCGCTCTGAAATCAGCTATAGACTGTGTTTTTTAAATAAAAATCACACATAAAGGGGCACCTGTCATTAGGAGACAGAGCGAATAGGATAAAGAGTTCAGAGTGGCTTAACAACCACTTTAATGCTGGTTTGATGCCAAAGGGTAGTCACACCAAATATTGATTTGATTTAGATTTTTCATCTGTTCACTCAGTTTGTATTTGGTAAATTGATAAAATTAAACAAATTTAAAATAAAGAGGTTAGAGTTATATCAGCAGCGGGGGGGGGGGGGGGGGGGTTCCACTATCACTAGCTGAAAGGCAGGGAGGGAGGAGAGGACGGACGAGGGCGGAGGAGAGCAGACAGGAGAGCTGCGGATGATGGAGGCCCGTAAACTGACCACGGTGTCATTGCTCAGCAGCCATGATTAACCGTAGTCAGTTTACGGGGGGAGGTAGAAACTGTCAGGATCAGCCAGGTATTTCAGGTGTTACAAGGGGCCAATTTACACAGCACACACACTGTGCTGTATAACATGCTTTAAAGGGACAGGATCCATTTATTTTTATTTTTGTATTCTTACACTTACACAAAGTCAGGGATTTTGTAGGATTAGAGTCAGGTGTATGCGTAACCAATTATACCAAGCAGGTACTAATGCTTATTAATTTCATATGTAGGTTGAAACAAAGTCATTCACTGAAACAGAAACAGCTGTCTTAAAACTGAGTGAGGAACAGCCAAACTCTGCTACTAAGGTGAGGTTGTGGAAGACAGTTTCATGTCACACAAGATATTTATACTGCATCAGCAAGGTCTCTCCCTGGCAAAAGATTTCAAAGCAGACTGGGGTTTCAAGATCTTCTGAAGAAGCACAACATTGGGGACGGTAGACACAGAGGTTGGCCAAGCAAACTTAAAGAAAAACTATGGTCAAAATAAAAAAAAACAATATGTGATATAACTCTAGAATCTGTTAAACATTTCACTGGTCGTTTTTGAAATAGCAGTAAGGATATGGAGATATCTACTTTTTCTCCCGCAGCTGAAAGCCCTAATGTTCACTTCCTTTAATGAGGAGACAATGCTTCCTCTGTGCGTAAATGCCTCAGTTGTCCCCTTTTGCGTGCTGCCGATCTGAAGAGACTACAACGAGCCCTCCTGACATCACTTGTGGGAGGTGCTCATACAGTCTATCAAAAGATCTTGCATCTCAATGACCACAAAAGTCCTGCCAAGGCTCCACCCACATCCCACCCTTACCCCACCTATGCCTGCCCGCTGCTCTGTCTATACAGGCTCTTCCTGAAGGCTTGGCTTCTCTCATAAGCTGACAGAGAAAAAAAGGCAGCAAAAAACATACAGATGAATTGAACAATCTGTTTGCAAAGTTACCTGCTATTAAAAAATGAATAATAATGATATTATCTTAAAATAAAAAAATATATATAAATATCTTTCACAGAGAGCATTGCTGTAGCAAACGTGTGCTTTCTCTGTTTTACATAGTACACACCCAGCTATTGATTGATGGGCTTGTGTTATGTA
Source organism: Lithobates pipiens (assembly GCF_037356315.1). NCBI lineage: Eukaryota > Metazoa > Chordata > Amphibia > Anura > Ranidae > Lithobates > Lithobates pipiens. Next base: position 510,832,050 of record NW_027507903.1, on the reverse strand, counting down.
AAATAGACCAAGCATGATAGAAGGCATGAGGACTAGCACAGTGAAAGGAAATGACATACCAACTCTGCAAACTCCTCCCACCATCACTAACATTATCCAGCAGAGAATGAATGACAAAGTGATTAGGGACCCCAATTGCAGCTATATAGAGGCGGCTCTAGGCTTTGTGAGGCCTTAGGAAAAATTTAGACATCAGGCCCCACACCGCCCTTTGCAGGGGGTAAGGAAGACCCCCGAGGCAAAGCGTCTTTTTACTGCTGCTGTTTGAGTGGGTGGGATGTATACTGCACCAATCACATGGGATAAATAGGAAAGGAGGGTCAGCAGGGATTGCCACAGTACACATCCCACCCACACAAGCATCAGCAGTAATAAGATGCCCTGCCCCAGGGTTCTTAATGTAAAAAAAAAAAAAAATGGGGGTGGAGAGAAGGAGGGGGTAAAAATGGGGGAGTGTATAGGAGATGAGGGATGGATAGAGGAGAACTGGAGTGAAACTGGATTTAGGAGTGTGTAATGTACATAATCCAGGATTTGGGCATGCGCGGTGTACAAAGTCCAGGATTTAAAGGGGGGGGGGGGTACGGAGTCTAGGATTTAGGAGTGTGCGGTGCACGCAGTCCAGGTTTTAAGCATGCACGGTATACAGAGTGAAGGATTTAGGAGTGTGTGGTGAGCCCCATCCCTCTTCACTGATGTCCACGAGTGTCTTAGCCATCCAGGACTCTCAAAGACAGTCAGCCAATTAGGGGAGAGAGGGGGCGGGGCCAGCCCGTAGCTCCATGTCTGAATGTACACAAGGAGCTGTGATTTGGCCTGGGTGCCCCAATAGGAAGTTGCTTGCTGTGGGGTCACTCGACAGAAGGGAGGGGCCAGGAGCAGCAAAGAGACCCGAAAAGAGGAGGATCTGGGCTGCCCTGTGCAAATACTTACCTGCTCTGTGCAGGGGGTTAACATGTGTTTTTTTTTTTTAAACAAGACTTTACAATCACTTTAATTTACAGCATTTTTTCACACCTGCCAAAAAATTTTGCACAGTGTATGAAATGTATTCCACTGTTGGCGCTCTTGGACCCTCTTCCCAAATCAACCCCGTGAAATGAAAGATCTGCATACTTACCTATGCTGAGGGCACTCCAGTCCAGCTCCCAGCATCGGCTTCAGTGTAGAGGAGTTACAACCGATAATGAATATCTGAACCCAGCGCTGGAACCTCATAATGTCATGCTTTAAAATTGCGCATGCCCGTGCAACTGCTGCAATTGATGTCAATTTTACTATCCATAGGCGATGCTTTAAAAACCTTGACAGGTTAGGTACCTTAGATTTACATAGAAGATATGGTGCTAGAAATACTGCCCATGATGTGACGTTTGTGGTGATACCTCACATGTGGGACAATTGCCATTTGCGTGTGTACAGGGCTGATGGATGCGTTCGCCTTTGCATGCGAGCACGGGGGGTGTATGGGGCACTTTACTTATGTTTTTTTTATTATTCAATAATTTTATTTATTTTTATACATTCAGTTGCATTTTGTTTTTTGTGATCACTTTTATTGCTGTCGCATGGAATGTAAACATCCCTTGCGACAGCAACAGGCATGTGCCAGGTACTCTTTATGGAAAGAACTTGGACCTATAAGACCCAAGTTCCCTCCTTTGCCCTTAAAAGCATTTGATCACACCAAGATTTTTTAAAATGGCACAGTTTACATCCGGGTAAACCAGGTTACCATATCACAGAGCTGAACAAAGCTGATCCTGTATTTGTCCGGCTTTCTATCAGCTGTCGGAAGTCCCGACTGACCAACCTAGAATCCCGGTGGGACGGGAGATCCCAGTAAAGCCGTGTAGAGATGTCCTTTTGTAAATGCATTCCAGTGACTAGTTAGCCACTAGGATTGGTTTTACAAGAGAGTCGACCTTCAGCTTTAAGAAACGGTGCAGGCATCATCCCGGTATAGCCACTTCAAGTCCAGTGATGTACCAGGTATGTGTTGGTCAGCAAGTGGTAGAGAACTGACCACAGTGTATTCTCCTGTTTAGTGTGGTCAGTTTTTTAAATAAAAAGCAGGGGGACTGACAGAAACACAAGAGATTTCAAACAAAGGAAGCAATGCAAAGAGAACAGGACACATTTTCATATAAGTGCATGGTCCAACAGGCACATATCAGGAATATGAAATGTTGGATTTACATACTCTAAGTATAGTTAGTGTTTGACTGAACTTCCACTTTAAGCACAATTTTTTTCATTGTGGTTATTTATTCCGTGCAGAAGGAATCTGTTGTACTGTAGCAGTGTTGAGATACTATGGCAACCATAAAGATGACAATGTTTAATATGAATGGGTATTTACTAAAGTCATTTCAACATCCATTTTTTTTCCTGCCTGAATATTATATTCAGCCTTGAGCTGCAGATTCAATAGCGGAGAATGCCACATTTCAATACACTGCAGGCAGTTTGTGGAAAACAACGCGGGATACAAATTGCAAATGAAATCATCTGTGCTTGCAGTGATGGAGATAAGTGCACAGGTGTGCAAGGTCACCCCTATTGTATCAGAACACTGATAAACTTAGGAGTCAGTCAAAGTGGATATGAAGCCTTTTTCTTTTTAGTTGAGAATATGCAAATATAAATGAAATCAGCTTAGTGTAAATAATCATTTCAGTATGTGTTAATGTTTTAAAAAAACCTTGTTAGTGTATAGTTTAAAAAAAAAAATTTGTCTCATATGCCCTGTAACCCTGCCAATCTTGCCAAAAATAGCACAAGACATTAGTCTGGGCAGTTCTTAAAGAAGAACTTGAGGATAGTGATAACATTTGCACATTAGCCCCGTGTATTTAGTTAAGAACACTGCTAATGTTATTTGGATTAAAATGTCATGTGGTATACAAAATTCAGTTTTAAACATCAGTGACATCATCTCTTTACACAGAATTTTCTCTAGCCCTGCGCTCCAAGAGGAGGGATCTCTGACGGGTTAACCCACATACCAAAACTACAAACCCCATTTTCAGTGACTTTCTCCAGGGTTGGACTGTAGGCAAGGCGAAGTGCATCAGTCACATGCATAGAGAGGCAATTCAGAAGGCATTGACTTTAGGGCATTGGCTGACAAAAGGGAAACTGCACAGGGCTGGTTGTAGTTTCCCAGCAGAGCAGGCAAAGGAGTGCAACATCAATACTACTATATTCAAAGCCAGTGGTAAGGGGTATCACCTTGAAACAGGACATCACAGAGGCACAGGAGAACTTGAAGGATCAACAGGTAATTAATGGAACAAGACTACACCTATTCACACTAAAGCTAGCCATATTCTAGCAGAATATTGTTTGGAATTTTTCTTGTTAAAAATGTTTAATTTTCTGATGAGAAAGTTCAAAGGGGCAGGTTGAAATCTTTTTCTTGAATGATCAAATTTCTATAATTAGTGAATGTGGTTTTCATTTGGAAAGTCCATTCACACCAAAAATGCATGTTAAAAGTAAACTTTTTGAAGTACTTTCAAACGAAAATCTAGTGTAGCTTTAGACTCTTCATTACCATATGCACACAGTGAATCCAACCTATAGGATCTGCTGTTTACAGCTTTTGACGCCAGTTACATAGATCTTGGGAAGGCCTTGCATATTTCAGCAGGAAAAATTCTAAACCGTATACTGCATCTATGCCAAAATCATGAGCTTCATTGTAGTAGAGTCCAGGTGCTTAACTGGCCTGCTTGCAGTCCAGGCCTTTTTTACCAATCAAAAATATTTGTTGTACTTTGAAATAAAAAATATGACAAAGACAACCCAAGACTGTTGAGCAGCTAGAATCTTATAATCATGCAAGAATAGGACAACACAAACTCCAGCAACTTTTCGCCTCAGTTCCCAGATGTTTACAGTGTGTTAAAACAGGAGGAGATGCTACAACGGGCTAAACGTGGCCCTGTCCCAACTTTCTTGAGACTTGTTGCTGCTATCAATTTCTAAATGACCTTATTTTTTTACTTTTCCTAAAATTGTATAATTAATACAAATGTACAAGGTATGGGTTTATTAGATTTGCAAATCATTGCTTTCTTCATTCTTTTTTTTTTTTTGTAGATTTTACACACTGTCCCAACTGTTTTTGAATTGGGGTTGCAATAAATGTGTTTATACTGAAGCTGTCATTATATTAGTCAGTACAAAAAGGGCTAAAGAGAGCAATGTAACACAAGATGACATGTAGACATTTTTCCTTTTACAGGCGTTTTTCTTTTTTGCCAATTTTGAAAAATATATATATATATATTTTTTTAGAATACTTCTAAACTCAAACACGGAATGTAAATGCGGCAAAATGGACATTTTAAACATTGGTTACTATCTGTCAAGTTAAATCGTTCAGGAGAGGTTGTAAAAATGTCCTGTGTACATGAAGCCTTACATACTGTTCATTTTCAATGACTATGAGATTCGTTTACTGTATTCTGAAAAAACCCTGATTGATCCTGCTGCTCTCTATCTCCACCTTTGGTCTATGTCCCCAGTTCTGCTAGGGATTTTGCAGCTGTGGTGGCAACTCTGCACATGCTCAGTTTTTAGTGAGTTTCTATGCGGAGCATTTCCTCCCTATCAAATCTGAGCAGCCCATGTGGGCATATACACAGTGGTAAATGACAGCTCCCTCTCCCCTTCCCCCTCCATGCCCATTAACCAGCTACATACAATGGGTGTGGTATATTACATGTAGATTAATGGAGGCTTCACCTCCCTCTTATTCTAAAACACAAACTGGAGGGGCGTGGGCCAGCCTGTGACTGGCAGAAATTCACCACACCATGTTATTGCCAAAAAATAATAAAGATTTGATTTCAAATATATTTGTATGATGATTTAAAAAGTTTGATATTATTTTTACTCTGTATTCCAAAGGCTGTTTTCTTTTATTTTGAACATGTGACCAGCAGCAGAGGACTAGAAGCTCCTCCTCCTTGTGTTTCCCTGCAGACAGGCTGGGAAAGATTTGAGTCATTTGGCAACTGTACATCGATTAGGAAAAAGATTTTTTTTATATTAATAAAATAAACAAAATAATTACAGTGCCATCATCCACATACAGAAATAGAAGGGAAGAATGTAAATTAAACAGTGTGTGTTTAGGGTCACTTTAATGTGCAAATACTGTTTTTGCTTGGAGTTGTAGCTCCCATCCCTAATCCCATAATGCTCTCACATTGCATTGTTGGATACAAACAGGTCTGGGTTTTTTGGATTGTCTCTTTTTTTCTGGAAAGTGTGTGTGTGTGTGTGTGATATATATATATGTGTGTAATTTATTTGCTTTTTATGCCCACCTAGCGTCCTTGGTTGCGAACAGTGCAGAAGGTCTTCTCAGACTAACATGGAGACGTCAGTAGTGTGTTCTCAGCAGCACTGACATGGTTGATTACACATTGTTGATATTTATATGTCGGTCTTGAGCAGCGGTGGCCAATAAGTGTACATTTGCTCTGTACGCATTTAAACGTTATCACAAAAATTTTCATGAATACTGTGTAAAATATGCTCTATACACAGGTCCTTGAATGCAGATTTGTACCTTTTATGCCCTGTACACATGGTCGGAATTTCCGACGGAAAATGTGCGATCAGATCGTGTTGTCGGAAAATCCGATCATATGTGGGCTCCATCTGACTTTTTCTGTCGGAATTTCCAACACACAAAGTTTGAGAACAAGATCTAAAATTTTCCGACAACAAAATCCGTTCGTTTAAATTCCGATCGTGTGTAGACAATTCTGACAGACAGAAGTGCCACGCATGCTCAGAATAATTTAAGAGACCACAGCTTTTGGCTACTGCCCCGTTTATAGTCCTGACATATGTGTTTGATGTCACCTCGTTCAGAACGATCGGATTTTCTGACAACTTTGTCTGACTGTGTGTATGCAAGACAAGTTTGGCACAAAATTTGTCAGAAAAAAATCCAATGGATTTTGTTGTCAGAATGTCCGACCATGTGTACAGGGCATTCGTTTAACATAGCTTTAGATGCAAACCAATATTGGACTAGTATACAAAGGCCTACAGTCAATATAAAAAGTCTACACACCCCTGTTAAAATGTCAGGTTTCTGTGATGTAAAAAAATGAGACAAAGGTAAATCATTTCAGAACGTTTTCCACATTTAATGTGACCTATAAACTGTACAACTCAGTTGAAAAACAAACTAAAATCTTTTAGGTAGGGAAGTAAAAATAAAAAAATAAAATGGTTGCATAAGTGTGCACAGCCTTAAACTAATACTTTTTGATTTTATTATAGCACGCAGTCTTTTTGGGTATGAGTCTATCAGAATGGCACATTTTGACATGGCGATATTTGATCACTCTTCTTTGCAAAAACACTCCAAATCTGCCTCTTCAGATCACCCCACAGATTTTTAATCAGATTCAGGTCTGGGCTCTGACTGGGTCATTTCAAAACATTAATCTTCTTCTGGTGAAGCCATTCCTTTGTTGATTTGGATGTATGCTTTGAGTCGTTGTCATGCTGAAAGATGAAGTTCCTCTTCATGATTAGCTTTCTAGCAGAAGCCTGAAGGTTTTGTGACAATATTGACTGGTATTTGGAACTGTTCATAATTCTCTTTACCTTGACTAAAGCCCCTGTTCCAGCTGAAGACAAATGGCCCAAAAGCATGATGCTGCCACCATGCTTCACTGTGGGTATGGTGTTCTTTTAGTCATGTGCAGTGTTTTTGCACCAAACACATCTTTTGGAATTATGGCCAAAAAGTTCAACCTTGGTATCATCAGACCAGAACACATTTTCCCACATGATTTTGGGAGACTTCAGATGTGCAAAATTTAGCCGGGCTTGGATGTTTTTCTTCTCAAGAAATGGCTTCCGTCTTGCCACTCTACCCAACAGCCCAGACATATGAAGAATATGGGAGACTGTTTTCACATGTACCACACAGCCAGTACTTGCCAGATATTCCTGCAGCTTCTTTAATGTTGCTGTAGGCCTCTTGGCAGCCCCCCTGACCAGGTTTCTTCTTTGGAGGGACGTCCAGTTCTTGGTAATGTCACTGTTGTGTGCCATATTTTCTCCACTTGATCATGACTGTCTTCACTGTGTTCCATGGTATATCTAATGCCTTGGAAATTCTTTTGTACCCTTTTCCTGACTGATACCTTTTAACAATGAAATCCCTCTGATGCTTTGGAAGCTCTCTGAGGAACATGGCTTTTGCTGTAGGATTCCACTAAGAAAATGTCAGGACAGAACCACTAGAACAGTTGAACTTTATTTGGGGTTTATCAGAGGCACTTTAAATGATAGCAGGTGTGTGCTGACTCCTATTTACTGTGAGTTTGAATGTGATTTCTTAACCCTTTCATGACTAAGCCTATTTTTGGAATTTGGTGTTTACAAGTTAAAATCCATATTTTTTGCTAGAAAATTACTTGGAACCCCCAAACATTATATATATATATATTTTTTAGCAGAGGCTCTAGAGAATAAAACGGCGATTGTTGCAATATTTTATGTCACACGATATTTGCGCAGTGGTGTATTAAACGCAACTTTTTGGGAAAAGGGACACTTTCATGAATAAAAAAAAAAAAAAACAGTAAAATTAGCCCAATTTTTTTGCGAAATGTGAAAGATAATGTTACGCCGAGTAAATAGATACCAAACATGTCACACTTTATAATTGCGCGCACTTGTAGATTGACGACAAAGTACGGTACCTAAAAATCTCAATAGGCGACGCTTTAAACATTTTTTACGGTTACCAGGTTAGCGTTACAGAGGAGGTCTACTGCTAGAATTATTGCTCTCGCTCTGACGATCGCGGCGATACCTCACATGTGTGACTTGAACACCGTTTACGTACGCGGGCGCGACTTCCACATGCGTTTTCTTTGCTTCGCGAGCTCGCGGGGACGGCGGGCGCTTTGAAATTTTTTTTTTTTTTTTTTTATTTATTTTATTTATTTTTAAATGACTAAATTGTTTAAAAAAAAAAAAAAAAATGTGATCACTTTTATTGCTGTCACAAGGAATGTAAACATCCCTTGTGACAGTAATAGGTGGTGACAGGTACTCTTTATGGAGGGATCGGGGGTCTAAAAGACCCCCCCCCCCTCCTTTACACTTCAATGTATTCAGATCGCCGAAAACGGCGATTCTGAATACCGGATATTTTTTTAAAACCGGCGCCATTGGCAGCCGAGTAAACGGGAAGTGACGTCATGACGTCGCTTCCGTGTTTACGATGAGGAGACTGGAACGAAGCCGATTACGGCTTCGTTCCAGTTCCTCCCCAGCAGCCAGAGCCGACGGATCTTTAATCGGTGCTCCCGATCGAGCGGGAGCACCGGTAACAGCGGCGAGAGGCGGCGGGAGGGGGGGACGTCCCCTCCCGCTCCTCCGGCATAACAGCCGAGCGGCTTTTAGCCGCATCGGTTGTTATGCCTGGATAGCCAATCGCCTGCTGTAAAAAACGGTACCGGGATGATGCCTGCAGGTGCGGGCATCATCCCGGTATAACCCCCGGAAGCCGAGTACGCAGATGTGCGTACGCTCGGCGGGAAAGGGTTAATTCTGAACACAGCTACATCTCCAGCTATAAGAGGGTGTTGCACACTTAAGCAACATTATTTTAGTTTTTTTTCACTTCCAAAAGATTCCAGTTGGTTTTTCGAGTTGTACAGTTTATAGGTCACATTATAGATGGAAAAAGTTCTAAAATGATTTATCTTTGTGTCGTTTTTTTTTTACATCACAGAAACCTGACATTTTAACAGGGGTGTGCAGACTTTTTTTTATATCCATTGTATAGAATACAACACTGCTGCATTCAGACCTGTATAAATCACAGATATTAACCTAGAGCAGTGATGGCGAACCTTGGCACCCCAGATGTTTTGGAACTACATTTCCCATGATGCTCCAGTACACTGCAGAGTGCCAGAGCATCATGGGAAATGTAGTTCCAAAACATCTGGGGTGCCAAGGTTCGCCATCACTGACCTAGAGTATTGTGTGTCAATGTGTATGAGCTCTAGAAATCCTGGGCTGACTTGGCACAATAAGCTCTACCAATAACTAAGATCTCGCTTTTAGGTGGACTGATCTGTTGGGAGGCATTCACACCTGCAAAATGCCCTCTGCATTACAGGTAGATGCAAACTACCGGGGTTTCTGCGTTTAGCTGCAAGAAGCAATGTGAGGCTGCTGACTCCTGCAGTTTATTGCGGCTGATAGCTTGTAACCGATCACATGCTACTGACTACCTGTATCCAATCACTTGCATGTGATCGCAGCATGAGCGATAACATGTGCATGGCTGCGATTAGCTGTGGGAGACTCGGCCTCTAATTGCTGTCAATGGGGTTGTTTCCCACAGCTATTTAAAAAAACGCCTACTGGGGTTTTCGCATCTAATGCCCCATACACACGGTCGGACATTGCGACCACAAAATCCATCAGATTTTTTCAGACGGATTTTGACCCAATCTTCTCTTGCATACACACGGTCGCACAGTTGTCGGAAAATCCGATCGTTCGGAACGAGGTGACATTACACAAGTACGATGGGACTGCGTAGAGACCAGCTTTCGTCTCCAAATTTTTTCTGAACATGTGTGGCACTCTGTTCATTGGAATTCTCTACACACGATTGGAAAAAGTCTGATCGGATTTTGTTGTCAGAAAATTTTAGATCCAGCTCTCAAAATTTTTCCGTCAGAAATTCTGACAGAAAAAGTCCGATAGAGCCCACACGCGATCGGATTTTCCGCCAACATAATCCGATTTGACTTTTTCAGTCAGAATTTCCGACTGTGTGTATGAGGCATTATAGGAGTGCAGATACATTTGCAGGCGTGAATGCACGCTTAAATGAAGGATGCTGCAAGTGAATAGAAAAAAGTATGAGTGATTACTGCTTTCTTTCAATCTTCTCTACAACACCACGATCACATGTGATGGAGCCGTTTATAAAAATGAAAATGTATTTTTCCTGTAAGGGACACTGCGCCTTTTTAAGCCATCAGTCCAAGGAATTAAAGGTCATTAAACATGAAACACATTTATCACGTGGGTAAAAATGATCTTTGGATAAGACAATTATGCCGTATTTCAGAGAAAGACTGCTGCTTTCACTAGCAGCATCTAATGTGTGGAAAGAATACAGCATATTAGCATTTCTACATGTGTATACATGCCTTGTGGGGCCTGCCATGGAGGGAATTGATGTGGCTTGTGGAGGCCTCGTATGAAAATTTAATGGCGAGGAAGTCAGGCTTACAAAGGAAAATATTCAGCCGCAAATAATTCATGTACAGGCAAAGTACTGACTGCTTTTTTCATATAAAAGCCTCCATTACTATTTAAAGAATTACTCTGCACTAACAGAAAAACAAATGCTGTTAAGATGGGAAAGCTAATTAACTCATTAAAGGATACCTGCTGTTTTTTACAGTATTTACAGCAACTTAGTAATAATAATGCTTTAGTTTTATAGTTTTTTTTTATAATACAGTATTTTTATAGTTCATCCTATCACTGGCATCTTATAACCCCATTCACTTCCTAAAGTGATTGTAAATGATCACCTTGTAAAACAACCCATTCAGTTTAACGAAATACCAACCAGCCCATAGCCAAATGACGCCTACAGGGCGGTTCGATAACTAACTCTGGGAGGGCGTACACTGACAACCTCCCGGAAAACCCCTCACGCGCGCACACGGGAACATCCGTGCTCACTGGGTTCACTGTGCAACACAGATGGCGGTAAAGGGCCAATGACAGTGGCCCTTTACCACGTGATCGCTCCGTCCAATGACAGAGTGATCACAAATGTAAACAATGCAGGGAAACGGGATCATCAGGAGTTCATCGCTCTCCTCTGCTCACACTGATGCAGCGTGAGAGGAGAGGAGAGCTATCGTGTGCCCAACTGAGTTATTTTATATACATCAGTGCCCAGCAGTCACAGTGCCCAACAATGCCACAACAGTGCCATCCGTGCCACGTCTGTGCCATCTATTCCACCCCTGCCACCAGAGCCACATCAGTGCAGCCTGAGCCACACCAGTGCCACCACAGTGCTCATCTGTACCATCAGTGTCTCTACAGTACAATCAGTGCCCATCTGTGCCACTACCGTGCCATCAGTGCAACTCATTAGTGCCACTACAGTGCCCAATAGTGCACATCAGTACTCTGCAGTGCAGCCACCAGTATGGCAAAAAAATATTTCACTAGTGAGGAGGCCTACCAGCATCTAAGCATGACTGATGAGAGCAGTGGGGAGCTCTCTGAGTCTCCGATTCGGATTCAGCCTATGAACCCGTGACAAGCAGTGGGTCTGATATAGAATCGGAAGAGGAACGTGTGCTTGTGAAAAGAAGGCATTCTGGCGTGGAGCAGCAGCCCACTACCAGCAGCGCAGGGCCATCTACCTCAAGCGCAGTGCCGTTCACCTCGAGAGCAGTGCCACTGCAACAAAGGCCAGGCACCAGTAGGGTGTCATCTCAGCCTCAAAGGGATAGGGGCCATGCTAGCCTTCCCCATGCCCTTCAAAACTCCCTGTGGCTTCCCCCTAAGAAGCAAATATCCCCCCTTTTACTGCCCAGCCAGGTGTCCAGGTGAAGACCAATGATTTTGTCATGCTTGATTTTTTTCATTTGATTTTCACCGAAGACTTACTATCGTCCATTGTGGCCCAGTGCAACCTCTATGCACAACAGTACATAGTAAGCAACCCTGGTTCTAGTTAGGCCCGTCCCTTTGAGTGGAGGGAACTTACCGTAGAGGAATTAAAAATTTTCTTAGGCCTAACTTTTATTATGGGACTCACAAAAAAAAAAAAAAATGTACTCCCATTGGTCTACCAACCCCATGCCACTCTTCTCATCGATTAAACCAAGATCAAGATACCTTATGATTTTGCAGTTCCTCCACTATAATGACAACACCCAGTGCCCCCCCCCCCCCAGACCCCCAAAATGACCCAGCTTTTGACAAATTATTTAAAATTCGGCCACTCCTAAAAATTTCCCCAGTTATATACCCCCGAACAGAATATATCCGTGGATGAGTCACTTGTAAAATTCTTAGGCAGGCTGGGCATCAAACTGTTTATTCCCAGCAAAAGGGCCCGATATGGGGTCAAAATGTACAAACTTTGTGACCGAGCCATGGGGTACATTTATGCCTTCTGAGTGTACAAAGGGAAGGACTCCCAACTGCATCAACCCTGAATGTCCAGAGTATATTCGTGTCAGTGGAAAAGTTGTCTGGGAGCTTGTATATACACTCCTTGGAATACCATCTTTATGTGGATAATTTTTTTTACAAGCTTGCCCCTCTTCCGCAATCTTCACCGGGGAAACACCCCAGCATGTGGTACAGTAAGGCCCCTTTCACACTGGGGTGGTGCAGGGATCAGCGGTAAAGTGGTGCTATTTTTAGCATCACTTTACGTCCTTTTAGCGGCGGTCTGCAGCCACTAGCGGGGCAGTTTTAACCCCCGCTAGTGGCCAAAAAAGGGTTAAAACCCCCCGCAAAGCACGGCTGCAGTGGCGCTTTGCCAGCGGTATAGCTGCGCTGCAGCGGCGCTTTGCCGGCGGTATAGCCACGCTGCCCCATTCATTTCAATGGGTAGGAGCGGTTTAGGAGCAGTGAATACATCGCTCCTTTCACCGCTCCAAAGATGCGGCTAGCAGGACTTTTTTCACCGTCCTGCCAGCGCACTGCTCCAGTGTGAAAGCCCTCCGGCTTTCACACTGGAGTGAAACGGGCCAGTTTTTTCAGGCGCTACACAGGCGCTATTTTTAGCGCTGTAGCACCTGAAAATCGCCCCAGTGTGAAAGGGGCCTAAGTGCCAATAGAAAGGGCTTCCCGCAAAAACTCGTCAATGAAAGGCTACGACGAGGGGAGACAGCGTCTTTGCAGAACCAGGAGCTATTGGCTGTCAAGTGGAAGGACATATGAAACGTCCACATGCTTACAACAATCCGTAATGACACCTACGTGGAAGTCTCCAGAAAAAATGGTCCAATCCAGAAACCAGCTTGTATCTATGACTATAATTTGTTATGGAGTGGACTTCAGTGATCAGATGATTGAACCCTACCTTCCCACAAAAAAATCCTGTCATTGGTATAAAAAAGCGTCCATTTATTTTTTCAGTTTGGCCAGATATAACACTTGTTATCTAAAAAAATCTACTGAGACTTCCGTATCCTATCTGCACTACCTGGAACAAGTAATCTCCACCCTTTTGAACCCTGAAAGCCCACCAGAAAATATTGGCTCTGATTCCGTGAGCAGACTCCACGAATGCCACCTTCCTGAGAAAATCCCCCCGTGAAACAGGCCACAGACGTCAGAAGAAATGCCTGGCGTGCTCCAGAGGAGGAGTTAGAACAGACACCAAGTATTATTGTCCCCAATGTCCTTCCCAACCAGGCCTCTGTATAGATGAAGGTTTCCGCCGTTACCATACTTCTCTACATTATTAGGGAAGTATGGTAAACGTAATTCTCATTTCCTGTCATTTTCCTCTACACCCCTTATGCCACTGCACTGAACTGTACATACCTTTGCCTTCTCTGGAACCCTGGCCTGTTATACGACCAAGCTTCTGCCTAATGCTAAACTGTACCTACCTCTGTCTGCTCTGGAACTGACCTTGGACTGTTTGACCACGTTTTTTGCCTGCCTCTTGGACTGATCATTTACCCTGCTAGGCTAGTGGGAACACAGGGGTCTCAAATATGTGAGGGGCTCCAGAAATGTTTTTCTGGATGAAGAAAACACATTTTTTTTATCCCTGTAGCCCAGTATCCCTGCCTGTACTGACTATGGACAATATTCCTGCTTGCTGCTTGGACAATTCCATTTACTGTCGCTGACCAGGTCCCTGCCTGCTGCCTGGATCAGGGCTCTCCTCAACTGCACTACTAAAACCACAGGTAATCTTTTGTTTACCCTTTGCTCAGCAGAATGTATTTTAGTGTGTAATTGTTTGTATTTTCATGCTAGGTGTTAGAAATATGAAGGGCCTTCAAAAATGTGATAGATTGTAAGGAAATTATTTATATTTATGCTCCTAGAATACCTGAATGTGCTACTTCAATGTTGGGCCTCTGTATGGCCAGGCTGTGTAAAAGTCTCACACATGTGGTATCGCCATACTCAGGGGGAGTAGCAAAATATATTTTGGGGTGTCATTTGTGGAATGTACATGCCATGTGAGAGAAAAAAAACTGTTATAATGACAATTTGGTGTGAAAAAAAATAAAAAATAAAAAAAAAATCTTCATTTTGCAAAGAATTGTGGGAAAAAAGTGACAACTTCAAAAAACTAACCATGCCTCTTAACTAAATACCTTGCAATGTCCACTTTCTAAAAAGGGGTCATTTTATGGGTATTTGTACTTTCCTGGCTTGTTAGGGTCATCAAGAAATGAGATAGGCCTCAGGTGTGACAGGTGAATAATTTTCAGTGATTGGCACTAGGGTTGTCCCGATACCGATACTAGTATTGGTACCAATATCCAGCAAATGCTCTGATGCTTCACCAGATACCTGGACAGTCAGGGTGATCGGTGCAGAGGGGGACAAGCACTGATCACCCTGTATAGATTTCAATAAAGCCTGACAGCAGTTTCTCTGCTTCTCCCCCCCCCTTCAGCTGCTTTAGTGAAATCTACACAGCTGTGATCAGTGCTTTTAACTGCCCCCAAAGCCGCACCGATCACTGCTGACTGTCCCTGTTTTCTCCTCCAGTCACCCTCCGTTCTCCATGTCCCCTCCGCTCTGCTGTTCCCCTCCGTGTCCCCCTCCGTGATGCTGTTCCCCCCGTTCTCCTCCTCTGCCCCCTCAATCTTTCAGGATGGAGAGCGGAGGTAAGAGCCAGTAAATCTGGCTCCTTCCTTTTCCCGAATGAACAGTCAGTCAGACTCTGTCCATTCACATAAATGAAACATCATAACCTGTGTTTACGATGTTTCAGTTTATGAATGGAGAGGAGCCTCTGTCTCCTCTCCATTCATTTTCAGTGCAGCTGAGGCTGCTGAGAAGGGGACTGGGAAACATGTGTCCTCAGTCCCTTTCCTTGTCTCAAAGGGGACATGTTAGGGGTCTGTTAAGATCCCTGATATCTTACCAAAGCCCCCCAACAGGGCTTTGGTAAATAAATAATAATAATTAACAAGAAATTAATTGTAAAAAAAATAATAAAAAATAAAATTAAACACACAACGATAATGTCCACCGCAGCCCCCCCCCCCCCCCCCCCAACCAGTATCGGTAATTCCGTATCCGGTGAGTACTTGAAAAAAAAGTATCGGTACTTGTACTCAGTCTTAAAAAAGTGGTATCGGGACAACTTTCACACAGACTAAATAGTATCCACTAATTTGGGTTACTTTTACCAAAGATATGTAGCAGTATAAATGACAAATGTTGGCTCAAATTTATGAAGAAAAATTACTAATATGCAAAATTTTATAATAGAAACGAAGAAAAATTCATTTATTTAAACAAAATTTTCTGTCTTTTTTCTTTTATAGCACAGAAAATAAAAAACCCACAGGTGATCAAATACCACCAAAAGAAAGCTCTATTTGTGTGGAAAAAAGGAGGAAAATTTCATATGGGTACAGTGTTGCATGACTGAGTAATTGTCATTCAAAATGTGAGCACTGAAAGCAGAAAATTGGTCTGGTTAGGAAGGGGGTTTAAGTGCCCAGTGGGTAAGTGGTTAAAACAGAAACGAAAGGCAAAACATTTTTGTATAGATATAAAAAGGTATTTATAATGTAAAGTGATCACATTCCCTGTATAAAAGATGGGGGTGAGAGAATCAGCAGCACACAGAGCTTCCAGTTACCAGCATAGCTAGGGAACTGACCATGTTGTGCTCTCCTGTTTAGTGTGGTCAGTTTTAAATGGGAAAGCAGAGGGTCTGGCAGGAACACTAGGGATTTTACACAGAGGAAGCAATACTAAGAGAACAGGAGACATGGTACAGCCAGTACAGGACACATATCAGGAATATGAAGTTTTGAGGTAACAAACGCTTAAAGCAACCCATACAAGGACTTGATTCCCCCATCCACATATTCAATGCAAAGCAAGGGTGACCCTACTTAAAAAGACAGAGGGGGTGGAACAAGGAAACTGAAAGCGCATACAACAGGCACTCACTCCATAAAGAAGGAAGCATTGGCAGCTGAGCTTAGCCTCACTTTACACCCAGAAATGAAAGAGGTTATAAAGGCACAAGGTTTTCTACACCTTCATGCATTCTATGTGTGAAGGTAAAAAACCACTCCCTTCAGCATATGCCCCCCCCCCCCCCCTTACCTACCCATGCCCTATCGCAATCCATTGGTGTGCACAAGAGCCCAGCAGGGAGCCAATGGGGGGGGGGGGGGGGGAGAGAGAGATCTGTGGCTCTGTGTGTGAATGGACATGCAGAAGCTTGGCAGCGATCCTGCTTGGGTGCCATCATAGCAAGCTGCTTGCTCAGGGGACACTCAGCAGGAGGGAGGAGCCAGGAAAGAGAGGGGCCCCAGAAAAAGAAGAAGATTGGGTTGCTCTGTGAAAAAACACTGCACAGAGCAGGTAAGTATAACATACTTAGTTGCCTTTAAAGAGGAGGCCTAGCTCCCCCCTCCACAAAAATGAAAAGTCAGCAGCTACAAATACGGCAGGAGTTGATTTTTTATATATGGACACTTACCTGTCCAGGCAGCCTGTGATTTTGGCACCTCAAGCCGAGCTGTCGGTGCAGCTACCACCTTTCTTGGTAAGGGAACCTGGCAGTGAAGCATTACGGCTTCACAGCCGGTTCCCTACTGTGCATGCACAAAGCACAATGTGCTTTCTAATTGGTCTGGCAGCAGAGGAGAGGAGGGGGGCCGAACTTCCGATAGATGGCGCCACGGCCCTGTCTCCCGAAAGTGGGGAACAGTACCTGTCAAAAACAGGTACCTGTTCCCTCCTCCCCCTAAAAGGTGGCAAATGTGGAGGGGAGGAGACGGATAAGCGGAAGTTCCACTTTTGAGTGGAACTCTGCTTTGATATCACTTCAAGCTTCTATGTGGGGAGGGGCAGAAAAGCAGGAAGGTGTTCACTAAAGATCGGATCTTCTTATGAAAAGCAATTATAGTTCATTTCACAGATAAAACAAGATATGAGAACATGTATTCATGAACCAGTATTCAATTTTTACAGTCCCAATTCCCAAAAAGTTGGGATACTGTGTAAAATATATATAAAAATAGAAAGCAATGATTTGTAAGGCCCGGTTGACACTGATGCGACATGGAATCTGACTTGTGAGAGCACAAGTTGCATGACATGAGAGAGGTCTTAAAGTGGTTGCAAACCCTTTACAACCACTTTTTACTACAGGTAAGCATATAATAAGGCTTACCTGTAGCTACCCTGGATATCTCCTAAACCTGCACAGTTTAGGAGATATCCCCTGTATCTGCATATGCCGATGTCATCAGCACATGTGCACTGAAGCAATGGTACATTCGCTTCAGCTAGTGTGACGTTACCGGCGGCTTATTGCGGCTCCGGCCAATCACAGCGGAGCCCGAGATACCCGGAAGTAACTCCGGGAGCGATGACGCCGGCCAGAGTGGTGTACGAGGACCACTGCGGGGGCTTTGATCTAAGGTAAGTAATTATGAGCTCATTCTGGCTTTGTCTTGCAGGTTTTTTTTTTTTGTGGGTTTACAAACACTTTAACTAACAAGTTGCTCCGACTTTAGAAAAAGTTCCCGCACTACTTTGGTCCGACTTCAATGTTACAGAGTGTAAAAAGTCACATTGATTTGGATCAAAGTTAGACTGAAGTTGCAGTGCAAATCTAATAAACCCATATTTTATTCACAATAGAAAAGAGAAAACATATCAAATGTTTAAACTGAGAAAATGGACCATGTTAACCACTTCAATACCGGGACACTCACGTATATGTAAAATCTATTTATTTTTTTTGCTAGAAAATTACTTAGAACCCCCAAACATATACTTTTTTAAACAGAGGCCCTAGAAAATAAAAAGATATATTTGGGTTCTAGAGAAGTATGTATTCCCATTCAGATGAAGTATTTTTTAGGGAAAGCCTTACATATTTCAGCAGAACAATGCTAAACCGCATACTACATCTATGACAAGAGCATGGCTTTGTAGTATAAGAGTCTGGGTACTTAACTGGCCTACCTGCAGTCCAGACCTTTCACCAACTGAAAATATTAGTCATATTTTGAAAGAAGACCCAGGACTGTCAGCAGTTAAAATCCTATATCAGGCAAGAATTACCATGATCAGACTTTGTACAAACAACTTTCCCGTGGATTTTTGTACAAAGGGCGTCGGCTCAGAACTTGTATTACATACACACGACAGGACTTTTTCAGCCAACTTTCACTAAATCACGTGGTTTTCCTGCTCTTTACCACCACTTTTGGTCAACTTCTGTATTGTTGTCTGATCTTTTGCATTGGTTCTGAGCATACGTGTTTGTACTTTGTACAAAAGTTCTATGGTTTTCTGTACACACAATCAGACTTTGCTCCATCGGACTTTTGTTGCCAGAAAGTTTGTCCGTTCGCACAGCCAACAAAAGTCTGATGAAAACCGAAAAAGTTTGTCCGATGGAGCGTACACATGGTCGGATGTTGCTCCAAAACAGCTAATTTGCATGTTTGTTGTCAGTCCAATCGTGTGTATGGGCCTTTAGACAACATTCCTCTCCTAAAACTCCAGCAACTGGTCTCCTTAGTTCCCAGACGTTTACAGTGTTGTTAAAAGAAGAGGGGATGCTACACTGTGGTAAACATGGCCCTGTCCCAACTCTTTGAGACATGTTGCTGCTATCAATTTTCAAAATGAACTTATTTCTTTCCTAAAATGGTATATTTTCTCAGTTTAAACATTTGATATGTTTTCTGTTGTGAACAAAATATGGGTTACCGTATATACTCGAGTATAAGCCGAGATTTTCAGCCTCTTTTTTGAGGCTGAAAGTGCCCCCCTCGGCTTATACTCGAGTCATCGCTGTCTGCCCGCTCGATCAGCGTGTCGAGCAGACAGACAGCGGCCATTCTATGATTCAAAAGCCGCGCCTCCGGCTCCGCCTTCGCCTGTGATAGGCGGAACACTGAATTTCCCAGCAGCCTGTGTTCCGCCTATCACGGGCATCGTATCATCCTCGTACTACGGACGAGGATGATACGACGTCCGTGATAGGCGGAACACAGGCTGCTGGGAAATTCAGTGTTCCGCCTATCACAGGCGAAGGAGGAGGCGCGGCTTTTGAATTTTACAATGGCCGCCGACGAAGAGGGCACGGGACGGAGGCAAGGCAAGGCACGGCACGGGACGGGACGGCACGGGACGGGACGGGACGAAGGCAAGGCACGACACGGGACGGAGGCTCGGGACAAAGGCTCGGGACACAGGTAGGCTGGACACACACACACACACACACACACACACACACACACACACACACACACACACACACACACACACACACACACGGAGACACACACACACGGATGGATGGATGGATGGAGACACACACACACACAGGGATGGATGGATACACACACACACAGGGATGGATGGATGGATGGATGGAGACACACACACACAGGGATGGATGGATGGATGGAGACACACACACACAGGGATGGATGGATGGATGGATGGAGACACACACACACAGGGATGGATGGATGGATGGACACACACACACACAGGGATGGATGGATGGATGGACACACACACACACACAGGGATGGATGGACGGACACACAGGGATGGACGGACACACAGGGATGGACGGACACACAGGGATGGACGGACACACACACAGGGATGGACAGGCATGTCTCACCCTCGGCTTATACACGAGTCAATAAGTTTGCCAGTTTTTTTGGGGGTAAATTGGGGGCCTCGGCTTATATTCGGGTCGGCCTATACTCGAGTATATACGGTAATGAGGTTTACAAATGATTGCATTCTGTTTTTATGTAGATTTTACACAGCGTCCCAACATTTTTGGAATTGGGGTTGTAATTCTATGTAGTCATAATGATGAATTCTTTGTTTTCCCCTAGGAAAAGCAGAAAGTAAATGGTTATTTGTGATACTATCTATCAGCTTGTTATATAAAGCCGCCTTTACAAATAAAACCCTACTGCTGACATCCCCGTCATGTAAGGAAACAGAACTGGCTGCTCTCGGAGAACAATGATTAGCAGCTGTGTTCCCTGCTCAGACTGAATAACTGTGTTGATGAACTATTAAAACACTGCACATTCTGCGTCCAACTAAGACATCCATCAGGCTTCACAGTGATTGTGCATTAGGCTTGGAAATTGTTACAATCCAAGGGCGAGTTGTGGATTGACAGGACCGCTAGATGAATAGTTATTGAAGCTTGCACTAACGATGAAGCCTGAAAATGGGCAGTGATGTGTACGGTGAAGTTCAGCATATACTGTATGCTAATGAAAGTCATGTTTAATATTTATTAGTACAAAGTTGTGTTTCACAGCAAGATTTTTCTCTGGGCTCCACTGTGGATTCACAGATAAGGAACTGCACACACTAAGCTTAGGTTTGCTGTGTTAAGGTCCTGCAAATTTTCTTTCCTTGTAATTGTATTCAAAATTGCTTAAAAATAGTACAAGGTTTCATCTAAAAGCAGAACTCCAGGCACAAAAGTTTAAATATATTCTTCAATAATCACAAAAGTTAGAAAATCAGATATCACCTTTTAAAACATTGGTGACATCATCACTGTGCTGTACATAGCCTGTGCAGAGAGAAGAGCTGTGAGATAGACACACTACAGACTGTCAGCAGAAAACTACAGGAGACAAGAGCAGTCCAAGAGAGAGAGCAGCAGAGACAGGCTTTCATCAAATGAAGTACCCAAACTGAGATATAGTACAGGATTTGTTTAATACTAGATCACTGCACATATCTGAAAGAAACACACAATGACCACCAAGATTTAAAGAAGAACTTCAGGGAAAACATTTTTGTTCCATGCAGTGGGGCGGTGCACGATCCCTGCCCCCTCTCCAAATACCTACCTCACCGACTACGCTATTACCCTAAGATGCTAGTGGGTCTTGTGCATGGACTGTTCCCAATACATCCCCAATACAATATGTAAAAACAGGGTTCCTCAAAAAGTGGGACTTTAGAGGACCATGAACATTCAAAGGAATTTACATTTTCTATAAAAAATACAGATTTATTACAGAGAGTAAATAACATAATACAAAAAATGAACAAAACTGAAACATATGATATAAGAGAGCAGTCCAAAGACAGACAAATGGAAGAGGCCCAAACCAACTGTCGGGAGACAGATGAACCCCAACGAGTTTCAACAAGTGAGGTAAGGTTCTTCTTTTGGAAAGGGAAATGGACAGAGGACTTCCAGATGAATACAATCTCATGTGTTACATGTTTCAAACAATGGAAATCATAAGCACAGAAAGAGGGAAACCAAGATGCCCAATTAGCGTCAAGCAAGCCAGAGCAAGGTGGAAATGAACCATGTCCATATGGAACCCTCCCATATCTAAGAACTGCCTCCCAAAGGGGGGCCTGAGCGGGCAAAGAGGACAAACCAAGACTGATCTGTCGCTTAAAAATGTTGTGGATTAAATCTTGCAATGCTAAAATTCTTTTGTAGACCCGTATCACCTAGCAATGGCCACTAATGTTGAGATAAGGCTTTGCCGTAGATGAAACCATAGAGACATCCCATACTTAAAGGTTGGTACCCGCGATATAAAAGGGGCTGGCTAAATAAACAGCAGTCAAACCTAGAGGATGTCATAGGTACAGCAATGCCCTATGTCTCCAGAGTGAAGCCACTTAACTCCCTTTGGGAGGCATTTCTCAGATGCGGGAGGGTTCCATATGGACATGGTTCATTTCCACCTTGCTCTGGCTTGCTTGACGCTAATTGGGCGTCTCAGTTTCCCTCATTCTGTGTTGAGCTTATGATCTCCATTGTTTGAAACATACAACACATGAGTTTGTATTCATCTAGAAGTCCCCTGCTCATTTCCTTTCCTTGAAGAAGACACTTACCTAACTTGTTGAAACGCGTTGAGGGCTCTTCCATTTGTCTGTCTTTGGGCTGCTCTCTTATATTATGTGTTTCAGTTTTATTAACTTTTTGTATTATGCTATTTACTCTCTGTAATAAATCTGTACTTTTTATAGAAAATTTCTATTCCTTTGAGTGTTCATGGTCCTCTAAAGTACCACTTCTTGAGGAACTCTGTTTTTACGTTTATTCTCAATAAACATACACACCCAGCGTTGTTATGTAGTGATCCTATGTGATCCTCCGCTGCCCGTCCTGTGCAGCCAACTTCTTCCTGACGTCCCTGGGAGTGGGCCGTCTCTTCCTGCTCCTTGATGATGTGCACCGGATCCATCCTTCTCCTGTGCTGCCCTGTAAACAGATGCCTCTTGGGATTTTTGGACCCAAATGGTGATTAGACCTTCAGATACGTATCATCAATCCATTCAATTTTGTGCACCACTCTTCCCAATTTCAGTATCAGATAAGCCAGGCCTCTCTCAAAACAGCATACCTCAAATAAGAGAACAAGCTCATCTCATAGTGTTAGAAAACCACAAATAGTAATTTACTCAAAGTATTGCATTTACATTCATCAATATAGAAAACTGCATGTCAGGATATTGTTTTAAAACAACAAGAAGACCACCGTCCGTGCCGATGCACCATGACGTGACATGCCGTGATTCCAACCTATTCGTTTTGTCATCAAAAGCCGTCATTAGGGAAGAGTGATACATACAAAATGAATGGATTGATGACTTGTATCTGGAGGTCTGATCACCATTTTTGGGTCCAAAACCGGCCTATATGACCAATCCCTGGGATGGCCAAATCCTTAAAGTGGACCTTCAGTCGTTTTTTCATCTTTCCATCTATTAAATCTTCTGCCCTTGTTTTTTTAACTTTGGATAGTAAAACATTTTGTTTCTGCCTGTAAATACCTTATACAACCCACTTCCTGTTGCTTGTCTAGTAAAAAGCCTAGGCTCTGTCTCTAATGCTCATGAGAGTTTGCCAGAAAGGGAGGGGGGGAGTCATAAGAGGGCCAATGAGAGCTGCAGGGCTGCAGAGCCGGAGGTGTGCCTCTGTGAAAAATCCAGGAAGTGATCAGGCAGCAGCTTCAGCTGCCCACAGTTAAAATGTCTGCAGCCAGACTCAGCGGAGGGAGATTTCTGCAGCATATTTGGCAAGTACAGAATCACAGTATACATAAAATAATATACAAAGCAGTTGGAGGGAAGCTTCAGAATGGCAAAGATGTTTTTATTACAAATTATGTGAGTAGACTGCAGTTCTTTAAGGTAAGAGGCTGTGTGATTGGTTTGATGGTGCAGGGCTTTCTTATTTTGCGTTTCATCTCTTAAAGTGGCTCTTCGGTCATTTTTTCATCTTTCCATCTATTAAATCTTTTGCCCTTGTTATTGGATAGTAAAATATTTTCTTTTGCCAGTAAATACCTTATACAGCCCACTTCCTGTTTCTTGTCTGGTAAAAAGGCTAGGCTTATGACATCATGCAAAGCTATCTCTCTTATTCTTGGGAGAGTTTGCCAGGAAGGGAGGGGGTGAGTCATAAGAGGGCCAATGAGAGCTGCAGGACTGCAGAGCTGGAGGTGTACCTCTGTGTAAATCCAGGAAGTAAACAAGCAGCACAGCTGTTGCCCACAGACTCACTGGAGGGAGATTTCTGCAGTATGTATATATGTATGTATGTATATATATATATATATATATATATATATATATATATATATATATATATATATATATATATATATATATATATATATATATATATATACACACACACATACACACCTACACACTGCAGTAATCTCCCTCCACACTGAATCAGAGTATATATAAAATAATATGCAGAGTGGTTGGAGGTAAGCATCAGAAAGGCAAAGATGTTTTTATTATAAATGATTTGAACAGACTGCAGTTAGTCTTTAAAATGTTTGTGTGGTGACTTTTTTTAAAGCCTTACATTCTATAAATAGCAGGAATCTCAAGGTACCTACATCTGATCCCCTATATGGAAGCTCTAAACCCATAAAACGTAGGTGCTCTGTAATGCAAGTACTTACCAGTTTTTTGGTTGCTGGCATTGAACACAATGCCACCCATACAATGCACTTTACTATTGCTGTAAATGGTAGCCCCTTTAAACAATAAATACAAGACTGAATTTCTGGCAGCATCAACAGGTACTTTTTCTGTGCTAGCAAAAATTATGTGGCTAAAAATTGAAAAAGTAATGCAGCCACCACAAATAAGGACCGGTAATCTGCAAAATATTACATTTTTATAATCTTGGTTTACATTTTTGTTTAGACATTCTTTCATTTTTAAAGCAGTATTAAAACCTTTCCACCTGGTGATCTGGGCAGTAAGTCTGTTTTTCAACAGAAAAGGCTGTTCTGCAAATGTAGCAGTCACATGGTTTAAAAAAACATTGATCACTTACAAAGGTGCTTACAATGATCAGCTTTTATTTATGTAAAACATTTATCCCCAAAAAAAAAAAGTTTACTGTAACTGCTTATAAAGTATTAGCTGGAGTTCAGCTTAAATTTGTTAGTGTATCTAAATCGGCTAATACATCTTATATTTCTTCTCTCCAGATTAACAATTATGCTGTCCAAAAGTGTCCCAATGCGCTTTCATCCAGAGTGGGCGCACTATAATACAGGAGATGTGTTGCTGGCCTGATCATCAGGTGAAAAACAGAGGGGAAAAAAATGCCTAAAAAATAAAACTTTGCAGCCACCACATTTAAGGAATGGTAAACTGCAATAGATTACCTTTTTGATTTGGGGTTTAATACTACTTTAACTCTGACTGGAGTGTAGCTTTAAAGTTCCTTCAGATTTCTAATCATTACAAGACAAGTCTATAGGGAAAGCTAGTCTGATACACACCACAAAACTATCCGTCCTGTATCGGCAGATGAAGTAACAAACAGATGCTTACACCTGCAGAATTGACATTAAACCTAAACGTTTGCTCTCCCAATTGTTCATATTCTCTCTTATTAATGAAAGCAATTTTACAGAACAAATTTAACCAAGACAGCTGGCTTTCCTCCAAACACTTTCATTTCCTAAATTGGAGTCTTTATTACAATAAAGAAGATGCAAGATAAGTACTTGTTTTTTTTTATGAATCTCCAATAATTCATACATTCTAATAAAAGCATTTCTCGCTTGAAGAAAGCCACATTTTCCTACAACTTAAAATCCACATAAGGAAAAAAAAAATACACATGAATTCGATTTGCTACAACATCCCTGTTATAATAAAATATTCATTTAAAAACAGAAGCGTGGACTAAGCAGAACCAAGAAGAACTTTACACAAGATATTTATGTATAAGTCACCAGAACTAGCCACATACACCTCTAATTTTAGCTCTACAAATTGCAGTCTGAAAATTGAAGGAGCCCGACTGAACATTCTTGGCCAAGCGGGGTGTGCAGCCAGCGAGATGCAGTCACTGTTCGGGTATCTGTCTGAGTACAATATCTGCCATTCCTCCATCCATGCTGAACAAGAGAACAAGAATCATTTCCACTCCTTCAACCAAACTGGGGATAAATAAAGCGCTCAAATGAACTCACCAAAATAATGACAATCATATCATACTGTAATTATTCTGAGGAGTTCAATCAAACTGGAATAATACCTACTTTACATTTGTTAAATGTACCCATTTAGAAAACTACAAAAATATTTAAACAAATTGCACAGAAAAAGCCATCTAAAGCTTGGTAAACACTAGTAGTTTTTTTCTCCGTTCAACCCAGCGGGCTGAAAGAAAAAAAAAAACACAGGAGGCGCTGCTGTACTAACTATCCAATGTTAGTACAGCGATCTCCCCCAATGTTCTATGGTGTACTGTTCTTTTTCGGAATGCCCTATATATATATATGTATACCCTATGAATAGGAATACATAACAAACATATCAAGTTTTCTGTCGATACACAGCCTAGATACACAGACCCTAGCCTAAAGCCTCCTACACATGGTACGATTGTTGGACAACCGAGCATCTAATTTTTGTCAATCAGATGGATTCAGGATCTTGTCTTGCATACTAATGGTACACAAACTATCATGCCACTAACTCGAACTTAGTGACGTACTACGAGGAATTTCAGCTCTTGAGCGCCACCCTTTGGGCCCCTTCTGCTAATTTCGTGTTTGGTGAGCATAGATTCCGAGCATGCGTGTTTGTACTTTCAACTTTTGCGTGCCGGATTTGTGTACTGACCATCCAAAAATCCGATGTGGAGCTGTCGTTTGACAAAAGTTTACCAGCCTGTCATCCAACAATTGTTGTACAAAAATCAGAAAACAATTGTTGAAAGGAGCGTACGAACGGTAAGAACTTTGGACAACAGCCTGTCAAATGACAATCCTCTTCTGATTTTTGTACCATGCGTAGGAGGCTTTAGGGTCTGTAACAGCATGCATTTAGCAAGGATGCACTGACACAACAGAAATAAAATCTACTAATCTGTACTAAAGTATAAGTAAAAAGCAAGGAAAAAGTCACAAAGTACGAGAAAACATAATTTACAGGTAAAAATTACCATAATAAATACCAATGTACTCACTTTACATTGTATTTTTTCTTTAACCGATTGCCGAACGCAGCATGTACGTTTACGTTAGCAGAATGGGACAGCTGCGCAAATGGGTGTACCTGTACGTCCCTTTGAATTTGCCGGCGTGCATGCACCCCTGCCGCGTGCTCTGTAAGCGCGCCTGCAGGTGCCGCGGACCCAGTGTCCGCGATCGTCTCATGGAGAGGGGAACGGGCAGATGCTTATGTAAACAAAGCATTCTCCATTCTGCCTTGTGACAGGACAGAGATCTACTGTCATCGGGAGCAGTGATCACTATCATGTCACTTGTAGCCCACCCCCCTCCCCACAGAATCCCTTCCTAGGACACACAAAATCGCAGATCGCTGCCATTACTAAATTACTAATAAAAAATAAAAAAAAGAGGATATTTATTATAGCAAACAGTAAAAAATAGTGTTTTTTCAAAATTGTCTCTTTTTGGTTTATAGCGCAAAAAAAAAACAAAAAAAAAAAAACGCAGAGGTGATCAAATACCACCAAAAGAAAGCTCCAGCTCAAGCTTGTAATGAGTGATATGTGTAGGCTGTCACCACAGACCTTTCTTAGCTTAAATACTATTTGCCTGGCTGCCATGCACATCCCGAAGTTTCAATACTTTCTGCATCACTGACCGGCAACAAGCAGACAGTTCAGGGATTCTGATTGCACTTGTGGTATGCAGTGTTAATTTCTTGGACGAAAACATTTCTCATAATTCCAGTGGTGAAAACTAAATGAAAATGACCCCACATTTTCATCAATTGACGTAAATCATTACCCAACGAACGTCAATGAATTAAAACAGAATAAAAATGTGAGGGAGAGGCGTTTACCCATGTGAACTTTTGGTTTCCTCTGAGCTCTGCCTGTGTTTCCCCTCCCAGAAAGCAAGGTAGCGACTGTAGCATGCTGTGGTGTGGCGCGCTTAGCACTGTGCAGCATTACAGCAGGCCTCCTCAGACCACCATCCATAGCAGTGTTTCTCAACTCCAGTCCTCAAGACGCACCAACAGGTCATGTTTTCAGGTTTTCCATTATTTTGCACAGGTGATTTAATCAGTTTCACTGCCTTAGCAATTACCACAGCCATTTCATCTGCGGGAAATCCTGAAAACATGACCTGTCGCCTTGAGGACTGGAGTTGAGAAACACTGATCCAGAGCACTGTGTGCATTAGGCCGCGTACACACGGGCGGACTGTTCGCCCAACCTTGTCCGCTGAACAGTGTTTGGGCGGACAGTCCGCTCGTGTGTGGGCTTTCAGCGGACAGTTTCAGCGGACAGTTGGACGGACAAAGTCTTTCGGAAATTCCGAAAAACTGTCCGCTGAAACTGTGTTTGAGCGAACAGTCCGCCCGTGTGTGGGCTTGTCCGCTGTACTTTCGAAATGAGCGGACTGTTCCCGCTCGGAAAGTCCGCCCATTTCGAGCGCGTGTACAGGTAGGCGGGGCCCGCGAAGGAGACGTCGCGGGCTCCGCCGCCTGGAATGGGCTTAAAGGGGAACCCCAACGCCGAAAAAAATCGGCGTGGGGGTTCCCCCCAAGTCCACACCAGACCCTTGTCCGAGCACGCTACCCGGCCGGCCAGGAAAGGGGGGCGAGCGAGCGCGCCCCCCCTCCTGAGCCGTACCAGGCCGCGTGCCCTCAACATGGGGGGTGCCTTGGGGAAGGGGGGGCCGCGCGGCCCCCCCACCCCAAAGCACCTTGTCCCCATGTTGATGAGGACAAGGGCCTCTTCCCGACAACCCTGGCCGTTGGTTGTCGGGGTCTGCGGGCGGGGGGCTTATCGGAATCCGGGAGCCCCCTTTAAGAAGGGGGCCCCCGGATACCGGCCCCCCACCCTATGTGAATGAGTATGGGGTACAATGTACCCCTACCCATTCACCTGTGAACTAAAGTACAATAAAAAACACAACACAGAGAAAAAATATTTTATTGCACAGCTCCGGGGGTCTTCCGTCTTCGGGGGTCTTCTCGCCGGACTCCTCCGCTATGTGTGTGTAGCTCTTTTGCTAGCGGAGGAGTCCGGCTTTCTTCCTCCCCGCCGCCGGCCTCTTCTCCCGACTTCGGGGGTCTTGTCCCCCTCTTCGGTTCTTCTGCCGGGCCACCGCGCCTGGTCCGGTGGCCCGGTCTTCTGTCGCCGTCTTCCGTTCTTCTGTCGCCGCCTTCGGTTCTTCTGCCGGGCCACCGCGCCTTCTTGTAGCTCTTTTACAGGCGGTGGCCCGGTCTTCTGTCGCCGCCGCCGCCTTCCGTTCTTGTTCTTCTTCTTGTTCTTCTTCTTCTCCTGGAGATGTTGACTCGACGAGCTCTCCGGCCGGAATGCCAGAGCCGCGCTGTGCGGTCACTTATATAGTGACAATGGGGCGGTGTCACATGGTATATGTCACATGGGTTGGTCACATGGTGACCCCGCCCCCTTACGATGTCATAGTCCCCATGTGACATCAACCCATGTGACCAACCCATGTGACATATACCATGTGACACCGCCCCATTGTCACTATATAAGTGGCAGCGGAGCGTGTCCCTGGCATTCCGGCCGGAGAGCTCGTCGAGTCAACATCTCCAGGAGAAGAAGAAGAACAAGAAGAAGAACAAGAACGGAAGGCGGCGGCGGCGACAGAAGACCGGGCCACCGTCTGTAAAAGAGCTACAAGAAGGCGCGGTGGCCCGGCAGAAGAACCGAAGAGGGGGACAAGACCCCCGAAGTCGGGAGAAGAGGCCGGCGGCGGGGAGGAAGAAAGCCGGACTCCTCCGCTAGCAAAAGAGCTACACACACATAGCGGAGGAGTCCGGCGAGAAGACCCCCGAAGACGGAAGACCCCCGGAGCTGTGCAATAAAATATTTTTTCTCTGTGTTGTGTTTTTTATTGTACTTTAGTTCACAGGTGAATGGGTAGGGGTACATTGTACCCCATACTCATTCACATAGGGTGGGGGGCCGGTATCCGGGGGCCCCCTTCTTAAAGGGGGCTCCCGGATTCCGATAAGCCCCCCGCCCGCAGACCCCGACAACCAACGGCCAGGGTTGTCGGGAAGAGGCCCTTGTCCTCATCAACATGGGGACAAGGTTCTTTGGGGTGGGGGGGCCGCGCAGCCCCCCCTTCCCCAAGGCACCCCCCATGTTGAGGGCACGCGGCCTGGTACGGCTCAGGAGGGGGGGCGCGCTCGCTCGCCCCCCTTTCCTGGCCGGCCGGGTAGCGTGCTCGGACAAGGGTCTGGTGTGGACTTGGGGGGAACCCCCACGCCGATTTTTTTCGGCGTTGGGGTTCCCCTTTAAGCCCATTCCAGGCGGCGGAGCCCGCGACGTCTCCTTCGCGGGCCCCGCCTACCTGTACACGCGCTCGAAATGGGCGGATTTGCCTCCGCCTTACGTGGGCGAGTCCGTTCATTTCAAAAGTTGAGCGAACTGTTTGCCCAACCTTGTTCGTCAAACAGTCCGCTCGTGTGTGGGCAAGTCCGCTCATGCAAATTTTGAGCGGACTGTTTGATGAAACTGTTTGCCGAACAAGGTTGGGCGAACAGTCCGCCCGTGTGTACGCGGCCTTAGTCTCCTCAGACCACTGTCCAGAGCACTGTGTGCATTACAGGCCTCCCCAGACCATCCAGAGCACTGTGTGCAATAGTCTCCTCAGACCACTGTCCAGAGCACTGTGTGCATTACAGGCCTCCCCAGACCATCCAGAGCACTGTGTGCAATAGTCTCCTCAGACCACTGTCCAGAGCACTGTGCGCATTACAGGCTTCCTCAGACCATCCAGAGCACTGTGTGCATTAGTCTCCTCAGAGCACTGTCCAGAGCACTGTGTGCATTACAGGCTTCCTCAGACCATCCAGAGCACTGTGTGCATTAGTCTCCTCAGAGCACTGTCCAGAGCACTGTGTGCATTACAGGCTTCCTCAGACCATCCAGAGCACTATGTGCAATACAGTTCTCCTCAGACCACTGTCCAGAGCACTGTGCATTACAGGCCTCCTCAGACCACCGTCCAGAGAACTGTGCAGCATTGCAGGTCTCTTCAGACCATCCAGGACGTGTAGTTTGTCCAAACTTTAATACTAGGAGATGTACAAAAGATTTGGCAGCCGAAACATATCAGCCACAAATTGTGTTATCTGCATTTTGCAATAGAGAACAGAGTGCTGATAATGGCGCCAAAAATGCATGCAATTTGTCCAATGGCTTTGCCATGCTTTTACTGTGCTTATGGTGTGTTTTTCATAGCTCACGTGACTCAAAAACATCAAAAATGTAACACAGGTGCGTTATTGCTGCATTTTCAATCTATTTCAATGGGGAAGTGTGTTTTTGAGGGTTTTTTTTTTAACTGAGCAAAAATGTAGCAAGCAAGATTTTTAACATCACAAAAGAAACGCAAGGGACCAGTGTGAAGACATACATAGAATTTAAAGGGATGCATTTTTCTTGAGCCTTTCTTTTCACTAAAAGGTGCTGATAATGGCCGACAATTAATTCAAATTAAAAAGTTGAATATATATAATTATATATATAGTATCTCACAAAGTAAGTACACCCTTATATTTTTGATTTTTTATCTTTTCATGTGACAACACTGAAGAAATTACACTTTGCTACAATGTAAAGTAGTGAGTATACAGCTTGTATAACAGTGTAAATTCGCTGTCCCCTCAAAATAATTCAACACAGCCATTAATGTCTAAACAGCTGGCAACAAAAGTGAGTACACCCCTAAGTGAAACTGTCCAAATTGGGCCCAATTAGCCATTTTCCCTCTCCGGTGTCAAGTGATTCGTTACAAGGTCTCAGGTGTGAATGTGGAGCAGGTGTGTGTTAAATTTGGTGTAATCGCCGGTGACTCATACTGGTCACCAGTAGTTTGACATGGCACCTCATGGCAAAGAACTCTGAGGATCTGAAAAAAATTATTGTTTCTCTACATAAAGATGGCCTAGGCTATAAGAAGATTGCCAAGACCCTGAAACTGAGCCCCAGAACGGTGGCCAAGACCATACAGCAGTTGAACCGGACAGGTTCCACTCAGAACAGGCCTCGCCATGGTCGACCAAAGAAGTTTAGTGTTTCTTTTTTTAAAACTGTCATTTTTGGTTTCCGCAAAGTGTATCCTGAATTTTCAGTACCAAAATTTCCATTCAGTGTACCCCTTCCTTAATACCATAAATAATAACATGATATTAAATTTTTTTTACTCAAGGAATATATAATGCGTTTGGAAATTCTAGAGAAATACTTAAAAAATGCATTACAATTTAACTAAACCCATTAAATTTTAGTCTGCTAAAATGTACTGGAGATTATAGTCGACTAAATAAGACTAAAACAATTCAAATTACTAAAATACGACTAAAATTAAAATGGACAATATGACTAAACCTAAATTGAAATTTGACGCAAAATTATCACAAAAGCGGTATGCTTATATTTGGCGAGTGGCTCATAAAGCCAGATAGCCCAACACATAGCATTTTTCAGAGGGCATCATTGGCAGCTTACATATTTTTTTATATTGACAGATGTCTTGCAAGATTCTTGTGTTTTCTCAGTACCATTAGAGAGCCAAGTTGAACTCCAGAGTCGCAGTTCAATACTCCTACAACATTTCCTACTGAGCAAGGGTCACACTTTATGAAAGGATGCAGCCTCTTCATGTCAAAAGAATGACAATCCACATCACAACCTCTGTGTGATTACCAGTTCTGCTGTCCATGTACCTAAAGAGTTGACAATTGCTACACCAGAGTCAACTGCATGAATGGCAAAGTCCCTGGGTTACAGGCAAAGCCATTCTGGTCGAGATAGTGTTAACATTACCGTACCCATGTTGTGCTTTTAAAATCTGAACAGCACAGTCAAGAGAACTAATGCTCTGATGCCTGCAGAATATTGACTTCAAAATGTCATTAGTCATGTTAATGAAAAGCTTGTAATTAAATGCTGTCTTGTCTGTTACAGTGAACCTTTAGAAAAGCATTAAGGGCCTTGTTTTTTTTTTTAAGAAACGCTTCACAGAACCGAGCAAACATGGAAGTGAGATTCCAATCCTTGGAGGTCTGTATGGGCTTCTATCTAATGCCAAGCAGCAACAGCACAGAGATTGTGAATGGAATGGATCATGTGACTTCTTAGCTGCCATCATGTACCGCTAATAACCCGGAATGCAGTGGATCATGTGACCTTAGCTGCCATCATGCCAATAAAACTTTTCTTTATAGTAAAAGATAGAGATCTGTGAAGTGCAACAAGCCCCAATCAACAGTATGAGACGTTTGAAAGTGTAGTACAGTGAAAAAAAAATAAATAAAAAAAATTAGAAAGGAAATATATACACAGCTTTCATACTTTGAAGCAATATTAAACCCAAAACCAAAAATGCAATATATTGCAGCTTAACAATCATTAGATGTGATGGCTGCATTAGTTTTAATTTTTTTTTTTACTTTTTTCCCTCTGTTATCACCTGGTGATCTGGCCAGTAACACATCTCCTGTATTAGTGTCCCTACTCTGGATGAAGGAGCACAGCAAAAACCAGCATTGTCAGTCTGGGGGGAGGGGGTTGTTAGATGTACTGGCAGATTTAAATGTACTAACAAATGGAAGCCACACTCTGGCTAATACTTTATGAGGAGGTACAGCAACATGTTTTTCTTTTCCTTTTGGGAGAAAGGTTTTACAAAAATAATTAAAGCTGATCACTGCAAGCACCACTGTTCGTGGTAAATGGTTTGTCTCATTTGTTAACTGATACATCAGCAAGAGAGAGCTTGTCATTTTGAAAAACATGTGACTGGCTGGATCACCAGATGAAAATAAAGGAAAGAAAGCCTAAAACAGAAAACAAATGCAGCCATCACATCTAAGAATTGGTAAGCTGCAATATAATAAATGTTTGCTTTCGAGTTTAATACCGCTTTGAGTTTTTTTGCTTATCTTGGAAATGCTTGTATACACCAGGCCAACAAATTCTAATATAAAAATGAATAATTTAGGAAAAACGCCCGAGTTGCAAAGCTTGCAATTTTACCCTTCTCAGGCAATTGAAGGTATAGCTTACTTCTGCATTGTCTTGTTTTTACTACCGCTTAACACTCTTCACACCTCAGAAAACATTAACACCTCTGTTGCCCACCCTCCCCCCATCTCTCTTTCATCTATATTCTATATGAAGCATGAACAAAAGAGATACAGAAATGGCAAAACCTAAATACTTGTCAATTAATAGATTCAGAAATACAGGCAGCTGAAAACATTGGAGCATTTCAACTTGTCCTATAAAAGTTTGTCCGAGCCCAATCCCCCTCCCCCCCCCCCCCCCCCCCCCCCCCCCCACTACACTGAGCCTTCCTATACATTAAAGAATATGTCACCTCAACATGTCATAATCCTGATACCGTATGAGCCTGCAATTAAGCGGAAGTTTCACTTCTGGGTGGAGCTCCACTTTAATGGGTTGTTTTACATATACCCTAATCTCACAAAAGTGAGTACACCCCTCACATTTTTGGAAATATTTTATTATATTTTCATGTGACAACACTGAAGAAATAACACTTTGCTCCAATGTAAAGTAGTGAGTGTACAGCTTGTATAACAGTGTAAATTTGCTGTCCCCTCAAAATAACTCCACACACATCCATTAATGTCTAAACCACTGGCAACAAAAGTGAGTACACCCCTAAGTGAAAATGTCCAAATTGGGCCCAATTAGCCATTTCCCCCTCCCTGGTGTCATGTGACTTGTTAGTGTTACAAGGTTTCAGGTGTGAATGTGGAGCAGGTGTGTTAAATTTGGTGTTATCGCTCTCACTCTCTCATACTGGTCAGTGGAAGTTCAACATGGCACCTCAAGAACTCTCTGAGGATCTGAAATAAAAGAATTGTTGCTCTACATAAAGATGGTCTAGGCTATAAGAAGATTGCCAAAACCCGAAACTGAGCTGCAGCACGTGGCCAAGACCATACAGCAGTTTAACAGGACAGGTTCCACTCAGAACAGGGCTCACCATGGTCAACCAAAGAAGTTTAGTGTTTCTTTTTTTTTTAAACTGTAATTTTTGGTTTCCGCAAAGTGTATCCTGAATTTTCAGTACCAAAATTTCCATTTAGTGTACCCCTTCAATCAGAACAGGCCTCGCCATGGTTGACCAAAGAGTGCATGTGCTCAGCGTCATATACAGAGTTTACCTTTGGGAAACAGACTGTCAGTGCTCAGAGCATCCAAGAAGGAAGCCTCTTCTAAAGATGATGCACAAGAAATCCCACAGTTTGCTCAACACAAGCAGACTAAGGACATGGATTACTGGAACCATGTCCTGTGGTCTGATGAGACCAAGATAAACGTATTTGGTTCAGATGGTGTCAAGCGTGTGTGGCAGCAACCAGGTGAGGAGTACAAAAACAAGTGTGTCTTGTCTACAGTCAAGCATGGTGGTGGGAGTGTCATGGTCTGGAGCTACATGAGTGCTGCTGGTACTGGGGAGCTACAGTTCATTGAGGGAACCATGAATGCCAACATGTACTGTGATATACTGAAGCAGAGCATGATCCCTTACCTTCGGAGACTGGGCCACAGGTCAGTAATCTAACATGATAATGACCCCAAACACACCTCCAAGACAACCACTGCCTTGCTAAAGAGGTTGAAGGTAAAAGGTGATGGACTGGCCAAGCACGTCTCCAGACCTAAAACCTATTGAGCATCTGTGGGGCATCCTCAAGGTCTGTAAGGGTGTGCAAGGTCTCTAACATCCACCAGCTCTGTGATGTCATCATGGAGGAGTGGAAGAGGACTCCAGTGGCAACCTGTGAAGCACTGGTGAACTCCATGCCCTAGAGCAGGGGTCTCAAACTGGTGGCCCTCCAGCTGTTGGGAAACTACAAGTCCCATCATGCCTCTGCCCTTTGGGAGTCAGGCTTGTAACTGTCAGCCCTGCAATGCCTCATGGGACTTGTAGTTTTGCAACAGCTGGAGGGCCGCCAGTTTGAGACCCCTGCCCTAGAGGGTTAAGGCAGTGCTGAAAAATAATGGTGGCTGAACTAAATATTGACACTTAGGGGTGTACTCACTTTTGTTGCCAGCGGTTTAGATATTAATGGCTGTGTGTTGAGTTATTTTGAGGGGGCAGTAAATTTACACTGTTATACAAGCTGTACACTCACTACTTTTGCATTATAGAAAAGTGTAATTTCTGTACTTTAGTAAGATAGACTGTCTCAATGACAACAGGAAGCCATGGATTTTAGGGGGATGGGATCAAGCTCAACATTCACAGGAGTCAGGACAATAAATTCAGCTGTCTATCTCTGAATCTACAAACCTGGTAACGTAATTTTTCCCTGGAATGCTATGTTTGTGTTGTCCTGTTTGGTGACAGGTACTTCAAATGTTACATCAGATCAGAACAGATTACAATCTACCTGAACCAAATTGTTGGAAATGAACCTTTTCTTTCCTTCAGCTTTAGACAAAGTCCATGGAGAGTTTATTGCAGGAAATAAGCAGAGGTATTTTTTTTTTAAAGTACTTATATAGCAACATCAATTTACACAGTGATTTACATATATAGTACATTCATATCAGTCCTGGTCCTTAAGTAGCTTACAATCCATTGTTGCAATTTGGACAGGAGCCAATTAACCTACCAGCTGGTCTATGGATTGTAGGAGGAAACCGGAGTACTTGGAGGAAACCCACGCAGGCTCAGGGAGAACATGCAAACTCCAAGCAGGTAGTGCCGTTGTTGGGATTTGAAACGACTACTCTAGTATGGGGAAATGCTAACCACTTAGCCACTGTGCTGTTCCAATAGAGAGTTTGTCAGGAAATCAGAGCCCAGTTAGCACAATTTAACCACTTCAATAACGCCGAACATCATAGGACTCCTTCGGCTTTCAGTGGAGATATCTGAATGATGTCTGTAGACCCCACATCTCTCCATAAAGAGGACCTGTCACACACCATTCCTATTACAAGGGATTTTAATATTCCTTGTAAAAGGAATAAAAGTGATTAAAAAAAAAACTGTTGAAAGGGAAAGTGTAAAAAAAAAAAATTAAAATAAAATAAACAATAATAAAAAAAAATTAAAATGCCCCTGGCTCGCGCGCAGAATCAAACGCATAGGTAAGTCGCGCCCGCATATACAAACGGTGTCCAAACCACACGTGAGGTATCACTGCGAATGTTAGAGCAAGAGAAATAATTCTAGCACTAGACCTCCTCTGTAACACTAAACATGTAACCTGTAAAAAGAAAAAAAATTTAAACCGTCGCCTATGGAGATTTTTAAGTACCAAACTTCACCCCCCCCCCAAAAATGGGCATGCCAAATGTGGCATATTTGGGGGGGGGGGGGTGGGGGGAGTGCTCTTTGCGTTGGCCATAGAGCCACTGGCCATAGCTATCAGGGCCAACTCTGGGATCAGGGGATTTCAAAGAAGTGGAGAGAGACAGGAAAAGATCGCTCTATACGCAGATGATGTGTTACAGTTCCTGGGAGATACCGGACCATCTCTGACGCAGGCAGTCACCCTAGTAGAAGGTTTTGGAGATGTTTCAGGGCTGGCTATTAATTGGGCGAAATCCGAGCTGCTCCGGGTCGACCCCCCGGATGCTGCACTTCCGCCGCCGGGGATAAGGGTAAGAGAGGTAGATGCGTTGAAGTACCTTGGTATATATTTGACACTGAACCCTGATCAATATATCAATAAAAATTTAATCCCCCTTCTGCATAAATTTAAGTGCAAATGCGACGTCTGGAGTAAACTTCCGCTCTCAGTAATGGGTCGTTGCAGCCTGATCAAGATGATTTGGCTGCCGCAGTTGTTGTATGTTTTGCATTATTGCGCCGGTATGGATTTGTAAAAAATGGTTTAAGAAATTGGAGACCCTTTTTCGGGAACTTATCTGGAAGAAAGGCACTGCCCGGATACGACTTCAGACGCTGCAGATGCCAATAGATAGAGGAGGCCTGGCAGTTCCTCAACCTAGGAACTACTACCTGGCGGCGCAGATGCAGCATCTGGCGGGTTATGACTCGGAGCAGGGAAGGAAGCTAAAAGGAGGGATTAGAATGATAGGAGCCCCACATGAGTTTATAGCTGAGGTCCTGGAGGCCGACTCCTTTCGGCATAACAACTCGATAACTAAAATGTTAGGTAAGGTTTGGAAAGCGGTGAAATTAAAAATGGGCTTTTCAGGGTTGTTAGAATCTACACCCCTCTGGGACAACAAAAACTTACCTGAAATATTTATTATCGGTAAGATTAAATCATGGGAAAGGAATGGTATAACTAAACTGATCCATCTCTATGATGGAGGGGTCTTAAGGACATTCTCGGATTTAAAAAAAGTATATGATATACCACAATACTCATTCTTTAGCTACCTGCAGGTGAGACATGCCTTAGCAGCACAATTTGGGGGAAATATGCCACCGGGGATAAAATACCTCTACTTCAGAAGTTGCTCACCTCAGATAGGGTAAAGGGGTCCATCTCAGGTATTTACAATCAATTAGGTATGGATTTTAATCAGGAAATTGACTACCCGAACTTGAAGAGGAAATGGGAAGAGGATATAGGAGAAATATTAGATACGCAGTGGAGGAGAATAATGGAATTAGGACCAGTGACCTCGATCTCTCCTTCCCAAAAGATCTCACAATTGATGCTGGTGCATAGGGCTTATTATACACCTAAAAGATTACGTCAGTTTGGTAGGAGAATAGACGATAGATGCCCTAGATGTCGGGGACAGGGAGATCTCTTACACATGGTGTGGCGTTGCCCGAAGCTCTTTCGTTATTGGAGAGAAGTGTTGGCGAGTATTAATAGGATCTTTAAGTTAGAAATGGTCATGGATCCGATTTTGTGCATATTGGGATGCAGGCAAGAGCCGAGAGAAGGGAAATATGTCACGGTGGCAGTGGTAAGATGCCTGTTTCAGGCACGCAGATTGATCGCGCAAAGATGGCAAGCTGAAAGAGCCCCTACAGTAGGAGAATGGACTCAAAGTATTAATGAACTAGTCTGGAAAGAGAAGACATTGTATGTAAGGAGAGGAAATTATAGAGAGTGGAAGGAAATATGGACCCCATGGATAACCGAGATGGGACACCCTATAGATTAGAATGAATAGGAGATATAGTGGTAGCATATTGATGTTTTTGTGCACTTGGGCGTTTGGGAGGGCTATGGAGGGGGGAGGGCTATGGAGGGGGGAGGGTTGGGGGGGGGGGGGGATTAGGATGGGTAGGGGTAGGGTGGGTAAGGGATAAATAATATTGGTAGATTGTTGCCGTTTAGATATGCTTTAGGAAGGTTTGTAACTATCGTTGGATTATTTAATAAAAAACAGTGAAAATAAGAATTATAAACCACGATGATGAGATATGGTGCTGAGATAAAAATGAGAGGCAATATGAATAAGTCTCTAGCACAGGACCTCTGATGTGGGGAAAAAAAAAAAGTGAAACTTCCCCTTTGGCCGGAGCTCCGCTTTTAAGTGTACATGCGATATTAAGGACTCCCGCAGAAAAGTATAAAAAAAAGATTTCAGTTACAACTTGTTAAGTACACAGACTATCTGGCTTCAGAGATTTGTCCAGCATGATAGTAAGCAGATATTAGCCTATTGCAATAAACTGATCACTTTGGGCTCATTAACACCAGCCCTTAGTTAGGCAGCATTGTCCAACGCAGTCCCAATATAAAGACAAGTGGGTCACATTTCTATGCAGTGTACAAATGCGCTGCATTGCATAGGGATGAATAAAGTGTCACTCTTTCACGTTTCAATCAAGTAAAAAGAATAAACAGGCCATTATCTGACGAAGGGTACAGCCATGGAAAGCCAAACAGTGGCATGGAACAGTTCATGTGATCAGACCGATATCGCACCTCCTCCTCATGGTATATCCTGACTGAGCAGGTCTACACTTGAAACATGATGAAAGTTCAAAAGTAGCTCGTAACATTTGTTAATTACCAATTCCATTTAATTAAATCGTCTTGTTCCACGCACAATTTTATATTCGAACAATCTGCTCAGAAACGCTTGTGCCGGATTTTGTATTTGGCAGAGCCTGAAAAATATGGAACTGATGATCCACGGCCAATACGTTAATCTTGGAGCTGTGCTTTGCATCCACAATCCATCTCTGCTCCACTAAATCATTTAGCTAGTTGGGATGTCAACCCTTTACATTTCCTTGATACTCTCCAACAAGGGCAGCTCTGCTGGAGCCACAAACATGAGCATAAGAAAAGTCATCCGTGTGTAAGGATGCTCAAAGGAAGACAACTGTAAATAAAGAGGACCCATAACAAATCATCAAAAGACCTTCCACAACAGCTTCACTGCGGCACACTCACTGCTTTCATATCAATCTGTCAGGGGTGCCTTATGGGCTGTACAAAGGATCAGAAAATCATACGAAAAATACCGCTTTCTAAGCAATCGTACCATAATCTGATTGTTTGTACACAGCTTTCGAGAACGGATCATGACATTTCATCTGATATTATCCAATAAAAGAAGCACGAACATTTTTCTCACATGATACCAGATCCTACGGTTTTCGTTTAATCTGCACAGTTGTTGTTCAAATATACAATAGAAACACATACATCACTGTAATGTGCAGCGCAACTAGTAATTTTAGGTGTATAAAAGTGGCCATACACTATACAATCTGATTGTATTTCCTTTAGATCTGCCATCAATTATGTAGTGCAAGGGCCTGCCTGATTGGATACACAGTGATTGACTAGATCGGTTTCCTCCCATTATATAAATTTGGTAAATCTAAAGGAGATTGTACAATCAGATTGTATAGTGTATAGCCACCATTACACACCTAAAATTACTAGTTGTACTTTCAGTGCCATTAATTGTTAACAACACACCAAACACACATTTTGCCATGTGCCAAATGCTGCAAAAAATAAATAAAAAATACACGCAACCCACAAAACGCCAACATGTC
This sequence comes from Lithobates pipiens, assembly GCF_037356315.1. NCBI lineage: Eukaryota > Metazoa > Chordata > Amphibia > Anura > Ranidae > Lithobates > Lithobates pipiens. The sequence goes on along the minus strand of NW_027507903.1, from coordinate 510,791,263 downwards.
CCATAAGCAACATATAGCACAGTCCATTTAAATCAACGAGCTGCCCTATGTGTGATGAGTGAAAATGCTCCAAAACACCTCTCCATCTCTCTAAAAAAAATTAAAATAAAAAGTCCTGCAAGCAGCTTCTTTGCAGCGCTGTAGGAGTGGTGAATACATGGGTCCTTAAGCGCCCCCTGCCCATTGAAATCAATGGGAAGCGCCACCGAACCGCCGGCAAAGCACCAATGCAGCGGCGCTTTGTGGCCGGTTTTAACCTTTTTCAGCCGCTAGCAGGGGTTAAAAGTGCTCCACTAGCAGCTTAAAAGCGATGCAAAAACGACGGTAAAGCGCCGACTTACCTCTGACACCCAGGCACCAGCTGTGTAAAAGTGCCCTTAGTGAGAAGGGTGATCACTGATTGCATTTAATTTAAAAAATGTGCAGCTGGGAGTGGGAGAATAGATGATGCAGGGTGTGTGCCAATGAGGTCAGCTGGTCAACTCCTTCCTGTGCCATAACCTAAAGTCTGTAAGGACATATGACAGAAGCAATGGATACGTTTGAAATCATGGATGGAGAACAGCAAGGTATGTGTCTGTAGATTTTATGGAAAGCATTTATATGTTTGCAAAAAGTACATGAATGCGATATTGGTGCATAGGTGGGCTGGAATTTAGAAAATGTAGCCTTTAAGCCATTGTTCCGTAGTTATGTTCTGCTACAGCTAACAGTTAGACATAGTTAACATTTCAAACAGGACCTAATACGAAAGCCTCCTCACTTCACAAGTGTTTAGGGTGCATTTACACTTTTTTTGCTACAGTGCAAGTTAAAAACAAAAAACAAAACACGTTTCTGTATCTTTATTTAAAGCAATATGCATCTTCCCCAGAGATTACCAGTAATGTATGTAAATGAGCAGCACAGTGGCTAAATAGCTACACTAGGGTCATTGGTTTGAATACAAACTACGGCACTACCTGCCCAGAGTTTGCATGATCTTTCTGTGTGGTTTTCTTCCCGTTTCCTTCTATACTCTAAAAACATTTTGATGGGTTAATTAGACCTAGTATGTGTATATATATGAATGTAAGTTAAGGACCATAAATTGTAAACTCATTAAGGGCAGGGACTGTTGTGAATGTAGAATATACAGATACACAGTATCACAAAAGTGCATACACCCCTCACATTTTTGTAAATATTTAATTTTATCTTTTCATGTGACAATACAATACTGAAGAAATTACACTTGGCTACAATGTAAAGTAGTGAGTGTACAGCTTGTATAACAGTGTACATTTATTGTCTCCTTAAAACAACTCAACACACAGCCATTAATGTCTAAACCACTGGCAAAAAAGGAAGTACACCATAAGTGAAAACGCCCAGAGTGTCAATATTTTGTGTGGTCACTATTATTTTCCAGCACTGCCTTAACCCTCTTGGGCACGGAGTTCACCAGAACTTCACAGGTTGCCACTGGAGTCCTCTTCCACTCCTCCATGATGACATCACGGAGCTGGTGGATGTTTGAGACCTTGCGCTCCTCCACCTTCCGTTTGAGGATGCCCCACAGATGCTCAATAGGGTTTAGGGTCTGGAGACATGCTTGGCCAGTCCATCACCTTAAGGGCTCTTTCACACGGGATGGATCCGTGCTGATCCGCCCCGTGAACATCCACTTGCTCGACAGAGTGATCCCCGCTGAGCAGGAAGATTACAGGTCCGTCTCTACACACTGTGCAAGGACGGACCTGTCAGAGTGCCGCTCTCCCCTATGGGAAATGGGAAGATGATGGACCGTAGAGTCCATCTTCACGCAATCCGACGACAGATGGAAAATGGACAGGCAGACCTGAACGGATCGTTTGTCTGAAAGAGGCCTTACCCTCAGCTTCTTTAGCAAGGCAATGGTCATCTTGGATGTGTGTTTGGGGTCGTTATGTTGGAATACTGCCCTGCGGTCCAGTCTTCGAAGGGAGGGGATCATGCTCTGCTTCAGAATGTCACAGTAAATGTTAGCATTCATGGTTCCCTCAATGAACTGTAGCTCCCCAGTGCCAGCAGCCCTCATGTAGCCCCAGACCATGACACTCCCATCACCATACTTGACTGTAGGCAACACGCACTTGTCTTTGTACTCCTCACCTGGTTGCTGCCACACACGCTTGCCACCATCTGAACCAAATAAGTTTATCTTGGTCTCAATAGACCACAGGACATGGTAATTCATGTCCTTAGTTTGTTTGTCTTCAGCAAACTGTTTGCAGGCTTTCTTGTGCATCATCTTTAGAAGAGGCTTCCCTCTGGGATGAGTGCCATGCAGACCAATTTGATGCAGTGTATATGGACTGAGCACTGACAGGCTGACCCCCCACCCCTTCAACATCTGCAATAATGCTGGCAGCACTCATACATCTATTTCCCAAAGGCAACCTTTAGATATGATGCTGAGCACGTGCACTCAACTTCTTTGGTCAACCATGGCAAGGCCTGTTCTAAGTGGAACCTGTCCTGTTAATCCACTGTATAGTCTTGGCCACGTGCTGCAGCTCAGGTTCAGGGTCTTGGCAATCTTCTTATAGCCTAGACCATCTTTATGAAGAGCAAAAATGTTTTTTTTCGGATCCTCAGAGAGTTCTTTGCCATGAGGTGCCATGTTGAACTTCCAGTGTCCAGTATGAGAGAGTGAGAGTGATAACACCAAATTTAGCACACCTGCTGCCCATTCACATCTGAGACCTTGTAACACTAATGAGTCCCATGACACCGGGGAGGGAAAATGGCTAATTGGGCCAAATTTGGACATTTTCACTTTTGTTGCTAGTGGTTTAGACATCAATGGCTGTGTGTTGAGTTATTTTGAGGGGACAGCGAATTTACACTGTTATATAAGCTGTACACTCACTACTTTACATTGTAGCAAAGTGTAATTTCTTCAGTGTTGTCACATGAAAAGATATAATATTTACAAAAATGTGAGAGATGTACTCACTTTTGTGAGATAGTGTGTGTGTGTGTGTGTGTGTGTGTGTGTGTGTGTGTGTGTGTGTGTGTAAAGTGCTGTGTAGATTGATAGTGCTATATAAGTACCTGGAATAAACAAATAAATCATGTATAAAAAAACACCACCAAACATGCTGCATTGAAACTGCATTGCATGAAAAATGCAGGGATCTGAATGTAGCCTCAATGAAATATTCAGGTCCTGCTGCATCTCTCTGGCTTTACTCTCACATAAGATGAGCCAAATGCTGACAGCTTGATGGCCTATTTGCACTAGCCATTATTGATGCAGCAAAAATTTTGCAATCTGCTGCATGAAAATGCATGTCAAGTAGAGATCCCATTCTTTCCATGTGGCTGATTCATATCTATTCTCTGCAGCTTAGTGTGAAAGACAAAAAGGAAACTACGGGCCCAATCACACTTACACATATGCATTACCATTGCCGCTGCATGAAGAAAGGGAACGTTGTAAATCCAGTCTAAGTCACTCAGGCCTTTTTTAGAATAAACTGCTCTTGTTTAGCATTTTAACACAAACACCTTTTATCTGTGTTGACAACAGAGGACAATGCAGTATGTGCATAAGCATCTAGGGCTCGCTGGCCACATGTGGACCACCACCTCCTGTCCTGGGATGGCGGGTCGGCAAGCCCAGATCATGGGTTCCCGACCTGCCATGCCCACGCACCTGTGTGAAGAATGGAGCCGGCGCTAGAGGAAGCAGACAGCTCCTGTCACACTGATGCACGGGGATGGCGGGTCAGGAACCAGCTAACAGTACCCCCAAGCCATACCCACCAGCAATACCAGCCAGTAGTAGCCACCAGCCATACCCCCCTGGGGTACAGCAGCAGCCAGCGATACCTGCAGGAACCCTGAGAAAGAAGTGATGGTTGAGGTCAGTTGAGGTGCAGGTACCGCAGTGCATCAGTGAGAAAGCAGCCTAAAGCCTCGTACACGCAGTACGTATGTTGGACAACCGAGCGTCTGATTTTTGTCAAAAGGGAGTGTGCCAGGATCTTGTCTTGCATACTAAAAGGTACACAATTGTTGTGCCAAGAACACGAACGTAGTGACATACTATGAGGAATTTCAGTTCTTGAGCACCACCCTGTGGGCCCTTTCTGCTAATTTTGTGTTTGTTGAACATTGACTCTGAACATGCGTGTTTGTACTTTCAACTTTTGTGTGATGGATTTGTGCACTGACCATATGAAAATCTGATGTAAAACCAAAAATTTGCTAGCCTGTCATCCAACATTTGTTGGTGGAAAATTGGACAACAATTGTCAAAAGAAATGTACTAACGGTAAGATTTTAGGACAACAGTCTGTCAACAAACAATCCCCTGCCATCAATCGTAGAGTTTGTACAAGGCTTTAGGCCTCTTTCACATGATCAGTCCGATCGGGTCCCCCTCTCTCCATTCAGAGCGGCAGATGTAAATGGACTTGTTTCCGTTTACATCCACCTATCTCCAATCTGATCCGAATAAAAAAACCGAAGGGGATCCGCCCCCTTCTGTCTGGGCGGATCGGATCAGAGGACCCATAGAGTAGCGTGGGCTGTGTCCGTGCCTGCTCTGCATATGCAGAGTGGACACAGACCTGTCATCTGCCCGCTCCACTCATTGTGGCCCAAGACCACTTACCAAGTCGCTAAAGTGGGCCTTGCTCCTCAAAAGGTTGGGCACCCTTGATCTAGGGGGAAGATAATATTTACATGTGATCCCTTATGAAATCTGACGTAACTGAAGGAAAATATCCATGTTGTGTTTAGAGGTCATTGGAACGAGGTCTAAAATTTTATTCAGATTGAAAATATCCATCTCAGAATAATTATAACATTATTGACCTGTATAAAAGATGCACTTTCAACCAGACCACCGAAGGCCAATATTCTTTACATACCAGCAGAAACCCCACCCTTTCGCTCCATCGCCATCCCCATCTTATTCCCTACAAAGATGCTCGTCCCCTTTTAGAGATGAAAACATTGCGCCAAGCACTATAACTAGGGATTTCTACTGATGGAAAGGTTACACTTGATTATTGCAGTACACACTTGAACTTTTGCAGCACTGTGCTTTTGTATGAAAGTGCACTTATCCTTTTAGAGCCCTTAGTAACAGGTAAAAAAAAAAAAAAAAAAACAAGCAAGCACCTAGAGACACAATCCTTGCTAGTAACATACTGGAATACCACCGATAGCACAGCATTTTAATGTACAAGAACTACCATCTCCAGCAAAAATAAATGACATGCATTTGCCACTGAAAACTGTACACTTCAGTGTAATGTATTAAAGAGATTCAAATTCTTTGGAGGTCCATGTAGGTCAGATTATACAATCAATACGATCCAGTCTTGCCTGGGATCACAATTTCACTCTGCAGAAGTCCATCGTAATTATATCCTTTAAGTACCAGATGGGGAAAACTACTAGTACTAACTAAGCATATAATAGTCGAAATAAGCACAAATCATGATCATAATAGACTAAGTTTTTTTTCTGAAAGGCTTAGAAAGAATAACTCCAATTAGGTAGGAGTATAATGAAGAGATATCACACTTTCCTTTCTATAGCTGACCGACTGTGAATATATAATATGACCTCTAGTGGTGGCATGCAATGTAAACGCTCAGCTCATTGTTACTACCACACAAAGCGCGAGGATAATTACTAACCTGTCAATAGGAGAGCAAAATTAACAAATGCAACATAAGACATTTAAAGAAACGCAAAACAGAAACTGAAAACCCCAGTGTAAAGAACGATGCAGATAGCTCATAAACACTCATTTACTAAAATTATTTGTTCAATTACCTCTGTGAATGAACAGTGATGAGGCTAAATGATATACAGTATGTCACAAAAGTGAGTACACCCCTCACATTTTTGTAAATATTTTATTCTATCTTTTCATGTGACAACACTGAAGAAATGACACTTTGCTACAATGTAAAGTAGTGAGGTGTACTCACTTTTGTTGCCAGCTGTTTAGACATTAATGGCTGTTTGTTGAGTTATTTTGAGGGGACAGCAAATTTACACTATTATACAAGCTGTACACTCACTACTTTACATTGTAGCAAAGTGTCATTTCTTCAGTGTTGTCACATGAAAAGATGGAATAAAATATTTACAAAAATGTGAGGGGTGTACTCACTTTTGTGAGATACTGTAGTTATTCCCAACATACTTTTAACATAATTATCACTTTGTTTATGAGCCAGAGGTAACATAACCATGCTGACTCAATATACCATGGGGGTCCAATATGGTTGAGAATGCTGTAGGTAAAAGTGTGGTAAAGGTTTAGAAAAGGGACTTGCATGAAGGCAAATAATGTTTTCTTACTAATGGAAATCATTCAGATAAAAAATTTTTACTGCTTGTTGCAGCAAGACATATGAAAGAGCATTCAAATTGGTTGTGAAGGGTTAATTAGCTTTACTTTTTAGTTTATTAAAGCCTAGGTTTACGTAAAAAAATAAATAGAGGAATAAGCATGAGGTAAAGACTTACATTACATTCAAAAAAATTCCTCCCAATGCCCCACCTCCACAATCTTCTGGTGCAGCGTGGGTTAAAAGAACTAAGGGAGCCATCACATGCACTCATCAACAGTGCCCAAGTATGGCTGCCCAGCACTCATAGAAGCAGTACTATAGGCTCTATAAATGAGAAACAATCAATGAACGGAGGACGGGTGGATGATTGAAAGGTCTGCAGGTTCCATTCATAGACATTGCTTCATTCATAGGAGCTGTAGTATAGGAGCTTCTATGAATAGAGGACCTGGGTGAAAAGTGCAGGTATAGTCAGTCTCTCCTAATGAGTACCTGCCACAGCTCCCTTATTTCTATTAACCTTTGCCACACCAGAAGATACCAATGGTGGGGGTTGTTCATTGGAGGAGAAGATGTCTGCCTGCTAAGCAAGGACACAGCAGCACAACTCACTAAAGGTAAGTAATGTCCCTAAAGCTTAACCCCCCCCCCCCTTTTTTTTAAGTGGTTAATGCACTCTATGTGAATTTTGTGTGAACTAATTCTATGCATGAAGGTAAAAAAAACTTTTGCCCCATGGTAATCCATGGTGATCCAGCAATGTGCGTGAGAGCCTCTGCTCTCTCTCCTCATTGGCTGAGACAGCAGTGGGCGCCATTGGTTCCCACTGCTGTCAATCACATCCAGTGAGCCATAGCGGAGAGAGGGGGGCATGGGCTGACCTGTAGCTCATTGTGTGAATGGATACACAGAGCCGCGTGTCCCCATTGCAAGCTGCTTGCTCTGGGGGCACCCGGAAGGATGGAGGGGCCAGGAGCACCAGCGGGGGACCCAAGAAGAGGAGGATCGGGGCCAGCTCTATGCAAAGCCATTGCAACAGTGCAGGTAAGTATAACATGTTTGTTATTTTTTTTAAGAAAACGAAAATCTATGTAATTTCAATTTATATAATGTAATTTCAATTTATATCCAATCAGACAGGGCATTGCACTGCATAGTTGGTGGTAGATCTAAAGGAGATGGTTCAATAAGGTTAATGTATTTTTGGCTGTAAAAAAAATTGAGCAACTGAACTGGAGAATACTTTTAAAGCTGAACTCCATGTATGGTTTTTATTGCATAATTACACTGGTGCAACTTTTTCCATGATGGGACAATGAAACTATGCAATAAAAAAAATACATGGAGATCAACTGTAAGGATTTTGCTTCCAGGAAAGACTGAGATAAAGCCCAACTCCATGATAGGAAAAGAAAAAAAGCCTGCCCTCCCAGTGCCCCCATGCACTTCAAGGATTAAATGCTTGATATCTCAATTATTGACTTGTCATCTCTGGCTTTGACTATTGCAACTCTCTCCTAATAGGCTTGCCTCTAATCAGACTATCGCACCACCTTCAGTCTATCATGAATGCTGATGCCAGACCTCACCAACCGCTCTGTGTCCGCTACCCCTCTCTGCCAATCCACCCCACTGGCTTCCACCCAATGAAAACAAAATTCAAAATATTAACAACATACAAAGAAATGTACAACTCTGTCTTGAGCTATGTCACCAATCTTGTCTCAATATATCATCCAAACTGTCCTCTCCACTTCTTCCAAGACCCCCTGCTCTCTAGCTCTCGTCTCCTTCTCCCATGCTCTTCTCCAGAGTCTCTCTCATCCTCTGGAACTCAATCTGTCTGGCTATCTCCTACTCTGGCCACTTTTAGGCAATCTCTGAAAACTCATCTCTTTAGGGAAGCCTATCCTGCTTTAAGTTAACAATTTGAATCTTTTATTACTTATCAGTTCTTCCCCCACAAGTATTATCTTTTGTTCCATTTGCCCCCCCCCCCCCATTAGATTGTAATCTCTCAGGAGAAGGGCCCTCCTAACCCTCTTGCATTGAATTTTATTTTTGCTGTATGGTCTTCCTATATATTGTAAAGCACAGTGCAAACTGTTGGGGCTATATAAATTCTGTATAGTAGTAATCTCCCAAGGGAGAGGAAGAGGCTTTATTACTTACTGTATTGCTCGCTCCAGCACTCTCCTTTTCTTGATGCTCTGGGCGGCAGTCCCTCTGCGTCATCATGTACAACACAGGGCTATTAGTCCTACATTATATATAGGGAGGTAAGCATGCATCTGGGGGTGCCTAGAGAGGGGCTTCAGGGGACCAGTAGCACAGAAGGAAGGAGTCTGTCAGCATATGGAATAATGTTTTGAACCTAGACTTAGCCTAGGTTCACATTGAAGCGATTTGACATATCAAATTGCGTGCCAAATCAGCGGCTATTTCCGGCAACGGCACCGTCTGAATTGGTGCAAAGCTGCACCGACTCCCAAAAGTAGTTTCTGTACTACTTTTGGCAACTTCGGGGTGAGATTTGTTTAGACATCTGTGCAGGAACCCGCACAGATGTCTCTGAAATCGCCCCCAAAGTCGGACCGACATGCGGGAATGAAATCCTGTCATGAACCTAGGCCAAATGAGAATGATTAAAACCATGTAGTATAGGGGAGGATCCATTGCAAAGATTGTTTTCTTGCACCCAGAGTTGAGATTTACCCCTTTCCTACCCAGGCCCAGCAATCCTTTAACTGGGCTAATACCTCCGGAGGGTCAGGAAGATCTGCCTGATCAGGTAACCACTGTGATTGGCTGTGATTACTTGAGACTAGGAACTGTCTTCGACAGCTTTTTCTCTGTGCTGGGAGTGCGCAGTGAGCACACATGTGTGGCATGTGGGCATTAAAGCCACCAATTTTGCTGCTGTACATATGTGCTGCATGCACAGCCAGAGGTAAGGGTTCTGTGGATGCAGGTTTTTAAATAATTTATCTTTTTCTACTGGGTGGTTGAACTTGATGGGCATGTGACTGTTCTCAACCTCACCAAGTATGTAATTATCACTATTAGTAATAGTATCAAAGCGGTTTCCTGTGTATACCATTTCGATTTACAAGACAATTAATTGTTAGCACCATTCTGAAAGTATTACCTCTTAGAGCCAATTAGAGCAAGGACCAATGAAAACACAGAAACTACATTTTAGTTGTGTTTTGCGTTTCACCAAACAGATATGCTTTCCTGGGATAGGTGTAAACTTCTCACATAAAACTAGAAACATATTTAAAATACAACCCCTACAAACAATCCTATAAAACTTAAAAAAAAAAAAAACACACCTTTTAAATGAACAGATTTATCTTTGGATACAAACTACTGCTGTGAGGGTTCTTCAAAAAGTTTCCATGCTTTTTTTTTTATTTTATTTTTTTAATCAAATAAATATAAAAAAAAAAGTGTGAAAACTTTTTGAAGACCCCTTGTATTTTGTTTTTAAACGTTCTTCTTAACTTCAGAACTATTCATTAAACCAAAAGCTGTTAACTCGGTGAAGCAAATAAACTGCAGAAACACTTCTTATAGTTTTCACCTTTAACAAGCACTTTAGATAAAATATGGAAACTTTGAAAAGAAAAAAAAAATAATAATCCAAGTGCAAAGCACAGTTGGTATAACTTTTAAAAAGCGGTTCAACTTACCTGTGCATGGGGCATCTCTGACACTCTTCTCGCTGCCATGTTTAAGGTTCCTCCCACCAGTTTGCTGGTTGTCTGTAAGTTAATGGGGGCAGTCTGTGGGGGTTCTGCGCTGTTTGCTGAGGCTGCTGAAGCCGTCGCTGTCTTCTGTCCATTTAAGTGTGCAGTCACCATAGTGACGGGGGCTTTGGCCGGAACCACAGAGATGGCAATGCCCTGACTGCTTGGTGCCTTGATAAGTGGGATCGGTTTGGCACTCCCCACAGGACAGCTCCGGACCGCCAGCTTCTGCCAGGCAAAGAAACAGAAGAGAGAAAGAAAGTGGTTAGTGTAACCTGCCACAGACACAAACCCAGCACCCTCCTACTTGTCTCTAGGCACCTCCTTTTACACCACCTACTAGAGCAATCACAGGGACAAAGGGGCACTGCTGCAAAGATTCAGCGTGCACCATCTGGCTCCATTAGTTGCATTAAGATTCCATGCTCAGAACAGAGAAGAACTGATTCAGACAGCTTGTCCTGCACAGAAGCAAACAGAGAGCCACGTCGTACAACAGCATGCGTCCTCCTGATGAAATGGCTCCAACCGGGCAAATTTAGGTGGCGATTCTGATTTTCGTACATGTATTTCGCTGTATTTATTGCTAACTACAAGAGGCTCTGTTCCTGCTGCGCTGCCTGTGGAGATCATGCGATACACAACCAGGAATACACATCTCCCTGTGGTCTCATTGATTGGGGAAAATAATGGATGTTTGTTTTTTCTATTCCTTCACTGTTTTTTTTTTTTCCTCTTCCTTTCAAGCTAGGTAAAAAAATCAAAACCAAAAAAACGAGGCCATTACAAAGCACTTGAAAAGGTTCATTTGACATTTTGGGAAGAAATCTACTGCAGCATCTAGCATTCTACTAAAACCTTTGCTGTGTAGATTTAATAAGGGATTATCCACGGTGCAAAAAAAAAAGGCATTTAAAATTCATCTGTTTGCTTTTGTTACCAGCATGGAAGAATGTTATTACTGAATGTAAACCAAGCTAAATTAATTTATTGGCTGGCAATGCAAAGTTACAGAACGAAGTTAGAGAAATAACCGATAGAAAAAAATGATTTCAAATATCACTCTCCAAGTCATTTTTGCATCTGATGAGGTAGTGCGATTGAATAATCAATTCATTTTTTCCTATATTGTTCTTATTCCAGCACAGGCTGTTGAAGTATTTATTGTGAGTGATAGGAATGTAGTGTATGTTGCCATGTGGGGACTGTAGACACTCCGGAATGTGTAAGCAACATAACTGGTAGACTGGGGACAAGACAGGAAACCATGGCAATGAGCAGAATTTAAGCATTTCCCACTGGGTTCAATGGATACTTCAAAAGCCTGCAGAGACATTACAGAACAAAACCGGTAACAAATGCTTTTTACAAATTTTATTATCTCACTATGCCTACCTTCACTCACACTAAACCTTACAGCGTCTAAATTATCAGTCAGCTCTGGTTCACACTAACTGTAGGAATGAAATTGTGCGAGTTCAGCTGAACTCGCATGATTTCATTCTCACGTGTCAGTCCCGACTTTGGGGGTGATTTCATACATCTTTGCGGGTTTCTGCACAGATGTCCTTGGAAATCGCACCCTGAAATCGCCGAAAGTAGTACAGAAACAACTCCACACCGATTCGGACGCTGCTATTTTCGCCGGTTTGGCATGCGACTTGACATGTCAAATCACATCACTGTGAACCAGGGCTAAAGTAGAGTTAGATTTTAAATCGCATTAAGTTGGGCTTCTGAGAAACACTAAAACAAGCCTTTAGTCATTACAGATGCCTCTGCTGATAGAGAAACTACTCTATTTTGGTGTAATTAGTATGAATTATTCAGCCTGTGCTCTCACTGTACATTCATATCTGTGATATTATTTTTTCTTTCCTCAATGGACGATGCGAAGCACCCAGATGTCTTTTTTCCCTCGTACAGCAGAGTGATACATACATTTCATCAGTGCTGTGCACCGTGCATATTATTCAAGCAGTGCAGAGCAGCAGGAGGCTAGCACGCTTGATTACACACCGCCTGACCGCAATCTTTTCTGGACCTGAGTCGTAATTTAGGAATTGTACAAAATTACAAATGTGTTCTTTAAACTGTGATACGTAAAACAAGTAATCACCAGACTTTCCTGTTCCCACTTGATTAACACACAAATAGCGAAAGGATGACAACCAGAAAAAAAAACAACAGGTGATAAAACATTAGTAATTTCAAGATAAAACAAACATTGGAGCCCCAGTAACACTAGATTACAATCAGATGTGTAAAAAAGTACAATTATAAGGCATAGTCCACCTAAATGATTTTTTTTTTTAGTTGATAGAGGGAAACCAGCCGACAGTTTCTTATCAGTGAGAACTTTACTTCCCAGGTTCTTCCTGTAGGTCCAATGTAGATGGGTGGAGGTGATACTCAGTCCCCAATAGTATGCACACAACAATAAACAAAATTACCCATGGGACTTTTAAAGAGCACACCTCAAGTAAAATGTATAAATGATTTACTTAACACACATTTAAAAACAACATGTATTAAAGAAAACATATTAGATATCAACATATTGGTAAATTTTGCATTCATATCATAGACCTTTCCATAAGACCTGGATGTGTCATACAGATGACTGTCACTGGTCTAGGATGGCTGTGCTAAGTCTCGACGCGTTTTGCGAGAGGAGTCTCGCTTCTTCGGAAGAAGCACAGATAGATGCCTGGAGATCAAGAGCACAAGTAGGTATCAGCTGGCAGCTATACGGGATGAGACACCATGGCTCCTCCCCTTTCTTCTCATGTAAGCCAATTGGTGGATTTCCACCACTGTCTCTCCAGTGTGAAAGCCTGAGTGCTTTCACACTTGAGCGGTGCGCTTACAGGATGGTAAAATAAGTCCTGCAAGCAGCATCTTTGCAGCACTGTAGGAGCGGTGTATACACCGCTCCTAAAGCACCCCTGCTTATTAAAATCAATGGGACAGCACCAGCAAAGGTGGTTTTAACCCTTTTTCGGTTAAAAGCACCCTGCTAGCGGCCGAATAGCACAGCGAAAAACTACGGAAACTGCCACTAAAAATAGTGGTGCTTTACTGCCGACGCCTGCCCGCCCCAGTGTAAAAGTAGCCTTATACATTTTATGAGGTGTCCTCTTTAAAAGTCCCATGGGCAATTTTGTTTTTTGTTGTGTGACCTACCTAGACAGTCTCTTCATGCTATATCCAGTGACAGTGTTAGATGTTTCCACCCATGCTATAGTATGAGCCAAAACTAGTAGCATTGTTAAAGTAGAGCTGTTGAGCTGTATGAGCCCTTTCACACAGGCTTTCCAAGCCGCACAGGTGTGAACCAACGCTTAGGCTGGCCATAGTTATAGTTTTGTTTTTTGTTTTTGTTTATTCAGCCTGCTGCTGAAAGAAAATTAACAGATTCCTCCAGCCACAAAAAAGGTGGCAGACCTCCCGCCTGGACATTGTATCGACAGCGGCACCCACAGCTGTCAGAATACAATAATCAGCAACTGCATCTGATTGTCTCCAGCTGCTGATCATCCTAAAATATTCTGACATATCCATTAATGCTCTTTCACACGGATGGTAATGCTTACTGCCCTGTAAAAAGTAATCCAGGGTGGATTGCTTTCTTATTTTTTTTTAATGTGATTGGCTCACAGTTGCGGTATGGCCCCAATGATTTCACTGGATGAGTTTGACAGGTGGTCCCAAACTAAAGCATTGCGGCAATAGCATTTGTAGAGCCTTGTCAAGCTATAATGTTCAGGTGGGTGCCCGGGGGGGGGGGGGGTGTTTATATATAAATATAAACACACACACACACATTACTTGTGAAGCACAAGGATCATCACCCCAGTCTCTCACATCCTCTAAAATGCCCTACTCTGTCTGTTATGCGGATCAAGGCAACTCAACGCAGAGGGTGTGAATGAGCCCTAAGAGAAACTGGATCATACATGTATGTCTGACTGCCCTCGAACCTGGATGGTTAGCATTAGACCTGTGCTTGTGTCCATTACAGGTGTTCTAACTAAAATTGTAGCTTGCATTTGGCCTTTCCTATTAATCACAACTTGGTCAATGTATTCAAGCTCACATCATTCGTGTTGGTCAAACTGATGCATGCAAAATGCAATTATCGCACTTTCAATATAAAAAAAAAATTCTGCAGTTATGTATACAGATTTGCAATGGCCACTGGGAACCCAACGTTTTAGAGCCGATATCTCACCACTAAAGGGCCAGAATAATCTAAGAAGCCAGCCTATGATACAAAAACCAAAATACCACAATATGGAATGGGAAAAATAAAAAAAAATAAAAACACCAAAGCTAGCAAGCAAGCATACTCATAAACATTCTCTAGTCTTATCAAGTGAATTAAGAATGTATTAGTTTCATGTACTACTCCATTCATTTGGTAATAAATTGCCACTTGAAATGCATATGTAGGCAATCACACAGACATGTTTGCTTATACAAGCCTGTAATTAAGATAAGACAAACGATCAAACACAAAGCAGATAGCGACATGCAACAATGTAAGCATACAAAGGCAAAGCCCACTTCATTTTGAGTGCAATGGCAAAGTGCCAGGTCGCAAATTTTATTTGTGTTTTTCTTCACAAAACTGCTAAATGTTTCTTCATTAAAATAATAAAAATAAAAAAATAACAATAATTACTCAATACATGAATAAAGGCTTCATTCACATATTGTTTTTTGGGATCACATCAGAATCGCTGCGATTTTGCCCGCAATCTCAAAACGCGGTACAATTGCAAAATGCAGGCTCAGGTGCCATTATTTTTAATGACAACTAAAACACGGTGCGGTTTTTGCCATGAGTGTCATGTGATGTATCACCATTAGCACTGCATGAAGTTTGTCGCCAAAAAGAAGCTCCCGTTCCATTTTGGGCAACAAGCATGTGATTTTCTGCACGACAATCAAGGCAAAACTGCACCGCGTTTTAGGAGCCATTGAAAATAATGGCACCTAAACCTGCTTTTTGCAATTGGAATTCGTTTTGAGATTGTGGGCAAAATCGCAGCGATTCTGCCTTGATCCCAAAATGGCAAGTGTGAAAGCAGCCTAAAAAAAAAAAAAAAAAAAACATAAAAATCATTAAGAGTGTAATGCAAGCAATAAGTACATTTGATCAATAAACAAGTAATGTTACAGGAAACATGAAGGCTTGGTTCACGCCTATGCGCGTGGCTGCCGGTATCACATCGATTCCTGCACCCACAATCACCCGTAGTAAAAATGTGATGACCATGCGATTTCCCTGCGGGTCATGTTTTGAAAAAGGCACATGCACCTTTTTATGCGGGGAGCGCAGCATGACAGCCCAGTGAAATGAATGAGCTGCTGTGCTTGTAGTTTTATATATACTATTTATCCTTTTTACATTAAAGTGATACTAAAGTCTTTTTTTTTTCCTCTAAAAAATAACAAACATGTTATACTTAGGCCTCTTTCACACGGGACGGATCAGTAATGATCCGCCCCGTGATGATCCGCTCGCTCAGCGGTGATCGCTCCATTGTCCCCGCTGAGCCGGCGGCAGACAGGGCGGTCTCCGCACACTGTGCAGGGGCCGCCCTGTCAGCTCTCCGCTCTCCTCTATGGGGATCGGATGAGCACGGACCGTCTGTCCGTGTTCATCCGATCCGCTCTGCAGACGGACAGAAAAATAGGATTTTCCTCCGTCTGCAGAATCGGACAGTTGCGGAGGCGGACAATAACGAGTGTCTGCGGATGCTCATCCGCAGACACCCGCTATCCCACAGGGATGAATGTATGCCCGTATTTCATCCGCAAACGGATGGATGAAATACGGACGTATCATCCGCATGTGTGAAAGGGGCCCTACCTGCCCTGTGCTGTGGTTTTGCACAGATCAGCCCCAATCCTCCTCTTCCCTCGCCAGCTCTCGTGGCTCCTGCCAAGTGCCCCCACAGCAAGCAGCTTGCTATGGGGGCACCCGAGACAAGCCACAGCTGTGTGTCATTCAGACACTGAGCCATGGTATAGCGCCTGATTGGTTAACTGACTTTGATTGACAGCAGTGGGAGCTAATGGCATCGCTGCTGTGTCTCAGCCAATCAGGAGGGAGTGTTCCGGGTAGCCAAGGCACTCATCAACATTGCTGGATCGAGATGGAGCTCAGTTAAGTATCAGGGGGGCTGCTCCACACAGGTTTTTTATCTTGATGCATACAATGCATTTGGCTTAATTCACATCTATGCATTGCTTTTGAGCATTTATGCAGTGCTTTTTGCTGTGCTTTCCACATTTTTACCACAATTTGCATTGTTTTTCTTTTTACACTGTAGAACGATATAGCTGGTTGCTAAGGAGGGGCCGCAGCGTCTTTGACAACCGATGAGCCATAAGCTGTCAGCGAGCTTCCCTGCTGACAGCTGAATATAAAAAAAAAAGAATTGCCGGCTAAAAAGAAATAGTGAAAAAAAAAAAAAATACGATCCATACCAGGCCCTTGGGTATTTGGAGGAGACCCTCATTCCCCTGAATGAATATGAACTATTATTGAAACATTGATGGACTTTTTTTGTTTCTAGCATATGTGACAGTATTTATGCTTTTTCTTTAAACTTATAGTAGGACATTCATGTTTTAAAACAAAGCGCTGCTAGGGCCTTCGTGTGGTTCACCATAGGTGACTGTCTTTGGCTCCATACTTGAGTACCATTCATATCTTTGCAAATTCAAAGTTGTCCCTGCACTACTTTGGTCTGACTTTGATGCGACTTGAGGTCCTTAGACCTCAAAATTACACAGGTATTGCTTCAAGTCAGACAAAATCGTGCGACTTTCAGGTTACACAAGTGTGAAAGGGGGCTTATGGCCCGTACACGCGATCCGAAAATCAGACAACAAAAAACGCTTTCAACGCGATCGTACGTTCATCCGATATTATCCAATGGGACAAGCACGAAAATTTCTCGTATGATACCAGATCGCACGATTTTCGTTTAATCGGTACAGTTGTCATCTGAAAATACAATAGAAATACACTACAACACATGACATCACTTCCGATATTTTTTTTATTCTGTCATACAAGAATTTTTGTAACTTTGTAAACTCTCCATTTCTGATATGCAACTAGCATGCAAAAAAAACCCAAAAAACTGACAGTCTGTTGTCCGATCGTGTGTATGGGCCATTAGTCTTGCGACTTTCTCCAGCTACGTTCTTCTTTTATAAGCATGATAACTGCTGACAAGTTCTCAGACAGCTGTGATAAAACCAGGCTGAATTTTTTGTCAGGAGGGGTGCTATAAATAGATTAGCAGAGAGCTGGTCTATTCACAGCACAGCTCTGCATTGTTTCTTCCTTTTTTCAGCCTATGTGGGGGGGGGGGGGGGGGTGTTCCTTCCCTCCAATCAGTTGTCTCACAGTGTGTGTGGCAAAAATCCACACCCACAGGTGAATCATGAAGAGAAAATTCTAACAGGATGTGCACTTTCTAAAAACAGTATATAAAGCTGAAGCCAGCAGATATACATGTAAAAACATATGTATGAGGATTTGTTTCATCCCTGTGTATCATATGAGGGTTTACATTTACTTTAGGCTAACATCTGAGAACTGGTGCACACAATTCTCTGGATGTAAACTTCATTTCGACAAAACCTCCTAATCAATATTGTCCTCTTCTACCAAGTATCCTTATTACAGCAGCACTACACAAGCCCTGTCTGCTATTGTTTCTACAGCTTGTCAATGAATATGGAACACAATTGTTTGACTCAGGTGACAGAGGATCTTCCACTCTTTAATCTGTTTGATTTTTATCTTCCTGAGAGACTGCCATTTCTCCTTAAATCAGTGCTGCATTGCTGCTATCATGAATCACACACCTCTGAATGGTTGGGAAATGATTTCCTCTGAGTAAATCAATCCCTAGTAAAAACAGGCACCATGGCCTGGCATTGATGCGGTTTTATTGCATTTACTGTGACACATTCCTATATGGAAACAGTGTATTACAAAAGAAAGATTTCAAGCATTCACTGAAGAGGAAATGTAGTGTTCGAGCTCCAAAGGAAGCAGGGTTATTATATACTACTATCTACAACACAAAATTGTATCAACAAGCATTCGAAAAAGCATCCAGGCACACACACACAGTTTATAGTAAATGTATACCTTACTGACGTCATTAGCTAATTCTGTGGATGTGACTATTCATTAAAGCATGACTAAAAGTTAAACCTTTTATAATATCTGAAGTGGTCCATCCAGTTCAACCTTTGTATGTGTATCAGTGTCATTAATGATTTCCCATATGCCTGTATGTTGTGTCCTTTTAAGCCCTTGTACACACGGTCGGACATTCCGACGGAAAGCTGCTTCCCATGGGGGCACTCATGCATGCTCGCACCCGAGCCCTGCTGCTGCGTACACTGACACATGCAGCTGGACTCAGCCCCGCCCCCTCATCACTGGCTTTGATTGACAGCACTGAGCCACAGGAAAGCCATTGAGACCCGGAAGTAAGGGGAGAGAAGAGTTGCAGACATGCACGGCGCTGGATCGAATTAGGGTTCAGGTAAGTAAAAAAGGGGGGGGGGAGCTGACACCTAATGCATTCCTTGCATTAAGGTAAAAAAATGTTTAGGCTTTAAGGCATTTACGCATGGGTCGAATTTTTCCCAGCATCGCCCGGTTCAAAAGAAACCGGCCGACATTCAGCCCATGTGTATGGCAGCCTGCCTGGCTTCTGTCAAAGAGGCATGTCTGGAAAACCTCTGCTGATCAGCACTCTCAGCCAATGGCTGTGAGCTCTGCTTGGTGTATTCTATGGAGGGGGTGCAGTCCCCCTGTCAGAACACAATAGCTCAGCGGAGAGATTGATGCACTAACATCAGATAGTTAGTACAACGGCTCCTCTCAAGCTCCTGCATTTAGTTTTTTTAATTTATTATTCAGCCCAATGGATGGGTACCTAGCTTTATGGACTGCATACAAGGATCTCATGCTTCTGCTTCATCCATTCTGTGGATCTATATTTATATTTATATCTATATTGTGTGTCATCAAATACCCGCCTTCACACAGAGCAGAACAAGGCATGGTAAATCAGAAATAGGGAAAATATCAGCTTCAGGGAGCCTACAGGTATTACTGGTGACTAGACCTCTGCCCTTCACTTGATTTTAGGCACAGATGTCTCAGAACAGGTCCTCTTTAAATGTAACCTGTTGTTGTAACCTGCATAGGCTAGGCCCTCCCACAATCACAGGCAAAGTCTTCTCAATCACCTATATGTCCCTAATCTGCAAGCAATGAACACCATCACTGAAATGTTTGCTGGGCAGACAGCACTGCACTGAGCTTCCGGTGTTATCAGTCCATTCAGTAACAATTAGCAGCCCTGGGGAAACACTTATTCCTTCAAACCAGATATTGCAGTGATCCAGGCTGCTACACAATGCCGTTTGAAAAAGTGCTCTTGAAGGCAGTTTTATGTAACGCTTAGAATGAATGGAAACATATCCAATGTTACTATAGATCTCCCAGGAGAACGCACTGAATCAATTCATTCCGGCAGTGGAAAAAAAAATAAAAAATACAAGCTATTTCAGAAAACGTTAAACGACACAAGGGTTGCTCTACTATATTTAGCTTGTCAGTAAGTTAAGTTTGTGTTCTTCGTTCGGCGGTGTTAATTCAAACTGCAGAAACCTGCCACTTTACAGCAATTCAAGCAGAACAAAAACGCGTCAAACCTAGACACTCCTTATATAAA
Organism: Lithobates pipiens; assembly: GCF_037356315.1. Classification (NCBI taxonomy): domain Eukaryota; kingdom Metazoa; phylum Chordata; class Amphibia; order Anura; family Ranidae; genus Lithobates; species Lithobates pipiens. The sequence goes on along the minus strand of NW_027507903.1, from coordinate 510,771,376 downwards.
ACATACACACAAACAATCTGTAATCATTTACTTTGATAAAGACAGCATGGTAATATAAATCCGTTCAATAACCTGAGCATTTATTATCCTAATGATATAATGGTCAGATAGATTAAGCTGTTCAATAACTTTTACAGCTTATAGATCAAAGAAAATCAAGGCCCTGATTAAACAGTCGACATTAAGGGACTCGGATGTGTTGGAAGAATAGGACAAATTTTGCTCCCAAGGTATAAAGTGCAATAAGCCCCAATGACTAATCAAAATACATGTTTCATTGACAAGCTCTGACTTTAGTAAACAAAACTGACCTACTGTGGGTTCCTGCATAGGGATGAGCTCAGGCGTGTTCGCATACTCCCCGTGCAAAGCCCGCCATAAAGAGGGCGCAGCGCTAATCACAGGCAGTGAGACGTTTCCCAATCTCTGCACCCGCACATCGGGGGCAATGTCTCACTCCCTGTGATTAGCGCAGCGCTGCGCCGACTTCCTGGCGGGCTCTGCACGTGGAGTGTGCGAACACGCCGGAGCTCATCCTTACTGCATATTACCCATTTTCAAAGCTGTTTGCACAGTCTATAAAGAGGCAATCAAAATGCAGAGAAATTAGGCTTCTGCTCCTGAGCTGTCTTTCTGGAAATGCTATATCACTGGCTGCTGTATGCTGATGGCAGACATTCCAAGATGTTCTAGAACAGTAGTTCTCAACCCTGACCTCAGGTACTCACAACAGCCCATGTTTGCAGGTTTTCCTTTACACAGTTGCAAGAGTTAATTGCTTGGTATTTTGGACAGCTATTTTATCTAAGAGAAATTTCCAAAACATGGCCTGTTGCAGGTATAAGAGGACAGAGTTGAGAACCACTGTTCTAGGGGACTGACCTAGAAATAGTGCATAGATCAGAAGATCTAAGTTCACCGAGGCTGTATTCACACCTCAGCATTTTGAATCGTGGGCTGATTTGCCGTGAATCTGACCACGATTTGAAAGTGCTGATGTGGGACTTGCATTTGACATGCCATTCATTTGAATGACACCTCAAATCGCGGGTGGGTCTGCCGTAAGGATTGCCACGAAGGATGAGCTCCGGCATGTTCGCACACCCCACTTGCAGAGCACCACCAGGAAGTCGGCACTGGGCTGCGCTAATCACAGGCAGTGAGACATTGTCCTGATGCCCAGCTGCAGAGATCGAGAAATGTCTCACTGCCTGTGAGTAGTGCAGTGCAGTGCCGACCTACTGGCGGGCTCTGCACGTGGGGTGTGCAAACACGCCGGAGCTCATCTTTAGTTGCCACCTCATCCCTTTAAACCCAAACACATATTAATTACACAGGTTCTGTGGCTGATTTAAGGTGATAATTAAACTCATGTGGTGCCTTATCTGTATTTAATTAGGTTATTTTATGTAATTCAAAGGTGTTTGGGTTTAAAGGGATGAGGTGGCAACTTTAGCTGGTGCATAATAAATCGCACTACAATCATGGGAAGCATGTCGCATTGCTACTTTTGGGTGACTTGATTCCTGCGATGCCTGTTGCCAAGATTGCAGCGTGATTTATCATGCGACAATCGCGGCAGACCGGCGCCGCGATTTGAGGTGTCACTCAAATGCAAGTCCCACAATTTGCCATTCACATATCAGCGCTTTTAAATCACGGACAGATTTGGTGCAAATCTGCCTGCAATTCAAAACACTGAAGTGTGAATGCAGCCTGACTGCCTGCTTATTCTGGGTCAAAAAGTATTGAAACCTAGGACATCCAGGCAACTAATATTCTCAGGAGTGGTGAGCAATGGAAGCCCATCAGATATGTTTCTCTCTGTACAGGTTTCCCAACATTTTGAGCCCCCCATTAAATGGTGTTTACCAATAGCCCTGTCTACATACAGAAAAAAATCTCAGCGCAGGGGTTGCATCACAGAAGCAGAAATTCCTTTTCAAGTTTGGACTGTCTTGATAATGACAAGGACACCAATGAAAAAATTATTCCCAACAAAGTTCTCCATGTTTCCTCTCAGATGCGAAAGTCAGTGCTATTGTTTTGATACAATTATAAGGACTCTCCTTTATTAAGGTTTCTTTAAGTATATGTGAACACTCACCTAGTATAACAACCCATTCAGTTTAAATAAGAAATGAAAGGCAAAAAAATTGTGTAAGAATATTATAAAATCCTCTGTTCTTAGCTGCATAAGGAACTCGGAGAGCTGGGGAAAGAGAAACAAAAGTACAGTGGTCTTCCCAGTGAATGATTTTGCAGGGGATGGGGGGGGGGATCATAGGCGGGAAGCAGGCTGTGTTCCCAGCATATCTAGAGAATTGACCACACTGTGCTCTTATGCTTAGTGTGATCAGTTTTTTAATAGGAAAGCAGAGGGGTTGACAGGAACACCAGGGATTTCACACAAAGAAAGCAGTACAAAGAGAACATGACACTTTTTTTTTTTATACCAGGCACATATCAGAAATTTTGAATGTTGGGTTTGTATATTCTTTAAAGTGTCAGCGAACTCCACATTTTATCTCTGTTTCATTATCTTTATGTTCTCTGCATTGGTATAAAGCTTTATATCATGCATATCTTCCATATTAGTAAATACCCAGTTGATTCTGCTGTTCCCATGTCTTCCCTATCGTTAGTGGCAATGCAATATAAGCCAATCCCCTGGCTGCTGCTTTGCCGCTCTCACTTCCTTCTTTTTCCTCCTGAAGTCACCCCACATACATTTTTTGTCAGCTTGCGGGGCAGCTCCAGGTGGCTGACAGACCCTTCCTACTATCTGTCCCATTTGATAATTGTATCAGATTGCATGAGGGCTCTAAAAAGAAAGTGACTGACAGCAGCTCCTCTAGGGCACTTAAAAATAAAATATCAACATGTGACATGTGACAGCCAATAAGCTTTAGGCAGCCATGGGAAATGGTATCCTGCTTGCTCTGCCCACTAATCTCACAGAGCAATGCAGGGCAAATACAACAATGACTGCAGATTGTGAAAGGAGAAAAAAGAAAAAAAAAGGTATTCGGAAAATGTGTGATCTATACACTGTCACTTATCATATATGTGAACTAGTTGCAATGGGTTTACTGGCACTTTTATGTTACAATAAATATTTTCTAGTAACCAATCAGATTTAGTCTTTTATTTCTCAAACTGGCATTTGTCAGGGAAAGCTTGTTTGTTCGCTATGGGAAGTTCACACATTTCTTACATCAAACACTAAATGACAAAGGAATTGCAAAAAATTTGATCCGTCTATGGTTGGCTTAAACGCAAAACATACATGGAAAAAAAGAAAAATCAAAATGAAATGTTTGATCATTATAATGGCTGTTCCATTCTCCCCTTCACGCCTAAACGCATTTGCAAAAAGTAGCTTTAGGTGTGTTTATGCTGTTTTTTTTCCTGACAGGCAGCTGGAAGAGCTGGGCTCATGCCCAATGAGAGTGAGGCCTTAATGAGAGCCTATCACCAAAAAATAAGCCACTGTACACACAGCAGTTAGATTAAGTAGTACATTTCTGTCAGGTCTGTCTATACATATGTGGGTTGTATGTGACAAGGGGGCGCTAATATAGAAACAAAACACAACTGGTGAAATTGTGCAAATTAGAATAATATAATATACATATATGACATTAGTACCTCAATACAAAAAAGCACATATTATAAGTGAAAACAAAAGTCCAGTGTGAAACAGCAATAATATCTTATTGCAAAATTAATCAGGTGCAAAAGAAAGGACAAATGATGAAATAGGTGAAATAGCAAGGATGTCAACTGAAGCGAGTTGAGTCTATCCACCATCACCACCGAGAACGATAATGGAAAACAAACCGCATTATTGTATTTTAGTCTTAGCGCGGGGTTCTCTTTTGCACTTCCCCTGTCTATACATATGATGTAAAAATAAAATGCTTCACTTTCGGCTTCTGAAATATCAAGCACTTCATCTATAAAGTATAACTATAAAAACTTCTAGGATCAACTCTGTACCTCTAGCCTGTAAAACAACCCAACGGCCATAGATGGATTGAATCTTGTCCGGGCCGAGATTTGATCCATCTATGGGCAGGCTAGTTATACCCAAGTTGATCCATCGATCGACTTGGTACAAGCACCCTGGCGGATGTTTTACACGTGATAATTCTGGCCACCAGCAGTAATTATCGTGAACACAACAGCGCTGCAGGAAGGAAAGAAAATCACATACTGGTAATCTATGGGGTGGGTACTTTAGTCACTAACCTGGAATAAAAACAGGGAAGTGACAGTAGTTAAAATGTATTATCTGCATACTTGTTTTGCTACAGTATATGAATAACATGACAGCCAGGGAACTAGTATTCACAGAATACTAGGTCTCTGCAAAGGCACACAGAAAACAATTGTTCTCCATGTGCCTTAGGCTGGGTTCACATTTGTGCGGATTGGATGCTGGTTTCTCGGCATCTAATTCACATAACATGCGAGTGTTCCCGGCTAGCAATGGAGCCGGTTCACACAGGTCTGGGGAGGCGACAGTCCTCATTCCAAAAGGGTCCTATGCGTCTTTGGGTTCGGTTCAGGTGCCAATTCTGGCCAAAATTAAGACCCGATTCGCACCTGAACTGTTGAACAGGGACGCACCGGACCCTATGCTCGGAGCCGAACCACACATATATGAATCTGGCCTTAGTCACACTAGAATGTATCCCTTGGGTACAGAGCAGTGCAGTGTTTTAAAAATGCATGCTCTATACATATTCACACAACAGACCAGTACTGTGCTGAAGCCTCAGCTTCTACTTCTATGTGTACACACTGCAGCACAGCTATGGTGCATAATAATTACTAAAATAATTCACCTTATGACGTATCAACAGATATATAAAAAGAAACAAAACAATGCCCTATTTTAAAACACAAGGCACCTCCCCACTAAGCCAGAACACAACAGAGCATTAGCCCACCCAGTAAATCAGAGCGTTTTCCTGTGTGTGAAATGTGATGAGTCCTTGGGCTCCATTCATATCAGTGTAGAGGAAACATATTTGTCTTGTTGGAGTGCTGCGGTGCTATGACATATATTTATTATCATGCATTCTGGTGCTCTGTGTAAAAAAAAAAAAAAAAAAAAAAAGTGCACGCACTTCTTTGGTACGAATTTGGTGCCGCCAATTAAAATGAATGGGCAACCTTAATAATGTGCATGAAAATACTAATGAAGTTACTACAGCACATAGGTGTATACTAAGGGTTATTCCTCAACCTTCGCCAAACACATCTTCATACAAGTCAGCAGAATTAGACACAACTACACTTTTTTCAGGAAAATAAACTTGTTATGTGTGGTGTGAGCGGACTGTAGATGCACTATTCACACTCTGCAGCACAATATGCTGATGTTGTGTAAATGAACATTTTACAGCAACAGTCAGCAGAAAGCGGTATAAATCGTCTCACAAGTTTACAAGAACAAAATTGAGTTAACAAAGATGCACATGTGTAAGCGAATGCTGCAAGTTAGCCCAAACTGTGCCTATTCTTGTTTACTGTTATGTTTGGTAATTGGGAGCGCAGGCCCATCTGCCAGAATGTAGCCGACCCCTCCTTAAAGTCATTTGTATAAGCAGCCAGCTGTTCCATTCCCTGACTCTCCCCCAATTAGGATTTGGAGTGGGATAGAGCAGAGACAAAAGGTCAGGAGATGTAATTGCACCCCAGATAATATCCCTTGGAATCCACTTCTATTCAGGCAAAACAATGAACAGTAGAACAAAAAAAAAGGCATACCAAAGTTGAAAAGATCCTATAAAGCATCTGCTGAAAGTACACAAGACAAAAGTTTTAAGTAGCCTGTCGTTAGGGAAGTAAAGCAACATCAATAATGGTGGTTAAAGTTGTAAAGCCTTACATATATCCACCTAAGTGACTGGCCTCAGGTGATGCACAAAAATGAAACAATTCCTACTCAGGTTGTACCTGTTTATCTGCAGCAATCTCTTCTCTACAGCATGTTAAAATTACAGAATTTTTACAGCGCCTCTGAACTTTGAGAGAGCCGGGGAGCTGCTTTTACACTCTGCAGATCTCAGTGAAAAGAACTCTGGAAGTTGATTGGAGAAAAAAGGACACACTCCCTTCACAAAGCACACAGGAACAGAGTTGGGGCTGTCAATCACAGGCTGTGTGCTGGAGCTCCCTCCCTTGTCACCTTTTTAGCTCTTGGTGTCAGGAAAACCTTTTAGAAGTAACTCATACTGATAGAAAAGGAACAAAGCAGCAGACAGAAATAACACTAAGGGGTTTATTTACTAAAACTGGAGAGTGCAAAATCTGGTGCAGCTCTACATAGAAACCAATCAGCTTTCAGTTTTTTTTTATTGTCAAAACTTAATTGAACAAGCTGAAGTTATAAGCTGATTGGCTACCATGCACAGCTGCACTAGATTTTGCACTCTCCAGTTTTAGCAAATCAATCCCTAAGTGGGATTGGGACAAGTACACACTATAGATGGATATGTATTATTCATTTTTTATGTCAGAGGTGTACAACCACTTTAACTCCGAAAACAGGCCACTTACATTTTCTGTGCTGTTCGCAACGATCAAAATAAAATAAAAAATGACCAGATGAATACCTTTTTTAAAACTTGTTTTTTTCTTCCATAAAGGTCATGTGACCGTTTATTTCCCTTTAGGTCTTTGTGCCGGTTGCTGGTGGGCATGTACCGAAGCATCTACTCAGTGCTGAAAGTGACACATTTCCAAGGCAACTGAATGTCAGTTTCTAGCTAAAGAGCCCCTAAACAATTGCTGTGCATGCCCACCACACAAAGCATCCTCACCTTTTGCACATTTAATAAATTATGTATTAAAAAAGCACTGGGTACACCAGCTAATGAACTTATTATGAATGGACATATAGATATCTTGCAAAAGATAATGCTCATTTTTGCCTGGAGACACTTTGAGCAGCTAATTATCCAGCCTATCAGAGCTTGCACGAAAGAAACATATATATCTAACAATATTATGTCAATTAATTACTCAGATTGTTTTAAATGTTTGGATTTAACAGCCTAGCTCCTCCCACTCTACACAGCTGAATTGGTTTGACAGTTGGGGAACACCGAACTGTTAAGGCCCTTGCACACCGGGTGTACAGCTGCTGTCCCTGCTGAGAAATGTAGAATTCAGCATGTAAAGGAGCACAGTATACGTGTGAGAACAGCATTTCAGGAGAGAGCAGAGAGGGAAAAAAAATCTTCCTTCCTGTGCAGAATATACAAGCATACATAAACACACAGAAGCTAGTACATCACTACAGCGCCATCTATAGTTCAGAGTGCATAGTACATGCTGTTGCACTTCCAACATTACTGCTGTCTGTGCACACACTAGATAGATAGATACAGTGGCTTGCAAAAGTATTCGGCCCCCTTGAACTTTTCAACCTTTTGCCACATTTCAGGCGTCAAACATAAAGATATAAAATTTTAATTGTTTGTGAAGAATCACCAACAAGTGGGAAACAATTGTGAAGTGGAATGAAATCTATTGGATATTTTAAACTTTTTTAGCAAATAAAAAACTGAAAAGTGGTGCGTGCAAAATTATTCGGCCCCTTTACTTTCAGTGCAGCAAACTCACTCCAGAAGTTCAGCGAGGATCTCTGAATGATCCAATGTTGTCCTAAATGACTGATGGTGATAAATAGAATCCACCTGTGTGTAATCAAGTCTCTGTATAAATGCACCTGCTCTGTGATAGTCTCAGGGTTCTGTTGAAAGCGCAGAGAGCATCATGAAGACCAAGGAACACACCAGGCAGGGCCGTAATACTGTTGTGGAGAAGTTTAAAGCCGGATTTGGATACAAAAAGATTTCCCAAGCTTTAAACATCCCAAGAGCACTGTGCAAGCGATCATTTTGAAATGGAAGGAGTATCAGACCACTGCAAATCTACCAAGACCTGGCCGTCCCTCTAAACTTTCAGCTCAGACAAGGAGAAGACTGATCAGAGATGCAGCCAAGAGGCCCATGATCACTCTGGATGAACTGCAGAGAACTACAGCTGAGGTGGGAGAGTCTGTCCATAGGACAACAATCAGTCGTACACTGCACAAATCTGGCCTTTATGGAAGAGTGGCAAGAAGAAAGCCATTTCTCAAAGATATCCATAAAAAGTCTCGTCTAAAGTTTGCCACAAGCCACCTGGGAGACACACCAAACATGTGGAAGATGGTGCTCTGGTCAGATGAAACCAAAATCAAACTTTTAGCCCACAATGCAAAACGATATGTTTGGCGTAAAAGCAACACAGCTCATCACCCTCAACACACCATCCCCACTGTCAAACATGGTGGTGGCAGCATCATGGTTTGGGCCTGCTTTTCTTCAGCAGGGACAGGGAAGATGGTTAAAATTGAGGGGAAGATGGATGCAGCCAAATACAGGACCATTCTGGATGAAAATCTGTTGGAGTCTGCAAAAGACCTGAAACTGGGACGGAGATTTATCTTCCAACAAGACAATGATCCCAAACATACAGCAAAATCTACAAAGGAATGGTTCACAAATAAACGTATCCAGGTGTTAGAATGGCCAAGTCAAAGTCCAGACCTGAATCCAATCGAGAATCTGTGGAAAGAGCTGAAAACTGCTGTTCACAAACGCTCTCCATCCAACCTCACTGAGCTCGAGCTGTTTTGCAAGGAAGAATGGGCAAGAATTTCAGTCTCTCGATGTGCAAAACTGATAGACATACCCCAAGCGACTTGCAGCTGTAATCGCAGTAAAAGGGGGCTCTACAAAGTATTAACGCAAGGGGGCCGAATAATTTTGCACGCCTCACTTTTCATTTTTTTATTAGTTAATAAAGTTTCAAAAATCCAATAGATTTCGTTCCACTTCACAATTGTGTCCCACTTGTTGGTGATTCTTCACAAAAAATTTAAATTTTATATCTTTATGTTTGAAGCCTGAAATGTGGCAAAAGGTTGAAAAGTTCAAGGGGGCCGAATACTTTCGCAAGGCACTGTAGAATCATCCTATTTGTCCTGGTGACCATTATCACTGAAAGTGAAAGTAAAACAAAAATCCCTAATTTTATGTTATCTGAATAGGAATAAATGGTAAATCGTCCCATGATAAACACACATTTTGGTTGCCCTAGTGACAACCAGGGATTCCTTCACTTTGGAGGGAGTTCCTCTTACTTCCTATTATGGTTATGGGACAGGAAGTGAAGAGAAATCTCCCCAATGTCAAAGACAAAGATGGCAAACTCACATGAGTTATAATCCTCCCTTACTTATTTTGCCTTTATTTTCGTTTAGGAGGCTCACAGGGCTTCATGCAGTTCCGGGACATGGTCATATAGTTAACAGGGTGAAGATGCCAAACTGTGCCCCTTCCCAGGCAGGAGTAGGGTGGGGGATACAGCACGCCTCAGTGAAACATATGTAATATTCTATCAGGCAGCAAAACACAGGGCTAAAAGTGACATAGAAAGAAATACCGTATATACTCGAGTATAAGCCGAGATTTTCAGCCTCTTTTTTGAGGCTGAAAGTGCCCCCCTCGGCTTATACTCGAGTCATCGCTGTCTGCCCGCTCGATCAGCGTGTCGAGCAGACAGACAGCGGCCATTCTATTCAAAAGCCGCGCCTCCGGCTCCGCCTTCGCCTGTGATAGGCGGAACACTGAATTTCCCAGCAGCCTGTGTTCCGCCTATCACGGACGTCGTATCATCCTCGTACTACGGACGAGGATGATACGACGTCTGTGATAGGCGGAACACAGGCTGCTGGGAAATTCAGTGTTCCGCCTATCACAGGCGAAGGCGGCGGCGCAGCTTTTGAACTTACAATGGCCGCCGACGAAGAGGGCACGGGACGGCACGGCACGGGACGGGACGGGACGGGGGCAAGGCAAGGCACGACACGGGACGGATGCAAGGAGGCAAGGCCCGGCACGGGACGGAGGCAAGGAGGCAAGGCACGGGACGGAGGCTCGGGACAAAGGTAGGCTGGACACACACACACACACACACACACACACACACACACACACACACACACACACACACACACACACACGGATGGAGACACACACAGGGATGGATGGATGGAGACACACACACACAGGGATGGATGGATGGATGGATGGATGGAGACACACACACACAGGGATGGATGGATGGATGGATGGAGACACACACACACAGGGATGGATGGATGGATGGACACACACACACACAGGGATGGATGGACGGACACACAGGGATGGACGGACACACAGGGATGGACGGACACACAGGGATGGACGGACACACAGGGATGGACGGACACACACACAGGGATGGACAGGCATGTCTCACCCTCGGCTTATACACGAGTCAATAAGTTTGCCAGTTTTTTTGGGGGTAAATTGGGGGCCTCGGCTTATATTCGGGTCGGCCTATACTCGAGTATATACGGTACCCTGGCGTCAGTGTGAGGTGTTGGTGGTGTCACTGTAAGGTGTAAATGCTCCTGCATTAGTGGTCATTAGTCACTGGAAAATGTCCCTGGATCAATGGTGTCATTTAAATAACAAAATGCCCTTGCACTGGTGGTGTCCCTGTAAGGACAAATGTCCATCATAGGTGATGTTCACTAGTAATTTTAAGGTCACCACACTGTATCCCAACAAAGTAATCCACACTGGCGACTTCTACACAGCAACTTCAGCACTTATAAAAGTGTAGCACAACATTAAAAATCCCTCTATACAAAACATGGTGATATTTCAAAGAAACGTTTATTTCTCAAACTTGGAGTGTGTACTCTAGGCTTGGAACATCATCGTATGTAAAAAAAAAAAAAAAATTGAATCTTCACTTAAGTATCATAAAGGAGCTTTGAAAAAAAAAATAGCGGTGTGGAAGTCCACAGTGCAAATTACCTTGTTGGAACACCAAATATTACAGTTGATCTCCTGATTTATTCATTTAATAATTATTTATTTAAGTTACCAACATTCATAGGACAACAAAATACAAAAAGACATTCATAATAAGCATAATAATACAGTACCATCTATACCGTATGTACCATGGTACCATATAATCGTGTGAATGTGGAGAATGATAAGGGAGAGGGGAAAATTCACTTGAAGAGGGGAGGTGGAATGGATTATTTAACTGCAGGATCTAAAAAGGGCTTTGCTCTCATCAGCTCCTGGTTTATATTAAAGGGGAGGGCCAGCTGAAAACATTTTTTTTTTAAAGTCAGCAGTACTACAAACACTGTAGCTGCTGACTTTTAATAGGAGCACTTACCTGTCCAGGGTGCCTGCGATGCTGGCTGCCCGACACTCTCAGGTCCCGGTGCCGCCATTCTATCTAAGGGAAACAGCGCTTTGTGAATGGGGAGCGCTGTGTTCTAGGACACACACAGTTCCCAGAAGACACCGCACCCCATTCCTCAGACAACGCGAGGAGAAGACTGAAGATGACCATGGAGTAGGAAGATGCATATTAGTACGATCTGCCTAGCAACAGGCATTTCTGGTAAGTTTAAAAAAATGTTTTGGAACATTTTAATGTAATTTTGTTTTTTAGGGTGACCCTCCACTTTAATTTTAAATGATTCTAAAACTATTCACCTCACTAACAGATGCAATGACTGTGTGTGCTGGATGTAACCTCAGATACATACAGTATACAGCACTGTGTTCTGGCAGCGCTGCTCAGCCATTCACAAGGAGCTTTGTATTCTATGAATGAATACAACACTTTCTCTGATTTCGTGAGGCAGAGAGGTGTGCTCATGACATCACAAACTCCAAGCCGATACATCTGTCAGTGAAGTAAATAGTTTACCTCCTCTTCTTTCCTTCTCTGGGAATAAGAAGGAAGACACCTGTCCTGCCTACTTTCTCCTGTGCATGTCAGATTACTGTTGGAGGTGAGACAAGCAGCCTAAATGACAGGAGTGACAACAGCGTCAGGCAGATGGAAAACAGGTACTGACAACCTCCCGGCACCCCCCCCCCCCCCAAAGGGTGACACTGCATCCAGGGCAGGTGCCCCTTCTGAACCAGCAAAACACCATGCTTTATTTAAAAGAGAAGTAGAGCCAAGGCTCATTTGGCTGAACTTCTCTTGTGATTAAAAAACAAATCCCATACTTCTCTTTTAATGCATTTACAAACAATAGCTGTGTTCCGGGGAAATTTCCCCTCAATTACTTTAAACAGCACAGTTTAACAATAATTGTTATTTAACATTTCTATAATTGTAGAGCCTGTTCCATAAACCTGTGCTTAGAATGTACTGTCTTCATACAATGTCTTCTGGTCCCTCAAGATAAGCATTGCTGCCTTAGGTTCCGGCCTATATGACCTCTGATTCTCTAAGTAACATACACACAAGGACCTATTTCAAAATACCAACACCAATGTACAGCAATCCTAAACCGATGAACCAATCAGATTACCCCTTTTTTTTCAAATTACTGTTCACATGACATCCGCTTCTGCTTCAGCCATAAGTGACAAATCTTGAGACCATTTGGAGGAAATAAAACTGCTGTATCTAATTTGATCTTTCTTATATTTATATTATGTGTAACAGGAATGTGCTTGTAAAATAAACAGAGATACAAGGACTTAACTTCCCTGGATATATATTCGAATATGCGATTCATTATTGTTCTTTTCTGTACTATTGGATCAACCCTGCCATCTCCTGGTGCATTGCAGACACGCAGCACTTCCATTTTACTTTAACAGTATTACAACTGATACTCTGCAATCTACAGTGTAAACACAAACTTTAAGGCTCTGTTCACACTAGTGTGATTTCAGATGCGACATCAGTCACACAAAATAGCATGACAATGAAAATCACATGGTTTTTAATGATGACTGTTCACATCAATGCAATGCTACTGCAATGTAACTTTAGGGAAGGTGTTTGTGCTACTTTGTGCGATGTAGTGTGATTTTGTGCCCCACAGATCTCAAAGGAGTAGCACCAAAAACATATGTACATGTGTTTTTTGGTTTGTTATTTGCCTGCAAATTGAATTGGTTGTTAGGTGCCACCATCCGCCGGCATCCTAACAACCGGAGATTCATCCCTGGTGTCAGCAGCGGGGATGAGTCATGGGTTGTTAAGGAGCCTGTTTTTAAAAATATAAATTTTGCCTGTTAAAAAAAAATATTTCTTAGCTTTTAGATTTTTCTCAGGAGGAGGTGATAATTAGGCACCTTTCACACGGTTGGATAGAATTCAGCTTTTAGTTGCGGATAGATCAAGTTATCTACTGCGGCTAAACTCACACAATGCTTTCCTATGGCCCCATTCACACATTGCATTTAGCAACGGTTTTGTTACATGAGGTTTGGTGCGGATAGAAAAAATTAATTTGACTGCATCCAGGAACGATTTATTGCAGATATCTGCACATAACTGCAAGTAATCGCAGTGTACTATTTCTCCTGCAGATAGCATCGGCAACAAAGAAAGAAAAACAGGAATGGCAAGAATATTCCAACGCAGCTAAACGCAGCTGCATGTAAACGCAGCTAATCGCAATGTACAACTGCAAGTGAATGCTGTGCCAGGATTCTCTGAATTTCAAAATAACAAAACATGCTTTTAACGATGGCAAAACAGCCGTGTGACAGGAGCCTAAAGATTTGCCTATTAAAGGTTTAATTATGGCAAACATAGCTGTCCAGCCCCCTAATAAACAAAGATAGCATGTAAATCAGAGAACACTGTGCATTAATTAAAAAAATTACATGTGACATGTTTCAGAAGAATGGTTGGGAGGGGGGGGAGTTGGGGAGGGCTAGGGGATCTGACCGGAAGTGGGAGCCCCAAAAGAAGTGCCTGTTCCTAAAAAGTAGGGGGGGGGGATGCCTTAAAGCAAAATTTCCCCTTTTGGGTTAAGCTCTGCTTTAATAAATGCATAGACATTGACAGAACAGTATCCCCCTTTGGTTAGATACAAAGTTGATCTAGTGTTTGAGCAACTCACAGACAATACTGACTGAGACTTGGGGGGGGGGGGAGTTATTGCACCTTTTGGAAGACCCTTTTCAATCATGCTTGTCTTATACCAATGAGTTAGTCCTGCCAGGGTCTCCAGGGGGCCTCCTCTGCCCTACTTCTTAGGTTAAATGCAAAAGCTTTCAGTCATTAGTATATAAGTCCTGGTATGTCCAATCAAGAAGTCTCATCCTCTGCCTTACATTTTTCTGTAATTGTATGAGCCCATTTACATGACTTTTTATCTTTGCATTTCTCTGGCTTAACCACTTCAATACCGGCACTTAAACACCTTCCTGCCCAGACCAATTTTGAGCTTTCAGCACTGTCGCACTTTGAATGACAATTGTGCGGTCATGCTACACAGTACCCAAATTATATATTTTTATCACTTTTTCCCACAAATAGAGGGCACTGACTGGCATCCCTGGTGGTCTAGGGGGGCATACCTGGTGCTGGGCATCCCTGGTGGTGTCCCTGGTGGTCCAGTGTGGGCATCCTCAGGGGGGCTGCGCTGATAATCGATCAGCACAGACCCACTCCTGTCAGAGGAGCAGCCGATCGGCTCTCCTCTACTCGCGTCTGACAGACGCAAGTGAGGAAAAGCCGATCACCGGCTCTTTCTATTTATACTGTGATCAGCCGTGACCAGGGTCCGCCGGACAATCCACCCGTGTGTGGGCTCCAGCGGACTTTTTTCCCCCAAAGCTCTGGCGTACTTAGAAAGAAGTTTTGACTCAATTGTCCGTCGGACTGAGAGTCCAGGAGACAATCTGGCCATCTGTGTGCTATTCCGCCGGACTTTTGAAATGAACGGACTTGCCCACACATGGAAGAAAGTCCGTTCATTTTGAACGTGGCTCCAGGTAGACGGGACTAGCGAAGGAAGTCAATGTCGCCACCTCCATCGGCGAGATTGGCACCTCGCTGGCCCCGTCACCTGGTATGGACTTAAAGGTTAAGCCCTAAGCCAAAAAAAAGGGTCCCCCAAGTCCATATCAGACCCTTTTCTGAGCACGCAGCCCGGCCGGTCAGCAAAGCAAAAAATGCAACCATACCAGGCTGCATGCCCTCAACATGAGGACAAGGGCCTCTTCCCGACAACCCTGGCCGTTGTTGTCGGAAGATGACCCTCGGGCGGCGACGAAGAAGAAAGCTGGGCTCCTCCGCTAGTAAAAGAGCTAGCAGAAGATAGCAGAGGAGTCTGGCAAGAAGACACCCCAAGACAGAAGAAGACCCCCGGAGCTGTGCAATAAATTATTTTAAAACCTTGTGTTGTGTTTTATTTACATTTTTCTTCACCAGGTGAATGGGTAGGGGTAATACTCATTCACATAGGGTGGAGAGCCGGTATCTGGGGCCCCCTTAATAAAGGGGGCTCCCGGATTCCGATAAGCCCGGTGCCCGCAGACCCCGACAACCAAGAGCCAGCGTTGTCGGGAAGAGGCCCTTGTCCTCATCAAAATGGAGACAAGTGGCTTTGGGGTGGGGGGCCGCATATTAATATTTTTATTCTCTGAAAAATGGTCAAGAAATTATGAATTCTGCCAGGGTATGTAAACGTATGAGCAAAACTGTATATATTGTATATACAGTAAGTATACATACATGCCTCCCAACATTTTGAAACAAGGGACACCTATTAGCAAAACTATGCAGGATTAGGACACACCCCCTGCTACACCCCCTTAAAGAAGAATTATACAAAGAAAATGATTAGTTATTGTTTTTTTTTATCATTACTATTCCTTTTATACTGGCTTTTGAAATTTTAGAAATGCAGCAATTTAGAAACTGGGTGAAAGTTTTAGCACTGAGAAACACTTTTTGAAAGATTAAAAAATGCATTTTATATAAAACTTCATAGATCAGAACAAAATGAGGGACAAATAAGGAGGAAAGAGGGACAGAGAAACTTTGTTCCAAATTAGGGACAGTCCCTCAAAATCAGGGCACTTTGGAGCTCAGTAATCTGTATACAATATACTGTATGTCAATGGAGTTACCCTTTAAATGAACAGTATTGTCCCATATTATCTAATTTAGAGCACAATGGCTGTGTTCTTCCAGGTAGCTTGTTCTAGTAAACAGGAACATTATATTTTCAGCAAACAATGTAATAAAAATATGAACAAGAGTGAGACAGAGAGAGAGAGAGAGGAGGGAGCTTTCACTACTCTCCCCATAGGGAAACCTTTCTTTTACTCAGACCTAACACTTTCCAAATATTCTGTCTTTAGTTTTCAGTGTCTGCCAGCTTTGTTTAAAATGTCCTTTAATGAACTTCTGTAATAGCTTGTAGCTTAGCAACACATATTATTACATCGCAGATCAGGAGAACCCATTTGCAGATGGAGTAAAACGTAGTAATTTATTCTCCATGTTTTTCCCCCTTCCTTTTCTCCCTACAAAATACATGGCAAGTTAACTGAGTCTTAAAGTGTGGACTTGGCCATCCTCTATTAATCCTTTCATTCAACAGCGGCTACATTTCTGTTTAATAAACGTGCATTTTACAGGTGAAGGGCACCTCCGGGAAAACAGCTTTATGCCATTTCAATCAATTTAATTGTTAAGAACACCCCAATTGCGGTTAGCATGTCATTATGGCAATAGAAGTGCAATGAGAGTTTGCAGTGCATATTTTCTGTGTAGGTTGCCATGTATTTGGAAATGACAGATGTGAATGCGTGGCAATGCAAGTGCAATGTACCTTTGCAGAGTGTTTGTGAAACACGAGGGATACGCTTGAAGTTTCTGTGCATGTTCAGAAATGCGCAGGTGACGCCCCAATAACAGTTAGCGGATGTGTGCTTTGCCACGAGGTTGTCGTGCTACTAACGATCTATAAATGTGCAAAAACGCACACTGAAAAAAACGTGTGAAATTTCCGCTAAGCTCAAATGTGAATGAAATGAGCTCGGGAGGAGAATTTTTAGGCAGCAAGGATGACTTGGGAAGAGACCTGAGGGTTAAAAATAAAAATACTGGTCTTATCAATCTCATAGGAACTGCTTCTTATCTAGTACAATGTGAGTAAAGTTGTACTGAAATATGATCAAAGTAGTGCTACATAGTCACACTAGAAATTGCATAAGAATCACATTGCATTAGTCTTAGTAAGTCAAAGTAATATTTAGCAATATTTTTGTTTTTACTGTATTTACTAATTTTACTCAGAGATTAGCAGATAGGCAAACATGTTCCCTGCTTCACAAAGTGAATCTGAATCCAGGACCGCTTTATTTATAGTCCAACTCTGGGAATTATAAAAAAAACTACCATTGCAGTGCACCCCTCACACATTGCAAGGGTTAAATGCTTGTTAAAGTGTTAGGTCATATTTATTTATTTATTTTTTAATTTTTTTGTGAAGGTCAACTATCACCACACAGTCTCCCCATCCCTTCCTTACCTCTGGAGATGCTGACCTGTGAGTGCCTACGCAGCTAGTCCAGCGGTCCAGGGATTTAAAATCTCTGCTTTTCTTTCTTTTCTCTGTTCAGAACAGGCTAAATTTCGATCAGCATGCAGTCCTCTCTGTTCAACAGAAGCTGATCATAAGACTGGCTTCTGTCAAACTGTTGGAAAACCAGCATTCAATCAGCTGCTGCAGCACCGATCAGTGTACCCTGAGGTGGGGGGGGGGGTCCTCTCGGTCAGAATAACAATAGCACAGCAGGGGAGATTCCTGCATCCACATCACTTGTGCGGATGCAGGTATCTGAGATTTTTTTCTTTTTCGCACAGCCCACTGGTTGAAAAAAAAAAAAAAAAAAGCTGGGTACACACTGTGTACCCAGCTTTACACTTCAAGTCGACAGGGTAAGAGGAATAAGATGTAGTATTTAACTTGCTCCTCATTCCAACAGGCTGCAGACCTCTCCTCTTCCTGACTGTCTGAGTAGTGGAGAGGCCTTTGCATTCCTCATGTGCAACGTAGGATTATTGGTACATTTAAGGAAATGTATATGGTTCCTATATACACACTTTTTTTAAAGTGTAACTAAAGGCAAAACTTTTAGTTTTGGATAGAGTGGAGAGGGATTAGAACACCTGTTTTTATTGCTGTCTGTGCCCCCGTTAGGCCCCTTTTCACATGTGCGGTTCCTTAGTCATACATCCACTTGCTCAGCAGGGATCGATCCGTTGATCCCCGCTGAGCCAGCGGATGACAAATCCGTCTCTGCACACTACAGAAACGGACCTGTCAGATCTCCACTCTCCTCTATGGGGGGATCAGATGAAAAACGTATGCCTGTCCATTTTCATCCAATCCACCATACGGATGGAAAATAGGGTTTCCACCCGTCTGGATTTAGCGGAGCGGATTGGGAGTCACCGGACATGTCACTCCATGGAGATGTATGGAGCGTTCGTTCAGGGCCGCCTGAAAGAACTGACAGGCGGATTCGAACAGTCCACATGTGTGAAAGGGCCCTTAGAGAGATTCACCCTATTTGTCCTGTTTACCATTATCATTGAAAGTCAAAGTAAAAGAAATCCCAAATCTAGGGTTGACATCAGAACACTTGGAAAGGGGAAATATTCCAATGGGGACATTAGTTCTGGTGCCCCTGGTGACACACCGGGATTCCCTCACTTTGGAGGGATTTCTTCTTACTTGCTGTTTTGGCTAGGGGAATTCTCATCAATGGGACACAGATGACAAAAAAATAAAAAGTGTTGGGGGTTATAACCCTCCCTCACTCTATCCAAAATAATAAAAAGTTACACTTTAAATGCAATATTTTCAATTGTGTCTAATTTTTTTGTCAAGTAAATATGAAATACTGAATATCATATTCCATATACAGATTCTGTTTACAGAGTTCAATAGTTCAAGCTGTACGCACACCTCATGAATGGATCAAAAGCAGTAGAATTTAATTTGCTACCAAGAGATTGAGGTTAAACACAGGCATGAAACTCATATACCAGAATTTATATGTAAAGGAAATTCTAAAGACTATCTCATCCACCATTAATAAAAATACAGAGCACATGCCAATATAGTCACATGAAAACATTTGTAAATGTCAAGAAAAAGATAAGAATAGGAATCAGTTAACACAGCGTGTATGTGTGCCATACAGACCTGGATATAAAAAGAAGTGATAATGAAAAACAAGAATATAAAGGTTAAAAACAAAAGGCTGAACTTACTTTTTTACACTTCAGCTGTGAGTCATGTCATTGTTCGTATCCAGAAAAGTAATTAAGGTGGCCATAATGTATATGGATCGAAATGTATGCAGTTCAGCAGGGATCAGCCAGATTTCAATCCATGTGTGTTCACTGCAGATGAACAGACGTCGACCTACTGGTTAACTTCTGTTCAACTGCCCCATCGGAAAAAAGCCGCTTAATAAGCCGCTGCAGTGCTGATCTATATCTGTATTCTGACAAAGCCTCTTGAGAACTTCCTGACAACGAAACGCCACGTTGAGGCGGGCCAGGAAGTGACGTCATCCCAAACAGGGAGAGACCGCTCGATGTGGTATGGAGCTTATACCTGACTGCTAATACTTATGCACATATACCTTAGCGCTGGGAGAAGCACTTTTATTGTAGGTAGATCTATGTGGATTTTTTAATAAAGTATTTAAAGGTTTTATGCTATGGCGGTCTCCTTTTATTCCTTCCTCAATAAGGCATGAGTCAAATGGATGGTGCCAAAAGTACTGTATAAAAAAGCGCATTATGACCTACCTGTAGCGGGTGGTCGTATACATCTGGTGAGTTCTCTGTGTTGGTGGTGGAGGATAACTGGAGCACAAATATCACAACTGCACTGTCATTTGTGTGAAAATGTGCACAGAAATGCTTGTACAGAAAATATTGCACAAACACTTTATTGAGACTACAGAATTAATATTCGTTGGTTATCAGTGGCACAAGAAAACTTTAAACATGGACATGAATATTTTATGTGGAAAATTGCACATTGGAGCTATTGTTAGGATTACATGAAACGCTGTATACAATCTATTCGTGTAAAAATGAGCAGGAGCTGCTTTTGGGCTACAAATATGCATAAGGCAGGCAATTCAAGGGAATGGGCTGCCCTACGTGTGATACTCAGAAACACGTATGAGAATCACAAGTAGGAACACTTGTTACCACTTCGCGTAGTGTGAACAAGGCCTACATATTTTGCAACTGTAATAAACAACAGCAATTTATTGACTATTCCAGCCTTTCTCAACCCAAGTGCACCCTGGGATGTCCCCTGAATTAGTCAGCGTCAAACTACGCCAGTCCTGACAACAGCATAACACATATATACAGTGTCACAGAAACCGACTTTCTTCTGTTGTGCCACATATATTTGTGCTCAAAAGTTTGCATACCCTGGCAGAAATTTTGGCATTAATATTGAAAATATGACTGATCATGCCAAAAACTGTCTTTCATTTAACTACTTCCCAACCGGCGCATGACAATGTACGTCAGCAGAATGGCACGGGCAGGCAAATTGGCGTACAGGTACATCCATTTGTATTTGCTGCCCTGTCATTGCGTGCATGCCGGAGGCGCACGCGTGCCGGTCGGGACCCCTGTGAGTTCAGTCGCGGGTCCCACGGACTCGATCGCTACGGGGATACCCGTGATCGTCTCACGGGGAGGCTGAACGGCATCTCCCCGTTCTTCCTAGCAACAAATGACACTGATCTCTTCTCCATGTGATTGGAGCAGAGATCAGTGTTTACAAAGACATAGCCCAGCCCCCCACAGTTAGTAACACGCCCCTAGAACACACTTAACCCCTACACTGCCATTGCCTGGTTAACCCCTTCACTGCCAGTGCCATTTACACAGGAATCGGTGCATTTGTATAACAGTGATTGATGTATAAATGACAATGGTCCCAAAAATGTGTCAAAAATTACCAATGTGTCCTCCATAAAGTCACAGTCACAATAAAAATCGCTGATTGCCGCCATTACTAGTACAATTTTTTTTTTTTATTATTAAAATGCCATAAAACTATCCCCTATGTTGTAAACGCTATAAATTTTGCGCAAACCAATCAATAATCGCTTATTTCGATTTTTTTTTTTAACCAGAAATATGTAGAAGAATATATATCGGCCTAAACTGAGGAAAAACAATGTTTTTTTTATATATTTTTGGGGAATATTTATTATAGCAAAAAGTAAAAAATAATGCGTTTTTTTTTCAAAACTGTCGCTCTTTTTTTGTTTATAGCGCAAAAAAAAAATGCAGAGGTGATCAAATACCACCAAAAGAAATCTCTATTTGTGGGAAAAAAGGACGTCAATTTTGTTTGGGAGCCACGTCGCACGACCGCGCAATTGTCAGTTAAAGCGACGCTGTGCCGAATCGCAAAAAGTGGTCTGATCTTAAGCCAGCAAAATGGTCCGGTCTGAAAGTGGTTAAGAAAATCAATCACATGAAGCCATTTATTATTACATCGTTTTTTGGATTCTTTTTAAATTATAATGATAACAGAAATCGCCCAAATGGCCCTGATAAAAAGTTTACATTCCCTGTAATGTTTGGCCTTAGTACAGACATAGAAGGTGGCACACACAAGGTAAAATGGCAATTAAAGGTTAATTTTCCACATGTGTGGCTTTTTAAATCACAATTAGTGTCTGTGTATAAATAGTCAATGAATTTGTTGGCTCTCACATGGATGCACTAATCAGGCTAGACACTGATCCATGAGGAGGTAGAAAAGAACAGTCAGACCTGCGTAACAAGGTAATGAAACTTTACAAAGATGGAAAAAGGATATAAAAAGATATCTAATCGTTGAATAAGCCATTCAGTACTGTTCAATCTCTTAATAAGAAGTGGAACATTTGTGGATCTCTTGATACCAAGGCAAGGCCAGGTAGATCAAAATACTGCTATCGGTGTCAATATTGAGCATTTGCCTCAGTACTCTGATGATCTCATACTTGGGCAGTCAGGGGTGATCAGTGAGGGAGTTACAAGCACCTATCCCCCTTTATAGATTTCAATAAAGCAGCTGATAGATGCTTCTTCTCCTCCTCCCTCCCACAGGTTTCAGCTGCTTTATTAAAATCTATACAGGGGGATCGGTGCTTGTAACCCCCCCCACCGCTGCACCGATCACCCCAGACTGTCCCCATATATTCCTCCCTACTCCACTTCTGTCCTCCTCCATGCTCTGCTCCGGTCCCCCTCCATGCTCCGTTCCTGTCCCCCTCCGTGCTCCGTTCCTGTCCCCCTCCGTGCTCCGTTCCTGTCCCCCTCCGTGCTCCGCTCCTGTCCCCCTCCGTGCTCCGCTCCTGTCTCCCTCCGTGCTCCGCTCCTGTCTCCCTCCGTGCTCCGCTCCTGTCTCCCACCGCGCTCCTCTCTGTTCCCCCTCAATGCTCCGCTCTGGTTCCCCTCTGTGCTTCTCTGACCCCTTTGTCCTCGATCTGTCAGGAGGGAGAGCAGAGGAATGAGCCGGCAAATCTGTCTTTTACTGGCTCCTTCCTTTTCCCAATGAACAGTTAGTAATCACTGACTCTGTCCATTCATTGCTGAGCATTTCAAACTATGTTTACGATGCTTCAGTAAGCACGTGTACACACGGTCGGACATTCCGACGGAAAATGTCGGATCGGACCGTGTTGTCAGATAATCCAACCGTGTGTGGGCTACATCGGACTGTTTCCGTCGGAATATCCGACCGACAAAGTTTTAGAGCTGGGCTATAAAATTTTCCGACAACATAATCCAATCGGACTTTGTCCGATTGTTTGTAGAGAATTTCGATCAGACAAAGTGCCATGCATGCTCAGATCAAAGACCAAAGCTATTGGCTACTAGCCTGAACGTAGTCCCGTCATAACGTCATCACGTTCTGAACAATCGGATTTTCCGACAACTTTGTCCGACTGTGTGTATGCAACACCAGTTTCGGACAAAATCCATTGGACAAAATCCAATGGATTTTGTTGTCGGAATGTCCGACAGTGTGTACAAGGGCTAACAGTTAATGAATGGAGAGGAGCCTCTGTCTCCTGTCCATTCATCTTCATGGCAGCTGAGGCTGCAGAGAAAGGGACTTTGGAATCTGTGTCCTCAGTCTGTTTGTCTCAAAAGGGAGATGTCAGGGGTCTGTTTAGACCCCTGATATCTCACCAAAGCCCCCCAAAAGGGCTGATAAAAAATAATTGTAAAATATTTAAAATGTTAACCGGTTACACAAATCCCTGTTCTCTAAGGGGAGGAGAGGCAGATCCTGAGTTCCTACTAGCTAGGAATGACGATCTGTCATTTCCTCCAGTCACTCCCATCCTCCTACAGTTAGCACACACACTAGGGACCCCTCGATCGACTCCCTTAGTGTTAACCCCTTCCCTGCCAGTGACATTTACACAGTAATCAGTGCATTTTCATAGCACTGATCACTGTATAATTGTCAATGGTCCCAAAAATGTCACAGTCCCGATAAAAAATCGCAGATTGCCGCCATTACTAGTACAAAATAAATAAATACAAATGCCATAAATCTTCCCCCTATTTTGTAGACGCTATAACTTTTGCGTAAACCAATCAATATACGCTTATTTTATTACCAAAAATAGGTATAAGAATACATATCGGCCTAAACTGAGGAAAAAATTTGCTTTTTTGTAAAAACAATTGAGATATTTATTATAGCAAACAAAAGAAGTAAAAATGTGTTTTTTTTCAAAATTGATGCTCTTTTGTCCGCAGATGATCAAATACCACCGAAAGAAAGCTCTATTTGTGTGAAAAAAGGGACGTCAATTTTGTTTGGGTACATCATCGTACGACCGTGCAATTGTCGATTAAATCCATGCAGTGCAGTATCTTAAAAAATGGCCTGGTCATTGAGCAGCCAAATCTTCCGAGGTTGAAGTGGTTAAATTGTAAAAAAATAAAATAAACACACTGACACGATCCACCCCCCCCAAAAAAAAGAAGAAAGCATTGTAAAAAAAAAAAAGACATTTAAAAAAAAGTATTGGTAATCAGTATCGGCGATTACTTTAAAAAAAGTATCGGTACTTGTACTTGGGCTTAAAAAAGTGGTATCGGTGCAATCCTAGTTACTATAATTAAACCTGTCTGCATTGTACTGACAGATCTCTATCAGTTGTAAATTAGATTTTCTCAGAGTAACGTACAGTATAATCAAGAAGTACCTACAAAGTTAAGAAATATTTCTACAATGATTTTTAAGTGTGTTGTTTGGTTGTTTGAATGGGAACACATATCTAACACATAGGAAAATGTTTTTCACACCTGAAAGTCTTAAAGCGGAGCGCCACCCGATTTTAACATAATATCTCAAGCTGATTGAATACACGTCATCCTTCAAAAACTGAAAGTTTTTTTTTTTTTTTTTTTTCAGCATTACCTTTTTTTTTTTTTTTTTTGTTATCTTGTCCATTTCCTGTCTATGGTGATCACGGATATGGGCGGGGATAGTGTGGATAGTTCGTAATATCCTCAATCCGCACTGTCTCCTGGGAGCTTGTGTCATAGTTCCCAGGAGTCAGTGCGGCGGCACGCTGACGCGAGTTATTGCGTGATTTCTTATTTGCACAGCTCCGTTGCCATCACTTCCGACGACGACGCCCATTGCGATGGCACCCTTAGCTGTTGACGGCGCTCCTCTTTACAGTTACTGCGCATGCGCAAGATCGGGAATACAAGGCGCAGTGCCTCCTGGTCGAGAAGGGGCACTGTATCCTGGAAGAGGATGCCTGTGGGCTTCACATGCCCACAGGTAAGATGAGACCCGGCTACAAGAATTATTAAAAGTTGATATTGCTATAGAAAACGGACATCTTTAAGACTGAAAACATGCAACAAGTGAGTTATAAATGTTAAGGACATAATCTTTGTGATTGTACCAAAAAAAAAACAAAAAAAAACGTTTAGGGCAATAGAGCCCCGCTTTAGGTACTGTATTCGCACAGTACTGTATTTGCCACTTTAAAGAGGTTGTAAACCTCCCTATAACATTTGTACCTATAGGTAAGGCGTACCTATAGGTACTGTAATTATCTCCTAAACGTGCACTGTTTAGGAGGTCTTTAACATTTACTGCGCTGATGATGTCATTAGCGCATGTGCTCTGTAGAACAGCTGCCCATGCCGTTTCTTCAGGAGAAGAAAGGTGACCGGCGGCTCCCAAGCTCATGCTTGGAGTGGCCCCAGAAGGAAGACAGGAAGACAGGCCCCAGAAGGAAGACAGGCTTTGTTTGCAGGTAAGTTTCACATAATGTGCTAGTATGCAATGTATACTAGCACATTATGCCTTTACTTTGCAGGGAAGAAGAAAGGAAGAAAAATCCATCAGGGTTTACTTCCTCTTTAAGCATGTTTGTAATTTTTGGAATATTTACACATTTACTGAGGCTAAAAGTACACAGTAGCTGCAGTGTTGGTGTTTTGCTAACCCCCGACCGAACTTGCGCTTTAAATGCTTCCTCTACGTGCAATCTAAGTACATTCATTTAAGAACGGCTTAGGCTCCCATGGAAGGTGATGAGTGTGCACTATATGCATATTATATTTCAAAGGTCTAAAGAGGCTGTAGTTATCCATAAGTAACATCAGCTCTTTTGCAATGCAAAGTGAGTTTTACTACAGCAAAACACAGACATAATCAAAAAGAAGTAAGTAGGTCATGAGTCTAAGCATCTTTATACACAATGCATGAAACACCAGGCTATGACAACACACCAAGGATGTAAGAGAGAGAAAAAAATGACAGTGAGAAATGAACCTTAATCACAGTTGAGTGACAGAAGCTCCAGATAGATCTGTACAAATGACTAGAGAACAATATAAAGAAAATTTCAATTTCAAATATATATTTTAGCTGATCTCTTCCAGGGAGGTTACATAAATAATTATTTTGGTGGAAATAAAAATTTTCTAATGGCTATCTGGGATCCTACAATATACCTGTATTAAAAGGAATGGTCCACCTGATATTATATTGTTTCTGAATAGATATCCTTCAACTGCTTTGCAACTCTTGGGGAGTTTGTGGAAAGAACAGAACAGCTAACAAACCCACTTGCTGTGCCACTTATTAGGGTATCTCACGTTTCTTGTTGGATCTGCTCACAGGAGTTCCTGAGACTTGAAAGGAGCCAGTTGGAAATTCAACTCACCCCATCTATTGAAAACAAAATTATCAATTTTGGATGGAATAAATGGTTTCATAAGCTGTGGGGGAGATGTGGCTAGACACAGTCTGCACTTATCTAAACCAAAAAAATGAAAACACTCACCGTTTATTTGTCTACATGTTAACTGAGTATCATGGGGAAACACTCAAATCGTTTCAGAGCCCGTTCTTACTTCTGTGCTCCTACACCAAATCACTAAAATCTTATATAAATTATAAAATGCTTCGGTCATTTCAAAAGTTGTTTTCAGTCTTTTTCAATACACAGTTTTCATTAAAACAATTCCTGGCGATGATGCAATGAAGGTCCTTGTTCAGGCAGTTTCTATTGGGTAACAACTGTTTCCCAATTGTGCGCCTTCGTTGTCACCCTATCACATGTGCCCCCCGGTATGGGCTGCTAGCTCCTTCAGACACTGACATAATCCACTATATTTTAGGATGTTAATCCAGAGCAATGATGTACAAATGATGCTGGACAAGTGCATTTGGACAGGCAGGAGCTAAATGGGGCTGGAAGAGATCATCAGAACTGGAATGCAAAAGGATGCCAAAAAACAATATTTCATGGAAACAAAAAAATAACATGGTAAATGTTTACAATATACAGTATGTTAGTAAACTAAGATCATCCCCTTAGTGTTTACGTCTGCATAAAGTGTCCCTAAACCTCTAAAATGAACAAAGCATATCCCCCTACAGTGTGTACTAACCTCAACCCAAGGCACCTAATGTGATATCTGTCTGCTCTATCTTCCCTCTGTTATCTTTATGAATCTTTTCTAACATGTTATGTCGACACAACAGAATCCAAGGGATGGTCCTGTCCCACCTGCAGCACACAGAAGGGTTACAGCCTCATCTATGCATGATTCCCTAATGGGACAGTGTAGAGGAGGGTATGTCCATTCCCTCCACTCAGGTCTCAAATTACACTCAGCCACCTGCCCTATGCAGTGCAGTGTGTGACATCAGATCCCCATACCCTGTCTTCTGGTAGCTCAGAAATGCTGTGTAATATGTATGCTTTAGGAGGCTGTAGAGAAGACAGGACAGCAGATAAATAGGTAAAATATATGTATACAGTATGTACAAGGGTTTGTTTCATCTCTGTGTATCGCCTGTGTTAGTCACTTCAATAGATATATGCAAGTTAGAACTGTGGCATCCCAGTAAAAAGAGATGTGCTACAGCACTTAATGCAGTTTCACCCAAAAATGGAACTGACATGTCACATTGGGCATGTCATTTTTTGGGGGGGGGGGGGGGGGGGCGGATACCCTACTTTTAGAGGCACTCAACTCCCACTTCCTCCCGGGGCTCTGTGGCGACAATGATTTTACACTGATCTTGAATTCAGATCAGCGTTGTCACCCTCCTATAGGCTGCAACTGTTTGCACCACAGAGGTGTGGCTATCAGCATTGTCACCAGGGGTGCAATGGATCGTCACCGATCCGTTATCCGAACGGGTCACCCCGCTCGGATCGGCACATGCCACGCTCCGCGGAGCACTCCGCGGTCTCGGCCTTAGGAAAGGCCGCGGCTTCAGCCTAGCTCCGAAGCAGTGGCCATCTTTCTACACCCAGGCTGTTTACACTGATCGCTCCGACGGAGCGATCACTTGTAAACAAACCGGCGTCATGTCTGTCCCCTCTCTGTACTAACCTGTACAGTGGAGGGGAGAGATCCTGAGATGGAAGCAGCCATCCCTCCATACCCTGCAGTACCCAGCAATACCCTGCCTGCCAATACTCTGCAATACCCCAATACTCTAGCAATACTCTGCAATACCCTAATACTCTGCAATACCCCAATACTCTAGCAATACCCCAATACTCTAACGATACCCTGCCAATACTCTAGCGATACTATGCGATACCCTGCCAATACTCTGCAATACCCTGCCAATACTCAGCAATACCCTGCCTGCCAATACTCAGCAATACCCTGCCTGTCAATACTCAGCAATACCCAGCCATACTCTGCGATACCCAGCCATGCCCAGACTTACTCAGTCATGCCCAGCCATACCCAGCCGTGCCCAGCCATACTCAGCCGTATCCAGCCATACTCAGCTATGCTCAGCCGTACCCAGCCATACTCAGCCAATATTACAGTGTGGGAGATTGTGGATATTACAGTGGGGACTATATGGTGGTGGAATTTTCACAGGTTTTTGCAAATTAAATTATTATTTTCTGATCCGAAAAATGATCCGATCCGTGACTCTGATCCGAGGAACTATCCGATCCGTGAGTTTTTTGATCCGTTGCACCCCTAATTGTCACTGCTGATTCGTAGCTTCTCAATCAGCACCGGGCCAGATCTAGTCCTGTCCACTGCTTTCTGAACTGCCAGCACTATCACTGCTGCTGAAACCCTCCCACTGTGAGCTGCAGTGTCTGGGAGGGGGAACGTGTAAGACACAAATGTAGGAGGATTTGGCAAGGAAGGTATAAGAATGTATTTTTTTACTTTGTGAGGCTTATGGCATAGTAACTGAAATTAGAATTTGTTTAGGTTGTCGTACAGTAGTCTTAATGTGAACATTAAAAAATGTATGGTGTGGTTTCTGTAAGCATGCATGCATACATATGGTGCCATTTATCTCTACATGACATTCAATTTTATAAAAAGAACTTAAAGATGCAGCAAGCAGGATATTTACAAATTACACTGTAGCAAAACATGCAGATGTGATCGCTCCCACTGAAATAGTCAGCACAGAATTATCTATACTATTTTGGTGTGGTGTAATCATGTGTTAAATGGGAATGAAAGGTGGTGTGAATGGGTCCTTATGTCTGCTTTGCTTGAGGTGAACCCAGCCAGGCTTTGAATGGGGATGTTGAGTGCACCAAGCTGTATATGAATCTACGAGAGTCATCTTTCATTTCAGGCCTACTTCGAAGACTTCCTGACTTCCCACTATCCAGGTGCTGCTTCATGCACTATTAACTGACTCCTTCCTTCTGGAATGGCAATGAGCACAAGCTGTGTAATGGGGACACTAAGAAGAACATCACATTGGTGAAAAGATTGGAGATGAGAACTTTCA
This sequence comes from Lithobates pipiens, assembly GCF_037356315.1. NCBI lineage: Eukaryota > Metazoa > Chordata > Amphibia > Anura > Ranidae > Lithobates > Lithobates pipiens. Next base: position 510,742,122 of record NW_027507903.1, on the reverse strand, counting down.
GCCTTCGTTGTTTTTCCTGATAACATTGTTACTTGCACTGTTTGAGAAGACATATGAATCTGGAAAAGGCAGTCAGATAGGGCAAAATATCAGAATTGGGTAAACTGACACTTTAATATGTCCTTACTGTAGCCTGTGGGTCAATTGATGAATGTGGAAATTAGCTCATCAGACGTGGCCCAAGGCTTCAGTTCCTAACACCTGTAATCCACCTATTTATTAGAAAATATCATGCTTAAAGGGTAAGTTTACTCTTGTAATTACTGCACTAGGCAGTCAAGGATCCCCAGTACTTTTATAAATGTTGTGTGTAACTTAAAAATTTGGAGTTTCATTTAAACTGATATCATGTTATACTTACCTGCTCTGTGCAACAATATTGCACAAAGCAGCCCTTACCTCCCCTTCAAGAGTCCCACTACAGGAAGCCATTTCCGAGTGCCCCCTCCTCAGCAAGCCATGCACTAAAGGGGCACCCATGTGGGCGGACCCCTGATCAGGGCTGTGTGTGTCTCCATAAACACACACACAGCGCAACTCGGCCATGCACAGGATTTAACGGACAGAGTCTCTTGTGAGACCAGGAAGAGAGAACAAGGGTGCTCCAGCTTGGACAGTGCTGAAGTGTGAGATAACTCAAGATAGGGGTTAGTGCTGGAAAGTGGCGGACAGGTATTGAAAGGTTTTATTACCTTAATGCAGAGAATACATTAAGGTAAAAAACCTTTTAATAAAGTGTTTGTAAAGTGTTACTAAACCCACAACAGTAAAATCTGTCTGCATATGCAGGAAAGTATGCTTGATGTACTCACTGTCGAACCTAAGGGGTTAATTTGGCGCATTTTTGTAAAAAAGGCTGTTTGATCCTGTCTTCTCTGATCCTCCCCTTCTTCCACCATCCCCAATCCATCTCTTAATAGAACAGAGCCCTAGGAGGTACCCTGAACATGCTCAATTTGATGTGTATTGCTAGAGAGTTACAGTGAATGCAAGGGCCTGGGTATAGTAACACTTTAAGTACCATACCTGTAGCCCATCAAGGCTGAAAACTACTAATGGGAGAGATCAGCACTGTCCTACCTGTGATCTGGGACACCCCGAACATTGGGTGTGCATACCAGTTATGCTGGGAGCATGCCCAACTCTTGGAGCTTCCCAGATCACAAGCAGGGTGGCGCAGATCTTTCCCATTAGTAGTTTTTCAGGCAGGCTGTGGGCCTACAGGTATAGCAACTTTAAACTTCATGCAGTGTTGGTAAAAGTAATGGGACCCATTGACAACACAGTGTATTTTATTACAAAGTTGGACTTGTCAATAACAAATGTGAACAAAAAAGAAAAAGTAATTTTATCAACAGAAAGACTAGGGCCCTATTCAATAATGAAGCATTAGTCAACTGATATTTAAATTTTGTTCCAATATATGCCCAGAGAATTACAAACAGATGAACTATATTGCACTGTCATGCACTGCTTGGGGACCCAGGGTAGTTATCTCTATCTCTGGGCTCCTAGCTCCACCCACATTCTCAGCCCTTACAAGTACTTGTTAGATGTTTTTATCATTATGGAAATTTCAGCAGAAGAACAGAGACAACTTTGACAACTCCTGGTCCTTCTTTCCTCAAGGCCTCATGTAATATCTAGCATTAATAAATATATCAGTACAGGTCCGGATGACCATTTAGGCATTGGCCATAGAGAATAATGGCATGTCTGTCTTCCTGTACCAAGCAAAGACATGCAGAATCCAGAGGATGTTCAGCATTGCACATCACACCATCTTCAGGGCATCAGTGCTCCACAGCCCTTCAAAGGCCAGGGCAATATGAAGCCATACAAGTCTGAATATGACTTATTCTTTAACAAATATAAATATTTTAAACAGTGAAATATTATAACATTATGTTGTATTTCAAAACCAGTTTTAAATAAATACATAAAATACAAGAGAGAATTTAGGGAATGGTTTGACCATCTTCATTAAATGAAAGTGTAAATCTGTTCATTATACAGCTGCCTGCTAACTGCTTTGAGGAAAAAGGCACTTTCAGTTGCAATTCCTTTTACTCGGGAGGCATTAGACCATTGTAACTACATAACAAAGCTCACAAAATGCTCGCCTGAGTTACCAGTAGCTGCACCTCCACTCACTAGAAAGCTATTTCCATTCAGTCAAGTTTAGCCAATCAGAACAGCAGGAAATACACTGCTGTTTGTAATGATGCTTAGAGAGCAGATGCAGGCCATAGTAGAAATGGAATCACGCATACCATCGACCCCCACCAGCCATGGGCTTTGAATAGAAAACATGGCAATATGTGTAATTGAAAGGAATGAGACCCTACAAAAAAAAGCACTTTTGCATGTAACGATTCCCTTGTTAGATACAATAACATGATACTTCTGAGCCTGTCAACGCCCTGTTTCATTGTATAATGTCACGTAAAGTCAATGTAAGTGTTGGTTTTCTGAAAAATTATCTGCACTGTTCAACCACAGAGCAGCATCAAAAGCTCCACTCCAAGATTTCTGCTAAGAGGTTAAACATTCCAAGCAGAACTCTCAAGCATAGAATCACAGTGTTGTAGGAAATACAGGAGAAGGCTTCATTCATATGGGTGCTCAGCCCCGTACAAAGTGAAGAGACATTTGTTTATGTTTCTGGAGTAGTGCTGAGCTTCATATGGGCAGCTAATATTAGTGAATGATGGTGCATTGGCTGTACAGACTGAGCCCCCACACTGTGTGTGTTCACAATCATGCACCTATCAAATTCATATGTGCGGGTGAGTCCATATACTGCACAACTGCACCTCCATTCACTAGTAAAGGCTGCCTTCACACAGCTCAATGGTACTCAAAAAACGGTAAACAAATATCACTTCACGCTGTAGGGGCTGAGCACCCATATGAATGAAGACTTCATTTTCATTCATGCTAAGAAAAGAGACAATATATCAATACAGATTATGGTGAGTAGAGATAAAGGATACAAAAAAGTCTAATCAATGTGTAGCACAGTAAAGCCTCCTCAGAACAGAAGATATTCTCATCTCATTCCAACACTAATTCCAAAAATAAAAGGAATATTCCTAATTTCAGGACAGTGACTAGAACCATACAAATCGTTGCTTTATGAGCCAACTGCTAGATGCACATCCAGCAATATAGTCTAATATTATATGGACATTTATTTCAAACTGCATACAACTGGCATTTTGGCTATCATCAGTGCAGTGTATGCAAAGCATAGCTTTCATGGGGTAGGGCTTGAAATCCTATGATATCATTATCGTGTGTGGCTAATGTAAACAGGCCTTAAAACAGAAGGTATTCACAATGGATGATAGCCAAAAAGCCTGAAACAGTTGTATGTGGTTTGGAATAAGAAGCTCTAAAATATTGGGCTATATTTGCACTATACAGTACACCAGCGGTCCTGGATGTGCATCTGTCCAATCGGGCGCAAAGCAATGATTTTCATGGCTCCACCCACTATCCAGAAATAAGGAATAATCCTCTTTTTTTTGAGACGTGACAGAAAGAGACATATGAATGACTTCTATTCTAAGAAGGCTTTACTTTGCCGTGCAATGCAAAGGAACGGGAAATCAGAAGTTTGGCATTTTCCATTTCCATTTCTAACTGCATAGCATAAAACGACAGAGTTAAGAGTGCCTGGATGCTGCAGATAACTATTTAAAATAGTCATCAGCAGCATTCATTTTACAGATTGATTTTACGGCATAACACTGCATCCAGTGCGACTTTAGTGTTATGCTGTAAAATCAATCCAAAAAATGGACAGCATTGCTGAGAAGGACAAAGAGTAAAGCTGGATACACACTTTACAATTTTTCTGTAGATTTTTTTTCCTTTAGATTTATCAAAACCATATAATATAAGATCAAACTTTGAGTTTCAATTTGTATGCAATCAGGCAGGTGTCCTGGCACTAGATGGTTTTGGTAAAGCTAAAAGAAATCAGACAACCAAAGTTGTATAGTGTGTATGGGATCTCAAAGTAAACTGGAGAAGCTTTTTGAGGCTTAGGCTTGGTTTCCACTAGTGCAACTTATCATGCGACTTGGGACTAAAAGTCGCATGACAAGTCATTCCCTATGATTTCCAAAGAGTACCGTTCATATCTGTGTGACTTCAAGTCACAGCAACTTTAAAGTAGTACCTGCACTACTTTGGTACCACTTTCATGTGACTTGAGGTCCATAGATCTCAATAATACACAGGCATTGCTTCAAGTCACGGCAAAAAATCATGCAACTTTGGCGCTGAAATACTGGAAACCGAGCCTTAATGTACACAGGACATTTTAAAACATCCCCTGAACTATTTAACTTGACAGATAGTAAACAACGTTTAAAATCTTCCATTTTGCCATATTTACATGCTTCATTTAGCCACATTTGCGTTTAGGAGCATTTTAATTTATTTTATTATTTTTTGAAATCATAAAAAAATGTATCTCCATTAAAAACGCCTGTAAATGAAATGCATCTAAACACGAGTTACCGCGTTTACACGTGTTTACAAACTGTCACAGGCATTTGGCGTTTCAAGTTCCTTTGAAAATCCGATCCGTTTTGGACACATTTTTTTACTTTTGAAAAAATGCTTCTGAACTCAACTGCCTAGAAACAATTATAGACGACCCTGTGTACATGTAATAATAAGATAACATAGAGGAGAGTTCAGGGGCAGCTGAAAAAAATGCCCAACTCCTCCTAAACGTCCGTTTACCAGCCGCAGTGTATATGAAGCATTAAGCTCCTTCCAGTGCTAGTCACATGATTTCTGCTGAAGGTAGCAATCAGCAATATGTTGGTAACAGAGATCACATGATCAAGGGCCATCAATGAAAGGAGTGACATTTATTTTACCAAATGTATTTTATCCCTTCTGTTATTCCTAAAGTAGATGTATTATATATATGTTTTGTTTGCTAAAGAAATGTTTATTTTAAACAACTGAGATATTTGTAAAACTAAAATATTTGTTTTTAATCTTTTCTTTATCCTTTGTTCCATCTCAGTGCTGCTGATCTCCTGCAGCCCATTTCTCTCTACATACAGCTCAGTGAAGGCTGCGTGGAATTTCTTAGGGTGGATTTCCTGAATCATGCCTGTGTAATATGTGCTGAAAGAGCTATGTGTAGTCTCATAAGCAACAGTTTAGTGAAGGCTTCAGAATTACAAATAAAGAAAATAACTTTCTAAATTACAATTACACATTCGTGCGACACTGTACCTAAATAAAATATATGTACATTTTTTTTTACCACAAATAGAGTTTTCTTTTGGTGGTATTTGACCACCTCTGCAGTTTTTATTTTTTTGTGCTATAAACAACAATTTTGAAAAAAATATATATTTTTTACTTTCTGCTATAAAACATACCCAATAAAAAAATGTAAAACAAAATGTAAAAAAAAAAAAAATGTCTTCATCAATTTAGGCCAATATGTATTCTGCTACATATTTTAGTTAAAAAATCTCAATAAGCGTATATTGATTGGTTTGCACAAAAGTTATAGTGTCTACAAAATATGGGATATTTTTATGGAATTTTTATAGATTTGTTTTTTTTTTTTTACTAGTAATGTCGGTGATCAGCGACTTATAGCAGGACTGTGACATTTTTGACCCTTTGTTGGGGACCAATGGCACTAAAATGCTAAAAATAAGTAATTGTACTAATGACACTGGCAGGGAAGGGGTTAACATCAGGGGTAAGCAAAGGGTTAAATGTGTCCCTTGGGGGGTGCTTACTAACTGTGTGGGGGATGCTTATACTGTAGGAATACAGAGATCAGTGTTCCTGCTTAGCATAAACACAAGATCTCTGTCTTCTCCTGTGACAGAATGGTGATCTGGCTTGTTTATATAGATAGACCGCCATTCTGTCTGCCTCGGGAACGATCCGTTGGTCCCGGCGGACATTGGGTCTGCCATACCAAATGATTGGCTCCTGCTGTGTCCAATCACAGCTGGAGCGGGTCGCCAGCAGCGTGCATGCGTGCCCTAGACCAGGAAGAAAAAAATCACGTACAGATACATGAATTCGCGCTAAAGGGCTGCCCTGCTGCAGTATATGTACATGGGGCAGACCTTAAGCAGTTAAAGGAAAATCTAGCTTTCACATCAGAATAAACTGTAGGTCTGTTTTAAAAAGAAACCAACAACACAGTTTGTTTTCCACTGCAGATTAACTGCCACCAGAAGCACTGATGTAAAAAATACAAGTAATTTGTTTGTTGTACAATTGTGTGATCAAGCTTCTCGTGGCAAGACAAAATCATTAGTATCCATATAGCACATGATTATATCTTGATTTGAAAATCAGTTGTTACTTGGGAAATGTTTTAAATATGAACCTATGTGCACAGGCCTTTAATCCCTATGGTGAATTTCTGGCCTCTGTTGTGCAGCTGCAGTTGTTGCCTTTGTATGGTTTCTCTAAGGCTAATCATTTTTATGCCGTCTATAGATCAAATAGTCTGAATCAGACTCCTTGAGTGGATGAAGCACAACATGGTACCCAGAGAGAGGAGGCTGCTGTGTAAGTTTAATCAGGAGATACTAGATTTGCACATGCAGCGATTCAAAACATTTAACACAGGGAATTGGAACACTATCACAACAAACGGCCCATTCAGATGACCAACTCAAATATACACTGTTTCAGCACAACTAATAAGTGGATGATGCATGATATGTAGCCATAGGAGGGGATTAACTTCAACACAGAGGATTCCAATACAGGAAAGGTGCAAACAAGGTAAGGTAAGGTTTTCATAATGGTAGGTTAAATTTTACAAGTAGGGTTACAGGAACGGTTACTTTGAAAGGGCTTTAGTGACTTAGAGCAGTGGTCATCAACTCTGTCCTCAGGGCCCACTAACAAGCCAGGTTTTATGTATTACCTTGGGGAGATGCAGACTAGAATACTGCAATCACTGAGCAGCAAATGATATCACCTGTGATGTATTTCAGTTATCTTACAAACCTGGCCTGTTAGTGGGCCCCGAGGACAGGGTTGATGACCACTGCCTTAGGCCCCTTTTCACACATGCGGACCATATGTCCGTATTTCATCCATCGGTTTGCGGATGAAATACGGACATACATGCATCCCTATGGGAAAATCCTGGTTGTCACCATGGTCAGCAGTTTTGACTGCAGCTGCACTGTAGTGAAATCTGGATGGTTGATGTGCACAACTGAATTTCTTTACCTCCGTTTTAGTAAGACCCCTTTCACATGGGTCAGATCTGGTTCTGGTTAGCAGAGGATCTGTCTGTTATTCCCTGGTCGGTTTACATGCAACTGCCCATAGAGCAGAACGGACATGGACATAGCTTGCTCAGATCTATGGGCAGTTGCATGTAAACGGACCAGCTGCCCGTTTACACTTGACTGCCTTTGAATCTGATCTGGCCAGCCGGAGGGGAATGGATCCCTTCTGTTTGTTTTTGCCTGAATGGATTGAAGGTAGCTGGATGTAAATGGACACAAGTCTGTTTACATCTGACTGTCCATAGAGGACAATGGAGGGATTGATCGGGTCCAGCTGAAAAACTGACAGGTGGACCAGATTGGATAACCTGTGCTACCATTTGTCTGCCATACAGACATGAGTACTTAACACTCCATAAAAGCCTATCTGTCAAGGTACACATAGACTTTTAGCAGAGTTTAGGAGCTGCCGCGTTTAGGTGCGCTTCAACCTCCCTCTCCTGAACGCGGAAGTATTACATTTAGGATATTAATGTTTTGCGTGACCGACATCGGGAAACCGCTGCAAAATCAAGACATGTTTTTGCTGCATTCTGCATTTTCTCATGGCCCCTGTAAATGTACTGTAGACTAGTGTACATGAAGCCTAAAGCTGGTTAAGATGACTGTTTATGCAGAATCAGAACAAACAGCAAAACCTTCTAATGCAGAATCTGGACCACCCACCACCTGACCAGCCAGCAGACCTTTAGAAAAAATGTATGTGTAGCTGTATATATAGTCCTGCTTTACGCTGTTCCCACTGGCGCAACACATATGTGTGGCAACATAACAGGTGGGCCTTAATGCCACCCACATACAGTCATTGCCAAAAATGTTGGCACCCCTGCATTCCTGTCAGATAATGCACCACTTCGCTCACAAATTTTCTACGATTACAAATGTTTAGGCATTCTCATGTTTTTTTTTTCTTTTGTTTGTATTGGTATGACACAAAAAAGTGGAGAAACAAAAAACCAGACTTGACACATTCCATGCAAAACCCAAAAAATGGACAGGACAAAATTCTTGGCACCCTCAATTTAATATCTGGTAGCACACCCCTTGGAAAAACTGAAATAATTAGCGTTTTGTAACCATCAATGAGTTTCTTACACCTCTCTACTGGAATTTTGGACCACTCTTTCACCAAGTGCTCCGGGTCTCTCAGACTGGAAGGGTTCCTCTTCCCAACTGCTATTTTGAGATCCCTCTACATGTGCTCTATGGCAGTGGTCTCCAAACTGCAGCCCCGGGGCTGGATCTGGCCCTTTGCTTGCCTTCATCCGGCCCTTGAGGTATTATTCCTGCCACTGACACCAACAATAAGGCATAATTCCTGCCACAGACATCAACAATGGGACACTATTCCTTCCACTGACACCAAGGATGGGGCATAACTCCTTCCACTGATAATAAAATCGGGGCACTATTCTTCCCAATTACAGCAACCATTCGTCCCCTCAATACCAATTGTTTACTCCCACTGGGCATAGTCCGGTCCCCATGAGGTCTGAGAAACCCAACTTCCTGACACTGGGCCCTGCATTGCACCTAGAATTCTTTGGTTTCAAAATAAATATAGTAGCTAATTGAGTACCAACATCCCTAAATTACATGAATCAATAAAACCCCTCAAGGTGGGAATTTAACAGTACTGAGTCATTTTAAGTGAGTAGAAAGTATGTGAATGATTTAGAAAAGTTAACACAATATAAAAAAGTTAATATATATTAAAATGATTGGAAAGAATTATTTACAATGTATTTAAGTTTAAATCACCAGAACAAAAATGAAGATGAACGCCCAATGCATTTCAAATATGTCTCCCTGCATTTTGACTAATATATACTTTTTGGAAGTTATTTTACATTGACTCCACCTGTGAATCTTATCTCTCCTGCCAGTTAAAGACCCTTCCTTCTCTGTATCCTTAGGTGGTTGGAATCGCCAGAACAAAAATGAAGATGATAAACATCCAACGTGTTTCAAAATGGTTATTCTTCTTCAGGCACGCACAGATATTAAACAAAGAAGATTGCCTTCTATAACAGAAAAATCATATTAGAACACCATATGTAATACCTACACATCTGTAATTACAACAATTTTCTGGATGAAGTGGTGCATAATCTGACAGAACTGCAGGGGTGCCAATATTTTTGGCTATGACTATATATATATATATGTGTTCATGGAATGCCACTGTTCTGTGCTGAGAGTGTGCTCACTGTGCACTCCCAGCACACAGACCAAGCTGTCACCGACAGAGCAACACAAAGGGCTTTTTACAACAAGGAGCAATGGAATGGAATTACAGCTAGACTTCACTGTCTAAATAAACATTGACTACTTTTAATCCTTATATTGCTAGCATTAGTAAATAGGTACAAAAGTATACAATATTTACTTGTTTTAAAGGGTAAGTTCCCCTTTACAGAAAAATGTGTAAGGTGAACTTACACAGGACCCTCTCCTCGCACCCCCCCTCCCCCCAGTCCCGTTGATCTGAATGGCGGTGATCATCCGCTCTGAACCCCCTGTATAGACGCCTCACGCCTCCGGTGCTTAGAATTTCTCGGAGCTTAATCTCCTAAATGTACCCTATAAGGGGGTAAGTTTAGGAGCATTCTAATTGGTTGATGCCATCACATGGGCGGCGCTGACCAATTAGAACCTACATAGCCCATCCTCTCAGTGGGGAAGAAGCAGAGAGAAAACTGAGAGGATGTCTAAGCCCCAGAGCCGTGGGGGCGGCTATACCGGGCTCAGAACAGGAGATCTCTGCCATTCAGGTCAGTGGGACTGGGGGGTCCTGTAAGTTCACCTTACAGATTTTTTTGTAAAGGTGAACTTACACTTTAAACTTTAATTTTTAATTTTTTTAGTTATTTACTGATTTAGGGGGAGGAGGAGGGTCTTTCTCAGCCAAGCATGCCCTTCTGCCTGCATACCTGAGCTAAAGGTGGAGGGATTCCAGAAAGTAAATGCTACCTGAATCATCTGCCCTTACTCATTATGGCCTCAACCAGAAATGCCAGGGTGTGTTTTTTGAAGTGATTTCACAACAAAATAAAGCATGAAGACATGGATGGATGGGGGAGTTTGCTTTGAATAGTAAAAATGAATTGAACAGCATTTTTGGTTTGTGGTACTCAGATGCAGTGTAGTTCCGCTTTAAACATGTGAAAGCCCAAGGCTCTATAACCTGGAGAAAAACATACATTATATTTATAAGTAAAACTATATATGCCCTAACCATAATATAATAATTAAAGAAAAATATATACAACATCACTAAACATTATTTAAAAAAAATGCATGCTGCATTGAAAAGAATCTGATTTATGTAAGGTTCACGTGTGTGATTCCTCAGTGTTTGTTACAGTACACGATGTACTCTAGCAATAGAACAGTCGGCACAGGAAGTTGTAGGCTATGGTGGGAAATAACACTGCACAATACATGGAGTCATCACAGAATGTTTCCAGCATACATAAGATCATTTCACTCCACGCTGGGTTACTCTATGCTGGACTCATCAAATCAGAAGTGATTTAAGACACGCGTGAATCAGCCTTATGACATTTAGAGAAAATTCTTATGAGATGGAGCAACGCAGTTTAATAAAAATACACTCCTAAAGGAACTGTAAGAAAAAAAATACCATAGCAGCAGAACTGCACTCAGGCTAATAGCATCCTCAAACGTAGATAATATCAGGTTGCACATGTTTTTTCTTTTTGTCTGTGAGCTGCAGCCATATGCAGACAATGAAGATTACAAATTACATCTGAGGATGCTTTTAATCAACGAATTTCACTGACTCAGGCAAATGCTAGTTTGTGTCCAGAACACAATGAAGGAGACAGTTGTCACAGACAGGCCTCATTTCCTGCTAAAGGCCTAAAACTTTATCAAATGGTATTTTCTCTTCCTAATGTAGTAAGCTTTAAAAGGGGGGACCGTGGATACCACTGCAAGATCTATGAATAGCCTACATCATGGTATAGGTGAGTGATGGCGAACCTTGGCACCCCAGATGTTTTGGGACTACATTTCCCATGATGCTCAAATACACTGTAGAGTGCATGAGCATCATGGGAAATGTAGTTCCAAAACATCTGGGGTGCCAAGGTTCACCATCACTGGTATAGGTGGTGTTCCTGGAACCAGCAATAATTTATAGCAAAAGGAAATTATATGAACTGGGTGAGAGTCCACATCAGAAAAAAGGGGCTGCAATAAGGAACAAACTGTGGCATGGGATACAACTATATTTTATTAAACAACATAAATAACAAATATGTAGAAATGCACAAAAAAACCTTGACCTTACACTAATAAAAGCACCATTGGCAACGTGAAGATCAAGGTCCTCTCGTAGGCCTCGTTTACACGAGCAGTGCCCTCTAAAGAGCAATCCGCAATGAATCGCTTTTCAGAGGACATTTGATAGGTGGCAGGGAACCCCTATGTCACCCCAGGTAGGCCTGGTAAATGCTGCAAGTCTCACACAAGGTGTCTGAATAGTATCTGGGGGTCAGGCCTGGGTCCCACTAAACAACAATATACAGTAGTCTATGGTGTTATCAGAAACCTCTTTCACACAAAACTTTTTATGAAAATGGTGTTTGTATTGCAGTATTCATTACTGAGTAACTACAGATAATCTACCTTGAGTTGTAAAAAAACTGTCATGAAAGGAACATGTCACTATTGATCTCCCTCTGCGAATGCTGATTATCTGAAAATTGAACGGACTGTTTGATTTCAAAACGAATAAAAGAAAGGAGTAATTATCTGCATAGAGAGTGAGGATGACAGCCAGGTAACTAACATTTTCAGAAATAGAAGGCCCCATGCTTTTTTAACGACAGGTCATTGCTGACCTCTCTCTCGCTCAGAAAACTCTAGTTATCTGACTGTCATACTGACCCTGCAACTTCAGTGACCCAGGACAATTTTGCAGATCAGATCTCAGTTAACTGAATGCGTGTTCTGAGTCAGTGGTTCAGAAAGCTAAATACAACCAAGTTGTCAGCAGATGGTCAGTAACAGCAGACTCCATATTTTTCCCATAACTACATAAAAAAAAAAAAAAAAAAAAAAATACTTGAATAATGACTGAACTTGTCCCAGACAATGAAATGTGTATGTACATGTGTGTGCATTGCGTGGTGGTACAGTATGTTGTTACAATGCATCGTGCTATTTGTTTGGGGTTTTTTTTAGTGCTTGTTCACAATACGTCCTTTAAAGTGCATTTTTCTGCACACCACCACACATGTATATTGTGAACAGGGCAAACAGAAAACAACTGTCATGCAGATAAATGCAGCTCAATGGACAACGTGTGAACAAGCCCTTAAAAGACTGTAATACTTTCAACACTGATGTCAGAGACTTTGCCTGATCCCTCTGATTTCACTATTGGTTCATGACTGTGATGGGCAGCCTTGCTCACTTGTATTAAGGTGATGGTAAACACAATTTTTCATCTTTTACCTACAGGTAAGCCATGTAATATCTGTAGGTACTGTAAATATCTCTTAAACTTGCACTTTTTAGGAGATATTCAGCTGGTGACATCACCGGTGTATGCGCTCTGAAGGTCCGGCATACTGCGCCAGACCTTCAGGACCCATGCTGTAAACAGCGACTCCCGCGACCATGCAATGTTATTGTGCCCCTGGCCACTTATGTAGCCGGAGGCCAGGAACCCGGAAGACCGAGTGAAGATGGAAGCCCTCTCAGCGGTGACAGTGCGACGCTGGAGGGCTTTGTTTGAAGGCAAGTCTCTCATAATGTGCTAGTATGCAATACGTTATGAAATTACCTTGCAGGGATTTTTTTTTACTTTAACTGCTGTTTACTACCGCTTTAAGATGAGGAAATCAAGATGGGGGGGAGGGGGGTAGCAAAGTACCACTGTTCAAGCTGAAGTCAATCTTTGCATAATAAATTGTCTCAGGATTTAGAGGAATAGTCTTAGGCCACACATAAAATACACCAACAATAGGAATAGCTGATGAAAGGAAAAAAGCCAAGCAGATCTTTACCACTTCGTGCCGGGAGGGCGTCCAGGAACGTCCTTGACTTTGCGGGGCTATATCTGAATGACGCCTGTAGCTACAGACATCATTCAGATATCAGCTTTTTCAGCCAGCAATTCCCTACACCATAAGAATTATCATAGCAGCTGCTCCACAGCTTGATCATTTTTACAGGCGGCGGGACGTCCCTCCCTCCCACTGCCCTTCAGTGCTTCTACCGATTCACTGCTTCCATCGGTGAGCTGGAGAACTGATCAGCCGGCCCCGGATGGTAATCATAGAGATTTCCAACAGACCAGATTATCGCCGAGGTCTCTATGATCAGTCGGAGGCCGGGCGCGATGTTATGATGTCACGCCCGGCCTCTGCATTAAATTATTATTTTTTTATTATTTTAGGCTTCCCAGCCTAGAGGTGAGATATGGGGTCTTATTGACCCCATATCTCACTGTAAAAAGGACCATATTCCTATTACAAGGGATGTTTTTTATTTTATTTTTAAATGTCAAATAAAAAAAATAAAAGTCAAATTAGCAATAAAATTTTCTTTTTTAAAGTGCCCCTATACCCATGAGCTCACGCGCAGAAGTGAACGCATGTGAGATATCACCACGAACGTTAGAGCAAGAGAAATAATTCCAGCTCAAGACCTCCTCTGTAACTCAAAATATGTAACCTGTAAAAAATTTTAAACATCGCCTATGGGGATTTTTAAGTACCAAAGTTTGGCGCCATTCCACGAGCGCGTGCAATTTTGAAGCGCAACATGTTAGGTATCTATTTACTCGGCATAACATCATATTTCATATTAGGCAAAAAAATTGGGTTAACTTTAATGTTTTTTTTGTTTTTTTTTTAAAAGCATGAACCTGTTTTTTTTTCCAAAAACAAAATTGCTGTGCAGATACAGTGCAAGATAAAAAGTTGCAATGACCGACATTGTATTCTCTAGGGTCTTTGCTAAAAAAATATATAATGTTTGGGGTTTCTATGTAATTTTTTAGCAAAAAAATTATTAATTTTACATGCAGGTGAGAAACGTCAGAATTGGCCTGGGTGCGAAGTGGTTAATGAACACTGAAACAGATAAAGTACCTATCTGAGTAATAAAACTTCAATCTTTTTCTGTAATATTTATTTTAAAAGTAAAAAAAAAGGCAAAATAAAACCAGTGCAATATTTCACACTGTTTTTGATAAACTAAGGCATCTGTATATGGTTGGATGGATGTAGTAGCAATTCTCAATCGATTCTCAAGGTGCTCATCAGATATTTTGGTTTTAATTTTGCCCTTCGTGTGCTTTATCCTTGAAAATAGTTGCTCACAAATATAGGTGCTCCCGAACACTGATGACATGAATAAGGCGTGATTGTAAAGAGTAGGAGATTTTCTTTGGGAAGATAAAATTTATAAAAGTCCAGTAAAAAGACACTGTCAAACTTTTCTTCGGCTGAAAGTGTTCGTTAAGTGTAAATGCATTTTTACAAAACTTTCCCCAAAAAGAATGCACATTTTAAAGTTTAAGATTTTGTGCTGGGCTGCATTCATAGCTGTTTTGGGCAGCAGGTTGGACATTCCTGCTTTTTAGTAAACCTATACAGGTACCTGGAGGTGTTTGCATGTTATTCAAGCCTTGACCTAAAGCAATTGCCAAAAACAGTAATGGTACACTTTCAGTGTAGAACTCAAACATTTTTATGTTATAGAAACCAGTAAGCTTCTATATTCTGCACTTGAATACTGACAGCTGTACAGAAACCAGTTACTAAGGGCAACATTTCCTTTAGTACTTGCACACATAGGCCCATTGATTCCAGCCATGAGATGGGCTTTCTAAGACATATGGTAGCATCCACTGAGCATCTGATAAACAAACTCCTGCATAAATTGATACAATTCACCATCTGCTACATTGTATTGTTATTTTTTTAAGCTTTAGCTCAACTGTCACTTAAAAAGCAAATGTTTAGTAACTAGTAGATAGCAAAACACCTATTCCCATATAAACTAGATTCCTTTATTTAGCAGGCATTTCAAAGTGGCAGTCAGCCAGCAGTCAGTAAAATCTGAAAGCCATCTGAAACTTTAGAAGTCATTGCGCATATGCTTAGAATAATGAAATTAATTGAAGAAAGTTTTCTGCCATTACTACACTTGGGGTTTTGGCAATAGCCAGCTATAAATATGCAAAATATATATTCCAGAGCTTTTTATTTCTAGATTGCCCAGCATGAAAATTAAAACATTCCACAGAGTTTTGTTATCAGAAAATGGGCAGTATTTCTGACAGTGTCCTGCTTCTGTGGGTTCTGGACTTTTGCATACAATGCACTCACATGAAACAGTAGTCCCACCCCCATCCACTTCCTGTCCTCATCTTAAAACGTGACTCGAGCTGCTGACAGCTGATCTGCAATCTTCTATGCAGGTGCAAAATATTATCTTGTGCATAAGTGACAAACTCAACAAATCCCAGGGTACAGGCAAGCTAAAAAAAATTACAGCTGGTACCTTTATGTGCATTTTCTACAGCTGTTCAAGTGCATGTTCCCTGGTTCATAGATTGGAGCAACTGGCTCATGAATTCTAAATGAACTCGTCTGCCCCATGAGATATCACAACAAAATCAGGGTTCTTGTGATTTTAATGACGAGAAGATATCCTCTTAAAGGGGAACAAAACTCTCTCAATCAACATTAAAGTAGTTGAATGAGAACCTTTACAGACCACTTTTCGCTACAGGTGAGCCAATAAGGGTTACCTGTAGCTAGTCAGGATATCTCCTAAACCTGCACGGTTTAGGAGATATCTCCCTGTATGTGCCAATGTCATCGGCACATGCGCACTGACAAACACTGAAGCAATGACACATATGTGCCGTTGCTTCAGTGAGTGTGCCGTTACAGCACATATGCGCGGGAGTGACATCATTGTGGCTCTGGCCAATCACAGCGGCGGAGCTGCTATACCCAAAAGTAACTCCGGGGAGAAATGTCGCAGGCCGGTGCTGTGCATGGGCACTGCAGCGAGGGCTTTGATCTCAGGTGAGTATTACATAATGAGCTGCTATGCTATGCATACTAGCTCATTATGCCTTTGTCTTGCAGGTGTTAGTTTTTTTTTTTTTTAACCACTTCGTGCCCAGGCCAATTCTGACATTTCTCTCCTACATGTAAAATTCCAAATTTTTTTGCAAGAAAATTACATAGAACCCCAAAACATTATATACGTTTTTTTAGCAAAGACCCTAGAGAATACAAAGGCGCTTGTTGCAACTTTTTATCTCGCACGGTATTTGCACAGCAATTTTTCGAACATGTTTTTTTCAGAAAAAAAACTGTTTCATGCTTAAAAAAAAAAAACAGTAAAGTTAGCACAATTTTTTTGCATAATGTGAAAGAGGAGGATACGCCGAGTAAATAGATACCCAACATGTCACGCTTCAAAATTGCACGCGCCCGTGGAATGACGCCAAACTTTGGCATTTAAAAAACATTTAAAAATGTTTTGCGTTACAGAGGAGGTCTAGAGCTAGAATTATTGCTCTCGCTCTAACATTCGCGGCGATACCTCACATGTGTGGTTTGAACACCGTTTTCATATGTGGGCGGGACTTACGTATGCGTTCGCTTCTGTGTACGAGCTCACGGGGACAGGGGCGCTTTACAAAAACGATCCTGGCGTCCTAGCCAGATCGGCGCCGCTAATTTGAATACAGAGGCCGGGCGTGATGTCATAACATCGCGCCCGGCCTCTGAACGATCATAGAGACTCTGGGGACGATCTGGTCCGCCGGAAATCTCTATGGTAACTTGCTGGGGCCGGCGGATCCTGTGACCGTCTCACGGATGGAAACGGTGATTCGGTACAAGCACCGGAGGGCGGCGGGAGGGGGGCGTCCCCTCCCGCCACCCATAAGAACGATCAAGCGGTGGAACAGCCGCTATGATCATTCTTATGGTGCAGGGAATCGCCGGCTGAAAACGGCAATATCTGAATGATGTCTGTGGCCTCAGGCATCATTCAGATATAACCACCGAAAGCCCATGACGTCAATAGACATAGTATGGGTGCCAAGTGGTTAATGGATTTACAACCACTTTAAAGTGGTTTTTAGCCCTTATATACAGTGCATCCAGAAAGTATTCACAGCGCTTCACTTTTTCCACATTTTGTTATGTTACAGCCTTATTCCAAAATGGATTAAATTCCTTTTTTCATCAAAATTCTACAAACAATACCCCATACTGACAATGTGAAAAAGTTTGTTTGAAATCTTTGCAAATTTATTAAAAATTTAAAAAGAAAATAAATCCCCTGTACATACATACAGTATCTCACAAAAGTGAGTTCATCCCTCACATTTTTGTAAATATTTTATTATATCTTTTAATGTGACATCACTGAAGAAATGACACTTTGCTACAATGTAAAGTAGTGAGTGTACAGCTTATATAACAGTGTAAATTTGCTGCCCCCTCAAAATAACTCAACACACAGCCATTAATGTCTAAACCGCTGGCAACAAAAGTGAGTACACCCCTAAGTGAAAATGTCCAAATTGGGCCCAATTAGCCGTTTTCCTTCACTGATGTCATGTGACTTGTTAGTGTTACAAGGTCTCAGGTGTGAAAGGGTAGCAGGTGTGTTAAATTTGGTGTTATCGCTCTCGCTCTCTCATACTGGTCACTGAAAGTTCAACATGGCACCTCATGGTAAAGAACTCTCTGAGGATCTGAAAAAAAGAATTGTTGCTCTACATAAAGATGGCCTAGGCCAGGGGTGCTCAACCTGTGGCTCTCCAGCTGTTGCGGAACTACAAGTCCCATGAGGCATGGCAAGGCTGAAAAGTACAAGCATGACTCCCAAAAGCAGAGGCATGATGGGACTTGTAGTTTCACAACAGCGGAGAGCCACAGGTTGAGCACCCCTGGCCTACGCTATAAGAAGACCCTGAAACTGAGCTGCAGCATGGTGGCCAAGACCATACAGTGGTTTAACAGGACAGGTTCCACTCAGAACAGGCCTCGTCATGGTCGATCAAAGAAGTTGAGTTCACATGCCCAGCATCGCAGCCGGAGGTTGTCTTTGGGAAATAGATGTATGAGTGCTACCAGCATTGCTGCAGAGGTTAAAGGGGCTGGGGGGGTCAGACCATACTTCACATACTGCATCAAATTGGTCTACATGGCTGTTGTCCCAGAAGGAAGCCTCCTCTAAAGATGATGCACAAAGAAGCCCACAAACAGTCTGCTGAAGACAAGCAGCCTAAGGACATGGATCACTGCACTGGAACCATGTCCTGTGGTTCGATGAGACCAAGATAAGAGTATTTGGTTCAGATGGTGTTCAGCGTGTGTGGTGGCAAACAGGTGAGGAGTACAAAGACAAGTGTGTCTTGCCTACAGTCAAGCATGATGGGGGGAGTGTCATGGTCTGGGGCTGCATGAGTGCTGCCGCCACTGGGGAGCTACAGTTCATTGAGGGAACCATGAATGCCAACGTGTACTGTGACATACTGAAGCAGAGCATGATCCTCTCCCTTCAGAGACTGGGCCACAGGGCAGTATTTCAACATAACGACCCCAAACACACATCCAAGAGGATCACTGCCTTGCTAAAGAAGCAGAGGGTAAAGGTGATGGACTGGCCAAGCATGTCTCTAGACCTAAACCCTATTGAGCATCTGTGAGGCATCCTCAAAGGGAAGGTGGAGGAGCACAAGGTCTCTAACATCCACCAGCTCTGTGATGTTGTCATGGAGGAGTGGAAGAGGACTTCAGTGGCAACCTGTGAAGATCTGGTGAACTCCATGCCCAAGAGGGTTAAGGCAGTGCTGGAAAATAATGGTGGGCACACAAAATATTGACACTTTGGGCCCAATTTGGAAATTTTCACTTTTGTTGCCAGTGGTTTAGACATTATTGTCTGTGTTGAGTTATTTTGAGGCAACGGCAAATTTACACTGTTATACAAGCTGTACACTCACTACTTTACATTGTAGAAAAGTGTCAGTTCTTCAGTGTAGTCACATGAAAATATATAATAAAATATTTACAAAAATGTGAGGGGTATACTCACTTTTGTGAGATACTGTAAGTATTCACATCCTTTGCTCAATACTTTGTTGAAGCATCTTTGGCACTAATTACAGCCTCAGGTATTTTTGAGTATGATGCTACAGGTTTGGCACACCTATTTTTGGGCAGTTTCTCACAATCTTCTTTGCAGGACCTCTCAAGCTCCATCAGGTTGGATAGGGTGCGTCGGTGCACAGCCATTTTCAGATCTCCCAAGAGATGTTCAATTGGCTTCAAGTTTGGGCTCTGGCTGGGCCACTCAAGGACATTTACAGAGTTGTCCTGTAGCCACTCTTTTGTTATCTTGGCTGTGTGCTTAGGGTTGTTGTCCTGTTGGAAGATGAACCTTCACCCCAGTCTGAGGTCCAGAGCACTCTGGGGCAGGTTTTTTTATCAAGGATGTCTCTTTACATGGCTGCATTCATCTTTCCCTTGATCCTGACTAGTCTCCCAGTTCCTGCTGCTGAAAAACATCCCCACCTCCATACTTCACTGTAGGGATGGTACTTGCCAGGTGATGAGCAGTGTCTGGTTTCCTCCAGACAAAACACTTGCAATGCAGGCCAAAGAGTTCAATCTTTGTTTCATAAGACCAGAGAATTTTGTGTCTCATGGTCTGAGAGTTCTTTGGGTGCCTTTTGGCAAACTCCAGGCAGGCTGTTATGTGTCTTTTACTGAGGAGTGGGTTCTATCTGGGCACTCTACCATACAGGCCTGATTGGTGGAATGCTGCAGAGATGGTTGTTATTTTGGAAGGTTCTCCTCTCTCCATAGAGAAATGCTGGAGCTCTGTCAGAGTGACCATCGAGTTCTTGGTCACCTCCTTGACCGAGGCCCTTTTCCCTCGATCACTAAGTTCGAGGGAAGAGTCCTTGGTGGTTCCAAACGTCTTCCATTTAGGGATGATGGAGGCCACTGTGCTCATTGGGACCTTCAATGCTGCAGAAATGTTTTTGTACCATTCCCCAGATCTGTGGCTCAATACAATTCTGTCTTGGAAGTCTACAGACAATTCCTTGAACTTCAGAGCTTGGTTTGTGCTCTAACATGCACTATTATCTGTAGGACCTTATGTAGACAGTGGTGTGTCTTTCCAAATCATGTCTAATCAACTGAATTTACCACAGGTGGACTCCAATAAAGTTATAGAAACATCTCAAGGATGATCAGTGGAAACAGGATGCACCTGAGCTCAATTTTGAGTGTCATGGCGAAGGCTGTGAATACTTATATGCATGCAATTTTTTCGTTTTTTATTTTTAATAAATTTGCACATATTTCAAACAAACTTGTATGTGGTATTGTTTGTAGAATTTTAAGGAAAATAATCAATTTAATTCATTTTGGAATAAGGCTGTAACATAACAAAATGTGGAAAAAGTTAAGCGCTGTGAATACTTTTTGGATTGCACTGTATATGCAGTGAAGGGACTATCTTCAGGTGCTACACAGAGATGAAACAAATCATCCTACAAAAGTTGTACCTGTTTATCTACTGTATTCTCTTCACTACATCTGTTTAAAGTCCTGTCTGACAGTTCAGAAAAAAGAGGGTGGAGAGCTGAAGTTACACTCTGCATAGCTAATGCGAGGAAAGCACTGAGAGTTGATTGGAAGGAAGGGACACACCCCCTTCACACAGGAACAGAGCTGAGGCTGTCAATCAGCTGGAGGTCCCTCCCCTGTCATAATTTTTCTCTCGGTGTCAAGAAAAATTGTCAGAAGTGATTCATGTTGATAGCAGAGGAACAAAGCAGCACACAGAAATGTACACAATATAGAGGGATATTCTTTGTCCATGTTTCCTGTTTGAGGTTTACAACCACTTTAACTATTTTTAATCCTTTTGCTGCTAGTCTTAGTAAACAGATGGAAAGGAATAACAAATAATTTTTATACTGGAGTATTCTTGGGCATTTCTTCTTGCATCTGGGGGAGGGGAGGAGGGGCTTTTCTCAGCTAAGCACACCCTCCTCCCTGCATGCCTGAGCCAAGGGCAGATGTATTCTAGTAAGTAAATGCTACATGAATCATCTGCCCTTACTCAAGATCACTGCCGCTAAAAATGCTAGAGGGTGTTTTTCAAAGTGATTTTCCAACAAAATTAAACATGGAGTCATGGACAGATGGCTGAGTTTGCACTGAATATTAAAAATGTATTGAATAGCATTTTTGGTTTTTGCTGCTCAGATACAGTTTAGTTCCGCTTAAAAGAGTTAATCCACTCATAAGAGATATCTCAGGTACAAATAGAGTCTTCTGAAATAAATTACTCCCTATCTTCTTATAGCTACTGAGGACCCCAGTGGTGACATTTGACTTTCCTCATTCCTTTCTCTTCCTTTTAGGTGCAGCGGAGGACAGGTGCATTGAAAAAGACCTGCTTGCCACATCCTTGATGTGATTTCCACAAATACATGTGTTACCCAGACTTCAATGGTAACAAGTGTAAAAGGTGTCCACAACACACAACACCAAAGATGTACAGATGTGATCTAAACTCTAGTTCTCTGCTCCTTCAGCTGTTCCCACTTCTCTTTTTTCATTTTATTTTACATACAGAATCCAGCTGAGAAAATAGGATAGGATCCGCTCATGGTAAGTGCACAGACCTGGGAATTCAAGCACAGTGATTTTGCTCCGAAAACCCAAGGGATCTAAAAAACTATTAAGCAATTTAGCTACCCAGCTATTAAAAACTAATGTGAGTTTTGAAGTTCCAAAAAATCTTGAGGATCTCCATTTGCCTTCTTTGGTTAAAATACTGACTGACACTAACAATGATAGAAACAACAACAGATATAAGAAAAGGGCCTATATTTACTGAAGAAATGTCACAAAAACTTGAGCTTGCCTCTATTTAGGCCTGCTGGCTATAAATCATAATGAACTAAAATCCTATCCTTAACAGCAATTCTTTTATCAAGCTGTTATAATTTCTGATATTAATTAGCAGTTGTTGAGAGAAGGCCACAGGCAGCAGCCATTTTGCTTGGCTTTACACCAAAGACAATATGCCTAAGCTTGTTAACGGAACAGCAACACTGTTCATCAAACTGCTGGCCTTGCTTAATTTAAACATGCTGCAAGTAAAGAAATCAGCACCACTGCAATTCACTGCTTCCTGTGCCACAATTCCTGCACACAGATTAAAACAAATACTACATGCTCATGACAACCTTCTTCCTCTGATCCAAACTTCATATCACTAAAGCACCAAGAGCAAAGTGGGCCACTACAATATATGACATCCAACTCATGGCTGAAGTCAACCAGTTCGCTGATATCATACACAAACAGTAATGACAAATAATTCAATGAGTTAGAGTAGTAATACTTTTTTTTTTTTAAAAAATTTCCACTTACAATTGCAACAAAACAAAATAAATTGCTCCAGAAAATATCCTGAAATACTTACATTTTAAAGTTATTTCAGGTGCAGCTTTGGGTCTCGATGTGCCGCTTCCCTGAACTTCCAGTCCCATCGTTTCCTTAAGAGTTCACTTCCTTGGGACTACATGTCCCTTGATTCAAGCACCATGACACATGCACAGCCCTTGTAAGCTGCTTTCAAACAAAGGCGCAGAGGCAGGCCTTAGTCCTTCTATTGCTTACAGCCTGCCTGTTGGTGCAGGTTGATATTTACATCAGTAAATAGTTCTCTTTCCATTGGCTTGCATGGAAGTGTAGATCCAGCAGGGCTCCATAGGACCCTGCAAGTAAAGGAGCCAACTGTACAAAGAAAATTAGGACCAGCCATTGGGTGTAAGGCTGAAAAGTGACTATATAGATGCAGAAATATAAGAAGAAACTGCATACAATTTGAGTCCACACATCATTATCTTTAATAATATATATATATAAAAAAAGGGTTTGATATCATTTTAAAGAATAGTGTTAGACTACTGCACAAACTACAACCACTCAACTACTAAGGCTGTCAATAAAGTAAAAAAAGGCAATTCTTTAGAATTGTATAGAATCTATTGCAGAAAGATGCAGCAGGCTTTTCAAAGCACATTTAGAAAGGCCTCTTGTTTCTATGTGAGTAACTTCTCCAAGAGCACACTTTGGAGCACATTAATAAAACAGTGAATCCTACATTCAGTGAACATTCACTAAGGGTGAATCTTCGAGGCACATATATGCAATTTAAAAGACAGTGATTGGTTCATCACCATTAAATGTTTTGTGTAAATCACATTGATTGCTTTATACCAATGGCCCCTAGGTGATTGAGGATCATTCAGAAACAAGCAAACCAAAACCAGAGGGATCTGGCAATACAAGCATCAAAAATACACTGAGATACCAGTAAAACTATGTTCAAGCTTACTTAACATGGAGTGGAAAAAGCGATGAATCTGAGCTGCACACTATCGGATTTTAGCCTTTATCGGTTTAACGCAATCAGAACAATGAACGATGATTGCTGTTTGGCTGTTACAAGTTACTGCGCTTTGCACATTGCCTAGCAATGTTTTCATAAACTTGGAAGCATCTAAGTTGCTGACTTTGTCGGCTTTCGATGGTTATAACTATTAAACTATTCCTCCCCATGAAGACAAATCTGTGCTCTTGCAAATCAAAGAGAATGGAAGACAATTGAAGCAAAATCTAATGCAAACAAGCAGCTGGGGTCCAAATCCCCCCAGAATGCTGCAGTGCTTGCTCTTTTTTTTTTTTTTCCGAGCTCCATATTTAAACAGTGCGTGTTGTGTGACAAGAATTAAGTCCGTGCTGGGATGAGATGACAACACATATCAGATTATTAGACCTTAGCCAATAAGATTTATAGAGCAATGATAAAAATGAAGCAATGAACCGAATGATAATGTGTTGTGATAAATCACTCCCTTAAAGTACAGTTTATGAAGCAGTTTCATAAACTGGATAAGATAATGAAACAGCTGATGTATAAACTGGATAATTAGTACAAAGGCAAAAAAGGGAATGAAACAAAAAGGAAGAAATAACTATATTATTTGTAAACATGCACAGCTGAGTGAACATCATCATACTGGGTTGCAGAAAGTACTTAAGCTTGTTGCATCATCCATGCAGCTCTCTGTATAATGCACAATCCACATATTTAGGTACTATAACCTTCAATCGAATGACCAGATTAAAAGCACACACAGGCCAAGTGTGTGTATGTGCTTTTCAATCAGTAAATAGAGCTGAACTTATGCTAAAGGTTCCAATTTTTCATACGTCGATCTGATACATTATCCCCACATGGTAAAAACAGATCTTTAAACTCTTTTAAATCTAACAAAGATCAAATTTAATTCACTTTCTCAAAGTCTTGCCGTGTTTAACAAGCTAATAAACTACAAGTCTTATAATAAAAATCAAAATGCTTCATTGTTAAACTGACATTGCTATCTAGGATAATTAAGTTATAACTTATGATTAACTTAAATATGTTGTCTGGTTTTAAAAACTTCTCACTGCACCAGTTGTTGAAATAATCCAAATATATATACAAGTGCTAAAAATAAACCAAAGGTTGATGATAATCTTTATAAACATCTCAAGGTTTAAAGTATTAATATAGTTATTTTCGATGCAGTGAATATCACTGCAGCTGTTCTTTAAAGGCTCTTAAAGCACAACACAAACACACAGATTGGTCCTAGCAGTGCATTGTTGCAGTAAAGAGAAAAAAAAAATCTGCATCCTTGTAAACGAACTGTAGTCAACAGCTTGCCTCTTTTACTCTAATTAAAGGTCTAACAGCCTTTAGGTATGAGGCAGTGAAAAGGTTTTGCTTTTCTAAAAGAAAAGTATCTGATTTCTGATTCTGTACAGTGATTAAACATCTTTGTGTGTTTCTGCACGAGTAAAAGGGGTGATTTGATTCCCTCCCCCTCCAAAAATGGCATCAAAGCAATCAAAATGGTAATGTTCAGCATGAATGGGGCCCCATCCCCCATCTCAAACTCTGCAGACTTTTCTCCATGTTAGGAAGAAACCAACACCCCTTTCTCACAAAATGGAAGCTTCCACTACCAAACTGAGAGTGCTGACAAACCCTCATTAACATGACAAGGCTTCCAAACTCGAGCAGAAGTAACAGCAGAACATTAAATCACCGACCTGGGGCAATGGCTTGGACAAGGAAAGGACAAGGGGGGTGGTTTGGGGTCGGCGGATGATAAAGGAGCTGTTCCAAGTTTGGTGCTGAAAAGCTGCTGCATTCCTAAGGAAGGGCGATCGATTCATTGAAAGGGGGGGAGGAGAGAAACGCAAACTGCTCACATTCACCCTGGGGCTTCACAAAACAGCACACAGACCCCTAAAACGAGCCAGCGGCAAGGCACATAACATGCACAAGCTCCAGTGTGAAAGTTCTGCGCATTTCACTACACTGGGGGAAGGAGGAAGAAGGCTTTCAATGGCATCTGTCCATGGTACTGAAAGGAGCACAACCACATACCATACACACATACTGCCTCCCCCCTCTCTTCCATTTCCGGCAAAGCTAAGGAAGAAAGAGGATGGGGGGGGGGGGGGTCTCGCTGCACTTCTGGCAAGCAAAGAGTTAACTTTGTGGTGCCAAGAAAGAAGAAGAGAGTGAAAGTGTCTCAATAAAGCCAGAGGAGAAAGTGTTCAATGGATTGCCTGCTGCAGCAATCTGCAACAAAGAACACTCCAACATCCATCTGCTGTAGCCCTCGTCATATAAACATCCCCCCAGCCCCTACTGCACGTCAAGATCAAAAAGTCACTCCGTGAGTGTTTTTTTTTTTTTCTTTTTTAAACCTTCATAAACAAGACCATCCGTTCAAAATGGATGCCTTGGGGAAAAAAAAGAAGAGGGGAAGAAAATCCATGTATCTACAACTCACAAGTGTGTGTGTATGTGTGTGTGTGTGTGATCTGCTGAGCCATGGAGGAGAATGCTGAGAATGCTGCACACTGAGCAACCTTGATTGCCTATGGAAAAATGACACACTTTAACAGGGTGTTTACAAAGTATGGCGTATAGAGAGGAAGGGAAAAAAAAAACACAAACAAGTGTACAAGATATTTCTGATGTCTCATCACGAGATGTATCATTATTTATCTTGTAGAGACAACTTCTGCTGGAGCGTTCAAGGATACATTGAAGCAAAAAAAAAAAAATCACTTAAAAGTATTCTGTAGCGACAAACGCAGGACTAGGAGAAATGAAAGGCAGAAGTCAACATACTGTGCAAAAGAATGTTCATGTGATTTTTTTCTTGTGTTACACAGGAAGGGGGCAAAGTAATTATTAAAGCTCAATGGCTATTCCCTGACACCTTTTATTTTAAAGATGAAAAAAATAACACAAGTCTGCGCCTTCACATGGGAATGATCTCTTTAAAAAAAAAAAAAGCGATGGCAGCCGATAAAGTTTGTCATCCTCCCACTGTACAGCTGTACTCCACCACAAACAACAAATCCGAAGGACATGAAAATAGCTTGCAAAAATGTTTTTAAAAAAATCTGCAATTACCTGTGGCTCTTGCTTCATCCGTGCAACTAGTTTCTAAGGAAGAAAGAAAATTAAATCTAAGATGCCTTAAAAAAAAAAAAAAAAGAAAGAAAAAAAAAACTACAAATAAAAAAATAACTAAGTCTATCTAGATAGAAGAGTGTCAGAGTAGGAGGAATGGGAAAGTGTTTCAAGTTTGATGGAAATGGGGAGGAACAAAGAGGCAAGTAAACACACACAGTGCGTGTGTGAGGCAGTTTCCCCCAAGCCAGCTCATAAATATTCAGGTCTCGTCCTAATCTCCACGCAGCAGCACCGCAATATTACTTCCAAATCCTTGTTGCTTGCTCCAGCAAAAGACAAGGGAGGGAGGGGGCGGGGAGAGGAGGGAGGGGAGGAAGAAGTAGTGAGAGAGAGAGAGATGGAGAGGGGGGAGAAAAAAAAGGGAGGGGGGTGAAGAGTGGGGAGAAAGGGGGGGGGGAGGAACAAGAGGAAGAGTAGGGAGAAGGAGGGGGTGAGTGCCAAGAAGAGGAAGAGTGGAGAGGGGGCAAAGGAAGGGGATGAGTAAGGACAGGAGAGTAAGAAAGGGGGAGAAAGTAGATGGCATAGTAGTGAAAGGTGTATGAAGGGAAAAAGTAGATTACGCCAGGGATAAAGGGAAAAAGTAGACTACACCAGGGACACTGGGACTTTGCGTATGAAGTTGTCAGAGGAAAACAGCATGGAAATGAGGCATGGCAGACGAAAGGAGAGTAAACAACATCAAGTAAAGTGATGAAATGATGAAGAGTGGAACAAGTGAACAGGCTGAAGTACGCTGCCGATCTACTGAACGCCGACGTGAAATGGCAGCAGAAAGCAATCACATCTGGGGAGAGACCATTGAGGAAGGAGATAGAGGAGTAAACACAAAACTTAAAGCGATGAAGGAAAAAAAGAAAGAAAATAGGGAGTTCTGAGTACTGGAAGTGCTAAGCAGGCAACAAAGTGTATATGGATACTGAAACACGTTGTTAATAAAAAAAAGGGCCCCTACAGTGAGGCCAGCCAAGCACTGAACATGATGGGGGGGAATAACACTGAACAGTCAACAATAGTAAAGTGAAGGTTATAGTTCTTAATGGAAACAAGGTTAGGATGAAAAGAAAAAAAATACAAAGTATTACAAAGAGAAGATTGTGAAGGGAAGAGCACAAGCTATGGAACGGGTGCAAAAAAATAGATATATTCGGAGGGAAGAGCACAAGGGGGATTTACTAAAAGAGGGCACAAAGTGGGTGTAAAGTTCAGTGTATTGGAGAGGGTGCTTTACACAAGTAGAAAGCCTCAATTCTTAGGTCAAATCTAATAAAAATGTACACTTTATTCATGGGAGGAACAAGCAGACCTAAACCCAATCATCACTAAGTCCTCACACCATTTCAAAAATAGTTTTTAATATCTTCAAATCTGCAACTTCCATTAAAACAATCCATTGGTCATCCTGCCCCAAGGGCCTTATTCAGGCATTTCCTGTTAAGCGGTGACAACTGTCTCCCAAATGTGCTCCTTCGTTGTCACATAGTGGAGACCATGAGCAGCCAAGCTGACAACATGTTCTGACAAACATCCGCTCAGGAGTAACAGCATGCAACCACATCTGGAGCCCGGGCATGGAGGCAGGAAGTGGCTGAAAGAGGTCAGAGTAGATCAGCAGCACAGAGATGCTGCTTTGACAAACTCAGTGTCATCCAGATCTACTTTCATAAGGAAGTGTTGTCTAATTTTTTTTTCCAGTTTGTTTCCAAATTGTCAATTGGCTGAGATGAGTAGAGAAAGCTGCCTCCTATGGGAACTGTTGTTTTCTTAGGAAGAAGCAACTGAAAAAATAAGTGCATTGCTATAGAGGAAAAGAGAAGATGAAGAGTGGAGTGGAAGTGGGCGTCAACCAAAACAATAAATATGACTACTAAGTGGGTGCAGAGAGTCCTGGGAGAGGCAGATCCACAACTGAAGAACTGAAGAACACAGAGGGTGACAACCCCTCCTTCACAAAGTAGCTGGTAAAGTGCCTAAAGTCAGGGAGCATCCTGGGGAGAAATTGGGGAGCCCCTCACAGTTGAGGTCATCACCTGGATGAGTAATAGCCCTCAAACCTCAGAAGATAGGACCCTCCATCACAGTAGAGTGCCCCCAATAGCTGAGGTCAGTACCTGGTGTGTAGCCCCCCCCCCCCAGTGGATGTCATTACCTGGGTTGTGTAATAGCCTCTCCCCCTTCCCTCCAACCATAACCTGGTTGCGCAGTAGGGCCCCCCCTTCAGTTAAGGTGTATATACTGGTGAAAAGTGGGGCCCCTTGCTAAGTTGAGGGCATTGCCTTGTTGAGCAGTAGGGGGGCCCACTAAGCTGAGGTCAGTACCTGGTGAGTAGCAGTGCCACCTGAGTTGAGCAGTAGGGGGTCCCCTGAGTTGAGGTGAGTGGGAGCGCCCCCCTGAGTTGAGTAGTAGTGCCTCTCTGAGTGGTAGTGCCCCCCTGAGTTGAGGTGAGTAGTAACGCCCCCCTGAGTTGATTTGTAGAGCCCCCTGAGTTGAGTAGTAGCACCCCCCTGAATGGTAGTGCACCTCCTGAGTTGAGTTAAGTAGTAGCGGCCCCCTAAGTTGAGTGGTAGTCTCCCGAGTTGAGGCGAGTAGTAGAGCCCCCTGAGTTGAGGTGAGTAGTAACGCCCCACAGAGTTGAGGTGAGTAGTAGCGCCCCCCCCCCCCGAGTTGAGGTGAGAAGTAGCTCCCTCGTGAGCTGAGGTAAGTAGTTGCGCCCCCCTGACTTGAGTAGTAGCACGCTCGTGAGTTGAGGTAAGTAGTTGCGCCCCCTGAATGAGGTGAGTAATAGCTCCTCCCTGAGTTCCTAAGTTGAGGGGAGTAGTAGTAGCGCCCCCCTGAGTTGAGGCGAGTAGTAGTAGTAGCGCCCTCCTGAGTTGAGGTGAGTAGTAGCGCACCCCTCAGTTGAGGCGCGTAGTAGTAGCGCCCCCCTGAGTTGAGGCGAGTAGTAGCGCCCCCCTGAGTTGAGGCGAGTAGTAGCACCCCCTGAGTTGAGGCGAGTAGTAGCCCCCCCCCATAGAGTTGAGGCGAGTAGTAGCGCCCCCTGAGTTGAGGCGAGTAGTAGCGTCCCCCTGAGTTGAGGCGAGTAGTAGCACCCCCTGAGTTGAGGCGAGTAGTAGCCCCCCCATAGAGTTGAGGCGAGTAGTAGCGCCCCCTGAGTTGAGGCGAGTAGTAGTGCCCCCCTGAGTTGAGGCGAGTAGTAGCGCCCCCCTGAGTTGAGGGGAGTAGTAGTGCCCCCCTGAGTTGAGGCGAGTAGAAGTGCCCCCCTGAGTTGAGGCGAGTAGTAGCGCCCCCCTAAGTTGAGGTGAGTAGTAGCCCCCCCCCCCCCCATAGAGTTGAGGTGATTACCTGGTGACACTGGATCTCCACTTGGATGGCCTCCTGTAGGCTCTGCACTTCCATGTCGGTCCGGCCCTCCGCTCCGTCCCCCCGAGAAGTTTGTCCAGCCTCCCCCGTGCCGGGCTCTTCCTGTGCGGGGCTCCCTCCGCCAAGTCCGGTGAGTGCGGGGCGCGGAGTGAGCTCCTGTCCGCGGGGAACTACTCGCTGTGAGCAAGTTGTGAGGGGAGCGGACTCATCACTTCGCACTCCTCCGCTCACTCTCCCCCTCCACACTCCCAGTCCTCCTCCGTCCTCCGCCGGCTCCTCTCTGCCTCCTTCACGGACTTTTCTGCCGGTCTCAGCCGTCTCCCTCTTCTCCCCGTCTCTTCAGTCTCCTCCGCCGGAGTTTCGGAGGGGCTCAGAGAGGCGGGGACTACTTCCCGAAGCGGAGCGCGGCGGAGGGATACGGAGAGCTGGGGGCACAGCTTTTTTTTTCCAAGCTGCTGAGAGAAGAAAAGTTGGTAGCGAGGCGCGCGCACGCGAGAGCGATGCCCGGATGCGGAGGAGCTGAAGGAGAAGAAGAGAGGAGGGGGGAGGAGGAGGGAGTGCACGCACGGGAGCGCGCCCCCGTGTTTTGTATAGGAGCTGAATGTGTGAGTGACGTGAGAGGGGGGAGGGAGGCGTGGCTGAGGAGTGGGATGCCGTGCGCAGGCGCAGTGTCCAGGCCAAGTGATGGAGATGCTGAGGAGTGCGGGGAGGAGGGGTGGTACCCGGGGATGATGTGTGTGAGTTGGACTGACTTCTCCTGACTTGAATAGAGCGGGAGAGGGAGGAGGACGCTGCGGAGATTAGGTGAGAGCACACAGGGGGGCACTACGGGAAATGGACTTTTCTATCATTGGATACAGTAATGACATTATAAAGTCACTCAGATACTAACATAAAATGATGAATTGAAGGGCACCCTGAGAAGGAAAGTACTTACCTCTTCTGCTGCTGCCTGTAATGAAGGTTATTCACAAACCAGCAGTTTGGGAGTGTCTGATTCCTGGTCCCCTGCTGCACTCAGTGGTTCCTCCCATGGGCCCCATCATTACTAACTTCTCTAGTCACATAGGGGGAGGTGGGAGGAACCACTGAGGACAGCAGGGGACCAGGAATCAGACATTTCCTCTTCAACTCTTTTATTTTTCTATGTGATCCCACTGACCCTCACTATGGGCTTAATCACACTAGCCAGCATGCTGGAACACGCCTGCGCTGGTCTACATTGTATAATGGCACTGCTAGTCCTGCTAAATCACTTCAGGCTGGCCTCTTTTGCATGTATAGCTATGTAAAACATTAAAAGTAAATGCCTATATTGTTTAAAATCCAGCAATACCCTGTCTCACCCTGCTCTGCACATGCTCAGTTGCTCTCTATTTTTAGACACTGTCAAATTTTTAGAGGCCGAACTGCTGTCAGCCTTCCCAGATAGCAAGCAATTGTGCTGAAAGTTTGAGAATGACTTGCTAAGCTATTGTTAGACTTGCAAGGCTTCACGAGTTTGTTGCACAATTACAGCAAGTCCGCATTGTATGACTCCAGGTCAACTTTCTTTGCAAGTCTGCTGCAAGTTCTGGTTCAGTTATGTTGTGCAATAGTCATCCCACCACAGGGGGTCACTGTGGCTGAATTTACATGCTGTAGACTTGCAGAGCTCTTGCTGTAGAATCACCACTGCAACTTTGCTCTTGCGAGACACTTGCCATGCAGATTTGCTACAAATTGGAAAAGTGTCAGCTTGAGCTTGTGCTTCAAATTCTCTGCAAGTGTACAACAGGCCAGTGAAAATGTGCAGCAAGTTAACAGACTTACAATTCAACACTGCCACAAATTTGTGGCAAGTTATCCTTACTATCTGGGACTGAGGGTTTTGCAATGTGCTGTTACAATGTATCACACTGTTTAATGTGGTTCTAAAGATTTTTTTTTTTACCTTAAAGTGTTACTAAACCCACAACAGTAAAATCAGTCTGTATATGCAGTAAAGTATGCTTGTTATACTCACTATGGAACCTAAGGGGTTAATCCTCCTCATTGTGTAAAAAGGCTGTTTGATCCCGTCTTCTCTGATCTTCCCCTTCTATTACTGTCCCCAATACATATCCTGATAAGACAGAGCTTTGGAGTCACAGTGCACATGCACAGTTTGGTGTGTATTGCTGGAGAGTTTTTATTTTTGTTCTTGGAATAGTGCATGTGATCGGCACAGGGCAATTCAGCACTGTCCAGACAGAGGGTCAGGGGTTCTACAGCCTCATAGGACAGTCAGAGGAGAATGAAAATTCCTCCTACAAGCTTTAACCAGACACTGGTAGAAGTCACAAGACTGCTATGTACTGCTGATGAGAAAAGGTATTTAGCCATTTATATTTACTAAAATAATTGCATTTCCGTGTTCTGTGTACTGTGGGAGACCAGATATAGTGAATGCAGGTTTTAGTAACACTTTAAAGTGGAATTTTACCCATAGCAACTTGATAAAAAAATGACACTCTTTAGCAAGGAACATACATTCCACATTAATAATTATGCTACCAAAATGAGCGTGTGCTGTAAATTGCCTCCATCATTGCTCCTGTCTCTTCTTACTGGAGGCTGACATTTTTCTGAAGCCCAGAGCCCATGAACAGCAGTAAATCATAAAGAAGAACTAAACCCATTGATTTAACAGTTTAAAAAAATAGTTACATTCACGGAATGCCAGAATTGCTAACTGTCACATTTTCTTGTGTCCTCAACCAAACTGTCAACTGGTGTCATAACTGATCACAAGTGCAGCACCATGTCAGTTGTAGAGGCAGCATCCTTGCCTGTAAAGGATAGGAGGGTTTTATTACACTTTAACCCAAATAGCAAGGATAACTTGGCACAAATTTGTGGCAGTGTTGAATTGTAAGTCTGTTAACTTGCTACACATTTTCACTAGCAAGTTGTACACTTGCAGGGCACTTGAAGCACAAGTTCTAGTTGACACTTTTTCAATTTGCAGCAAATTTGCATGGCAAGTCTCTAGCAAGAGCAAAGTTGCAGTGGTGAGTCTACAGCAAGAGCTCTGCAAGTCTACAGCATAACAATTCAGCCACATTGACCCCCTGTGGTGGGAGGTCTATTGTACAACATAACTGAACCAGAACTTGCAGCAGGCTTGCAGAATGTTTACAAAGAAAGATGATCTGTCTGGAAAGTCTAGCAATAGTTTAGCAAGTCATTTGCAGCACAATTGCTTGCTATCTGGGATAGCTGACAGCAAATCGGCCTCCAAAAATTTGGATTTTAAACAATATAGGCATTTACTTTTAATGCTTTACATAGCTATACATGCAAAAGGGGCCAGCCTGAAGTGATTTAGCAAGATTTATTTTCCTGACCAAAGTTCCACTTGAAAGCTGAATTCCAGAAATTTAGCCACTTTGTAAAAAGTGAAGGCACACTATGAGTTAAAGAGGAGCACCAGTCAATTTTGTGTTTATTAAAAGTCAGCAGCTACAAAGACTGTGGCTGCTAACTTTTAATAAACAGGCACTCGCTTGTCCCAGGATCCAGCGATGTGCTCACCCGAGCTGTTTGTTCCCCCTGTCTTTTGTCTCCAGCATGTCAGCTGTGGGCATCCAGCGGTGACAGCTTGTGGCTTGGGTCCCCAGTGCGCATGCATGAGCTGTTCTGCACATTGTGAATGGTCTCACAGTCTTATGGGACCTGTGACGTGTCCCAAATGACTGCGGGGAGGAAGGGGGAGAGGAGAATATCTGCTCGGACTGCATAGGTAATCTGAGTGGAAGTGGGAGTAAAGCCAGGTACCTGCTCCCCTTTTGGGTGGAGCTCTGCTTTAAGTCCAAGTAGGTACATGACACCGCTGTGGGACATCAGAGCCGATGCACGTGGCCGGCGAACGTGGTGTCCGCCGGCGACCCGCGATCACTCCTGAGAGAGAGACAGAACGGGGATCTGTCAATGTAAACAGACAGATCCTCCTTTTGTCAGGGAAGTAGAGAGAGATTTGCTGTTCCCAGTGATCAGGAACAGTGATCTCTTTCTACTCCCTGTCCTTACACTGGCCACACAGTTAGAAACACCTCCTTAGGGAACACTTAACCCCTTGATCTCCCGCTAGT
This sequence comes from Lithobates pipiens, assembly GCF_037356315.1. Lineage (NCBI taxonomy): Eukaryota > Metazoa > Chordata > Amphibia > Anura > Ranidae > Lithobates > Lithobates pipiens. The sequence goes on along the minus strand of NW_027507903.1, from coordinate 510,707,672 downwards.
GTTAAGCCCTTTCCTGACAGTGACATTTATACCGTAATCAGTGGCTATTTTAAGCTCTGATCACTGTATAAATGTCAGTGGTCCCAAAAAAGTGTCAAAAGTGTCTGATCTGTCCGCCGCAATGTCGTAGTCCCACTAAAAATCGCTGATCACTGCCATTATTATTAAAAAAATAATAATAATAATAAAAATGCCATAAACCTATTCCCTATTTTGTAAACGCTATAATTTTTGCGCAAACCAATCAATATACGCTTATTGCGAGTTTTTTTCAACAAAAATATGTAGAAGAATACATATTGGTCTAAATGGATGAAGAAATTAGTTTTTTTACATTTTTCTTTGGATATTGATTATAGCAAAAAGTAAAAAATATTGTTTGTTTGTTTTTTTCAAAATTGTTAAGCCAGATTTTCTGCTGATTTTTGTCTTCAGATTTACCAAAACCATGTAGTGCAAGGGCCTGCCTGATTGCATACACATTGAAACTCCTAAGGTTTGACCTCATATTATATGGTTTTGGTAAATCTGAAGGAAAAAATCAGCAATAGAGCTTTCTTTTGGTGGTATTTGATCCTCTCTGTAGTTTTTATTTTTTGCGCTATAAAAAAAAAGAGCGACAATTTTGAAAAAAACACAACCTTTTGTACTTTTTAAATATCCCCAATTCTTTTTTAAAAAAGTTATTTTTTTCCTCAGTTTAGGCCAATATGTATTCTTCTACATATTGTTGGTAATAAAAATAGCAATAATCATATATTGATTGGATAGCACAAAAGTTATAGTGTCTACAAAATAAGGGTTAGATTTATGGCATTTTTATTATTATTTTTATTATTTTTTTACTAGTAATGGTGGCGATCTGCGATTTTTATCATGACTATGATATTATGGCGGACACATCGGACACTTTTGACACCTTTTTGGGACAATTGACAATTATATAGCGATCCGTGCTATAAAAATGCACTGATTACTGTATAAATGTCATTGGCAGTGAAAGAGTTAACACTAGGGGCGATCAAGGGGACAAGTGTGTTCCCTGACTGTGTGTTCTAACTGTAGGGGGAGGGGACTGATTATAGGAGATGACAGATCGTGACGATCTGCATCTCCTCTCAGAACAGAGCATCCCTGTTTTGCCTCTCGTGCCTGCGATCACTTTTAGCCGGCGGTCATCGGGACCACCTGTCACGAGCATCGGCAACCCCGCAGCGCAGCGGGTGTGGGCGCACCTGCTATCCCACTTAACCACTTGCTTACTGGGCACTTAAACCCCCCTCAGTCCCAGACCAATTTTCAGCTTTCAGCGCTGATGCATTTTGAATGACAATTGCGCGGTCATACAACACTGTACCCAAATGAAATTTTTATCATTTTTTTCCCACAAATAGAGCTTTCTTTTGGTGGTATTTAGTTACAGCTCGGAGTTATTTTTTGCTAAACAAACAAAAAAAGATGCAAAAAAATAAAAATAAAAAATCATGTTTTAATAGTTTGTTATACAATTTTGCAAACGGGTCATTTTTCTCCTTCATTGAAGTGCGCTGATTAGGCGGCACTGATGGCTGCATTGGTGGGCACTGATGGGCTGCATTGGTGGGCACTGATGGGCTGCATTGGTGGGCACTGATAGGCTGCATTGGTGGGCACTGATAGGCTGCACTGGTGGGCACTGATAGGCATAGTTAAGGCGGCACTAATAGGCACAGATAAGGCGGCACCGATCGGCACAGATAAGGCGGCACTGATGGGCAAAGATGGGCACAGATAAGATGGCATGGATGGGTGGCACGGATAAGTGGCACGGATGGGCACTGATAGGTACCACTGATAGATGGGACTGATGGGCACTGATAGGTGGCACTGATAGGTGGCTCTGATAGGTGGCACTGCTGGGCACTGATGGGCGGCACTGCTGGGCACTGATGGGCGGCACTGCTGGGCACTGATGGGCGGCACTGGGGTGCAGCACCTTTGCGGCAGATTGTGGGCACTGTGGGTGGCACTGTTGGTGGCACTGCTGGATGGCACTGTGGGTGGCATTGTGGGTGGCACTGTGGGTGGCGCTGGGGGCACTATGGGCACTGCTGGGTGGCACTGATGGGGGGCACTTACTTTCATTCAGGATGGCACTGCGGTGGGCAGGTGGGCACTGGCAGGGGGCAGGTGGTCAGCTGTATTGCTGGCCGTGATCGGGACTGATGTCCCGATCACGGCCGCCGGTGATCGGCTTTTTTTTTCTCTCCTCGCGCTGTCAGCGCGAGGAGGAATAATAGCCGATTACCGGCTCCGTTCTGTCACATGATCAGCTGTCATTGGCTGACAGCTGATCACGTGATAAGGGGTCGGGATCGACCCCTTACACGGATCGGTGATCAGGCGAGTCTCATGGACTCGCCGATCACAGAGCGCGCCGCGCGCGCCCCTCAGGGGGCGCGCAGGCCGCTCGTAACCAGGACGACGTCAATAGACGTAGTCCTGGAAATGTAGGTCCGCGCTAATGCCGTCATTTGGCAATAGCGCGGATCTCAAGTGGTTAAAGAAGCCGGCATACAGCTACGACGGCTCGTGTGATTGTGCCGACCCACCGCAGTATAATGACAGCGGCTGGTTGGCAAGTGGTTAAAGAATAAAAATGTTTCAGTGTTTATATTGCATCCCTCACCCCCATATACTTACCTGAGTCCTCTCTCCATCCAGTGCTGTGCCTGTCTGCAGCGGCGCTGCTCTCTCTCTCCTCACAGGACACAGAGGCAAGCAAATCCTGTGCAGAGAAGCCAAGCCACACTATGTGTGTCTATGGATGTACACAGCCCAGCTCAGGAATAAGCCACATTTTTGCACCCATAGCAAGTGGTTTCCTATGGTGGCATACACAGAAGTGGAGAAACCAAGAGCACCTTCAGTGGACCTCACAAATACACTAACAAATTAAAGCCAAACTTCAGCTCACACTTTTTATGTACAGCAAACAGTTTTTATCCTCTTGGGATAAAGGTTTTACATACCGTAAATAAATAAAAGCTGATTATTTTAAGCACTCCGTCAGTGATAAATGGTTTGTATCAATCCCATTATTGCTACACCTCCTGGAGGCTTGTTCTTTTTAAAAACAACAAACTTACCGGCCAGATCACCAGATGAAAATAAAATAAAGAAATGATAAAAAAAAAGAAAACAAATTCAGCCATCACATTTAAGAATTTGTAAGCTTCAATATAATAAATGTTTTCTTTTGTGTTTAAAGGGGTTGTAAACCCTCAAGGTTTTCACCTTAATGCATTCTATATAGTGTTGCCCCCCAGAGCCCCCCTTTTACTTACCTGAACCTGATCGTTCCAGCGACGGGGACAAGCACAGCAGCTTCAGCCGCAGTCTCAGGTAATCATTGGATAGATTGATAGCAGCAGGAACCATTGGCTCACGCTGCTGTCAATCAAATCCAGTGACACGTGAGCTGGGGGCAGGGCCAAGTCCTGCTGTCTGTGTCAATGTATGCAGCAGCAGGACTCAGGAGCGTGCCGCAAGAGTGCCCCCATGGAATGCGGCACTCTGTGGGGGACCCCAGAAGAGGAGGATTGGGGTCACTCTGTGCAAAACCCTTGCATGGAGGCGGTAACTATATCATGGTTGTTATTAATAAAACCTTTACAATCTCTTTAATACCATTTTAAACCCCAAAAAATATTTTTCCCTATTTTACTGATTAAATCAATAGAGAATACTTGGTGATCCTGCCAGTGCATATTTGTTGCCTGTTCAGAATACCAACACAATGCTGGCTGATCAACAGTCTTCGGTGTCTGTGCATGTTCCATTTTCAAGTCCTGCGTTTCCTTTTCCCAGCACCATCCCCCCCCCCCCCCCCATGTGACACTCAAATACAGTACATCACGGGACGGCTCCAGCATCATGACTGACAGTTAAACACTCCTGCACCAGTCACCTGACTATATGTTGAATAAAAAAATTAAATATCTACTGTATAACTTATAAAAAAAAGCCTATATATGTAATGACTGTTTCATTTTATTATCCTTCATTTAAATTATTATTAAGTGGTCCTAAAGTCTAAAAAAATTTTTTTTTCACTTTAATGCATTCTCTGCATTAATGTAAAAAACACCCCACTAACTGTCCCCCATCCCCAAACACTTATCTTAGTCCTCTCACCAACCCAGCACTGTTCTGGCTGCAGTACCACTATCCTTTCTTCCTAGTCTCACAGGCACTGGGGGCAGCAGGAGCCGTAGGCTCTTACTCCTGTTAGCCAAAGCCTGTTACCTGTTAGGAGAGATGGCGTGGCTTTCATGTGCTGTGTGTGTCCATGGACTCACACAGCTCAGGATTGTGTGCATAGGTGCTCCCTTAGCAGCCAGCTTGCTAAGGAGGCACTCAGAGGAAGAAGGAGTGCCGGAAGGGAACTTTAACATGGGAAGTAAGTAACCGCTCCGTCACGTGCAATATCTTTGCACAGAGCAGGTAAGTCTAGCCTCTTTTTTATTGTAAGACAAAAAAAATCTTCAGTATCACTTTCAAATTAAATTATCTTCTCAGCTGCCCTCCGTGATGCCCTTGCAGTTTTATGGGGCAGTGCTAGAACTGCGATTAATAGTACAGTACTTCCTATTTTACAGGATTGACAATGAGGAGAAAATAGGAAGCACTGCGCTGTCAGTTACAGTTCTAGCACTGCCCCACAAGATTGCAAGTATCACGTGCGGTATCTGAGGAGATTACTAAGAATTTAGTTTATTCTAAATGAAATTTTAAATTTAAATAAAATTAAACAATTACTGTGAACAAAGGCATTCTTTTTTTGTTAAACTATTGACAAGATGTACAAAAAGAAAGACATGTTTGTACAATGATCAAGGTGCTCAACATGAGCACAGTGAAAATACACTTCAGTACACAATTACGTATCATATTTACAGCTGTACATACAGAGATCAATGATATATTTTTCACATAAACGGATGACATCCAGTCACTTATTAGCAAAGTAATGGTGAGTCAGGCATCAGACAACGCTCTGTCAGCCGTGGAGGTATGAGCACGTCCAGATCTAGAAACCAAGTATAGGCTCTAAGCTCTCAGGTAGTTGTGATATTGAGAGTAGATGTACACCAAGGGTCCCACACCACAAAGGCATTCTTAAAATAAAATGTTATGGATATTTCGATCTTTTATTTTATTTTTTTCAGCAAATAGTTAAGTGACCACCAGAGCACCAATTGGCTCTGTGCGGCCCGGGCCGTATGACAGGAACACACCGCAGTGAGAAGTCATGTCACAATCTGGGAATCAGTTCCACCCACATAGCGCCCATTGAGCTGCACAGGAACTGGGAAAAGAGCACAAGACCCGATAAAACAATAGCAAAAAAAGGTATTTACAATCATTTAAATGCTGTGATAGATGAAACATAATGTTAAAGTAGAATTAAAAAAAAAACTTTTTAATTTTGCATAGAGGATGGTTATAAACCCTGATTATGGTACACAGGACAACATGAGAGGGTGAATCTCCCTCACATGGGTACAGACAGCAATACAAACCTGGCTGGGAGGTGTTCTAATCCATCTCTATTCTGTCCAAGACTAAAACAAAGTTTTGCCTTAAAGTAGTTCTAAAGTCAGAAGGTTTTTTTTATCTTAAAGCGGTTCTCCACCCTAAAGTGGAAGTTCCGTTCATCTGATCCCTCCCCCCCTCCGGGGCCACAATCAGCACCTTTCAGGGGGGGGGGGGTGCAGTTACCTGGATAATCCAGGTATCTGCACCCACTCCTGGGACAGACCACCGCAAACCCGCGCAGACGCCCCGCACCCCCCCTCCCCATTGTGTTCTGGGAAACACACAGTTCCTAGGACACAGCGGGGACCAGAAGAGACGCGCAGCACGACTCGCGCATGCACAGTAGGGAACCGGACAGTGAAGCCGCAACGCTTCACTTCCCGATTCCCTGACAGAGGATGGCAATGGCAGTGGGGGCAGCAGAGTGACCAGCGATCGCTCGTCATCTGCCGCCGACATCGCTGGACCCTGGAACAGGTAAGTGTCAATTTATTAAAAGTCAGCAGCTGCAATATTAGTAGCTGCTGGCTTTTAATATTCTTTTTTTAGGTGCAGAACCGCTTTAATGCTTAATGTTTTTTTTATCTATGCATTAAGATAAAAAACCTTCTGTGTGCACAGCCCCCTAATACTTACCTAAAACCCATCTCGATCCCGTGATGTTGCATGAGAGTCTCGGCTGTCTGGAACTCTTCATTGAGTGAGACAGCAGTGGAGCGCCATTGGCTCCCGTTGCTGTCAATCAAAGTCTGTGAGCCAATAAGGAGGGGGGGGGGGGGCTGAGCCGCAGCTCCATATCTGAAAGGACACACAGAGCAGCGGCTTGGCTCGGGTGCCCCCATAGCAAGCTGCTTGCTGTGGGGTCAGGAGGGAGGGACCAGGAGCACCAGCGTGGGACCCGGGAAGAGGAGGATTGAGGCTGCTCTGTGCAAAACCATTACACAAAGCAGGTAATTATGAAATGTTTGTCATTTTTGAATGAAAAAATTTACTTTAGTATCACTTTAAATTATACCTTGGTACTCTTACACACATCACATGTGTCAAAGCATATACAAATGGGTTTAGATACACTCTAACTTTATTGCAGTGTCACAAACACTTTATTTAAAACTCCTACTCCGGGCTATGATGACAGTCTTTTATCCCCCTTACCTTGTGAAGAAAGCAATGCTCACCTAAGTCCCTGGTTCAGGTGCAGGGGCCTCTAATTCAGTGCTGAAATTGCAACCTGAGATCACAACTCCCAACTGTCCCTGATTTGGAACAACGTCCCACTGTCCCTTTTCCCTCATTTTGGTCTGATCTATATAGTTGTATATAAAATGCACTATTTAACTTTCAAAAAGTGTTTCCCAATGCTAAACTTTTCATCCAAATTCAAAATGGCTGCATTTGTAAATTTCCAAAGCCAGTATAAAGCAAGAGTAGTGGTAAAAAGAAGCACTTGGGGGTTTCATTTATAATTTATTTGTAGAATTCCTCTTTAAGGGGGCATGACAGGGGTGTGTCCTATGCCTACATACTTTTGCTAATAGGTATTCCTGGTTCCCATCCCAAAAAGTTGGGAGGTATGCTGAGACCACTGAACCACTCATGTCCTCCTATGATGAAGCTGGCCCCCTTCTTTCTCCTGAAAGGACCCAGCTATCCAACAGGGAGTGCCCAATTCACACAGGTAGTGACATGGACACCTAACAATGGATCTAAAGCAGGAAGTAAACAGAAGAGGAGAAGGCGGGTGTGCGGAATCATGTAAACTGTTGTGTTTTTATTGCGGTCTGTGCCCCATTAGGGGGATTCATCCTCTCTATTTGTCCTGTTTACCTTTATCACTGAATAGAGAAGGGGGCACAATAAGAGTCCACTTCCTTGGGATTGTGGACTCCACATGCTCTAGGGTGTGTATTGGGTTAATATGAGGTATTCACTTGCTAATAGGCATAGTTTAAAAAAATAAACAATGTACTGCAGCTTTAAATCTGGGATCAGCAGCCAGCCAATGGGATGCAGCGGAAGGTGCTGGAAGCTGGGAAGCACTTATAAGGAGCTGGCTGGGCTGGGAATTCCCCTTTTCTATCAAGGAACACCTGTGAAAGAACTCCCTCCCTCCCTCCCCAGTCGCGTGCACTATTATGTGGTCCGGTCACCCTGGATGTCTAGGGGGGACGTTTTATTGATATAATGAGGTAATGCTGCTTGAGTTCTGATAACTAAGCAGTTACACAGTTTGTTGGTTTCATTAAAGTTATGATGTTTGATGGTTAATAATAAAAGAATATATAGTTCATTTATTTTCATGTTTTAAAACCAATAAAATGCCGCGGCCATTATTTGCCAAACTTTTGGTTGGCTATCTTCATTTTGATTGTATCTGAAGGAAGCGTTGGTTTGAATGTGTGTGGCCTACAATCCCATGTGAAAGTAGAAGAAAATCCCAAATTTTGGTTTGTCACCAGGACAGGAATAGATGAGGAAATCTTTCAATGAAGGCACTAGTTTTGGTGACTCTGGTGACAACACGGCATTCCCTCACTTTGGACGGATTTCCTATAACTTCCTATTTTGGCTGTGGTATAGGAAGTAAAAGGAAATCTCCCCAATGTAAAATAACAACAAAAAAAACTTACCCAAAATGAAAAACAAAACTTCTACTTTACAGGACAGTTGCTAAATAGGAAACACATAAATGCAGTAGCAGAATTTTTTTTTTTTTTTAATAAATACAACCTTGTAAATTAGTTTGAAAACATACACAATTGTGGGTTGTAAAAAACATCTGCATGGACCTCGAAAAAAAAAAAGCACCTGATGCAAAAACTGCCAGATATTTATCTTGTGCATGTTTTATTAATTACCTAATGCAACATATTGAAAACCATCAAGAAAACATTTTTTTTTCTGTCAATAACAGCCAACCAAATTGTTTCTTTCATTTCCTAACCAGCCCTAGGAAGTATCAGTTGGAGTTCCCCTGGTTGCCATGGCAAAGGAACGTTGTACATGTTTGCCAAACACCCCTAGGAACACATAAGTATATCAAAAAGATTCCTGTAATTGTGTTAACATTTATTGACACTGGCATGCCCCCCGTAGATGCCAGCATTTATTACCTGCTGGCAACAGATATCCTTAAAAGTCTTTGTGACTAATTTACAGATTAACTTTACCATTTACCATTTTACCTATACCTAGGTTTACTATTCAGATCATATATATTCATTGTTTGAAATAATAATGTAGCAAATACTTTTAAAATTCTTGGTGCTTGGTAGCTTTAAAGTGTAATTTCAAGTACTCCTACAACTGTCCCCTCCCCCTCCTAACACCCATGCTTACTAACCTGTGTAAGAAAGATCTGTATATTTACCTATTTTCAGGCCGCTCCAGTGCAGTCACAGGATTCCTTATATGTCAACCAGCGTTAGCTGCATGGGAGAGGAGAGAGTGCTTATTACAATGGCTGGTAATGCCTGGGAGCGGTGACATCACCCATAGTCTTCAATGGCCCATCTGTTGTCAGTGTTCTCCTCTGCAGCAGTGCTGGTTGACACAGGGGAGCTGGGTCATGTGACCAGAGAGGAGTGGCCTGAAAATACAGTATCTCAAATAAGTGAGTACACCCCTCACATTTTTGTAAATATTTTATTATATCTTTTCATGTGACAACACTGGAGAAATGACACTTTGCTACAATGTAAAGTAGTGAGTGTACAGCTTGTATAACAATGTACATTTGCTGTCCCCTCAAAATAACTCCACACACAGAGTGAGTACACCCCTAAGTAAAAATGTCCAAATTGGGTCCAAAGTGTCAATATTTTGTGTGGTCACCATTATTTTCCAGCACTGCCTTAACCCTCCTGGGCATGGCGTTCACCAGATCTTCACAGGTTGCCACTGGAGTCCTCTTCCACTCCTCCATGATGACATCACAGAGCTGGTTGATGTTAGAGACCTTGTGCTCCTCCACCTTCCGTTTGAGGATGCCCTACAGATGCTCAATAGGATTTAGGTCTGGAAACATGGAGTCCATCACCTTTACCCTCAGCTTCGTTAGCAGGGCAGTGGTCATCTTGGAGGTGTGTTTAGGGTCATTATGTTGGAATACTGCCCTGCGGCCCAGTCTCTGAAGGGAGCGGTTCATGCTCTGCTTCATTATGTCACAGTACATGTTGGCATTCATGGTTCCCTCAATGAACTGTACCTACCCAGTGTCGGCAGCTCTCATGCAGCCCCAGACCATGACACTCCCACCACCATGCTTGACTGTAGGCTAGACACACTTGTCTATGTGTTTATTCTGCTTGTCTTCAGCAAACTGTTTCGGGCTTTCTTGTGCATGATCTTTAGAAGAGGCTTCCTTCTGGGATGACAGTCATGCAGGCCATTTTGATGCAGTGTGCAGCGTATGGTCTGAGCACTGACAGGCCGACCCCCACCCCTTCAACCTCTGCAGCAATGCTGGCAGCACTCATACATCTATTACTCCAAGCCAACCTCTGGATATGACGCAGAGCACGTGCACTCAACTTCTTTGGTCGACCGTGATGAGGCCTGTTCTGAGTGGAACCTGTCCTGTTAAACCGCTGTATTTTCTTGGCCACCATGCTGCAGCTCAGTTTCAGGGTCTTGGTAATCTTCTTATAGCCTAGGCCATCTTTATGTGGAGCAACAATTCTTTTTTTCAGATCCTCAGAGAGTTCTTGAGGTGCCATGTTGAACTTCGAGTGACCAGTATGAGAGAGTGAGAGCAATAACACCAAATTTAACACACCTACTCCCCATTCACACCTGAGATCTTGTAACACTAAGAAGTCACATGACACCGGGATGGGAAAATGGCGAATTGGGCCCAATTTGGACATTTTTGCTTAGGGGCCTACTCACTTTTGTTGCCAGCGGTTTAGACATTAATGGCTGTGCGTTGAGTTATTTTGAGGGGACAGGAAATTTACACTGTTATACAAGCTGTACACTCACTACTTTACATTGTAGCAAAGTGTAATTTCTTCAGTGGTGTTACATGAAAAGATATAATAAAATATTTCCAAAAAGTGTGAGGGGTGTACTCACTTTTGTGAGATACTGTGGGTAAGTATATACAACTCTTTTTCAGGATTTGCGTCTACATGATGGACGCATTAAGGATTACTCATTCTAATCAAATGATCCAGTCACACAACTAGGGAACTAAACATCCTATCCCACATAATGGTCTCCTAACCCCATGTGAGAACAATTAAAACCACTTCCTTCGCAATTATAAATGTCCCCTCTACTAAATTGCTTATTATAACAGTTTTAATTTTCATTTTTTATGTATTCACTCTTTGATTCTCGTTTTCCCCTTGGTTTCTTATAGTTTAACTTTTGTATTTTTAATTTCATTTCATACTTTGTATTTTTTTCATTTCATATTTTGTATTAATTTCTGTACTTCTTGTATACCAGTATTAGACTCTGATATAAATACAGAGTGGGTTAAGTTGCAGCCTCGCATGTAGTGGTGTATTGCCCATCGCAATAGTAGTAAACTAGAAGGGCATTCCCTTATTTAAAATGGCGGCGTTCGACCGCACATGCGCAATAGGAACACTATATCGCGCAATACTAAAGAACGAGGGCATTCCCTCACTAAAAATGGCGCCGATTGACCGCGCATGCGTGATAGTAGCAATACACCCTATATAAAGCTAAAGGTGTATGAAGATGGCCGCACCAGATGACGCCTGAATGACGAAACGCGTAGGGCGTGGCCAAGCGACGTACACCTCTAGCACATACCAGGAAGCTGAGCGGGACTTTTAAAACAGTTTTAAAGCTGTAACACAACCGCACTTTGAAAACTCTGCTTTTGTAAGTAATTTTAATCCTTTATGAATAAAATGTGGTTTAAACGGTATCACACTATGGATATGCCTCTCTTTTAATATACCCAACGTGGCACACTGCACTCACGGAGAAACGAGGGATCCCCAGCATTGTATCTGAAGAAAGCCAGAGAGCGACACAATAGCTTATATTGTGAAGGCTGATCCACCCCTGATGGGGTCTTTTTTCCGGTGAGAGCATATTATATAAGTGACCACTAAACACGGGAAAGATTTTTGGAAATTATCACATCCCCTCTCCTTCACGCACGGAAGATTGCGTCACTAATCAGAGACTTCTTTACCTTTTTGTCTAATTTTACTTGCATTTTATATGGTTTTACATTTTTATTTTTATTTTTCTATATTTTTATCTATCGTGCACCGCACATGATTTCACCTTTATTTATTGCAGTGTGGTAGTCATCACTAAATTATTTCTAATTGCATTATGCATGATACTATGTGAACAAAATTTAATCACCAGACACTTGTTTGTGGTTTGAAGTCCACATTTCATCTCCATACTTTCAATTCACAGCAATTGGCACAGGTACACTCACAGGCACTAGCACTTTAGCAGCATATTGTCCGAGATAATTTTTTACTTTTATGTTTTTATGTTTCTTCATAAGTTGTATATAATTGCCAGCACGCAGACTATTACCAAGCATTCACGCACAAGGTTATCACTTGCACTTTAGCAATACTAAGGCCGCGTACACACGGGCGGACTGTTCGCCCAACTTTGTCCGCTGAACAGTGTTTGGGCGGACAGTCCGCTCGTGTGTGGGCTTTCAGCGGACAGTTTCAGCGGACAGTTTGACGAACAAGGTTTTTCGGAAATTCCGTAAAACTGTCCGCTGAAACCTTGTTTCAGCGAACAGTCCGCTCGTGTGTAGGCTTGTTCGTCAAACAAAGTTGCGCGCATGCTCAGAAAGGATTTTCACGCCGAAAGTTATAATGCAGTGTATAGGACGTCGTATTTTCCGTCCCGTCGTACGTGCCGTTCACGTCATCGCGCACGGTTTCAGCAAACTGTTCGTCCGTCGTGTGTGGCCATGTCCGTCCATGCTAATTTTGAGCGGACTGTTTGCCGAAACTGTTGGACGGACAAAGTTGGGCGAACAGTCCCCGCGTGTGTACGCGGCCTAATAATAATATCTGGTTGAGTTTTTCCTATTTTATGATACTTATTTTATGATGTGCATTTAATTACCAGCACGCTGGAAATTATACAGAACAGAGTTCTCACGTATAGATTTATAGTGGTATATGGTATAGCGCCAGGTCTATTTCTCTCCCCCCCCCCCCCCCAAGTATATACAATGCATCTTTCTTTTACAGTTTAGTAAGCATAGATATTAGGAGTGAGTTGTGAGTTAGGGGAGTGAACAGTTTTAAGAATAGTTAGGGTTATCCATGAATTTCATTTTAGGTCTATCTGAAAGTTCCCTTTATATGTTACAGTGTATGCAAACCCAAAATCTATTTTTGACTATGTGAGCATCTTGCCTTACTGTATACAGTTATTTAAAGCTGAACTTTATTCTGCTTCTCTTTTTTGAATGCATTTGCTAAATAAAACTCTTCCATTTTCATAACGCTCTCCTGAACTCTGTAATCTGTACATAGCGCACTCCTGAACTCTGCCCTCTCTGTGCAGCGCACTCCTGAGTTCTGAACTCTGTACGTAATGCACTCCTGAACTCTGCTTTCTGTATGCAACACACTCCTAAACTCTGCACTCTTGTGTTGTACAACTGAAACATTTTTTTGCAAAAAACAAAACCCTGCACTCTATACATAACGTACTGGTGAACTCTGCACACTTTATGTAGCGCACTCCTGAACCTTGCACTCTGTATGTAATGCACTCCTGGTATTTAACCACCTTCAGACCGGACCATTTTGCTGGTCAATGACCAGAGGTCTTTTTACAATTTGGCACTGCGTTGCTTTAACTGGTAATTGCGTGGTCATACAATGTTGTACCCAAACAAAATTTGCGTCCTTTTTTTCCCACAAATAGAGCTTTCTTTTAAAGGTATTTGACTGACTCTGCGATTTTTATTTTTTGCGATATAAACGTAAAAAGACAGAAAATTTTGAAAAAAAAATGATATTTTCTACTTTTTGTTATTAGAAAAATCCAATAAACTCAATTTTAGTCATACATTTAGGCCAAAATGTATTCAGCCACATGTCTTTGGTAAAAAAAAGTCAATAAGTGTATATTTATTGGTTTGCGCAAAAGTTGTCACGTCTACAAACTAAGGTACATTTTCTGGAATTTACGCAGCTTTTAGTTTATGACTGCCTATCTCATTTCTTGAGGTGCTAAAATGGCAGGGCAGTACAAAACCCCCCCAAATGACCCCATTTTGGAAAGTAGACACCCTAAGAAAATTGATAAGAGGCATGTTGAGCCCATTGAATATTTTATTTTTTTGCCTCAAGCGATTGAATAATGACAAAAAAAATAAAAAAATTTTTTTTTACACAAAGTTGTCACTAAATGATATATTGCTCACATATGCCATGGTTATATGTGGAATTGTACCCCAAAATACATTCTGCTGCTTCTCCTGAGTACGGGGATACCACATGTGGTCGACTTTTTGGAAGCCTTTTTATGGCATTTTATGGCCTTCAAAACTGTGATAGGTAGTGAGGAGTGAAAATTACAAATGTATGCCATTAGAAATCCTGAAGGCGGGGCCCCGAAAGCCAAGCACCGCCTTCAGGATTTCTAATGGCATACATTTGTAATTTTCACTCCTCACTACCTATCACAATTTTGAAGGCCATAAAATGCCAAGATGGCACAAAACCCCCCCAAATGACCCAATTTTAGAAAGTAGACACCCCAAGCTATTTGCTGAGAGGCATGTTGAGTCCATGGAATATTTTATATTTTGCCACAAGTTGCGGGAAAATTACAAACTTTTTTTTTTTTTTCACAAAGTTGTCACTAAATGATATATTGCTCACACGTACTATGGGCATATGTGAAATGACACCCCAAAATAAATTCTGCTGCTTCTCCTGAGTATGGGGATACCACATGTGTGGGATTTTTTGGGAGCCTAGCTGTGTACGGGGCCCCGAAAGCCAAGCACCGCCTTCAGGCTTTCTAAGGTCGTATGCAGGGTCTCCACGAGGATGACAGAGTTCATTGTCTGCAGTTATGTGTTTAGCGTTTTGTAAGTGACAGTGATCGATCGATACTGCACTTGGGTGGGCTGGGCTTGGCGGAGGGGCTAAACGCAGGTGCTAGCAGGTATCTGGGCTGATCCCGCTAACAATGCGTTTTTGGGAAACCTAAACGGCTGGCGACGCTAATATAGATCTGATCAGATCAGATATTGATCTGTTCAGATACTATATTACTAAGGGAGGTGTATGCTTTGCGCGTGGGTGTTAGCGGTACTGACCCTAACCTGACGCTGCCTGGGGCGACGCAGACCCTATCTGACCCTCAAACTTATATCACCCACCGGGTGATCAGGGGGTTAAACCTTTATTAGGTAATCAATGGTGGGTGCCCTGAAACTATAAAAAAATAACCAACCAACCAGTGTCACCTGTAATAGTTATATGGTGATCACTGGTGAAAGGGTTAACTAGGGGGCAATCAGGGGGCTTTATGCGGTAGTATATGGGGGTCCCTGACGCTATAAAAAGCTGCGGCAAACCTAAATACCTACCTGCCTAACTAGCGTCACCTGTGACACTAATACAGCGATCAGAAAAACACTGGCGACAGGGGGTGATCACGGGGTTAAACCTTTATTGGGGGGGTTAGGGGGGTACCCTAGACCTAAAGGGGACTAACCCTAACTGCCCTAACAGTTATTGCAGTCACAAATGACACCAATGCAATAATAAAATAAAAAAAATGCAATTGGTGTCACTGTGACTGTGGGTGCAGGGGTGATTGGGGGGGGGGGGGTGATCGGGGGGTGAAGGGGGGGGTGAAAGTGTGCCTGGCATGTTCTACTGTTAGTGTAGTGTGTTGGTGCAACTCACTGATTATCTCTCCTCGGTGCCGAAATGAAAAAGACCGACACGAGGAGAGATTACATCACTTCCTCTGCCTGTGTTTACAATACAGGAGAGGAAGGGATGTAGGGGAAGCATTTCATTCGTCAGGAGCGTTCGCGAGGGGGTGGCCATGAATGAATGGCCGCCCCCTCATCCCGGATTGCTCCTGCACGGAATCCGACCGCCGCTGGCATCGGGCCCCCCACCCGCGGGAAGGCATGGACGTACCTGTACGCCAATATGCCTGCCCGTGCCATTCTGCCGACGTACATCGGCGTGCGGCGTTCGGCAAGTGGTTAAAGAGTATGAGGGTTATTTACTAAAGGAAAATCCACTTTGCACTGAAAGTGCACTTAGAAGTTCAGTCACTGTAGATCCAAGGGGGACAAGCAAGGAAAATAAAAAACAGCATTTTAGCTTGCACATTATTGGATGATAAAATCAGCAGAGCTTCCCCACATTTCCGATCTACCCCTTAAGCCCCGTACACACTATCAGATTGTCTGCTGAGTTTTTCCTTCAGATTTACCAAAACCATGTAGTAGAAGGGCCTGCCTGATTGCATACACATTGAAACTCCTAAGGTTTGACCTCATATTATATGGTTTTGGTAAATCTGAAAGACAAACTCAGCAGACAATCTAATAGTGTGTACGGGGCATTTGATTTAGAGCGACTGCATTCTTGTTAAAAAAGATTTAGAGCGACTGCACTTCCAAGTGGATTTGCATTTCGTAAATAACCCCCTGTGTCCACTTTTGTTGCGAAAATAACATTCCTCTCTGGGTGATCTATTTACATTGCAGGGATTTTAACAAACTTTTTTGCAGGTTCCTACCTTTTGTTATTCTGAAGAAATAGCTGTTTGTCTGTGTCCATGTGCTTAGTGAACGGGAATGGGAGTGACTTTTCCTTAGTGATCAGCTGCTGAACTGGCAGGGTTCTAATGAGAAAAGTTTCAGGGAATGAATCCCTTTAGGTGCAATTCAAACTGTGGGACTATCTCACCAAAATGGAAATGTTTGTTGCAGAGCATGCCTAAAATCTAATGTGTATCTTGGTGCACACTTATGAGAAAATAAATGGACCAATCGCACTAGCAGGAAATTACATTTCTGGCCCATACACCAGCTGAGTACAGAATGCCTCCAGGATGCCATATTGCACTGTATTTTACAGAAAATCACAGCACTGCAGACTGAAAAGGAAAGGACATTTTTAATAACATTATATTACAATATCATGTAAAAAGTATGTACACACGGTGTGTGTACAACTTACTCCGCACTCCTGGGGTAAGCAATATTCTTAGTGCATTTATAAACATCCACGGGGGAAGGTGAGAGTGATGATAAGAAGATTCGGTAAACTCCTGCAGCTCCTCAGTAAAGATCTGGGAAGAAACTCCAAAGGCAGTAGATGAAACAGAAGAGAGGGTGCTGGAGTCAGTAAACTTGTATAAAAAACATGTTTATTGAAAATAGCACACTCAGGGGCGGACTGACAACTCATGGGGCCCCTGGGCAATAGGAGATTATGGGCCCCCCAGGCAATCAGAGATTATGGGGCCACACAGTATACAATCACACAGTATTCGCATACATGTACACATAGTATACACAGACATGTTTCTATTGGCTGAGAAGGTACTGGAGAGGATTTTTACATACTGTCCCTGGTTTTACTGAGGCTGGCAACCCTGATGGGGCCCCCTAGTGGCCTGGGGCCCTCGGGCAGTGCCCAAGTGGCTGAATGGTCAGTCCGCCCCTGAGCACACTTACATGTAAAATACTGGGTGAACAGCATGTAGTAGCTAGAAACAACATCGCAGACACCAAAGGGTTAAGCAGCTGAGGTAGCCAAGCAGAGTAACAGTTAGCAGCTACAGTTCAGGGAACTGGCGAGCAAAGCAGGGGCATCCACAACCCCACAGGGAGAGCGGCAGCTGTCAGAGCCAAACAGTGATGTCTAGGGTGGGAAGGCCTAGGAGGCAGCTGTCCAGTCCAACCAATGAACTCAGTAATGGGTGGGCGCTTAGCGTTTCTGGGGCTCTGCAGCTTGATAAAAGGAATAAAATACCAAAATAAATATTAAAAAACACACACATATGTGCGCATGCACACACCTAGGACATACAGTGCCTTGCGAAAGTATTCGGCCCCCTTGAACTTTTCAACCTTTTGCCACATTTCAGGCTTCAAACATAAGGATATAAAATTTTTATTTTTTGTGAAGAATCACCAACAAGTGGGACACAATTGTGAAGTTGAACGTAATCTATTGGATTTTTGAAACTTTTTTAACGAATAAAAAAATGGAAAGTGGGGCGTGCAAAATTATTCGGCCCCCTTGCGTTAATACTTTGTAGAGCCACCTTTTGCTGCGATTACAGCTGCAAGTCGTTTGGGGTATGTCTCTATCAGTTTTTCACATCGAGAGACTGAAATTATTGCCCATTCTTCCTTGCAAAACAGCTCGAGCTCAGTGAGGTTGGATGCAGAGTGTTTGTGAACAGCAGTTTTCAGCTCTTTCCACAGATTCTCGATTGGATTCAGGTCTGGACTTTGACTTGGCCATTCTAACACCTGGATATGTTTATTTGTGAACCATTCCTTTGTAGATTTTCCTGTATGTTTGGGATCATTGA
Organism: Lithobates pipiens; assembly: GCF_037356315.1. Taxonomy (NCBI): domain Eukaryota; kingdom Metazoa; phylum Chordata; class Amphibia; order Anura; family Ranidae; genus Lithobates; species Lithobates pipiens. Next base: position 510,689,525 of record NW_027507903.1, on the reverse strand, counting down.
CTTGTTGGAAGATAAATCTCCGTCCCAGTTTCAGGTCTTTTGCAGACTCCAACAGGTTTTCATCTACAATGGTCCTGTATTTGGCTGCATCCAGCTTCCCCTCAATTTTAACCATCTTCCCTGTCCCTGCTGAAGAAAAGCAGGCCCAAACCATAATGCTGCCACCACCATGTTTGACAGTGGGGATGGTGTGTTGAGGGTGATGAGCTGTGTTGCTTTTACGCCAAACATATCGTTTGCATTGTGGGCAAAAAGTTAGATTTTGGTTTCATCTGACCAGAGCACCTTCTTCCACATGTTTGGTGTGTCTCCCAGGTGACTTATGGCAAACTTTAGACAAGACTTTTTATGGATATCTTTGAGAAATGGCTTTCTTCTTGCCACTCTTCCATAAAGGCCAGATTTGTGCAGTGTATGACTGATTGTTGTCCTATGGACAGACTCTCCCACCTCAGCTGTAGTTCTCTGCAGTTCATCCAGAGTGATCATGGGCCTCTTGGCTGCATCTCTGATCAGTCTTCTCCTTGTCTGAGCTGAAAGTTTAGAGGGACGGCCAGGTCTTGGTAGATTTGCAGTGGTCTGATACTCCTTCCATTTCAAAATGATCGCTTGCACAGTGCTCCTTGGGGTGTTTAAAGCTTGGGAAATCTTTTTGTATCCAAATCCGGCTTTAAACTTCTCCACAACAGTATTACGGACCTGCCTGGTGTGTTCCTTGGTCTTCATGATGCTCTCTGCGCTTTCAACAGAACCCTGAGACTATGACAGAGTAGGTGCATTTATACAGAGACTTGATTACACACAGGTGGATTCTATTTATCACCATCAGTCATTTAGGACAACATTGGATCATTCAGAGATCCTCGCTGAACTTCTGGAGTGAGTTTGCTGCACTGAAAGTAAAGGGGCCGAATAATTTTGCACGCACCACTTTTCAGTTTTTTATTTGCTAAAAAAGTTTAAAATATTCAATAGATTTCGTTCCACTTCACAATTGTGTCCCACTTGTTGGTGATTCTTCACAAAAAATTTAAATTTTATATCTTTATTATTATTATTATTATTATTATTATTCAGGATTTATATAGCGCCAACAGTTTGCGCAGCGCTTTCTTTATGTTTGAAGCCTGAAATGTGGCAAAAGGTTGAAAAGTTCAAGGGGGCCGAATACTTTCGCAAGGCACTGTAAGTGGGCACAAACAGTAAGTGCTAATTTTGCAATACAATATGTATCCCTGCAAAAGCCAGAGTGAGAGGAATAATTCTAGGGCCATCTCCTGACATTGTTGGTATTTTTGAACATGACGCAGTCTCATATTTTATATTTTGCAGAAAATTCAGATTTTATATTTTGTTTGTTTAAAGTAGAATTCTGGGATAAAGCTAACCAATCTTAAAAAATACCTCTGCCACTATCCGGTCATGTGATCTGGCTCCCCTGTGTCAGCTAGCAGCAGCTCCAGGGGAGAGGGGATTGATGGAGCATAGTAAGCCTATTGGAGACGTCATGGTTTAGGTATTACCAGACTTTTTAAAACAATTTTCAGTGGCCTGAAAATAGGTAAGTATACAGATTTTTCCTACACAGGTTAGTTAGAATAGATGTTAGGAGGGGGAAGGGAGCATTTTTAAGATTAATTAGCTTTACCTGGATTTCTACTTTAATATTAATGTATTTATTAGTGACAATATATAATTATTGTGCTTTCAGGTAATATACATTAATGTGGGCTTTTTAATGCCCAATTCCAGTTGCAACCAAAAGCAGAAACAAGAAAAATAGGAAAAATAATGCTATATGGTATATTTTATATTTTTAACTTATTTAAAGCTCAAATCTTTTTTTTATATTTAAATAGAATATTTAACATTGAAATAGAATAGAAAAAGGGTTAGAAACACTGTCGAGTTAGTATTGCTGGAGATTTCCCCCTTGCTTCTTGTCCAGGTGATAGGTATCAGACAGAAATGGAAGTGAGGAGAAAAGTCCCTAATGATGACATACCATTCATTTCAACAACTATCTTCCAATAAGATTTTATGTGCACTTAGCACATGTAATACATGTTATTTATTTGTAAAAGTCTACCTTTGTGTATACATTCAAAGGCCCAAAAACTGTTTCTGGGTGCCGCCATATTGGATGTGATTTCAAAAGTCCAACAGACTCAGAGCTGTCACTTAATTGCCCCTCAATAGCAGTGTTTCTCAACCATGATTCTGTGGAACCCTAGGGTTCCTCTACAGCTTGCTAGAAATTTCTTGAGAAATAAACAATTTTATACTTTCAGATAAGTAGCCATTACCACAAATGATCTTTATAGCTACAGTATCTGCAGGGCCAGATTAACATAGGGACTATTGGAGCTGCAGCTCCAGGCCCCTACTTTAATATAGGACCACCAGAGGTGGACTGACCATTCGGGCACTCTGTTTAGACCCCTGATACCTCACCAAAGCCCCCAAACAGGGCTATTCATTTTTTTTAAATAAAAAATAAAAAATTAACTTGTTAAAAATAATAATTAAAAAAAACTACTGGCACCTCCTTCCACTGCTCTACAGACACCATCCACTGCCCTGCTGACACCATCCACTTCCCCCACCCAAAAGCATTGTGACAAAAGTCCAAAAATAAAAAAATGCAACAAATAATAAAAAAAAAGTAAAAAATAATTAAAATGTAAAAAATAATAAATAAAATTAAGAGCTTGTGCACACTGGTTCTCCATTTGTGGTACATTCTTCCTAATAACCACAATGTAAAAAGCATGCTTTAACCACTTGCTGACTGCCTTCCGCACAAACTGTACATCAGTGCCTGTACATTAGTCTGTGCATGTGATAGTATGGGCGAGCCCACTAGACGCCGAGGGAGCGTGCGCAAGTCCCATGGACTTGATCTCTGCTGGCCACTCGCAATTGTGGCAGAGGCAGGACGGGGATCTGCCTATGTAAACAAGGTGCATCCCCATTCTGACAGGGGACAATATGGAGATTTGCTGTTCCTAGTGATCAGGAACAGTGATCGCTGTGTTGTCCCAGTAAGCACAGCCCCCACACAGTTATAACACACCCAGGGAACACAGTTAACCCCTTCATCGCCCCCTAGTGTTAACCCCCTCCCTACCAGTGTAATTTATACATTGATCAGTGCATATTTTTTTTACCACTGATCACTGTATTGGAGTCACTGGTCCCCAAAAAGTGTCACTTAGGGTCAGAGTTGTCAGCCATAATGCCGCAGTCCCACTAAAAATCGCAGATTGCTGCCATTACCAGTAAGCAATAAAAAATTAAAAGTCCCTAAATCTATCACCTATTTTGTAGACACTATAACTTTTGCGCAAACCAAGCAATATACGCTTATAGGGATTTTTTTTAACAAAAATTTGGACCAAAATAAATATTGCCCTAAATCGATGAATACACTTCATTTTTTACATTTTATTTTGGATGTATATTATAGTAAAAAATGTTGTTTGTTTTTTTTTCAAAATTGTCTCTCTTTTTTTGTTCATATTGCAAAAAAATAAAGACTGCAGAGGTGATCAAATATCACCAAAAGAAAACAAAGCTCTATTTGTGGGAAAAAAAATTACATCAATTTTGTTTGGGTACAGCGTTGCATGCCCGCGCAATTGTCAGTTAAAGCGACGCAGTGCCATATCGCAAAAAATGGCCTGGTCATTAAGCTGAATTGGTTAAAGTGAACATTACGCTAAAGTACTCTAGGCAGATATAATAATTATTGATAGGGGTTCCCTAAGGCTGGATTCACACCTATGCAGTTTTAGTGCTTTTTGCATTTTGCAGATTTGCACTGCAGTCCATTTAACATGGTTTCCTATGGAACACGTTCTGTAGTGCAAATCTGCAAAATGCAAAAAGCACTAAAAATGCATAGGTGTGAATCCAGCCTTAGATGAGAATCTTATTTCAAGGGTTTCTCTATGTTAAAAAGTTTGAGAAAGGCTGCTATATAGTATTCCCTTTCTTTCCTCACCCAGCAGCTACATAAAAGGTTATATTAGGAGGGAAGGGGTGAAGGTGCTATGCAAGCATAGACAGACAGTAAGGCTCGATTCACATCTATGCATGTTGCTTTTGAGCGTTTTTGCAGTGCTTTTTGCGGTGCTTGTCGCGTTTTTGGACACGTATTTTTACCGCGATTTTGCCGCGTTTTGCGGTTTTATTTTTTTACACTGTGGTTGCTTAGCAACCAGATATATACAGTGAAAAAAATAGAAAAGCACAAAACGCAAATCACGACAAAATCGTGGTAAAAACGTGGTTAAAAAGTGGTACTTGCGTTTTTGATGCAGGTCCATTGACTTCTATTACATGCAAAATGCTGCATTTTGCATGAAAAAAAGTCCCCGACCCTTTCCAAAAACGCAGAGGCACAAAAATGCATTGATGTAAACATGTTCCATAGGAACCCATGTTAAAAAATGTCCCTGCATTTCTGCAAAATGCATCAAAAAACGCGTTAGTGTGAATCAAGCCTTAGGCTGGATTCACACCTATGCAGTTTTAGGCCTGATTCACACCTATGCATTTTTTGTGCTTTTTGCATTTTGCATATTTGCCCCACAGTCCATTTACCATGGTTTCCTATGGAACACGTTCTGTAGTGCTAATCTATAAAATGCAAAAAGCACTGAAAATGCATAGGTGTGAATCGGGCCTTAGTGCTTTTTTTATTTTGCAGATTTGCACTACAGTCCATTTAACATGGTTTCCTATGGAACACGTTCTGTAGTCCAAATCTGCAAAATGCAAAAAGCACTAAAACTGCATAGGTGTGAATCCAGCCTAACTGGACACTCCTAGAAAAGGAGAGGGCTATGATGAGCAAGGAGGAAGGGGGCTGTGCTGGGGAATTGAGTTTTGAGAAAGGCTGCAATAGGCGGAGTTCTGTAATCCAGAGGACACAGATTACAACAGCCATGACTAAGCTCTGAGGGACAGAGTGAAACGCATTGGATACATGGCCTGGTGGGAGCCCAGGCCAAGGTTATCTCTCTTATACCACCATAGAACTCCATGGATGTGTGGCACCAGGGATCTTTCCTCTCTTCCTTACAGATGACAACAGTGCTTGGGACTACAGTGCAGCAGCATTGTGTTGTCAGCACAAACAAGAATTTAGGAGTCCACTGGATTTCTGGCAGATCAGCAGACATTTTGCTTGTAGTGCTTTAAGGAAAAAACATGGGAAATGTGCATGTATTGCAGATGTACTGCATCTTTTATTTATTTCTTTCTGCCCTGACAAACACTTTCAATTTTATTAAACACCTTCCCCTTCACTGATTTGACGTGCAAGGTGTTACTTGCCTGTATACGCTGCCACTTTTTTTTTTTTTTAAACTGATACATGTTGCTAAGAGACATTGCATATTTGAAGGAGGCTTGTGACAAGTTTGACTGATGTCGTTGAATTCTGGGAGACATAGATAATATTTACTGCAATTCAGTCGGCAGCAAATTCTTGTTCAATTATTAATTCACTTAAGATTTGTGATTTTTATTGCTGGGAAAGACGTACCAAGGTAATTTATACCGCAGTGCGCAGGACAGCAAGTCTAACTGAGAGAGGAATTCACAAAGTATTCTCAGAAATTAAATGTCGATTACACAAATGTAAAGTTTGTGCTCCTAGCAATGTACAGCATACTATACACGTAATAAAGGGAAAGCAAGAAACAGCAGGACACTTCACACTGGAAATAGATGTATTTTACTGTGGTATCTGCAAAACAATAAACTTGTGGGATAGAGAGCAGTAGCATTCAGCAGGAAGAATGATAACATTGAGCATGACTTTCTAGCAGTAAATACGACTAATATCACAAGCAGTTATGTCCACAAAGTGGTCACTTGGCATACAGGCACTGTGCAGGGTACTGACATGAACTTAAAAAGGAGCTCCTGTCTCCTGAGAAAAAAAAATAAAAGTCAGCAGCTACAAAAACTGTAGCTGCTGACTTTGAAGAAACAGAGACTTAACAGCAGCTGGTGTCTTGCATTGTCTTCTAGGCAGCTGACTCTCCCCAGGGCTTCTGCTCCTCTGTAGTACATACCACTTGGTTTTGGGAACCAATTTTAAATTCCTGATGTCTCAAAGTCGGCTTCCCTAATGCACATTCAGCTTGCAGTGGAACTTGCACTGCAGCCTCCAGGGATGAGTGATGTGATCTGAGGAGGCCGCAGGCAGGGAAAGTGGGCCAATGTGACATCATCCTTGTCAAGGGATGGAATGAGGAAGTGGGAGCTGGTACCATGAAAAAAAGTACCCACTTCCTGAAAGAAGAAATCTGCTAGACCCCCTCCCCCACCATAAGGGCCTCATTGGACGTTGAAGAAGCAGAAATATGCTGATAAGATCATCTCTCTAAAAATCAGCCACTCACCTGTCCCACGATCCAGTGGTGTGCTCACCCCAGCTGGTTTCACCGACCGTCTTCTTTCCTCAGCAATGGCATCTTAACAATTGGCACCTAGCTGTGACAGCTTGCTGCTTCACAGCCGGGTGCCCACTGTGCGATCAGCGCTGTGCATTATGAATGGTCAAGCAGTCTTCTTGGGCCTGTCATGTGTCCCAGAAGACTGCAGGGGGAGAGGGATATAGGAGAACTTTTGATTGACTATGCGGTCGGTGCAGAAGTGGGAGAGGGTACCTGTGAAAATCGGGTTCCTATTCCCCCCCCCTCCTCAAAAGTGCCAATTCTTCAAGTGGAGAGGGGGATGAACTTCCCCTTTGGGTGGAGCTGCGCTTTAAAGTGCTTCTAAAGGCTAAACATTTTTAACCCTAAGGCATTCCTTATATTAAGGTAGAAAATGTTTAGGTAGCAGTATGCCTTCACCCCCTTATACTTACCCAAGTCCTCACTCGTTCCAGAGCTGTGTCTGTCTGTAGTGGCTCTCTCCCTTCTCCCCCCCCTCCTCCTCACAAGCTTGGCTGAGAGCAACAGGTGCCCTTGTCAAATCCAATGACAAGGCGACTGGGGGAGAGCAGTGATATCTGGGTCTATAGACCCTCAAGTGTTCCACGATAGGAAGCAGTGCTTATTGGACCCGGAGTATATTCACTGTTGCTTGGATGACTGGTGGACTCTGCACTGTTTAGGAAAGAACCAGGTAATATCTATGGCACTTGCGTGGGTAGAGCTACATAAATAAAAAACAATCATTGTAATTATCACTGTAAATGGTTTGTCTCAAGACACATCTGCAGTACATAAACAAAAAAGTCAGTGCTACTATCCATACATCACATAGATAGCAGAGCTCCCAGGTGCTCGATCCACAGTCGTTGGCTGAGTAGGGAAATGTGGAAAAGATGATCCGCACTCCGGTGATTGCTCTTAAAAAATGTAGTATTTATTACCAAGCCACAGTGACCAAACGCAAATAAGAAAGGTTGACACGTTTCAGCCTATAAGGCCTTAGTCATAACCACATCTGCAGAACAGCTTGTGGCCAGATCACTAGGTGAAAATAATGGAAAGAATTTTTAAAAAAGAAAACAAATGCAACCATCACATCTAAGAATTGATAGACTGCAATATAATAAATGTTTGCTTTTGGGGTTTAATACCACTTAAAAATCATATATGCTCACCTCCACTCCAGCTATGTGACATCTGCAAACTCCCTTGCTGATGTCACCATCTACAGTGCCTTGAAAAAGTATTCATGCCCCTTGAAATGTTCCACATTTTGTCATGTTACAACCAAAAACATAAATGTATTTTATTGTTTTCACATATTTATGTGTAAAAATTTTTGAAAATAATTTATCATTTTCCTTCCACTTCACGCTAATATGCCATTATGTGTTGGTCTATCACATAAAATCCCAGTAAAATAAATTTCCGTTTTTGATTGTAACATGAAAAAAGTGGAATATTTAAAGGGGTATGAATATTTTTTAAAGGCACTGTACTTCCAGGCTTCTACAGGGTCTTCAGCTGTCGTGATTGGCAGGCAGGGAAATTATGTAATTCCCATGCATGCGCATAAAAATTCATTCACTCTGTCCCCAAGGTAGGCAAAAAATGTACATGTGGAAGGAAAGGCTTTCCTGGTAGCATTGACAGTGTATCAGTGTATTTACATAGCGACATGTTTTCCTTCATTTCCTGTCTGGTGAAACTGTTATCATTAGTATAGAAAATAAGGGTAGATCTGTCTGAACAGCAGTAAAAAAAAAAACCTTACAGGGGTTACAACCCTTGCAAGCTCATCCAAAACTAATAAAAAAAGATTGGAGGTTCACCTCAAGTGGATGGACAGACAGAGTACTTACAGTGATGTAAAGGGCAAGGCTGATGTGACAACATTTGTGGGAAAGTGTTCAGTAGGGATGAGCTTCGTGTTCGAGTCGAACGTACGTTCGACTCGAACATTGGCTGTTCGTCCGTTCGGCGAAATCCGAACACTTGGTCCGTTCGCGTCAAAATTTGCGTGGCGCACATGGCCCACAATGCACTGCGATGGCGCAGTGCATTGCTGGCTCATGATTGGCCAAGCATGCACTGTGACCCCGCATGCTTGGCCAATCGCAGCGCCAGCAGCGAGGAGAGCCATGATTGGCCACAGGCAGGATGCCTGTGGCCAATCATAGCTCAGGCTGTGTAGTGCACGCCCCACACTATATAAGGCCGCCATTAAGGCGGCCTCGTGTAGTGTGTTGGCATCTGAAGCAGTGGGTGTTCTGTGTACCTTCAACACAGTACACACCGATCGTTTTTGGCTGATTTCCTATCTTGCTGTTGTGTAGTGGTTATTGTCTGTGCCCTGACCGCAGTATACACCACTATATTCACCTCACCTATATAGCTAGTGATCTATCTTTTATAATAGAGCTTGCAGTCAGTAGTGCTGTCTGTGTGCTCTGTACCCAGTACATACCGCTATAATCCACCTACATAGCTGTTCTCTATTTGAGCCCAATTGCCATCTGCAGGAGTTATTGGAAGTTGTGTGTGCCTCCAGCACAGCACAGTATACATCTGTATATACCCCTTTATCTCTGCTGTTTTCTGGTTATTGTCTGCGTGCCCTGACCGCAGTATACACCGCGATATTCACCTCACCTATATAGCTAGTGATCTATCTTTAATAATAAAGCTTGCAGTCAGTAGTGTTAGGAGATAGTGCGTGCTGTCTGCGTGCTCTGTACCCAGTACATACCGCTATAATCCACCTACATAGCTGTTCTCTATTTGAGCCCAATTGCCATCTGCAGGAGTTATTGGAAGTTGTGTGTGCCTCCAGCACAATATAAACTACCCAACTGCTGTTTTACCCAACTCCCTTCAGGCCATTACCATGTCTGGAAGGCCAGCAAGGAGAGGCAGACAGGCGCGAGCCGATAAAAGAGGGCAAGCAGGCTCTGTGTCTAGAGACAACAGTGCTGGTCGTGGACGCGGTGCATTGTCATCAGCACGTGGCCATGGGACATGCTTGTCCTTCTTTTCGGCAGCTGGACATGTTGAACCGCAACATGCCAACGACTTGGCAGAGTGGATGACCAAGCCCTCTTCATCCTCCTCATCCTCTCTCACCCAGTCTCAGGGTAGTCGCAAAGCAGCTGCCAACGCATCGTCTTCCCTCCTCTCAATGTCATCATCAGTGACTCCTTCCCTAGACCCACCACGTCCTCCTGAGGAGTCTCCTGAACTCTTTGAGCACAGTGTTGGGTACATGCTCCAGGAGGATGCCCAGTGTTTGGTGGGCTCTGATGATGACACTCAGCTAGAGGAAGGCAGTAGCGTGAGCGCAGAGAGAGGGGATGCTCAAGAAGGACAGCAAAATGGCAGTCATGTTTCACAAGCTGCAGCATACTGCCAGGTTTGCTACAGCGATGAAGAGGGAGGGGATGATGAGGGCACTGACTCCACGTGGGTGCCTGGAAGGAGGGAGGAGGAGGAGGAGGAGGAGGAGGAGGCACATGTCCAACGAGGCAGGATGCCCTCCGGGGGCCAGCTTAGGGGCAGCACACCGACTGAATCACACCGCAGAGCTCCGCCTGTGCAGAGCGCTGCCTCTGCGCGTTATTCTAAAAGTTCTTTGGTGTGGGCCTTTTTTGAGACGAGTGCATCAGATCGCACTGCTGCTATTTGCAACATATGTCTCAAGCGTATCTCACGTGGCCAAAACATCAGCCGCTTGGGCACCACATGCTTGACCAGACATATGTTGACCTGCCATGCAGCTCGTTGGCAAGCGTACCTCAAAGACCCACACCAAAGAACAAAGCGGACCTCTCCTTGCTCCTCATCAGCTGGCATCTCCAACCCCACTAGACCTTCAGTCCTCTCTGAAACCTGCTCTGAGAGGAATGAAGGTGTAGAATTAGGTGTGTCACAGCCAAGTGCTTCCGGGAACTCTGCTAGCGGTACACCCACATCCGATTATAGCAGGCAAATGTCCCTGCCCCAGCTGCTGGACCGGCGGAAGAAGTTTACTCCCAGCCATCCACATGCCCAGCGGTTGAATGCTAGCTTGGCTAAATTGCTAGCACTTCAACTGCTGCCTTTTCAGTTGGTAGACTCGGCCCCCTTCCGTGAGTTTGTACAATGTGCGGTTCCTCAGTGGCAGGTCCCCAAACGCCACTTTTTCTCACGGAAGGCGATTCCGGCTCTCTACCGGCATGTGGAAGGCAATGTCCTTGCCTCGCTGGACAGGGCGGTCAGCGGTAAGGTGCATATTACCGCTGACTCATGGTCCAGCAGGCATGGACAGGGACATTACCTGTCTTTCACGGCCCATTGGGTCACTCTTCTGGCTGCTGGGAAGGATGCAGGACAAGGTGCAGTAGTGTTGGAGGTTGTTCCGCCACCACGCCTCCAAAATGCTACTATTGGTTGTGACACACCTCTCTCCTCCACCCCCTCCTCTTCTTCTTCCTCCATGGCCTCTTCCAGTGCTCTGTCCTCAGAACCAGCGGTGCTCCGTAGGCGTTCCAGGGGCTACGCAAGTACGCAGGCAAAACGATGCCATGCCGTGCTTGCGCTGGTTTGTTTGGGGGACAGGAGCCACACTGGGGCGGATGTTTTGTCAGCTCTGCAGGGGCAGGCCGAGAGGTGGTTGACGCCACGCCAGCTTAAGCCAGGAATGGTGGTTTGCGACAATGGCACCAACCTCCTCTCCGCCCTCCGACAGGGACAACTGACCCATGTGCCCTGTGTAGCTCACGTCCTTAACCTGGTGGTGCAGCGGTTCTTGGGCAGGTACCCCGGCTTACAGGATGTCCTGAAGCAGGCCAGGAAAGTCTGTGTGCATTTCCGCCGATCATTTAATGCCTGTGCTCGGCTGGCTGAGCTCCAAAAGGAGTTGAACCTGCCCAAGAACCGCCTTATATGTGACATGCCCACCAGATGGAACTCAACATTGGCCATGCTGCAGCGGCTGCACACGCAGCAGAGGGCCATCAATGAGTACCTGTGCGACTACGGCACCAGGACAGGGTCAGGGGAGCTTGGTTTTTTCTCACCACGCCAGTGGGGCATGATCAGGGATGCATGCACTGTCCTGTCACCGTTTGAGGAGGCCACAAGGATGGTGAGCAGTGACAGTGCATGCATCAGTGACACTGTACCTTTTGTCCACCTCTTGGAGCATACGCTGCGTGGAATAATGGACAGGGCACTTGAGGCAGAACAGAGGCAGGAAGAGGAGGACTTCCTTGCCTCTCAAGGCCCCCTTTATCCAGACAGTGTTCCTGCTGTGCCACCCATCACACAGGAAGAGGATGAGGAGGAGGAAGAGGAGGAGGAGGATGATTGTGTCAGCATGGAGGTGGAGGCTGGCACTCAGCATCAGCATCAGCAGTCTTATAGGGATGATTTACAGTCCCAAGAAACACGTGGACTTGTACGTGGCTGGGAGGAGGTAGCTGCGGATCATGTTGTCCTTAGTGACCCAGAGGACTCCGGACCGAATGCCTCAGCTAACCTACGCTGCATGGCCTCCCTGATCCTGCAAAGCCTGCGGAAGGATCCTCATATTCTTCGGATCAAGGAGAGGGACCATTACTGGCTGGCCACTCTCCTTGATCCACGGTACAAGGGTAAGGTTGCCGACCTTATCTTGCCATCGCAGAGGGAGCAGAGGATGAGACATCTCCGGGAGGCCTTGCAGAAAGCTCTGTGCAAGGCGTTCCCAGAGACTGGGAGGTTACAAACTCCTGGTCCTGGACAACGTGTTGCTGAGGCATCGGTCAGAAGGAGCGGTGGAGAAGGTGGCCGTCTGACTGATGCTTTCAGACAATTTTTTAGTCCGCAGCCCCAAGGTATGATTGGTTCCAGAACCCATCGCCAGCGTCTGATTTACATGGTGCAGGAATACCTAGGGGCAAGGTCAGACTTGGACACCTTTCCCACCGAAAATCCTCTGGCTTACTGGGTCAATTTTTGTACCACTGTTCAACAATGGCATGTAATTACAATTCTTGATATAATCGTTCACAGCAGGGCGCTCCAGCGCCCACCAAGAGTCACTTTGAGGGCTTACAATGTTGTGGCAAAACCAACACCTTGTTCCGCCATTTCTGCAGAGCATATAGGGCAGGCCCCTACTTTCAAACATCCAACTTACAAACATCTCCTACTTGCAAACGCAAGGAGACAGCAGCAAGTGAGATGAAAAAAGATGGACGACAAAACAAATTATACAGGGGTGATAACCCTTCCCTATGTTTTCCAAAAAGCTTAAAAAATTTTTTTTGACTGGAGCTACACTTTAAAAATGTACCAGTTGAAAATTACAAACAGATTCAACTTAACACAACAAACCTACACAGTCCCTGTCTTGTTTGCACCGCCTGTATACTGCTGTTCTGAGTATATAGGGCCTGGGGGCCACACGCATTTCCTTTTTTTAATATGGGTACAGGGTTCCCCTTAATATGCGTACAAGACCCAAAGGGGCTGGTAATGGGCAGGGAGGGCTACCCATGCCATTTTTCTCAATGATTTTCAACCATATTGCAGGAACCAGATATATCATTAAAACCGCAAGCAGTTTTAAATGGTGTTATTTCCGTTAAATGTCATTTTGTGCAGGGACTGTTCTAAACACGGGAAACACGTGGCACTTCACAGGCATACTACAGACACCCCACAGGCACCATATTTAAAGGAATATTTCACTTTTTTTTTTTTCACTTTAATCGTCATTAAAATCAGTGCTCCCGCCAAAACGGGCGTTTTTAAAACTTTTTTTTGCATTGACCCATGTCCCCTGGGGCAGGAGCCAGGTCTCTAAACCCTTTTTAGGACAGTATCTTGCATATTAGCCGTTAAAATTAGCACTTTCCATTTCGAACGTTCGAGTCCCATAGACTTCAATGGGGTTCTAATGTTCGTAACGATCGTGGGGTCCGTTCGAAAGTTCTGGTGCGAACCGAACCGGGGGGTGTTCGGCTCATCCCTAGTGTTCAGTATAGAAAAGTACTGCTTTCTGTAAACTTATTCCGAGGTTACGATACATCTCCTGTTAAGTTGTCCCTGGAGTTTAACTTTACCTGTTTTTTTTCTTTCTTCCCTATGACAAGGGAAATGTCTTTGTGGCTGCCAAAAAGTTGGACCTTGCTAAAATAAATGACAAAAGTGTATTGAATATACAGTATCTCTAATTGCCACTAAGAAGGTTGTCCCTAAAACAAATACAAACTCATTGCATTTAATTGAAAATCACTCTGTGTAAATTCCTGATGAAGCTGAAAATCTCTTGGCGAAAGTCAGAGGCAGAAGCTATAATCCTGCCACCCATGCAGGATTTCCAGAAAAACCTCCAATCTGAGAGCAGAGCAGGCATGAAACCACACTTAAAAAAAGTTCTTGTGTACCCATACACACCCGTTTTACTCTAAAGTGAACCTAGCATCAGATAGATTTTTCCATACATACTAAGCAATATGTCAGTGTAACCAAGGCAGGACTTAGGGTGGTGGGGGCCCCTGGGCTTGAGTCACTTTTGGGCCCTACCCTCTATACATTACCGGATTCATCGACGTATAACAGACACCAGCGTATAACATGCGCCCCAAGTTTAGGAGGGAATTTTAAGGAAAAAAGTTTTAGGAGGGAAGTTTAGGGAAAAACTTACATTTAAATGCCCATCAATGCAGCCTTATCAGTGTCATTGCAGCCTCGTCAGTGTAAATGTAGCCTCGTCAGTGTCATTGCAGCCTTGTCAGTATCATTGCAGCCTCGTCAGTGTCATTGCAGCATTATCAGTGTCATTGCAGCCTCGTCACTGTAAATGCAGCCTCGTCAGTGTCATTGCAGCCTTGTCAGTGTCATTGCAGCCTCGTCGCTGTAAATGCAGCCTCGTCAGTGTCATTGCAGCCTCGTCAGTGTCATTGCAGCCTTGTCAGTGTCATTTGCAGCCTTTTCATTTGCAGCCTTGCCCCAGTGTAATTTGCAGCCTTGTAATTTGCAACCTTGTCATTGCAGTCTTGAAGTTTAAAAATGGCGCTGCTGAGATATAGAATCCTGTGTCTCAGCGGCTCTCGGGTCCTCTCGGCGGTTCTCGGATCCTCTCAGCGCCTCTCGGGTCCTCTCGGTGGCTCTTGGGTCCTCTCGCAGTCCTGAGCGGTGCCGAGAGCAGCCGAGTGTACTCGGCCCAGCTCACAGTCACACCCAGTCCCTGTGTTATATCCATCATAGGGCGGGACTGGGCGTTACTGTGAGCGGAACCGAGCCGAGTACACTCGGCTATGTATCTCGACAGGACCCCCTATTGGGTGGGGCCCATGGGCTTGAGCCCAGTCAAGCCCAATAGTAAGTTCGGCCCTGAGTGTAACACTTCCAGGCATTTATTACCTCTCACAGTATCACAGTACTCCCCTTGACAATGTCTTCAAGGAGAGTATCATCTTTGTTTAGGCATCATCTAGGCTCCCCATTTGTTTTGTGGCCTGAGATGACAAAGTCATGAAAATCCTGGTACCTGTACATTTCTTGGTTGTTCACTTGGCTGTTGCAATCTGATCTGGGGAATAAGAGACTAAGAACACGTCTCTTCCCACCTGCAGCAAACTAATAACATTATCTCAAACTAGGTGAACTCACTGGACTAGTGCTCAAGAATAACTTTTTAATGGTAACTGATGATGCGATTAATTCTTGCAGGCTTGTAAAGTTAGAGAAAGGTCAACTTTTGGAATATGGACTCATATACATGGGCATTAAACTCAGAAGCAACTCCTATAAATGTTTAGGTGCTTTTATGTTGCTTTGGTTTGTTTTAGGAGTTGCTTCAAGGTTTGGATTCTCATTAATTTGTATCGGAAAGAAAAGCAGCTCAGACACAAACAATATAAGACAGATACTATAGATCAAGGGTAGGCAACAACCTATCAGAGGTTGAGATCTACCTGGACATCATGGAAGAAATTAAAGGCCCCTATCGGAAAAAAAAATAACTATCAAGCACCCAATAAAAACACAGCACAATGTCTTGTGTCCTTCACTCCCCTTCACATCACCCCCCTTACAGTAGTGGTCCCTGCCCCCCCCCCCCATACAGTAGCATGCTCTGCCTCCCCGTAGCAGTGTCCTTCCCCCTTTACATCAACCCCCCCACTATAGTGTCCTATAACCCCCATAGCAGTGTCCTCTGCCCCCCCCTCCACCCTGCAGTAGGGTCCTCTGCCCCTGCTACTATTGAAGTATCCCATGCCCCCCAAAGCAGTGTCTTCCCCCTTTACATCACCCCCCAACTGTAGTGTCCTCTGTCCCCTTCACATCACAACTCCCCCACTGTAATGTCATCTGCACCTCCATAGCAGTGTTCTGTGCCCTCTCAAAGCAGTGTCCTCTGTCCCCTTCACACACCCCAACTGTAGTCTCCTCTGCCCCCCTCAAAACAATGTCCTCTGTCCCCTTCACACCCTCCTCCCACTGTAGTGTCCTCTGTGCCTCCCTCCCGCAATGCACTGTCCTTAGTCCCCTTCACACCCCCCTCCTACTGTAGTGTCCCATACCCCTCCAATGTGATGTCCTCTGTCCTTCTGTCATGTACCTGGTGGTAGAGCCCGACCTGCAGGAAGAGACCTCTCTTGCGGCTCCGACTCGAGGGCCCTGGTAGAGTATACAGGTAGCACAAGAGTCTGGAGTGGCACGAGTGCCTGGCAGGACCAACAGCAGCAGCGGGGTCTGGAGCCCAGGAAGAACTCGTAGCAGGACCCCCAGCTGGATCAGGGGATGGCTGGGACCAGGAAGGAACAGGATCAGCAGGCAGGTGGAGGAAGCTGAAGCAGAGCAGCAGGTGGGGTAGCTGGATCTGGGACACCAATGCAGGAACTCAGGCAGAAGCAGGACTTCAGGTAGGAGCTGGAACCACAACTGGAGGTAGAGCAGCAGACGGGCACTGGAACAGGAGGCTGGCAGCAGAGCAGTCAGACAAGCCGGGTCGGAGGTCAGGCAGTCAGCGAAGGTACCAAGGATCAAGCAGGTGGAAAGTCGGACAAGCCGGGTCGGTAAACAGGCAGGCAGCTGAAGTACCGAATAATCAAGTAGAGGGGAAGTCAGACAGGCCGGGATCAGATGCAGGTGGATAGCAGGAGTGGTAGGTAGACAAGCCGAGTCAACAGGTCACAGAAGGCAGGTTCTCAAAATCAGGATACTCGTACGCTGTAGATCAGACAGCAAAAACTGGATGTGACAGACTGAGCTAAATAGCCCGCCTGGCGGCAATGGGCGCACGCACGTGCACACGATCGCGCGCGCGCACCCGCGCACGCACGCACACGTGCGCACACGCGAACGCGCGGCGGAAGGTCCGGACTGATTTCTGCTAGCAGGATCTTCCTGACATTGCCCCCCCCTCAAGGGGCAGCCTCCGGATGCCCAACCGGGCCCATCTTTCAGGGTGAGATCTCTTGAAAGCTTGGATTAAAGTCTTTGCATGGATATTCTCCTCAGGCTCCCAAGAATTCTCCTCCAGCCATAGCCTTTCCATTTGATTAAAAATTGGGCTTGATTATTCCTTTTTTTACAATCCAGGATAGCTTCAACTTCAAATTCTTCCTCCCCATCCACTATTACAGGGTCCGGAGGATTCATATTCCGGTCAGGAAAAGGATTGGGGACAAAGGGTTTCAATAGGGAGACGTGAAAAACAGGATGGATTTTGAGTGAATCCGGGAGCTCCAGCTCATAAGCCACCTCGTTAATTCTCCTTTTTACAGGAAAAGGGCCCAGGAATGTGGGGCCCAATTTCCTGGAGGGACAAGACAATCTAAGGTTTGCAGAGGACAACCATACACGGTTACCTGGTTCAAGCATCAATTCGCCCCGCTTCTTCTTGTCGAACACTTCCTTATTTTGCTCCTGGGATCTTGCCATGGTCTTCTGTAATAATTGATTGTTCGAGGAGAAAAAATTTATAGTTTCTAGGACCGCTGGCACAGAACATTCAGGAATGGATTTAGGAAGGAAAGCTGGATGAAAACCGTAATTAGCAAAAAACGGGCTTTGCTTTGTAGCAGAATGCATGGAATTATTATAAGCAAATTCGGCCAAAGGAAGCAGTGTGACCCAGTCATCTTGAGAAAAGGATAAAAAACAACGCAGGTATTGCTCGAGGGTCTGATTGGTCCTCTCGGTCTGGCCATTCGTCTGAGGATGGTAAGCGGTGGAGACAGGGGCATACCTAGAGCATTTGGCACCCGGGGCGGATTCTACATCTGGCACCCCCCCCCCCCATTTAAAATGAAAAAACACCCACGATTTATTTTCCATTTTCTCAAGAATATTTATTGTATACAGCACACGCCTGGATTCTGCGCCCTGTATATGGGACATATCTGCACCCTGTATATGGGACATATCTGCACCCTGTATATGGGACATATCTGCACCCTGTATATGGGACATATCTGCACCCTGTATATGGGACATATCTGCACCCTGTATATGGGACATATCTGCAACCTGTATATGGGACATATCTGCACCCTGTATATGGGACATATCTGCATTCTGCGCCCTGTATATAGGACATATCTGCATTCTGCGCCCTGTATATAGGACATATCTGCACCCTGTATATAGGACATATCTGCACCCTGTATATAGGACATATCTGCATTCTGCACCCTGTATATAGGACATATCTGCACCCTGTATATAGGACATATCTGCACCCTGTATATGGGACATATCTGCACCCTGTATATGGGACATATCTGCACCCTGTATATGGGACATATCTGCATTCTGCGCCCTGTATATAGGACATATCTGCATTCTACGCCCTGTATATAGGACATATCTGCACCCTGTATATAGGACATATCTGCATTCTGCACCCTGTATATAGGCCATATCTGCATTCTGCGCCCTGTATATAGGACATATCTGCACCCTGTATATAGGACATATCTGCATTCTGCACCCTGTATATAGGACATATCTGCATTCTGCGCCCTGTATATAGGACATATCTGCACCCTGTATATAGGACATATCTGCATTCTGCACCCTGTATATAGGCCATATCTGCATTCTGCGCCCTGTATATAGGACATATCTGCACCCTGTATATAGGCCATATCTGCATTCTGCGCCCTGTATATAGGACATATCTGCACCCTGTATATAGGACATATCTGCATTCTGCACCCTGTATATGGGACATATCTGCACCCTGTATATAGGACATATCTGCACCCTGTATATGGGACATATCTGCACCCTGTATATGGGACATATCTGCACCCTGTATATGGGACATATCTGCACCCTGTATATAGGACATATCTGCACCCTGTATATGGGACATATCTGCACCCTGTATATGGGACATATCTGCACCCTGTATATAGGACATATCTGCATTCTGCGCCCTGTATATAGGACATATCTGCATTCTGCGCCCTGTATATAGGACATATCTGCATTCTGCGCCCTGTATATAGGACATATCTGCATTCTGCGCCCTGTATATAGGACATATCTGCACCCTGTATATAGGACATATCTGCATTCTGCACCCTGTATATAGGCCATATCTGCATTCTGCGCCCTGTATATAGGACATATCTGCACCCTGTATATAGGACATATCTGCATTCTGCACCCTGTATATAGGACATATCTGCATTCTGCGCCCTGTATATAGGACATATCTGCATTCTGCGCCCTGTATATAGGACATATCTGCACCCTGTATATAGGACATATCTGCATTCTGCACCCTGTATATAGGCCATATCTGCATTCTGCGCCCTGTATATAGGACATATCTGCACCCTGTATATAGGACATATCTGCATTCTGCACCCTGTATATAGGACATATCTGCACCCTGTATATAGGACATATCTGCACCCTGTATATGGGACATATCTGCACCCGCTATATGGGACATATCTGCACCCTGTATATGGGACATATCTGCACCCTGTATATAGGACATATCTGCATTCTGCGCCCTGTATATAGGACATATCTGCATTCTGCACCCTGTATATAGGACATATCTGCATTCTGCGCCCTGTATATAGGACATATCTGCATTCTGCGCCCTGTATATAGGACATATCTGCACCCTGTATATAGGTGTTAGAGTCCAGATGTGGAGCCCGACTTGTAGGAGGAGACCTCTCTTACAGCGCTGGTTCAGGAGCCGCTGGAATGGGAACAGCGGTCTCGAGAGCACAGTGGGTAGGAGGGCCTGCTGGATAGAGCCGCTGGAGCTGGTAGAAGAGCGGAGATCCCTCTGAAGGCTGAGTGGACTGCGGGTTGCTGGAAGCTGAGAAATGCAGGCAGTAGCTTCAGAGACCGAAGGTTGGAACTGGCAGCAGGCTGGAGAAGAGTCAGACGGTCCGGGTCAGAAGGTAAGCAGACTGATGGTAACGGAAGGCAGAAGAGGTGTCGGTAAGCAGGCAGAGGTCGGCAACGGGATCACAAGCAGAAGAGGTTTCGAGGTCAGGCAGGCCGGGTCGGGATTGGAGAAGGCAGAGAAGTCAAGCAAGCCGGGTCGATAACGGTAGCAGGTAATCAGGTTCAGGATCAGGTATTCAAAGGTAACCGGGTTCAGGATCAGATATTCAGACACACGGAAGCTGAGACGAAACAGCGCCGCACCGGCGCACTTGAGAGTCCTTTAAACGCTCAGTGGCGGGAAGGAGCGCACGCACGCCACGCACGACCACGTGGATGAGCGCGCGTACGAACGCCACTCGCGAACGTGCACACTAACGTGTAAACGAACGCGCACGCGAACGCGTACGCGAACGCGCAGAAGACACACGCCGACGCCTGTGTGCACGCAGCTGTACCTGTCTATTGCTGGTAAGTTCCTGACATTGCCCCCTCCCAAGGGGCAGCCTCCGGATGCCCAACAGGTTCCTCTTTTCTGGATGGGCAGACAAGTATGCGTGAATTAACCGCCTGGCATGGATATTGCTGTTTGGTTCCCAGGAATTGTTCTCTGGCCCAAATCCCTTCCATTTGATCAGAAATTGGATGCGTCCCTGTCTTCTTCTGCAATCGAGGATGGCCTCCACCTCGTACTCCTCGTTTCCATCCACTAAGATGGGTTCTGGAGGTCTAGTTCCTCTATCAGGAAAGGGATCAGGGGTGGCAGGTCTCAGCAGTGACACATGGAACACAGGATGAATCCTAAGCGACTCAGGCAGGGTTAGCTCGTAGGAAACTTCATTAATTTTCCTCTTAACCGGAAATGGTCCCATAAATTTAGGTGCAAGTTTCCTGGAGGGACAAGCCATTTTAATGTTATTGGTAGAAAGCCATACCTGGTCGCCAGGTTGTAGGATCAGTTCCCCTCTTCTTCTCCGGTCAAAGGCTCTCTTACTGTCTGCCTGGGCCTTGGCCACTGCTTCCTGCAACACCCGGTTATTGTGGCTGAGGAAATCCACTGTCTTCTGGACCGCTGGAACTGAGGTTTCTGGAAGAAAATCAGGCAAAAAGGTTAAATGAAAGCCATAATTGGCGAAAAAAGGGGACTGACCGGTGGCCGAATGACAAGCATTATTGTAGGCAAATTCTGCCAAAGGCAGCAGGGACACCCAATCATTCTGTACGAATGATGTGAAGCACCTAATGTACTGCTCAAGAGTCTGGTTGGTCCTTTCTGTCTGCCCATTAGTTTGGGGATGATAGGCCGAGGACAGTGCCAGCTCAATTTTCAGGATCTCGCACAGGGCCCTCCAGAAGCGTGAGGTGAACTGCACTCCTCTGTCGGAGACTATATTCGCTGGAATCCCGTGTAGCCTCACAATCTCCTTAATGAACACGTGGGCAGTCTCCACGGCAGATGGGGTGCCTTTTAAGGGTGAGAAGTGGGCCATTTTGGATAGCCGGTCTACAACCACAAAAATAGTTGAACATCCCTCAGAACATGGAAGCTCGACAATAAAGTCCATACTAATCATTCTCCAGGGTCTGTCGGGTACAGGTAGGGGTTTCAGCAGTCCCCAAGCCCGGTTCCTGGGTGTCTTGTTCTGGATACAGACGGGGCAAGAGCTGATGTACTTTTCGCAAAAGTCCTTCAAATTGGGCCACCAGAACGTGCGTTGTACCAGATCAAGGGTCTTACGGACCCCAAAGTGGCCTGCCAGTGGGTGGTCATGAAGAAGGGACAGCACCTTAACTCGGACATTCTTGGGGACAAAAATTTGACTTCCCCTCCAGAACAAGCCATCTCTGGACATTAAGGTGATTCCGGGGGGTCTTGAGGAGTCAGAGGATGCTTCTCTGATCAGAGAGAGGAGGTCAGGCTGTAAAAGTAAAAAATTCCCGGCAGGTAAAATGGTGTCAGGAACAGATGAGTCCTTAGGATTGTCATACATCCGTGACAGCGCATCCGGTTTCACGTTCTTCGATCCGGGTCGGTACGTGATGTGAAAGGAGAAACGTGAAAAGAACAGGGCCCAGCGGGCTTGTCGGGGTCTCAGTCGCTTGGCAGACCGTAGATATTCTAGGTTCTTGTGGTCTGTGTATATTAGTACTGGGTGAGCAGCGCCCTCCAATAGGTATCTCCACTCCTCCAAGGCGGCCTTAATGGCGAGCAACTCTCGGTCGCCTACGTCGTAATTCTTCTCCGCGGAAGAGAGTTTCCTGGAGAAGAACCCCACGGGATGCATTAGGTCCTTGTTGCCTTGACGTTGGGAGATGACCGCTCCTACGGCCACTTCAGAGGCGTCTACCTCGAGGATGAAGGGTAGAGACGGGTCCGGATGGCTGAGAATTGGGGCGGACGTGAAGAGTTTTTTAAGTCTTTCGAAAGCACTCTGGGCCTCCTGAGTCCAGCAGAAGCGGAAGTTTTGTCTGGTCAGTTGCGTGATGGGCGCAATTATAGCTGAAAAGTCTCTTATGAACTTTCTATAAAAGTTCGCAAAACCGATGAAGCGTTGTACACCCTTCTTATCCAGAGGCGCTGGCCAATCTAGTACAGCAGACACCTTTTGGGGATCCATCCTGATACCCGTTGGAGAGATTACTAGTCCCAGGAATCGGATGCTCTGTAACTCAAATTCGCATTTCTCAGCCTTTGCGTAGAGTCGGTGCTGGCGAAGGCGGTCTAGGACTTTACGGACGTGTTCTCGATGCTGATCAAGAGAGTTGGAAAATATTAAAATGTCGTCCAGGTAGACAATCACGAACACGTCGAGGAAATCCTTAAACACGTCATTGATTAGGTGTTGAAATGTGGCCGGGGCGTTGCAGAGCCCAAAGGGCATCACTAAATATTCATAATGACCGAATCGGGTCCGGAAGGCTGTTTTCCATTCATGCCCGGCCTGGATGCGAACTAGGTTATACGCCCCCCTTAGATCCAACTTGGTGAATATTTTAGCGGATCTCAGTCTCTGAAAGAGTTCGGGTATCAAGGGTAAGGGGTAGCGGTTCTTAACCGTAATCTTGTTTAAGTCTCTATAGTCCACACATGGACGGAGGGACTGATCTTTTTTAGTGACAAAAAAGATTCCAGCTCCTGCTGGGGAAGTTGAAGGACGGATGAACCCCTTCTCTAGGTTCTCGTCCAAGTAGGTCTTCAGTGCCCCCTGCTCCTTTTCTGATAAAGGGAATATGCGTCCGAAAGGAATCTCGGCCCCAGGGAGTAGTTCGATCGGACAATCATAGGGACGATGAGGAGGCAGAGTGTCTGCTCCCTTTTTACTGAACACATCAATAAAGTCATGATAGTGCTTGGGCACAGTCTGCAGTAGGTCTTGATCAGAGTCTACACATAAAAGGGTGGCGGAAGGCTTGGTGGAATCTGTTAGGCAGTGTTTCAAGCAATAGGAAGATGGGAATGTGACTTCTCTGGTAACCCAATTGATGTAGGGGTTGTGGGCCTGGAGCCAGGGTATGCCCAGAATGATTGGGAACATTGGAGAGGAGATGACATCCAACGTCAGGAATTCCTTGTGTTGAGAGGAGATAATGACAGGTAGAGGGAGAGTCTCTTGAGTTACCTTTCCAGAACTGATGCTAGACCCATCGGCCAGAAAAACTGAGAGTTCATGAGCCTTGCCTCGTAACGGGATGCCCTGTCGGCCCGCAAAGGTGGAGTCTATGAAGCAGCGGCATGCCCCGGAGTCAATGATAGCGTTGACTGTCACCGTCCTTCCTTGGAGCTGTAGTGAGAGAGGAACAGCAAGGTGGGTTGAATTGGCAGTCAATGCAGAGAGACTGGTAGAAGCAGAAGGTAGACACTTACTTGTCTTGACAGGGCAATTAGAGACATAGTGACCCGAACCACCGCAGTAGAGGCAGAGATTCTGCTGCCGGCGACGTGCACGCTCTTCTGGAAGCAAAGCGGGGCGCAGTAGTCCTAATTGCATGGGCTCGGAGGTGTCAGGAGCCGTGCAGGGCGGAATAGGGCTGGACGGAGATACATAGCGAGAAGCAGGCATTGGGGCTCTCGCTGTCATCCAGACTGGACGGACTTGCTGAGCGGAGCGCTCTGATCTTCGCTCCCTGAGACGGCGATCAATCTGGATTGCCAAGGAGATCAGGGCCTCCAGGGTTTCTGGTATACCGACTCGAGCCAGTTCGTCCTTAAGTCCTTCAGATAACCCCATGCGAAATTGATGCCTTAAAGCCGCATCATTCCATTCCGTGTCTGCGCTCCAGCGTCGAAAGTCCGAGACATAATCTTCAGCCGGTCTGCGGCCCTGCTGGAGCGCAACCAGAGCAGATTCAGCCGTGGCAGTCTTTTGGGGGTCCTCGTAAAGCTGAGCCATGGCCTCAAAGAAGGATTGCAGAGAGAAGGTTGCGAGTGAATCTCCTTCAAGTAAACGGTGGGCCCAGGTCTGCGGTTCTCCTTGTAGGAGGGAGATTACAAATCCTACCTTCGTGGCTTCCAGGGAGAAAGTCCGTGGTTGTAGGGCAAAATAGAGTTGACAAGCGCTCCGAAAAGCCCGAAATTTGGTTCGATCCCCAGAAAACCTTTCCGGAATGGGTACCCTTGGTTCAGGTGGAAGCATGACAACGGATGGTGAGGCGACGGGCTGTGCCGATAAGGAGGCAGGAGCAGAGGCCATGTGACCAGTATCTGTAAGGTCCTGGACCTGTCCTTCAAGCCTGGCGTAGCTATCTTGAAGCGATTTTACCGCTTGGGTAAGGGCCGACAGGTGCGTGCAGATCTCCTTCATGGGAGAGGTCTCTCCTGCGGGCTCAGTCATGGCTGTTTCGTACTGTTAGAGTCCAGATGTGGAGCCCGACTTGTAGGAGGAGACCTCTCTTACAGCGCTGGTTCAGGAGCCGCTGGAATGGGAACAGCGGTCTCGAGAGCACAGTGGGTAGGAGGGCCTGCTGGATAGAGCCGCTGGAGCTGGTAGAAGAGCGGAGATCCCTCTGAAGGCTGAGTGGACTGCGGGTTGCTGGAAGCTGAGAAATGCAGGCAGTAGCTTCAGAGACCGAAGGTTGGAACTGGCAGCAGGCTGGAGAAGAGTCAGACGGTCCGGGTCAGAAGGTAAGCAGACTGATGGTAACGGAAGGCAGAAGAGGTGTCGGTAAGCAGGCAGAGGTCGGCAACGGGATCACAAGCAGAAGAGGTTTCGAGGTCAGGCAGGCCGGGTCGGGATTGGAGAAGGCAGAGAAGTCAAGCAAGCCGGGTCGATAACGGTAGCAGGTAATCAGGTTCAGGATCAGGTATTCAAAGGTAACCGGGTTCAGGATCAGATATTCAGACACACGGAAGCTGAGACGAAACAGCGCCGCACCGGCGCACTTGAGAGTCCTTTAAACGCTCAGTGGCGGGAAGGAGCGCACGCACGCCACGCACGACCACGTGGACGAGCGCGCGTACGAACGCCACTCGCGAACGTGCACACTAACGCGTAAACGAACGCGCACGCGAACGCGTACGCGAACGCGCAGAAGACACACGCCGACGCCTGTGTGCACGCAGCTGTACCTGTCTATTGCTGGTAAGTTCCTGACAATAGGACATATCTGCATTCTGCACCCTGTATATAGGACATATCTGCATTCTGCGCCCTGTATATAGGACATATCTGCACCCTGTATATAGGACATATCTGCATTCTGCACCCTGTATATAGGCCATATCTGCATTCTGCGCCCTGTATATAGGACATATCTGCACCCTGTATATAGGCCATATCTGCATTCTGCGCCCTGTATATAGGACATATCTGCACCCTGTATATAGGACATATCTGCATTCTGCACCCTGTATATGGGACATATCTGCACCCTGTATATAGGACAAATCTGCACCCTGTATATGGGACATATCTGCACCCTGTATATGGGACATATCTGCACCCTGTATATGGGACATATCTGCACCCTGTATATAGGACATATCTGCATTCTGCGCCCTGTATATAGGACATATCTGCATTCTGCGCCCTGTATATAGGACATATCTGCATTCTGCGCCCTGTATATAGGACATATCTGCACCCTGTATATAGGACATATCTGCATTCTGCACCCTGTATATAGGCCATATCTGCATTCTGCGCCCTGTATATAGGACATATCTGCACCCTGTATATAGGACATATCTGCATTCTGCACCCTGTATATAGGACATATCTGCATTCTGCGCCCTGTATATAGGACATATCTGCATTCTGCGCCCTGTATATAGGACATATCTGCACCCTGTATATAGGACATATCTGCATTCTGCACCCTGTATATAGGCCATATCTGCATTCTGCGCCCTGTATATAGGACATATCTGCACCCTGTATATAGGCCATATCTGCATTCTGCGCCCTGTATATAGGACATATCTGCACCCTGTATATAGGACATATCTGCACCCTGTATATGGGACATATCTGCACCCTGTATATGGGACATATCTGCACCCTGTATATGGGACATATCTGCACCCTGTATATAGGACATATCTGCATTCTGCGCCCTGTATATAGGACATATCTGCATTCTGCACCCTGTATATAGGACATATCTGCATTCTGCACCCTGTATATAGGACATATCTGCATTCTGCACCCTGTATATAGGACATATCTGCACCCTGTATATAGGACATATCTGCATTCTGCACCCTGTATATAGGCCATATCTGCATTCTGCGCCCTGTATATAGGACATATCTGCACCCTGTATATAGGCCATATCTGCATTCTGCGCCCTGTATATAGGACATATCTGCACCCTGTATATAGGACATATCTGCATTCTGCACCCTGTATATAGGACATATCTGCACCCTGTATATAGGACATATCTGCACCCTGTATATGGGACATATCTGCACCCTGTATATGGGACATATCTGCACCCTGTATATAGGACATATCTGCACCCTGTATATAGGACATATCTGCACCCTGTATATAGGACATATCTGCATTCTGAAATCCCCCCTACCCCATCAGGTCAGCTACACTATACACATGGGAGGGGGTGATGGACACAGCAGTCACCCTGACTCCCCCCCCCCCCCTCCCCTCAGACCAGCACAGGGTAGACACAATACTCCAGCCTCTTCTTACATCAACCCCCCCCATCAGCTACACTATACACATGGCAGGGGGAGGGGGACACAGCAATCACCCTGACCCCCCCAGACCAGCATATGGCAGGGGTAGACACACTCCTCCAGCCCCTTCTTACATCAACCCCCCCAATCAGGTCAGACAGCTCCACAATACACATGGCAGGGAGAGGGAGTGGTGGACATTGCAATCACAGTCACTGACCCCCCCACCTTAGACCAGCACAGAGGTAGACACAATTCTGCAGGCTGCAGCCTCTTCTTACATCAATCCCCCCCCCCCCCCCCCGCTCACCACCTCGGGCTCTCAGTCAGCTAGGGAGGACTCCTATTCACTGTGTGGAAGCAGCCGCCCCAGCGGAGAGAGATGAGACAGACGCACACAGGCAGCAGCAGTGGTGGGTGGAGGCGGAGCTAGCAGGAGGGAATTCAGTCACTCACTGAACAGTCTGGAACAGTCCATTGTGGCCATGAAACGGGGGTGTTCTAAAAAAAACTAAAGTGAAAATGAGCAACCAGAGACAGCAGGGATGCTCTTGAGATGTCACCCCGACTTGGGTGCGGAATGCACCCCCATATCAAAGTCACTTGGCCACTGACACCCCCCAAAGTGTGGCACCCGGGGCGGACCGCACCCCCGCCCCCATATTGGTACGCCCCTGGGTGGAGAATGATAGTGCAATTCCCAGGACTTTGCACAGCGCTCTCCAAAACCGCGAGGTAAATTGCACTCCACGGTTGGAAACTATATTGGCCGGGATTCCATGAAGTCTAATTATTTCCCTGATGAACATTTGGGCTGTTTCAGAAGCCGAGGGAGTACCCTTCATCGGAATGAAATGGGTCATTTTAGACAGCCGATCTACCACCACAAAGATGGCAGTATGCCCAGCTGCCGGGGGTAGGTTGACAATGAAGTCCATAGACAACATCTTCCAAGGCCTGTCCGGAATGGGCAGAGGTTTCAATAATCCCCAGGCTCTGGACCTACGGGGCTTGTTCCGAGCACAGGTGGTGCAGGACTCCACGTAACTCCTACAGTCCTTAAGTACTTGGGGCCACCAGAAAGTGCACTGGACAAGATCAGCAGTCTTGGGGACACCAAAGTGCCCTGCTAGTGCATGGTCATGGCAAAGTTTGAGAATAGACACCCGTAAGCCTTCAGGTACAAAGATTTTGCTCCCGTACCAAAACAGTCCATCCTTGGCCTGTAACTCTGTTCCAATGGTGGGTGCTGACCCAATTGAAGCTTGCTTCAACCGCGAGAGCAGATTTTCCTGTAGCAGGAGGAAGTTCCCTGGGGCCAGGATAGTGTGAGGGGGCAAAGTTTCTTTGGATTTGTGGAACACCCTAGAGAGGGCATCGGGTTTCGTATTTTTATAGCCCGGCTGATAAGTAACATGGAACGAGAACCTGAAAAAGAACAGGGCCCACCTGGCTTGTTGCGGTCTCAGCCTCTTTGCAGACTTCAGGTATTCCAGGTTCTTGTGATCTGTGTAGATCAGGATATGATGAGCGGCTCCTTCTAACAGGTATCACCATTCTTCCAGGGCAGATTTTATGGCCAGTAATTCCCGATCACCTACATCATAATTCCTCTCCGTGGGGGACAGTTTTCGGGAAAAGAAGGCAACTGGGAACAGTGAGGCTTTGGTACCTTGTCGTTGGGAGAGGACAGCTCCAACGGCGATTTCTGAGGCGTCTACCTCCAGGACAAATGGCAGAGAAGAATCAGGTTGTTTCAAGACATCAGCAGAGGTGAACAGTCTCTTGAGGGACTCGAAGGCGGCTTGAGCTTCTGGGGACCAATGAAAACGCACCCCTTGCTTGGTTAGTTGCGTGATTGGGCAGATGATAGCGGAGAACCCCTTGATATATTTTCTGTAAAAATTGGCGAAGCCAACAAAATGTTGGACCCCTTTCTTGTCTGTGGGAGCTGGCCAGTCAAGAATTGCAAAAATCTTTTGTGGATCCATTCTTATTCCTTCTACAGAAATAACTAGGCCCAAAAATGAGATACTTTCTTGTTCAAAGTCACATTTTTCAGCCTTGGTGTACAGTCCGTGTTGTCGGAGGCGGTCCAGGACACATTTAACATGTTTGCGGTGAGAGTCCAGAGAAGGGGAAAAAATTAGGATATCGTCTAAGTAGACTATGACGAACAAGTCTAAATAGTCCCGGAAGACATCATTTATGAAATACTGAAAGGTAGCGGGGGCATTACACAATCCGAAGGGCATCACCAGGTATTCAAAATGCCCAAAGTGGGTACGAAAAGCTGTCTTCCACTCATCCCCACTTCTGATACGGACCAGATTGTAGGCCCCTCTGAGGTCCAGCTTAGTGAAGGTAGAGGCAGTTCCCAATCTCCGAAATAACTCTGGTACCAGAGGAAGTGGGTATCGATTTCTAACCATTATTTTATTTAACTCTCTATAGTCAACGCAGGGCCGGAGGGTATGGTCTTTCTTTTCCACAAAGAAGATGCCTGCACCCGCTGGGGAAGTGGAAGGTCGAATGAAGCCCTTCTTCAGGTTTTCGTCAATGTAAATTTTCAGGGTCTCCTGTTCCAGTTCGGTCAGTGGAAAGATCCTGCCAAAGGGAACCTCGGCTCCGGGAAGGAGTTCAATGGGGCAGTCATATGTTCGATGGGGAGGCAGAGCTTCTGCCCCCTTCTTACTGAAGACGTCTAGGTAGTCATGATACACTTCAGGAACTGCTTGGCGCAGTTCAGAATCAGAGTCCAGACAAAGTAAAGCAGGGAATTCGCCAGGATTCTTCAGGATACAGTACTGCTGGCAATATGGAGAGAGGAATGTGATTTCCCCGGTAACCCAGTTTATAGCAGGGTTATGGGCCTACAGCCATGGCATGCCAAGAATGATTGGAAACAAAGGACATGAAATAATGTCCAAACGAAGCAGTTCTTGGTGCAGGTTAGAGATAGAAACTGAAAGGGGAGTAGTCTCTTGCGTAACTGGTCCAGATTTTATTGTTGAGCCATCGGCCAGGTGGATAGAGAGTCCTTGAGCCTTGTGCAGCAGAGGGATTTGGTGTTTACTGGCAAAGGAAGAGTCCATGAAACAACTACAAGCCCCCGAGTCAATGATAGTGGGGACTTGCAAAGTCCTTCCTGGGAGCTGCAACGAGACAGAAAGGGTGAGGTGAGAAGAGGTCTTAAGCCAAGCAGTAGTAGAGCCAGACGAGACAGACATGCACTTTACAGAGCTTGGCAGGGCAGTTCCTGACATAGTGCCCAGGTTCCCCGCCTCTGAGCGGTTGTGGGTGAAGTAAGAGCTTGGACCTTTTCTTCCAAATGAGTGTATCCCTCCTGGAGACTCTTGACGGCCTGGGTAAGGCCAGCCAGATGCAGACAAAGTTCGTCCAGCCCTGCGCGGGCTCGGTCATGGCTGTCTGATACTTTCACGTACCTGGTGGTAGAGCCCGACCTGCAGGAAGAGACCTCTCTTGCGGCTCTGACTAGAGGGCCTTGGTAGAGTATACAGGTAGCACAAGAGTCTGGAGTGGCACGAGTGCCTGGCAGGATCAACAGCAGCAGCGGGGTCTGGAGCCCAGGAAGAACTCGTAGCAGGACCCCCAGCTGGATCAGGGGATGGCTGGGACCAGGAAGGAACAGGATCAGCAGGCAGGTGCAGGAAGCTGAAGCAGAGCAGCAGGTGGGGTAGCTGGACCTGGGACACCAATGCAGGAACTCAGGCAGAAGCAGGACTTCAGGTAGGAGCTGGAACCACAACTGGAGGTAGAGCAGCAGACGGGCACCGGAACAGGAGGCTGGCAGCAGAGCAGTCAGACAAGCCAGGTCGGAGGTCAGGCAGTCAGCGAAGACACCAAGGATCAAGCAGGTGGATAGTCGGACAAGCCGGGTCGGTAAACAGGCAGGCAGCAGAAGTACCGAAGGATCAAGCAGAGGGGAAGTCAGACAGGCCGGGATCAGATGCAGGCGGATAGCAGGAGTGGTAGGTAGACAAGCCGGGTCAACAGGTCATAGAAGGCAGGTTCTCAGAATCAGGATACTCGCACGCTGTAGATCAGACAGCAAGAACTGGATGTGACAGACTGAGTTAAATAGCCCGCCTGGCGCCAACGGGCGCACGCACGCACGCACGATCGTCCCCTGTCCCTTCACCCCCCTGTTTTGTCATCTGTCCCCTTGACTCCTCCCCCAACTGAAGTGTCCTCCATCCCCTTTACATCCCCCTATCCCCACTGTAGTGTCATCTGTTGCCCCCCCCACTGTAGTGTCCTCTGTCCCATTCACATATTCACATCAGTGTGTATAGGTAGCACTCTCCTACCTTACACTGGTGTATAGCAGAGGGGAGAGTAAGAAGTATGACAGTACTGGATAGAAGGCGGGGGCGGGAGCTGCCACAGTTAACTTTTTACAATCAACAAGCTAGTAAATGGTTGCTAGGACCACCCTGCAACCAATCACCTGCTGGTTAAAGCGGAGTTCTGCTTAAAAAAATAAAACAAATACTGCAACTGCTGACTTTTAATAATCAGGCACTTACCTGTCCCAGGGTCCAAGGGGATCAAAGGCCCGTTCTTCTCCCCCTCCTCTCGGCGACACCGGCATTGTAACTGTGGGCGCCCACTGCGCATGCGCAAGCCGTGCCACGTGCCGCGACTGGCCGCGCAATCATCTGGGACCTGTGACAGGTCCCAGGCGATTGCCTAGAGGGGGGGAGGGAGGTGATCTCCCTTTCGGCGCCGAGGAAAGTGACGTAAGCAGCCAAGGTGAGTAAGGAGGCAGATTACGAGGGACCCCCCAGCAACAGGCATTCATGAATTTTTCTTTTTGTGGGTGGAAATCCACTTTAATGTGAAACATGAATTTCAGCAGCTCTCACCCCCACCCTCTATCCAGTACTGTGGCTCTTCCCACCCTCTGCTTTGCAGTGAAGAGGAGAGCTGGGGGAAGGACCCCACTTTTTCAAAATGTATTGCCAAATTCCTATTCAAGTAACTTTAATGGGTTTCAGGGGAGGTGTGGGGTACTCTAAAACAGGAATTGACAAATATGCTTTGAATCTAGGAGTCAGCTAAAAAAAGTTAGGAGACAGTTTTTTTTAACTTAAAACAAATATTTAATTTATTTGGGGGTCGGACGGCTGTCTCATTTCCCTTTGGGGCTCTCGGGGTGTGGGGATTTGACACTTGAGGTTGTTGGGGCTGGAGTTTATAGTGTGTGTTGTATGCTGTGTGGGCTGAACTCTGCTCATTTCCCAACTTGTCTCTGGTACTGTGCACAGGGAATGATGGGGAAGGGTGGGCCACAGTGCATGGGGTTTGGCTGGTGCGGAGGGGTGGGGGGGGGAGTGTGGGGAGTCTGTAGGAGGGGGTGGAAAGTGCACAGGGGTGCCTTTGTGATGAATTTTTTTGGGTGGGTTTTTGGATGTTGGAACTGGGTCGGCTGCCCGGCGCTCATAGCTGCGTGTCCAAGGCATCAGGCGGTGGGGGTTGCTCATACCTGGTGCCGACAGTGGGTGGGATTTGTCGAATCCTGATTTAACATGTATATCGGAATCAATGCTTTAATGCGTAGGCGCCCCAACAACTGCATTTATATATGTATGTGTGTATACAGTGGAGCAAAAAAGTATCGAGTCAGTCACCAATTGTGCAAGTTCTCCTACTTAAAAAGATGAGAGAGGCCTGTAATTGTCATCATAGGTATACCTCAACTATGAGAGACAAAATGTGGAAACAAATCCAGACAATCACATTGTTTGATTATTGAAATAATTTATTTGCAAATTATGGTGGAAAATAAGTATTTGGCCAATAACAAAATTAATCTCAATACTTTGTTGGCAATGAAAGAGGTCAAACATTTTCTGTATGTCTTTACAAGGTTGTCACACACTGTTGCTGGTATGTTGGCCCATTCCTCCATGCAGATCTCCTCTAGAGCAGTGATGTTTTGGGGCTGTCGTTGGGCTCCCTTCAAAGGTTTTATATGGGGCTGAGATCTGGAGACTGGCTAGGCCACTCCAGGATCTTGAAATGCTTCTTACGAAGCCACTCCTTCATTGCCCGGGCGGTGTGTTTGGGATCATTATCATGCTGAAAGACCCAGCCACGTTTCATCTTCAATGCCCTTGCTGATGGGAGGAGCTTTGCACTCAAAATCTCATGATACATGGCCCCATTCATTCCTTCATGTACACGGATCAGTCATCCTGTTCCCTTTGCAGAAAAACAGCCCCAAAGCATGATGTTGCTACCCCTATGCTTCACAGTAGGTATAGTGTTCTTTGGTTGCAACTCAGCATTCTCTCTCCTCCAAACACGACGAGTTGTGTTTCTACCAAACAGTTCTACTTTGGTTTCATCTGACCATATGACATTCTCCCAATCCTCTTCTGGATCATCCAAATGCTCTCTAGCAAACCTCAGACGGGCTCGGACATGTACTGGCTTAAGCAGGGGGACACGTCTGGCACTGGAGGATCTGAGTCCCTGGCGGCGTAGTGTGTTACTGATGGTAGCCTTTGTTATGTTGGTCCCAGCTCTCTGCAGGTCATTCACTAGGCCCCCCGTGTGGTTCTGGGATTTTTGCTCACCGTTCTTGTGATTATTTTTACCCCACGGGGTGAGATCTTGCGTGGAGCCCCAGGTCGAGGGAGATTATCAGTGGTCTTGTATGTCTTCCATTTTCTAATTATTGCTCCCACAGTTGATTTCTTCACATCAAGCTGCTTGCCTATTGCAGATTCAGTCTTCCCAGCCTGGTGCAGGTCTATAATTTTGTTTCTGGTGTCCTTTGACAGCTCTTTGGTCTTCACCATAGTGGAGTTTGGAGTGTGACTGTTTGAGGTTGTGGACAGGTGTCTTTTATACTGATAACAAGTTCAAACTGGTGCCATTAATACAGGTAATGAGTGGAGGACAGAGGAGCCTCTTAAAGAAAAAGATACAGGTCTGTGAGAGCCAGAAATCTTGCTTGTTTGTAGGTGACCAAATACTTATTTTCCACCATAATTTGCAAATAAATTCTTTCAAAAATCAGACAATGTGATTGTCTGGATTTGTTTACACATTTTGTCTCTCATAGTTGAAGTATACCTATGATAACAATTACAGGCCTCACTCATCGTTTTAAGTGGGAGAACTTGCACAATTAGTGGCTGATTAAATACTTTTATGCCCCACTGTATGTGGGGGTTGGGGGAGGGGGCTCACAATTTTTTTGGGGGGGGGGATTTTATGTGCTTTGGTGTTTTAAAATGTTATCCCCTATGTGATGATTGTGTGATGACAGGTTCTGTTTAATGAGACATCCAGGGTCTAAAAGTGTCAGGGCTGGGCTCAACCCTTCCTTCTCTGGGCTGACTGCTCAGCTGTGTGCTAATTGTCAGCTCCCATCTCTCTCCACAGTTACTCAGCTGTTAATGATATCCTGCTCATCAGTCATGCCTACTAAGCCGTCCAGTCCAGAGGATCTCTGCTTTCACCTTGGTCAACATCTCAAAAACAATTTCCTGCGATCATGTTCAAGACTTGCTTTGCTGACATCCCTTCTGGATCCAGATCCTGCTTGTTGTTCCACTGCATTGATCCCTGACTTCTGGCTTAGCTGACTATCCATCCGTTGCAGTTACTGAACTTTGGCTATGTTTTGACTACTTTTGTTCTTTTTACCTTTATTATTAAACAAGTGTGATTTAACTGTACTTCTGTCTTGGCCTGATTTCATGGTTTCTGTGCTCCACTGAATGTAATGCAGTACAGATCACACTGCATTACATTATTTCCCGGCCACGATGGCCAGGGACACTAATAACTGGGACCTGGAAGTAACGTCATACATGTCGCTTCTGGGTCAGCAACAAGATGGGGAAGAGAGTGGACACACATCCGCTCTCCTCCCCCTCTACCCAGTGGCACCCACTATGTTTGTCCGGGCCTGCAGATGGACAAGCTGAGCCTGAGATACATAGCTGTAGGGTGTGTGGGGGGGGGGGGGGGCACTTTACCAGGGTGTGTGGAACCATTCAAGTGGTAGGGAAGCTGCCCAAATTCTTCCACCTGACAAGTAAGCCTTGGCTACTGACAAGTAGGCAAAATGTTACAAAAAACAACCTGCCCTGCATCCCGGAACTGCATGTCCCAGGTGATATAAATTATGCATCCCTCCATTGAATGGGCTGACAAAAGCCCAGGCACCGGGATGCAATTTCTAATCGCCATTGCAACCTAGGGCTTGGGAATTGTCAAGCCCTTCTCTAAAACACCAAACAGTAATTAGAGGACACTTCTCTTTGCAGCAAATTCCTACAACAGTCCATTCAGCAATAGGACATGGAATGGACAGCACTGGCACACCATAAGCAATATTCCAGGCCAGGTAAACCTTAGTAATAGTGCACCAGCAGCAATAGTCACTATGATCCTTCACTCGGATCTGTACTCATAGAGTCTCTGGGTATCTGGATGCCTCCCTCCAGCCTCAGGCACACAATTTCTTCAATAAATCTTCAATGGAACTCCCCTCTTATCTTCAGAAAATGTGTATCGGAAAAGGCCCCCCCAGCTTTCCACATCTGGGACCTCAATGAGCTCAAGCAAAATTTTCATCTAGGCTGCCCCCAGGGCAGTAGCCCTTCAGGCTGGGGACTCCTCCTCCAGGATAGATAGATAGATAGATAGATAGATAGATAGATAGATACTAGGCTATAAGTAAGTTGTAACAGTTGCCAGGAATTTTTAAAATACTTTATCACCAGGAATGCATCAGAACTTCCGCCAAAACTGAGATTTTAAATGTCCTCCCATTTGTCATGCATTGTGCCAAACTAGCTCTTTCAGCTGTCCTCTCCCCTTTTCGTCATAGAGGGAATTACTAGCCTTCTGCTTCAGAGGAACACATAGGAACAGTCACAATGATAGGAAAGAGCCAGTCTGATACTGGCTCCTAAATATACCTCTGGAAACTAATAAAGCTGAATTATGCTGAATTGTCACCCAATTCTCCCTGAAGATGTTGTATAATGCAGTTTGGTGATAATGGTTTAGATGAAAGTTAAGTTCATGTCTGTATTTTTTAAACCCATTCTTGGGGTACTTTTGTCTTATGTTGGTGTGTTTTCACCTAATTTACTTGGTATTATAATGCAAAAGACACAGGTCCAAATTACAAAAGCAATAGCTGAGTGATCTGCATCCAAGTGAGCCCCAGGCTGTAACCATAAACTACAGATGACAGTAATCAGTCTCTAAAAACAGACAATGACTGAGCACACATACTTGCAAAAATATATGTTTTATACTGTATGTAAACCTGGATAACTTCAATTTCGTATAAACTTTAATATGATACTATAAATTCAAACATCATTTTGAATACTTTAAAATTGCTTTCATTAACAGAATATGTGGTGATGATGCCATTAAAGTCCTTGTTCAGGCACTTCCTGTTATAGGGTGAGACACATTGTTTTAATTGTGCACCTGCGTTGTCACTCTGTCGTGTTTCTGTTGGAGACTACAAGCAGCTGTTTCAACACACATTAGGCAGGCATTGTGTATTGTTGTCATCATAGAGAAACCTGCCCTGAGAACTGCCATAAAGCCTTTATTGGAGTGCATGTAAACTGGGAGAGGCAGCAAAGTTGCAGCAGATCAACAGCACTGAGCTGTAACAATAGATGAAATAAAACTTAAAAAAAAGTATTTTATTAAAAAAATAAAATAAATGAAAAATACAATTGTTCATCCTACACAGTGCTTTAGCAAACGAAATGACATTCAAAAAAAAAATCTGTGCTCTGCCTCTAAGCAGGTCTCCAGACTAATTTCCCAGGCTTTCTGAGTCCTGCCCCCTGCTGTAATCCACCTAATCACCAGGGGGTGGCTTTAGAGCACAGGCTCTCTTCCACATGGGATTAAGACCCCTTTCACACCGAGGGTGTTTTGCAGGCACTATAGCGTTAGAAATAGTGCCTGCAATCTGCCCTAAAACTGCTGCACTATTGTCTCCAGTATGAAAGCCGGAGGGCTTTCACACTGAAGTGTTGCGCTAGCAGGACGTTAGGAAAAGTCCTGCCAGCAGCTTCTTTGGAGTGGTGAAGGAGCGGTGTGTTTACCGCTCCTCCAACACTGCTCACCATTGAAATCAATAGGGCAGCACGGCTATACCGCTGGCAAAACGGAGCTATTGCGGCTTATTGCAGGCGGTTTTAACTCTTTCTTGGCCGCTAGAGGGGGGTAAAAGCGCCCCAGTAGCGGCCGAAATGTGCCGCAAATCCGACGGTAAAACGCCGCTAAAAATAGCAGCGTTTTACCGCCGACAATATGAGCGCTGCAGTGTGAAAGCCGTCTTACAGAAGTAGAACTTCTGCAAGATGTAGGCCTGCTGGAGCAAGTAACTCCTTCTGGGTCAACCTGCTGGGATTCTCCCTGGACTAGGAACCTACCATCACTGGACTTTGGCTGAATGAACTTTGCTTCTCTGAAAGGTATGAACCTCGGCAGCCTGCAATAGTTAATTAGGGCTGGACGTTTCATATGTGCTTTGCTGTTGAAATAGGTTGCTGAATCTTCAGTAAAACTGTTAACTGTTTCAAGCCTGGTCTAAACGTATCTAAACGGGTGTATGGTGGTAAATGGCTTATTGAAGGAGCGGGGCCTGTAAAGCACACATGGGGTGGTTTAGGCCACTACAAAAGGTTAACACAGGTAACCAAGAACTGTTGGGAAGTGTATAGCAGACGCTCATGAAGCATATTACCTGGTGTAGGTGAGAGCTCCTCCAGTAGCGAGGGGGTCGATGTTCTGTCTCCCTCCCTAGCAGTAGCAGTGCTATATGAAGGGGGAGGGGGTGTCCCTTCCCTCCAATCAACTCTTAGAGCTCTCCTCACTGATGTAACTTCAGCTCACCACCCCCTGCTTTTCAGAGCTGAGAGATCCTGTATAAATTCTGCACTTTGAATGGATGTAGGGAAAAGTCACCTGTAGTATAGAACTACACATGGTGTAGATGTGCAACTTCTGTAAGATATGTTTCATCTCTGTGTAACATCTGAGGCTGGTCACTTCACTGGGTATATGTAAGGATTTACAACCACTTTAATGGAGAGCACACTTGAGGTCTGTGCTGGGTGCTCGGCAGGACCCCATTCGGTCACTGGGAGTGAGGTGACAGAGGTACACTGGACTGTTGAACAGGGTACAGAGGTTCAGTGGTGTCCCTCCTGAATGCAACACACAGTACATCAAGAAAGGGTGTGTAGTAACATGGGACAGTACGTTTCACAGCGGAAATCTGCACATTTAACTACTGCACACAGTGTATGGCTTATCTCCAAGTTGGGGTATCTACCACCATGATGTTGACTCTCACATGAATGCATCCCCACCTGGTCCCAGGCATTGATGAGCATGCACACAAGAAAGTTACCCGCATGTGCAGGGCGAGTATTCCTAGCCCAAATGCCCATGCAAGGAAAAATATATATTTTTTTCTTGAATGCCCCAGTTCTCAGCAGCACATACCCACCTTTTCCTTTCCCACCTTTCCTTGCTGACCTACCACTCTATTCAGTAACCAGGAGAAAAAAACAATATCCAATACTTCCCAGTATGGAGAAGTGTATCACTAACTCCAAGTGACAGCACTGGTGCTTGGTGATTGGCCCAGTGTCAGGGAGCTTGTGCAACGAGTGCTAATTCCTGTGCGGCCAGTGCTCATCTTCATGCACGTGATCATTGACGCAGAGGCGCACCCACAGATCCTGGTGTCTGATGGCCTATTTAAACTCAAGGTCTGCTTAGCATCGGAGCAGGATTATCCTCAGCTTGAGTTCCTGTATTCTGAGTTCCTGAAAGTATTTTCCCTTGTTCCTGACCTGGCTACGTCTGACACCTCTCTTGGATCACCCCACCCGTTTTGTCTGCTGCTCACTTGAGTTACCGTCCACTCCTTAGACTTCTGAAAACAATTCTGCCCCCTGACTTCAATATAACAATATAAGCAGTTCAAACTGCACTCACTGCAGTGTAAGGCCTTGTTTTTGAGTGCGTTCTTGTCTGCTCGTTTCTGATTTTCAGCTTGCTCTTCACAGGCTTTTCTGTTCTTCAGTGTATTCTGTTAAGTTCGTTCTGACCAGCCGACCATTTTGAAACCATGTTGCGGGCACGTACTCGTGATACAATTCGTGCTATGTGGGGGCTTGGTGTTGGGGTTTATACCATATTTATTGGTGTATAACACGCACCCCAAGTTCAGGAGGGAAGTTTAAGGAAAAAAACTTTTAGGAGGCAAGTTTAAGGAAAAAACTTACATTTTAAATGCTCATCAATCCAGCCTTGCACTGTCTCCCTGCAGCCTTCCACTGTCCCCCTGCAGCCTTCCCCAAAATTGCAGCATGGTTTAGTTTTAAATTTACCGCCGCCGCCACCGAGATCTTCAGCTCCTCCTGCCGCCACTGCCAAGATCTTTGGCTCCTCCCACAGCCGTAACCGCCACCGAGATCTTCAGCTCCTCCCGCCACCAACATAGACTGAGCCGAGTGTACTTGGCTCCGCTCGCAATAACGCCCCCGTCTTGCCCCTTGGCCCGGCTCCTATGATGGACACAACACTGGGCCAATGGCGGGACATAAAGGCTAGGAGGCGGGACTGGGCGTGACTGCGAGCGGAGCCGAGTACACAGTACACTCATCTCGGCTCAGTAAATGTCGGCGGGGCTCCAGACAGCGCAGATCAGCGGGGGATCGGCGTATAACACGCACCCACGATTCTCCCCTTAAAAGTGTGTGTTATACGCCGATAAATACGGCACTTTGACCCAATCGCAGTTCACGAACAGGACGAGGAGGAGTTCATGGACCAAGAATTGGTTACTCCAGCGTGACCAATTCTCTCATATGCCTCTGCTGCGTGAGATCCAGGAGAATAATCCCATTTTTCACCATCTGTTGGCTTTGCTCACCCCTTATATTATGAAGCAGGACACCTGCATGCAGCAAGCCATCACTCTGGAGCAGAGGCTAGTCGCCACATTGCGATACTTGGCGACTGGGAGAAGTCTACAGGACCTCAAGTTCTGTGCAGGCATCTCCCCCCAGGCTCTGGGGATCATTATTCCAGAGACTTGTTCTGCCGTCATTCAGGTACTGCAGAAGGACTATATTAGGGTAAGTTTTATCCTTTAACATCTGTAGGGGATCAGAGGGGTGAAGAGCTGGCTCAGAGACAGTCCAGTGAAATAAAAGTGTCTTTATTCAGCAAAATGGCAAAAAATATACATAAGACCAGACAGACTTGTCTTGTCACACGGATGTGCACACAGGTACAGATCACAGTTCAGCAGCACACAGGCTTACAGGTAACAGTTCATGGCTCCAATCAGAGCTACAGTCCTTATGCGGTTAAGCTCACCCAGCAGGTACACGACCTTTTCACACAGCGTCCTGCTGTGTCTCTCACTCCTACTCAAACAGCTCTACACTGACATTTTCAGCACACCTGACAAATAGCTGGTCTGAAGGAGAAATACCTGCCCTCTTCGATCAACCCCTTCTTATCCCTGCCCCAGGCTGACCCTCTACATAAATTCCCCCCCCCCCCCCGTTCCAGGCCAGGGGTCTGGACACCACAAATCCAGTGGTCATAGACCTGGGAAAGGGCATCTCTCTCTCTCTTTTTTTTTTTTTTCAAATGCACGTGCCCAGGTCTATGCCCCCTTCCTCCTCTGAATCCACATAATTTCTAGACTGGATTGCTGCTGTGAACCTATCATAGTCATTTTTATCAGTTTCCATTAGGCGATACACTTCCTGGTACTCCTCTGCGAGGAGCGGTTGCACCAATTCAGCCCAGTGTTACCGGCCTCAAAATGTGAATTAAGAGAGCCGATGATTGTAGACGCGATGAGATAAGGTGATCAGCTTGGCGTGGACTGCAAAGAATCACACAAACAGCATGAGATATGACCACTGACTTTATGGCTGGAAGTAGTTTAATTTTTACATAACAATACATCTTTTACATTTTTATAGTCACATGTTTATAACCATTAACAATATATATAATACAGATTTTAACTAAAGTATTTTAAAACGTAGTTACAACAATGAACATTACTAAATTTAATAACATATATATCCCCGTTATTCAGTGTTATAGATAATTATCTTTATCTCTCTGGTACACTTTAAGTGTGCAATAATCATACTGGCAATGTATTGCTTTAATACAAATATTTTCATGGTAGTACTCTTTTTTAACCACTAGATGGTGCACATTGCATGTCTGTATGATGCAATACATAAGCTTTACATACAATAGTTTTTTTTTAATACTAATAACAGAAAACATGTGCTTCTATAAATCTATGCCATTTTCAAGAAATCAGGTTTAAATATACCTATTTAGAAAGGTTTAGTGTTTATCATAGACATTTGTTCTGACTAATGCAGTATTTTCATGTTCTTATGCACTTTTCACTTGTTTCTGACACATGCTGTTCTAAACTTCTAATTACAGCAAAACTATAGCATAAAATCTGCTGAGACTTTTTCTGCATCTGCTCAAGATGTTTAGGAATCTTTCTATCACAGGTTAATACAGATTAGGAACGATTTAGAGTACATACCTGCAAAGAATCACACAAACAGCATGAGATATGACCACTGACTTTATGGCTGGAAGTAGTTTAATTTCCAGTCACATGGTGTGTGGCCTTATATAGACTCTGTTTGTGTACCTTCTCTGCCATCTACTGGTTATTAATAGAATAGAAGGGACGTGTTTAGAAATATAAAAAAAAAAAATGAATATGTACTTTGCTTTGGGGTGTCTGTTTTGTGACCATATAAACCCCAGTCCGTCACACTCTCCCCTCCTTCAGTTAATGGCTCCCGACATTAAACTCAATTGGTATCTGAACACTATTTAGTGATTTAAATAACCCAAATAGGTACTTGTTGCCACCAAGGAGCTACGTTAACTACCTGGCATGTCCTGGGAGTAGCTAGCATTGTGTGAGTTTGTATGGTGTGAATCTGACTTGGTATGTATCTTGGCTGACCTAGTGTGTCATATGTAAAGATCTCTTTAGGCTTAGCTTGTCTGGTAGATCTTCTGACAGGAGTTGAGTCTTCTCCATCAACATCATTTTCCATTTGCATATCTTGGTTCACAGGTAAGTCTTGACTTACTGAGGGTAATTCTGCAGTGTCTAGTCCCACCATGTCTGTAGCCCAGATTTGGTCGCCAACTACTGTTCCATCATTTTGTTCTTGTTCAAGATTGGGTGTGGTAGTTGTAGGATAGAACTCCTCAGCAGAAACTCTTAATGGGATTTTCTGTACGTTTTGAGAGTTTGGTTGAGACAC
This sequence comes from Lithobates pipiens, assembly GCF_037356315.1. Lineage (NCBI taxonomy): Eukaryota > Metazoa > Chordata > Amphibia > Anura > Ranidae > Lithobates > Lithobates pipiens. Next base: position 510,647,157 of record NW_027507903.1, on the reverse strand, counting down.
AACACAATCATGACTTTCTGTAGTCTCTGGTATATAAGGATAATACCATCTTTCTTCATCTGAACATTCCTCCTCCTGGTCCACATCCATTCTGGTATCCTTTCTGTTACTTGATTGTCTTTGTTTCATCGGTACTCTTGGAATGTGTCCTTCAATTGGTAGGTCATTTACTGGTAGTAAAAGATTTCTGTGCAGTACTCGAATAGTCTTTTTACCACTTTCAGGCTGAATTTTGTACACAGACCCATCTTTGATTCTTTCTACCACTTTGTGTACTGATTCTTCCCAGTATGAACGAAGTTTACCAGGTCCTCCTCTTTCAGAGAGATTTCGTACTAAGACCCGATCACCCGGTTGAAGAGGTGCTCCTTTTATCTTTTTGTCATAGTACTTCTTCCCTTTAGCAGATGATTTTTTGCTATTCTCGGATGCGATTTTGTAAGCTTCTTGCATTCTAGATGCCCATTTCTGAGTAAATGTTGGTTGACTTTCTGATTCCTTTTCCAAATTTAGGTTGAGCATGAGGTCAATTGGCAAACGAGGAGATCTTCCATACAATAGAAAGAATGGCGAGTATCCTGTGGCTTCATGCCTGGTGCAATTATATGCATGAACCATATGTGGAAGATGTTCTTTCCAATCTGACTTTTTCTCTTCCTCTAAGGTGCGAAGCATCTGTAACAAAGTACGGTTCAGTCTCTCCACTGGGTTACCCTGTGGATGGTATGGAGTAGTTCTTGAATGAGAAATCCCTGCCAATCGTTGCAATGTCTGAAATAAGTTGTTTTCAAATTCTCTTCCTTGGTCATGGTGGAGTTTCTCTGGATAGCCAAAACGTGGTATGAAATCTTGAAAGATCTTTTCTGCCGCCGTTTTTCCAGATTTGTTCTTAGTTGGATACGCTTGTGCAAAGCGTGTGAAATGGTCAACTATTACAAGTATATACTCATATCCTCCTTTGCTTTTCTCCAAGTGAAGATAATCAATGGATACTAACTCCAAAGGTGAACTGGTAGTAATCGAACCCATAGATGCTCTTTCGGTGATATTTGGACGCTTTTGTTTGATGCAGCTGCACTTCTTCAGCACATATTCATCAATGTCTTTTTGCATAAATGGCCAGTAAAATCGTTCACGTGCTAGGTGGGTTACCTTGTCAGTACCAATGTGACCCATGTCATCATGAAGATTTCTTAAGACCAATGGTTTTAACTTTTCTGGTAGAACTAGCTGTTTTCGGGTTCCAGAATGTCGGTAGAGGATTCCTTCATCGACTCTGAGTTTATTCCATTCATGTATCAAACGTCTTGTTTTGCTGGTCATACTCTCCTTTTCTTTGTGGTTTGGAATCCAGTCGTTCTCCTTAAGCCAGACCACTTCTCTAATGTTGGTATCGTCTTGTTGTAATGCTCTGATATTCTCCTGAGTCATTGGGCAGATTGTCTGTCCTTTCAGCAATTCTTCGGCCACATCACTTTCTGAGTGAAGAGTCAATGAAGCCACCCATAATGCCTCTTCTTCGTCAACAGCTTTGCTCCCTTGCCACATAGCTGACACAACCTCAGATGGTACAAGCTCTGTGTACTCGCTCAGATTCTTCGTGAGTTCCACCGGAAATCGTGACAGTGTATCTGCGTCTGCATTCTGTTTACCTGGCCTGTACTTGATATCGAAGTGGAAATCGGCCAACTCGCCAACCCAGCGATGACCCACAGCATTCAGTCTGGCAGTACTCAATACATATGTCAATGGGTTGTTGTCTGTGTAAACGGTGAATGTTGGAGCGTAGTACAAGTAATCTCTGAATTTGTCACAGGCTGCCCACTTGAGAACTAAAAACTCAAGTTTACCAGAGTGAAGATGGTAATTGCGCTCTGCTGGAGTCAATGTTCTGGAGCCAAACCCAATAACACGAAGTTTTTCTCCTTGTCGTTGGTATAGTACAGCACCTAGGCCTTCATTGGAAGCATCAGTGTGTAAGATGAAGGGTAAGTCAAAATCAGGGTATGCTAGAATTGGTGGATTGGTTAGCATGTCCACCAGTCTGGATACTACAGCTTGATGTTTGGGTGTCCATTGAATCAGTGTTTTAGATGGCACTTGTGCTTTGTTCCCGTTTTTCTTCATAGATTCCATCCGATTGTTTTTGGGGATGGATGTAGCAGATTCTTTCTCAGTGTTCTGCAAAAGTTCATACAGTGGTTTAGCAAGTCGAGAGAAATCTTGAATGAAGGACCTGTAGTAGCTCAGGAATCCTAACAAAGATCTGACTCCTCCCACTGTTTTGGGTTCTTTCCTTTTCAAATGTAATACCGCTTCAAGATCTTTTGGGTCAATTTTTATGCCTTCTTCTGACACCATTCGTCCAAGGTATCGAATCTGTCGTTTAAAGAGTTCACACTTCTTCGGTCTAAGTTTGATACCATGCTCACGCATTCGACTAAGCACTTGCCTAATATCATTGACATGCTCCTGAAAAGTTTTGGAGTAGCAAAGTACGTCATCCAAGTACGGAGAACAACATTTGTCTCTGATGCCCTCTAATACATTCTCCATGCATCTCTGAAAAGCTGCTGGGGCATTCGTTAATCCAAATGGAATACGGTTCCACTCCAGGAGTCCCCAGGGGGTGCTGAAAGCCGTCAGATGTCTGGAATCTTCATGCACAAAGTCTTGATGATACGCACTACCCTGGTCCAGGATTGAGAACCACGTAAATCCTCCTAAGCTATCCAGCAGATCTTGTATTCTGGGTAGTGGATGTCTATCTGGGATAGTCTTTCGGTTTAACTCCCTAAAGTCAACACATAGTCGTAGGCTACTGTCCTTCTTGCGAACACAAACAACTGGTGATGAGTATGCTGAAGAAGATTTTGTTACCCAACCTCGGTCAAGAAGGTTTTGGATATATTCTTTCACTTCTTTGTATAGGGGTTTCGGTATCGAATTGTAGCGTTTCTGGACAGGAGTTTCATCTTTCAGATTTATCCTCAGTTTCAGGTTAGGGATGCATCCTATGTCTCCCTCCTCTCGAGCAAAGACATCTGATTCATCATATAACATTTGTCTCGCTATCTCCTGTTCTTCTTCTGAGAGATCTTCCAAATTGACAGGTGGGTGCCACTTAACAGATTTGTTAGTGGGTAGCTGATTTCCAGTGTCCACTTGATTCAACTGGTTTACATGAAACACCCTTTTCTTCTGGTCAATTCCCTTTCCATCGTCTTTGTTTGGAGACAATGGTAGAATCTCAGCTGCTGGAGAAATGGTACCCAATACTGTTCTGGGTGGAAGGTAGATGTCATGTTGAGCACGGTTCAGTATAGGTATCTTCACCAGTTTAGAGAACCCATTTGGCACATTTACCACTGAAGGAAATAGTTCAAGTCCTTCCTCAATTGGATATTCGGGAAGTGGTTCAAATGGCATGATTCCTCCTTTCGGCCACGCTCTAATTCTGCATTTAACTTCACAGAGCTCACCTCCTTTAATCTGGAGTCCCTTCTTCCCCACTTTGACCATACGACTATCGAATATTTCTCCTGGGTCAGTTGCTTGACTGACAGCATTGACAATGTTATCCGCTACACTCTGTCTTACTTTCATAGCTTCACTCAGCAAGATAGTCAGGTTTTGGGTGCTGTTTGGTCGGTCACGGTTTTCTCTGATCAATTCTTCGATAACATTAAACCCAAGAATTGGATTGTTATTACAGCAGTCACTCACCAGCATTGGCACATAAATGGCTAAGTTTCCATGTCCACTACTTTCGAATTCCAGGCAGACTTCAATCCACCCCGATGAATGGAATGATAGAACCATTTGCAGCTGTAATGGATAAGTTGTCATCACAAAGTAAATCTTGTATGTGCCTAATGGAGACACTGGGTAGAAACTTTTCTAACCATGCCTTCCCGACAATGCTGACCTGAGCTCCTGTATCCATCAACATGTCAACCGGTACACCATTCATCCGACATGACAGTAGGCATTTTCCTCCAATTAATTGTGCTACGTGTTGTTTGGAGAATCCATTCTCTTTTGGGAGTGTTCTAGTTGACCGGTGGGTGAATACCCTGTTTACCTTAGCATGGGACAGATCATTTGAGGTGGTCACTGGTTGTCCCTTTCCCAGTGACCGTCTGTCGTTTCCCGACTGCCTTCTTTTCTTCAAGCAATCAACCGCTCTGTGTCCTGTCCAACCACAGTAGAAACAATGGTAGCAGTTCTGACTCTCTCGTTTAATGCAATCATCACACCTAGGCTTGCAGTGAGTTGTATCTGGAACTTGAACATTGGTTAGTGGCTTAGTCATTTGGTTTCCAACAAGAGGAGTTAGCTTCATCATCTTTTCCAGGTTCTTTGTGAGAGCAGAGACCTGTGTTGTTAGTTCCATTAATGCAGTGTGATTTGCTCTAGCATCTCCCTCAACTCCCTTTTGGAAGGTGTCTTTTTCGCTATTCCCTGGTGTCTGGGATGAATGAACAGTAAGGGGTTTATGTTTAGGTGCACTGTTTAAGCGTCTCTGCCTTTCTGTTTCCTCATCAACTGATCTGGTGACCTGCTCTATGATAAAGTCATCCGTTACTGTCAAATCAGACACGTAAGGCTTGATATCTCGTCTAACATTAGAATTTTTCTCATTTAGTCCCTGATACAGTGTATGAAGGAATATGCCTTGCACTAGTTTTTTGTCATAGTTAAACTCTCGCCTATCATGTTGTGATGTAGACAGAACTTTTTGCTTTAACCCCACTAGCCTGTAAACAAATTGTTGTGCTGTTTCTCTTTCTTGCTGGGCAGCATTGCTAAGGTCCTGAAATAACTCATTACCACTTCGTTCTCTCATATGTGACTTCAAAAACCTTTTCAATTCAGCAACAGTAAGATCATCTTTGTCAGTCAACATATCTTTAAAATTACCAGGTTTGATTATTCTCAACACTGTGCGTATAATTTCAGATTCAGGGAATTTTTCTGTTAGACCCTCGTCAATTTGTCTGCACACGCTACTGTAACTCATGTCCGAACCATGATCTGAAATTACACCACCATGCATTTTAAATTCTCTACGTGGCAATAAAGCAACAACATCAGTTAATCTCACCACCTCCGATACCTGTTCAGTCCTTGCAGTTCCACTACTTATTTTTTTTGCAGCGGTTGCAATGTCCACAGTTGGTGTACTTTCCTTGTTGAGTTTTAGTTCATTGATCTTGTCTTGGATGATGAGTAGGTAAGACATACCTTGATCTTCCAACTTTTCCAGCTGATCACTTCTCAAGTAGTCTTTAATAAATTCAACAAGTTCCATTTCGTTGGTACCAGTCACTGATGGAACGTCCACTTCTCTTTCATCTCCCAGCGTAATAGCGAGGCTATGCAGCTGTTCTTCATTAAGCAGATGAATTTGTTTCCGGATATCCCACATCAGCGCACGATGAGGAGACGCCATCTCTGTTGCAATCTGAAGACTTGCACTCACGAGGCAGACGACTCTCACGACTCTCCTTGTAGCTCTGTAGCAGGCTCACGCTTGTCTCGCGCTTCCTTCTCACTGGTAACACAACTAATCCCGGACGAGCCCCCAAAATGTTACCGGCCTCAAAATGTGAATTAAGAGAGCCGATGATTGTAGACGCGATGAGATAAGGTGATCAGCTTGGCGTGGACTGCAAAGAATCACACAAACAGCATGAGATATGACCACTGACTTTATGGCTGGAAGTAGTTTAATTTTTACATAACAATACATCTTTTACATTTTTATAGTCACATGTTTATAACCATTAACAATATATATAATACAGATTTTAACTAAAGTATTTTAAAACGTAGTTACAACAATGAACATTACTAAATTTAATAACATATATATCCCTGTTATTCAGTGTTATAGATAATTATCTTTATCTCTCTGGTACACTTTAAGTGTGCAATAATCATACTGGCAATGTATTGCTTTAATACAAATATTTTCATGGTAGTACTCTTTTTTAACCACTAGATGGTGCACATTGCATGTCTGTATGATGCAATACATAAGCTTTACATACAATAGTTTTTTTTTAATACTAATAACAGAAAACATGTGCTTCTATAAATCTATGCCATTTTCAAGAAATCAGGTTTAAATATACCTATTTAGAAAGGTTTAGTGTTTATCATAGACATTTGTTCTGACTAATGCAGTATTTTCATGTTCTTATGCACTTTTCACTTGTTTCTGACACATGCTGTTCTAAACTTCTAATTACAGCAAAACTATAGCATAAAATCTGCTGAGACTTTTTCTGCATCTGCTCAAGATGTTTAGGAATCTTTCTATCACAGGTTAATACAGATTAGGAACGATTTAGAGTACATACCTGCAAAGAATCACACAAACAGCATGAGATATGACCACTGACTTTATGGCTGGAAGTAGTTTAATTTCCAGTCACATGGTGTGTGGCCTTATATAGACTCTGTTTGTGTACCTTCTCTGCCATCTACTGGTTATTAATAGAATAGAAGGGACGTGTTTAGAAATATAAAAAAAAAAAATGAATATGTACTTTGCTTTGGGGTGTCTGTTTTGTGACCATATAAACCCCAGTCCGTCACACTAGCGGCTTCTGGGCCACCTTTTAAACAATGCCATGTTTTCAAATTCAGCTGTAAAAAGTCACCAGCACAGATTCTACCTTCGTTACCACTGAGAGCAGCGCCAACCTTTTCTACTAGCTCCGAGGGTTCCTCTCCCTCAGTGAGAGACCTGCTCTCCACAGTAGGCTCAACCACTATCAAGACTATCACTATCTCAAGACTCGGGTCCCCGATGCAACCATTCTTGTTCTTGTAAAAGAAAATTGAGATCTTGAGGAACATGTATAAGAAGGAGCATAATAAGATCCAGAAATCACTCCGATCAGGAGCATCAGCAGTGCAATTGTATGTCCCCAGGCTGTGGTACTTCAACAAACTGCGGTTTCTGGATGACCAGACTGAAGGCAGGGAATCTCTTTCTACCCTTCCCTGCAGCCTTCCCTCCACCCTTCCCTCAACCCCAGCAGAAGCTGACGAGGAACAACCTGGGCCTTCCATCCTGGAAGAAGTGGATGTGCCCAGCTGGAGCCAGGTATATTATTTTTAGACATATTTATTGTCCTAATATTAATGATGTTAACTAGATGTTATAATTGCTAACAAATTAATGATTTAAAAAAAGTGAAAAAATGTTTGGGACAAGAATTAAAAATGCTAGGGTCAGAATGATAGTCTTTTCTATTTATTAACATTCAATTTGCAAGTCATGAGCTGAAAATTGTGTGTGATTGATGAAGCAAAAACTAAGGCCCCTTTCACACTGGGGCGGTGCGGGTGTCGGCGGTAAAGCGCCCGCTATTTTTAGCGGCGCTTTACCGTCGTTTTAGCAGGGGTCTGCGGGCGCTAGCGGGGTGGTTTTAAACCCCGCTAGCGGCCGAAAAAGGGTTAAAACCGCCCGCATTGCGCCGCTGCAGCGGCGCTTTGCCGGCGGTATTGCCGCGCTGTCCCATTGATTTCAATGGGTAGGAGCGGTTTAGGAGCGGTGAATACACCGCTCCTTCACCGCTCCAAAGATGCGTCTAGCAGGACTTTTTTCACTGTCCTGCCAGCGCACCGCTCCAGTGTGAAAGCCCTCCGGCTTTCACACTGGAGTGAAAGGGGCCGTTTTTTTTCAGGCGCTACACAGGCGCTATTTTTAGCACTGTAACGCCTGAAAACCGCCCCAGTGTGAAAGGGGCCTAAAACTATGTCCCTTTTTTTATACACAGGATGAGCTCAGCCAGGAGGAGGGTCTGGAAAGCGTCAGCCAGGAGGAGGCCGTGCCCAGTGGCAGCCAGGAGGAGGCCATGCCCAGTAGCAGTCAGGGGGTGGCTGGGCCCAGTAGGAGCTTCACCCAATCCCAGGTGCCTCCCCTCTGACTTACAACCAAAAGGCCCAGGAAGAGGACAATGACGGAGGAGGCAGCACTGGGCCTCATTAGGGAAGCAAGCGATGTCCTCAGGAGCTCCCCCAACGCTGAAGAGGCCTATGGCTGCTATCTAGCCACAAGTTTGCTGAAATCGGAGGAGGGCCAACGCCTTCTCTGTGAGGGAATTATTTTTGATGCCCTTCAGAAGGGTTTGAGGGGCCAGCTGACTGAGAACAGCTACATATATGTGAAAGTCCACCTTCCTCCCCCTCCTCCTGCCACAAGTCCACCACCAGAGCCACAGCGTCCAAGGAAGGCTGCAGGGAAGGCTGCAGGGATGTGTGGAGGGAAGTCTGCAGCGAAGAGAAGAAAGTGATGGTCTGGGTTCAGTCTGGTCTGACAGAAGACACAGGCTGGTGTAGTACCACAGCCTGGGGACAGATATGTCATCTGCCGCTGGACCTAATCTCTGGAAGTCCTGGACCAGATTGGGCTACAAATTATGTGGACTCCTCAAGCTACTAATTTTCTTTTCCACAGACTTTATGTGTGCCCTGGGGGCCAAAAAGCTTTGCAAATTTCAAAAGTTTCTCCAACGTTGCCTCCCTCTTTATTTTATTACCCAGAATAAATGGAGATTTTATTTTCTGAAAATACTTTCCTATGTGTTTTTCTTCAAATACGACAGTTTGTTTGTGAGTAGGCAGGTACATTTCTAAAAGACAATGTCAAATTAACAAGGCACCAACCTCCTTGAGGTTAATAAAAAAATACAAGATAATAATGTTATTGTGGTAACTTGACACCTAAAAAATAAAATTATATATGGAGATCACTAGAAAATTATTTTTCAATAATCCTAAAAAAGGAGATCTTGATGAAATTAAAAAAATAAAAGATGACTATAAAAAGTAATTGTAAACATTATTATGGAGATCGTGACTTCAAAAAATAGAATATTATTCATGAGATCAGGAGAAATAATGAAGAAATAAGTTTGCGAGAACTCTGTGTGAATATGAGCAGCAAAACAACTTCATTCTTCTAGCATTAAAAGAAGAAAAGAATGCGCTGCATTAAAAGATCACAGAATTTGCTGCGTGAGGAATGTGCTAGCTCCATTACGAATGCTAGTTTTACCACACCGAGCGCTTCCGTCTCGTACTTGCTTCAGAGCATGCGTCGTTTTTGTTTAGTTTATTTAGAGGTCATTTCTAGGTCTGTCAGAATTTTCAGCGTAAAAAGTCCGATTGGGGCATACACACGATCGGAATATACGATGAAAAGCTCCCGTCTGACTTTTTCTGTTGGACATTCCGCTCGTGTGTACTTGGCATAACAGGTTTTCTTCTAAGATTGCCCTGTATTTGGCTCCATCCATCTTCCCATCAACCATGTTTCACAGTGGGGATGGTGTGTTCAGTGAGTGATGTGCATTGTTAGTTTTCCGCCACATATAGTGTTTGCTTTTAGACCAAAAAGTTCAATTTTGGTCTCATTTGACCAGAGCACTTTCTTCCACGTGTTTGCTGTGTCCACCATATGGCTTCTCACAAACTGCAAATGGGACTTCTTATGGCTTTCTTTCAATAATAGCTTTCTTTTTGCCACTCTTCCATAAAGGCCAGATTTGTGGAGTGCACAACTAATAGTTGTCCTGTGGACACATTCTCCCACCTGAGCTGTGGATCTCTGCAGCTCCTCCAGAGTTACCATGGGCTTCTTGGCTGCTTCTCTGATTGATGAATGCTCTCCTTGCCTGGCCTGCCAGTTTAGGTGGATGACCATGTCTTGGTAGGTTTGCAGTTGTGCCATACTCTTTTTCCATTTTCAGGTGATGGATTGAACAGTGTTCCATTAGATGTTCAAAGCTTGGGATATTTTTTATAGCCTAACCCCTCTTTAAACTTCTCCACAACTTTATCCCTGACCTGTCTGGTGTGTTCCTTGGCCTTCACGATGCTGTTTGTTCACTAAGGTTCTCTAAAAAAAACTCTCAGGGCTTCACAGAACAGTTGTACTGAAATATACTGAGATGAAATTACACACAGGTGGACTCTATGTACTAGCCTGTTTCCCCCCAAAAGAAGACCTAGCGTGATTGTTGGTGATGGCTGCAATATAAGCCCTACCCCCCAAATATGCCCTAGTTAAAGGTCTTATTTTCAGGGTAGGGCTTATTTTTGGGGAAACAGGGTAGGGCTTATTTGGGGGGGTAGGGCTTATATTGCAGCCATCACCGACAATCACGCTAGGTCTTATTTTTGGGGAAACAGGGTAGTTAGGTGATTTCTGAAGGCAATTGATTCCATTATATTTTAGTTAGAGGTATAAGAGTAAAGGGGGCTGAATACAAACGCACGCCACACTTTTCAAATATTTATTTGTAAAAAAAAATTGAAAACCATTTATCATTTTTCTTCCACTTCATAATTGTGTCCCACTTTGTGTTGGTCTACCACATAAAAGCCCAATAAAATACATCTACGTTTTTGGTTGTGACAAAATCTGGAAAATTTCAAGGGGTATGAATACTTTTTCAAGGCACTGTACATGTATAGAGCCATGACAGGTCCTCTATATACTCCTATATACATGTACAGAGCCATGACAGGTCCTCTTTACAGTGGCGTCACTAGGGTTGGTGTCACCCCCCTCCACCAACTATAGTCCCCCCTCAGTACAAACCCCCCCACCTTAGCACAGACCCCCCTCCACTAACTACAGACCTCCTCTCTCAGTATAGATTCCCCCCATCAGTATAGACCCCCCTCAGTGCATACCCCCTCAGTATAGACCCCCCGTCAGTGCATACCCCCCTCGATCACTATAGACCCCCCCCTCAGTGTATACCCTCCCATCAGTATAGATCCCCCTCAGAGCATACCCCCCATCAGTATAGACCCACCTCAGTGCATATCCCCACTCAGTGCATACCCCCCCAATCAGTATAGATCCCCCTCAGTGCATACCCCCATCAGTATAGACCCCCCTCAGTATAGACCCCCCTCAGTGCATACCCCCCTCAGTATAGACCCCCTCAGTATAGACCCCCCTGTGCATACCCCCCTCAGTATAGACCCCCCTCAGTGCATACCCCCCTCAGTATAGACCCCCCTCAGTGCATACCCCACCCCATCAGTATAGACCTCCCTCAGTGCATACCCCTCTCAGTATAGACCTCTTCAGTGCATAACCCCCCTCAGTATAGACCCCTCTCAGTGCAGACCCCCCCCCCTCAGTATAGCGCCACCCCCTGCACATGCCCATCTAGATATAGTAAATAAGGAAGTGTACAGACCTTAGTCAGAACAGTGCGGACGGATATAGACACTCAGAACGATGTGTGTCCCTCGGGCTCCTCCTCCTCCTGTGTGGATGTAAACAGAGAGGAGGGGGAGGCAGGGTTTTAGTCCACTCCACTTAGGGACCCAAGAGGCGCAGATCACAGCGTAGGGCAGTGGGCAGTATTAGCAGTGTCGCTACATATGGGTGTCTCCCCTCTGGCGGGTGTCACCCGGGTGCGGCCCGCACCCCCGCCCCCCCCTGGCGACGCCACTGCCTCTTTATACTCCTATATACATGTATAGAGCCATGACAGGTCCTCTCTATACTCCTATATACATGTATAGAACCGTAATAGGTCCTCTTTATACTTCTATATAAAGGTATAGAGCCATGACAGGTTGTCTTTCTATCCCTATATTGATGTATAGAGCCATGTCTGGACCTGGGCGTGATTTAGATGGGTGTGATTTTTTTGGGGGGGCAAAATTTTATTCTTGGTCCCAAGCAGCACAATGTCTTCGGCTGGCCCTGCAGATACTGTATATGTGCTTTGCTCAGATTCCCTGACTGAGGTTTACAACCACTTTAAAGCGGTGTTCCAAATACTGTAGCTGTTGACTTTTATTATATGGACACTTATCTTTCCAGGAAGCCTGCAATGTCAGCACCCAGCCAATTTTCAGATCAGCTGTTGGGTGTTTCCTCTGCAATTCGTTGTTAGGGAAAGCCTTTGGGACTCACAGCCGGTTTCCTACTGCGCATGCAAGAAGTGCACTGCTCTTTCTAACTGGCTCGGCAGTGGAGGAAGAAGGAGGGAGGCTGAATTTCCGATGGACGGCGCCACAGCGCTGTCTCCCGGAATTGGGGAAGGGTATCTGTCAAAAACAGGAACTCACCGAAAAGCCCCCCCCCCCCCCCGAAAGGTGCCAAATGTGGCACTGGAGGGGGGAGGAAGCAGATAAGCGGAGGTTCCACTTTTAAGCACCATCTTTGCAGAAAAAAAATAAGCACAACATGCAGTAAATCCTAGCCTGCCTGGCAATTTAACCACTTCAGGTACCCAGAAGATTTGGCTGCTCAATGACCAGGCCATTTTTTTGCAATACGCACACTGCATCGTTTTAACTGACAATTGCGCAGTCGTGCAATGTTGTACCCAAACAAAATTTACGTCCTATTTTTCCACAAATAGAGTTTTCTTATGGTGGTATTTGATCATCTTTTTATTTTTTGCGCTATAAACAAAAAAAGAGCCACAATTTTGAAAAAAACACAATATTTTGTACTTTTTACTATAATAAAGATCCTCAATTTTTTTTAAAAAAGCTAATTTTTTCCTCAGTTTAGGCTGATATGTATTCTTCTACATATTTTTGGTAATAAAAATCACAATAAGTGTATATTGATTGGTTTGCGCAAAAGTTATAGCGTCTACAAAATAGGAGAAAGATTTATGGCATTTGTATTATTATTATTATTTTTTTTTTACTAGTATTGGTGGTGAGCAATGATTTTTATCGGGACTGTGACATTATGGCGGACAGATCGGACACTTTTGGCACATTTTTGGGACCGTTGGCAATTATACAGTGATCACCGCTATAAAAATGCACTGATTACTGTGTAAATGTCACGGGCAGGGAAGGGGTTAACAGTAGGGGGTGATCAAGGGGTGAATTGTGTATCCTAGGGAGTGATTCTAACTGATTCTGGACTATCTGAGTGAGGAGAGCGATCGTTGTTCATCGCTCTCCTCACCTCTGACAGTATGGAGATCTGTCTGTTTACATTAACAGATATCCGTTCTGTCTCTGTGTGGAGCAATCGTGGGTGCCCGGTGGTCATTGCGCCCGCTGGGCACGTGCATTGGCTCCGGTGTCGCGCCCGATAGTGGTCAAAAGGTGAACTGACGTAAGGTAATGCCGTTTTGCCCAGGGTAGCCAACCTGCCACAGTACAACTGCGGTGGCTGGTCTGGAAGGGGTTAATATACAGCCACGTCCCCCTTTATTAGGCAGTTGAAACTTGCCTCTTGCTTACCACCATAGAATGGTTGCCACCATAGATTGGGGCTGATCTACTAAAGCAAATGAACAAGAGCAGAGATAAACTGCTGCCGTGCACTTGTATCGTGGGCCCCATTTGAAAGCAGAACTCTAACCATAACAACTTGATAAAAATAACAAGGAACATGCATTCAACATAATAGTTATGCTACCAAAATTAGCGTGTGCTGTAAATTGCCTTCGGCACTGTTCCTGTTTCTTCTTGATGGTGACTGCCATTTTGCTGAAGCCCAATGCCCCTGAACAGCAGGAAATCATAAAGTGGAACTAAACCAATCGATTTACTGGTTTCAAAAAACAGTTACATTTCTGTAATGCCGGGATTCTCAACTGTCACATATACTTGCAACTGCAAACCAAACTGTTATATCATCAAATGACTGGTCTCATAACTGATCACATGTGCAGCACCATGGAAGTTGAAGATCAAATAGAAGCATCTTCATTGGCTGTAAAGGATAGAAGGGGTTAATTCTGGTTTAAGGCTGTCAGCAGATCTGCCTCTACAATTTCAGCAGTGTCTAAAAATAGAGAGCAACTGAGCAAGTGCAGATCAGGGTGCGACAATGTATTACTGGATGTTATAGCATAAGCACATATTTTTAATGTTTTACTCAGCTGTATCTGCATATGGGGCTAGCCTGTGGTGATCTAAAGGAACAGTATTCACGGTAAAGTGTATATATTTCAAGAAGAAGGCTCAACATGTTTCGCGGCAATGCACACTTCTTCTGGAACTTGTATTATTGTGACTAACGGAGTCACAATAATACAAGCTCCAAAAGAAGCGTGTATTGCACGCGAAACATGTTGAGCCTTCTTCTTGAAATATATACACTTTACCGCAAATACTGTTCCTTTATCCATTCATTGGAATATTGATTTAAATGTGAATTATTTTTCAATCTTGTTTATTTTCAGTGTTTTTTTGAAAAATGAACAGATTACAGTAGCGGTAATTATATCAAATGTTATATATTGATATGACTATTGTTGTGGAATACGGCTTTTAAAGTGTTTGTATGAAGAATCGTATCATTTTTAAGAAATAAAATGTATTTTATATACAGCATTGTTTTCTCTGTCTACGGTGCCTAAAAAATCCATAGCCCCCTCTTTTGCTCTATTTTTCATGATATTTTAGGACGTGGCACAGGATTACTTTTTTATGTATCCACAGCACCACTCTGTGATTTAGGATACATTTGTAAGTTTTCTAAATTAGGGGTACATATCGGAGGGTGATCAGGCATTTTGTATAGTTTGGGACTTTGTGGCACTCGGAGAAGTGTTTAGGTTTGACTGTATTCTTAAAACTTTGCACCAAAAAGTACCATCACCAAGCTATTAGCACCCTAAACTAATACAACCCATTTCTGGTAAACATCTCCAAATATGTTAAAGTGGAAGTGAAACCCTCCTATCGTTTTGAGTCAAGGAAGCTGCCATCATGGCCTCTAATAATTCTTCAACTGCCATAATGCTGCACATGTAATCAGTTATAACACCAGCCATTGGATGGTTTGAAAGTTTGTTTGAGAGCACAACCAATGTGAAAGTTAGCATTTCTGGCATGCCGGGAATGTAAGTGTTTTTTGAAACTGGGTTTACTCCCGCTTTAAGATGACCAGTGTTGACAGGACAGGACTGTTGATGCCATTCGTTTGACATCAGGTTTAGACGCTACTGACATAATTTAGAATTCATTAAAGTGGTTGTAAACCCTTACAACACACTTTGACCTACAGGTAAACCTAGATTAAGGCTTACCTGTAGGTCCAAGAAATATCTCCTAAACCTATACGGTTTAGGAGATATTTGCCCGAAGACAGGCACCGCTGTCTATGGCGCATGCGCCGTTAGACAGCGGCGCGCAGGCGCCCTGAGCGAGGCATTATCAATGACGGAGCTGCCGCGCGTGTCGGCTCCCGTGCGCATCCGTTAGACAGCGGTGCGAAGGCGCACTGAGCACAGCATTATCAATGACGGAGCTGCCGCGCGTGTTGGCTCCCGTGCGCATGCGCGGGAGTGACGTCATCACGGCTTCACCGAATGACAGCGGCGGAGCTGCGAGACCCCACCGAGAAGATGGATGCGCCAGACTACAGGGGACAGCTGTGATTTCGCTGGCTCCTGTGTCAGGTAAGTGACACATAATGGACTACTATGGGATGCATAGTAGTCCATTATGCTTTGCCTTTGCAGGGAATGAAAGAGGAAGTAAACTCATCTGGGTTTACTTCCTCTTTAACAAGTGCATTTGCCTTGCAGTTGACTGCTTATTGACCTACAATTGACCTGCTTCAAGCATGCTTTTGCTTCTTCATAGACTTATATGGAAATGCAAAACCCATTTAAAGTAAACAGAAGCCTGTTGACATAGGTCCTTCGTTTGCGAAAAGAGTTTTACAATTAGACCAGTCAAGTCGACCAGTCTTCTAATGGCTGTGCTGCATTTTGACCTTTGCGTTCACTGAGATGTTATCCTGAGACGGTCAGAACAACCCACATGAAAAAAATGTTTAGTGTCCATGTACTGGTAGTTTCATCTCATCACTGGGAAAACAACAGACTATGGCTGGAAGCCTATTCAGAGCTTGGCAATGTGGCCGCTTAATGCACTTCTGAGCATCTGTAATGAACTTAAGCTAAACAAAGCAATCAGACCGTCAGTGGAGTCAGATTAAAAATTTATACCTTAATAAAAATAGATCAGTGTCTCCGGACGATTCAACTTGTTAAAATGTTAATTTTGTGTGTTTTCTTGAAGTCCGGCTTCACGTCTTGCTCAGCATAGTCATTATTGGTTAGGATCGTTTCTTGAGTCACCATAGCTATTTTTTACAAGCTTGGACGTTGTCTACAGTGAATACATATGAAGAAAAATAATTGTCTTGTAAAATATTCCCCATTACAATAACAAGGGCACCTTCACCGTATCAACAACACCTTTGCTTGTTTGAATAAAGTATGTGTGCGACAGCTTTCCTCTGCTCATATTTTTCTTTTACATTTTTCATATTGCCAATTCTTAATTTGAAAAGAAAATGCAAGTGACTTTCACAGTCTAGAGCACACAGGTAACACTTGTATTTCATTGCTTTTAAGGCCCAGCTCTAGCTTTCAAAAATAATAAAAAAATATTCTTCTCAACAGCTGTTCAAAATTTTTTAAAATGCATAGTTCGCTGTAGTACTTTCTACACCGCACTGTCCCCTGCAGACACTCCACTTTGATGTTTACTACCAATTATCTTCCAGTTAACCACTTGCTTACTGGGCGCTTAAACCCCTCTCCTGCCCAGACCAATTTTCAGCTTTTTAGCGCTGTCACTCTTTGACAATTGCGCGGTCATACAACACTGTACCCAAATTACATTTTTATCATTTATTTTCCAACAAATATAGCTTTCTTTTGGTGATATTTAATCACCTCTGGGTTTTTTTTATTTTTTGTTATTTTTTTTTTTGAAAAGACCGAAATTCTTTTAAAAAAATACAAAACCGTCTTTACATTTTGTTCTTAAATTTTATTTGTACTAGTGGGCACAGATGACTGTGCATCTTCCTCTTCAGGACCGATGTCCCTTGCACAGAAGCCGGTGATCTTCTGTTTACGTCACGTGATCAGCTGTCATTGGCTGACAGCTGATTACTTGGTAAGGGGCTGTAATCGGCCCCTTACTCCGATCTGTGATTACCCGCGTCTTATTGACTCGGTGATCACAGCGCGTGCACCTGCCCTGCAGGGGGTGCATGGATATTGTGAAAAAGGGGAGGACATCTATTGAAGGCCTTCCGGCAAAGTAGGTCCGTGCTGTAGCCGTCATTCGGCTATAGCATGGATCTGAAGGGGTTAAATGACATTGGATGTCACTTCCAGTGAACCTAGGTTGTCACGGACACACCTCTTAAGGGTGTGTCATTATGTTGGCCTGGGCTCTCAGCAAATCGCTGCGGATGTCATAACATAAGTGTCACTCTGCGATTAAAATTCTATTTGATTAATCACTTTTCTTGTGGCGCATTGAATGTCTTTAGAGGTGATACAGGAGCAATCTTCAGTCATGTGATTGTTCAACTGATCTCATGTGATTTAAATGCCCCAATTCAGTTAGGTTTCCCATTGTTTGTGATTACCGTATTTATCGGTGTATAACACACACTTTTTTCCCCTTAAAATCAGGGGAAAATCGTTGGTGCGTGTTATACACTGATTCCCCGCTGAATCTGAGCCTCTCGGCCGCTCTCGGCAGCTTTTAGTGGCTTTCGGCTGTTCTCGGCGGCTTTCAGCCGCTCACGAAGTCCCGTCTGAGCCGCAGAAGGCCGCAGAGTGTGGCAGAAAACTGCAGAGAGTGGCCGGGAGCCGCCGAGAAAGGCCGAAAGCCACCAAGAACGGCCGAGAGCTACCGAGCGCCGCCGAGATACACAGCACATCCGGCTCTGTATCTCGACGGCGCCATTTTTAAACGGCAAGGCTACACTGACAAGTCTGCAAATGACACTGATAAGGCTGCAATGACAAGGCTGCAAATGACACTGACAAGGCTGCAGATGGACACTGACAAGGCTGCAATGACAAGGCTGCAAATGACACTGACAAGGCTGTAGATGGACACTGACAAGGCTGCAATGACAAGGCTTCAATGATGGACAAGGCTGCAGATGGACACTGATGAGGCTGCATCGATGGGCATTTACATGTAAGTTGTTTTCCTTAAACTTCTCTCCTAAAAGTTGTGTTCCTTTAAAATTCCCTCCTAAACTTGGGGTCCGTGTTATACGCCGGCGTGTGTTATATACGCTGATAAATACAGTAATTGCTTCTATAGAAATTAACGTTGCATGATTATTCATGCAAATATGCAATCTTCAAGTGACTGGTACTTTTCTAACAGTAATTGCATGTTTTACCTACCCGAATACTCATCCTGCATGAAGAATCATGCATAAATCAATAGTAAATCTTGCTTAAAGTGGGTAAACCCTCACATATACAGGGCCAGATTAAGAACATCATGGGCCTGGTGCTGAGGATTTTGGTAGGGCCTTTTATAAACAATATAGAAATAAAAATGCTAAATATTTTTTGTCATAACAAATTAAATTAAAGAGAGATAGGCAGGATGAGAGAGAGAGAAAGGGGATGAAAGAGATGTGAGGGGTAAGGGAGGGAGGATGAGAGAGAAAGGGGGGATGAGAGAAAGAGGATGCACATGAGCATGTGTGGGAATGGCATCAATGCAGCCTGGCCAAGGCAAGTGACCGAAGGCACAGAACCCAGAAGGAAGACCGGGTGAAGATGGAAGTGCCCGGGCCCCGACAGATTGATCGCAGCACAGCACTGGAGGGCTCAGTCTGACAATTTAAGTGTACCCTAATGTGCTAATATGCTGGGCATACTTGTACATTATGGCATAACCTACCGCAATGCCTCTAAAAAGTAGTAATGTTAGAAAAGTTTACTACCGCTTTATTATTACGAGCCTCTCATGGGGCCCCTTACTGACCCTGTGGCCCTTGGGTAGTGCCTAAGTGCATAGTTGTCAACATTTCAAAAATATTTTCAGGAACGCTTTTTTTACAAGTGCTATATTTATAGTAGCTGACATCCCCTATGTTCCTCTATACATCACAATAGTAATTACAAAATTAAATAAGTACTAATAATGGGGCAGAACAAATATGAGGACTGAGATTTCCTTTAGTTGAACTGACAAAAGTGCCCATTCTAGAGCTGGTAACATTGAGGATATTCAGTATAATATTAAAGAAGAGTTTTTGTGGGTAAGAGGCATAGGGGAGGATGGTAAAAAAAATGGGAAGTATGTGCAGGTGAGGGAGAGGAATGTGGAGGGTCTAACAATGGGCACTATGTGCATGAGAGGAGTGCAGAGGGTATGGCAGAAGGCACTATGTACAGGAGAGGAGTGTGAAGGGTATGACAGTGGGCAGTATGCACAGCAGAGGAGTGTAGAGGGTATGACATTGGGCACTATGTATAAGAGAAGAGTGTGGAGGGTATGACAGTGGGCACTGTGTACAGGAGAGAAGTGTGGAGAGTAGGACAGTAAGCAGTAATTACAGGAGAGGAGTGTGGAGGGAGGGTATGACGCTGGGCACTATGTATAGGAGAGGAGTATGGAGGGAATGACAGTGAGTAGTATGTACAGGAGAGGAGTGTGGAAGGTATGACAGTGAGCACTATGTATAGGAGAGAAGTGTGGAGGGTATGACAGTGGGCACTATGTATAGGAAAGAAGTGTGGAGGGTATGACAGTGGGCACTATGTACATGAGAGGAGTATGGAGGGTATGACAGTGAGTAGTATGTACAGGAAAGGAGTGTGGAGGGTATGACAGTGGGCACTATGTATAGGAGAGAAGTGTTGGAGGTATAACAGTGGGCACCATGTATAGGAGAGGAGTGTGGAGGGTATGACAGTGGGCACTATGTATAGGAGAGAAGTGTGGAGAGTATGACAGTGGGCACTATGTATGGGAGAGGAGGATGAAGTAATCTGGGAAGGAAAAATGTAAAGGTTTGTGGAAGGATGTTTAGGGACTGCGTAGTGGGTAAGCGGGCCATACATGGATTGAAATTACACCAATTAAGCAGAGACCAGCCATAGTCGATCTATGTATGGGCTAGCTGGTTTTACACAAGTCAACCTATTAACCGACTTGAGTACAACCAGCCTGTCAGGTTTTCCCCAAAACAATCAGTGCTGCCAGCTATAGTTAGCAACACTGATCATTGTATTCACTGGCAGAACACAATAACACTGCGGGAGTGATTGCCCCATTCACAGGTCAGCAGGTGAGAGGGTGTGTGGGGACAGGCTGGGGAGAGATACTAGTCAGTCCCTGGGTAGGCACTGGTTAGTATCAGAGCCAGATACACACAGGTTACATACGCCACGATCGTTAGAGCGAGAGCAATAATTCTTGCACTAGACCTCCTCTGTAACTCTAAACATGTAACCTGTAAAAAAAATGTAAAGCATCGCTTAGTACACAACAAAAAATCATTCTAACTTTAGTGTTTTTTTTATGAATGAAACTGTTTCTTTCCAAAAAAAAACGTTTGAAAAATTGCTGCGCAAATATCGTGTAACATAAAAAGTTGCAAAGACCACCATTAAGACCACCATTTTATTCCATAGGGTGTCTGCTAAAACAATATATAATGCTTGAGGGTTCTGAGTAATTTTCTAGCATAAAAAAAAATGATGACTTTTACATGTAGGAGAGAAGTCTCAGAATGGGCCTGGGTGGCAAGGGGTTAATTATCATAAGTAATATAAAAATAATTATTATAAGCTCTGTGAGTTCATCCTCTCCGTCTGCTGCAGAGTGTTCCAGCTTGTATTTAAACTGGCCGCTCTGTATGTAGCTTCTGACAGGCTGTGCAAGCAGCCCTGTATCTCCGGAACCATAGACGATAGCAGCTCCATATTTTAACCAGTGCTGGAGTGGGTCTTTAGCTACCTACCCCCCAAATGTGGGGTATCTGTGACTCCTGATCACCGAGCTACAATCCTCAAAGTCGATCTTCTTTTTTTTTTTTTTTTTTTTTTTTGGGCAAATGGGCCTATCTTGAGAAAGGGGCCTGGAGCTGCAGCTCCAATGGCCCCTATGTTAATCCGGCCCTGCACATATACAGTACCCAGTGAAGTCAGTAGCCTCAGATGCACATTGTGTTAGAAATGCTTCTTCCTGTTTCAGCAGTGGGAGGGGAGTCTGGGCATACACTCTGTGTGAGCTGTGCTGTGAATAGACAAACTCTCAGCTTATCTGTCTCTAAATTCCCTCCCCGACACAAATTTCCAGCTGCTTTTATCTCCTGTGTCTGAGAACTTGTCAAAAGTTATCATGCTAATAACAGAGGAACAGAGCAGCCAAGACACAAGACTTAGGGCTTTGGAGAGAGATAAGTAAACACTGTAGATATACAGTATGTGCCTAGGTAAGATTTCCTGAATGGGTTTTACATCCACTTTAAAGCATATGTTGCCCTAAATATTTTTTTATTTCTGTATTCGTGTTCACATATGCACATTTTATAAATGTATAGTCTGTATCCCTTTCATGCATGTCTTCCATCTGAAGCACCTGGTTGATCCTGTCAGTCACTTTTCTTTCTTATTCTAAACTGACAATACAAAGCACAGAAACTGATCTATGTTTGTGTGGTCAGTTTGGTTGGACACTGAGAGGTACAGGACACTGTGCAGACACATGGCATGCCTGTTTTGGATAGTCTGTTCAGCCAACATGCCTCACGGCCAATCCCAGCCTGCCTCTGGCACATACTCAATCCCAATCATGGCCTGCCTCATGAACATGCCCCCTATTCAAGTACAGCATGCATCTTGCCTTAGGTTGTACAGATTATGGAATAGGGGCACACTGTGTGTCAGGAAGAAGAGATGTATGATCACATGGCAGGACATTTAAACCCTGTAAAATAGTTCATAAAGATAATTTCTGAAACTAAGTAAAAACTTAAAGCAAATAGATCGTCAGGACCTGATGGCTTACACTTGAGAGTCCTCAAAGAACTCAGTCAGGTTATAGCCAGACCACTATTCCAAATTTTTATGGACAGCATACTGACAGGAATGGTACCAGTGGATTGGGAAAGGGCCAACGTGGTGCCAATATTTAAAAAAGGGCAGAAACATATACATGGGAACCACAGATCAGTTAGTCTAACATCAATAGTATGTAAACTATTGGAGTGTATTATAGGGACTATATCCAAGATTATGCTGATGAATACAATTTATTTAGTAGTAATTACCATGGGTTTCCGAAAAGTCATTCTTGCCAAACAAACCTGTTAACATTCTTTGAGGAAGTGAGCTGCCCTCTAAATAGGGGGGAGGCCTGTGGATGTGGTGCACCTGGATTTTGCCAAAGTATTTGATACTTTCCATCACAAACACTTCATTTACAAACTGAGGTCTGTAGACATAGACCATAGGGTTTGTACATGGATAGAAAATTGGTTACAGGAGCGTGTCCAATGGGTGATGATAAATAGCATGTACTCGGAATGATCTGGAGTAGGGATGAGCTTCGTGTTCGAGTCGAACATACGTTCGACTCGAACATCGGCTGTTCGTCCGTTCGGCGAAGTCCGAACATTTTGGTCCGTTCGCGCCAAATTCGTGTGGCGCTCACGGCCCACAATGCACTGCGATGGCGCAGTGCATTGCTGGCTCATGATTAGCCAAGCATGCACTGTGACCCCGCATGCTTGGCCAATCGCAGCGCCAGCAGCGAGGAGAGCCATGATTGGCCACAGGCAGGATGCCTGTGGCCAATCATAGCTCAGGCTGTGTAGTGCACGCCCCACACTATATAAGGCCGCCAGCGCGGCGGCCTTGTGTAGTGTATTGGCGACTGAAGCAGTGGGTGTTCTGTGTACCTTCAACACAGTACACACCGATCATTTTCGGACGATTTTCGATCTTGCTGTTGTGTAGTGGTTGTTGTCTGCGTGCCCTGACCGCAGTATACACCGCTATATTCACCTCACCTATATAGCTAGTGATCTATCTTTTATAATAGAGCTTGCAGTCAGTAGTGTTAGGAGCTAGTGCGTGCTGTCTGCGTGCTCTGTACCCAGTACATACCGCTATATCCACCTACATAGCTGTTCTCTATTTGAGCCCACTTGCCATCTGCAGGAGTTATTGGAAGTTGTGTGTGCCACCAGCACAGCACAGTATACATCTGTATATACCCCTTTATCTCTGGTGTTCCATAATAAAGGCATCTGCAGGAGTTAGTGGGTGTTCTGTGTACCTTCAACACAGTACACACCGATCGTTTTCGGATGATTTTCGATCTTGTTGTTGTGTAGTGGTTGTTGTCTACGTGCCCTGACCGCAGTATACACCGCTATATTCACCTCACCTATATAGCTAGTGATCTATCTTTTATAATAGAGCTTGCAGTCAGTAGTGTTAGGAGCTAGTGCGTGCTGTCTGCGTGCTCTGTACCCAGTACATACCGCTATATCCACCTACATAGCTCTTCTCTATTTGAGACCACTTGCCATCTGCAGGAGTTATTGGAAGTTGTGTGTGCCTCCAGCACAGCACAGTATACATCTGTATATACCCCTTTATCTCTGGTGTTCTATAATAAAGGCATCTGCAGGAGTTAGTGGGTGTTGTGTGCCTCTAGCACAATATACACTACCCAACTGCTTTTTTACCCAACTCCCTTCAGGCCATTACCATGTCTGGAAGGCCAGCAAGGAGAGGCAGACAGGCGCGAGCCGATAAAAGAGGGCAAGCAGGCTCTGTGTCTAGAGACAACAATGCTGGTCGTGGACGCGGTGCATTGTCATCAGCACGTGGCCATGGGACACGCTTGTCCTTCTTTTCGGCAGCTGGACATGTTGAGCTGCAACATGCCAACGACTTGGTAGAGTGGATGACCAAGCCCTCTTCATCCTCCTCATCCTCTCTCACCCAGTCTCAGGGTACTAGCAAAGCAGCTGCCAACGCATCGTCTTCCCTCCTCTCAATGTCATCATCAGTGACTCCTTCCCTAGACCCACCACGTCCTCCTGAGGAGTCTCCTGAACTCTTTGAGCACAGTGTTGGGTACATGCTTCAGGAGGATGCCCAGTGTTTTGTGGGCTCTGATGATGACACTCAGCTAGAGGAAGGCAGTAGCGTGAGCGCAGAGAGAGGGGATGCTCAAGAAGGACAGCAATCTGGCAGTCATGTTCCACAAGCTGCAGCATACTGCCAGGTTTGCTACAGCGATGAAGAGGGAGGGGATGGTGAGGGCACTGACTCCACGTGGGTGCCTGGAAGGAGAGAGGAGGAGGAGGAGGCACATGTCCAACGAGGCAGGATGCCCTCCGGGGGCCAGCTTAGGGGCAGCACACCGACTGAATCACACCGCAGAGCTCCGCCTGTGCAGGGCGCTGCCTCTGCGCGTTATTCTAAAAGTTCTTTGGTGTGGGCCTTTTTTGAGAGGAGTGCATCAGATCGCACCGCTGCTATTTGCAACATATGTCTCAAGCGTATCTCGCGTGGCCAAAACATCAGCCGCTTGGGCACCACATGCTTGACCAGAGACATGTTGACCTGCCATGCAGCTCGTTGGCAAGCGTACCTCAAAGACCCACACCAAAGAACAAAGCGGACCTCTCCTTGCTCCTCATCAGCTGGCATCTCCAACCCCACTAGACCTTCAGTCCTCTCTGAAACCTGCTCTGAGAGGAATGAAGGTGTAGAATTAGGTGTGTCACAGCCAAGTGCTTCCGGGAACTCTGCTAGCGGTACACCCACGTCCGATTATAGCAGGCAAATGTCCCTGCCCCAGCTGCTGGACCGGCGAAAGAAGTTCACTCCCAGCCATCCACATGCCCAGTGGTTGAATGCTAGCTTGGCTAAATTGCTAGCACATCAACTGCTGCCTTTTCAGTTGGTAGACTCGGCCCCCTTCCGTGAGTTTGTACAATGTGCGGTTCCTCAGTGGCAGGTCCCCAAACGCCACTTTTTCTCACGGAAGGCGATTCCGGCTCTCTACCGGCATGTGGAAGGCAATGTCCTTGCCTCGCTGGACAGGGCTGTCAGCGGTAAGGTGCATATTACCGCTGACCCATGGTCCAGCAGGCATGGACAGGGACGTTACCTGTCTTTCACGGCCCATTGGGTCACTCTTCTGGCAGCTGGGAAGGATGCAGGACAAGGTGCAGTAGTGTTGGAGGTTGTTCCGCCACCACGCCTCCAAAATGCTACTATTGGTTGTGACACACCTCTCTCCTCCACCCCCTCCTCTTCTTCTTCCTCCATGGCCTCTTCCAGTGCTCTGTCCTCAGAACCAGCGGTGCTTCGTAGGCGTTCCAGGGGCTACGCAAGTACGCAGGCAAAACAATGCCATGCCGTGCTTGCGCTGGTTTGTTTGGGGGACAGGAGCCACACTGGGGCGGATGTTTTGTCAGCTCTGCAGGAGCAGGCCGAGAGGTGGTTGACGCCATGCCAGCTTAAGCCAGAAATGGTGGTTTGTGACAATGGCACCAACCTCCTCTCCGCCCTCTGACAGGGACAACTGACCCATGTGCCCTGTGTAGCTCACGTCCTTAACCTGGTGGTGCAGCGGTTCTTGGGCAGGTACCCCGGCTTACAGGATGTCCTGAAGCAGGCCAGGAAAGTCTGTGTGCATTTCCGCCGATCATTTAATGCCTGTGCTCGGCTGGCTGAGCTCCAAAAGGAGTTGAACCTGCCCAAGAACCGCCTTATATGTGACATGCCCACCAGATGGAACTCAACATTGGCCATGCTGCAGCGGCTGCACACGCAGCAGAGGGCCATCAATGAGTACCTGTGCGACTACGGCACCAGGACAGGGTCAGGGTAGCTCGGTTTTTTCTCACCACGCCAGTGGGGCATGATCAGGGATGCATGCACGGTCCTGTCACTGTTTGAGGAGGCCACAAGGATGGTGAGCAGTGACAGTGCATGCATCAGTGACACTGTACCTCTTGTCCACCTCTTGGAGCATACGCTGCGTGGAATAATGGACAGGGCACTTGAGGCAGAACAGAGGCAGGAAGAGGAGGACTTCCTTGCCTCTCAAGGCCCCCTTTATCCAGACAGTGTTCCTGCTGTGCCACCCATCACACAGGAAGAGGATGAGGAGGAGGAAGAGGAGAAGGATGATTGTGTCAGCATGGAGGTGGAGGCTGGCACTCAGCATCAGCAGCAGCAGCAGCAGTCTTGTAGGGATGATTTACAGTCCCAAGAAACACGTGGACTTGTACGTGGCTGGGAGGAGGTAGCTGCGGATCATGTTGTCCTTAGTGACCCAGAGGACTCCGGACCGAATGCCTCAGCTAACCTACGCTGCATGGCCTCCCTGATCCTGCAAAGCCTGCGGAAGGATCCTCGTATTCTTCGGATCAAGGAGAGGGACCATTACTGGCTGGCCACTCTCCTTAATCCACGGTACAAGGGTAAGGTTGCCGACCTTATCTTGCCATCGCAGAGGGAGCAGAGGATGAGACATCTCCGGGAGGCCTTGCAGAAAGGTCTGTGCAACGCGTTCCCAGAGACTGGGAGGTTACAAACTCCTGGTCCTGGACAACGTGTTGCTGAGGCATTGGTCAGAAGGAACGGTGGAGAAGGTGGCCGTCTGACTGATGCTTTCAGACAATTTTTTAGTCCGCAGCCCCAAGGTATGATCGGTTCCAGCACCCATCGCCAGCGTCTGATTTACATGGTGCAGGAATACCTAGGGGCAAGGTCAGACTTGGACACCTTTCCCACCGAAAATCCTCTGGCTTACTGGGTCTTGAGGATGGATCACTGGCCAGAGCTTGCACAGTAGGCAATTGAGCTACTGGCCTGTCCTGCATCCAGCGTTCTTTCGGAACGCACCTTCAGTGCTGCTGGTGGCTTTGTTACCGATCACAGGGTGCGCCTGTCCACCGAATCAGTTGATCGACTGACCTTCATCAAGATGAATCAGTCTTGGATCACCCACAGCTACCAAGCACCTGAAGCTGATGTAACAGAATAATTTTTTTTGAAAAATCACATCCCTTCAAGACTGCCTATGCTGATGCTGAGTGACTGTCCTGTTATGTTGATTGTCTATCCTCTTCCTCCTCCGCTGATATGTTGGAAGAACATTTCTGGTTCTGGTTGATGCCATCAGCACAATTTTTCTGCCCCTGTTTAACAGGGGCGTTTAAGTACAATTTTTGATGCAATGCTTTGCAGCAGGGCTAATTCCTGCAATCAAACAAGAGTATATGGGAGACGTTGCAGTGTGGTGGCACCAGCACCAGTGCCTAAGGCCCAATTTTTCTGCCCCTGTTTAACAGGGGCGTTTAATTACAATTTTTGATGCAATGCTTTGCAGCAGGGCTAATTCCTGCAATCAAACAAGAGTATATGGAAGAGGTTGCAGTGTGGTGGCACCAGCACCAGTGCCTAAGGCCCAATTTTTCTGCCCCTGTTTAACAGGGGCGTTTAATTACAATTTTTGATGCAATGCTTTGCAGCAGGGCTAATTCCTGCAATAAAACTAGAGTATATGGCAGAGGTTGCAGTGTGGTGGCACCAGCACCAGTGCCTAAGGCCCAATTTTTCTGCCTCTGTTTAACAGGGGCGTTTAAGTACAATTTTTGATGCAATGCTTTGCAGCAGGGCTAATTCCTGCAATAAAACTAGAGTATATGGGAGAGGTTGCAGTGTGGTGGCACCAGCACCAGTGCCTAAGGCCCAATTTTTCTGCCCCTGTTTAACAGGGACATGTAATTACAATTCTTGATATAATATTTCACAGGAGGGCCCCTTCCTGTGCCCACCCAGAGTAACGGTGAGGACTTATTGTGTTGTGGCACCAGCACCACAACCACCAAAGGTCAATTTTTCTACCACTGTTTAACAATGGCATGTAATTACAATTCTTGATATAATCGTTCACAGCAGGGCGCTCCAGCGCCCACCAAGAGTCACTTTGAGGGCTTACAATGTTGTGGCAAAACCAACACCTTGTTCCGCCATTTCTGCAGAGCATATAGGGCAGGCTCCTACTTTCAAACATCCAATTTACAAACATCTCCTACTTGCAAACGGAAGGAGACAACAGCAAGTGAGATGAAAAAAGATGGACGACAAAACAAATTATACAGGGGTGATAACCCTTCCTATGTTTTCCAAAAAGCTTAAAAATAGTTTTTTTGACTGGAGCTACACTTTAAAAATGTACCAGTTGAAAATTACAAACAGATTCAACTTAACACAACAAACCTACACAGTCCCTGTCTTGTTTGCACCGCCTGTATACTGCTGTTCTGAGTATATAGGGCCTGGGGGCCACACGCATTTCCTTTTTTTAATATGGCTACAGGGTTCCCCTTAATATGCGTACAAGACCCAAATAGGCTGGTAATGGGCAGGGAGGGCTACCCATGCCATTTTTCTCAATGATTTTCAACCATATTGCAGGAACCAGATATAACATTAAAACCGCAAGCAGTTTTAAATGGTGTTATTTTCGTTTAATGTAATTTTGTGCAGGGACTGTTCTAAACACAGGAAACACGTGGCACTTCACAGGCATACTACAGACACCCCCCAGGCACCATATTTAAAGGAATATTTCACTTTTTTTTTTCACTTTAATCGTCATTAAAATCAGTACTCCCGCCAAAACTGCCATTTTTAAAAACATTTTAGGCATTGACCCATGTCCCCTGGGGCAGGAGCCAGGTCCCCAAACTGTATCTTGCATATTAGCCGTTATAATTAGCACTTTGAACGTTCGAGTCCCATAGACTTCAATGGGGTTCTAAAGTTCGTTCGAATTTGGGGTCCGTTCGAAAGTTCTGGTGCGAACCGAACCGGGGGGTGTTCGGCTCATCCCTGATCTGGAGTGGTAAGTGGGGTCCCCAAGGTTCTGTTCTGTTAAATTCATTCATAAATGATATAGCGAATGGGCTAAATAGCTCAATCTTAGTGTCTGCTGACAATACAAAGCTAAGTAGGGCAATCATTTCACAGCAGGATATAGAAACTTCACAAGAAGAACTCAATAATATAAAGGGGTGGGCAAGTACATGACAAATGTTGAAAAAATTAAAGTAATGCACTTGGGGAGCTAAAAACATGAACAGAAGTTACTCACTGGGGGGGCAATGGCGGCCGATTGTAATTTTCTTTGGGGGGGGCGACAAACAGTACCACCCTCCTGGCGATCGGGGGGCAGGACTGGTGCACTTACCCCATCTATGCGGCGCTTCTCCCCGGCTCTTGGCGGCGGCAGCTCTCCCATTCTCCTGCTCTCCATGGGCAATGGCTCTGGCTTCCGTTTCCTCCCTCCTTCTCGCCGGCCAATCCAGAGTCTTCTCTTTTTGGACTCACACTCGCTTCTGATTGGCTGGATTGAGGATCAGTGTTACAACAGCAAATATTCATTCGCTGTTGCAACACCGGGGTGGGCTCATGGCGCAATGCTCTGCGCCACAAGCACACATATTTTGAAGCCTATTAGAGCTTATGGCTCTAATCAGGTGCTTAAAAAAAACACCCCTGATGCTGTAATTCAGGTGTCTGGCATCCTGAAAGGGGCATAGGGGGTGGCAGCTGTGGCTGTGGATAGATTCATGCTCTGAATGAATCTATTAGTCATATAGGGGGTGGCGTGGAGAGAGGGGGCAGCAGCTGGGTGTCCCTAATGGAGAGGCCACTGCTGCTAGGGGGAGAACCTCTGGGAGTCCTAGTAGATGACAGGCTCAGCAATTGCATGCAATGCCAAGCTACAGCAAGTAAAGCCAGCAGAATATTAACATGCATAAAAAAAGGGTATTTACTCAAGAGATAAAACTATAATCCAGCCACTTTATAAAACTCAGGTTTGGCCACATCTGGAGTATGACATCCAGTTCTGGTCACCAAGAAAATATGTGCTGGAGCTGGAGAGAGTCCAGAGAAGGACATCAAAATAATGGGACTGGAGTACCTCAGTTATGAGGAATGACTACAAACATTAAACGTATTCTCCCTGGAGAAGAGACACTTGAGAGGAGATATGATAGCAATATACAAATACCTCAGTGGTGACTCTAGCATAGGGAATAAACTTTTCAGTCTCAGGGAGTATAAGAGAACACATGGTCACTCAATGAAGGTAGAGGAGAAGTGGTTTAACCTTAAACTGCATAGAGGGTTTTTTTCATTGTTGGGATGGGAAGGTTTTTGTTTACAACCTAATAGGTAACAGGCTCTAATTTTCATTTTGGCAATAACTGTTGGCAGGTTACTGTCCCATTCTTTGAATCATAGTGGTTGCCAAGTATTCTAGATGGCCCAGCATTAAATCATACAAAAACATAGATCAAGTCAATGGTCAAGAAGGTTCTGGTACACCTTAGGAATAATTATAGCATGTATTGCCAAGATGCAGTTTATAAAACTAGCAAAAATGTCCAATGACGGCTGACCACGATGTAAACAGAAAGATCCGTTGATTGGCTTTTCCTCACTTGCGTCTGCCGGACGCGAGTAGGGAAGAGCCGATTGGCTGCTCTCCTGACGGGAGGGGGGGTCTGTGCTGATTGTTTATCATGTGCAACCCCCCCCTCAGATGCCCACCCAGGACCACCAAGATGCCGCTAGGACCACCAGGGATGGCCACCACACTGGACCACCAGGTATGCCACCCTAGACCACCAGGGAAATTCCAATCAGTGCCCAAACAGCTGCTAATCAGTGCCCATCCCCAATGCCTGCCAGTGCCAGTGCCATCAGTGATGCCTATCAATGCCATCTATTGGTGCCACATATCAGTGCCCAGCAGTGCCGCCTATCAGTGCCCAGCAGTGCCACCTATAAGTGCCACCCAAAAGTACCCATCAGTGCAGCCTTTCAGTGCCCATCAGTGTCACTTATCAGTGCCCACCATTGCCACCCATGAGTGCCCATCAGTGTCGCCTATAAATGCCCATCAGTGCTGCATATCAGGGCCATCCATCAGTGCTGCCTACCAGTGCCCATCAGTGCCACCTATCAATGCCCATCAATGCTCATCAGTGCCACCTCATTGGTGCCACCTTATCAGTGCCCGTCAGTGCCACCTTATCAGTGTCCTTCAGTGAAGGAGAAAACGTGCTTTATAAAATTTTATAACAGAAACAAAAGAAAAACTTGTTTTGCTCAAAATTTTAGGTATTTTTTTTTATTTGTTTAGCAAAAAAAATAAAAAACATAGAGGTGATCAAATACCACCAAAAGAAAGCTCTATTTGTGGGAACAAAATGATAACAATTCTGTTTGTGTACAGTGTAGCATGGCCGCGCAATAGTCATTTAAACAGCCACAGCTCAACAACCCAGGATGTGGCAAGTGACAATCCATAATGTGTGGCAAGTGACAATCTAGGACGTGGCAAGTGACAATCCATAATGTGTGGCGAGTGGCAATCTAGGACATGGCAAGTGACAATCTGTAATGTGTGGCAGGTCACGTGGCAAGTGACAATCCGTGACGTGGTAAGTGGATAATCCACAACATGTGGCAGGTGACATTCTGCAATGTGTCACAAGTGACAATCTGCATCTGGTGGCAGGCGACGTGGCAAGTGGACAAGCCGCAACGTGTGGCAGGTGATGTGACAAGTGACAATCCTTAATGTGTGGCAAGTGACAATCCAGGACGTGGCAAGTGACAATCCATAATGTGTGGCAAGTGACGTGGCAAGTGACAATCTGGGATGTGGCAAGTGGACAATCCGCAACATGTGGCAGGTGACATTCCGCAACGTATGACAAGTGACAATCTGCATCTGGTGGCAGGAGATGATGACAAGTGACACACTTAGGGATCCCACTGATTTTGCATTATGGTGAGTTCAACTATTTCGTTTTATATAACAGAACAGAAATTGGTTAGAAGGCATGGAGGTCTGCAATATGTTCCCTTCAGGGGCTGCATACAGTATACTGCATACTTTGTTGTTAAAAATTAATATAAGCCATTGCCTGGGTACTGTGCCACATGGATGTGGTAGTCTGTTGTTCAATGGCATTAGTTCTTTTTTTTTTGTGGGGGGGGGGGCCATACAACATTTTGCTATGGGGGCCCTGTGATTTCTAGTTACGCCCCTGGGTATTACATTGTGTTTGTGTTCACTAAAATTCATTAAAGTGTATTTTTTTAAAAATCAGCTTTTAAAAAACCGCAGCACAAATACCATGTGACATAAAAAATTGCAACACCCACCATTTTATTCTCTAGGGCCTAAAATATATATAATGTTTGAGGGTTCTAAGTAATTTTTTTAGCAAAGAAATGCATATTTTTACATGTATTAGAAGTGTCACAATTGGCCCAATGGTAAGTGGCAAGTGGTGGGCTTGTGCCTATTTCCAACCTAACTATGAAACTATGTAAGCTTTTCCAGGATCTGAGCACCACTGCTGTGTTCAGAGAGGGAAGTTGCACAGCATCTTGTAGCAAGAAGATATAATCTTCCCAAGAAACAATCTGAAAATGATAATGAATTTGGGTGAAAAGCATTGTGTAAGACTTATGCTCCATACACACGATCGGACTTTCCGACAACAAAATCGTAGATTTTTGTTCGAAGGATGTTGGCTCCAACTTGTCTTGCATACACAGGGTCACACAAATGTTGGCCAATAATTATGAACGTAGTGACATACAAGACGTATGTGATATCTCCATTGTCGAACATTAGTTTTACAAGACCGAGCGCTTCCAGCTCGTACTTGATTCCGAGCATGCGCAAACTTTTGTGTGACGGACTTGTGTACATATAATCAGAAAGTCCAACAACAAAATTTTGTTGGCAGAAAATTTGAGAACCTGCTAGCCAACATTTGTTGGTGGAAGGTCCAACAACAAATGTTCGATGGAGCATACACGCGGTTGGACTTTCCGCCAACAAGCTCACATCCAACATTTGTTGTTGGAAAATCCAATCATGTGTACAGGGCATTAGAGTAAAGAAAACTCCGGCCTAGAAGTTTTTTTAAGTTTAAAAAGAATTATGAAGAATATCACTGTGGCACTGCATTTGTCAGTTTGGCTTGATAAACAAGCTGTGTCACAAATCTGTTTGAAAACCTAATTATTTGAAAAACTATAGAAAGAATAATAAAATGTAGTCAAGGTTACATACGCTCTGCACTATAGATCTAAAAGCTGTGTGTTTATCTTAACAAGTGTTGCTTGCCATGTCACAATGTTTATAACATTTTAATTTGCATTCAATAATTTACAACGAAGAAAAAAATAACCTATACAAGACAGACAACGTCATGTTACAAGGAATGACATTTTCAAGCTATCCAAGCACTTATTACTATTTATTGTAAATAAAGATTCCAGTTTGCTAACAATATTATTTTATCTTAAATGAATATATGTATAAATTCATCTCTCTCTTTCTTTCTTTCGACTCAATTTTTATTTAAAACAAACAAACATGGTGTACTTATCTGCTCTATGCAAAGAGCAGACTTCCCCAGTCCCAGGTAAGGTAACTGCATCAGACCACTTGAATGACACCTATTCGCTGGTCTTTTCTGACAAAAATGCGAACGGCACATTGCTGCACCCCTCCTGCCATCTTCTACAGAAACACAGCCTCAGGAACAAGGTCAACACCTGGGTTTTATCAGCTTATGTATTCAAACACATTCAACCAGGGGTCAAGTCCAGGGGAAAAAAGTGTGAGAACTCCCACCCAAGATCCACTCCCGCACAAAAAAAAAAAGAAAAAAATAGGACATCCGGACACATCAGGGCATGGGGCATATCAGGGCATGGGACACATCAGGCCACATGGCACTTCAGGGCACGGAGCACATTATGGCACATCAGGGCACATTATGGGGCACATCAGGGCACATTATGGGGCACGGGGCACATCAGGGCATGGGGCACATAGCACATCATGAATGAATGAATGAATGAATGAATGAAATACTTGTATAGCGCACAATGCGAACTGAATCGCCTCTAGGCATCAGGGCATGGGGCACATTATGGGGCACATCAGGGCACATTATGTGGCACATTGGGGCACATAGCACATCAGGGCACATTATGGGGCACATAGCACATCAGGGCACATAGGACATAAGGGCATGGGGCACCTCAGGGCATGGGGCACATCAGGGCATGGGGCACATCAGGGTATGGGGGAAACGTTGGCACATTATGGCACATCCTGGCACATTATGGGGCACATAGCACATCAGGGCACATAGCACATAAGGGTGCGGGGCACATCAGGGCATGGGGCACATCAGGGAACATTATGGTACATTATGGGGCACATAGCACATCAGGGAATATTATGGGGCACATAGCACATCAGGGCACGGGGCACATCAGGGGATGGGGCACATCAGGCCACATGACACATCAGGGCATGGGGAAACGTTGGCACATGGGGCACATTATGGCACATCAGGGCACATTATGGGTCACATAGCACATCAGGGCACATTATGGCACAGCAGGGCACATTATGGGGCACATAGCACATCAGGGCACATTATGGCACATTATGGGGCACAAAGCACATCAGGGCACATCAGACCACATGGCACATCAGGGCACATGGCACATCAGGGCATGGGGCACATCGGGGCACATTATGGGGCACATCAGGGCACATTATGTGGCACATTGGGGCATATAGCACATCAGGGCACATCAGGGCACATTATGGGGCACATAGCACATCAGGGCACATAGCACATAAGGGCATGGGGCACCTCAGGGCATGGGGCACATCAGGGCATGGGGCACATCAGGGTATGGGGGAAACGTTGGCACATTATGGCACATCATGGCACATTATGGGGCACATAGCACATCAGGGCACATAGCACATAAGGGTGTGGGGCACATCAGGGCATGGGGCACATCAGGGAACATTATGGTACATTATGGGGCACATAGCACATCAGGGAATATTATGGGGCACATAGCACATCAGGGCACGGGGCACATCGGGGGATGGGGCACATCAGGCCACATGACACATCAGGGCATGGGGAAACGTTGGCACATGGGGCACATTATGGCACATCAGGGCACATTATGGGTCACATAGCACATCAGGGCACATTATGGCACATCAGGGCACATTATGGGGCACATAGCACATCAGGGCACATTATGGCACATTATGGGGCACATAGCACATAAGGGCACATCAGGCCACATGGCACATCAGGGCACATGGCACATCAGGGCACATTATGGGGCACAGTGGGGCACATAGGACATCAGGGCAGGGGGCACATTACGGCATGGGGCACATCAGGGCACATAATGGGGCACATAGGACATCAGGGCAGGGGGCACATTACGGCATGGGGCACAGTGGGGCACATAGGACATGAGGGCAGGGGGCACATTACGGCATGGGGCACATCAGGGCACATAATGGCGCACAGTGGGGCACATAGGACATCAGGGCAGGGGGCACATTACAGCATGGGGCACATCAGGCACATAATGGGGCACAGTGGGGCACATAGGACATCAGGGCAGGGGGCACATTACGGCATGGGGCACATCAGGGCACATAATGGGGCACATAGGACATCAGGGCAGGGGGCACATTACGGCATGGGGCACAGTGGGGCACATAGGACATCAGGGCAGGGGGCACATTACGGCATGGGGCACATCAGGGCACATAATGGGGCACAGTGGGGCACATAGGATATCAGGGCAGGGGGCACATTACGGCATGGGGCACATCAGGGCACATAATGGGGCACATAGGACATCAGGGCAGGGGGCACATTATGGCATAGGGCACATAATGGGGCACAGTGGCGCACATAGGACATCAGGGGGCACATTACGGCATGGGGCACATTGTCATCTTACTAGCCAGTATGCAGAGTAGCGCAGGAAGCGTCTGTCTGTAGTAAGTTCTCCCTCACTTCACACAGCACTGTTCGCTCTCCGGCGGCCCCTCCTCTCTTCTCGTCTATCCCCATTGGCATGTGACATCATCTGAGATAGACCATAGATGAGAAGAGAGGAGGGGCCGCTGGGGAGCGAACAGTGCTGTGTGAAGTGAGGGAGAACTTACTACAGCCAAACGCTTCCTGCGCTACTCTGCATACATTTCATTCGGGCGGCTCGAGTCCTGCAAAGGGAACCGCGTTCCCGCTGTGAAAATAGTGCAGGGACGCCGACGCGTTCCCGCAGGACTCGAGCCCTGCATTCAACCCCATCTACACAGTCAGGCCCATAAATATTGGGACATCTACACAATTCTAATCTTTTTTGCTCTATACACCACCACAATGGATTTGAAAAGAAACAAACAAGATGTGCTTTAAGTGAAGACTTTCAGCTTTAATTTGAGGGCAGGTGAACGGTGTAGGAATTGCAACATTTTGAATATGTGCCTCCCACTTTTTAAGGGACCAAAAGTAATGGGACAGATTAACAATCATCCATAAAACGTTCACTTTTTAATACTTAGTTGCAAATCCTTTGCAGTCAATTACAGCCTGAAATCTGGAACGCATAGACATCACCAGACCCTGGGTTTCATCCCTCTGCCAGGCCTCTACTGCAACTGTCTTGAGTTCCTGCTTGTTCTTGGGCATTTTCCCTTCAGTTTTGTCTTCAGAAAGTGAAATGCATGCTCAGTCTGATTCAGGTCAGGTGATTGGCTTGGCCATTGCATAACATTACACTTCTTTCCTTTAAAAAACTCTTTGGTTGCTTTCGCAGTATGCTTCGGGTCATAGTCCATCTGCACTGTGAAGCGCCGTCCAATGAGTTCTGAAACATTTTGCTGAATTTGAGCAGATAATATTGCCCGGAAACACTTCAGAATTCATCCTGCTGCTTTTGTCAGCAGTCACATCATTAA
This sequence comes from Lithobates pipiens, assembly GCF_037356315.1. Classification (NCBI taxonomy): domain Eukaryota; kingdom Metazoa; phylum Chordata; class Amphibia; order Anura; family Ranidae; genus Lithobates; species Lithobates pipiens. The sequence goes on along the minus strand of NW_027507903.1, from coordinate 510,610,449 downwards.
TAAATACAAGAGAACCAGTTCCATTGTCAGCCACCATGCTTCACTGATGAAGTGGTATGCTTTGGATCATGAACAGTTCCTTTCCTTCTCCATACTCTTCTCTTCCCATCACTCTGGTACAAGTTGATCTTGGTTTCATCTGTCCATAGGATTTTGTTCCAGAACTGTGAAGGCTTTTTTAGATGTTGTTTGGCAAACTCTAATCTGGCCTTCCTGTTTTTGAGGCTCACCAATGGCTCACCAATGATTTACATCTTGTGGTGAACCCTCTGTATTCACTCTGATGAAGTCTTCTCTTGATTGTTGACTTTGACACACATACACCTACCTCCTGGAGAGTGTTCTTGACTTGGCCACCTGTTGTGAAGGGTGTTTTCTTCACCAGGGAAAGAATTCTTCGGTCATCCACCACAGTTGTTTTCCATGGTCTTCCGGGTCTTTTGGTGTCGCTGAGCTCACTGGTGCGTTCTTTCTTTTTAAGGATGTTCCAAATAGTTGATCTGGCAACACCTAATGTTTTTGCTATCTCCCTGATGGGTTTGTTTTGTTTTTTCAGCCTAATAATGGCTTGCTTCACTGATAGTGACAGCTCTTTGGATCTCATATTGAGAGTTGACAGCAACAGATTCCTAATGCAAATAGCACACTTCAAATGAACTCTGGACCTTTTATCTGCTCTTTGTAAATAGGATAATGAGGGAATAACACACCTCTGGCCATGGAACAGCTGAGCAGCCAATTGTCCCATTACTTTTGGTATCTTAAAAAGTGGAAGGCACATATACAAACTGTTATAATTCCTACACCGTTCACCTGATTTGGATGTAAATACCCTCAAATTAAAGTGTGCAGTTAACCACTTAAGGACCGCCGTATTGCCATTGTACGTCATCACAATGGCACAGGCAGGCACAAGCACGTAGATGTACGTAGATGTACGTGCCTGCCTTCCAGCGGGTGGGGGGTCCGATCGGACCCCCTCCCGCTGGATACGGCGGTCCGGTTCGCTCCAGGAGCGATCCGTGATGAGGGGATGGCCGTTGGTTTCTGGCCACCCCCTCTGGATCGCTCCTGGCCAATGACAAGCTTCCTCCCACTGTGTATTGTTTACACAGGAAGGAGGAAGTGATGTCATTCTCCTCGGGGCGGTCTTTTTGACCGGACTACGAGGAGAAGACTAACAGTAAGTGCACCAAAACACTACACTGACACATAGGTACACATAGGTACACAAACCTTTTAGGTTCATCGCCTGGTTTTTATAGAGCTAGGTACCCCGATATACTACCCAATAATGGTTTTAACCCCCTGATTGCCCCTAGTTAACCCTTTCACCCCCTTTTGCCAGTGTCACTAAGCGATCATTTTTCTGATCGCTGCATTAGTGTCGCTACTGTCGCTAGGTAGCTAGTTATTTTTTTAGGTTCACCGCCAGGTTTTTATAGCGCTAGGTACCCCGATATACTACCCAATATTGGTTTTAACCCCCTGATTGCCCCTAGTTAACCCTTTCACCCCCTTTTGCCAGTGTCACTAAGCGATAATTTTTCTGATCGCTGCATTAGTGTCGCCAGTGTCGCTAGGTAGCTTTTTTTTTTTTTTTAGGTTCACCGCCAGGTTTTTATAGCGCTAGGTACCCCGATATACTACACAATAATGGTTTTAACCCCCTGATTGCCCCTAGTTAACCCTTTCACCCCCTTTTGCCAGTGTCACTAAGCGATCGTTTTTCTGATCGCTGCATTAGTGTCACTAGTGCCGCTAGGTAGCTAGTTATTTTTTTAGGTTCACCGCCAGGTTTTTATAGCGCTAGGTACCCCGATATACTACCCAATAATGGTTTTAACCCCCTGATTGCCCCTAGTTAACCCTTTCACCCCCTTTTGCCAGTGTCACTAAGCGATCGTTTTTCTGATCTCTGCATTAGTGTCACTAGTGTTGTTAGGTAGCTAGTTCTTTTTTTAGGTTCACCGCCAGGTTTTTATAGCCTTAGGTACCCCCATATACTACCCAATAATGGTTTTAACCCCCTGATTGCCCCTAGTTAACCCTTTCACCAGCGATCACAGTATAAGTGTCACTGGTGACGCTGGTTAGCCAGTTAGTTATTTAGGTTCCCCGTCAGGTTTTTATATAGCGCCAGGGACCCCCATATACTACCTAATAAAAATTTGAACCCCCTGATTGCCCCTAGTTAACCCTTTCACCACTGATCACCGTATAAGTGTTACGGGTGACTCTGGTTAGTTTGCTTTTTATAGCATCAGGGCACCCACCATTTATTACCCAATAAAGGTTTAACCCCCTGATCACCCGGCGGGTGATATCAATTAGGTTTTAGGGTCAGGGTCTGCGTCGTCCCAGGCAGCGCTAGGTTAGTGCCAGTACCGCTAACACCCACACGCAAAGCATAAACCTCCCGTAGTGGTATAGAATCTGAACAGATCAATATCTGATCTGATCAGATCTATACTAGCGTCCCCAGCAGTTCAGGGTTCCAAAAAAACGCATTGTTAGCGGGATCAGCCCAGATACCTGCTAGCACCTGCGTTTTGCCCCTCTGCCCAGCCCACCCAAGTGCAGTATCGATCGATCACTGTCACTTACAAAACACTAAACACATAACTGCAGCGATCGCAGAGTCAGGCCTGATCCCTGCGATCGCTAACAGTTTTTTTGGTAGCATTTTATATTTAAATCCGGAAGGCAGTGCTTGGTTTTCGGGGTCCCACACGTGGCTAGGCTCCCAAAAAGTCCCCCACATGTGGTATCCCCGTACTCGGGAGAAACAGCAGAATTTATTTTGGGGTGTAATTTGACTTATGCCCATTGCATGTTTGAGCAATATATCATTTAGTGACAACTTTGTGCAAAAAAAAAAAGTTTGTAATATTCCCGCAACTTGTGGCAAAATATAAAATATTCCATGGACTCCACATGCCTCTCAGTAAATAGCTTGGGGTGTCTACTTTCCAAAATGGGGTCATTTTGGGGGGTTTTGTGCTATTTTGGCATTTTATGGCCTTCGGAACTGTGATAGGTATTGAGGAGTGAAATCAAAAATTTGCACCCTTAGAAATCCTGAAGGTGGTGATTGGTTTTCGGGGTGCCGTGCGCGACTAGACTCCCAAAAAGTCCCACACATGTGGTATCCCCATACTCGGGAGAAGTAGCGGAATATATTTTGGGGTGCAATTCCACATATAACCATGGCATGTGTGAGCAATATATCATTTTTTTTTTTTGTCATTATTCAATCCCTTAGGACAAAAAAAATAAATATTCAATGGGCTCAACATACCCATCAGCAATTTCATTGGGGTGTCTACTTTCCAAAATGGGGTCATTTGGGGGGGGGGGGGTTTGTACTGCCCTGCCATTTTAGCACCTCAAGAAATGAGATAGGCAGTCATAAATTAAAAGCTGTGTAAATTCCAGAAAATGTACTCTAGGTTGTAGATGCTATAACTTTTGCGCAAACCAAAAAATATATGCTTATTGACATTTTTTTTACTAAAGACATGTGGCTGAATACATTTTGCCCTCAATGTATGACTAAAATTTAGTTTATTTGATTTCTCTTATAACAAAAAGAAGAAAATATCTTTTTTTTTCAAAATTTTCGCTCTTTTTCCATTTATATCGCAAAAATTAAAAATCGCAGAGGCAATCAAATACCATCAAAAGAAAGCTCTATTTGGGGGAAGAAAAGGACGCAAATTTCGTTTGGGTGCAATATTGCATGAACGCGCAATTACCAGTTAAAGCAGCGCAGTGCGAAATTGAAAAAAGACATACTTTCGACTCGAACATCGGCTGTTCGCCCGTTCGGCGAATTCCGAACGTTATGGGCCGTTCACGCCAAATTCGTGTGGCGCTCACGGCCCACAATGCATTGCGTCATCGCAGTGCATTGCTGGCTCATGATTGGCCAAGCATGCACTGTGACCCCGCATGCTTGGCCAATCACAGTGCCAGCAGCAAGGAGAGCCATGATTGGCCACAGGCAGGATGCCTGTGGCCAATCATAGCTCAGGCTGTGTAGTACACGCCCCACACTATATAAGGCCGCCAGCGCGGCGGCCTTGTGTAGTGTGTTGGCGTCTGAAGCAGTTAGTGGGTGTTCTGTGTACCTTCAACACAGTATACACCGATCGTTATCGGTCTATTTTCGATCTTGCTCTTCTGTAGTGGTTGTTGTCTGCGTGCCCTGACCGCAGTATACACCGCTATATTCACCTCACCTATATAGCTAGTGATCTATCTTTTATAATAGAGCTTGCAGTCAGTAGTGTTAGGAGCTTGTGCGTGCTGTCTTGCGTGCTCTGTACCCAGTACACACCGCTATATCCACCTACATAGCTCTTCTCTATTTGAGCCATCTGCAGGAGTTATTGGAAGTTGTATGTGCCTCCAGCACAGCACAGTATACATCTGTATATACCCCTTTATCTCTGGTGTTCTATAATAAAGGCATCTGCAGGAGTTAGTGGGTGTTTTGTGCCTCCAGCACAATATACACCTGTATCTACCCTTTATTACTGTTCTCTAATAGAGCCATCTGCAGGGCTTAGTGGGTGTTGTGTGACTCCATTACAGTATACCCCTTTATCTCTGGTGTTCTATAATAAAGGCATCTGCAGGAGTTAGTGGGTGTTGTGTGCCTCCAGCACAATATACACCTGTATCTACCCTTTATTGCTGTTCTCTAATAGAGCCATCTGCAGGGCTTAGTGGGTGTTGTGTGACTCCATTACAGTATACCCCTTTATCTCTGGTGTTCTATAATAAAGGCATCTGCAGGAGTTAGTGGGTGTTGTGTGCCTCCAGCACAATATACACTACCCAACTGCTGTTTTACCCAACTCCCTTCAGGCCATTACCATGTCTGGAAGGCCAGCAAGGAGAGGCAGACAGGCGCGAGCCGATAAAAGAGGGCAAGCAGGCTCTGTGTCTAGAGACAACAGTGCTGGTCGTGGACGCGGTGCATTGTCATCAGCACGTGGCCATGGGACACGCTTGTCCTTCTTTTCGGCAGCTGGATATGTTGAACCGCAACATGCCAACGACTTGGTAGAGTGGATGACCAAGCCCTCTTCATCCTCCTCATCCTCTCTCACCCAGTCTCAGGGTACTAGCAAAGCAGCTGCCAACGCATCGTCTTCCCTCGTCTCAATGTCATCATCAGTGACTCCTTCCCTTGACCCACCACGTCCTCCTGAGGAGTCTCCTGAACTCTTTGAGCACAGTGTTGGGTACATGCTCCAGGAGGATGCCCAGTGTTTTGTAGGCTCTGATGATGACACTCAGCTAGAGGAAGGCAGTAGCGTGAATGCAGAGAGAGGGGATGCTCAAGAAGGACAGCAATCTGGCAGTCATGTTCCACAAGCTGCAGCATATTGCCAGGTTTGCTACAGCGATGAAGAGGGAGGGGATGATGAGGGCACTGACTCCACGTGGGTGCCTGGTAGGAGAGAGGAGGAGGAGGAGGCACATGTCCAACGAGGCAGGATGCCCTCCGGGGGCCAGCTTAGGGGCAGCACACCGACTGATTCACACCGCAGAGCTCCGCCTGTGCAGGGCGCTGCCTCTGCGCGTTATTCTAAAAGTTCTTTGGTGTGGGCCTTTTTTGAGACGAGTGCATCAGATCGCACTGCTGCTATTTGCAACATATGTCTCAAGCGTATCTCGCGTGGCCAAAACATCAGCCGCTTGGGCACCACATGCTTGACCAGACATATGTTGACCTGCCATGCAGCTCGTTGGCAAGCGTACCTCAAAGACCCACACCAAAGAACAAAGCGGACCTCTCCTTGCTCCTCATCAGCTGGCATCTCAAACCCCACTAGACCTTCAGTCCTCTCTGAAACCTGCTCTGAGAGGAATGAAGGTGTAGAATTAGGTGTGTCACAGCCAAGTGCTTCCGGGCACTCTGCTAGCAGTACACCCACGTCCGATTATAGCAGGCAAATGTCCCTGCCCCAGCTGCTGGACCGGCGAAAGAAGTTCACTCCCAGCCATCCACATGCCCAGCGGTTGAATGCTAGCTTGGCTAAATTGCTAGCACTTCAACTGCTGCCTTTTCAGTTGGTAGACTCGGCCCCCTTCCGTGAGTTTGTACAATGTGCGGTTCCTCAGTGGCAGGTCCCCAAACGCCACTTTTTCTCACGGAAGGCGATTCCGGCTCTCTACCGGCATGTGGAAGGCAATGTCCTTGCCTCGCTGGACAGGGCGGTCAGCGGTAAGGTGCATATTACCGCTGACTCATGGTCCAGCAGGCATGGACAGGGACGCTACCTGTCTTTCACGGCCCATTGGGTCACTCTTCTGGCAGCTGGGAAGGATGCAGGACAAGGTGCAGTAGTGTTGGAGGTTGTTCCGCCACCACGCCTCCAAAATGCTACTATTGGTTGTGACACACCTCTCTCCTCCACCCCCTCCTCTTCTTCTTCCTCCATGGCCTCTTCCAGTGCTCTGTCCTCAGAACCAGCGGTGCTCCGTAGGCGTTTCAGGGGCTACGCAAGTACGCAGGCAAAACGATGCCATGCCGTGCTTGCGCTGGTTTGTTTGGGGGACAGGAGCCACACTGGGGAGGATGTTTTGTCAGCTCTGCAGGGGCAGGCCGAGAGGTGGTTGACGCCACGCCAGCTTAAGCCAGGAATGGTGGTTTGCGACAATGGCACCAACCTCCTCTCCGCCCTCCGACAGGGACAACTGACCCATGTGCCCTGTGTAGCTCACGTCCTTAACCTGGTGGTGCAGCGGTTCTTGGGCAGGTACCCCGGCTTACAGGATGTCCTGAAGCAGGCCAGGAAAGTCAATGTGCATTTCCGCCGATCATTTAATGCCTGTGCTCGGCTGGCTGAGCTCCAAAAGGAGTTGAACCTGCCCAAGAACCGCCTTATATGTGACATGCCCACCAGGTGGAACTCAACGTTGGCCATGCTGCAGCGGCTGCACACGCAGCAGAGGGCCATCAATGAGTACCTGTGCGACTATGGCACCAGGACAGGGTCAGGGGAGCTCGGTTTTTTCTCACCACGCCAGTGGGGCATGATCAGGGATGCATGCACTGCCCTGTCACCGTTTGAGGAGGCCACAAGGATGGTGAGCAGTGACAGTGCATGCATCAGTGACACTGTACCTCTTGTCCACCTCTTGGAGCATACGCTGCGTGGAATAATGGACAGGGCACTTGAGGCAGAACAGAGGCAGGAAGAGGAGGACTTCCTTGCCTCTCAAGGCCCCCTTTATCCAGACAGTGTTCCTGCTGTGCCACCCATCACACACGAAGAGGATGAGGAGGAGGAAGAGGAGGAGGAGGATGATTGTGTCAGCATGGAGGTGGAGGCTGGCACTCAGCATCAGCAGCAGCAGTCTTGTAGGGATGATTTACAGTCCCAAGAAACACGTGGACTTGTACGTGGCTGGGAGGAGGTAGCTGCGGATCATGTTGTCCTTAGTGACCCAGAGGACTCCGGACCGAATGTCTCAGCTAACCTACGCTGCATGGCCTCCCTGATCCTGCAAAGATCCTGTCCACCGAATCAGTTGATCGACTGACCTTCATCAAGATGAATCAGTCTTGGATCACCCACAGCTACCAAGCACCTGAAGCTGATGTAACCGAATAATTTTTTTTGAAATATCACATCCCTTCAAGACTGCCTATGCTGATGCTGAGTGTTTGTCCTGTTATGTTGATTGTCTATCCTCTTCCTCCTCCGCTGATATGTTGGAAGAACATTTCTGGTTCTGGGTGATGCCATCAGCCCAATTTTTCTGCCCCTGTTTAACAGGGGCGTTTAATTACAATTTTTGATGCAATGCTTTGCAGCAGGGCTAATTCCTGCAATAAAAATAGAGTATATGGGAGAGGTTGCAGTGTGGTGGCACCAGCACCAGTGCCTAAGGCCCAATTTTTCTGCCCCTGTTTAACAGGGGCGTTTAATTACAATTTTTGATGCAATGCTTTGCAGCAGGGCTAATTCCTGCAATAAAACTAGAGTATATGGGAGAGGTTGCAGTGTCGTGGCACCAGGACCAGTGCCTAAGGCCCAATTTTTCTGCCCCTGTTTAACAGGGACATGTAATTACAATTCTTGATATAATATTTCACAGGAGGGCCCGTTCCTGTGCCCACCCAGAGTAACTGTGAGGACTTATAGTGTTGTGACACCAGCACCACAACCACCAAAGGTAAATTTTTCTACCACTGTTCAACAATGGCATGTAATTACAATTCTTGATATAATCGTTCACAGCAGGGCGCTCCAGCGCCCACCAAGAGTCACTTTGAGGGCTTAAAATGTTGTGGCAAAACCAACACCTTGTTCCGCCATTTCTGCAGAGCATATAGGGCAGGCCCCTACTTTCAAACATCCAACTTACAAACATCTCCTACTTGCAAACGGAAGGAGACAACAGCAAGTGAGATGAAAAAAGATGTACGACAAAACAAATTATACAGGGGTGATAACCCTTCCCTATGTTTTCCAAAAAGCTTAAAAATAGTTTTTTTGACTGGAGCTATACTTTAAAAATGTACCAGTTGAAAATTAAAAACAGATTCAACTTAACACAACAAACCTACACAGTCCCTGTCTTGTTTGCACCGCCTGTATACTGCTGTTCTGAGTATATAGGGCCTGGGGGCCACACACATTTCCTTTTTTTAATATGGGTACTGGGTTCCCCTTAATATGCGTACAAGACCCAAAGGGGCTGGTAATGGGCAGGGAGGGCTACCCATGCCATTTTTCTCAATGATTTTCAACCATATTGCAGAAACCAGATATAACATTAAAACCGCAAGCAGTTTTAAATGACGTTATTTCCGTTTAATGTCATTTTGTGCAGGGACTGTTCTAAACATGGGAAACACGTGGCACTTCACAGGCATACTACAGACACCCCCCAGGCACCATATTTAAAGGAATATTTCACTTTTTTTTTCACTTTAATCGTCATTAAAATCAGTGCTCCCGCCAAAACGGCCATTTTTAAAAACATTTTAGGCATTGACCCATGTCCCCTGGGGCAGGAGCCAGGTCCCCAAACCCTTTTTAGGACAGTATCTTGCATATTAGCCGTTAAAATTAGCACTTTTAATTTCGAACGTTCGAGTCCCATAGACTTCAATGGGGTTCTAAAGTTCGTACGAATTTGGGGTCCGTTCAAAAGTTCTGGTGCGAACCGAACCGAGGGGTGTTCGGCTCATCCCTACCCACCAGGAATCCCTTCATTTAGCAATGGCTGATCAAAGATGAAAGTCTTAGCACCTCCTTTTGTCACCAACTCTGAAATTCCAAATCTACAAAGCCTGCCCAGAAGCCGTCCTCATAATAAATGGGTGCTCCCACTCTTAGGAGGTAGGGGAAGTCTGTTTGTGTTTGAGCCAGTCTGGATCCAAGACGTCCTGGACCTCTTGGTCCAATCTGTCATCTCAGAGACGTGCAAAATAGAGAGATTCTATCTCTGCCTTACTTGCTTTTCGCCTTCCAATCTGCCAGCATTACTGACCACCTTGCACCAACAGTTCCTTTCAAAGAACAGTTTCAAGGTTTCTATTGAAACCTATTCACAGTTGCAAAACCAAATGGGGATATCCACCCTATACTGGACCTAAATTCTCTTCAAAGATTCCTTCATGAGTCAAAATTCTGCATTGAATTAACATGATCTGTCATTGCTTCTCTAAAAAAAGAGGAATTTCGGGCATCAGTAGACATACAAGATGTCTATCTACACATCCCTATTTCCCCTTACATATTTGCTGCATTTTGCTGTGGGAGACCAAAACTTTCAATTTGTAGTACTACCATTTGGGCTTTCTTCTTCACCTTTAGTGTACACAAAAGTGCTTTCCCAACTTCTGGTACTGTCAGAAACAATGAGTCAGACCGAGACAGAAGTGCAGTAAAAATTACACTAGTTTAATAATAGTAAAATGTAAACAGAGCAAACGTAGTCAAAACATATCTGAAGTTTGGTAACCAGAATGGATAGTCAGACGTCAGGGAGCCAGGGATCAGCGTACTTCAGGACAAGCCAGGAAATCAGGAAACTGGAGAATCAGCATAGTGGAACAGCAAGCAGGATCAGGAACCAGAAGGGACGTAAGTCAAGCAAGTCTTTAACAGGTACACAGGAGAGAGTCTCTGATATGTTGACCAGGCGAAGGCAGAGAGGATCTGGACTGAACAATTTAAGTAGCCAGTAGGACTGACAAGCAGGATATCATCACCAGGTGAGTCACTGTGAAAAGTTTAGAGTTGGCAATTAACTGTAAGTTTAGCTGCCTGCTCTGAGAAGAAAGATCTGAGCCCAGTCCTGACAGTACCCCCTGTTTAATGGGAAAACGTCTATGGAAAGCACGGAGGAGGACAGGGGCATGTATGTCTGAGGATGAGACCCAAGAGCGTTCTTCCGGACCGTACCCTTTCCAATCAACCAGGTAATGTATGTGCCCATGAAACCTACAGGAGTCATCAACGGACTGTACTTCATACTCCTAATGGTTATCAACCTGCATTGGGTGAGGATGTGGCACCGAGGTGGTGAAATGGTTGCAGACCAAAGGTTTTAATAAGGAGGTATGAAAAACATTTGAGATACGCATATTTGAAAGAAAGTCTAAAGCGTAAACCACTAGGTTAATCCTGTGGAGAATACAGAATGGCCAATAATCCGAGGTGCCAACTTCAGTGAGGGAACATGGAGTCAGGGGCTGCGAAATGACAGCCAGACCCTGTCCCCAACCTGGTAGGAAGGTGCAGGCAGGCATCTGCAGTTAGCATGGAGTCTGTGCCTATCATTGGCATGTCGCAAGGACGCAAGTGAAACGAAGACCACAGAGATGCTTTGAATTAGAATTACCAGAGTTATTTCGGATACATCCTGTCTTCAGTGTAGCTCTACCTAAACAGTTCCTGACCCTTTTACCGGCTGAAAAAAACACTGGTCTCCCAAAACAATACTTGTCAACGGTGAAGAAGAGTTTGAAGTTGAATCCATTCTGGACTGTAGGAAAAGGGGTAATCAGGTTCAGTACTTGGTAAAATGGAAAGAGTATGGGCCAGAGGAAAATTCATGGGAACCAGAGTGCAATGTCCATGTCAAGAGACTGATGCAGTCCTTTAAGAGATCCCATCCAGGAAAAGTGGCTCAATTGGACATCCGGAGGCTGCCCATTGGGAGGGGGCAATGTCAGGAAGGGCAAGCCAGTAATCAAAATGTCAACAGCAGAAGAACATCTGTGCACAAGTTCCCAATAAAAAGAGCCGCACTGCACACGCGCATGCACAGATTCGCGAATAACGGTGCGTATGTGCTCACAAACGGTGTGACAGTTCTTGGCGCCAGATGCGCTATTTAATGGAGACTGATTTCCAGGTTAATTGCTGTCTGGTCTACAGCATTCCCTGTGACCCCTTCGCCTACTGTCAGAAACCATGAGCCAGACCGAGACAGAAGTGCAGTAAAAATCACACTAGTTTAATAATAATAGTAAAAGGTAAACAGAGCAAATGTAGTCAAAACATAGCCAGAGTTCGGCAACCAGAACGCATAGTCAGACAGGTCAGGACATCAGGGGGCCAGGGTTCAGCGTAGTTCAGGACAAGACAGGAAATCAAGAAGCCGGAGAATCAGCGTATTGGAACAGCAAGCAGGATCAGGAACCAGAAGGGACATCAGCCAAGCAAGTCTTTCACAGGTACACAAGAGAGAGTCTCTGATATGTTGACCAGGCGAGCGCAGAAAGGATCTGGACTGAACAGCTTAAGTAGCAAGCAGGACTGAAGAGCAGGATATCAACGCCAGGTGAGTCACTGTGGAAAGATTAGAGCTGGCAATTAACCGACAGCTGAGCGGCCAGCTCTGAGAAGGAAGGGCTGAGCCCAGCCCTGACAGGTACTTCTACAAATTCTGGTTATTCATGTCACAGGTTTTCTGGATACCCTTCTAATGAAGGACTCTTCAACCTTACTTACCAATGTCTAGAGGATGATTTCGTTTAAACCTTTGGCTGGATAATCTACTTTCCAAAGTCTGCTCTCCAGTCCTCACACAAGGTGAAGTACCTACAGTGCCTTGCGAAAGTATTCGGCCCCCTTGAACTTTTCAACCTTTTGCCACATTTCAGGCTTCAAACATAAAGATATAAAATTTTAATTTTTTGTGAAGAATCGCCAACAAGTGGGACACAATTGTGAAGTGGAACGAAATCTATTGGATAATTTAAACTTTTTTAGCAAATAAAAAACTGAAAAGTGGTGCGTGCAAAATTATTCGGCCCCTTTACTTTCAGTGCAGCAAACTCACTCCAGAAGTTCAGCGAGGATCTCTGAATGATCCAATGTTGTCCTAAATGACTGATGGTGATAAATAGAATCCACCTGTGTGTAATCAAGTCTCTCTATAAATGCACCTGCTCTGTGATAGTCTCGGGGTTCTGTTGAAAGCGCAGAGAGCATCATGAAGACCAAGGAACACACCAGGCAGGTCCGTAATACTGTTGTGGAGAAGTTTAAAGCTGGATTTGGATACAAAAAGATTTCCCAAGCTTTAAACATCCCAAGGAGCACTGTGCAAGCGATCATTTTGAAATGGAAGGAGTATCAGACCACTGCAAATCTACCAAGACCTGGCCGTCCCTCTAAACTTTCAGCTCAGACAAGGAGAAGACTGATCAGAGATGCAGCCAAGAGGCCCATGATCACTCTGGATGAACTGCAGAGAACTACAGCTGAGGTGGGAGAGTCTGTCCATAGGACAACAATCAGTTGTACACTGCACAAATCTGGCCTTTATGGAAGAGTGGCAAGAAGAAAGCCATTTCTCAAAGATATCCATAAAAAGTCTCGTCTAAAGTTTGCCACAAGCCACCTGGGAGACACACCAAACATGTGGAAGAAGGTGCTCTGGTCAGATGAAACCAAAATCCAACTTTTTGCCCACAATTAGTGATGGACGAACTTCCGACGGGACGTTTCGCGAACGCGAAACGCGAACGGACACAAACGTTCGCGAAAACGACCGTTCGCCGCGGGCTCCATTGACTTCAATGGGAGGCGAATTTCGCAAACCTTTAGGTCGAATTTGCGGCCACGGGGTAATTATTAGGGGGTAGCACGTAGTCCCACCACCTGGACAATAGCATAATACATGTATGAGGTGAATTTGGGATCGATAACTACAAGCATTTTTTTTTTATTTGGGAAATTGTTCTGACAATTCAGGACTATGGAGCTAATGAAGGCAATGGAGGAGAGGGAAGGTCAGGGACCAGGGTAGGCAAACAAGAGGGTGCAGGAGATACAGAGCACTGACAGCAGCACCGTAATACAGAGCACTGACATCAGCACCGTGACATACAGCGCTGACAGCAGCTCCGTGACATACAGCGCTGACAGCAGCTCCGTGACATACAGCGCTGACAGCAGCTCCGTGACATACAGCGCTGACAGCAGCTCCGTGACATACAGCGCTGACAGCAGCTCCGTGACATACAGCGCTGACAGCAGCACCGTGACATACAGCGCTGACAGCAGCTCCGTGACATACAGCGCTGACAGCAGCTCCGTGACATACAGCGCTGACAGCAGCTCCGTGACATACAGCACTGACAGCAGCTCCGTGACATACAGCGCTGACAGCAGCTCCGTGACATACAGCGCTGACAGCAGCACCGTGACATACAGCGCTGACAGCAGCTCCGTGACATACAGCGCTGACAGCAGCTCCGTGACATACAGCGCTGACAGCAGCTCCGTGACATACAGCGCTGACAGCAGCTCCGTGACATACAGCGCTGACAGCAGCTCCGTGACATACAGCGCTGACAGCAGCTCCGTGACATACAGCGCTGACAGCAGCTCCGTGACATACAGCGCTGACAGCAGCTCCGTGACATACAGCGCTGACAGCAGCTCCGTGACATACAGCGCTGACAGCAGCTCCGTGACATACAGCGCTGACAGCAGCACCGTAAGCAGCCCCAGGAGGAAGTCAGCACAGCACAGGGATGGTGTGATCCCCTCATAATAAGAACCCCCAGGAGGAAGTCAGCACAGCACAGGGATGGTGGGAGCCCCTCATAATAAGAACACCCAGGAGGAAGTCAGCACAGCACAGGGATGGTGGGAACCCCTCATAATAAGCAGCCCCAGTAGAAATATGACACCGCTCAACCTCTTCAAAGAGGAGGGTAGGGGCATATAGTACGGTGTGCTTTTTTGGGTCAGGGAAGTGAGCCAAATGAATTAAGAAGGTCTGTGTGCTTGATTCCAAAAATTGTTTATAGACATATACATGGTCTACTGATCACATGTGTTGAATTCCTCCGAGATCCATGCCTCATTCATTTTTAGAAATGTGAGGTAGTTAACACTGTGGTGAGCTAGGCGAGTACGCTTATCGGTCACAATCCCCCCTGCTGCGCTGAACGTCCTTTCGGACAGGACACTGGATGAGGGGCAAGCCAACAGTTCGATTGCAAATTGGGCAAGCTCTGGCCAGAGGTCAAGCCTGCCCACCCAGTAGTCTAGGGGTTCATCACTCCTCAGAGCGTCCACATCGGCCGTTAACCCAATGTAGTCGGACACCTGACGGTCTAGGCGTTCCCTGATGCTGGATCCGGATGACACCTGTCGATGGGTCGGCTGAAAGAATGACCTCATATCCGAAGTCACCAACACATCTTCAAACCGGCCTCTTCTTGCAGGCGCTGTTGGATTGGTACCCGCAAATCCTTCTCTGGGAGTGGGAATTGCTCCTCTGCCAGCGCACGCAAAAGCAGAATGCAGCATTTCTCGAAGCAAGGCCTGGAAGTGCTGCATTCTGACAGCCCTCTGCGACGGCGGTAACATTTCCGCCATTTTGTGTTTGTACCGGGGGTCTAAGTACGTTGCCACCCAGTACTGGTCCTTGACCCTCATGCTTTTTATACGGGGGTCCCTATTAAAACACTGGAGCATGAAGGCCCCCATTTGCACTAAAGTGGAAGCGGTGTGGTGGCCTGGCTCCTGCTCATCATCCAGGATAATGTCGTCCTCTTCATTCTCCTCTCCCCATCCTCGCACAACAGGGATCCCAGAAAGGTTTAAAGCATGCTCTTCTTGCTCCTGCTCATCCGCCCCGGCACCATCCTCCTCTGACTCCTCATCAGACTCCTGTTGTTGACTTGTCTCAGATAGAGTAGCCCCCCCTGGGAATTCATCCAGCATTGCGACTTCCTCATCTTCCCGCTCCTGCTCCTCCACAGCCTGATCAATGACACGACGCAATGCACGCTCCAGAAAGAAGGCATAAGGTACCATGTCACTGATGGCGCCATGGCTGCGACTGACCAGTTTGGTGATCTCCTCAAATGGCCGCAGAAGTCTGCATGTGTCGCGCATGAGCAGCCACTGGCGCGGTGAAAAAAAACCCAGCTCCCCAGAACCGTTTCTTTCGCAGAGTTCATACAGGTAGACGTTAACTGCACGTTTCTGCTGGAGCAGCCTATCAAGCATATAGAAGGTTGAGTTCCATCGCGTCGGGCAATCGCAAATAAGACGTCTGACCGGCAGATGGTGTCGCCGCTGAATGTCAGCAAGGCGAGCCATGGCCGTGTAAGATCTTCTGAAATGGGCCGAGATTTTCCTTGCCTGCCGCAAGATGTCCTGGACCCCAGGGTATTTGACAAGGAATCGCTGCACGACCAAGTTTAAGACGTGTGCCATGCACGGCACGTGCGTGATTTTGCCCTGTTTCAATGCGCTAAGCAGATTGGCACCGTTGTCACACACCACTTTACCAACTGTCAAATTGAGCGGTGTTAGCCACTCATCTGCCTGTGAACGCAAAGCTGAAAGGAGTGCCGGGCCAGTGTGGCTCTTTGCTTCCAGGCACAACAGACGCAGCACGGCATGGCAACGTCTCACCTGGCATGTGGAATAGGTTCTGGGGAGCTTGGGCGGTGCAGTGGAAGAGACGCTAGCAGCGGAAAAGGAGGAGGCAGCTGAGGAGGAGAGGGAGGAGGATGGAGTAGGAGGAGGAGAAGAAGAGTCAGGCCTGCATGCAATCCGTGGCGGTAAAACCAAATCTACACGGGTGCCACGGGTTACATGCTTGACGGCCGTCAGAAGGTTCACCCAGTGGGCAGTAAAACTGATATACCTTCCCTGCCCGTGTTTGCTAGACCACGTGTCTGTGGTCAGATGTATCTTGGCACCGACACTGTGTGCCAGAGATACATTCACTTGCCGCTGAACATGGCCATATAGCTCTGGGATGCCCTTCTCTGAGAAATACTTCCTTCCTGGGACCTTCCATTGTGGTGTTCCAATGGCCACAAATTTGCGAAAGGCCTCCGAGTCCACCAGTTTATATGGCAGTAGTTGGCGGGCTATGAGTTCTGACAAGCCAGCCGCCAACCGTTGGGCAAGAGGGTTATCCGGCGTCATCATTTTTTTACGCTCAAACATTAGGCCCACGGAAGCCTGCCTTTTTGCAGAAAAATGTGAGCTTGGCGTGATGGAAGGTGGAGTGGAGGACAATTGTGAGGAGAGAGGAGAAGGAGAAGTAGAAGACGAGGCTGGACGGTGAGAGCCTGCAGTGTGGCTTTGTGTGTTCCGTTGCTCCCACTGGGCTCGGTGATGGCTGCTCATGTGCCTTCTTAAGGCGGTCGTCCCTAGGTGAGTATTGGGCTTACCGCGACTAACGCGTTGACTGCAAAGATTGCAGATGGCAACGCTATTGTCAGCAGCGGACACGTTAAAAAAAGCCCACACTGCGGAGCCATGTGCCGGTGTCCTGGGAGCGCCAGATGTGACCGTACATGGTCGATGACTCGCTCCTGATACATTTGCAGTCTGCTTTGTCCCTGCTGTGCAATGTAAGTCATTGCTGCTTCTCCTCCCTATCTGCTGGTCCATATCTCCCTCTGAACTCCCCTCCTCTTCCTCTCTTGTGGGCACCCACGTGACATCACTAGACACGTCATCATCAACGTCACCTTCCCCACCGCTATAAGTAGAGTAGGCAGCAACACCGGGGACCAACCTCCTCCTTGGGCTGATCTGGGTACTGGCGTCAGACTGCTGAGTAGCGCTTGTTGCTACCTCCTCTTCCTGATCCAATACCAAGAGTGGCTGCGCATCAGAAATGTCCTCTTGATATGGATCGGAAAATAATTCCAGTGACTCAAGCGGAAGGTATGTGGTGGTGGTGGTGGTGGTCGTGTTGTTGGTGGTAGTGTCTTTGGGGGTGCACATAGCAGAGAGTGAAGAAGAGGGTGCAGATCGAGAGGATGAGGAGGGTGCAGAAGAGTAAGGCTGAGCGAGCCACTCAACCAAGTCTGGTGCATCCTTTAAAGTAATTGAACGCACCTTCTGCAACTTCCCACTTTGGCTCAAGCCTGTTGCTCCTGCCCTACCCCTACCACCCCTGCGGAAGGGCCTGCCTCTTCCTCTGCATGTCATTTTTTAAATGACCCTGTGACAAAACTCTTAGTCCCTATACCGCTGAAGGACTGCTGCAGTATAGGTGAGCGGTCAGCAGTGGTGCACGTCAACCCTATCTATTGTGGACCTATAGCGGTCCTTACAGAACAGCAGACTGTACCGCACTCAAGCCTATGTACCGTAGCACCCTATACCAAGTTACCAGTCCTTATAAGAACTTTTGTGGACCAAGCAGGTTGTGTATTAGTGTTTAGCAGACTGTACGTCAGTCCCTATACCGCTGAAGGACTGCTGCAGTATAGGGCAGCGGTCAGCAGTGGTGCACGTCAACCCTATCTATTGTGGACCGATAGCGGTCCTTACAGAACAGCAGACTGTACCGCACTCAAGCCTATGTACCGTAGCACCCTATACCAAGTTACCAGTCCTTATAAGAACTTTTGTGGACCAAGCAGGTTGTGTGTTAGTGTTTAGCAGACTGTGCGTCAGTCCCTATACCGCTGAAGGACTGCTGCAGTATAGGGCAGCGGTCAGCAGTAGTGCACGGCAACCCTATGTATTGTGGACCGATAGCGGTCCTTACAGAACAGCAGACTGTAACGCACTCAGGCCTATGTACCGTAGCACCCTATACCAAGTTACCAGTCCTTATAAGAACTTTTGTGGACCAAGCAGGTTGTGTGTTAGTGATTAGCAGACTGTACGTCAGTC
This sequence comes from Lithobates pipiens, assembly GCF_037356315.1. Taxonomy (NCBI): domain Eukaryota; kingdom Metazoa; phylum Chordata; class Amphibia; order Anura; family Ranidae; genus Lithobates; species Lithobates pipiens. Next base: position 510,592,291 of record NW_027507903.1, on the reverse strand, counting down.
CCTATACCAATGAAGGACTGCTGCAGTATAGGGCAGCGGTCAGCAGTAGTGCACGGCAACCCTATGTATTGTGGACCGATAGCGGTCCTTACAGAACAGCAGACTGTAACGCACTCAGGCCTATGTACCGTAGCACCCTATACCAAGTTACCAGTCCTTATAAAAACTTTTGTGGACCAAGCAGGTTGTGTGTTAGTGTTTAGCAGACTGTGCGTCAGTCCCTATACCGCTGAAGGACTGCTGCAGTATAGGGCAGCGGTCAGCAGTGGTGCACGTCAACCCTATCTATTGTGGACCGATAGCGGTCCTTACAGAACAGCAGACTGTACCGCACTCAAGCCTATGTACCGTAGCACCCTATACCAAGTTACCAGTCCTTATAAGAACTTTTGTGGACCAAGCAGGTTGTGTATTAGTGTTTAGCAGACTGTACGTCAGTCCCTATACCGCTGAAGGACTGCTGCAGTATAGGGCAGCGGTCAGCAGTGGTGCACGTCAACCCTATCTATTGTGGACCGATAGCGGTCCTTACAGAACAGCAGACTGTACCGCACTCAAGCCTATGTACCGTAGCACCCTATACCAAGTTACCAGTCCTTATAAGAACTTTTGTGGAACAAGCAGGTTGTGTGTTAGTGATTAGCAGACTGTACGTCAGTCCCTATACCAATGAAGGACTGCTGCAGTATAGGGCAGCGGTCAGCAGTAGTGCACGGCAACCCTATGTATTGTGGACCGATAGCGGTCCTTACAGAACAGCAGACTGTACTGCACTCAGGCCTATGTACCGTAGCACCCTATACCAAGTTACCAGTCCTTATAAGAACTTTTGTGGACCAAGCAGGTTGTGTGTTAGTGTTTAGCAGACTGTGCGTCAGTCCCTATACCGCTGAAGGACTGCTGCAGTATAGGGCAGCGGTCAGCAGTAGTGCACGGCAACCCTATGTATTGTGGACCGATAGCGGTCCTTACAGAACAGCAGACTGTAACGCACTCAGGCCTATGTACCGTAGCACCCTATACCAAGTTACCAGTCCTTATAAGAACTTTTGTGGACCAAGCAGGTTGTGTGTTAGTGATTAGCAGACTGTACGTCAGTCCCTATACCAATGAAGGACTGCTGCAGTATAGGGCAGCGGTCAGCAGTAGTGCACGGCAACCCTATGTATTGTGGACCGATAGCGGTCCTTACAGAACAGCAGACTGTAACGCACTCAGGCCTATGTACCGTAGCACCCTATACCAAGTTACCAGTCCTTATAAAAACTTTTGTGGACCAAGCAGGTTGTGTGTTAGTGTTTAGCAGACTGTGCGTCAGTCCCTATACCGCTGAAGGACTGCTGCAGTATAGGGCAGCGGTCAGCAGTGGTGCACGTCAACCCTATCTATTGTGGACCGATAGCGGTCCTTACAGAACAGCAGACTGTACCGCACTCAAGCCTATGTACCGTAGCACCCTATACCAAGTTACCAGTCCTTATAAGAACTTTTGTGGACCAAGCAGGTTGTGTATTAGTGTTTAGCAGACTGTACGTCAGTCCCTATACCGCTGAAGGACTGCTGCAGTATAGGGCAGCGGTCAGCAGTGGTGCACGTCAACCCTATCTATTGTGGACCGATAGCGGTCCTTACAGAACAGCAGACTGTACCGCACTCAAGCCTATGTACCGTAGCACCCTATACCAAGTTACCAGTCCTTATAAGAACTTTTGTGGAACAAGCAGGTTGTGTGTTAGTGATTAGCAGACTGTACGTCAGTCCCTATACCAATGAAGGACTGCTGCAGTATAGGGCAGCGGTCAGCAGTAGTGCACGGCAACCCTATGTATTGTGGACCGATAGCGGTCCTTACAGAACAGCAGACTGTAACGCACTCAGGCCTATGTACCGTAGCACCCTATACCAAGTTACCAGTCCTTATAAGAACTTTTGTGGACCAAGCAGGTTGTGTGTTAGTGATTAGCAGACTGTACGTCAGTCCCTATACCAATGAAGGACTGCTGCAGTATAGGGCAGCGGTCAGCAGTAGTGCACGGCAACCCTATGTATTGTGGACCGATAGCGGTCCTTACAGAACAGCAGACTGTACTGCACTCAGGCCTATGTACCGTAGCACCCTATACCAAGTTACCAGTCCTTATAAAAACTTTTGTGGACCAAGCAGGTTGTGTGTTAGTGTTTAGCAGACTGTGCGTCAGTCCCTATACCGCTGAAGGACTGCTGCAGTATAGGGCAGCGGTCAGCAGTAGTGCACGGCAACCCTATGTATTGTGGACCGATAGCGGTCCTTACAGAACAGCAGACTGTAACGCACTCAGGCCTATGTACCGTAGCACCCTATACCAAGTTACCAGTCCTTATAAGAACTTTTGTGGACCAAGCAGGTTGTGTGTTAGTGATTAGCAGACTGTACGTCAGTCCCTATACCAATGAAGGACTGCTGCAGTATAGGGCAGCGGTCAGCAGTAGTGCACGGCAACCCTATGTATTGTGGACCGATAGCGGTCCTTACAGAACAGCAGACTGTACCGCACCCAAGCCTATGTACCGTAGCACCCTAGACAGACCAAGTTACCAGTCCTGATAAAGAGCTTTGTGGAACAAGTGAGTTGTGAATGATTAGCAGACTGCAGCAGAAGGGCAGCAGTCAAGTATAATATTCTTTCTATATTTGGAAGAAAGAATATTATACGTGTACAAGCCTATTACCGTACCACTGATACCAGTCCTGAAAAGAACCTTTGTGGAACTAATAGTAACAGCAAGTCTTTAAAATTATCCTCACTGCCTGACACACTGCTTCCTGCCTGTCCCTATACAAATTGGCAAAAAAGAGTAGGCTGGAACGATTAGCTGGAACAGCTCTTTTGTGGACCTGATAGTAACAGCTAATGATGATGATGATGATGATGATGAAGAAAGACTAATCTGGCTGAGCTGTCCCTAAAATAGCAGCATACAGCGCTCTGTCCCTTTATCTAAACTGACAAAAGAAACTCAGGCTGCTGACCTAACACCTATACCAGTCCTGAAAAGAACTTTTGTGTACCAAATAGCTAGCGTTTTCTCTGTCCCTACTCCACACAGGATCCTTTCCCTACAGTGACAGAAGAAAGAATGTAAAATGGCCACCGGATCGGGTGTATTTATAGGTTAGGGGGAATGTCCAAGTGTCCATGAGCTGTCATGTCTCAATTGGTTGTCCTGTAACACATGATAAACGTGTCACGAAAGGTTAAAGTTCTTGTATACATTAAACACGTAAGTCCGCCGGGGCGAACGACGGAAAAAGGCGTTCGAACCCGCGGACGGCGAAAGTCGGAAATTCGCCGCGAAACGACCGCCGGGCGAACCGTTCGGCCATCACTACCCACAATGCAAAATTATATGTTTGGCGTAAAAGCAACACAGCTCATCACCCTCAACACACCATCCCCACTGTCAAACATGGTGGTGGCAGCATCATGGTTTGGGCCTGCTTTTCTTCAGCAGGGACAGGGAAGATGGTTAAAATTGAGGGGAAGATGGATGCAGCCAAATACAGGACCATTCTGTATGAAAACCTGTTGGAGTCTGCAAAAGACCTGAAACTGGGACAGAGATTTATCTTCCAACAAGACAATGATCCCAAACATACAGCAAAATCTACAAAGGAATGGTTCACAAATAAACGTATCCAGGTGTTAGAATGGCCAAGTCAAAGTCCAGACCTGAATCCAATCGAGAATCTGTGGAAAGAGCTGAAAACTGCTGTTCACAAACGCTCTCCATCCAACCTCACTGAGCTTGAGCTGTTTTGCAAGGAAGAATGGGCAAGAATTTCAGTCTCTCGATGTGCAAAACTGATAGAGACATATCCCAAGCGACTTGCAGCTGTAATCGCAGCAAAAGGTGGCTCTACAAAGTATTAACGCAAGGGGGCCGAATAATTTTGCACGCCCCACTTTTCATTTTTTTATTAGTTAAAAAAGTTTCAAAAATCCAATAGATTTCGTTCCACTTCACAATTGTGTCCCACTTGTTGGTGATTCTTCACAAAAAATAAAAATGTTATATCTTTATGTTTGAAGCCTGAAATGTGGCAAAAGGTTGAAAAGTTTAAGGGGGCCGAATACTTTCGCAAGGCACTGTAGGTCTAGTCTTAGACACAGTCCAAACCAAAATGTTCCTTCCCCAAGAGAAGGTTGTTTCCCTAAGGTCCCACGGGAGGACTATCGGGTCAAAATAGCTTAATTCCGCATGAAGGTTCTGGAGTTGATGGTAGCCTACTTCTAGGCAGTTCCCTTTGCTGTTTTTCATTCCTCGGGCCTCTTTAATCCAATATACTCACAATATGAAACAAGAAAACAAACTCCTGGATTGCCCAATGCTTCTATACAGAGAACACTCTCTCTTACATGATGGATCTCCAATCCTGTCCTTGACTCAGGAAAGCCTTTCCTTCAAGTACCCTGGATGGGGGTGACAATGGATGCCAACCTTACAGACCGGGGCAGAGTTTACAATTCCCTGACTGTCCAGGGGACCTAATCCACACAGGAGTCAAAACTTCCCATCCACATTCTGGAACTAAGTGCCATCAGATTATCTCTGCAACACTGGACCTCCATTCTGCTATATCACCAAGTCAGATTGCAATCAGGCAGTGCCACAGCAGTGGCTTACTTAAACCATCTGAGGGTCGCCAGAAGTCAGGCTGCTCTAAAATAAATATGTCTGATACTCTCCTGGGGTAGAAACTCACATTCCAGCTCTCTTGGTTGTCCACATGTCTGGATGTTATGCTTGCGTCTTTTTTTAAAAGGTTATTGCAGTAAAACCAAGGAAACGTAGACATCTGTGATATATCAATGTGCTTTTACTAAACAAAAATGCTTTACATACAAAACTATTACAATATTAGGAATACAATACAAGACTGGCAGACATAACTATAACAAGAAAAATACCACCTACTTCCTAGCTAAACTATGGTCTGTATACAATAAAACACACAAAAAGGTTACTTAGTGCTGCTTATAGAAACTTCTCCTTGGCAATGAGGACCCTTTGATGATTGCAGGAGATCGGGCGAAAAGCGTCTTCAGGTTCTGGCAGAGACCTTCCTTGGTGTCACGTCATTTTAAAGTCCTACTCTCAAATCTCTGTTCTTTGCTTTTATTTCAAAAGTTTTAGGAAGACAATCCCATCTGGTCTGTCCTATTACACTGATGTCAAAAATAGCAAAAGCTCAAGCTAGATATTTATAGTTGACAAGAACACCTATATAAACAATGGCAGCAGAGAGGGTATCTTGTGTAAGCACTCCTGGACATCTGTTGGACAAATATCCACTTGCAGAAAGCCTGAACAAACATGTGAGTCTGAATGTGAGGCTGGGATAATCACAAAAATATATACAGTATAAATATACACATCATATACACACATCTCCATGTATATTATATACATAAAAACACATCAGATGCAATACATTCCGCCCTTGACTCTTCCAGACTCCTCATAGAAAAATTACTTAATTTCTAACAACACTCATTCTAAACCTTCATTGCCTCCTCCCATTTTCCGCTACACCGTAAAGGAGTTTTAGTCTTTAGCAAGTTCAAGCTTGCCAACATCAAAGGCCTTGCTCTCCATAGCTCTTGTAAGCGTCTATCATTCTTTCCATTATAAAGCCACTTTTCTCTGGTCTTCCTCTGGATCAAATTGGAGACAGCCTGTGAAGCAGGAAACAAAGCGGATTATCTGTGCCTTCCAATAATATATAAACAATAGACTCTGGCCCTTCTGCTACAATTTCTCCTCTAACTGGCTTCTTGCCTAGCTCTCTGACCAACACTTTGCCATCTGTTTGTATCCACTTCTGATCCTCCCAAAGAACATCAATAGGGAGGAGAGGAAATATACAGATATTTCTCAGAGGTTCATTACTGTTTGTTTTGGAAGGTTTGATGTTATACAGACTCACTTTCCACTCTTGCTGAGAAGTGTCCACTAACCAGTCAGAGTCCCAGCCACTGTCCTGAAGCTCGGTGCAAATATAACTTTAAACCTCCTTCCCAGATTCCCTCTCAATCCTAGATAGGCTTCGGCTTCAGATATGTCACGCTTGGTTTCTATGTCATGGGAAGCAGTAACTTGGTACCTGTTAAGCCCTATTCTTTCAGAAACCTTACGTAAATACTGAACTCTGCACTCCAGCTGTGGAATCTGCACTTCAGCCCCAACCATCCTCTACAATGGTGTGGTCATGGCTATTGGCCTAGAATTTAATAACATAACTGCCTGTGTGAAGACCCGATCCCACCCCCTTAGTGTATGTGTGGGTGTAAGTTTGCGTATCTGGTCCTTCAATTGCCCATTGTATCTTTCAATCAAACCAGCTGCCTGTGGATGGTATGGGATGTGGCACAATCAGTACACTCCAGAGTCTTTGGCACATTGCTGTACTGTTGATCCGGTGAAGTGTGAGCCGTTATCACTTTGGATTGGTTGGGGACAACCATAAGCAATGACACGTTTCTGGAGCAGTTGAAGTGCTGCAGCTTGATCTCCATGTTTGCAAGGATGAACAAGCAAAAGTTCTGAAAAGGTGTCCACTGCAGTGCAACAATATCTCAGTCCATTGTTTCCCCGGGGCAAGGGACTGATGAAATCAATCTGCCAAATCTCAGAAGTCCTCTCACCCCTCTTACTCGACCCAGTGAAGTACTTTTGCAATGGCCATTGTTGCACTTCTCCACACACTGTACAGTTCCCTATTACAGTCTTTATCATGTCCATTGATATTGGCAATCATCTCTGCTGTGTCCATTCATATGTCTCTTTCTGCCCCAAATGTCCAGATTGCTTGTGGGCACAGTTGGCCAAGTTCTTCAAAACAGGATCAATTGGCACAACTGCATTCACCTTGGCAATTTCATCTGCCACTCTGTTATAGTTCTTAAAGTCTGGGATCAGTGGCACATGTGCATCAACATGCCCCACTTTTGTGGTGTGGAAGTGAGCTTCCTTCCAGATGCAGTCCCAGACTTCCTTGCCTCCCCACAACACCTTTCTATGAATCATCCTTTCATTGGACTTCCATGTGGGCATCCAAGTTGTCAGTCCTTTAAAAAACACCCAGCTGTCAGTGTAGATAGTGACATGAACATAACTCCTGAACAGTCATCACTACAGCTTTCAGCTCTGCATACTGACTGGATCCTCCAATTCCGGTCTCCTGCAGGACTGTGTCTGTACTCGGGTTGTAGGCTGCTGCTGTACATTTACACCCAGATGAGGTGATTATGGCTAAACCATCAGTGAACCATGCTGACTCCTTCATATCTTCTGACAGAAACTCAAATGGTGGAGCCTCGTGAATAGGGGATGACTGCAGCACAGGAATTTCTTCTTCTGGCTGGGTGCTGGTAAAAGTAACAAGCCCTGGTAACTGTTTTGAAATGTCTTTGACATCCCCAGCTGCAATACCCCCTCTTTCTTTAAGGTACCACTTCCATTTCATCAGTGTCTGGTTCTGGGCTACAGCTGCCCTAGTGGTCAACCATTATCTCTCACACATCCTGCTATTTGCAATGCAGTATGGATGATGACTGAGTCTTTGCCTGTAATGGTCTATACATGTTGCAGTGCTGTGTAGGCTGCAAACAAGTACTTTTCTAGGGGTGTGTATCTCTTCTGTGCCCCTGTCAGTTGTTTGGACCAAAATCCAGTGGGTATTGTTCTCTGTCCTTTATTTTTAGTTTGGCTGCCACAGACTTCAACATATGGCACCATCCTGCTCCACTACATTCAGCTGAAATAGTACTCCTTGTCTTACAGGTCCCAATCCCTGATGCTGCAAAATGGCTTCTTTAGCAGCAAGGAATGCTGTATTCTGCTCTGAACCCCATGAGAATGCAATCTTTTTTATGGTGACATTGTATATAGGCCTTAGAATTAGTTCAAGATGTGGGATGAATGATCTTCAGAATCCCACAACTCCAATGAACCTCTGTGCCTCCTTCTTGGTAGTAGGGGCCGAAAGTGCCTGGATAGTTTGCACAACTGTCTCTTGAATTTTACCTCTGCGGCCCAGTCCACATCATTCCCAGGAAGTTCACCTCTGTGGCAGGTCCTTGGACTTTCTCTTTCTTGATAACCCATCCTCTGTTCTCCATGTGCTGTATCAGCAGGTGCAGTGCGTCAGTAACATCTTCTTTGATCCTGAGATCATGATGTCATCAATGTAGTGAAACACAGACTTTCAAATTTAGGGTACTTAAACCTCAGGGAATCAGTCCATGACAAATCATTGGAGAATTAACATAGAATTCAGGAAGCATGGTGAAAGTGTACTGGCGGCCATCCCGCACAAAGGCAAACTGGTTCTGAAACTCTAGGTCTATCAAAATAGAAAATAAACCATTAATGTCTATCACAGCATAATATTCTCCTGCCTCTTTAGCAGTTTTCTCAATGATTGAGATCATATCAGGTACGACTGACTTCAGTGGAGGTGCCACTTTGTTTAGACCTCTGTAATCCAGTCTTTCTTTATGTCCCATCAGGTTTACTGGGAACACCGGTGACAAGAAATGACTTACAGCAGGTCTAAGGATCCCTACTCTCAACAATTCTTGAATAGTCTCCCCAATTTCTTTGTGGCCTCCAGGAAGTCTGTCCTACTTGAGACAGACTGGCTTCTCTGGGGGAGGAATGTAGACAGAGGGCCATTTTGCATGACCTCTGACTGCAGCCTCCACCGCCCTAACCGGATAAGCTTTATCAGAATAACCAAATGTGAATTTATACCTTTCAGTCTGAATTGACTGACTTTGAAGTACATCCATCCCAAGAATATTTTCAGGTAACTCTGATACCAAAACATTAGTCAAAAATCCTGGTCCCTTGCCAATAGCCAGTTTCACTGTGTCCTAACTGCTGGTGTGGTTTGCCCTCCCAAACCTTCTACCTAAATCAATTCTCCTTTGTGATGGCAATGATTTCCTTGCAAAAGTGTAATGCCCTGTACACATGGTCGGGCATTCCGACCACAAAATCCGTCGGATTTTTTCCGATGGATTTTGGCCGAAATTTGTGTTGCATACACACGGTCGGACAAAGTTGTCGGAAAATTTGATCGTTCTGAACGCGGTGACGTTCGTTGCGTACGACGGGACTATGTAGAGGCCGTAGCCAATGGCTTTCGTCTCATAATTTATTCTGAGCATGCATGGCACTTTGTTCGTCGGAATTCTCTACAAATGATCAGAAAAAGTCAGATTGGATTTTGTTGCTGGAAAATTTTAGATCCAGCTTTCAAACTTTTTCCGTCTGAATTTCAGATGGAAAAAGTCAGATAGAGCTCACACACGATTGGATTTTCCGACAACATAATCCGATCGGACCGTTTCTGTCGGAATTTCCGACCGTGTGTACAGGGCATAACTTCAGCTCCAGTATTAACTAAAGCCATCAGATGTGTTGGAAAAGATGACTTCCCCTACCATACAGGGACAGGTGCATATGGGCGTCAGTCTCCTGCTGTCACTGTCCTCACTGCTATTACAGGAGACCTACCTTCCCTTCATAAAGGAAAGGAACCTCCCAATCCCATTTTCTGATTCTCTAACTTCTCCCCAGGATAAAGGGATTTGGGTTTGGGTTCATGAGTAGTTATGGGAATTGGTTTGGGGCTAACAGGAGGGGTCTATTCTGTTTTCTCTAAATGTAAGCTTAAGTTATCTTCACTAGGAGTAGTGCTTCTAACCCTGACAGTTGTTCTCACTAACTGATTCCACCTCTTCAGCAATTCTGCAGTAGAAATCCCATCTATCTCATCTTTAGGTATTCCTGCCTTTAATAGGTCCACCCACATTTCTTTCCTATAGATAACTAGACTGGTTTTCTCTTCATCTCCTGTCTTCTCTACCCCATTCTCTTTTTTCTCTGTTCTTTTGTGCTTGTATTCTTCCTGTCTGGCCTTGACCTTATCTACTGCTCTGACAGGTTTTGTTTTAGTCACCTCAAGCTCTCCCAACTTGCTTAAAAGGGTAGTGGCTTCATGAATCTTGCTGTTTCTCCCAGCAAGGACAATAAAGGAGCCCAGAGATTAAATGGCGCAGACTTCATCAGCTTAGAGCACAAAGCAGACGTAAAGGGTTCCATATGTGAACCCACCCATTCTGGAAACGTATTTAATATTGTTATACAACCCATCCTATTGATCTCCAGTAGCAGGTATTTTCAAGGTCAGTAGGGCTTCCCCAGACCTTTGTTTGTATTGTTTTGCCAGCTTGTGGAGTTCAGTTTGTCTAAACTCCCATACTTCTTCAAATTCAACATCTCTGGGGTTGCAATAATGCACCTCCCCATCTGCTGTATCCTCTCTATCATGATGCCTTTTCCTATGCTTAGCAATAATAGGTCTGGCACACTTTTTCTTTCCCAATAGCAGATCATCATCTGAAATATCAAACTCGATCTCCTCATCCTCGCTATCATTTGAGGAAAGCACATCCTCACAATCCCAGTTTTGGGATGTGACAATGGCACTAAGGCTCGGTTCACACAGGGGCGGCACGACTTGCAGCGGGACTCACAGACGCGACCTGCACACGACTTCAGCGGCGACTTGCAAAACGACTTCTGTATAGAAGTCAATGCAAGTCACCTGAAGTCGCCCCAAAAATAGTACAGGAACCTTTTTTCTAAGTCGGAGCGACTTGAGTCCCTCCTATTACAACGGTTCCATAGTACAGAACGGAACGCGACTTGTCAGGCGGCTAAGTCGCCTGGACAAGTCGCCCCTGTGTGAACCGAGCCTTACCCTGGCTTTACTAACAGGTTAACGGCCCTTCTTTTTCTTTAAGGCATTAATTGATTTGGTTATGAGGGCTGCACACTGCTCTTGCAAATCATCAGCCTGACTTGCAGTTGAACAAACACACTCCAAAGCAACTGCTAGCTGGTCTTTTAATACCTTAATTTCTGCCTCTGCCTTCTCCCTCCATTGTGATTTAGTATAGAGAGCATGGAGAAAGTACCAACCCACTGTCATCTTCTCTTCTTCTATGCTTTACTTAGATAAAACTCTTCCAGGCTAAAGTCTACAAAATTATCTGAGACTTTATCATCCCAAGTCTTATTCAAGGGAGAAGTATACTTTGCAAATTCTTTAGCAAGAGGCTCCCACTCATTGTCTCTGGCCCAGATAGGTAACCTGCACACTTCCTTCTGGCCACCAGAAACCTCTGCAGCCTTGCTTTTCCTAAACAGTTTAGGCAGCATTTTATCTAGCACAAGCTAAACAACACACCAAAGAAAAACAGGTCTGCTACAGTTGGATTTTTAGTGCCAATCCAGGCCATGAAGCACCCGATGTTATGCTTGCATCTTTTTTTAAAAGGTTCTTGCAGTAAAACCAAGGAAACTTAGACCTCTGTGGTATATCAATGTGCTTTTACTAAACAAAAATGCTTTACATACTAAACTATTGCAATTTTAGGAATACGATACAAGAATGACCAACATACCTATAACAAGTAAATTCAATATAATAGTGTAGCACTAGAAATTTTAAACAAAGTGACTGTATCTGCCACCTATCAATATTCTCTAGTGATCCTCATAGTGTTACGTAAATACCAGAGATAAAGATTATATTACATTCATGTGAAAATAACACAAATCCGTGCATATACAAATATGTGAATAAAATAAAAATAATACAAAAAAGTCCAAGAATCTATAAAGTCTCTCATATAAGAAGATTCAATCCCACGTGTATGGTAAAAATCACCATCTGACTTCTTTTGATGAAAAAGACATGTATACACCACGTGACAATCCCACCACCAGTCACAATGCGGGCTTACCAGATATATTGGATCCAAACGAATGTATATTCGAAGGATCACAAAAGCTTATGCGATTTACGCAGATTTTCAATGATGAAATTTCCAGGGAAATTTCAAATGCAATCGTTCCATTCATGTACTAAACAATAGGTTGTCTCCAGCTATGCAATCCAGCTCAAATTGTTGGATACATGCAAAGAGGAAATAGGGCCAAATAGCGCAATTCCATTTAAAAAAACTTTTAATAAAAAAAGGTAGTAAACTCACATTTGTACAATGAATGAAGCGCTTTCACAATAAAATACGGCTGCAGTGGAGTCCCGATGCGTTTCATCCTCGTAGACGTCATCTGGGGTGTTACTCCACTGCATCCCACTTACTTTTATACCCAAATGTCCAATTAGGTGAAATTCTGTCTGCCTGTGTCACCGCATGTTACTTCTGGTTCAAACATGGCCGCCGGGCGTGCGTTCCACGCCTCACTCTCATGTTGTTACTAGAGTATTCTATAAATATATGTTTTAGTATCTTTTAAGTCACCTAATATATAACTGTCCGTACAGTAACCATCAAAATGTTTGCCATCTGCGGATATAAACTAAAGAAACACCTCTAGACGAGCGGCGTCCCAAGATCCGCGTCACTTCCGGGTTACTGGTGTTATATAGGACCCTAATGTTGTCCAATCAAATACACGTGGACGCGGGCATGGCACAAGCGCAATTGCGACAGCTCCCGCCAACGTCCAATGAATCAGCGTCCGCAATCTGACACCACCCAATCGAAAAAGCGCATCTCCTGCCGGAAGTAACGTGAACATACTCACGTCACTTCCGGTTGTCACTGGATCGCACTCAGATATACGCTGAAGCGCATATCACATAGGAAGTGACGCGTAAAAACAAACGCGTCACTTCCGGGTTCAGAAGGGTCAGAGATAACCGGATGGCAAACAAACCGAAAAGACAGAAATGGAATGCCAGCGCCATCTTCCAATAAACAATAATAAGATTTATTTTTTAAAATATATCGACAAGTGAATAACCCATTCGATTTAGAGTTAAGACGGGCGAACTACATTATTCTTATACTATAAAAGACGGAGGATCAGAGTTTGTATACAGCATCTATGTGTAATCATAAAGGACCAGTATATATTTGTCCTTTAAACATAGAGGATATGTCACAAAAATGTATTACCAGCGACTTATTTCTGGACGAACTTGGTTTGTAAAGTGACATTTAAACGTAAAAATTATGGAATAAAAAATAAAATTTAATTTAATTTAAAACTGGCCATCATGTACCTAGAATATTTCTGATATGGAACTATTTTGTGTTTAATACTATTATGATTGGGTGGATATTTATCATCCACCCTATATATATATATATATATATATATATATATATATATATACACCAAAGTGTTTCTACTTCCCAAACATCCTAGTATTACCCATCATTAATAAATGCATTAATATCCCACTCCACATTCAAGCCGAATGGGGAGTAGGACCGGATCGTATAGATCCAAAAAGTCTCTAATCTTGAAACACCCCTGGTCATAGCTCCCCCCCCCTCCAGGGGGGTGTATATTTGTCTATGACCAGGAATTGTGTGCCTGTAGGGTCGCTTTCATGACATTCTCTGTAATGTCTCGGAATGGTATGTTTAGAGTCTTTGCTCTTTATCAGAGCTATATGTTCTCCTACCCTAATTGCAAATGTCCTTATTATCCTTCCCACGTACTGTTTACCACACGGACAAGTGATTAGATAAACCACATATTTAGTGTTGCATGTATAAAATGTTTTAATAGTATGTCTCCTATTAGTAGTTGTTGATATGAACTCAGTTGTTTTATGTCTCCCAGCTATATTGTGTTGGCATACTACACATTTTTTACAGGGGTAGAAACCCGTTAGATTATGAAAAAATGACGGGCGGCTGGGTGGGTTCATAACATTGGGAGCAATGCGACTCTGTAGGGAAGGAACGCCCCTAAAAAGTACCTTAGCTCGTTCAGGTAATTTAGATCCAAGAATGGTGTCACTCTTCAATACATCCCAATGTTTATCTATGATGGTCTTAACCTGTTTGTGCTGTATCGAAAAGGATGTCAACATAGACCATCTATAGGTATCATCAGGTTCACAATGAGTTTGAACTGCAACGAGACTCTCTCTATTAGTGTCTACAACCTTCTGTATTTCACCATCCAGAACCCTAGCTTCATACCCCTTATCTAGAAATTTCTGTTTAAGGGTTTCAGCTTGCATCTTAAATGTATCCAAATCAGTACAGTTCCTTCGCAGACGTAAAAACTGGCTGTGTGGAACCGAACTTAACCAGGACTTGTGGTGACAACTGTCTAGAGAGATGAAACCATTACGGTCTGTTGATTTAAAATATGTCTTAAACAATAATTAGAATCTTTTAAAGAACATTCCTATGTTGATACGTTAATTTTTCACGTATCAGTGCACTATTTACTATATCCACCCATTGCTTTCCTTTTGGTACATATGGAGATATGCAATACCGAGAAATCAATTTGTGAGCTATGTACAATAGATGTAACACTGGAGTGTGATTGTTTGGAGAATGTGAGGGTATCTCCAGAGCACCTAGAAAGCAGATAACTGGATCATGTGCCAATGGGAATTGGAAAACTCGTGGGAGATAGTAGAGAGAACATAGTACCAATAATGCAATTTTGGGCATTTGCACATCATATGTAGCAAATCATACTTGGTTATACTGCATTTTAGGTATATTTGACCATTTATGAAGTTGAACTGGTCTTCTGTAGACTCTATGCAGTAGGAACAGATGAGATAGCTTGTGTGATGCCGAGACCGTCACCAAAGGGGCGGAGGTCAGGCATAAGTCTCAAGTTTCCCCATCTATATGTCCCAGATTCTTTTCCCATCCCTTTTCGCAGGGGAGTTTGGAAGCATCATATGTTGGATTGCAACAGTTTAAAATATACTTTTGAGATCATCCCCTTTCTTGTCTACCACCAAGACATCATAGGGAGGTTCAAGTCTCACTCTGAATAGCGTGCCTAAGTTGCAGGTATTTGTGAAATTTACTTCTGGGGAGCGCAAACTCTGCCTGCATCTCTGTAAAGGATTTAAGTTTAGTGCCATTATATAACTATGATTTATATAGAACGCCCGACCTCTCCCAGAATTGGAAGTCCGAAGTTTGGATAATTCTTTATAATATAAATTACACCATATGGGAGTGTATGGACAAAAAATGTGGACATGCAGGATAGTTCTGATATATTTCCATAAAGTAGACCTCCTTTGAACCAATTAGGGATATGCCATTGGAAAACCTCACATGTAAGGTTATCTTCCTGTTAGCCATTAATTCTGTTAGGTGTGTTTCTTAGTGTTACTGCAAAGAGTGATTTTTTGATTTACACAAGGGCAAAGTGATTTTGAGATCAAAACCTTCTTTCCTACTTAAAGTGGTCACTTCTTTCCACCTCATGGAGGACATTTTTCTTTCTTCCCTTTGTCCTGTCCCAAAACATGATAAGGAAATTGCCCCACATTGAATAATTGAGGTCAGCGCAGCAAGGTCTACCTGAGGGTCCATCTCTTCGACCTGCCTGTGGGCCCTTATAGAGGGTGTCCTGCTTCCTTTTCTACCATTGCTATGTTTTCCAAGTTCTACCAGTTGGATGTTGTGTTTTTTATGTTGTTGCCCACCCCTCAATTTATTGCTTGGCTGCATCTCCTGGTCTAAGAGTACATGTCATGAGCCCTATACTGTATGATTAAGATAGTAGGAATATTGATATACCCATAAATTCCCTTTCTTGGAGTACAGTACAGGACACAGGCCACTTGCTTCTGTGTCATGATCACTCCTTTACTGCTTTCAATAAAACTGGAGTCTCATAGAGTTTTTTGGTGTGTTCTGGGGCAATTCTAGCAAGTTTTATGCTAATGTCTAACCAACAAAAGGTAGCAGCATATAACACATGGTTATGGATAACCATGTGTTATGGACATGTCATGGACATAGATAACACAAGTCTTGTGTTCTGTACTCTTATGCCCCATACACACAAGCGAAATGTCTGACAGAAAAAGTCAGACGGGAGCTTTTCATCGTATATTCCAATCGTGTGTATGCCTCATCAGACTTTTTACGACGAAAATTCTGACGCACCTAGAATGAGAACACGTTTGAAATATTTCCGACTGAACCAATTCCTATCAGGCAAACCGGTCGTCTGTATACTGTTCTGATGTACCAAAAACGACGCATGCTCTGAAGCAAGTACGAGACGGGAGCGCTCGGTGTGGTAAAACTAGCTTTCGTAATGGAGCTAGCACATTCCTCACGCAGCAAATTCTGTGATCTTTTAATGCAGCGCATTCTTTTGTTCTTTATAATGCTAGAAGAATGAAGTTATTTTGCTGCTGATATTCACACAGAGTTCTCACAAACTTATTTCTTGATTATTTCTACTGATCTCATGAATAATATTGTATTTTATTGTATTTTTTAAAAGTCCATAATAATGTTTACAATTATTTTTTATAGTCATCTTTTATTTTATTTTTTATTTTATTAAGATCTCCTTTTTTTTGGATTATTGAAAAATTATTTTCTAGTGATCTCCATATATAATTTTATTTTTAGGTGTCAAGTTACCACAATAACATTATTAGCTTGTATTTTTTATTAACCTCAACGAGGTTGGTGTCCCTTGTTAATTTGGCATTGTCTTTTAGAAATGTACCTGCCTACTCACAAACAATATGTCCTATTTGAATCCAAACACATAGGAAAGTATTTTCAGAAAATGAAATCTCCATTTATTCTGGGTAACAAAATAAAGAGGAAGGCAATGCTGGAGAAACTTTTGGAATTTTTTTGCGAAGCCTTTTGGCCCCCAGGGCACACATCAAGTCTGTGGAAAAGAAAATTGGTAGCTTGAGGAGTCCATATAATATGGAGCACAATCTGGTCCAGGAATCCCAGAGATCGGGACCAGCAGCAGATTACATATATGTCCCCAGGCTGTGTTACTACACCAGCCTGCATCTTCTATCAGACCAGACTCAAGTCAGGTCATCAGGTCATCACTTTCTTCTCTTCACTGCAGGCTTCCCTCCACGCTTCCCTGCACCCTTCCCTGCCACCAGAGCCACAACCCTTGGAGGCTGTAGCTCCGGTGGTGGACTTGTGGCAGATCTCAGTCAGCCGGCCCCTCAACCCCTTCTGAAGGACCTCAACAATAATTCCCTCACAGGAGGTGGCATTGGCCCTCCTCCAATTTAATCTAGTGGCTAGATAGCAGCCATAGGCCTCTTCAGTGTCGGGGGGGGGGGCTCCTGAGGACATCACTTGCTTCCCTAATGAGGCCCAGTGTTGCCTCCTCCATCATCGTCCCCTTCCTGCGCCTTTTAGTTGTAAGGCAGAGGGGAGGCACCTCGGATTGGGTGAGGCTCCTACTGGGCCCACTCACCTCCTGGCTGCAACTGGGAACAGCCTCCTCCTGGCTGCCACTGGGCATGGCCTCCTCCTGGCTGCCACCTTCCAGACCCTCCTCCTGGCTGGAGTTCATCCTGTGTATATAAAAGGGACATAGTTTTAGTTTTTGGTTCATCAATTACACAAAATTTTCAGTTTATGACTTGCAAATTGAATGTTAATAAATAGAAAAGACTATCATTCTGACCCTGGCATTTTTCATTCTTGTCCCAGACATTTCTGGCCACCACTGTCAATTGATATGTATACATCACTTTTTTTAGCCATTAATTTTCTATCAATTATAACATCTAGTTAACATCATTAATATTAGGACAATAAATATGTCTAAAAATAATATACCTTGCTCCAGCTGGGCGCATCCACTTCTTCTAGAATGGAAAGCCCAGGTTGTTCCTCGTCAGTCTCTGCTGGGGTTGAGGGAAGGGTGGAGGGAAGGCTGCAGGGAAGGGTAGAAAGTGATTCCCTGCCTTCAGTCTGGTCATCCAGAAACTGCAGTTTGTTGAAGTACCACAGCCTGGGTACATACACTTGCGCTGCTGATGCTCCTAATCAGAGTGATTTCTGGATCTTATTATGCACCTTCTTATACATGTTCCTCAAGATCCCAATTTTCTTTTCCAAGAACACAATGGTTGCATCGGGGACCCGAGTCTTCACAAACTCTAAACGTTTCTCCAGCGTTGACCTCCTAGCTTGTTTATTATAATATAAGCTGTGTTTTACCTTCCACAAATTCCGCATCTCCCTGTACTTGTCAATGAAACTGGCCATAAATTCTGGATCCTTATAGAGATTCCTATTTTCTGTAAGCCCCTGTACACACGGTCGGAGATTTCCACAACCAAATCCGTCGGATTTTGCCCGTCGGATTTTGCCCGTCGGATTTTGTCCGTCGGATCTTGTCTGAAACTGTTGCATACACACGGTCGGACAAAGTTGGTGAAAAAATCAGATCTTTCAGAACATGATGACGTAATTTCGTTATGATGGGACTACATTCAGGCTAGTAGCCAATAGCTTTGATGTAGGAATTTGATCTGAGCATGCGTGGCACTTGGTCCGATCAAAATTCTCTACACATGATCGGAGTATGTCCGATCGGCCCAGTTGGTCGGGAAATATTTCCAACATGTTGGAAAATTGGGTCCGACGGATATTCCGACGGAATCAGTCCGATGCATACCACACACAGTCGGATTATCCGACGACACGGTCCGATAGGACACATTCCGACGGATTCTCCGACCGTGTGTACAAGGGCTTAGACCAGGCATGTCCAAAGTCCGGCCCGCGGGCCAATCTGGTTATTTAAACATATATATCTTTTGTGGCCCCCGGCGATCTCCCAGCGCCGGGGCCACAAAAGATATATAGTCCGGCTGCCTCGGAGGGAGGAGACGGGACGAGTGCCGTGCACACAGGAGGAGAATTTCCTGTTTACACGGCAGCCTCTGTAATAGGAAGTCCCGTCTCTGCCATTGGACGACTGTGCTGTCCATCGAAGGAGGCGGGACATTCTCTTAAAGAGGCCGCTGTGTAAACAGGAGATTCTCCTGTAGGATGTCTTTAGCGCTCGTCCTGCCCTCCATGGCTGCACTGATGGTAATGGTGGCTGCATTCCTGGCAATTGCAATTGTGGAGCTGCATTCCTGGCAATGGTGAGTGAATTCCTAGCAATGGTGGCTGCATTCCTGGCAATGGTGGGTGAAATTCCTGGCAATGGTGGCTGCATTCCTGGCAATGGTGCCTGCATTCCTGGCAATGGTGGGTGAAATTCCTGGCAATGGTGGGTGAAATTCCCGGCAATGGTGGCTGCATTCCTGCCAATGGTGGGTGAAATTCCCGGCAATGGTGGCAGCATTCCTTGCAATGGTGGCTGCATTCCTGGCAATGGTGGCAACATTCCTGGCAATGGTGGCAGCATTCCCGGCAATGGTGAATGAATTCCTGGCAATGGCAGGTGAATCCCTGGCAATGGTGGCTGCATTCCTGGCAATGGATTCCCGACAATGGTGGGTGCATTCCTGGCAATGGTGGGTGCATTCCCGGCAATGGTGGCTGCATTCCTGGCAATGGTGGCAGCATTCCCGGCAATGGCGAGTGAATTCCTGGCAATGGTGGCAGCATTCCTGGCAATGGCGAGTGAATTCCTGGCAATGGTGGCTGCATTCCTGGCAATGGCGGGTGAATCACTGGCAATGATGGGTGAATCCCTGGCAATGGTGGGAGCATTCCCGGCAATGGTGGCAGCATTCCCGGCAATGGTGAGGGAATTCCTGGCAATGGTGGGTGCATTCCTGGCAATGGTGGCAGCATTCCTGGCAATGGTGGCAGCATTCCTGGCAAAGGTGGCTGCATTGCTGGCAATGGTGGGTGAATTCCTGGCAATGGTGGGTGCATCGCTGGCAATGGTGGGTGCATCCCTGGCAATGGTGGGCACTGCATTCCTAGCAATGGTGGGTCTGCAGATGGACACTGACCCTTATTTTGCTTCACAGTTCTTTATTTAAAATTTTAAGGTTTTTTTTCCCTGAAGCTTCCCTCTTAAAGTGAAGGTGCGTGTTATATACCAATACATACGCTGTATCCAAATAATACACTTGAGTTCAAATATTCACCACACACAGCCTCAAAGGCAAGAGAATTCTTGTGGGGAAGTGTATTAGTGCTCGGACTAACACACTTAGACCGAATTTTAATGGTTCAAAGAATGTCAGGCAAAATGGTCGGCCCTCGCGCATGTTCACTTCATCAAATCTGGCCCTCTTTGTAAAAAGTTTGGACATCCCTGGCTTAGACAATACACAAGACAAAAACACTAATGTCAGCCTAAACTCTCATAATCTTATCCCAATATAGGCCTCAATCTTGAAGCAGTATAGGCCACTGATGTACCAAAGGTAAGATTTTACCTTTGTTAGAACGTTCGTCCCCCTTCCTCAGCACACCGAACGTACGTACGACACGTGTGTGTTACTTTATATACACTCGCCCTTGACGTTCTTTCTAGTGTATTCCCCTCCCCTTCTCTTCGGGGCGCAGTAGAAGCGACATGGCAGAGACAGAGCAGGTGTCTGTTATTACTAATTCCAGCAATGAGGAGGAGAAAAGCAAGGAGGCAGAAACTTCCCGATCCTGGATGAGAAGATTTAAGGCCTCAAATATGTCCTTTGGTGAGATGGTGGAGATGGTGGACATCTTGAGGACGACCGACTTTAATGGGAAGAATGGACCATACCTAAGCCCAAATGTGATGAAAGTTGTGAATAGTCTGCACACAAATTTTGGGGTACGAAGATCAAAGGAGCAAAAAAGGAAACGCTGGTCAGACCTGAAACTGAGGGAGCTGGATCAGTACAGAAGGATCAAGAAAGTGCTTAGAAAAAGTAAGTAGTTGTCGTGTGTTCCGATTATTATTCTTACCTGCATGCTGCTCCATGTGATTTTATTTAATATAGGACATTTTAAAATGGCAAGTTTCAGGTTAGTGGGCACAGTAATCGGTCGTAGTAAACATTGTTCGCTCATTAAATACAATGTTTTGGGCAGATACAGGTTAAATACATTTGGTCATGCCTAAATATCGGTGTACTAAAGATGGAAGATGCACACAGTGTGTCAACATGTGCTATCTGCCATCATGGGAGATCAATGTACGTGTTTTGTGGGTGCAACCCCTTCCTCCCAAATGAAGTAGGTGAGAGGAAGTGGTTTCACCCCCAAAACACGTCCATTGACCCCCCATGATGGTAGATAGCACATGTTGACATTAGGCATGGGATCAGGAGGGAAATACCCATTTAGACACTCAAACTGTGTGCATCCTCAAAATTTGTCTTTTACAGGGGTGACATCACCCCATCTGATGAAGGCAATATCCAGACATTTTGGACATACTATAATTTCTGATATTACCTTCCTTACCTGTTTTTCTATGTTGAAATTTGTAAGTTCCACGGTATTGTATGTTATGTTATTAAACATGCCTATTTACAACAAAAATTGTAAAAAAAAAAAATATATATATATATACAGTGCCTTGCGAAAGTATTCGGCCCCCTTGAACTTTTCAACCTTTTGCCACATTTCAGGCTTCAAACATAAAGATATAAAAAATTTATTTTTTGTGAAGAATCACCAACAAGTGGGACACAATTGTGAAGTGGAACGAAATCTATTGGATAATTTAAACTTTTTTAGCAAATAAAAAACTGAAAAGTGGTGCGTGCAAAATTATTCGGCCCCTTTACTTTCAGTGCAGCAAACTCACTCCAGAAGTTCAGCGAGGATCTCTTAATGATCCAATGTTGTCCTAAATGACTGATGGTGATAAATAGAATCCACCTGTGTGTAATCAAGTCTCTGTATAAATGCACCTGCTCTATGATAGTCTCAGGGTTCTGTTGAAAGCACAGAGAGCATCATGAAGACCAAGGAACACACCAGGCAGGTCCGTAATACTGTTGTGGAGAAGTTTAAAGCCGGATTTGGATACAAAAAGATTTCCCAAGCTTTAAACATCCGAAGGAGCACTGTGCAAGCGATCATTTTGAAATGTAAGGAGTATCAGACCACTGCAAATCTACCAAGACCTGGCCGTCCCTCTAAACTTTCAGCTCAGACAAGGAGAAGACTGATCAGAGATGCAGCCAAGAGGCCCATGATCACTCTGGATGAACTGCAGAGAACTACAGCTGAGGTGGGAGAGTCTGTCCATAGGACAACAATCAGTCATACACTGCACAAATCTGGCCTTTATGGAAGAGTGGCAAGAAGAAAGCCATTTCTCAAAGATATCCATAAAAAGTCTCGTCTAAAGTTTGCCACAAGCCACCTGGGAGACACACCAAACATGTGGAAGAAGGTGCTCTGGTCAGATGAAACCAAAATCCAACTTTTTGCCCACAATGCAAAACGATATGTTTGGCGTAAAAGCAACACAGCTCATCACCCTCAACACACCATCCCCACTGTGAGACATGGTGGTGGCAGCATCATGGTATGGGCCTGCTTTTCTTCAGCACGGACAGGGAAGATGGTTAAAATTGAGGGGAAGATGGATGCAGCCAAATACAGGACCATTCTGGATGAAAACCTGTTGGAGTCTGCAAAAGACCTGAAACTGGGACGGAGATTTATCTTCCAACAAGACAATGATCCCAAACATACAGCAAAATCTACAAAGGAATGGTTCACAAATAAACGTATCCAGGTGTTAGAATGGCCAAGTCAAAGTCCAGACCTGAATCCAATCGAGAATCTGTGGAAAGAGCTGAAAACTGCTGTTCACAAACGCTCTCCAACCAACCTCACTGAGCTCGAGCTGTTTTGCAAGGAAGAATGGGCAAGAATTTCAGTCTCTCGATGTGCAAAACTGATAGAGACATACCCCAAGCGACTTGCAGCTGTAATCGCAGCAAAAGGTGGCTCTACAAAGTATTAACACAAGGGGGCCGAATAATTTTGCACGCCCATCTTTTCATTTTTTTATTAGTTAAAAAAGTTTCAAAAATCCAATAGATTTCATTCCACTTCACAATTGTGTCCCACTTGTTGGTGATTCTTCACAAAAAATAAACATTTTATATCTTTATGTTTGAAGCCTGAAATGTGGCAAAAGGTTGAAAAGTTCAAGGGAGCCGAATACTTTTGCAAGGCACTGTATATATATATATATATATATATATATATATATATATATATATATATATATATATATATATATATATATATATTATACCCCAAAATTTTTAAATGCACATGTGAATGTGCACACAGTAAAAACTTTGCTAATCAACAATGTGTGGCTTCTTCTTTCAATGATCAATACTGGTTTTTGAAGTAATTTTGTGTTTACAGTGACAATGGGGCTTATTTACTAAAGGAAAATCCACTTGGCACTACAAGTGCACTAGGAGAACCTAGGAGACAGCCAAACACAAAGACAAGCAATAAAGACATTTCAAGATTTTATCAGATACATTTTTTTTATTAAGATTTTTTTTAGACATTGTCTAGCATAGCAATGGACCCCCTACCCATAAAATAATTTACATATTTCTGCCAAACTACACGGGTGCTTTGTGGGGCCAAGCCAGTACGGCCAGTATCCAGGCCCAACTGAGGCAATATAATTTTGGGCATTTTTCCTTAAAACAATTGGGCAATATGCAGCAGGATAGGATGATGTGGTTGATTTTGTAGTCCGCCATATGGATTGGACAGAAACAGGCAGAATCGGCTGGCCATTATGCCAAAGGTATTCTCAAAAACTCTTCTCGCTCTGGCTAGCTGGTAGTTAAAAACCCTCCTCTCTGGGGTGAGGGTCCTTTGGGGGAATGGCCTCATCAGGTGCTTGCCCAGACCAAACACTTCATAAACAATAAAGATGAATGGGAGTCCTTCCACGTTGTCCGCATCAGGTGGCAATGCCAGGCCACTGTAAAACTGTGAAAGGGGCCTTCGCGCTACTATTCAACAAATAAAGCTAGTAAACAGGGTGAGTATACCTCTTCAAAGAATCAGTGTATAAAATAGTAAATATAGAAAAAAATATATATGATCAAAACAAAAGTGCACGTGCAAATATACGGTGCAAGAAATGCCGCTGAACCTGATAGCATACACAAACTATCTAGCAAAAATAAAAGTGAACAATAAGTCCTGTGCAAATCAATCAAAAAGTCCTAGATAAAGTGCTAAGTGCTAGTGGAATATAAATGAATAAAAGATATATAAAAAATATATAGCAAAATGCAGAAGTCCATAAAGTGGATATCAACGTGTAATTCACAGGCACCAATGTTAAAAACGCAGATGAAAAGCAGTATTATAAATCCAAGGATTAAAGGCTCTCAGAACTCTCACCTCCAAGTGTAAAAAATAGGCACATCAAACCAGGCTGACCATCTCCACTTTTCGTTTCCAGCCACCAGGGGGGTCCTCTACTGCAGCCAACTAGGAAGCGGTAGTCTCCACACTGGGCCACAAGGGGGCCATATAATACATGTAGACTGTGCTGTAGTTGCGGGGTAAGTATTCACAGAGATGTGCAGCTCGAAAAAATAATAAACATGGAGAGAGAGGGAAGGCTCTGATAGTGTAGTAATTGTTTAAAATATTGGAGTTTAATAGAAGAAATTTCTATGTTCAAATGACTCTCACATTTGAACATAGAAAAAACACAGCACAAAAAAAAACGTACGGCCACTCCCTACGCATTGCATCAATCACGTGACTTCTTCCCCTGAAGAAGTCACGTGATTGACGCAACGTGTAGGGAGTGGCCGTACGTCGTACCGGAAGTGAAGTAGGACTGGCGGAAAACGCCAATACACCATTTTACTTTTTGTGCTGTGTTTTTTCTATGTTCAAATGTGAGAGTCCGATTCTATTAATTTCTTCTATTAAACTCCAATATTTTAAACAATTACTACACTATCAGAGGACCCCCCTGGTGGCTGGAAACGAAAAGTGGAGATGGTCAGCCTGGTTTGATGTGCCTATTTTTTACACTTGGAGGTGAGAGTTCTGAGAGCCTTTAATCCTTGGATTTATAATACTGCTTTTCATCTGCGTTTTTACCATTGGTGCCTGTGAATTACACGTTGATATCCACTTTATGGACTTCTGCATTTTGCTATATATTTTTTATATATCTTTTATTCATTTATATTCCACTAGCACTTAGCACTTTATCTAGGACTTTTTGATTGATTTGCGCAGGACTTATTGTTCACTTTTATTAATGCCAGGCCACTAGTCTGGAGACGTTGGTAAAACTCTGTCTGGGCGAAGACTCCTCCATCCATCATCTGCCCATTCTTCCCCACGTCCACATAGAGGAACTCATAACACTATACTATTAAACACCTTATAGTTATAATAGTAAAACCCCGAATGGGGTGGTGGCATGATGTGGACGTGCGTCCCATCTATAGCCACTCCACAGTTGGGAAAGTTCCAATGGCCGGCAAAATGGGAGGCCACAGTCTGCCATTCCTGTGGCTTTGAAGGAAACTGTGGAGTCAAAACAGAAAAAAAATATAAGTACTTTTGCACATAACGTTGCAAGCAGATTAAACAAAAACAAACATTCTTGGTCAACATCAGTATAACATTTTTTTTAAGGAGTATTTCAAGCCAAAAATATAAGGTCCACTTATAAGATTCCTCTAAGATTCCTCGCTGATGGCCCATTGTAAAAACTTTTTTTTGGGGGGGGGGGGGGGGGGGGGTTTGAGGTGACTTTGGGAGCTGAAAAAAAAACCTAGCACTCTGCCTGAATTTAAGGACACACATAACATTTGTACACATTTTAGAGGGGAAGGGGTTTATAAATTAATTTAAGCACACACATAACATAAAGCACTACAATGGAGCTGACAAAATACATTGTTGACTAGGCTAGGTGTATATGGGCCCAGGATAGCATGCTGGGGAGGTTAGTGAAGGCAAATATGCATGTAGGCCAAAAAGGAGCATTAAAAGATTCAAGCATGCATGAGGATAAAGGGGACATTCACAGCATATTCCAATCATGGTAATTATGGAATAATTTAAAAAAAACAATACATTAGCAAACATTAAATACATAGAATGTGATGTTAAAGGATAAAACTTACCCTAATATAGTCCTTCTGCAAGACCTGAATGATGGCAGAACAGGTCTCTGGAATAATGTTCCCCAGAGCCTGGGGGGAGATACCTGTAGAGAACTTGAGGTCCTGTAGACCAGTGGTCATCAACCCTGTCCTCAGGGCCCACTAACAGGCCAGGTTTTATGTATTACCTTGGGGAGATCCAGACTAGAATACTGCAATCACTGAGCAGCAAATAATATCACCTGTGATGTATTTCAGTTATCTTGCAAACCTGGCCTGTTAGTGGGCCCTGAGGACAGGGTTGATGACCACTGCTGTAGACTGCTCCCAGTCACCAAGTACCATAAGGTGGTGACTAGCCTCTGCTCCGGAGTGATGGCTTCTGCATGCAGATGTCCTGCTTCATAATATAGGGGGTGAGCAAAGCCAACAGACGGTGAATAACGGGGTCCGTCATCCGGAGAATGTTCCTGAAATCATCAGGATTATTCTCCTGGATCTCACGCAACAGAGGCATATGAGAGAATAGGTCAAACTGGAGTAACCAATTATTGGTCCATGAACTCCTCCTCACCCTGTTCATCGACTGAGCTTGGGTCAAAGTATAAACCCCAACACCAAGTCCCCACACCGCACGAACTCTACGAAGAGTACGTACGTACCCGCAACATGGTTTCAAAATGGTCGGCTGGTCAGAACGAACTTAACAGAATACACTGAAGAACACCAAGGCCTGTGAAGAGCGAGCTGAAAATCAGCAACGAGCGGACAAGAACACACTGAAAATCAGATACGAACTGACTGCATGCACTGAAAACCAGATCCCACAAACACAAACTGAACAGCAGTAAAACAGTCTGAAAAGCGCGAATCGTCTCTAACCAAACTTCTACTAACACAAGATTAGCAGAAGGAGCCCAAAGAGTGGCGCACTGGGTACTGAACTTCCTTTTTCTAGTCCCGTCGTACGTGTTGTACGTCACTGCGTTCTTGACGGTTGGACTTTGGTGTGACTGTGTGATTGTGTGTATCGTGTGTACGCAAGACAGTTTCAGCGGAATTCCGTCGGAACTACGTTGGAAAAACCTTCAGAGTTTATTCCGACGGGAAAACCGGTCGTGTGTACGGGGCATTAGAAAAGGTACTTACAGGTGAGTCAAAATTCCTGTTTTTACAGCTCACTGTTAGTCCAATATTGGACATTTGTGAGAGGTAGCAAACACTATTTGCTAGTTGCAATCATAAGGTTAAATTGGGTATACACTAGTAGAATTTTGAAGGAAAATTTATAGGAAAACTCTCAGGAAAATTCATATTAAGATATGAAAGTAGTTAAAGAGTTCATTAGCTTTTAGCATTCAGTTTTGGAATGAATGGACTTTACCAACCAAAAATTATATACACTGTTAGAAATTTGTTTATTTGAGAAATATTTCCCCTCCTGCTCCTTCAAATTTTCTTGTCACTGCACTAATGATTAGAAAAATGAAAGAGTATTCTTACAACAGTTTTACAACAAAAAATTTCAGCTGAATTTTTTAAAACCAATCACTATTGTTCCTCCTATTGACAGAAGTGTTCTGCAATTTGGCTGCACTCCTTAACCACATGGATACGCATACAATATTTTGTCAGAAAATGCTTATACCTGGGCCGGCCATACATGTAGCAAATTTCTTTCTTGCAGCCACTGGTTGTCCTATTAGATGATAGGCTTAGCAATGGAATGCAATGTCAAGCTGCTGCTAACAAAGCAAACAGAATATTGGCATGCATTAAAAAGGGGATTAAGGCCCCTTTCACACTGACGACCCGTTCAGGCCCGCCTGTCAGTTTTTCAGGCGGACCTGAACGGGTGCTCCATAGAGCTCTATGGAGCGTCGGATGTCAGCGGTGACATGTCCGCTGACATCCGACCCGCTCCGATCCGAAAAAGTGTGACGGAGGAAAAAGCTATTTTTCCATCCGTCTGTGGATCGGATCGGATGACGACGGGCACTGCGGTCCGTCGTCATCCGATCTCCCATAGGGGAGAGCGGCGCTGTGACAGGTCCGTCCCTGCGCAGTGTGCAGAGACGGAGCTGTCATCTCCCTGCTCAGCGGGGATCGGCGGAGTGATCCCCGCTGAGCAAACGGACATCCACGGGGCGGATCAGAACTGATCCGCCCCGTGTGAAAGGACCCTAACTCAAGAGATAAAGCGATAATTCTCCCACTCTACAAGACTCTGGTCCGGCCTCACATGGAGTATGCTGTCCAGTTCTGTGCACCAGTTCTCAGGAAGGATTTACTGGAAATGGAGCGAGTACAGAGAAGGGCAACAAATAAAGGATAAATAAATAAAGGAACTAGAGGATATTAGTTATGAAGAAAGGTTGCGAGCACTGAACTTATTCTCTCTGGAGAAGGGACACATGAGAGAGGATATGATTTCAATTTACAAATACCACATGGTCACTCAATAAAATTAGAAGAAATTAGGTTTAACCTTAAATTGCGCAGAGAATTCTTTACTGTAAGAGTGACAAGGATGTGGAATTCCCTTCTATAGGCGGTGGTTTCAGTGGGGAGCATTGATAGTTTCAAAAACTATTAGATAAGCACCTGAATGACCACAACATACAGGGATATACAATGTAATACTGACATATAATAACACATAGGTTGGACTTGATGGACTTGTATCTTTTTTCAACCTCACCTACTATGTACTATGTATTAAATGTATTAAAATCAACACAGACAGTTTTGATGCGGGAATTCCTCTTGCCGGTCCACTGGCTGCTCCCGGCAGCGAGCAGGGGCAAGCCTTCCCTGCAAAGAGAAGACAGTGATCATAGCCGCTAGAGATAACTGCAAGGGAATCAATTGATCAACTTGGTACATTCAGCCTGCACGTTAACGGTTTGAATCTCGGCTGGTTCAGCAGATATTTGAACCCTTTTTTGGCTGCCTAAGGTTAGCAGTAGATGTAAGTTGTTTATGTCATTTGTACAGAATATTTTTGGACCTCTAAGGTTCCACATCACAAACACCAATTAACAAAGTCTATTTATACCAACCTTCCCATTATAGCCATATATGTCAAAATACCACTTGCAGGAAGCCATTGGGATCATCTGGGTCCAGCAGAATCAGAATAAGTGGCATCCAAACAAGCCAGAAAATTATCCTGACTTATTTTATCTGCCTTTATTTTTGTTTTCCTTTTAAACGGTCACCTGTGAATTCACACTGTATACAACACAGGAAGGTAAAGCAACGATTTTTAAATGACCTCAATGTGTTTATATACATTTGTCTTAATTATAGCCCATATTAAGTTCATTATGAGAATCAGAGGGTTATCTAGGCAACCGAGAGATGTAACGGCTGCAATTAGTGGTAGTCATGGTGCCAAATGTACCTTCACCTCCATTTCACTATTAATGGCACAGTCAGTGCATTCACATTCACAACTGATAGGGGCACATTGATCACAGCTAAATCCCTTGATTTTCAGCAAGTTTGACTCTTAGGGTTTGATTTACTAAAGACAAATAGGCTGTTCATTTTGCAGGGAAAGTTTCACTCTGCAAGTGAACTTTCCTTTAAATTATTGAATGAGGTAAAGCTCTGCTGACTTCTGTCATCCAATCATGTGCAAGAAAAAATTATTTTCCTTGAAAGTGATTAGGTATTCTTTGCAAAGTGAGTTTTCACCACATTCATCCAGCTAAGGGTAAATTCCTTTGCAAAAGTAAAACATTCCCTTGCAAATGGAATAGCCTTTTTACATTTAGTAAATCAACCCAATTGCATTTCATTAACTGTTGGCCATCGACAAGGGTCTAGCATTTCTGAAGTCGCAAATGTCAAGCTGGGCAATGTAAAAGAGGCTTAAATAGCCTACAAAGTTTGAATGTGGAAGAGTTTTTAGAGATTCCCGGAAATAAGACTTTTATTTAAATTATAAGGGATAGTTAAAGGATGTTTAAACCCAAGAACAAAAATGAAACAAAGTTCTTTTTTGATGCTAAGTTTATTTTCTGTAAGTAGAAAACAATTTCAGTTGATAATGTCAGCAATGCTTTGTACTTGTAACCTCCCGTGCAATGAACTGACATTTTTAAACAAAGTTGTCAGCTTTTTTAGCTGTCTTCTGTGAACTACAAAACAACATCCCTCTATGTAATGGAGATTAGAAGGAGTAGGGGGAGGGGAGGAGTTCTGAAGTCCTAACGCACTTCCTGTCTTAGAGTGACCATTCATCTCCTAAATAGATAAAATTCAGAGACTAAACCAGGTTTTCTCATCAAATATCAATATCTTACCTCACAAACACCCTTTTGGCTGACTGGATTCCCTCAGATGAAATCCAATATCTCATGGAAAGCCTTCCAAAATGAGAGGATGCTTTAAAGCAGCAAAGATTGTGGTGGTGGAGGTGGGCGGGATTAATATTAATGCCCATGATAATGGGAATGGGATGCCCTATAAACTAGATGTGATGGTCAGGTGTCCATAAATCTTCTAGCACAAGAACAATATACTTCTGCAATGAGCAATTTGCAATAGAAATCTACTATTTGTCATTATGTTGCCTCCTTTAATATGGCAGCTAACATCCTGCACAGTAATGTTTTGTAAATGTCAAAGATCTGAGCTACCCCATAGGTAACACATGGTAACGAAGCAAATTGTAGGAAATTAGGAAAAGTTCTCATTGCGTAACAGAACTAAAAATGGCTCCCAGTGCTGTCAATCAAAGTCGGTCACAAGAGAGTGGGGGGCAGTCTCTCTGTCTGTGTCAATGGACACAGGAGCGAGGCATGGGAGTAAGCCACACGAGTGCCCCCATGGGACGCGACTTCCCATGTGGGGCATTGGACAGAGAGAAGGGACCAGGAGCGCCGGCAGGGAACCTGAGAAGAGGAGGTTTAGGCCTCTCTGTGCAGTTCCTTTGCACAGAGCGGGTAAGTAAGTATAGACATGTTTGTTATTAAAAAAAAAAAAAAAAACATTTTTACCTTTACAATCACTTTAAAGAAATAGTTACTTCTTCCCAGACTAACTTTCTCTAATGGTTTGTATGAGCAAAAATAACTCCGAATGAGATTCACTTTAGATGACCAAATGCACATTTTACATTACCTAAAATGTTCTTAATGGCTTTGGGGAATGGCTGTTATATTTATTTACAGGTTCCTTAGAGCTTATATAAAATTGTTTCAGCATCATTAATAGAACTTTACTGCAGTTTTCTTAGCCATTTGCGCTGGGTGTAAGAATAAAATGCCAGCCTGTAAATTTATGTTAAAGTTCCAGATGCTTGCTCGCTGTTTGAGAGCTGAACTGATTGTTCTCTGCACACCCAGGAGCCTCCACCAAACCAATACTCATATTTAACGTTGTTTTGTGGTATATATTTTGGAAGGACATTGAATTTTAGTTGGAAGATTTTCACAATTGAGGTATTGCTCCTGGCTAACATAAAATTCTGGTTCCAATTTCTAAAGTTTAGGATACAATGTAGCTCCTAATTCTAGAAATCTTGTATAAAACATAAACTGCTGTTCAGTGTAAGTTCATACGAAATATACGTCCAAAGTGTGTATAGTGTAGAATTCAGAACACACTTTACAGTGGCTCATGAACTTCCAATTAAAGTATATTTACAGCTTTTTTTTCTTCATTTTAGAGTGGAAAATGATATAAAACCTTAGATTTCTAGATTCTAAGCTCTATCGAGCACGGCCCTCTGATCCCTCCTGTATTGATTGGTATTGTAAATGTACTGTCTGCCCTCATATTGTAAAGCGCTGTGCAAACTGTTGGCGCTATATAAATCCTGTATAATATAATAAATCCTGTATAATAATAATAATAAACCCCATGGTAGCTTACTTGAAAGCAGAACAAGAAACTAAAGGAACTTAAAGTGGTTGTAAAGCAAAAAAGAAAAAAAACATGCATCCCATACTAGCTCATTATGAAATACCTTAGATCGAAGATGTTGCAGGGGCCCCGCACACCGCTGTGACCGGCGACAAGTCTCCTGGAGTTATTTCCAGGTTCACGGGCTCCAGCGCTGTGATTGGCTGGAGCTGTGATGGCGTCACTCCCACGCAAGCATGAGTGAGACGTTTCGTCAGTGCGCATGCGCCGATGATGTTTACACAAGCGTACATGGTAAATATCTCCTAAACTGTGCTTATTATAGGCTTACCTGTAGGTACAAGTGGCGTAACAGGGTTTACAACCACTTTAAATCCGGCCATACACCGATAGACATTTTCCCACTCATCCTAAACTAACACATTTCTCCACCCATGCTATACAGCGTGGTAGACAAATCCTCAGTGCCAGCTATTATATTTTGACAGAAGGTGCCAGTGGGAGTCAAAATACTCAAGTAACAGCTGCATCTGAGTGGATGCAGCCATTGTGCAGTTGACAGTTTTCTGCCTGGCTCCTAGTCAAAAAATTTTGGCAGAGAGGGTGCTAACAAGACCACTCATGAACCACGTTTTGGCTGGTTCATCAGGAACCAGTCAAATTTCTCTCAGTGTACAGTTAGCTTAAAAGAAAATCACTTTTGACTGTCGCGGATGAACCCTTCGATTATAAAGGACAACTATGACACATGTGGTCAGCTTAAAATGGAGACGCTTGGGGTTGTTTAAGAAACAAATATACATACTCCACCAGTGTTATACTGCGACTTTCCTCCATCGTCTCTAAGCTAAAGAACTGAGCAATCACATGACTACTGATCAATATGGTCTTGGTCAGTTCTGAGCAGAGAGGGATTCTGCTCAATGGAGCTCCAGCTTTGGAGAGGGTGGGAGTGGCTGGCCATGCACTGAGAGGCTGAGCCAGTTGCCTATAAGGCATCTGGGTAGATCTTGACAATATGTTTGGCATCCCTCCAGAGCCTGGAGTGGCTCTGTAACATCAGCCAACAGTGAACTTTAGCCTGCTGTCAGCTGATTCTGGGTCACAGGAAAACACCAATAAGTGCACTCCTGTGATGCAAAACAGAAGTATGAAGTATGGCCAAAAAAAGCCAACACCACCACCACCACCATGCAAAAAAGCTAAGCGACAACTAATAAAATTAAAAGGTAATTCAGAAAAAAATACATTATAGGTTGGCCTGGTGATGTCACTGCCCCCAAACACATTGGCTGTTTTACTACACGTCTGATGAAATATGCATGGACTGCAAGTATTGC
This sequence comes from Lithobates pipiens, assembly GCF_037356315.1. Classification (NCBI taxonomy): domain Eukaryota; kingdom Metazoa; phylum Chordata; class Amphibia; order Anura; family Ranidae; genus Lithobates; species Lithobates pipiens. The sequence continues at coordinate 510,559,099 of NW_027507903.1, read as the reverse complement.
TGTGGTGTTTTAATTTCTTTGCATACCCCAAAGAAAACCTCATAGCCTCTCTTTAGGTAACTTTCTGAGTAACAAGCAGCAAGTCAAAGAGGATTTGTACTTATAGCGGAGTTCCGACAAAAAAAAAAAAAATTAAACTCAGCAGCTACAAAGACTGCAGCTGCTGACTTTTAATAATCGGACACTTACCTGTCCCCGGGTCCAGCGATGCGGGGGAACGAAGTCCAGCTCCTCTGACCTTCCTCTCTGCGCGCCAGCTTTGTCACTGTGGGCACCCGGCTGGGGCTTCACAGCTGGGCACACACTGCGCATGCGTGAGCCACGCTGCACGCTGTGACTGGCCGGGCAATCTTCTGGGACCTGTGACGTGTCCCAGATGATTGCCAAGAGGGGGGGAGAGGTGAACTTACTTCTGGCACAGCTGTGCCCTGGGTGGAGGTGGGAGCTAGAACCGCTCCCCCCAAAAAAAATGACATGCCAAATGTGGCATGTCAGGGGGTCATCTTCCCTTAAAGCAGAAGTTCCATTTTTGCGTTGGAACTCCGCTTTAAAATAGTTACTCTTTAAACAGTAAAACATGAAAGATCACATCACATAACTGTGTTTTCACTTAGCCCCTGTACACACGGTTGGAGATTTCGACAACCAAATCCGTTGGATTTTCTCCGTCGAATTTTGTCCGTCGGATCTTGTCCGAAACTGGTGCATACACACGGTCGGACTAAGTTGTCGAAAAATCCGATCTTTCAGAACGTGATGACGTAATTTCGTTATGATGGGACTACATTCAGGCTAGTAGCCAATAGCTTTGATGTAGGAATTTGATCTGAGCATGCGTGGCACTTGGTCCGATGAAAATTCGCTACACATGATCGGAGTATGTCCGGCCGGCCCAGTTGGTCGGGAAATATTTCCAACATGTTGGAAAATTGGGTCCGACGGATATTCCGACGGAATCAGTCCGATGCATACCACACACAGTCGGATTATCCGACGACACGGTCCGATAGGACACATTCCGATGGATTCTCCGACCGTGTGTACAAGGGCTTAGAGGTCTTCAAAACCCACACCAGCCCTTGGAAATTAGGAACATAAGGCAAGTGCTTGGTGAAATATGTAAAGCCTCCTCTATGACAATATGTTAGCAAGGTTGTCATCAAACTCACAGAAAATCAATGGAAAGTGGTTTGTCACTAGTTTCATATCTCTGCAATATTAGCGTGGCATAGAATGGAGCATATGTGTTATGGTGATCTGGCATTAATAATAAAGGAAAGTTTAGCACCTTTGTCCCAGATGCCCTAAAGAGACCCTGTTACCAAACCATTTTTTTCACCAACAACCTTCTCATGAGATTATATGTCAGGAAATGTCCTCCAGTGAACTGTACTAGATTATTATCACATCAGCATCAGCTTCAACATCAAGGTTAAGGGAAGGAGGAGAGACTGAGGGAGCACTTCAGGTAGAGGAAGCAACTCTGGAGGAAACAAAAGGAAAAAACGGAAGTGGCTTCTTTATGAATAAAAAACAGTTAAAAACACTTACAAATGTAGTTGATCAAATGAGCATATCGGTCAACATAATAGGCATCCTGTAGAGTCCTTTGTCTCTAGGGGGAGGGAGAGCTGGAAGCAAGAGGAACCACGCTGGAACATATAGACCGGAGCTGACCTCAAAGGGCAGTAACTGACCTCCAATGAATGAGCAAGTTGTGCATGCTCCGAAACGTGTTACCCCACCTTCAGCTCCAGTCTATACGCTCCAGCGTGGTTCCGGAACTCCATTGGCCATCTTGCTTCCTTGTTTCTCCCTCTTCTGTCACAGCTGCGGCATAGGGCTCTACAGGATGCCTATTATGCTGACTGATATGCTCATTTGATTGACTACATTGTAATTGTTTTTAACCACTTTTTATGAATAAATACTCTTTAATACTGAACTTAGACGTGCCTTCTGTTTTTTTTTCCTTTGGATGTGATGTTAGCAGCCCCAGCAGACTCAGAGTTGTGTCTTAAGTGACGTTATTTAATATTCCCCTTTGTTCCACCCCCAACAGTTAAATCAATGGTTATGTAGGGAGTTGAGGGCAACGGCAGAGGAGCTGGGCCAGCACACACAGTAATTAGACACTCCCTCCCAGAAGTGAAGAGGGCTATGACATGCCAGGAAGGATGAGGCTGTGCTAGGCAATTGACTCTCCTTGAAGACGTCAAATTTGCTAGCAAGTTCAAATGCTCATTGCAAGTGACTAAAATAATTTATAGACAGTAAAACACTGAAAGTAAGAATTAAAAATGATTGATTTTTCTGTGCTTTTGCCTGTAGTTGTGTAAGGCCGGGCATAGACAGAGTGAAATGCCCTGTACACACGGTCAGACATTCCGATGCCAAAATTTGTAGAATTTTAGCCCAAACTTGTCTTGCATACACACTGTCGCACAAAGTTGTCAGAAAATCTGATCGTTCAGAATGAGGTGAGGTAAAACATGAACGAAGGGACTATAAAGAAGCCAGTAGCCAATAGCTTTCACCTGGTAATTTATTCTGATCATGCGCGGCACTTTGTGCACCGGAATTGTCTACACACGATCGGAATTTCAGATTATGTTGATGGAAAAAGTCTGACGGAGCCCACACACAATCGGAATTTCCGACAACACAGTCCGATCGCACATTATCCGACTGTGTATGTACCATCGCAAAAACATACACAAAGCCCTAAGGGGAAAAAAAAACCTCACCCCTTTGCCCATTCCTTCCACTGTCATATTGATCTACAGTCTTCTTATCCTATAAATGAAAAACTATTTTTTCCATACATCTATATTCTGACAAACATAACTCCTAACTCAATCCTTTATCCATATGGTCAAGCCACGGCTTCCAGATAGTATCGAACCTCTTAGATGAATTTCTCATAAAGAAAATATGTCTCTCATATGAAATGCATTTATTCAGCTCAAATATCCAGTAAAGATATAGTCAGAGGGTGAGGGGAGGTCCACTTAATAGCAGTTTGTCTTCTAGCCGCAAAAAGCGCTCGAGCAACAGTAATCCACCTTGGTGGTTTAATCACTGAGTTATTAATATTGCCCAGTACACATATTAAGGAATCCACTGAAAGATTCAGATCTAAAATCCCATTACGGTAAGTGTGCCCACAACATCCGCACAATACCTCTGGAGTTCTGGGCAGCGCCATAATAAATGTATCAGTGACTCCAGATTGCCACATCTAGAGCAAGCCCAGTCAGTTGTTAAGCCAATGGTGAACAAAAATTCTGGGGTCCTATGTGCCCTATGCAATATACAAAATTGTGTTAATCTAGATGACGGTGAAAAAGATACAAGGGGAAGGAGAATCTTATCCCAGACATGGTCAGAGATAGGGCCGATATCATGCTCCCACTCACAGGTTGTCCTGCTGAACTGACTGAAATTCAAAACTTCTATGTCCGGCTTAAGGAGGAGTTTCAGTTGTTTATGTGTTTATTAAAAGTCAGCAGCTACAAAAAGTGTAGCTGCTGACTTTTAATAACCACACATTCACCTGTCCCATGATCCAGCGTTGCGGCTGCCCGAACCCTCGGTTCTCTCCCTTGCCTCTCCTCGGCACCGGCCTAACAAGTGTGGGCACCCAGCTGTGACAGCTTGCGGCTTCACAGCCGGGTGCGCACTGCACATGCGTGGGTTGTGCTGCGCCTCCTTTAATGGCCAGGCAATCTTCTGGGACCTGTGACGTGTCCCAGAAGATTGCAGCAAGGGAGGGGGAGAGGAGAACTAGTTACTGTTATGGAATTATTTCTGATTGGGACTCTAAAAACAAAAGTTAATACTGCAGCTGCAGGAACAGATTTGCAGGACGCAATCACTGTGTTTAACCACTTCCCACCCGGCCAATGTATATAAACGGCTGGGTGGGTGCTCTCTTCTTCTGAGTGGACGTTCAGGAGGAGGGGGTTTGCATGCACGCATGCCTGTGCAGCGGCGCGATTCCGATGTACTTGTGTCACCCAGACATGGCGCCTCTCCAATCGGCAGGAGGGCTCTGTGATTGGCTCTCCTGATCACATGATGGCCATGTCCAATCACAGCTGTCATGTGATGTAAACACAGAGCCGGTTGCAAGGCAATTGGCTCTCCTCTCCTCACACAGTAGTTGTCGGTGAGGAGAGCCGGCTGGTGCTCAGTGAGTATGAGCTGTTTTCACTGATCACCAGTCTAGTGTCACCACACAACATGTCACCACAAAGTGTACAACACCACAAAGTGTAAACACACATGTCCCCAAAACACAATGTCCCCAAATAATAAAAACACATGTCCCCCACATATGTCCCACTAAAATCACGTCCCAATGATTATCTGCACACATATGTCCGTGATCACCTGCGCACATCTGTACATGATCATTTGCGTACATATGTCTGTGATCACACGAACCAATTATTGTACACTTAACGGAATTTTTTTTCCTCAAAAACAAGTAGCAGAATACATTTTGGCTTAAATTTATGACAAAATTCTATTTTATTGGATTTCTTTTAAAATAAAAAGAAGAAAATATAGTTTTTTTTTCCAAATGTCTGCTCTTTTTTCGCTTATATCGCAAAATTTTTAAATGGAGTCGTGAATAAATACCACCAAGCTCTATTTGTGGAAACAAAATGATTAAAATCTAACTACAGCGTAGCATGATCACGCAATTGTGATTGAAAGTGCGAGAAAGCTAAAAATTGGTCTGGAAAGGAAGGGGGCGAAAGTTTCCAGTATTGTAGTGGTTAAAATGTCCATTCAGTGCCACAATGTATTATTACATGTTATTTTATACATAGATAAGAAAGGGGTGGTGTGAGTTATTATTAAAAACTAACAAATAGAAATATGTTATTAAAAGCCAACAAATAGAAATATATTATTAAAAGCTAGCGAATAGAACAATTTCAAAAGTAAAACCTTGAGAGGGGAGGGGGGAGTAGAGACTAAGACAGCTTCTAGCAGAAGATGTGTCTGTGTGTTCGGTGAAGGTTACAGAACACATTTCAACAGTGTAAACAAAATGGAGTCTCTTGTGCTTCAATTAATAATATAGTGAATGTCCATGTTAGTACCCACCCCCAAAGCAGGTGGAACTCTGCTTTAAGTTGATGTTACTAAATAAGGATGACTTATACAATGATTATCTATATGATGTTCAGATAAAGGAAAATGTCACTATCTTAGTTGCTTGAGGTGAATGTACTGCTTGGACCTTGAAGAAGGAAACAACACGAAAGCTTGTCCTGAAAAATTTATGTTAGCGCAAATAAAAAGTTGTGAGTTGATAACGAATGTGATGCGTTACAAAATGCGTTACAAAAAACCTAGATTCGCATGTCATCCAAAAACTCATTGTTTTCAATGACGATCGTTCACATCTCTGCGTTGCGGTTCCTCTACGAATGTGATGCGACAATAAAAAGGGTCCTGTGTGAGTTTACAGCGTTATGTTGCAAATTTAGTCTCCATAGACATTAACTACTTCCCTCCCTGCCGGGTGGGAGCTCTCTCCTTCTGAATGGACATTCAGGAACGTCCTTCAGAAGGAGGGGGACTGCGTGCACGCGTGCCCACACAGCGGCGCAATCACGATGCGCTCGTGCCACCCGAACACGACGCATCTCCGATCGGCAGGAGGGCTCTGTGATTGGCTCTCCTGATCACATGACGGCCGTGTCCAATCACAGCCGTCATGTGATATAAACAAACAGCCGGTTGCTAGGCAATCGGCTCTCCTCTCCTCACATGGAAGTTGTCGCTGAGGAGAGAAGAGCACATCGCTGCACCCGGCTGGTGATCAGTGAGTATGAGCTGTTTTTTTACAGCTTTTTACTCACTGATCACCAGTCTAGTGTAAACACACAGTGTAAACACACATGTCCCCAAACAATGTCCCCAAAACACACATGTCCATAAAACACACATGTCCCCAAATAATAAAAACACATGTCCCCCACATATGTCCCACTAAAATCACATGTCCCAATGATTATCTGCACACATATGTCCGTGATCACTTGCACACATCTGTATATGATCATTTGCGTACATATGTCTGTGATCACACAAACTAATTATTATACACTTAACAGAATTTTTTTTACCAAAAACATGTAGCAGAATACATTTTGGCTTAAATTTTTGACAAAACTCGATTTTATTGGATTTCTTTTAAAATAGACAGAAGAAAATATTATTTTTTTCAAATTTCCACTCTTTTTTCGCTTATATCACAAAAAATAAAAAATACCACCAAAAGAAAGCTCTATTTGTGCGAACAAAATGATAAAAATTTAATTTGGGTACAGTGTTGTATGACGGCGCAATTGTCATTGAAAGTGCGAGAGTGCTGAAAGCTGAAAATTGGTCTGGGAAGGAAGAGGGCGAAAGTGCCCAGTATTGTAGTGGTTAATATAAATCATTCTGGAATCGCATTGTTGGTTCAGATATGTGAAAATTCTTCACCTCCTGCTCCTCCTACCAGTTCTGCCCCTTCACTTCCTGTTTCCTATGTCCATTTGCAAACAGACAAGATCATGGCCCCCAGGCGTTGGACAACGAGGAGCTCATCAGACTTATCCATGCCAGGCCATATATATGGGACAGCTGAATACCGGGAAGAGCAGAGGCTGGGATGAGATTTGTATGCAGACTGGGAAGCCTTCACACATCAAGTTCGCAAACATAAACGTAAGTATATTTCTATTTATTCATCCCACTGACTGCCAATTCCACTGACCACCAATGTAAGGGCATGCATCCCACTGACCACCAATGTAAGGAGCATTCTTCCCACTGACCACCAATGTAAGGAGCATTCTTCCCACCAATCCCACTGACCACCAATTCCACTAACCACCAATGTAAAGGCATGCATTCCACTGACCACCAATGTAAGGAGCATTCTTCCCACTGACCACCAATGTAAGGGCATGCATCCCACTGACCATCAATCCCACTGACCGCCACCAATGTAATATTATGGAATGATAATGCATGCTCAGTATGTTGACACAGTTAGTGCAAAAAATACATGACACACTGTTTAACAATATCATTTTAGCAAATTTATTGAAAAAAAGTAACAGATAATAAACCATGCAGCATTGGCAGCAAAAAAGATGTTGTTTGTCTTTATTCAATGGCATCAAGCTGCCATGATACCTGACCGGCGGGGCTCATAAAGTAGTCTGTGAATCCCTCACGGATGCTGGCCCCTCTATAATTGCCCCTTGTGCTGGTCCACTCTGCACATTCTATGTCATCCATCAACAAGTCCTCGAACAGGTATCCATCTCTAGCCCAAACAAAATTGTGGAGTGCACAGGCAGCTTTGATGGAAATTATAGCGTTATTCATGGTTAGATTTATTTGGGGTGTAAAGAAATCGCCATTTATTTGCCAGGATTCCAAAACTACACTCCACAACTCGTCGTGCTCTTGTTAGCCGATAATTAAAAACGCACTTTTCCACATACAGTGGCCGATTAGCATATGGACGAAAGAGCGAAAACCTCATCACCAACAAAGATAGATGGAAGAGAGGGTTGAGATGTTCCAGGAAGTGGTCATTCATTTGGGAGGTCGAGTATGTTCTCCTGAATAATTTTTCCAAAACTTGAGCGAGAAAAAATGCTGGAGTCAGAACTGCTCCCATACGAACCAATATCGGTGTAGGTGAAGGAGCAATTTGCATCAGCCACTGCCAGCAGAACGAACTAAAAATATTTTTTAGAATGAAAAAATGTTGTCCCGCTATCAACTGGCCTCACAATCCTGATGTGCTTGCCGTCTACGGCATCAACACAGATAGGGAAGTTGCAGCGCTGCCAAACAACTCCACTTTAGTGTTCCATTCCTCTTTGTTTGGCTCTTTCATCACTTGTACCTCCCAGATGGCGATACAGATGTCCTGCACAATTGTGCTTACGGTAGATTTTCCCAATTTAAACTCATAATGGAAGCTGGCAAATGTATTTCCAGTTGCTAGGTACCTGAATAAAAAATAGAAAATTAGTTATGTTTTTTTTTTATTACAGGAGACTCACACATACTAGGTGGCGGAGCCTCAAGGACACACTTCAAAGACACCAGAGACTGGAGCAAGAAGCAAGAAGTGGGTCTGGTGCCCGTCCCTATGCCTTCGCCAGATACATGGATTTTCTGAAGCCAGTTCTAGAATTGAGGAAGTAAGTTATCATACAAGAATCGGTCACTCTACCATCTCTCTCTCTCTAATTAACCTGTCCTCCCTATGGAACAGCCCAAACCAATCATTCCAAGTCATTATCCATACCGAGAATTGATTGCTTGAAGTTGCCTCAACCATGCCTTCGCCCTATCCACAATATGGGCCCCCAAGTGGACTACTGGATACAGAGATATCTCGCCTGTGCCATTGAGGCAATATCCCTCAACACAAGGTAAAGCCTTGCATCTTACACCACCGAGCTCTTCACCAGCTACACTACTATGGCATGATTTGCCAAAGCCTGAGGAACAGAGTTCAGCAACTTTTTTGAATTTATAGATGATTACCTGTTAATGGCACTGCCACTTTCCTGTTGAAAATCCATGTTGGATTTGTTTATGCTATGTTTTTTTAAAATTATTTTTTAGAAATTTGAATAGTTTATTCCGATATTTGCTCATATTTTTGATGGCTCAACTAGGGAAATAGAGAGGGAGAGAAAAACAATTAGAGGGAGAGTGGAGATAAACATGCGAGGGAGGGAAGATGAGAGAGTGGGAGATGAGAGGGAGGGTGAGGTGGAGAGGTAGAGTTTCAGTTACTAATGTTTTGTAATCTAACTTTTTTGGTCCATACCAACTTTTCGTGTACATGTGGATAATGTTACAGTGGAATACATCTAAAAAAGGGTAGGAAGAGAGAGGGTGCGAGGATAAGGTGGACGTTTATGTGCTTTTTTTTGTAGAAATTCTTGAAAATTTCCACAATGTACATATGTGTTAATGCTAAAGGGTAAGAGACAAATAGAGAGGTAGAGAGAGGGTGAAAGTTAGAGAGTCAGGGGAAGTTAGAGAGTCAGTGGAAGTTAGAGAGTCAGAGTAAGTTAGAGAGTCAGAGTAAGTTAGAGGGTTAGAGGGAATTAGAGTCAGAGGGAGGAAGAGAGAAAGAGGAAGTTAGGCCGCGTACACACGGGCGGACTGTCTGGCCAACTAAGTCCGTCAGACAATCCGACAGACAGTCCGTCCTACTTTTGAATGAACGGACTTGACCACACATGATGAACAGACAGTCCGCTGAAAGCTTGCGCGATGACGTGTACAGCACGTACGACGGGACTAGAAATACGATGTCCAATACACTGCAATGCAACCTTCGGCCGTGTAAATTCTTTCTGAGCATGCGCCATACTTAGTCCGTCCAACTTGCCTACTCACGAGCGGACTGTTCGCTGAAACCAAAGTTGGACGGACAATATTACGGAAATTCCGAAAGACTTAGTCCGCCAGACTGTCCGCTGAAAAAGTCCGCTGAAGCCCACACACGAGCGGACTGTCCGCTGAAACACGTTTCAGCGGACCAAGTCCGTCAGACAGTCCGCCCGTGTGTACGCGGCCTTCGAGTGTCAGAGTAAGTTCGAGAGTCAGAGGGAGGAAGAGAGATAGAGGAAGTTAGAGAGTCAGAGGAAGTTCGAGAGTCAAGTAAGAGATATGGAGGCTCCCATTAGGTCCGTCTGAAAAATTGGCAGGCGAGCCTGATCGGAAAGTGGAAGTTAGAGTGTCAGAGTAAGTTCGAGAGTCAGAGGGAGGAAGAGAGTCAGAGGAAGTTAGAGAGTTAGAGGAAGTTAGAGTCAAAAGGAGGAAGAGAGTCAGAGGAAGTTAGAGAGTCAGAGGAAGTTAGGATCAGGATCGGATCAGATAGCAGCGGGCATCTGTGGCTCCATTAGAGTAAATGGAGGCTCCCATTAGGTCCGTCTGAAAAATTGGCAGGCGAGCCTGATCGGAAAGATGAAGTTAGAGTGTCAGAGTAAGTTCGAGAGTCAGAGTGAGGAAGAGAGTCAGAGGAAGTTAGAGAGTCAAGGAAGAGATGGAGTGGAAGGATGAGCGGGAAAAAGAACATTAATAGTGAGAGAGAAAGGGAAAGATAAAAGGAGAAGGAGAGTGTTGTCTCCTCATTATGTTGTTCTTGTTATGTAAGAAGTTTTATTGTTTCCCCAATATTTCTGAAAAGTATGTCATTACATGCAGATTACAAGTTAAAAAAAAATGTAATAAATACTTTTTTGGAAGACAACTTTGGTGTGATATCTATCTGCATTCCTTGTATTGCTTACTATTTCTTACTATGGTGCAAAACATGAAATTTCACAAAGTATATTAATGTAATTTACCTTAATGTAGCAAGCAATCTTTCAGCTGGCTCCACACTATTCCAGAAGGTGGTATTCTGACACTACAAACAGGTAGCAAGTAGTCCAAGTAATTCATCAAAACTAGGAAATAAAAACACAAAACCAACGTAAGTGACAGGCTAAGGGTGAAGGGTATTCAAAGAATGGTAAGAGGCAACAGTGCTAGTGAGAGGAGAAAAGAGACAGAAGGGAGAGAAGGAAGGAGGTTGATGATGAGAGGGAGGAGGAGAAGGAAGAGGAGTACAGGTACTAACCTATTTACTGACATCTGGAATAGTTGAAGAACTTCTCTTCATGTTGCTGGAGATCATTATAGAGGATCCTGAACTGGCCTCTCTCCTCCCTATTTGAAATTATTGGATGGACCCAATATCTTCGTGTTCTCATTGGTCTCCTCCTCCTCCTCCTGGCTTTGTCCATAAGGACTACAGTAGTAGCAGTAACAACTGCTGCCATGACCAATATGATGAAACATAATCATCAGAAATCACATTCTCAATGACAACTCACAAAAAAACACATTCCTCACCGAAAGTACTCAGAAAAAAAACAAAACAGGAAGTGCACAGGAAGTTAACACCCATTTTTTGTTTGCTTTTTTGATTGGCCTGAGCACAAATCGCATCTAAACCTAATTAACATGGTAAGCGTATTAAATTTGCATTACAATGGTGCTGTTAATAACCAAAAACGCAATGAAAACTCAAACTGTCGAATAGCAAAAATTTGCATCGCATCACACAAGTGTGAACCCTCACTCATGGACATTACATAATTGTTACTATCCTAGTTTCAATCAACTACTTGATTATTGTTGACATTTAAAAAAAAAAAGTAAGAATGTGTTTTAAAATAAAGTGCCTGGGCGCCACACCAAAGTACAAAGGATTTGGTGCAATTTTATTTTGTTCAAGTAATGCTGAAATTTAAGTTGACTGGAAAATTTTATAGCATTTCTGATGCCTATTAAACATTTGATTTAAGGTTACTATCCGTCAGGATTTCACGCACAGGATTGGATCAGATAGCAGCGGGCATCTGTCGCTCCATTAGAGTAAATGGAGGCTCCCATTAGGTCCGTCTGAAAAATTGGCAGGCGAGCCTGATCGGAAAGCCTGTGTGAAAGGGGCATTAGACTTTTTTTTGTCATTTTTACTCAAATCAAATATTTCTGTTTTCCTTAAAGCGGACCTTGAGTCATTTTATCAACTTTCCATCTATTAAATCTTCTGCCCTTGTTGTTTTAACTTTGGATAGTAAAACATTTTTTTTCTTCCAATAAATACCTTATACAGCCCACTTCCTGTTTCTTGTCTGGTAAAAATCCTAGGCTTATGACATCATGCACAGTTCTCTGTCTCACTCTCATGAGAGTTTGCCAGGAAGGGAGGGGGGATGAGTCATAAGAGGGCCAATCAGAGCTGCAGAGCTGTAGGTGTGCCTCTGTGTGTCTGTGTAAATCCAGGAAGTGAACAGGCTGCAGCTTCAGCTGCTCGCAGCCCACAGTTAAAATGGTTGCAGCCAGACTTAGTGGAGGGAAATTTCTGCAGCATATTTGGTACAGAATCACAGTATATATAAAATAATATGCAAAGTGGTTGGAGGGAAGCTTCAGAATGGCAAATATGTTTTTATTACAAATTATGTGAGCAGACTGCAATTCCTCTTTAAGCAACTTCTGCCTGAAAAACTGGATGTATTGTAATTAACTGCTCCTAAGAGCCTCAGCTAATACAATTTATCAATGTTTGTTATGTGCTTTAACAAGCAGTGACAGGAAAACACCTGTTTCTGCCCATCAATGCTGAACTCACTGCTGATAGCAGATCTGAACCCCAAGTGACAAACTGACAACAGGTCCCCACAGCTACATATGTGGGAGTGTGCCCGGGGAAGGACTCTAGGATGCAGAAGGTAAAGAGTATAGGAAACAAGATTCTGAGTTTAAACCAAAACTCCAGACAGATATAAAATTAAATACCCATTAATGCATTATCTATTTATTAAATGCAGTTAGAGTAAGTGCATGGATCTGTCTTTATATTGGCTCCCTGTACTCCTAAAGAAAGAGGAAGAGAGCAGAACTAGGAGCCAAAGTCAATCTGTTTTTTTTTTTTTAGTTTTGGATACAGTAAGGAAGGGTTAAAAACCCTTGTTTGTCTTTTTTTTTTTCTTGTGTCCTGTTATGAAGTTGGGGCATTTTCTTGCATTTCCTATCTCAGATTGCAAGCAATTGTGCTGCCATTTTGAAGGTGACTTGCTAAGTTATTGCTAGAATTGGCAGGCTTCACAAGTTTCTTGTACAATTGCAGCACGTATTGCATGACTCCAGATCAACTTTCTTTCAAAAGTGGAACCTCCACTTATTTGCCCCCCTCTGGTGCCACATTTGGCACCTTTCAGGGGGGAGAAGGGAATGGGGACCTGTTTTTGACAGGTCCCCATCCCCACTTCCAGGAGTGGGGGTGGGGACCTTTGTGCTGTCCCTTGGAAGTTTGGCCCCCATCCTCCTTCCTCTGCCACGGAACCATTTAGAAAGCGCAACGTGCTTCGAGCAGTAGGGTTTCCCTTAGTGGAGATGGCGATGACAGCACCCGACAGCCGTTCTGAAAATTGGCTGGGGTACCAACATCGGGGGTTCCCTGGACAGGTAAGTATCTGTATATTAAAAGTCAGCAGCTACGGTATCTGTGGCTGCTGACTTTTTTTTTTCCAAGGTGGAACTTCTCTTTAAGTTATGTTGTGCAATAGTCATCCCACCACAGGGGTCACTGTGACTGAATTTTCATTCTGTAGACTACAGAGCTCTTGCTGTAGACTCACCACTGCAATTTTTCACTTGCTAGACACTTGCCATGTAAATTTGGTACATATTGTAAAAGCATCAACTATAACTTGTGCTTTAAGTGATCTGCAAGTGCACATTTTGCCAGAGGAAATGTGCAGCAAGTTAACAGACTTACAATTCAACACTGCCTCAAATTTGTTATCCTTGCTATCTGAGATCCTGAGATACAACAGGAAATAAGAGAAAATCTCCCCAAAGTGAGAGGAATAGTCATCGAAATAGATATTCCATTGGAAGATTTCCCCTCACCTCTTGATCTACTGACAACCAGAACATTTTGAATCTCTCTTCAGAATAGTCACCAGGCCAAACAGAAAGGCTGAATCTACTCAATGGAAATGTGCAGCAATAAAAATATGAAAGAGGCTCTAACCCCTTCCCTATTCTATACAAAAAAATACATTTACATGTTAGATTAGCATTATCTTACTGTGTCTAATGGTTTTATGTCTCCTGTACATATGAACTGTCTAGCTTCTCCAACAGAATTAAAGATAGGACATCAGCTGGGTGTATGAAAATATAACTCCTTTAAAACAAAGCTTAATGTGCAAATAATGAATTCTTATAACTTGCTAGATATATTTTTCTACACAAACTAACTTGCCTTTTTCAGATTGCCTGGCCCTTTAATTATTCAGGAACTCACTCTATATCTGGAAATAACTGCACCATTTGAAGAGTTTGCTGTGCAGAACTGGTTTCCTTTTGTGTCTAATTATGTGACTTCTGCTTCAAAGTGAGTATTCTGTGCATACAAATTGTTGTTTGGAAGAGTGTCCTCTGGCTTCTGTATGTTGGCAAGCCTCACTGGGTCCGAGTCACCCAGCCAGGAAAGATTTCCTCCACTCATGCAAAATACCTTGTTGACAGCTGTATTGCGATCAGTGGACTTTGCAGAAGAGACGTGTGCAATTTACAAATCTCTGACGTTCTGCAAGACCGACAAGTTTCTTTAAGTAGTGAAATGTATGTAGACAACTTCAGATTGTAGAACTTAAAATGATCAGATATAAAAGTCACAAATCAAGGCAACTTTGTGTGTAAAAATGCATAATTAAGCAATTAAATAAATAAATAAATACAAGCAGTGCAAATACCTGAATCTGATGTGGTATCATTCTCTTGCAATCCCTTATACAGTAGAATTCAGATGGAAGAAGGTAAAGCTGAACAAGGAACCAACCACTTGTGCTGTAGTCATAGGTGTGCACTGCCTATTGCATTAGGGTGTGCACCCCAAACCTCAAACACATATGCCTTTCCCTGCAGCCTCAGCTGCACAGGACAATGAATGAATGGGAGGTACTCTGTGCTTAGTGGCTTCCTGTTCATTCACAGACTGAATCGCAGTGAGCGAGTGTGTTTACTGTGTTCATTTAGAAATGGAAGGGCTAGTAAATTACATATTTACTAGCCCATTCCCTGCTCTCCATCCTGAAACATCCCGCAGTAGCCAGTGGGAGAGGAGAAGAGGGAAACCAGCTGCACTGCAGGGTTGGGAACCAACAAGAGGGGGAATCGGCACTACACAGAGTGATTAGGGTGTGCCTAGGCACACTTGGCATACTCCCTGTGTATGCCTATGGCTGTAGTGTTCATGTGCTAACAAGGTACATGCTGATAGGAGGAGAGAATAGTGTGCTAGAGACATGAGCTCATCAGGTTGCTGTGCTTCCTTGTTACAGACCATTCATAGGCTGGGGGAGGGACAATACCTGTAAGTGGTATTTACCTCTAGATGATGAAGAATATGATATAAGTTTTGTCAAGGGAATGGCCCGACAGTGCGTAAAATGTACCTTATCACTATATTATTTAGATATTAATCTAAATGAATCCAATGTAATCTATTCTGTACAATGGTTCTGGTAGTGACATCTCTCTTCATGCTGGTCTCCACCAAATAGGTCACACTCTCACAGATGTCATGTAAGGTAGGTTTTGCTATCTTAGATTATCTGTTACAGAAATCAAGAATTAAACTATGAATACACCGGGAAGGGTGTGCACAATATTTATCATTTAATAATTAAAAAAAAATGTCTACTCACCTCCATGCTGCAACAGAACATACTTCTCTTTTAAACACAATTTTTACTATTGAAATTACTTAATTTCTAAAATGTAAAAACTAACAAACTTTTGTACATAATCTGCTTCCCTCTTGAAGCTGCATTGTGTTTGACAGAAATGAGTAGGTGATTCCAATAGCCCTTTTGTTTCTGAACACATAAGGAGTTTTTTGCAGGAAGGTCATCCATGACAACCAGTAGAACACTGAAAAAAAGAGGGGATGTGCAGCCAAAAAGATATGGCGCTTGCAATAGTCATAAAAACCCCAAGTTAATCTCTCACATTCGCGACCCCCTGCTCCCCTTGTACACTTCTAGGTTTTTTTGTTTCCATCTAAATTGTTATAAGGTGACCATCGTACCCACATTTACAGACCTCAACATCATATGTACAGAATTTTATTATTGACCTTTCTATTCCCATACTGTGTTATTTAGCAACATTTTAGTGCTAACCCAAAAGGAGCCGTTGAGAATTAGATGGGTTCTCCGTATGTAGTACAGTGGCTGCCAGTCAGATAAACAATAGTCTATTCCATCTGGCTCCATTAAACAGTGGGAGGGGGTGTCTTTTTAAGATGTATTGCTTGCAGACCTTTAACAGGAGAGAGACAGGGGCATGGGATCCCCCAAAACTCTTAACAGTTGGCAGAAGACACTCTTCTTTTGGTAAAGGTACTACAGTCTAGCTCTCACAGTTGGGAGCCATGAGGTAGTTTACAGAACAGTTTATTTTCTCATAGCTGGGGACCATGAGATAGCTCAAAAATAGTTAAAGTCTCAGAGCGGGGGACCATGAGATAGCTTCAGAATAGTTAAAGTCTCATAGCTGGGGACTATGAATCAAGTCTCTCTGACTATGCTGTTTTTTTTTTTTTTTATAATCTTTATTTTCCAACTATATATAACAAGTCATTTCCAACATATAAAAAATAGATAAAGTCATGGGCCCACATGGGCTCAGTCTGCTTAGATTAAGTGTATAAGCAAGTCGAACATACATATAGATACATTAGCGTAAGAGAAGGAAGGAAAGGGTACCTTGGGTGTGTCTTGTCAGATAGATGGAGGCACTCCACTAGTAAAAAGTTGAGTAGTTTTCTCGGGGGTAAACCCCATTTATTTCTACAGAGAATTAACGAAAAGGCTGGTGCCTGTATGCCTCAGTTTGGCAGCCACCCCACGGGCAAAGAGCCGGTGGGGGGTGCCATTAAGTTCTAAATAGAGGTCTGGGTCCCCGGCCTGCAACCATGGCCAAGGGAGGGGGGCCAACTTAGCCTCCTACAAACCTCCCCCCACTGGTACGCATGCTGGGGGCTCCAGGAGAAGTATTCAATGCGCCCTGCTGGGGCATGCAGCGCCCCCCAGAAAGAAAAGATCTAGGGGGCCTACCCCCCAGGCGCAGAGGCATCTGGCAACATATCTGAAATTCTGGTGAAGTTCTAGGCCAGCGTCTAAGCTGCATAGACTGCATGTGGTTCCCAAGGAGTTTAGAAAAAAGAGTGGAAACTGAGCAGGAGTGAGAATAAAAGGAAAGAAAAAAGGTGGGGAGGGGGAAAGGAACGGTCAGATCATACCTGAGGCCTTGTGGGGAGCTGCAGTCTCATCCACACCGAGCACATCCCTCCTGGTCGAGATAGGCGTTTCATTCAGAGGCCATTAGCTATTGTATGGTTAGGAGAAAGTAGGCATTTTCCTGTTCTTCAGGATTTCTTAGGTCTGCGGGTCTTGAGGGATGGATCTGCTAGTTCTAGCAAAGCCACATCTAGGCTGGAGAACACATGATTTGAGTCTGAAACATATTTGAACCAGGGTGTCCGGGTACCAACAAAGCGGTCCCTAGAGCCCCGGCAGGTTTCTATCCATTCCTCCGCTTCGCAAACATTCTTCCCGAATAGGGATTCTGGGTTGCTTCCAATAGATTTGGAGCACACGTCTCGCTGCATTGAGTAAATGGGGCAGTGTGCTTTTCTTATATCAGCTGGCCGGGATCGGGGGAATATGTAGAAGAAAGTGTTCTGGGGACAGAGGGACATCCAACTCTCCAATATCACCTTTATTTGCTCTTTAATGTCTTCCCAGAAAGGCTTGACAATGGGACATTCCCACCATATGTGAATTAGCGTGCCTCTGTGCCCACACCCCCTCCAGAAGAGCTCAGATCCAGAGGGGTAGATACGTGCTAGGTCCGCTGGTACCCGGTACCAGCGGAACAGTATTTTGTAATTGGTTTCTTGAGTTTTAGAATCAATAGAGAATGAGTGGGTTAGGTGATATAGGTGGGTTAGTTGTGTTTCTGTAAGTTCATGTCCCAAATCTTTTTCAAATCTTCTAATATAGGCATGTTTAGTTTTACTTATGGCAGAGCCTAGTAGGTGGTATAATTCAGACACCATATGAGGTATCGGTTCATCATTAACAGATAGTTGTTTGAATGAGGTGGTGGAGGAGGTATCTCTAATGGAGTGGCCGTGTGTTTCAAAAAAGGGGTACAATTGCCTATATTGACAAAAATTCATGCGGGAGCCTTGGTGTCCAGCTTGGAGGGTGTCAAAACTTAGGAACTTACCTTCTTTCATAAGTTTACCACAACTGGCGTTGTCATCGACCACCCAAGAACCTAAAAAAGGCCATTTGTTCGCCTGGGGGGAAACCAGAGAAACCCTCCCAGCGGGGGCCAGCGGGGACACAGGGGGGGGGGCTATTTTAAAAAACGGGTTAATCTTGTCCCACACTGAGAGCAAATGCCTAGTCAGTGGGGAGGTTGTATCAGATAGCCCCCTGTGTTCCCGGCTTAACCATGGGGCATAACTTAGGTTTCTGCCCGCCACGCTCTTCTCTAGGGGTACCCACCGTTTAGAGTGGGTATGAAAGCGCCAGTTGAGTATCCTCTGCAGGATCATGGCTCAATAGTAGCGCCGTATATCCGGGATACCCAGACCCCCTTCGCGTTTAGGGCGTTTCAACACCCTTAAGGCTATTCTAGGTTTTCGTGCATTCCAGACAAACTCAGACATCATGCTGGACAGGCGATCAAAGAAAAGTTTTGGTAAGGGTATCGGTATCATTTGGAGGATGAAGATGTATACATGGCAAAATATTCATTTTTATGATGTTCACCCGTCCCAACCACGTGAATGTAGTCTGCGTCCATTGCGAGAGGTCTCGTTTGACTGCAGTAAGTAGCTGGGGGTAGTTGGCAGTGTACAGGGTACCAAAACAGTTTGTGAGTTGTATGCCTAAGTAATTTAGAGACAATTTTGCCCACATGAAAGGGAAGGCAGCCTTAAGGGTGTTTGATAATGGGGAGGTAAGGTGAATAGGTATAATTTCTGATTTTGTATAATTTATTTTAAAATTGGAAAGGGTACCGAAATGTTTGAGTTTTCTCATCAGGTTGGGCAAAGATATCAGGGTATCTGAAAGGTGGAATAGGATATCATCAGCGTAGGCCGATAGCTTATGGTCCGTGGTGCCAACCTGTAAGCCCTTTATATTGTCGTTAGCTCTTACCGTGCGAAGCAGTGGTTCTAGCACTAGGGCAAAGAAAAGGGGTGAAAGGGGGCACCCCTATATTTTGCCATTTTTAATCCAGAAACTCTGTGAGAAGGTACCATTTACCTTAACCTGTGCGCAGGGTGTCGAATAGAGGGCCATGATTGATGTCAACATTCGTGGACCTATGCCCAGGAATTCTAATACAGCTTTCAGGTAGGACCAGTCTACATGGTCGAAAGCTTTTTCTGTGTCCGTGGATAGTATTAGGTATGGTCTGGGTTCCTGTCGAGTGCGAGCCCAGTGGATGATTTGGATTGCCCTAAGGGAGTTGTCCCTGGCTTCCCTCCCTGTAATAAAGCCCGTCTGGTCTGGGTGAATAATTCCTGGTATAAGATTTTTAAGTCTATTAGCTAAAATTTTTGCTAGAATTTTTATGTCCACGTTTAAAAGGGAGATGGGGCGGTAGCTCTGAGGGACAGTGGGATCCTTGCCCTCTTTCGGGAGCACCATGATATGAGCCAGCAATGCCTCTGAGGGGATAGCCTTGCCCCCTGCTATAGAGTTAAAGTATTTACATATATGTGGCACTAATAGGGGTAAAAAGGTCTTATAATAAGCCTTAGTGAACCCATCCGGGCCAGGACTTTTCCAATTGGGCAAGGATTTCACCAAGCTCAGTAAGTGTGATCGGAAGTTCTAAGGTGAAGCGCTGGTCGTCTGTTAAGGGGGGCATGCCGGCCGTGGCCAGGTAGTCATTAATTGCCTGCTGTCTACGTACTTGTGCATCTGGGGGTAGTCCAGAGTCTAGATTGTAGAGTTTGGCATAGTAGTCTTGGAACCCCGAGGCAATCTTAGAGCTTTGTACCATTGCCTCCCCAGTGGGGGAACAAAGTTTGTGTACATATGCCTGAGCGTGTTTCTTTCGGAGTGCCCTTGTGAGAATGCGACCACATTTGCTTCCCTGTTCATAAAATTTATGAGACAGGTATCTAAATTGTTTATGGGTTTGACGGTTGAGCAAACGTAGGAGCAACTCCCTCAGCTCAGATAGCTTCTGTAATGCAAGGTTCCCAGTGGCCTATGGAAGGGCCAAGTGTACCCTCTGGAAATCTGCTCGTCATATCTTTTTGAGTCTGGCTCCTATAGAGATCAGTGCTCCCCTGACCACAGTCTTGTGGGATTCCCACACGGTGCCCTCCCTGAGATCGTCCGTGGTGTTTTCCCTGAAGTAATGGGTTAGAGTGTTGGTAACCTCAGTCACTACGGTAATATCGTCTAGTAAATTTTCATTTAGTCGCCATGTCCAGGCCTTATGGGTTCCTGTTGGCAAGGTAAGGGTAGTCGTGATTGGGGCGTGGTCAGAAATTGTAATATTGCCAATGGATGCAGACTGCAGAAGTTCAAGGGCAGGGTGGTCTACATATATGTGATCAATGCCAGTGTAGACATCCTGTACCTTACAATAGTAGCTCAAGTCTCGGTCTGAGGGATGTAGTACCCTCCAACTGTCCATCAAAAGATGGGATTGGAGCGTTTTGCGAAAGTGTTTGAGGAACGCGTATAAATGGGAGGGTTTAGTGTGGGACGTGTCCAGCATGGGGTCTGGGCTGATATTGAAGTCACCACCAAGAATCAGGGAGCCTTCTTTAAAATTGGCCAATTGTTCCAAAACAGTGTCAATAAAAGTGAGTTGGTTAGCGTTGGGGGCATAGAACGTGGCGAGCGTATACATCTGCCCGGCAATGCTGCCTTTCAGGAAATCTACCCAGGATGTCTATTTTGTTTCCTGTAGGTTGGAATGGGCAGGATTTGTGAATTGCGATAGCTGTCCCTCTAGAGTTCGCTATCGGGGAGGTACTAAGATACCACTAGTTAAATAGATGAGTGGGCAGTTTGGGTGTGGACCGGGGGTGAAATGGGTCTTCTGAAGAAAAGCCACCTGCTTGCCCAATCTTTTTAGTTCCCACCATAATTTACTTCGCTTATTCTGAGAACAGAGGCCTCGGACATTATATGAACTTATCTTTAAAGTAGCCATGAAGGGTCAGTGGGATGTTAGAGGCACCTAGGACTGACAGTCAGCAGCTCTCCACTTGGGGAGGAGTGAGAAACGAGCCATCGGCGATGTTCGGTGGCTCGGTTCTCAGGGGACAGCTGCAGCATTGGTCTGATGCAGTATCCACCTGGGTAAATAAGAATCTAAAAAAAAATAAAAATACTTCCCTTTTAAGGCTATTTACCACCACCTCCCAGACCACCTTCTGGGCACACCTCCCCAGGGATTGGCCAGGACATAGTAAATAGTCAGGCCAGTCATTTAAATGTCCTGCCCTAAGCTCTGAAATCTTTACCCAGAGGCAGGGGGAACCAAACAAACCTAGCCTGTGGCGCCATGTGCAGACAAAAGCAAATGATCACTGCCCCTCTGATTATAGAGCAAGCCAAAACTAAACTTACCAAGCATCCTATACTAGGAGGCTACACATTGACTGTTAAAAAAAAATCAAGAAACAAGAAAACTATTAATTATATGTGTTTTAAATGGGTGTGCTCTTTAGAATAGGCACTTGCAGAATGTGAGATTAGAGACACTTCTGGCAGCTAGATGAGAATGCTGAATTGCTGGACAGCTCCTTGGCCCCTTGCCTAAAATCTATATAGTTGTCATAAAACTGCTTCTACCAACATGCACAGATATACTGCATGAGCATGATGTTCCCAAATCTCTGCAGAAATTGAAATATTTGACACTATATTGTAGCTGCATAGCTGAATGGTAGGTATTGGCTGCTTGGAGGTGATGGATAGTTTACATATCCACCTGTCATTGGTGAGGCACTACTCAGAGGGAGAAGAACATATAGCTGTCTACCTCTCTATACATTCTGTCTTAGTGATTAAGAGGGCTTATTAAAGTAAAATTGTAATGAAATATTGTAACTAACCCCACCATCCTGTCCTAAATTTAGAAATGGTAACAGAAGCATATATAGTCAAAACTTGTTTTCTTTAGTTTTGGATAGAGTTGGGAAGGATTACTATCCCTGTTAGGCTTTAACTAAATTCTGTGTCCCTACTTGGAGATTCACCCTCTATATTTGTCCTTTTGACCATTGTCATTGAAGCAGAAAATCCCACATTTTACAGACACTGTGGAAGACCAGATGAAATGTAAGGATGCATACTACATTACTCATGACCAACAATTCCAATACCACCAAACCCTGAAGACATGGGATTCTTTATACTTTGAGATGTGGTGGTGTTTGTTATTATGATATAATATTAATCAAGTGCTCATTATTCTCAAACTGGCTGGAGTTTCCAAGATCTTTTTTTATCCACACATAGTTTTTCTCAACCGGAACAAGAGGGGAGACTGAATTTACTGATCGGTGTTATGTGTTTTAGTGACAGCTGCTTACTTTTGCAGAGGGCAAAAATAAACTGATAATAATTTCAAAGCGTATCTAAACCGTAGACAAAATGTTCATATATCGCAGCCTACCAATTCTTAAACAGGAGCGCCAGTCTGCCCAAAAAAATTTTAAGTCAGCAACTACAAATACTGCAGGTGCTGACTCTTAATCACCTCAATACTGGACACTTTTACCCATTTCCTGGCCAGGCAAATTTTCACCTTTCAGCGCTGACACACTTTGAAGGACAATTGCGTGGCCATGCAACACTGTATCGAAATAATATTTTTATATTATTTTCACACAAATATTGGTGGTATTTAACCACTTGTCCATTGCACACTTAAACCCCCTTCCTAACCAGACCAATTTTCAGCTTTCAGTGCTCTCACATTTTGAATGACAATTACTCAGCCATGCAACACTGTACCCATACAATTTTTTGTCCTTTTTTCACACAAATGGAGCTTTCTTTCTCTATTTAATCACCGCTTTTCTTTTTTTGTGCTATAAATGAAAAAAAAAATTGGTAAAAAAAGTAATTTTTCTTCATATATTTTGGACAAAATTTATACTGCTACATATCTTTGGTAAAAAGAAAAACTAACCCAAAAAAGTGCATATTATTTGTTCTTTGTGAAAGTTATAGAGTCTACAAGCTATGGTGCCAATCATTGGAAATTGATCACACCTGATGTACTGACAGTCTATCTCATTTTTTGAGACCCTAACAAGCCAGAAAAGTATAAATACCCCCCAAATGACACCTTTTTAGAAAGTAGACAGTCCAAGGTATTTAGTAAAAGGCATGGTGAGCTTTTGAAGTTGTCATTTTTTCCCACAATTCTTTGCAAAATTTTGTTTTTTTAAAATACATTCTTCTACTAATCTTCCTGAGTATGGCGATACCACATGTGTGAGACTTTTACACGGCCTGGCCACATACAGAGGCCCAACATGCAGGGAGCACCATCGTGTGTTCTAGGGACATACATGCAAATGTAGCACCCTCTAGTTAGGTAGGTACTAGAATGAGGATTTTTCTATAGGGTAGGACAATTTATGTAGGCCTAGCTGGTGTCTAGGCCTGTTTGTTTTCATTCTGGGCTGGGAGTGTCTCGGGGCAGGGCTGGGTGACTTACAGGTAGCATCACTGTCACCTCCCTCTTCTTTCTAGAAGGTGCTAGAAAGAGAGGATGAGAGGAGAGGTGGAGCTGCCTGGGGAATTTTTGAGGAGCCTTGACCAATCTCCAACTTGGATTGGCAGGGGGAAGGCCTCCTTAAATACCCAGGGTCAGGCCAGCTGGGGAGGGGTAGTCAGGTGGAAGAGCTGGAGTGAGAGAGTGTGGAGGCTGTCAGGGCCCACAGGGAGCTCCCCAGTCTGTGGGGGGGGGGGGGGGGGGTGATATTGAGCCTACGCTCGGGTGCATCCAGAAGGAGAGAAGAGATCCTGGGAGAGAGGTACACGAGAGAGCAAGGAGAGGACAGCGGGAGAGAACACTGCTAAGAGACTCCAGGGAGGACAGCCAGGAACTGGGAGTTTTCAGTTTGAGATGGGTGCAGAACCAGAAGGGGGGGGGGGCGGCACAGAAAGACAAAGAATGCTGTATTTATGCTACTGACAGTCTGCATCATATTTAGCCAAAGGTGTCACATTAGGTACTCTTTACTTTAAATAAATAAAAAGTTTTGGCTATACATTCACTTTGAGAAATAAAAGCTCAAACACCTTTAAAAGCAGCTCTTTTTTTTTGAGCTGCAGTGTGCATAAGACCTTAAAGTGTATCTAATGAGGTTGATTTACTAAAACTGGAGAGTGCAAAATCTGATGCAGCTGTGCATGGTAGCTAATCAGCTTCTAACTGCAGTTCGTTCAATTAAAGCAGATTTCCACCCAAAAGTGGATCTTTCACTTATCTGTCTCTTCCCCCCGCCACCTTTTGGGGGGGAGCGGGTACCTGTTTTTGACAGGTACCCTGTCCCCACTTCTGTCCGATCCCCTCCTCCTCCCTTCTCCTTCCCCTACCGTTGGGCCAGTAGGAGAGCACAGTGCGCTTCGTTGGGACCCGGTTCACTTACCTGCAATAACGGGGGCAGCACCCGACAACCGGTGGAAACATTAACTGTGATGCTGACATCGCTGGACTCCAGGACAGGTATGTGTCCTAATATTTAAAGTCAGAAGCTACTGTATGTTTTTTTGAGCTTTAGGCTTTGACAAAAAAAAAAAACCTGGAAGATGATTGGTTTCTATTCAGAGCTGCACTAGATTTTGCACTCTCCAGTTTTAGTAAATCAACCCCAATGTGTTTCAGTGTTGGATAGAACGGTGAGAGGTTAAAACCATATTATTTATTACTATCTGTGTCTCTGCTGGGAAGATTCTACCTAATCTGGTGATGAAAAATTATGAGAAATCCAACAATTTTTTGAACAGAATAGTAAATCTTACAGCAAGGCCATCAGTTCCATGTTCCACATTTCAGACCCTCGCAGGGTACATAGCTTCCTGAACACATCACAGGGCTCTGCCTCAGTACTTCTCTCAAGAGCCCTCAGGCCTGATCAGGGCCAGTCGCTCAGGCAGGTGGCCCACACACCCTCCCCCATGATATCTCACGGTTGGTTGCCCATCCAGCACTTACCCCATCTAGGTACCAGGCAGGCAGCGCTAAGACGGGCAACGAGCTGGCGCCTCCTCCTCTGCATCACGGCAGCTTCTGATGTGTGTCTCCTCCCTCCTCCTCCTAGGCGTCCAATAGGATTACCTGTCCTTGCAGCCAATCGGGCGATGGGTCTCACTGATTGGCCAGGAGAAGGATCAGTGTGAGAATAGTGAATATTCATTCGCTATTCTCACACAACTGGGTGGGCTCAGAGCACAGCGCTCTGCACTCATGCCCACCCTTTTTTGAAACTTATTAGAGCCTCTGGCTCTAATCACGTGCTTCAACCCCCCCCCCCCCCCCCCATTGGAATCCAAGCATCGGCTCCTCAAATGTAGATTAGGGGGACGGACACATCGATAGGGGGAATGGCACCCATGCACCTCTAATGGACGGGCCACCACTGTAGTAAGTTTTGAGATAAATGCATCAAAATGTCTTGATGGGTTGGTGTTGGTCTGGTGGAGTAAGGCCCACATGAGATTCTGAGCCTCCATGATTGAAAGAACTAAAATCCAATAGATGAATTAAGTGGGCCAGGGACAGTCAGGCTGGGGAGAAAAAGTTAAGTGATGCTTGACATCCTCCAGCCAGGAAACCAGGTGGGCTGACTTGACTTGCTGCAGCTTCTGTGAGAAGTAAAATCAGAGTAAACAACTTCTGTACAGGAGAGGGGCCTGCCCTGTACATCTATACAAGACTGAAGGGAAGGTTGGAGTTTAGCTTTAACTCCTTCTTTCTTCCTCCGTCTTTCCTTGGCTATTTTCTTTTTTATTTTATTTTTTGCTGTTCACATGTAAATTTCCTGTTCATTTTATCTGTCCATTTTTTTTATTTGCTTTTCTGCACAGAAAGTTGGAAGAGGATTTGTTGGTTGCTGTGGCTGGCATATTTTATTTATTTTTTTCTTTTGCAGCACATTTCATACATAATGCCCATTCTCAGTGAGTTGATGTGTACAATATTGCAGGGGCTATAAATACATCAGGTTTATTCCATACGAGTGAAAGTCAGGTGGAGGAAGGCAAGTGACAGCTTTCCTGCAGTGATGTGACAAGTCGGTGACACCTGGAAACATTCTCTATTTGCAGAGATGGTAATTCTCCATACTGCATCAAACATCCACTTTGTTTATGGTCAAGTTCCTTACTTGTTTCTAAATCTAATTTATGATGTAATGCGACCACAGTGTTCACAACGAGTCACAGGAGAAACTATATTCAACATCCCACAATAAAACTATTAGGCCCTTTGTATGTATTATGTAGCCAATCAGAGCATTAAAACATTCAGCCAAACTCGCACGATTTCATTCCAGCGTCAGTCCCGACTTCGGGGGCAATTTCAGAGACATCTGTGTGGGTTTCTGCACAGATGCCTATGGAAATTGCACCCCAAAGTCACCAAAAGTAGTACAGAAACTACTTTTGGGAATCGGTGTGGTGCGGCACTAATTTGGACTGTGTCATTGCCGGGATTTGCTGCTGATTTGGCATGCGATTTGACATGTCAAATTGCATGCCAAATTGCTCCAATGTTAAACCAGGGCTCAAATGACTAAGCCAGAGTTTCTTATCCAGTGTTAAGTGTAGGGATGAGCAAAATTATTTTGTTACTATTTCCACCTGATTAAGGTGTTTAGTGTACAGTGTTTTAGTAATAAACATTGCAAATATATTTCTAAGGTAAGTAAGAAATATTGAATATAAATATTTCATATTCTCTTATGATCAACCAATAGATGGGACTCACCAGGCAAATCACCCAAAGGAAGAAGTTCTGCTCTTCTTACTCCCCTCCTCCCCTTTTTTTTCTGGGGGGGTACCTGACTTTGACAGGTACCCGCTTCCACTGCCAGTCATGGATTGCCATGGCTGACCCACTGGGAATTCTCCTCCCCCCTCCCTGTCCACAGCCTTCTGGGGCAGGTCAGTAGGGCTTGTAACTGCAGAATAACAGAATAGGTAGCACACTGGACTGGAATTAAAATGGTTAAAGGGTAACTCCACTTTCGTAGGGAAAAAAATAGCAAATAAAAAAATAATAATATAGTGTATACAAATGTGACACAAGTCATATTGTAATTGAATGTTATTAAAAAATGACCTTTCCTTTTCAATCTGCAGCTCTGTAATATTCTGAAAATGCAATGCAGAATGGCTACCTGGAGTTGTTCTTTACACAGAATGTGTACAGAATGCCCCCCAAAAATATAATTTCCTACTTGTGTGATTGGCTCACCATTTTTCCCAGAAGTCTGCACTAAGATACAAGTCACATTTTAGGCATCTCCTGCAACAAAAATGTCATTTTTGGTGAGATATTCCCAATAGAAAATCACGTCTAAAGGGATGCAGGCCCAGCAGCTTTCCTCATCAGAGCCCTGCAATTGCTGCAGCTGGTTGATAGTTATGAAACCACTCTCATTAGACTCTTTCCCACTTGAACACAGACAAACACATGGATTTATTCAGAATTACAAAGGGTAGGAATCTGCAATGCACATAGATCACCCAGAGGGGAATGTTTTTTTCTCAACAAAAGTGGAGTTACACTTTAAAAAGAATCTAATAACATGTAAGAAGGCTGGTTCAGGGTGCTAGTGAGACTGCTGTCTCTAATGTCACCAGAGGTGTCAGACCCATAATTTGTAGTGGCCCACTGCCGATAGAATAAAAAAAAAATGTCTGCTTCTTTTCATGATATTAGCAGCCAGCAGATGGGTGCCAGAACAATCCTCTTTGAAGCTGGGATTTAGCACTAGGGCATATGAAAACATTTTATGTACCCACTGAAAATATAACCGTTGGAAAAAACATTTTTAATAATGATACTCATTGTCTATAGGTGATAGCTGTGGTACAAGAAACAAAAGATGATTACCAATTATTCAACCAGGTGGTATTAGTCCTCTTGGCTTTAAATTGTTTTCAATTTAAAAAAAAATGTGTTTGCGTGGAAGATTATTAAGCTTCAGCACTTTTTTGTGCTGTAAAAAAGATAACTTGTTTCTGATGTTTTAGCTTTTGCAATCTATATAAACTTTGAATCCTGTTTTCCTTAATATGATTAGAGATGAATTTTATTCCCACCTGCACAAAATATGGCTAATCCTTTTCCACAGTTGTACACGGACTGGGAAAACATAATTTTTTCTTTATGTGAAGACTATGAATGAGGGCAGATGTTTGCATTTTTCACATTGATTATGTTTGCTTTGCACAAGTTTGAGTGTTCTGAGATGCAGTAGAAAGGGGTATTGCTCAAGGGAAACTAAAATCCCCACTGCCAGCCGTGGGTGCCAGCTCTACTGTCTTCATCCCAAGTACACAAACCTAAAGTGAAAGAAGATGCACCACCGCCAAAAACTTTCTTTCCCTTTTATAGGCAACTGTGCATTTTAACCCCCTTCAGACCGGACCATTTTGCTGGTAAATGACCAGAGGTCTTTTTACAATTTGGCACTGCGCTGCTTTAACTGGTAATTGCGCGGTCATGCAATGTTGTACCCAAACAAAATTTGCGTCCTTTTCTTCCCACAAATAGAGCTTTCTTTTGATGGTATTTGATTGCCTCTGCGATTTTTATTTTTTGCGATATAAACGTAAAAAGACCGCAAATTTTGAAAAAAAATGATATTTTCTACTTTTTGTTATTAGAAAAATCCAATAAACTCAATTTTAGTCATACATTTAGGCCAAAATGTATTCAGCCACATGTCTTTGGTAAAAAAAAGTCAATAATTGTATATTTATTGGTTTGCGCAAAAGTTGTCACATCTACAAACTAAGGTACGTTTTCTGGAATTTACACAGCTTTTAGTTTACGACTGCCTATCTCATTTCTTGAGGTGCTAAAATGGCAGGGCAGTACAAAACCCCCCCAAATGACCCCAGTTTGGAAAGTAGACACCCTAAGGAAATTGATAAGTGGCATGTTGAGCCCATTGAATATGTTGTTTTTTTGCCTCAAGCGATTGAATAATGACAAAAAAAAAATTTTTTTTTTTTTTTACACAAAGTTGTCACTAAATGATATATTGCTCACACATGCTATGGGCATATGTGAAATGACACCCCAAAATAAATTCTGCTGCTTCTCCTGAGTACGGGGATACCACATATGTGGGACTTTTTGGGAGCCTAGCCGCGTACGGGGCCCCGAAAACCAAGCACCGCCTTCAGGCTTTCTAAGGGCGTAAATTTTTGATTTCACTTCTCACTACCTATTACAGTTTTGAAGGCCATAAAATGCCAAGATGGCACAAAACCCCCACAAATGACCCCATTTTAGAAAGTAGACACCCCAAGCTATTTGCTGAGAGGCATGTTGAGTCCATGGAATATTTTATATTTTGCCACAAGTTGCGGGAAAATTACAAACTTTTTTTTTTTTTTTTTTTTTCACAAAGTTGTCACTAAATGATATATTGCTCACGTATGCCATGGGCATATGTGAAATGACACCCCAAAATAAATTCTGCTGCTTCTCCTGAGTACGGGGATACCACATATGTGGGACTTTTTGGGAGCCTAGCCGCGTACGGGGCCCCGAAAACCAAGCACCGCCTTCAGGCTTTCTAAGGGCGTAAATTTTTGATTTCACTTCTCACTACCTATTACAGTTTTGAAGGCCATAAAATGCCAAGATGGCACAAAACCCCCACAAATGACCCCATTTTAGAAAGTAGACACCCCAAGCTATTTGCTGAGAGGCATTTTGAGTCCATGGAATATTTTATATTTTGCCACAAGTTGCGGGAAAATTACAAACTTTAATTTTTTTTTTTTTTTTTTCACAAAGTTGTCACTAAATGATATATTGCTCACACATGCTATGGGCATATGTGAAATGACACCCCAAAATAAATTCTGCTGCTTCTCCTGAGTACGGGGATACCACATATGTGGGACTTTTGGGAGCCTAGCCGCGTACGGGGCCCCGAAAGCCAAGAACCGCCTTCAGGTTTTCTAAGGGCGTAAATATTTGACTTCACTCCTCACTACCTATTACAGTTTTGAAGGCCATAAAATGCCAAGATGGCACAAAACCCCCACAAATGACCCCATTTTAGAAAGTAGACACCCCAAGCTATTTGCTGAGAGGCATGTTGAGTCCATGGAATATTTTATATTTTGCCACAAGTTGCGGGAAAATTACAAACTTTTTTTTTTTTTTTTTTTTTCACAAAGTTGTCACTAAATGATATATTGCTCACGCATGCCATGGGCATATGTGAAATGACACCCCAAAATAAATTCTGCTGCTTCTCCTGAGTACGGGGATACCACATATGTGGGACTTTTTGGGAGCCTAGCCGCGTACGGGGCCCCGAAAACCAAGCACCGCCTTCAGGCTTTCTAAGGGCGTTACAGTTTTGAAGGCCATAAAATGCCAAGATGGCACAAACCCCCCCCAAATGACCCCATTTTGGAAAGTAGACACCCCTAAATTTAGGGGTACACTAGTGAGACTAGGTAATAAATGGCGGGTGCCCTGAAACTATAAAAAAAATAACTAACCAACCAGCGTCACCTGTAACAGTTATATGGTGATCACTGGTGAAAGGGTTAACTAGGGGGCAATCAGGGGGCTTTATGCGGTAGTATATGGGGGTCCCTGGCGCTATAAAAAGCTGCGGCGAACCTAAATACCTACCTGCCTAACTAGCGTCACCTGTGACACTAATACAGTGATCAGAAAAACGATCGCTTATTAGGCTGGGTTCACACCAAAAAAAGGGTCCCGTGCGAATTTGCGGCGGGTGCAGCGGGTGCGACACGAATTCAGCCATACTATCTGTATGGCTGAACTCGAATCGCACAGAGATCGGATGTGATTTGCACTGCAGTGCGGTGCGAATCACATTCGTTCTTATAAACCGCTGCAATGTGAACCCAGCCTTAGTGACACTGGCGACGGGGGGTGATCACGGGGTTAAACCTTTATTGGGGGGGTTAGGGGGGGCACATTAGAACTAAAGGGGGCTAACCCTAACTGCCCTAACAGTTATTACAGTCACAAACGACACCAATGCAAAAAAATAAAAAAAATAAATAAAAAAAAAGCAATTGGTGTCACTGTGACTGGGGGGGCAGGGGTAATTGGGGGGTGATCGGGGGGTAAAGGGGGGGTGTGAGTGTGCCTGGCATGTTCTACTGTATGTGGGGTGTGTTGGTGCAACTCACCGAACCTCTCTCCTCGGTGCCGGAACGAAAAATACCGACACGGAGGAGAGAATACATCACTTCCTCTCCTGTGTTTACATTACAGGAGAGGAAATGATGTCACCGGACATTTTCATTCGCCGGGAGCGATCGCGAGGGGGTGGCCATGAATGAATGGCCGTCCCCTCGTCCGGGATCGCTCCCGAACGAATACCGACTGCTGCAGGCACCGGGCGGGGGCCCGATGGGGCCCCCGACCGGCGGGCAGGCAAGGACGTACATGTAAGCCCTTATGCCTGCCCGTGCCATTCTGCCGACGTACATCGGCGTGCGGCGGTCGGCAAGTGGTTAAACACTGCCTTTTACAGTCCTTGTTATTCCATTAGTAATACAAATTACTAATTTAAAAAGTTAATTTAGTTCATTTACAGAATAAGCTGTAATTTTTTTTGTTCAAGCATAATACGTCTACATAAACTGCATTTCACATCCCCAGTATAACAAAGCAACTTTCAATTTACTCCACACTGATTTTTTTTTTCCGAAAATGTCCATTTTTTTCCAGAAAAAAAACAGGGGAAAAAACGTTTTTTGCTCCTGACTTCAAAATTTCCAGAAATGTTATATATCTAGTGTGAACAAAGCATAATACTAACCCTTCCCAATCAAAACGTGACCCCTCACTTGCATATAAATTTTTCTGTACTAGGATCCTTTGCTCAAAACATAAATTCTCTACATTGGACGATACCAGCACCAGAATTGTGATGATGAAATCTACTGTTCCTGCAAGGCTGATGAGTTATTGAGTGCAGTCTAGGAGCCAGTGGCGGCAGCTCCATTAGGGACGCAGGGGTGCCGCCCCCCTAATCCATGTGCCTGGCCCCTAATCTACATGCAGGGTGCTGGACGCATGGATTTCAATGTTTTTTTTCCTTTTTTGAAGCACATGATTAGAGCCTGAGGCACTGCGCCCTGAGCCCATCCAGTTGTGTGACATTAGCAAATTAAAATTAGCTAATGTCTTCCTGCTTCTCCTCCTGGCCAATCAGGAAGCGGGTCCTGAGACAACATTGCCCTCCACACTCATGGTACAGAGCTGGAATGGCTTAGGTGAAAATAAATATTGACTGGGAACCTGCCATTGTGGTACAGCACATTCTGAAAATTCACAGAAGGGGGCAGAATCCACCAGACGGAAAGGCAGAAGTTGTAGAGGCAGCAGCTTTGAAAAGCCAGCATTTAGACGCTGGGCAAGTGGGTGGCAGTGACTGTAATTTTTTTTTTGCTGCAGCAGATGGGGCAGAGAAATTTGCCAGCTACAGTCTACAGCTGGTGGTGTGCTACTGGTAGGTGTGCTGCAAGGACCTGGGACACTCTGTGCTATACCATCATCCCTATCAGTGGAGGCTGCTGAGAGGTCATGAGGTATATCGTGGGGGAAGACTGAGGTGAGTAGTAAGGAGGAGGAACAGAATTGCACCTCTTTTGTGTGGTTTTCATGTGCTCTTGCCAATGGGCTGCGTGGTGGCAGGTTAAATGCCTTGTCACGCATGTGGTACCCAAATGGCTGGTGTTTTTGCCAATGGAATAGGGAGGCTGCTCTCTACTCTTCCATGATGGCTGCCTTGTTGGGGTTGTGCCTCACCCTAACTTTCCTCCCCTGCTCTATCCGGTAACCAAGTCACGTCAGTGACTTTATCATCACCTCCTCCATCCTCATTACCACTGGAGAAAACTTGGCAATAAGCTGCAGCTGGGGGAATACGACTGCCAATTTGTGTACCAGTGTTCCCCCCTCTCTGTATGCTCATGTTCCTGCCTTCCTCAACCTCAGAACCAACATCTGAATCCAGTAATGGCTGTGCATCGTCAAGGGGTAAGTTGAGCAAGCATAGGGGTTGATTTACTAAAGGCAAATCCACTTTGCACTTGGAAATGCACTTGGAATTGCAGTCGCATTAGATCTGAGGGGAAGATCTGAAATGAGGGGAAGCTCTGCTGATTTTATCGTCCAATAATGTCCCCCTCAGATCTACAGTGACTGCACTTCCAAGTGCACTTGTAGTGCAAAGTGAATTTGCCTTTAGTAAATAAACCCCATAGTGTTCAAATAACTCAGCTGATTCCTCCATGCCTGATGCTGGGGCTATGGCATCAATAGCTGTGGACAAGAAGGCAGGTACAGCCACTCTGGCATCTGCAGTGGACTGCGCACTAGTCTCTGCTTGGGTGATGGAGGATGAAGACTGTTTAGTAGTTCAGTCCACCACCTCCTCTGCATGCTGTGGCTGGATAGCACGGGTAACATCACTAAACAGAGTAGATGATGCCCTGCCTGAGGACTGACCATGTCCACCTTTGCCTGTGGACACCTACGCTGCTGGCACCATCACAGTGCCATGGGAATGTCTTCCTCTCTTGTTGTCCTCATGATAGGGGGTGCTTAATAATAAAATGTAATAAAGATGTGGAAATGTGTACGTTGATGCACTTTAATCAATGGAAAGTGGTGTTTGGTGCACTTTAACTTTAGTACTCACTGCACAGACACACTTTACTGACACAAAATATACTGCAGTAAAACTGCACTGATGCACTGCAATATAGTGCATTAAACTTCCACTAATGCGCTGAAAATTTATGGCATTAAACTTGCAGTAATGCACTGAAATATATGACATTAAACTTGCAGTAATGCACTGAAATATTCTGCATTAAACGGCATGTAACACACTGCAATATACGACATTAGACTTACAGTAACGCACTGAAATATACTGCATTAAACGGTACGTGACATACTGCAATATACGGCATTAAACTTACAGTAACGTACTGAACTATAGTGTAAACCAAAGGTAACGCTCTGAAATATACGGCTTTGAACTTGCAGTAACGCACTGAAATATACTGCGTTAAACGGAATGTAATGCACTGAAATATACAGCATTAAACTTGCAGTAATGCACTGAACTATACTGCATTAAATGGCACATAACACACTGAAATATACAGCATTAAACTTGCAGTAGCACACTAAAGTATACTGCATTAAACATGCACTAACGCACAAAAATATACTGCGTAAAATGACACATAAAGGACTGAAATATATGGCGTTAAACTTGCAGTAACACACTTACATTTACGGCGTTAAACTTGCAGTAACGCACTGGAATATACTGCCTTAAACTAGCACTAAATTCATACTAATGTAAAGATGAATGGTGGTCGCTACACTCACACTGACTGAACTATTACTAGATTCACACTAAACTGATATTCTACACTGACAATAGAATCAGAATAGAACACTATAGCACACTAACTGTCTAATAGCACTGAACAGAGCCCTGTTCTATCTCTCTCCATGCCGATATCACACTAAGGATGACCGCTATTGAAAGAATACTTTTATAGTGTGGTGCGGGACTAAGAGCAATGAGCCTTGATTTGATAGAATCATTGTGACAGCATCCAATCATGGCTCTGACAGTGCTCTGTGCTCTTTCATCGGGCAAAGCTTTCATTGCTTTCGTTGCTCTAGCCAATCAGGGATTCCAATGCACTGTGCAGTGGCGCAGTGCATTGTGGTCATTCGGTGGACCGAACAAACGGTCGAATTCCCCGATAATTTGGGTGTTTGGTGAACAGCTAATGTTCAGGCCAAACTCATGCTCGAGTCAAACCATTCGTCCATACCTAGCAATCAGTAGCATATCTATTATCCAGGCAAGGGCAGGCAGCAATCAGTAGAGTAATCCATGTCCAGGCAAGAAGTCAGGGCAGGCAGCAATCAGTAAAATGAACTGAATCCAGGCAAGGATCATTCAAGGGGTCAGGCAACAGTAGCAGTTCTGAGCTTCTGATGCTTAAAGCGGGAGTCCGCCGTTTTTTTTTTTTTTAAAAGCCAGCAGCTACAAATACTGCAGCTGCTGACTTTTAAAATAATGACACTTACTCTCGATCGTCTCTGGGATCCGTGTGTTTCCCAGCAGGCAGTGGGGAAAGTTCGGAAAGGGGCGTAGATTCTGTGGAAAGGGGCGTGGCTTCTGCAGAATCTACGCTGGAAGTGGGTGCAGATACCTGTACTGTACAGGTACCTGCACCCCCCTCCCCCCTGAAAGGTGCCAATTGTGGCGCCGGAGGGGGGGAGGGTTCCAATGAGCGGAAGCTCCACTTTAGGGTGGACCTCCGCTTTAAATAGAGTGCCACAGCTTCACGGGCAATCAAGGCAGAGAAAGCAAAGCAGTGCAAGCCTAGCAATGAGGATGCTGCCTGAGGGGGATTGCCACCACTGGCCAATGGAAGCAGAGGGGGTACTGGCAACAGCATTCCAAGGAGAGAGAACAAAAGGCTGCGGAGAGGCAGGTATGGCCTGTGCAGAGATAAGTGCAGGTCTGAAGCCTCTAACAATATATTTGCATTTATACTGGCATCTGTCCAGTGGCATGCAGATGAAGAGATGGAAGGAAGGTCAGTATTGAAAGAGGGCTCTATGGGGGTTGGTACAGAGTCAAATTCTAGGAAAACATGCTTTCAAATGTGATATACACAGAGATGACTAAAAAAAACTGATCTAGACCCTATTTTTTTATTCTACAGTCATCCATCAAATGGTAGGCAACCATTACTGGGATTTGAAGAATGATGTTGAAATGTGCATATAGAGGATGCTTGCAGCTGTTAGAATAGGACTAATATTTGTTGGGCATACAACTCTGATACTGGGATTAAGATTGTTGCCTGGAGCTCTGCATTAACGTGAACATGTCTTGATAGAAATATGGGCATGTCCAATGCAAACAGCTTTTAGAAAGTTGCTTTTCCTCTGGCACCACTATGTAGGGAGCCACTGAAACTCTTGACCTGCATATACTTTCTATATTGAAAGGAAAGATACTGGTATAAAACAAAGATCAGCAAAGGTCACTGGGAACCTCTGTGAAAAAGGCAACCATCTCTCAAATTGCATATGAATGGAACAGCCTTTAAAAAGTTCCAAGGTTAAAAGGAGATGTGCCAACCCAGAAAGCCAGTCTCTACAACCAAATCCCAGTGGCTGTGTTACCATGCTTGTCCTCAGATGAAAGGATCCTGGGTGTGTCTATCCATCCGCCAGTAATTGCCGTTGATGGTAATGGCTTGTTGGATCCATAGGCAAGGTAGGTGAATGAAGTGGGGAACCTCTGTGCCATCCGGGGGCTATGCGGGTCTCCCCAAAGTGGCACCGTGCAGGAACCATAGCTCCCGATTATGTCCCTCACTGAGAAGGAGGACAGAGTGATAGCCAATGGAACAGGTGGAAGGAATACCACGGGGAGGCAGGTCATGAAGGTGGTCCTGTCATAAACAATGGAAAATTTTATGCATGAGATGTCATCACAGTTCAATTCTATTCTATCCCTTCTCTCCACTGCAGGCTTCCCCTAAACCCCTATTCCCCATTTTCCTTCCTCAATCCCTATCTATTCTCTACTCAATTAAATTTGAAAGCCTTACTCATGCCCCTTTCATCTTCCTTTTCTGTTTTCATGACTCTAACTTCCAACATGACCTTAGCACATATACAGTACATAATCATGCTCTGTAATATAATCATTACCTGTTGGTTATGTCACATGACTTTCACTTGGACTTATTTGTATTTTGTGATATATAGTATGTGATATTGCCTCTCTCTAGGATTCTTTTACAATAAAAATTATAATTTAAACAAAAAGACAATGGCAAATTTTAATTTCAGAGACTGAAAAAAATATCCTAGAAGTCAATGTTTAGTGCAGCAGCAGAAATTTTCTGGGTGCCTTTTAGAATATAAAGCTCAAGAGATTAATTTTAACTTGAATAAGAAAACTTGCCTAACAGTTGCCTAAAAGAGCAGTTGAGCGATTCATCTCTTGCTTTTATTCAAGTCCATCATAGAATAGAAGGAAGGGCATTAATTGCAATTTGTTTATACTACATGGTTAAATTACAAAATTGTGCAATTGCTGAAGATCTGTTGCTCAGCTGCTACTGCTAATCTCTTGTGTTGCAGCGTTCATAAAAAATAATTTGTCACAAAAAAGTGATTGATCACACAGTATTTTATTTGTCTGACTAAGCCATCTCCACTGTCCAGACATTTTAAGGACTAATTTCTTTTGTGCAGAAGAACTTGTACAGTTTGTGCAGAAGACTTTTCTGAATTATAGTGCCAACAGGAGAGGCAGGAACTAACTTGCTTTTCTACAGGTACAACTTCAGTTGCAATTGGTCTTTGTATTTTTTTAAAGATTCCTATAGCACAGACATTGGGGACCCCAATGCTGCAAGATAAAAGTGCTAATCAATTAGTGACAATGCTGTCCATATAAATATATAATACAGTGAAGCGTTCCACTATAACAACAATCGTACAGAATAAAAATATATATCCATAACAAAAATCAGATAATGTGCACAAATGCATCCACAAGAATAAAACATGCAAATAATCCCATAGACAATTCAATAAACAAGTGTTAAATATCAGTGACAAAAAAAACAAAATTATCCATGTTCAGGAAGAACAAATATTCCCCGGATTCTTCCATCACACCAATAGTGCCACCAATGTGCCCAGTTAAGTGTCTCCTCACCTGGCAAGGTGGCCCTCATTGCTAATAAAGGAGGTAAAAAAAAAAAAGCTTTTTTTAGATCTGAAGGTATGAAAAGAAGCACCTGTGTGTGTTTGTGTGACGTGGTATGTGTGAGCAGCGCACTTTGGCTTCCCTTCATGACCTCTGCAAGATGTATCTCCATAGTGAGTTTGATTACTTCAGGCCTCGTATTTGAAGATGTCTAAAGGTCTTCTTGTGTCAGATTCACAGTTTTCTTTTTCATGAACAATATGGAAGCATGAAATACAGAAGCTGAAGTATTGTTATGGGTAACAACAAGATTTCCATTAGACCCTTTGACTTTGGAGTCTTATTTACATATATGGTTGGCTAGGGTCCTTCTACCCTCATATTATAAAAAATGGTGTGCATATACATTGTGCGTATATATATATATATATATATATATATATATATATATATATATATATATATATATACACTGTAGATACAGTAGGGGATGCCTGCCTTTACACGCACATGAGGGTTCAATATTGAGCTGGCCAACCCTTTGCAGCTATAACAGCTTCTTCTCTTCTGGGAAGGCCATCCACAAGGTTTAGGTGTGCTTCTATGGGAATGTTTGATCATTCTTCCAGAAGTGCCACTGTGAGGTCAGGCACTGAGGTTGCATTGAGAAGGCCTAGCTCGTGGTCTGCACTCTAATTCATCCCAAAGGTGTTCTATTAGTTTCAGGTCAGGACTGTCCAGTTCCTCAAACCCAAACTCGCTTATCCATGTCTTTATAGACCTTGCTTTGTGCATTGGTGCGCAGTCATGTTGAAACAGGAAGGGGCCATCCCCAAACTGTTCCCACAAAGTTGGGAGCATGAAATTGTCCAAAATGTCTTGGTATGCTGACGCCTTCAGATTTCCCTCCACTGGAACTGAGGGGCCAGGCCCAACCCCTGAAAAACAACCCTGCATCATAATCCCCCTTCCACCAAATGATTTGGACCAGTGCACAAAGTAAGGTCCATAAAGACATGGATGAGTGAATCTGAGGTGGAGGAACTTGACTGGCCTGCACAGAGTCCTGACCTCAACTTCATAGAACACCTTTGGGATGTATTTGAGTGGAGACTGCGAGTCAGGCCTTCTCTTCCACATCAGTGCTTGACCTCACAAATGTGCTTCTGGAAGAATGGTCAAACATTCCCCTAGATACACTTATAAACCTTGTGGAGAGCCTTCCCAGAAGAGTTGAAGCTGTTAAAGCTGCAAACGGTGGGCCGACTCAATATTGAACTCTACGGACTAACACTGGGATGCCATCAAAGTTCATGTGCGTGTAAGGCAGTCCCAAGTTCATGTGTGTGTAAGTCCCAATACTTCTGGTAATATAGTGTGTTTGTGTATATATATATATATATATATATATATATATATATATATATATATATGTGTGTGTGTGTGTGTATGTATCTCTCTCTCTCTCTCTCTCTCTCTCTCTCTCTATATATATATATATATATATATATATATATATTATTTTTATTTTTTTTATTTTTTTTCTGAACGACCAGAAATGATGTTGAACATAAAGTAGCCCAAAGCAACTAATCAGATTCCACTTTGCTGTAACAGAATCATAATCAGATCTTATCTGTTGTTATGGGTTACCAGCACTTTGCATATGATTATGGCACATTACACTGCTTTGCCGAGAAAACCAAACAGGCATGGATAAATGATGTGATGCTAAAATACATATGATGATCATTAATGTTAGTATTTTTTTTTTATTATAACTCTTGTATAATAATCATATTGTATCATTTCATTTTTATATTAATTCAGATTTTATTATTATTTTGACAGATTGATACAAAGCTGATCTAGGAGTCTAGGAACCAGGAATTATACTATCAAAGCAGGAAAAGATCAAATGGTTGTGTGGTGTCTACAGTTTTTTTATTTAAATCTTTAAGGAATTGTTAAAAATAACAATAATTATTATAATAACAAAAATTAATCATTATTTTGTTTTATTCATATAATTCTGTGTTGCAATATATTGGCTTACCATAGACCATGTCTTTGAAATTTGAATTCCTTTTATTGCAGGCCATTATTCACTGATGGCTGCTGGGAACACGTGACTTCAGTAAATATAAACAAGCAGTAGTACAACCACTCTCCATGTCATCTCAGTTATTCAGCTTGTAGATTTGTGTTTAGACTCAATCAGAGGTCAGATTGCACTTTGCAAAACAGGGAGAGAAAGAGAGTGGCACACTGGGAAATGCAGTCATCGGTGCTCTACATGTGCACTGGAACAAAGGACTGGCGACTATTCATTGTAGAGCTTGTGTGTAGGAGGCACTCATAGATGGCTGTTCTTATTTATGAGGCGCTTCCAAATCAAACTTACCAAAGGAATACAAACAGAAGAAAAATATCTGCTAGAGAATGCTGAGAAAAATCACTTATCGTTTAACTCCTGCTTGCCACATGAGGCATATATTCAAGTTTATAAATTTTCCTTAAATATTGTGACAGAGAAAATTGAGTACTGTCCGTGATACTTTTTTTATTTGCACTAACATACAACTTTTCAGGACAAGCTTTCGAGGTATGTCCCCTTCTTCAAGGCCCAAGAAGTACTCAAATATTAAATATTAAATATAATAATTAACATATATTTATATTTTACAATAGTTAAGGTATATTTAATATAAATATTATAAATATATGGTAATATATATAAATAAATTGTAAAATATATATATATATATACCGTATATATATATATATATATATATATATATATATATATAAACATATATTTATATTTTACAATAGTTAAGGTATATTTAATATAAATATTATAAATATATGGTAATATATATATAAATAAATTGTAAAATATATATTTTTATATATATATATATATATATGTGTGTTCAAACATCACAGCTCAAAATTAACTTGCAGCATAAAAAAATTATTTTGCATTATCTATTCCTCCTATCCAGAAAACACACCCAAAAAAAATCCATAACTAATTTTAAAGCATTTTACCTTTTATGTAAATGTTTATGTTTTTTTTCCCTAAGTCTGAGTCAGTGAATAAAAAACATGAAGTTGTTCAAATTTAAAACCTCAGGGCAATCAGAGATATAAAAATGCAAAGTGTGCAAAATCTCCTGGGACTGATTGTAGCAGTCAGATTAGATGTTTTTTTTTTACCCACACAGAAACAAAGAGTAAAATAAAAACAAAAATAAAGAAAAAAAATATAGATCTGGCATTTCAGAAATTCAATTTTGCACAGTGTTCAATGGAAGAAATAAAAAGAAAGCTACACTTGTACTTTTCTCTGATGTTGCTTTGGAATCCCCTTTAAGTTGAAAGCTCTTTCACCCTCCCCCCACCATAACCTTGGCTGGCTCCCTCCAGCAGCTCTTGGGATGCTGCTCCTCTTGCTTTTCTCTCCATCAGCTGCTACAACCCATTTCATGGCTGACTGCTGGTACAACTCTTCAACTCTTTCTTCCTTTTTTAAAAAACATCTATCCTGTTTTCTTCCTCAGAAAGATGTTAGGCCTTCTCATAGTCTCGTCTTCCATCAACCTTGCATTTCTTAATAATAAATGTTACTTTTTCTAGGTCTTCTCTGTGCAGCAAGTTCTTACACTTAATGGAAATGAGTCAGATAGACTATCTGAACAAACACGGTGATGTAAGCAGGATAATGAATATAAACATAA
The DNA here is from genome assembly GCF_037356315.1 of Lithobates pipiens. Lineage (NCBI taxonomy): Eukaryota > Metazoa > Chordata > Amphibia > Anura > Ranidae > Lithobates > Lithobates pipiens. Next base: position 510,517,642 of record NW_027507903.1, on the reverse strand, counting down.
GGGAGGGTCATACTTTTTCTACATTGTTCACATATTTGGTTGGATGTAATTTAAAAAATAAATAAACAAAATGTAACACAAGAAACATCATTGCTTATTTAACCACTTCAATACTGGGCACTTATACACCTTCCTGCCCAGACCATTTTTCCGCTTTCAGTGCTGTCGCTGAATGACAATTGGGCGGTCATACAACGCTGTACCCAAACTAAATCTTTATCATTTTTTTTCCACAAATAGAGTTTTCTTTTGGTGGTATTTGATCACCTCTGGGAATTTTTTTTTGTTAAACAAATAAAAAAAGACCGAAAATTTTGAAATTTTTTATTATTTTTTTTGTTTCTGTTACATAAGTTTGTAAATAAGCAAGTTTTTTCCTTCACTGATGGGCACTGATAAGGCGGCACTGATGGGCACCGATGATGGGCACTAATATAATATGTTTTTAATCCCAATGTCAAGTTTTTATTCATACAGTATGCACATGAGTTGTTCTCTCAGCACAGGTGATTTTGGGTGTGGCTCTGTTTAGGCATTAACCTTAAGTAGTCTGTGTAGAGAACACATCTATGTTGTTAACAAGCACGGTACACACTTGTGAAACGCGTCAACTATGACTCCTCTACATCTGTCTGGCATGTCCGTCCACAATGAAGAAAACAAAATGGTGGCACACTGGAGTCAAGTGAAGGCTGGATAGGAAATATTTATTGTCAGATGCCAGACAGATGTAGAGGAGTCATAGTTGACGCGTTTCATTGGGATTAAAAACATATTATAAATTAAGTGCCAAAAACAGGAAATAGAAAAAAAGAAGAAAAAGTACAAAAACATCAAGAAAGAAAAATGAATAACCATGTAACTAAACCTAAATTCAACAAGGGGGGGGGGGGGGGAAATAATTTACAAAGGGGGTGGGACTTTAAATGCAGCACATGGAAGCAAAACAATAAAAGGGCGAATGTGAAGGAGTTTTATTGATACATCAATCTAAATATACAAAAATACATAATAATAGTACAAATAAATAAATACAAAATAGTAATGCAAAATAACATACATATAATGATACATATGATAGTAAATTCACTAAAAGTACACTACAATTAAGTGCATTTATAATATAAGGTAAACAAAACAATATAAATATAGATAAAAATAATGAATTCATATGATGTAAACAATAAAACATTTCCTCATTCGTCTCTAAAAGACATGGTATATGACAATACTTAAGAGGTAAAATCTGCAGGACCTCTGACCTCACTAAAGCTGAAGGGGGAGTAAGAATTCTATAATGACATAGAGGTCTTAATACAATTTGGTAAATGCATAGAAACCGGTAGCTCTACGCGTTTCGTGGCTTAACCGCCACTCATCAGGAGCAAGCATATATGGGATCTAGGAAAAAAATGTTTTATGTGAAAATAGAAAAATTAAATAAATATATAAAGAAAATTCTATATATAAATGACTAAAGAAGCAAGGTTGAATGGATAATTACCCCAACCAAAGCTAACTTACTAGAATTCGCTGTGTGGCCGATGCGGGAGTGGGACTGGAAAAGCGGTCCGGAAAACAGCTTTAACCGGGAGCTGAGGTGGACAAACACCCAGCACCGATATGAGCGGTAGCCAGGGTGAGTGACTTGCAGGGACATTCTAAAGGGAAGGGAAAGAAATGAGAATAGGAGAAGGTGGGGGGGGGGGGGGGAGGGAGAAGGGGGCAAAGGAGGAAAGGAAGGGAAGGGAGGGGGATTAAAGAAGAAGTAGGGAATTTACATGAATATGTACAAAGATATAGAGAGAGGGAAGAAAAAGGGGGGGGGGAAGAGAGGAGGTGAAGGATATATAAGTGGTGAGTAAAACACAATAGTGTGCAAAAGAGGGAGTGAAATTTGTACAGGTGTAAACTGGAAACCAGTGAATTAGAAGAATCAAAGTAATAGTGTTAAGTGAAAACAAGATACCTGGTAAACATGATGGTCTTGGTGAAAAAAAGCCGAAAAAGTCAGATACTGGCTAAACCCAGTAAAGGTGGACATAAGGAACGCACTGCCTGCCAGGAACACCTGGGGAACAGCCCAGAAAAAACATCGGTCACCGGGGAGTCCACCAACGCCACGCCATTTGGCAGAAGGGAGGATTTTACCTCTTAAGTATTGTCATATACCATGTCTTTTAGAGACGAATGAGGAAATGTTTTATTGTTTACATCATATGAATTCATTATTTTTATCTATATTTATATTGTTTTGCTTACCTTATATTATAAATGCACTTAATTGTAGTGTATTTTTAGTGAATTTACTATCATATGTATCATTATATGTATGTTATTTTGCATTACTATTTTGTATTTATTTATTTGTACTATTATTATGTATTTTTGTATATTTAGATTGATGTATCAATAAAACTCCTTCACATTCGCCCTTTTATTGTTTTGCTTCCATGTGCTGCATTTAAAGTCCCACCCCCTTTGTAAATTATTCCCCCCCCCCTTGTTGGTTAAGTAATTGGGATGGATATTCACGACCTTACCAGGCCGTGTTATCATTTAACCACTTGCTTACAGGGCACTTAAACACCTTCCTGCCCAGACCAATTTTCAGCTTTCGGTGCTCTCACAATTTGAATGACAATTACTCAGTCATGCAACACTGTACCCAAATGAATTTTTTGTCCTTTTTTTCCCACAAATAGAGCTTTCTTTTGGTGGTATTTGATCACCTCTGGGGTTTTTATTTTTTGCGCTATAAATGAAAAAAGACCGAAAATTTTGAAAAAAAACGCATATTTCTTTGTTTCTGTGACAGAATTATGCAAATTATTAATTTTTCTTCATAAATTTTGGCCACAATTTATACTGCTACATGTCTTCGGTAAAAATAACCCAAATTAGTGGATATTATTTGGTCTTTGTGAAAGTTAGAGAGTCTACAAGCTGTGGTGCGAATCGCACAAAATTGATCACATCTGATGTACTGGTGGCCTATCTCGCTTCTTGTGACCCAAACAAGTCAGGAAAGTACAAATACCCCCCAAATGACCCCTTTTTGGAAAGTAGACATTCCAAGGTATTTAGTAAGAGGTATAGTGAGCTTTTTGATGTTGTCATTTTTTTCCCACAATTCTTTGCAAAATTAAGATTTTTCATTTTTTTTTTTTTCTCCACAAAATTGTCATTGTAATAGGTTATTTCTCTCACATGGCATGTGTATACCACAAATGACACCCCCCAAAAAATTCTGCTACTCCTCCTGAGTATTACAATACCACATGTGTGGGACTTTTTCACAGCCTGGCCACATAGAGAGGCCCAACATGCAGGTAGCACCATCATGTGTTCTAGGAACATAAGTTACACATCTAACTTGTTGACTATTTATTACACTTTTGAAGCACCAGGACAATGACACGTGACACTGATGACAGATGGCACTGATACGTGGCAATGATGACAGGTGGCACTGATGACAGATGGCACTAATATGTGGCACTGATGACAGATGGCACTAATATGTGGCACTGATGACGCGTGGCACTTATACGTGGCACTGATGACACGTGGCACTAATACGTGGCACTGATGACACGTGGCACTGAAACGTGGCACCGATGACAGATGGCACTAATACGTGGCACTAATATGTGCCACCGATGACAGATGGCACTAATACATGGCACCGATGACGCGTGACACTGATGACAGATGGCACTGATAAGTGGCATTGATGACACGTGACACTGACAACAGATGGCACGTGACACTGACAGGTGGCACTGATGACAAATGGCACTGATACGTGGCACTGATGACAGATGGCACTATGTGGCACTGATGACACGTGGCACTGACGGCAGGTGGCACTGGGGGCAGGTGGCACTGGGGGCAGGTGGCACTGGGGGCAGGTGGCACTGACGGCAGGTGGCACTGGGGTGGATGGCACTGGGGGCAGGTAGCACTGGGGTGGATGGCACTGGGGGCAGGTAGCACTGGGGTGGATGGCACTGGGGGCAGGTAGCACTGGGGTGGATGGCACTAGGGGCAGGTAGCACTGGGGTGGATGGCACTAGGGGCAGGTAGCAATGGGGTGGATGGCACTGGGGGCAGGTAGCACTGGGGTGGATGGAACTGGGGCAGATAGCACTGCTGGGGGCGGATGGCACTGCTGGGGGCGGATGGCACTTTTTATTTCATTTTTTTTATTTATTTTTTTTCCAGAATCAGAACGGCTGCCGCTGCAGCCGTTCATCTCTCCCCTCTCGCACTGTCTGTGCGAGGAAGGAGAGCGGCGCTGCGAGATGATCTCATATGTTTACATATGAGATCATCTCCCATTGGACACGCCGATCACGCTGTAAACGGCCGCTGTGATTGGCCGTTTACAGCGATCTGTGTTTGCCTGTCCCCGGGGGACACGGCGAACACAGAACTTCCGCGATGCGCGCCCGCGGCGGCGCGCATTGCGGAAGTAAACATCAGGCCGTCCAGGGACGACCGCCCAAACGAACGCGCCTGCTCTACGGCCGTAATTCGGCTATAGGGCGGGCGCGAGGAGGTTAAAGTCCCTAGGGATGGAATTATTGGGCCTTACCAGGCCTTGTTTTCCTCAAAGTCTCTACCTCCTATAAAATGTCTTTAAACCTAAATTCAACAATATAAAAAAATAAAACGGAAAAAATGGGGAGTAAAAACAGTGAATGAGAGACTACTAGTGATATACATTAATGCTCAAAGCAATGACCATAGGAATGAAAAAAAAGGTCCCCCAGGCGCACACCTCCCAAAGAATAGAGCCCCCTCAAAAGCCAAGGCTCATAGTCAGTAGGCAAGAGGCTACCCTGCAGTACCCTCCAAAAGGACAGACACACACAGCGCCAGTAAGTCATGCCCCCACTCCCTCCTCACAGGAGTTTGACTGACAGCAGCAGGAACCTATTGACTCGGAAGTGAGAGGGTCAGTTCTCCAGTCAGGACAGCACTGGAGCAGTGAGAAAAGTCAAGTAAGTATTTAGGGATGGGTAAGATAGGTACTGGTCAGGGCCGCCATCAGGGGGGTACATCCATTACAACTGTAAGGGGCCCGAGGGGCTTGTCCGGGCCAGAAGAAGGCAGGACAGGTGAAGGGGAGCCATGCTGTTCATTACAGAAGTGATCTCACAGCGTGTGCTCGCTGTGGCATTGACCTCAGACATCAAGCTCTTTACTGCCACCTCTGGCTGCTATGTGCATGTGCACCCCTCGTGTACTGGGCTTTTCAGCAACATGTCAGCTTTGTGAAAATGAGCTGGGACCAGGTAGGAAAAAATTCTTAACAAGTATGGGTTGTGAAGGAAAGGGAGGGGGGCTGTTTGTGTACGGGGGGGGGGGGGGGGCAGAGCCTTTTGTGTTTACAGATTTCCGTATGTATGGGTCTGACATATATATACAGGTGTACCTGTGTGTGGGGGGTTGGGCTGGCGTATATACAGGCAGTGGTGGTGCACCCATTAAGGGCACACAGGCGCCGCCCCTTCTCTCCAGCCACCCACCTCTATGTATAATGGATAGATTCATGCATTGCATTGCATGAATCTATCCATGGCCACTGTAGCCACACCATATTCAGGCGTCTGGCCCCTTTTCTGTCACCTGATTGGCTAAAATGACAGGCGCTGTGATTGGATGCCTATCAGGAAGAGGCGGCGCATGGAGGACACAGCTAGCCGCCATCATTACCCACTGCCCCACGAGATAGGGTTAGTGCCGGGCAGACAGCGAGTGGGTGGGTCACAATGTTAACTTTTTAGCATTTATACAGGTGTGGGGGGCTTACATATATACATGGGTGAGGGGGGGCTGACATATATACAGGTGTTTGTGGGGGGCTAGCATATATACAGGTTTGTGGGGGGGGGCTGGGCTGACATATATACAGGTGTGTGGGGGGGCTAACATATATACAAGTGTGTGGGGGCTGACAATATATACAGGTGTGGGGGGCTGACATATATACAGGTGTGGGGGGCTAGCATATATACAAGTGTGTGGAGGGGCTGACATATATACAGGTGTGTGGGGGGGGCTGACATATATACAGATGTGAGGAGGGCTGACAAATATACAGGTGTGAGGGGGGCTGACATATATACAGGTCTGTGGCCTGTGGGCAAGCCCTGGAGAATGTTGGTGGTCGGGGGGGGGGGGGGCAGTGTGGCAGGCTTAAAGCTGTGTAAGGGGCCCAAAAATTCCTGATGGTTGCCCTGGTAGTGGGGATTTGTTTTTACCCAAATGCAAAGAATGCAGTAAGGTAAAAAAAAAATATTTTGACGTTAGAACCCCTTTAGGGTTTGTTAAACTTGCTAACTTAGCTAAAGTTGGTAGGAGGACTTATTCCTAACACCAAGGTTGCAATAAAAAAAAAAACAATAAAAAAAAATTGCCATTAAGGCAACTCATTTTTAAATGTACGTCCATGTCCATGAATTACCCAAATTTCCCCCATACCAAAATATTCCTGTAGTGAGAAACAGGCACTATTACTTCCAGTGATATCATTGCCAGGTAATATTATTGCAGAGGCAGTTGAGTGGAGTTTAGTTCCTATTGATGTAGACACTCCCAGAGCTATATCTCCTAAGCACACTTCTCTAAGGCCCCTTTCACACTGGGAAAGTGGGTGCATCGGCGGTAAAGCGCCGCTATTTTTACTGGTGCTTTACTATCAATTTTGCGGTGCTATTCGGGTGCTTTTACCCCCCGCTAGCGGCTGAGAAAGGCAGTATAGCCATGCTGCCCATTGATTTCAATGGGCAGGAGCAGTGGAGGTGCGGTATACACACCGCTCCAAAGATGCTGCTAGCAGGACTTTTTTTTAGCATCCTGCCAGCACACCTCTCCAGTGTGAATGTCTGAGGGCTTTCCCATTGGAGACACAGGAGCGGCTCTTTCAGGGCGCTATTTTTAGCGCTGTAGCGCCTGCAAAGCACCCCAGTGTGAAAGGGGTGTTACACACATTGTGTGGGCAGGTTCTTGGGAGTACATAGTTACATAGTAGGTGAGGTTGAAAAAAGACACAAGTCCATCAAGTCCAACCTATGTGTATGATTATATGTCAGTATTACATTATATATCATTATATATAACATATTACACTATATATCCCTGTATGTTGCGGTCATTCAGGTGCTTATCTAAGCCCTTGTACACACGGTCGGAGATTCCGACAACCAAATCCGTCTGAGTTATTCCGACGGATTAATTTTGGATAAGGTCCGGAAGTGATGTTGCATACACACGGTCGGACTAAGTTGTCGGAATTTCCGGTTGCCAAGAACGCGGTGACGTAAGCCGCGTACGGCGGGCCTAGAAAAGGGAAGTTCGGCACCACGTCCGGCACCCTTTGGGCTCCTTCTGCTGATCTCGTGTGTTAGTAGAAGTTTGGTGAGAGAGATTCGCGCTTTTCAGATTTGTGATTCAGTTTGCTACTGCTCTTCAGTTTCTGCTTGTCTTTGCGCATCTGATAATCAGTGCGTGTAGTCAGTAAGTATTTGTTTCTCATTGTGGACTATATCTTGGTATAGTATGCTTTGATTTGCATTGCTTATTGTCTGCTTGCTTCTGCTATTCAGGTCGTTCTTTCAGGCATTGCTGTTTATCAGTGCTTTCTGTTGTCCGTTCTGACGAGCCGACCGTTTTGAAACCATGTTTCGTCTACGTACTCGTCATAGAGTTTGTGCTGTGCAGGGGCTACGTGTTGGGGTTCTTACTTTGACACAAGCCCGGTCCATGAACAGGGAGGGGAGGCGTTTGTGGACCAAGAATTGGTTGCGCCAGCGTGACCAGTTCTCGCACATGCCTTTGCTCCGTGAGATCCGGGAGAATAATCCTGATGATTTCAGGAATTATCTCCGGATGTCGGACCCCGTTTTTCACCGTCTGCTGGCTTTGCTGACCCCTTATATCATCAGGCAGGGTACCTGCATGCGGCAAGCCATCACTCCGGAGCAGAGGCTCATCGCCACGTTGTGCTACTTGGTGACAGGGAGAAGCCTTCAGGACCTCAAGTTCTCTACAGGCATCTCCCCCCAGGCTCTGGGGATCATTATTCCAGAGACCTGTTCTACAATCATTCAGGTCCTGCAGAAGGACTTTATGAAGGTAAGTTTTATCCTTTAACATCACATTCTATGTATTTAATGATTGCTAATGTCTTGCATTTCTTTCATCCTTCCCTAATTACCATCATTGCAATATGCTCTAATTCATATGCTCTGCTCCTTTGTCCTCATGCATATTTGCTTCACTAACTTCCCCACCATGCTCTTCTTGGCCCATAAAACTATAGTCTAGCCACTTACCAATGTCTTTTGTCAGCTCCATAGTATTGCTTTCCCCTAAACACCCCCTAAAATGTCTACAAATGTTATGTGTGTGCTTCAATTCATGCAGAGTGACATATTTTTTTTTTTTGGTTGAGCCAAACTCATTAGGAACCCCCCTCCCCCCAAATGCTAGGTCAGCTGCTAGCAATCCTCTATCTGCTGACTTTATCAAACCCAATACACACTATATCTACCTTTTTGATGGTCACATTTATGGATGAATTCACCAAAGCATGTAGAGCAAGGGCCTGCCTCAATACTTTCAAATGCTTTTTTTTTTTTTTTTTTTTTGGTTTTTCTCCTATTATTATCTTGATATGTAATAGCAGAATGTGAAAATGTGCTTCCATTTTGTTTTCTTTTTGGTATTATGACACTTCTTACCTGTCCGGTGGGCTGCCAATAGTGTAAGTAAGGAGGGGCTTCCCAAAGTATCACACATTATTTAGGCATTCAGCTCTCAATCATGTGGAGGGGGTTACCTGTCCAAAACATCCCCCCCCTCATTTTTTAGCAAGGGCCCATCAGATGGGGGGGATGGGGGGAGGGGGGTGATGACTCTGATAAGGGGACCTTATACTTTAGGCTTTAAATACTCAGTTCCCAAAATGCTATACTGATCTTGGCCAAAAATGTTGGTGTCTAATCTGCTTGCAATGTTGGTTTGCAAAATTACAAATTTTTGGTCTTGTTTCACTCCACAGTGTCGTTCACGCCACAGGAATGGCAGACTGTGGCCTCCCACTTTGCCAGTCGTTGGGACTTTCCCAATTGTGGAGGTGCAATTGATGGGAAACACGTCCGCATCGTCCCACCAGCCAACTCGGGGTCGTACTATTTTAACTACAAGGGGTTTAATAGTATCGTGATGTTGGCGTTGGTGTCTGCAACCTATGACTTCTTGTATGTGGACGTGGGGCAAAATGGCTGGATGTCAGATTGTGGAGTGTTCTCACAGACGGAGTTCTACTGGCCTCTCCAGAGTGGCAGTCTGGGCTTGCCACCCCCAGAAGAGAATCAGGAAGGACTCCCGTTCGTCTTCATCGCGGATGAGGCGTTTGCCCTGGCAAACCATCTGATGCGGCCTTTCCCGTTGAGGACCCTCACCCCAGACCAGAGGATTTTTAATTTCCGATTGTCCAGAGCCATAAGAGTGGTGGAGAACACTTTTGGTATACTGGCCAGCCGGTTCCGCCCTTTTTTAACGCCTATCCACATGGCGGAATACAAACTAAATCACATTGTGCTGGCGTGCTGTGTTCTTCACAATTTCCTAAAAAGACATTCTGCAAACTATGCGGTCTCAGTTGTCCAAGAAGCAGACTGATAGAAAATGAGAACCTCACGGGCCTTGAAGCTGCTCGTCCTGGTTTGCCCCCCCAAAGCGCCCGTGAGGTTAGAAACCAATACATGGAATACTTTGTGGGTAGGGGGGGCATTGATATGCCAGACAATGTCTGAGCGGCATTTTAGGAATACATTTTTCTTTGAAACTCCAATATTTGTTTTCATTTACTGCTTGGCTTGGTTTTAGGTGTCTCCTAGGTAAATGTATGTTTTTTCTTGTTGTGCCTTTTACTACAACAGTGCAAACCCAAGTTCTGAGCGAGATGAGGGGACAGTCTCTTCTTCAGATAATCTTATTATGTTGTGGGTCTGCTACACACACATCTTGTTTTTGTTAACTAATGTGAGGGCAGCACAGTGGTGTAGTGGTTAGCACTCTCACCTAGCAGTAAGAAGGGTCACTGGTTCGAATCCCAACCACGACACTACCTGCCTGGAGTTTGCATGTTCTCCCTGTGCCTGCGTGGGTTTCCTCCGGGTACTCCGGTTTCCTCCCACAATCCAAAGACATGCAGGTAGGTTAATTGGCTTCTGTCCAAAAATTGGCCCTGGTATATGAGCGGGGACCTTGTATTGTGGGCTCCTTGAGGGTAGGGACCGATGTGAGTGTGCAATGTGAAGGGACAATTGTAGACACTCACTCAGGTTGAACTGGATGGACTGGTGTCTTTATTCAACCTTACTAACTATGAAACTATGAAACTATGTATGTAGTGCATTACTGACCAAAATCTTGCTCATTTTCAGCACCATGACAGAAATATGTGGGCTCAGGAAAATGGCATGATTGTGAAAATGAACACATCGCTGTGGGTGTTATTTACTAAAGGCACATCCACTATGCACTACAAGTGCACTGTAAAAGTACACCTGAAACTGCACTTAGAGTGCAAAGTGGAGTTGCCTTTAGTAAATATCACCCATTGTCACCGAAAACAACAATTTTACTACAAATACTGCTTTTGCGCATTGAAAAAGGAAGCCACACATTGTTGATTATTTAACTTTTTAATCAAAGCACATTCACAGGTGCGTTTAGAAAAGGGTTTTACAACAAACCAACAAATTGGGTGTATCAAAAACATTATTTCAGGTAATTTTTTTGTAACTTGGTGTTTTTTGTGTAAGCAGACATGTATCAAAGCGCAACATACAGAACACAGGAACTTACAAAGTTCAACTTTGAAAAGTGAAGACAATATCAGACATGAGTATGTACAAACTGGGCTGATATTGCCTTCATTACATGGGGTGTCACCCCTGGAAAAGCCAAATTTGGAAGATGCACACATTGTGTGAACATGTGCTATCTCCCATCATGGGGGATCATTGTACATGTTTTGGGGTTGTAACCACTTCATCTCAGCCACTTTCCACAAAACACGTACATTGACCCCCCATGATGGGAGATAGCGCATGTTGACACACTGTGTGCATCTTCCAAATTTGGATTTTTATAAAAGACAAAAGTTGTTGTTTAAAAGCAAAAAAATAAAACACGAGCTAGTTTGTGGTGTTTCACACTCTCCCCAAAACATCAATGATGTTCTTCATTTTATTTTTAACATCATTGATGTTTTGCTGTATATTTTCTAAATCCCGATTGCACCCCATTATCTCCCTAATCAGGATCTGGGCACTTTCACTGGTAAAATGTGATTCTTCTTCCACATCACCTACAAAACAAAGCAAAAAAACACACCATGTATTATAAATATGACGACATACATTGATGAGCTTACCGGAAGCTGTGGTCTCCAACACTCACCTGTTGTGGTGACAATTTGTCCAACTTCAACGATCTCTCCTTCCTCCTCCTCCTCCTGCTCCTCTGCTTCTGGTTTTGGAATTTTGCCTTCTTTGGGAGGGGTGGGGTCCCTGGTGTCCTCATACTTGCCGAGTCTTCTCTCCCCTATGAGAATGTAAAAAAGGAATAATTAGCACACAGAGGGCAGAAATAGGAATATGAAACATTGCTTGGAAGTGTTGTACAATTGTGTTTTTTGGCCGAGTTCAAAGGTGAGAACATTATTGTGGACACTTTGTTAAGCTGGAATACTTACCTGCAGAACGATGTTTCTTACGAACAAATGAAACCATGAACTTTTAAAATGCACAACATGAAATTAAAGCACATGGAGCAGTATGCAAGCAAGAATAATCATATGAACACACGACAACTACTTACTTTTTTCAAGAACACGCTTTATCCTTCTGTACTGATCGTGCTCCCTCAGTTTCAGGTCTGACCAGCGTTTTCTCAGTTGATTCATGGATCGGCGTACCTCAAAATTCTTCTGAAGACTCTTCACAACTTTAGTCATGATCTTGGCCTTTCTGATATTTGGGTTTGGGTAAGGTCCATACTTCCCATCATAGTCGGTCCTGTTCAATATGTCCACCATCTCCAACATCTCTACAAAATACATATTTGAGGCCTTAAATCTTCTCTTCCTGGATCGGGACGTTTCAGGCTCCAGGCTTTCCTCGCCCTCCTCCTCATTAGTGGAACTCTGATTGCGCACCTGCGTTCTCTCCGCCATGTGCTCTCCCCACTGGGCCAAAAGCGAAGGGGCAGGGAATAGTCTAGAAAGAAAGTCAGGGGCGGGCGGAGTTTCACGCATGCGCACTGTATATAAAACGCAACACGCGTGTGTCGTCCGTACGATCTGTGAACAGAGGGAGAAGCTGAGGTGACGATCGTGCAAACGAAGGTAAAATTTTGAACTTGGTACATCACTAGGCTATACTGCTTCTAGATTGAGGCCTGCATTAGTGGAGTTTAGCCTGACATTAGGGTTTGTCTTGTGTTGTGTCTTGCAGAGATTATGGACGGTTTCAATGATCATAGTTTCTTCCCTCTGTTCATCGATAAATACAGGGAGCTGCCCTGCCTGTGGCAAGCGACGCACCCTCATTATAGTAACAGACAAAAGAGGCAGGCAGCAATGGAGAAACTGGTTGAGTTTGTGAAGCTGGTGGTCCCCAGGACAGACATCCACTATTTAAAAGTGAAAATCGGTGGCCTGAGGAGTACATATCTGAAGGAGAGGAAGAAGGTGCTGAAGTCCATGCAATCTGGAGCTTCAGCAGATGACGTTTATGTCCCCAGGCTGTGGTATTATAACAGGATGCAGTTTCTGTCAGACCAGGCTGAGGTCAGAGAATCACTCTCTACTCTTCCTTCCGCACGTCCTATGCTACATTCCGCACCCGCTGAGTCTTCCGACACCCAACCTGGGCCTTCCACTCAGGAAGAACTGGGGGAGCCCAGCTTGAGCCAGGTATAGTATTGTTGTACATATTTTGGGAGTATAAATGAATGATGTTAACTTGATTTTTGCTCACTAATTGCTGATTTTAGAAAGTGTTTCACATATCAATAGACAGTAGTGGTCAAAACCTTTGGGACAAGAAAGAAAAATGCTGGGCTCAGAATGATAGTCTTTTGTATTGCTTAACAATTTGCAACAGTCTTGATGTGAAAATTGTGTGTGTTTGATGAACCAAAAACTAAAAATATGTCCCTTTTTCATACTCAGGAAGACATCAGCCAGGAGGAGGGTGTGGAATGCAGCAGCCAGGAGGTGGCTGTGGAAAGTGGCAGCCAGGAGGAAACAGGGGTAAGCGGCAGCCAGGCGGTGGGCGGGCAAAGGAGCCTGACAGAATGCCAGTTCCCTCCCCTCCACCTTCCACGCAAAAGGGCGAGAAAGGGGGGGAATGTGGAAGAGTCGGCTCTGAGGCTGATCGGGGAGACTTCAGCGGCCCTCCAAGCCAAACCCACCTATCAGGAAGCCTTTGCCGCCTTGGCTGTGTGCAAACTGGAGAAAATGGAGGAGAGGCAACAGCTCTTGTGTGAGGAGATAATTATACACACCCTCAACAAGGGTCTGTTGGGCCAAATGACACAAACACTTATGTGATTTGGCCCATGCCCCTCCTCCTCCTCCTTCTGCCACACCTCCAGCACCACAGCCACAGCCTGGAAGGAAGCGTGGAAAGAAGACCAGAGTGTGATGACCTGGGTTCAGTCTGGTCTGACAGAAGATGCAGCCTCTTGTAGTACCACAGCCTGGGAACATAGATGTCATCTGCTGCTGTTCCGGGTTTCTTGGACTTCAGGACCAGACTTCTCTCCCTCAGATATGTACTCCTCAGGCCACCAAGTTTTGCGTTTAAATAGTTGATGTGTGCCCTGGGGGCCAAAGGCTTCGCTAATCTCCCCAGTTTCTCCATCGCTGCCTCCCTCTTTATCTGATACTGACACCTAAATAAAGTTTTTTTTTGTTTGAAGAAATACTTGCGTATGTGTTTGACTTCAAAAAGGACAGTTTATTTGTGAGCAGGCAGGTACATTTCAAAAATACAAAGTGACATGAATAACAAGGGGTACCAACACTAAACAACCTCCTGTAGATTAAAAAAGAAAAAGAAAATATAAAAAAGATAATAATGTTGTTGTGGTAAGTTTACACACAAAACACACCCCAAAAAATGGAAATATGAGCAAACTGTCAAAAAAGGAGAGGTTTATGAAAAAAAAAACAAACACAAAATTCACCCAAAAAACAATAAACAAAAAATAAAATTGTGTAGATGTGACGATTTCAAAAATTGTATTGCTGAAATTAGTAAAAAAGACTCAGGAAATACGTTCGGGAGAAGTGTGTGTGACTATGAGCATCAAAAGAAGTTCCTTCTTGCAGCATTGTAAAGAACAAGAGAATGCGCTTCATGAAAGAATTTTTAACATTGCAGCGTGACGAATGTGCTATATCGATTATGAGCAGTAGTTTTACCTGAGCGAGCGCTTCCGTGTCCGAATTTGATTGTGAGCATGCGTGGCACCTTGTTCGTCAGAGTAGGCTACACATGATCGGAGTATGTCCGATCGGAGCATTTGGTCGGAAAATTTTACCGGCAAGTTGGAAAAGTTGGTCAGTTGGATATTCTGACGGAAAAAGTCAGATTCAGACCACACACAGTCAGAATATTCGACAAAACGGTCCGATAGGAAACATTCCGACGGAAACTCCGACCGTGTGTACAAGGGCTAATAGTTTCCTAAAACTATCAAAGTCCTCGGCTGAGACCACAGTGGAAGGGAATTTCACATCCTTGCCGTTCTTTCAGTAAAGAACCCTCTACGTAGTTTAAGGTTAAACCTCTTTTCTTCTAATTTTAATGAGTGGTCACGAATCTTGTTAAACTCCCTTTTGCGAAAAAGTTTTATCCCTATTGTGGGGTCACCAGTATTGTATTTGTATATTGAAATCATATCCCCTCTCAAGCATCTCTTCTCCAGAGGGAATAAGTTCAGTGCTCGAAACCTTTCCTCATAACTAATATCCTCAAGACCCTTTATTAACTTTGTTGCCCTTCTTTGTACTCACTCCATTTCCAGTACATCCATCCTGAGGACTGGTGCCCAGAAATGGACAGAATACTCCAGGTGCGGCCAGACCAGAGTCTTATAGAGCGGCAGAATTATCGTTTTATCTCTGGAGTTGATCCACTTTTTAATGCATGCCAGTATTCAGTTTGCTTTGTTAGCACCAGCTTGGCATTGCATGCCATTACTGAGCCTTTTCCATCCTAGATTCCGCCAGAGGTTCTCCCCCCAGTGTATAGAGTGCATTCATATTTTTGCCACCCAAATGCATTATTTTACATTTTTCTACATTGAACCTCATTTTCCATGTAGTTGCCCATCCCATTAATTTGTTCAGATCTTTTTGCAAGGATTCAACATCCTGCAGAGAAGTTATTGTCCTGCTTAGCTTAGTATTGTTTGCAAATACAGAGATTGAACTGTTTACCCTATCCTCCAGCTTGTTTATAAACAAATTAAATAGGATTGGTCCCAGCACAGAACCCTGGGGGACCCCACTACCCCGAATACTCCCCATTTATCACCACCCTCTAAACTCGCACTTGTAGCCAGTTTTCAATTCATGTACTCACCCTACGGTCCATGCCAACAGACCTTATTTGTACAGTAAATGTTTATGGGGAACTGTGTCAAATGTTTTTGCAAAATCCAGATACACCACATCTACTGGCCTTTCTTTACCTAGCTGGCAACTCATCTCCTCATAGAAGGTTAGTAGATTGGTTTGGCAAGAACGATTCTTCATGAATCCATGCTGATTACTGCTAATTATACCGGTTTCATTACTAAAATCTTGTATATAGTCCCTTATCATCTCCTCCAAGAGTTTACATACTATTGATGTTAAGCTAACTGATCTGTAATTCCCAGGGATATATTTTTGGGCCCTTTTTAAATATTGGTGCTACATTGGCTTTTCTCCAATCTGCTGGTACCATTCCAGTCAGTAGACTGTCAGTAAAATTTAGGAACAATGATCTGGCAATTACTTGACCAAGTTCCCTAAGTACCCTCGGTGCAAGCCATCTGGACCCGGTGATTTATTAATGTTAAGTTTCCCAAGTCTAATTTTAATTCTGTCCTCTGTTAACCATGGAGGTGCTTCCTGTAATGTGCCTTGAGGATAAACACTGCAGTTTTGGTTACTAAAGCCAATTCCATCGTGAAGACTGAGGAGAAAAATAAATTCAATACCTTCACAATCTCCCCATCCTTTGTAACCAGATGTCCTTCCTCATTCTTTATGGGGCCAATATGGTCTGTCCTCCCTTTTTTACTGTTTACATACTTAAAGAATTTCTTGGTATTTTTTTGCTCTCCTCCGCTATGCGTCTTTCATGTTCTATCTTAACTGTCCTTATTGCACACTTACATTTCTTGTTGCATTCTTTATAAAGTCTGAATGCTGATGATGATCCCTCAACCTTGTATTTTTTGAACACCTTCTCCTTTGCATTTTTACGTTGGAGTTAAGCCATCCAGGATTTTTGTTCGCTCTTTAAAATGTATTATCCAATGGTATGCATTGGCTAATGCCCTTATTTAATATGCTCTTAAAGCAAACCCATCTCTCCTCCGCGTTCTTTGTTCCTAAGATTTTATCCCAATTTATGCCTTCTAGTAAGGTTCATAGTTTAGAGAAGTTGGCTCTTTTGAAATTCAGTGTCTTTGTATTCCCCTTATGTTTCCTATTTGAGTGATTTATACGGAAGCCAATTGACCTGTGGTCACTGTCCTAAATTGCCCTGTATTTCCACATCCGTGATCAGGTCTGTATTGTTGGTAATCAGTAGATCGAGTAACGCTTTATTTCTAGTTGGTGCATCTACCATCTGACCCATAAAATTGTCCTGCAAGACATTTAGGAGCTGGCGAGCCTTAGTTAAATGCGCGGTTCCCTCTGCCCAGTCTATGTCTAGATGATTAAAGTCCCCCATTATGATAACACTTCCCATCCTTGCTGCTAATCTAAATTGTGATAGGAGATCTGTCTCCCCTTCCTCCTTCAGGTTAGGGGTTCTATAGCATACTCCTAGCATTATTTTCCCCTTAACTTCATCCCTTTGGAGCTGTACCCATAAGGATTCCACCTCCTCCTAGCTCCCTTAGTGATGTCATCTCTCATATTCAGTTGTACATTATTCTTGATATATAGGCATACCTATAAAGGCATCAGCATTGTTTTTGCTGGAAAAGGAAACAATGTATCCAAATGCAGTGGACAAAGAGGTGGAGATCTGTAGCTCCACACATGTGGCTGACAGCACTGCTTGGGATTCCAGTTGCTGTAAGTGATAAATCAGGGGGAAATGTGCATGTTTTACAGAGATGTATTGAATATACTGTATATATATAATTTTTTTTGCCCAGCATTTGCATCAGCATTGTTTTTGCTGGAAAAGGAAACAATGTATGCAAATGCAGTGGACAAAGAGGTGGAGATCTGTAGCTCCACACATGTGGCTGACAGCGCTGCTTGGGATTCCAGTTGCTGTAAGTGATAAAACAGGGGGAAATGTGCATGTATTACAGAGATGTATTGAATATACTGTATATATATAAATTTTTTTGCCCTGATTTAGTTCTAGCAAAGCTAAAATGTTTGCAAACCTACAGTAGCCTTCAATCTTCCCACTCTGACCGAATGCTATTCTGGTCACTACTTGGAGGTGTCAAAGCATGCCTGCTATGTCCTGCCCCCATACATTAAAATTGGCCATTCAGGCAGTACATCACAGTGATAGGCAAATAGGAATGTAAGGGGTGGAAAGAAGTGGGCAAGCTTCAACACTAACAGGAAATGTCATAGCTCTACCCAATCAGAACTTCACAGCTTTCAGGTGGAGCACTGGGACTGAAGGCTGCTGCTAGTATTGGTGCTAGCATGTTATACCCATCAGATATGAAAGGTTAAAATTGAAATGAAATCTGAACTCCAGCTAGATATAAAAATACATTTTTTCAATGTTGCATATATTGAATAATGTATTTACTTACAACTATAATAAATACCTAAAACTGACCACTGTGAGACACTGTACCGAGTGGATCCAAGGGTTGGGTACCATCGATCGCAGTATTGGTCATCACAGCAATCACATGGTAATGTTTACAGCGCTGATCCTGCTCCTTCTCCTTACAACAGTGTAAGGAGAAAGAATGTAGTATAGTGAATTGGAACAGAATGAATGGATCAGCAGCTGTAGATTAATTTATATTGTTTCAATGATACAGGGATCATTCTTATTAACCATTTCAGGACCCCCTCCTCCCCTAAATTTACTATGTCTATGCTGTCTCCGTGTGACCTGTATATTAACCCAAAACAAAAGATATGTAACCAGCACACCACATTATTCTTGGTGTGCTGGTGACATATCTTTTGTTCTGAGGGGTTCCGGTTTCTAGCCGCTGGTCATTACAGTACCCACTGACCATTTCAGCCATTTCCAGGAATGTGTGCATTGAGAATATTCTCCCTTTTCCTACACATCTGAACATTTTATTTTTCAATCAAAAGAAGTTTTTATTGTGCCAATTGCAATACATCACAGGTTAGATCATTTTGTTTTATTATCAGCAGGTATGTAAAATACAATGGAAAGAATAAGACCACAGCACAACATGAAATTCAATGACATACCTTATAAAAAGGAAGAAAATGTTTCCATATTAATGTCATACAGCTATAATCCCATGACCTAAAACTTAGATGTTTTTGTGGGATTATACTTTCATAAAAGGCATTGGATGGTAAATTAGTGCCAGATGACACACAGAAAACTTTAAAAACCATAGCAACCATACATGTCGAGTAGGCAGGGTCTAACCCGCCAACCCAACACAGAGTAACAGAAGGCCAACAGGCCAAGGAATGATCATGGTCGCCCTCATCCTACCCGTTCTTGGAGAAACTTCCCCCTATGGTCAGAGAGTGCATATAGAAGTTGTACTAACAACAGTACTACTTGTCCTGTATTCCGTCCTAGGAATCAATGTTATCCTTTTCCACAAACATTCTGCTTTTTACGCATGAAGCAACCAATGCAAGACCAGTTGCGTGGGTGCCAACCCCGGAGTTTCCAACCAGGCTTGCCATATGGAATAAAAGTTACAATTTGTATTTCTATGTTGATATGTCAACTGCTCCCTGACAAGGATGTAATTGACTTGTTCTACCCATTGTTTCCTAGTAGGCACATGTGGAGAAATCCAGAAAGCGGCTACTATATATAGTAGTCCGAGCACTGTTATATTGATGGGGGTGTATATATTTCTTCATCAACAGTTTGGGTAGCAACATGTTAGGACAAGCAAATATAGGCACGCATGATTCCATGAGGCATAGTGCAGTCCACGACCATGAAGGTAGTTCCTGTGGAGAAAAAGATTAGGCAGGTAGAGAACCCAGGGCCCAACGGTGTCCAATTTATTATCAAAGAAAAACTTTAATGTCCATGAGGGACTAGCAACTAGAGGGCTAAGTTCAGTAGCCGGCATTGAAGAGCCAACAAACAACAGGCCTTGTGCCTTATCCAGAGGCACAGTTGGTATTGAAGTGACTTGTGAAAACAGTCAACCGCCTTTGCAGGATCACTGTAAGAAAACTGACCAAACTCTTGATAGTAGATGAGTACTGTAATGTAGAAGGTGTAGTTAACAATAATCAGGTTGCCCTCCGGCATCTGACCAGCAGATCTTGTAAGGAGCGCTCCTCCCTATCTAGCCACTGCATTGACATTGTAGACTTCTCAAAGAAATGCACTTCATCCCTGGATACCACTCGCAAGCGGGCAGGGTAGAGCATGGCATATTGCAATTCAGGGAAATCTTGGAGTTGTCCATTACAAGAGCATCCCCCATTGATCTGGCTTTAGAAAGAATAGCATCAGGATCCTTGTAATTGAGCAGCTTAAACAGGAAAGCTCTAGGAGGATTGCCTGGAAGAAGGGGTCTAGTGGGGACGCAGTGTGTGCGCTCCACTGCAAACATCGGTGAAAATGAGTCCTTCCCAAATTTATTCAGCAGCCAATGTTCTATAAAATGTACATGGTTTTCCCTCCATATTTTCAGGGATGCCTATGGCCCTGGCATTTTTCCTGCGAAGCCTGTTTTCTAAATCGTCAAGTCGTGCAGAATGTTTAGCCACCAGCAACTGCTGAGCATGAGATTCCCTTTCAATGGCTGAGCTGCTGTCTCTCAATTTTTGCATATCTTGGTGGAGGAATGACATTTCAGCTTTCACCCCCTTAACCTCTGAGGCCAGGGCTGTAATAGAGAGGTTGCATGATGTGACTGCAGAGAAGATATTTTGCAGCATGGATTCTGGCCCAGCAGGGTCTAGGGTCATGGCCATATTCGAGGCTT
This sequence comes from Lithobates pipiens, assembly GCF_037356315.1. NCBI lineage: Eukaryota > Metazoa > Chordata > Amphibia > Anura > Ranidae > Lithobates > Lithobates pipiens. The sequence continues at coordinate 510,497,167 of NW_027507903.1, read as the reverse complement.
GAACAACAGGGGATGTACTCACAGTGTCCCATGGAAGCAATGGCACAGTCGGATCCTTGAGTGGCACTGTGTCATCAGCATCAGACTGAGAGCCGTTGTGATTGTCTAGCATGTCCCCAGACAGCACTGAGGAGTCCCGTGTAGCAGGCACGGAGAACTGCTTTTGAGCTGCCTCCTTGTACTTCTCCTTGGCAGATTTCTGTGACAAGCCCCCATCTTGGGCTGGATGGTTCGGTACAAGGTGAGTAGCAGAGGCGCATCTAGACATCTCTCTGGCGAGTAGGGGACACAGCAGCCAGTGGACTGGAAGTGTAGCAATCACTGCAGGGCTAAATATCTACGAGACCAGGCAATGTTAGGCAGTTAACAGGATAAAAGAGCAGAGATTCGGCAGAGCTCATAAGTCGGGCATCTGGTTACATGCGCTGTCAAGCCACACCCCTACACAACTGAACATTAACCCTTTCATCTTCATCCTGCCACTGTATGTAACGAATATTTCAACCCCTTCACTTCCTCTGTGTATGACCTGTACATTAATTATCTAGTTCACCATTCTCAAGATCTGCGTTTGACCCCCTCAATACTGGCACGTTTCTTCATTTCAAAAACTGTAGCAAAAAATGAGATCACCTTGAGTTGTCTGCTTCCATATAAAGGTTTATTTCAAGGTTTTCATACTATTTTAGCATTTTGATTTTACCAGAAAGTAAAGCCACGTACACACGTAGCCGTCTGTCTGACGTACTTAGTCTGGCAGACTTCCCGCCAGACTGTCCGTCGGACTTTCCGAACGGGCTACTTGCCCACACACGGCACTTTTTCAGCGGACTAATATGGCGTACTAAGTCCCACACACGTGGAGGAAAGTCCACTCATTTTGAGCGCGTCTCCAGGTAGGCGGGGCCCGCGAAGGAGACGTCGCTGGCCCCGCCGCCTGGTATGGACTTAAAGGGGAACCCCAACGCCGAAAAAAATCGGCGTGGGGGTCCCCCCCAAGTCCACAACAGACCCTTGTACGAGCACGCTACCCGGCCGGCCAGGAAAGGAGGGGCGAGCGAGCGCCCCCCCCCCTCCTGAGACGTACCAGGCCGTGTGCCCTCAACATGGGGGATGCCTTGGGGAAGGGGGGGCCACGCGGCAGAAGACCGGGCCACCGCCTGTAAAAGAGCTAGAAGAAGGCGCGGTGGCCCGGCAGAAGAACCGAAGAGGGGGACAAGACCCCCGAAGTCGGAAAAAGAGGCCGGCGGCGAGGAAGAAAGCCGGGCTCCTCCGCTAGCAAAAGAGCTACAAGAAGATAGCGGAGGAGTCCGGCGAGAAGACCCCCGAAGACGGAAGACCCCCAGAGCTGTGCAATAAAGTATTTTATCTCATGTGTTGTGTTTTTTTTTTGTACTTTTATTTTACAGGTGAATGGGTAGGGGTACATTGTACCCCATACTCATTCACATAGGGTGGGGGGCCGGTATCCGGGGCCCTCTTATTAAAGGGGGCCCCCGGATTCCGATAAGCCCCCCGCCCGCAGACCCCGACAACCAACGGCCAGGGTTGTCGGGAAGAGGCCCTTGTCCTCATCAACATGGGGACAAGGTGCTTTGGGGTGGGGGGGCCGCGCGGCCCCCCCTTCCCCAAGGCACCCCCCATGTTGAGGGCACGCAGCCTGGTACGGCTCAGGAGGGGGGGGCGCTCGCTCGCCCCTCCTTTCCTGGCCGGCCGGGTAGCGTGCTCGGACAAGGGTCTGTTGTGGACTTTGGGGGACCCCCACGCCGATTTTTTTCGGCGTTGGGGTTCCCCTTTAAGTCCATACTAGGCGGCGGAGCCAGCGACGTCTCCTTCGCGGGCCCCGCCTACCTGGAGACCCGCTCGAAATGAGCGGACTTTTCTCCGGGCGGGAAAAGTCCGTTCATTTCAAAAGTACGGCGGACTGGCATACACACGGCCGGATTGTCCGCCGAAATGCGAGTCCGGCGGGAAGATTGGAGTGTAAAACTACATTCTAAGTCCGCCGTACTTTCGGGTCAAAAAAGTATGCCGGAGGCTACACACGGGGGGATTGTTTGGCGGACTTGAGTTTGCCGGACTTTTCCACCCGCTTGTTTGATCGTGTGTACGCGGCATAAGGGAAACTGTTTTTTTTTTTTTTTTTATTGTAAAAAATATACATATATAAAAAAAACAACAGGTATTAAATACCACCAAAAGAAAACATTAGCTGTGTAAAAAAGACATAAAACTTATTTGGGTACAGTGTTGCATGACTAAATCAGAGTAATTGTCAGGTAAACAATCACAGCGATGAAAACTGAAAAACAGCCTGATAATGCAGGTGTAAGACTAGATAGTGCTGGTAATGAGACTGGGAGACGGAGTTCCAGAAGTATGTTCCACTATGGAGCTCTTTTCTTTAACTTCATTGTAGAAAGTTAAAGTCACCATTTTGCTTCTGCTGTCTGCCAGGTGTGCTCGAATCATAAAATTGGCTGAAGTACAAAAGCTTTGGCAGATTAAGTGGTTACCACCAATGTATTGGAGTCCAGTCGTAATAATTAATGCCTATTTTCTATATGTTTTGTTTCCTTTACAACGTTAATTAGCTTACCACTGAAAGTACTTTGTATATAAGAACTTTTGAAATATTTTAGACTTTAAATAATAATACATTAAATTAACATTAACTTTGTTTAAAATATATCCTACAAATTTTAATAATAGTTTGAATTTATTCAGTAACTAAAAGTTTATATATACAGTATTTCACAAAAGTGAGTACACCACTCACATTTTTGTAAATATTTATTTAATGTCTAAACCGCTGGAAACAAAAGTGAGTACACCCCTAAGTCAAACTGTCAAATGGGCCCCTAAGTGTCAATATTTTGTGCGGCCACCATTATTTTCCAGCACTGCCTTAACCCTCTTGGGCATGGAGTTCACCAGAGCTTCACAGGTTGCCACTCTAGTCCTCTTCCACTCCTCCATGATGACATCACGGAGCTGGTGGATGTTAGAGACCTTGTGCTCCTCCACCTACTATTTGAGGATGCCCTACAGATGCTCAATAGGATTTAGGTCTGGAGACATGCTTGGCCGGTCCATCACTTTTACCCTCAGCTTCTTTAGCTTGGCAGTGGTCATCTTGGAGGTGTGTTTGAGGTCGTTATCATGTTGGTAAACTGCCCTGCGGCCCAGTCCCTGAAGGGAGGGGATCATGCTCTGCTTCGGTATGTCACAGTACATGTTGGCATTCATGGTTCCCTGAATTAACTGTAGCACCGCAGTGTCAGCAGCACTCATGCAGCCCCAGACCATGACACTCCCACTACCATGCTTTACTGTAGGCAAGAAACACTTGTCTTTGTATTCCTCACCTGGTTGCTGCCACACACGCTTGACACCATCTGAACCAAATAAGTTTAGCTTGGTTCCAATAATCCATGTCCTTAGCCTGCTTGTCTTCAAACTGTTTGCAGGCTTTCTTGTGCATCATCTTTAGAAGAAGCTTCACTCCAGGACTACAGCCATGCAGACCAATTTGATGCAGTGTGCAGCATATAGGTTGAGCATTGACAGGCTGACCCCCACCCCTTCAACCTCTGCAGAAATGCTGGCAGCACTCATACGTCTATTTACCAAAGACAACCTCTGGATATGACACTGAGCATTGGCACTCAACTTCTTTGGTCGACTATGGTGAGGCCTGTCCTGAGTAGAACCTGTCCTGTTAGACCACTGTATGATCTTAGCCACTGTGCTGCAGCTCAGTTTCAGGGTCTTGGTCTTCTTACAGCCTAAGCCATCTTTATTTAAAGCAACAATTCTTTTTTTCAGATCCTCAGAACTTATTTGCCGTAAGGTGCCATGTTGAACTTCCAGTGACCAGTATGAGAGAGCGATAACACCAAATTTAACACACCTGCTCCCCATTCACACCTGAGACATTGTAACACTAACGAGTCACATGATACTGGGGAGGGAAAATGGCTAATTGGGTCCAATTTGGACATTTTCACTTAGGGGTGTACTCACTTTAGTTTCCAGCAGTTTAGACATTAATGGCTGTGTGTTGAGTTATTTTGAGGGGGCAGAAAATTTACACTGTTATACAAGCTGTACACTCACTACTTTACATTGTAGCAAAGTGTAATTTCTTCATTGTTGTCACATGAAAAGATAGAATAAAATATTTACAAAAAAATGTGAGGGGTGTACTAACTTTTGTGAGATACTGTACCTACAGTATTTATTCATCTAAATTGCAATATACAATAAAATATTTACTCAGCATTATGCCTCAGTATGAATAAAATGCATAATCAACTTTTGTTATAACGTCAATAATTTGTCCCCGGAGTGGTGGGAACTCCTTTCCCACCACAAGATGTTCCCAGTAATTTTGAGTGAATGGCAGCCAACATCATTCAACCCATTTCCTCTGAGCCAGGTTGTCATCGAACTGCCCCTGCCTGTGACGGTGTAGGTGTAGCAGCACAGTGATGAGCTCATCTTTCTTTCACTCTGCTCTCTCTTCCTGTCAACATGTGCCAATTGGATATTTGTACTGCTTCTTTCCCTCCTCTGTTCTGCTGGAAAGGTGCCGCAAAAGAACAAAAACCAAGTCAGATTCAGGTACTTACATTGCCTGCAAAAAATAAAATAAAAATACAATAAAAAATTAATTTATGAATAAAGAGCTGAGCTTTTGTATATATTTTTAGAGTTGTCTACAATTCAGCTTTTTTTTTTTTCAAAAAGATTTTATTGAGATGTAAAGAGCATACAACATAGTAAACAACTTTTTGTAAGACATTTTACAGAGGAAATTTTTAGGTATGTGAAATATTGTAAAATAAACTAGGGGTTAGATATTTAAGTACCAGGATGAGAACACCGAATAAAATGCGTAGAGCATATCATTCCAAGAGCCATCATAAAAGAGAGGATACCTGGATGGATCTGTTTATAGAAAAGGACCCTAGGGATACAAGATAGAACATAAGAAAACGTAACGGGGGGGGGGGGGGGTGGAGGGATGGGCGTAGAGGGGGGGGGGGGCATCATGACTAAGGATGACTCAATATGTGCTATTTTCTTCACGATGTTGGTGGGGCCTAATAATAAGGGTAGAGCTGGTGGGTAGGGCTATAGTCCGTTGAATGTAGATTGCCTTTTGTCGGGGGTGGTTGCTTCCCTTGGGTTTGAGGGGAGAGATCCGTAGTATCAGAATGAGTATTGGCCAAAATTGGTTAGATCGAGTATAGAGTTCAGCTTTAATAAAATAAAATTTCTCAGGCCGCGTACACACGCGGGGACTGTTCGCCCAACTTTGTCCGTCAAACAGTTTCGGCAAACAGTCCGCTCAAAATTAGCATGGACAGACATGGCCACACACGACGAACGAACAGTTTGCTGAAACCGTGCGCGATGACGTGAACGGCACGTACGACGGGACGAAAAATACGACGTCCTATACACTGCATTATAACTTTCGGCGTGTAAATCCTTTCTGAGCATGCGCGGAACTTAGTTTGACGAACAAGCCTACACACGAGGGGACTGTTCGCTGAAACAAAGTTTCAGCGGACAGTTTTTCGGAATTTCCGAAAAACCTTGTTCAGCGGACTGTTCGCTGAAACTGTCCGCTGAAAGCCCACACACGAGCGGACTGTTTGCCGAAACACTGTTCAGCGGACAAAGTTGGGCGAACAGTCCCCGCGTGTGTACGCGGCCTCACAGATTCTTTTGTACTTTTCTTCATTTTGGGATAAGTTTGGAGCAAATAAAAACAACACAAAAAGCCTATAAAAGTAAAACAATTATGTTTTTGAGTTCTGTTTAATTTTTTTCCCCTTCTAAGATCTGGAGTGAAGATTTCACATTTGCCTACAATGCATTTTGCAGGTACTATCTGTTACTGCAGGCAGTCTATTCCTTTAAAACAATGTGCCTTTGCTTAAATGTACTTTTTATTTCTTTGCCTAGAAAAAAAAATATCCCACAATCACCACTGGTCAGTGGCACTTTAATCAATCCTCCACATGCCCACCACCATCTTTAAATAAACAGTTCCACTATCATTGGTGGCCCGTGGCACTTTAACCACTTCTTTTTTTTTTTTATATATCCAACAGGTTCTTTATTAAAGATAACAAAGCCAGATACAATCCAATATCATTCAAAAAAGAAAAAAATAACGTTTTCCACAACAGCATTTCACCAATCATTAGCACAAAGAGAAGACAAAAATGTCAAGTGATACATCACCAATGAGAACATTATTTGCACATGTACAGTATCTCACAAAAGTGAGTACACCCCTCACATTTTTGTAAATATTTTATTATATTGTTTCATGTGATAACACTGAAGAAATTACACTTTGCTACAATGTAAAGTAGTGAGTGTACAGCTTGTATAACAGTGTAACTTTGCTGTCCCCGCAAAATAACTCAACACACAAGCATTAATGTCTAAACCGCTGGCAACAAAAGTGAGTACACCCCTAAGTGAAAATGTCCAAATTGGGCCCAAAGTGTCAATATTTTGTGTGGCCACCACTATTTTCCAGCACTGCCTTAACCCTCTTGGCATAATTGCCAACATTGTAAAAAAATTTATAGACACACTTTTTTGGCCATGGGTGGAGTCTTGTTATAATTATGGGGCGGGGCATGCAGTTGTATGCGTGACATAGTAAAAAAAGGAGAAATGCGGCGAGCGCAGTGCCAAAAAAGGGCGTGGTTTATGTAAAATAGGTGGCGTGGCTTATATGGCTGTTGTTTAAATGGGGGTGTGGTTAGAGTCTGAGATGAATGAGAGATGGAGAAAGAAAGAGGAAAAGAGGGAGGGAGAGAGAAATAAGGAAAGAAGGAGGGAAGGAGAGAGAAGGAAGGAAAGAGGGATGGAGGAGCAGCAGGCCCAGATCCTATACAACAATAGAAATATGTGTATTCCTGAGTTTAACAAATCAGCAGATAAAGATACTCCAAACACCTGGTGTTATCGCTTCAATCACCCCAGCACCATGGTTGTTGTGGTGTCAGGATGATTGAAGCAAATTATTACTATTATTACATTGTAATATACAGTGCCTTGCGAAAGTATTCGCCCCCCTTGAACTTTTCAACCTTTTGCCACATTTCAGGCTTCAAACATAAAGATATAACATTTTTTTTTTGTGAAGAATCATCAACAAGTGGGACACAATTGTGAAGTGGAATGAAATCTATTGGATTTTTGAAACTTTTTTAACTAATAAAAAATGAAAAGTGGGGTGTGCAAAATGATTCGGCCCCCTTGCGTTAATACTTTGTAGAGCCACCTTTTGCTGCGATTACAGCTGCAAGTCGCTTGGGGTATGTCTCTATCAGTTTTGCACATCGAAAGACTGAAATTCTTGCCCATTCTTCCTTGCAAAACAGCTTGAGCTCAGTGAGGTTGGATGGAGAGCGTTTGTGAACAGCAGTTTTCAGCTCTTTCCACAGATTCTCGATTGGAGTCAGGTCTGGACTTTGACTTGGCCATTCTAACACCTGGATACGTTATTTGTGAACCATTCCTTTGTAGATTTTGCTGTATGTTTGGGATCATTGTCTTGTTGGAAGATAAATCTCCGTCCCAGTTTCAGGTCTTTTGCAGACTCCAACAGGTTTTCATCCAGAATGGTCCTGTATTTGGCTGCATCCATCTTCCCCTCAATTTTAACCATCTTCCCTGTCCCTGCTGAAGAAAAGCAGGCCCAAACCATAATGCTGCCACTACCATGTTTGACAGTGGGGATGGTGTGTTGAGGGCGATGAGCTGTGTTGCTTTTACGCCAAACATATCGTTTTGCATTGTGGGCAAAAAGTTCGATTTTGGTTTCATCTGACCAGAGCACCTTCTTCCACATGTTTGGTGTGTCTCCCAGGTGGCTTGTGGCAAACTTTAGACGAGACTTTTTATGGATATCTTTGAGAAATGGCTTTCTTCTTGCCACTCTTCCATAAAGGCCAGATTTGTGCAGTGTACGACTGATTGTTGTCCTATGGACAGACTCTCCCACCTCAGCTGTAGTTCTCTGCAGTTCATCCAGAGTGATCATGGGCCTCTTGGCTGCATCTCTGATCAGTCTTCTCCTTGTCTGAGCTGAAAGTTTAGATGCTCTCTGCGCTTTCGACAGAACCCTGAGACTCTCACAGAGCAGGTGCATTTATACAGAGACTTGATTACACACAGGTGGATTCTATTTATCACCATCAGTCATTTAGGACAACATTGGATCATTCAGAGATCCTCGCTGAACTTCTGGAGTGAGTTTGCCGCACTGAAAGTAAAGGGGCCGAATAATTTTGCACGCACCACTTTTCAGTTTTTTATTTGCTAAAAAAGTTTAAAATATCCAATAGATTTTGTTCCACTTCACAATTGTGTCCCACTTGTTGGTGATTCTTCACAAAAAATTAAAATGTTATATCTTTATGTTTGAAGCCTGAAATGTGGCAAAAGGTTGAAAAGTTCAAGGGGGCCGAATACTTTCGCAAGGTCACCTGGTCTCTACCCAGCTGCTATCCTAGATTTGGATTCCTCACCTCAACCCCCCGGGGGAGATTGATGTTCCTGTCCTTTGCATCCACTGGACATAGGTTGGGCATCACTTTTGGGCCGGATTGTAAGTTATAGCCCCCCTTTATTTTATTTTTTTATAAGATCTTTTTTATTGAGTTTTTCATAAGCATACAGACTGCCCCATGCGTGCCAAACATTACCCACACAGGGGCACATTCCTGCTGCGGCAACAGGCCACAGCAAGGCACATCCTATAACAAACAACAATCTACCTCTGAGGCAGCAACATGCCTCAACATATCAGAGCAACACAACTTAACCATACCTATCTAAACCCCAATATGGGGAGAGGTTAGCTCAGGAGATTCTGTGCACAAAGGTAAAATTACAGGATAATATGACATAAGAGTATTTGGGTCAGTCTATCCGCATACTAACATCACATTGTTAACCTAGGAATTGTCTACTGCAGCAGTTGCCGTAGTGTCATCGTCTAACCAGCAGGACCACACCTTCTCAAATTTTTGCGGGCAACCCCTGCCTGAGTAGGTGGCTTTATAAAGGGGCAAACTGGCGTTCACCAGGTTTTTCCAGTACTTGAGGGGGGGGGGGTTTATTGTTTCCAGTGTATAGCGATGGCCTTGCGTGCATAATACAATAACAGGGACATGAGTATCTTCCTAGCTCTAAGGATCGGCAGTTGTTCCACAAGCCCTAGCAGACAATATTTAGGATCATAAGGGATACTAGTCTTAGTAGTCTGAACTATCACCCGGAGCACCTCCCTCCAATAATGTACAACCGCCGGGCAGGCCCAGAAAATGTGAAAGAAGTCTCCTGGCTGATAGGAGCAGCGCCAGCACGCCGGGGAATGCGCCGGCGACATCTGGTGAGGTCTGTGGGGTGTGTAGTGAGCTCTGTGTATAATTTTGTATTGGACCAGTTTGTCTCTGGCTGAGATCAGAGGGGAGAATGAAAAATCCCAAATCTCCCTCCAGTCGTCCTCATCCAGCCCCGGTATGTCCTCCACCCATTTCCTGCGGAGGGAGGACAGCTCGGGGAGAGCAGCAACCAGCAGAGACCCATATATCTGAGACATGGGTTTCTCCAAGCCTTTCACCCTAAGGGTGGATTCAAGCTCAGAATATTCCAGGACAACTGGTTGGTCCAAAAACTGACACCTATAAGCATGCGGGATTTGGAGATATCTGAAATGGGCCTGTGCCGGTATATTAAATTTGGTACGCATCACAGGAAAGGGAGTGAGTTCCCCGTCGGTGACAACATGCTCAAGAGTCAGTACTTTGTATTTAGCCCAGGCCTGTGGATCCGGGATGGTACTGAACTGTGAAAGGTTAGGGTTCAGCCACAGGGGGGTGTGAGGAGACCAGGAGTTTGGTAGGGGTGCCCTCAGTGCCTCTCCCACCCTCCACGCCCTAGCCCCCCTTTATTTGAGAGATAGTTCTCTGTCTAAAGGTTATCCCATATTTATAGATATCCTTGATTTAATTTCAGAGCATTTTTACTCCTGATGATTGGCATGAGCCATGAAACGTGCGTCGAGTATATATCCAACTGATGACCAGACAAGTTTGGCTCACCATGAGCAATCGCTTATGTTTATTGGTTTTCTGAATGAATAAGTGTGTCTATGCATTTGCATTGTTAACCATGTTGTATTCTATTTTGTATAATACCTGTATATTTAAAGAAGTGTATTTAAAGAAGTGTATCATAGTTTATTTTGTCCTGTATCCCAGATTGACACATTTAATGATGTGATTTGTATTTTATAAATAAATGTAATTAAAGTATTTATTCAGTGACATGCCTCATTTAAAGTCCCATGTCCTCTCTCTCCAAATTAAGGAATAATTCTATATTTAATCCCAAAACACATGGGAATCAATGCATGGGAGCATTTTAAAAAAATGGCTGAGGATGACCTAAACAAACTTGCAAGAGAGAATATGAAAACTAAGAATGTTTGGAAAACAATTAAAGAATTAGGGAGAAGAAATTAAGTGGTTATACACCCAGCAGACAAGGGGGGAGGACTGGTGATTTTAAATAGAAGCGACTATGAGGAAGAGATGGAGAATTTACTAAGGGTAGAACATACTTACAAGAGACTGAAGGGGAATCCCAAACTGAAATACATAAAAAAATTGAAGGCGTTTGGGAAGAAGGGAAAGGACATTGGAATACTAAGTACTAAAGAGGCAGAATACTTGGTGTATAATTCTACAAAAACTCTGGTAATTTACTATACCCCGAAGATCCATAAAAGACTAGTTAAGCAACCCGGTAGTCCCATTATAAGTGGGATAAACTCAGTATTTTCGAGACTGGGTGAATACCTGTATAGATACCTTAAGCCATTGGTGCAAAAAGGGAGATCTTACGTGATAGTTTGCAGCTTATGGGGGACCTCCAAGAACTTTGTGGGACAAGGGACTATCTATTGGAAACCACTGATGTGAACTCCCTATATACAAGCATAGTGCAGAAGGATGGCTTGTTGGGGGTAGAGAAGGTTCTACATGAACATACTGATATGAAGCAGGAACAGATCAATTCGATACTTGAAGTCCTGGAGTTGGCTATGGGATGTAATTATTTTTGGTACGACCATAAGTACTATCTGCAATGAAAAGGAGTTGCGATGGGAGCACCTTATGCCCTCAGTGTAGCAAATCTCCTGTGAGAGGAGGAGTATGTCTACGCAAAAAAGCTGCCGCAACTGAAATTATATCGTAGATATATATATTATCTTATTATATTATGAGACGATACAGCTGAAACATTTGAACAATTTCTGCATGATCTGAATATTAACAGATATGGTCTCACGTTCACTGGTAAATGGAGTGATGAAGATTGACTGTTTTGAATCTAGAGATTTATAAGAAAGGTGAAAGTTTATGTACTAGAACCCTTTTCAAGGCAACCAACAGAAATGGGTACATACCAATGTCTAGTTGTCACCATCCTATGTGGAAAGGGAATATACCCAAGGGCCAAATGTTAAGGGTACGCAGAAATTGTGACACGCTAGGGGACTTTAAAATGCAGGCCGATATTGTAATTGAACAGTTCCAGGAAAAAGGATATATGCTAGACCAACTGCAAGATGGATAGAAATACCCTGCTTAAGAAATAGAATAAAAAAGAAAAGAAAATGAAGCTTTCATTACAGGGTTCAATACCCAATATAGAGCCTTTGAACATATCCTGAAAAAATACTGGCCTATTTTAAAAGAGGACCGGTCTTATCGAAAATACTAACCAACAAGCCAACTTTTGTGTACAGGAGGGCACCTACACTCCAGAACTATTTAGTTCATAATGTAATCAATCCACCAAAACCAATAAAAATCTTTTCAGAGATGAAGGGTTTTTATAAATGACAAAAATGTTTGGCGTGTAGAGTTAGCAAAAAACAACCCCGTAAAAGGGAAACCTTTAAGTCAAAAACTGGTGGTAAGCTGAGCACAATACCTGGCAAAGTTTAATGCCAGGAGGGAAGTTTGTATGGAAATATGCGAAGGGTTGGAATAGCAGCGAGTGTGTGTTGGAGCCCTGCAGAGTTTGCAGCCTCCCAAGCTAACATACATCTCCTAAGCAGGAACACATCACTATCTCCCCAAGCATTCTGTCCAGAAAATGTGCAGTTCATTTATGACCTTTCCGTTTAACCCTGTGCTATCCAAACTCTGTTCAATGAAAAGTGTAAACTCACCACATAAACACTCTATATATGAAATAACATTATCCAATAAAGATCAGAACATGATCACATTTGCATGGAAGCACAATTGAATGAATGCTGATTATTCAGAGAATTACTGTATTTATATTTAGTGAGGATTGTTTTGTTTTTTTTATGTACTAACAGTTAAGCTTCATACACACATTACGAAAATTGGATGAAAAATACCACTTTTGAAGCGTTTGAGCATATGAGCGTATCATTATTTTATTTTTATTTTTGGTGGGGGAGTGGATCTTGGGTGGGAGTTCCCACACTTTTTTCCTCAGGACTTGACCCCTATATATATATATATATATATATATATATATATATATATATATATATAAACATTTTTTGCTTTTTGCTTGCTGGTTTTTGTTTCTCCTCCCCTTTTTTTTCCAGTGTTTGGTGTGTTTTTTTTTAACCAGGTAATATCTGGGTTTGTAATCAGTTTGATACCTGCACTTCCACTCATTGCAGACAGGGGGAGTTTTTGGTGTTGTATATGGGGCAGGTTTTATCATTGCGATGGTTTCCCTTCATGTAATGTGTCACTGTAGCATTGCATATGCTTTTAAAATATGGGAGAGTGGGCTTGTGCATTATTAGCATATTATTCTTTTTAAATAATAATTGGGGGAATCTCATGGTTTAAAATATAAAATTTTCTCTTACGTGGGAATATTCTGGCCCCTCCTACACGATAGCGCCCAGGGGGAGGGGGTAGAACTTGCATTACCGCTCTCCCAAAAAAGGCATAGGGTGTAGCAGGATGGCACCGCCGCTGAGGACGTCTATGACGAAACGCGTACGGAGTTGCTACGTCACTTCCGGGTATTGGTGCTAGTGGGTGGAATGCAGCCGGAATGCACGCCACAAACCCACAGCTCTGTTTACCTATGCTTAACTGGCATTAGCTGTTTCCGTATGATACCACCTTGGGCTGTACAGAATTTGGTTTCTATTTTATTTTGTTTTAATTACTTAATTTACTTTTTGGATGCGTTTTAATATATTTAATAAATTAACTCATTTGGATACTACGCTATGGGAGCCAATCTCTTCCTTTTATGAGGTACCATACTACATATACTGGCTATACCTTGACTGCAGCTGTTGGGACCTGTGAATATTGCCCTGAAGTTGTAGCCTTATATGCACCTTTCCCCTGTGGGGGTTCCAGGAGCTGGTGAGTGGGGACCCAAGAGGGGTAGCACGAAACTCACCTTTCAAGACATATGAACTCTAAAGTCACCTGATAATATTTGTTAAAGCACAAATAATCATTCAGACTATAGGAAGACTGCACATGTTTTTGAACTGATGTGTTTCTGCAACTGATGCGACTAGAAAAAAAAATTTGTGCGATTTTGGACTTTTTTTTTGTTTGTTTGTTGGTCTTTTTGTGTTTTTGATTTTTTTTTGGACTTGTTCAGTCTGAGATACACACATATAATATATTTTTGAATATACTGTATTTTCACATTCTCAACTGTTTGGAGCACATTATAGTTACAGTGGAGGTTGGACACTATAGTCATGGGTTATATAGCTGGTGGCTTCTTAACTAATTTCTGTTCACTTTTTTGATATATTGAATATTTTATTATTTTTATGTGTGTCACTAATCATAGTGGGAAAATGTTCTTTTGATAGTATATATGATAGATACAGGTAGTGACATTGGGACCTATTTTAATTTCTCTCCATATGTCATAAAATAATTAAATCTGACAGGCCACTCTTTAGATACAGGTAGCGCCATTCACCCCTTACTTTTTACTCATATCCAATATCACTGTTATAAGATACCAGTTTTATGAATCACATCCATTGTGTAGCTTTGATTGGGCACAACTATTACATGGTACAGGTGGACTGTGACCAGCCCTGTCTGCACCATGTGATCAATAGCAGGGATCAATGCAATAGTGCACAATGAATGTGTCTCAGGGGCCAGGCCTGGATTTGAACTCAGGACCTCTGCTATGTCTGGTGATGACCCCTTTACCTGAGCTACCTGAGATGCTGGGCAACACCCTGTCTGATCCATTGGACAACCCCACCTTGTGCCTTGACCTCTGCTGGACCTTGAACTCCTCCCTGAACAAACTTCCTGATTCCATGAGCGGGGACTGAGTGCGTACAGGTGTGAGGTGGGTTGAGTGCATACAGGTGTGAGTGGGGCTGAGTGCGTACAGGTGTGAGTGGGGCTGAGTGCGTACAGGTGTGAGTGGGGCTGAGTGCGTACAGGTGTGAGGGGGACTAAGTGCGTACAGGTGTGAGGGGGGCTGAGTGCGTACAGGTGTGAGGGGAGCTGAGTGCGTACAGGTGTGAGGGGGGCTGAGTGCGTACAGGTGTGGGTGGGGCTGAGTGCGTACAGGTGTGAGGGGGACTAAGTGCGTACAGGTGTGAGGGGGGCTGAGTGCGTACAGGTGTGAGGGGGGCTGAGTGCGTACAGGTGTGAGGGGAGCTGAGTGCGTACAGGTGTGAGGGGGGCTGAGTGCGTACAGGTGTGAGGGGGCTGAGTGCGTACAGATGTGAGTGGGGCTGAGTGCGTAAAGGTGTGAGAGGGGCTGAGAGCGTACAGGTGTGAGAGGGGCTGAGTGCGTAAAGGTGTGAGAGGGGCTGAGAGCGTACAGGTGTGAGTGGGGCTGAGTGCGTACAGGTGTGAGGGGGGCTGAGTGCGTACAGGTGTGAGGGGGGCTGAGTGCGTACAGGTGTGAGGGGGGCTGAGAGCGTACAGGTGTGAGGGGGGCTGAGTGCGTACAGGTGTGAGGGGGGCTGAGAGCGTACAGGTGTGAGGGGGGCTGAGTGCGTACAGGTGTGAGGGGGGCTGAGTGCGTAAAGGTGTGAGGGGGGCTGAGTGCGTAAAGGTGTGAGGGGGGCTGAGTGCGTACAGGTGTGAGGGGGGCTGAGTGCGTACAGGTGTGAGGGGGGCTGAGTGCGTACAGGTGTGAGTGGGGCTGAGTGCGTACAGGTGTGAGTGGGGCTGAGTGCGTAGAGGTGTGAGTGGGGCTGAGTGCGTAGAGGTGTGAGGGGGGCTGAGTGCGTACAGGTGTGAGGGGGGCTGAGTGCGTACAGGTGTGAGTGGGGCTGATTGCGTACAGGTGTGAGAGGGGCTGATTGCGTACAGGTGTGAGAGGGGCTGAGTGCGTACAGTTGTGAGGGGGGCTGAGTGCGTACAGTTGTGAGGGGGGCTGAGTGCGTACAGGTGTGAGGGGGGCTGAGTGCGTACAGGTGTGAGTAGGGCAGAGTGCGTGTACAGTTGTGAGAGGGGCTGAGTGCGTGTACAGTTGTGAGAGGGGCTGAGTGCGTGTACAGTTGTGAGTGGGGCTGAGTGCATACAGGTGTGAGGGGGGCTGAGTGCGTACAGGTGTGAGAGGGGTGAGTGTGGATTCGGTGAGATGGCCCATGGACAGGCCCTGGGTAATGTTGGTGGTCAGGCTGGTGGGGGCAGGTCTAAAGCTGTGTAAGGGGCCCAAAAATTTCTGATGGCTGACCTGCACACAGCTTTGATTATGTAGGCTGCCTATCACACTAGCAACAAAGAAGGACATGACAGGACTGAAGTATTTTTGCAAATTATATTTCAGTCAAATTAGAAATGAAAGGTATATATAAACCCAGTCACTATGCTCTCATATACTGTATGATTTAACATGTTAAAGTCATTTGAAAAGTCATTTTAAATATTTTTACATTTGCAGCTTTCATTAAAATAATAACAAGCTATCCTAATATGAAGGTCCTTTTTTAGGCACTTCCTGTTAGAAGGTGACAACTCCTGTCTCCCAAATGAGATACTGCTTTGTCACATGGTGATACAGGTTTTCACAATATTGAACAGCAAACGTGAACACTGGTCGATTGCAGACAGGAGGAGAGAGCAGGGTGATGACTTCATGAGGGTGATGATACCCTTTCACTGCCCAATCAGCAACCAGGGGATGGGCTTTGACCAATCTTGATTACTTAACTGTAGCAAACAAAAAGCAGTCACCAACCTGGCTATGCTGCCTGGTGGGAAGGGAGAGTGCTTGATCATAACACTGCCTGAACAGAATGAAGACTCTTTTGGCTGTTCACATGTATGTATTTTGACTGTTCATTTGACGGTTTCCCTTTGTGGAGCTGACACAAACAATATATTGTTATTTGCTTAAGCTTGACACATAGATATCATGCAGTTTCAGGGAGTGTAAAAACAACATGATTTCAGGGCACAAAAGTGTACTGCCCATTATAACACATTTCATATGCTAGTGAAAGCAAATAATTGGTAATACCATTTCTCCAGGCTATGGCTTTCATCTGCCCATATTTAAGGCATTCTTAATAGCAGATCATCACCCTACAAAGGTTTTTTGTTTTTTTAAACCACCTTTTATAGCTGACCTAAACAGCAATATGACCTGTTTCAAAAATGCCTATTGTTCATATTTTTCATAACTTGTTTTTATCAGGTCTGAAAGGTTGCATGTTTTTCATTATAGAAGTGGCATAACGTATTTATTATAATCAAGTGGTCATGTCCTTGTAGGTCACTGTGAACATTTCATACTTTATGCAAACTGATGAGCAGCAAGCAGTGTTAGGTGACATATCAGGATATTTACAGGCGTTGAACACTCAGTTGTGTGCAGAGAAATTTTAAATAAGTAGGATTTTGCACTTGAATGAATGATGAAAGGAAAAACAGCCTAATAATTAAAGTGTTTTTAAAAGCTGAAGGTTTTTTTTTTACCTTCATGCATTCCATGCATGAAAGTAAAAAGTCTTCTGTGTGCAGCATCCCGAACCCACCTAATACTTACCCAAGCCCCATCTCAATCCTTTGATGTGCACGAGAGCAGCAGCTATCCCAGGTCTCTCCCTCCTCATTGGCTGAGACACAGCAGCAGGAGCCATTACCTCTCACAGCAGTCAATCACAGCCAGTGAGCAAGCACGCATGAGTATCTCCATAGTAAGCGCATACACTCTCAAGGGGAGGGGCCAGGAGAGCTAGGGGAGGATCCAACAGGTCTGTTTACATCCTCCACTACATAGAGAGCAATGAAGGGTCCGATCGGCTCCACCTAAAAAGCTGGCAGGTGAAACTGATAAATCCACCCCGTGAAAGGGGCCTAACTCCACTTTTATAGGAAAGATGCAAAAATGAAAGAAAAAAAAAGCATATACAACTGTGACACAAGTCATAATGTAATTGAATTTTATTAAAAATTACCTTTCCTTTTTAATCTCTAATTTTATGTAAGACGCAATACAATATGGTTACCTGGAGGCGTGAACAGAACTGCCCCCAGAAATGTAATTATTTGTTTGTGTGATTGGCTCACTGATTTTCACAGAAGTCAGCACTAAGATACAAGTCAGATTTTGGGCATCCCCTGCAACAAAAATTTAATATTTGGTGAAAAACTCCCAATAGGAAATCATATCTAAAAGGGATGCAGACCTTGCAATCTTCCTCATAAGAAATCCTTAAGAGCCGCAGCTGATTGATAATTATGAAATCACTCTCTTTCACATCCATTTTCCACATGGAAACAGACAAATAAGCAGCTATTTCTTGTGAATAACAAAAAGTAGGAATTTGCAACACAATAGCTCCGCGGGAGGCATTAATAGTGAGTGTTGATGTGCTAAAACGTATAGCTAGGTAACGTATACAGTACATACAGAAGTGAGTACACCCTTCACATTTTGTAAATATTTTATTATATATTTTTATGTGACAACACTGAAGAAATTACACTTTACTACAATGTAAAGTAGTGAGTGTACAGCTTGTATAACAGTGTAAATTTGCTGTCCCCTCAAAATAACTTGCTACAAGGTCTCACTATCTCATACTGGTTACTGGAAGTTCAACATCGCACCTCATGGCAAAGAACTCTCTGAGGATCAGAAAAAAATAAATGTTGCTCTACATAAAGATGCTCTAGGCTATAAGAAGATTGCCAAGACCCTGAAACTGAGCTGCAGCACAGTGGCCAAGATCATACAGTGGTTTAACAGGACAGGGTCCACTCAGAACAGGCCTTGCCATGGTTGACCAAAGAAGTTGAGTGCACATGCTCAGCATCATATCCAGAGGTTGTCTTTGGTAAATAGACGTATGAGTGCTGCCAGCATTGCTGCAGAGGTTGAAGGGGTGGGGGGCTGTTGTCCCAGAAGGAAGCCTCTTCTTAAGATGATACACAAGAAAGCCTGTAAACAGTTTGCTGAAGACACACAAACAAGACTAAGGACATGGATTACTGGAACCATGTCCTGTGGTCTGATGAGACCAAGATAAATGTATATGGTTCAGATGGTGCCAAGTGTGTGTGGCAGCAGCCAGGTGAGGAGTACAAAGACAAGTTTATCTTGCCTACAGTCAAGCATGGTGGAAGAAGTGTCATGGTCTGGGGCTATATGATCGCTGCCGGAACTGGGGAGCTACAGCTCATTGAGGGAACCATGAATGCCAACATGTACTAAGAGTCTGTGACATATTAAAGCAAAGCATGATTTCCTCCCTTTGGAGACTGGGCCGCAGGGCAATATTCCAACATGATAATGACCCCAAACACACTTCCAAGATGATTACTGCCTTGCTAAAGAAGGGTAAAGGTCATGGTCTGGCCAAGCATGTCTCCAGACCTAAACCCTATTGAGCATCTGTGGAGCATCCTCAAATGGAAGGTGGAGGAGGGCAAGGTCTCTAACATCCACCAGCTTCGTGAGGTCATTATGGAGGAGTGGAAGAGGACCAGTGAAGCTCTGGAAAACTCTATGCCCAAGAGGGTTAAGGCAGTGCTGGAAAATAATGGTGGCCACACAAAATATTGACATTTTGGGACCAATTTGGACATTTTCACTTAGGGGTGTACTCAGTTTTGTTGCCAGCGGTTTAGACATTAATGGCTGTGTGTTGAGTTATTTTGAGGGGACAGCAAATTTACACTGTTATACAAGCTGTAAGCTGTAACTTTTGTGAGATACTATATGTATTTCATATATCCATCAGTGTTGCCAACCTGCCAGAATAAAATTTACTGACTCAACACCCAAAATTTACTGGCACGGCCAAGTTTTTTCTAGCATTTCTAAAAGTTACAAAATTACAGTTTTAAGTGCAAATTCCAGTACAAAATGCAATGTGATTTAAAGTAGATATTAAGGCAAAAAACACATTTATTATTTTATATTCGATACAGTAAGTAAGTAGCTCAGGGACAGAACCCAATGGCCAGACACACACACACACATGAAATTGACTCTCACAATAAAACTGACCGCAGTGTACAGCAGTAATGATGATGATGGCACCTCACCAACATTACATGTCCCCTCCTGAGTCACAGTGACAGTCTCTCTCCACGCCAGGTGGACCCTTCAGTCCACTCCAGTCCAAACTGCACTGACAGTTCCATCCTGGCTTGCCTTGCTTCCATCCCTCAGACCCACACACGAGGCTCCGGCCACTCTGCTTGGCTCCTTTGCACCATAACCTCACAAAACACGCTCAAGAACTGTCAAACCACCCCCATCGGCACTGCCCAAACACACTGTAGCAAGCACTCGAATGGTCTCAGCAGGCTCCAGACCAGAACATTAGGGTTGCCATCTCATCCCTTTAAACCCAAACACATGTTAATTGTACAGGTTCTGAGGCTAATTTAATGCAGATAAGGCACTGAGTGAGTTTAATTATCACCATAATCAGCCACAGAACCTGTGTAATTAATATGTGCTTGGGTTTAAAGGGATGATGCGGAACATGCGCAGTTCTGAGCCGAGTGTTACAGCCATTTTTTTACTGCCAGCCTTTTCCTGTCACTGTCATTTACTGGCAGGAGAAAAGGGCCCATTTTTTACTGGCTACTTGTAAAAATACTGACGGTTGGCGACACTGACATCCATGTGTTCCTGGAGTTCAGTTTTAAGCTAAGTGAACATTCTACGTGAACAATCTCTACTTCTTTAGTGAATCAACCAGCTTCCTACTGAGCAGTGTGAAAGGGTGATCATCGCTGAGGAATCATTTGCATGTTTGATAATATCAAAAATTTCATCTCCAGGAAGAAACTAAAAAAATTATTGAGATGGTATCATAGAGATCTTTCTGTTGTATTTTTGAACTATTCCTTTATGCTTAAGATTTATTTTTTAAAAGCCCATAAAGCTTGGAAAGGATCAGGGTGGTGGCTTTGCAGGGGCGGATCCAGAGTCTAATCTCGGGAGGGGCACTGCTATAAAATATGTTTTTTTGGGGGCAATTTATATGGGAAATGGCTGGTATTTGTGCTTCAATCATTACGGCACCATGGTTGTTATGGTGTCAGGATGATTGAAGCGCATTATTTCTATTAATACATTGTAATATAAAATTAAATGGTTCAACTCACCATAATGCAGAATCAGTGGGAGCCCTGAGGATGTCACTTGCCATGTCGCCTGCCACCAAATGTGGATTGTCACTTGCCACGTCACTTGTCACCAAATGCGGATTGTTACTTGCCACGTCACCTGCCACACATTGCGGATTGTCACTTGCCACGTTGCCTGCCACACATTGCGGATTGTCACTTGCCACCTCGCCTGCCACCAGATGCGGATTGCCACGTAGCCTGCCACACATTGCGGATTGCCACTTGCCACGTCACCTGCCACACATTGCGGATTGTCACTTGCCACGTTGCCTGCCACACATTGCGGATTGCCACTTGCCACGTCACCTGCCACACATTGCGGATTGTCACTTGCCACGTTGCCTGCCACACATTGCGGATTG
Source organism: Lithobates pipiens (assembly GCF_037356315.1). NCBI lineage: Eukaryota > Metazoa > Chordata > Amphibia > Anura > Ranidae > Lithobates > Lithobates pipiens. Next base: position 510,476,085 of record NW_027507903.1, on the reverse strand, counting down.
CCACTTGCCATGTAGCCTGCCACACATTGCGGATTGCCACTTGCCACGTCACCTGCCACACATTGCGGATTGTCACTTGCCACGTCACCTGCCACACATTGCGGATTGTCACTTGCCACGTTGCCTGCCACACATTGCGGATTGCCACGTCACCTGCCACACATTGCGGATTGTCACTTGCCACATTGCCTGCCACACATTGCGGATTGCCACTTGCCACGTTACCTGCCACACATTGTGGATTGTCACTTGCCACATTGCCTGCCACACATTGCGGATTGTCACTTGCCACGTCACCTGCCACAGATTGCGGATTGCCACTTGCCACGTAGTCTGCCACACATTGCGGATTGCCACGTAGCCTGCCACACATTGCGGATTGTCACCTACTGTGTCACTTTTCTGCAATCTCTCTGCTGCACACAGCTTCCTACACAGTGAGGGCGGAACTGGAGGGATGCAGGGCAGTGAGAGATGATGTCATCTCCCTGCTCCCCTGCCTGCTGGCTTCCTGATTGGCCAGCAGCCCTCCTAAGCCGCCCAGCTGCCCCCCCTCACCGTCCACTCAGCGCGGGTACCCGCGGAACCGACCGCGATTGGACCCGCAGAACCCGCCGTGCGGGTACCCGCGGAACTGGCCGCGATTGGACCCGCGGAACCGGCCGCGATTGGACCCGCGGAACCGGGCCGCAGGTACCCGCGGAACCGGCCGCGGAAACCAGCCTGCCGGTATTCTCGGAGGGGGGGGGCAATTGACCCATTGCCCCCCCCCTGGATCCACCCCTGTGGCTTTGACCTGTGCAGTTTGCAGCAAGGCATTCGGGTCTTAGCAGCTCTTATTTGTAATGCTAATCAGTCTTGTCTTCATTGTTGCTAGTCTAATTAGTGCTATACCTTCCTCACTGGCCTGTTCTGTGAATTGGAATGTTTCTACTATCTGTGCCTGCTGTAATGACCTCTCCTGGAGGAAGATAATGGGGGTGATGTTAATCAACTCCATCACATTGTCCAGCATTATAAGGTTTAAAGAGACCTTGCCACCAGACACAAAATTTTAACAAAAATCTTCCCATAAAATTATACACTCATCGCCACTTTATTAGGTACACCTGTTAAATTGATAATTAGCCAATCACATGGCAGCAACTCAATGCATTTAGGTATCTAGACGTTGCTGAAGTTCAAACTGAGCATCAAGTGACTTTGAACGTGGCATGGTTGTTGGTGCCAGACAGGCTGGTCTGAGCATTTCATAAACTGCTGATCCACTGGGATTTTCACTCACAACCATCTCTAGGGTTTACAGAGTATGGTGACAAAAAGAGAAAATATCCAGTAAGCAGAAATTGTGTAGACGAAAATGCCTTGTTGATGTCAGAGGTCAGAGGAGAATGGGCAACAGTAACTCAAATAACCACTCGTTACAACCAAGGTATACAAAATACCATCTCTGAAGGCAACAACACATCGAACCTTGAAGCAGGTGGGCTAAACAGCAGAAGACCACACCAGGTTCCACTCCTGTTAGCTAAGAACAGGAAACTACAATTTACACAGGCTCACCAAAATTGGACAATAGAAGACTGGAAAAACATTGCTTAGTCTGATGAGTCTTGATTTCAGCTGCAACATTCAGTCGGTAGGGTCAGAATTTGGCGTAAACATGAAAGCTTGGACTCATCCTGCCTTGTATCAATGGTTCAGGCTGGTGGCAGTGATGTAATGGTGTGGGGATATTTTCTTGGCACACTTTGGGCCCCTTAGTACCACGCCACGGCCTATCTGAGTATTGTTTTTGACCATACCTTTATGACTACAGTGTACTCATCTTCTGAGGGCTACTTCTAGCAGGATAATCATCTCAAACTGATTTCTTCAACACTGTACTCCAATGGCCTCCACAGTCACCAAATCCCAATCCAATAGAGTACCTTTGGGATCTAGTGGAACGGGAAATTTGCATCATGGATGTGCAGCCGACAAATCTGCAGCAATTGCATGATTCTATCATGTCAATATGGACCAGAATCTCTGAGGAATGTTTCCAACACCTAGTTGAATCTATGCCACAAAGAATTAAAGCAGTTCTGGAGGCAAAAGGGGGTCCAACCCGATACTATCAAGGTGTACCTAATAAAAATGGCTGGTCAGTGTATGTAGATTTAAAAGAGAAGTGTGGGATTAAAAAAAAAGAAACAATCAAAGACCATTGATTGCTTAGTTTTGAGTCTTCAGCAGGGGCGGCTGGTGCTCAAAATTTTTGAGGGGGTGCAAACAAACTGAAAAATTCTGAAAAAAAAAACATCAATTGCAGTCTCACTGTGCCCATCAAACGCAGCCACTATGCCATCAAACACAGCCACTGTCCCCATCAAACACAGACACTGTGCACATTAAACGAGCCACTGTGCCCATCAAATGCTGCCACTGTGCCATCAAACGAGCCACTGTGCCCATCAAATGCTGCCACTGTGCCATCAAACGAGCCACTGTGCCCATCAAATGCTGCCACTGTGCCATGAAACGAACCACTGTGCCATCAAATGCAGCCACTGTGCCATCAAACGCAGTCACTGTGCCAATTAAATGCTGTCAGTGTGCCCATCAAATGCTGCCATTGTGCCCATTAAATGCCACTGTTCCATCAAATGCTGCCAGTGTGACCCCCCACCTGCTCACCGTCTGCCCAGCACTTACCCTGTCTTGGTGGGGCAGTGGGTGACGGTGACGAAGGGGGTCCTTTAAGCCAGAGTCTCCTGCCATCCTCATCTCCCAACTCCCATCCTCTCCTCCTGACAGGCATCCAATAGCGATGCCTATTGTTTCAGCCAATCAGGTGACAGGTAACAGACCCGAGCACCTGATTGGTGGAGAGGCGGTTCAGTGTTAGGAAAGCGAAGGATATTAACACAGCTGTGTGAACTGAGAGCACCAAGCATGGTACTCGCAGGTTATCGTTTTTGACACTTATTAGAACCTATGGTTCTAATCAGGTGCTTCAAAAGCACCCCTCTGCCACTGTAATCCAGGCGCCCGGTGCCCGAAAAGGGTCCGGGGGCCGGAATGGGGGTTAGGTGTGGCGGCCATGAATAGATTCATGCAATGCATGAATCTATCCATAGTGCACAGAGGGGGTGGCAGAAGAGCGGGGGGCGACGCTCATGCACCTTTAATGCACGGCCGCCACTGGTCTTTGGTGAGCCGGCTCTGTGCTCTGCCCCTCCAGAGCTCAGAGGAGTGCTGGGCTGTGAAGAGGGCAAAAGTGTCTGTCTCAGGCTCTCGGCAGCAAGCTGAATGGCTGACCACCTGCCAGTCAGGCATCTAAATGAATCTCGACATTAAAGTTGGGATCCCTCCAGAGTCTGGATTTTAGCCCACTGTTGGCTGAATATGGGTCACAGAACAAAGTGCACTCCTGTGACCCCCAGAAGAAGTAGGGCGAAAACTTTGGCTCTACTTCACCTTTAATGTATCTCATGTATGTTATTGACCTGTAAAAGCCTCCCTTGTGTGAACACCCAAAAGCCATGAGAGTGCTGCTGAGTGCCACCATCTTAGATATGATGTCAGCAGCCCCAGTAGACTAAGAGCGGTTTTATTTTCCTTCACTTTTGCCCAGCACCTACATAAAAGGTTAAGTAGGGAGGTGAAGGGAGGGGTGGAGGAGCTGGGCCAGAAAAGACAGTAGAGAAGAGAAGAAGGACTATGATGTACAAGATAGGAGGGGGCTGCAAGTAAGCATTTACAGTAAAAACGTGTTTGTCAGTGTCTCTGTTTGCATAACCCACTGCTGACAATGAGAACCCAGCGTGTCACATGACCCGCCCGAAGACACCTTAAAAATGCATAAAGCAAAATAAGGCATAACATAATACTGGGCGTGGGGGTGGAGGGAATTGGAGGTGATGGGTTGAGCTTTAAAGAGCCTGTCCACCCAAAACAAATTTTTCAGACTTTTCTCAGATGCTTATTACCACTGATATCAGAAGGGCGTAACCCACACTTCATCTGCCAATAACAAGATTAAAAATACAGTTAAGTGGTTTCAGTAGGATTTTACAAGTGCCCAAATATAATGGGCCCCTTTACCTCCTTTGTGATAGGACTACAAAGCTTGCTATTTAAATACACTGTGTAATATTCCCAATTAGCGCGAACGCGGCATACGCCAGTTCTATGTTGTGTAATTCTCAAACGTGCTCATCCGTCAGCATGCCAACGGATTACGTTGGAACACATGTAACAGCATCTGTTACATATTAAGTGCCATGTATCTAATAAAGTCAGTCATGTTGCAAAAAGTGTCAGGATACTGCCTAACAATGGCCAGACTACAAATTATCAGCCAAGAAAGGCTTCATCAAGGAAGTCAGCAGATAACAGGTAAAGATCAAGTATTAACAAGTGAGTTATATGAGGATCAAAATATAAACCTCTTATGCAGAAGGCTGGAGCCCATAGGTAGTGCTGCCAAGGAGTATACATAGTACAGTATCTCACAAAAGTGAGTACACCCCTAACTTTTTTTTGTAAATATTTTATTATATATTTTCATGTGACAACACTGAAGAAATGACACTTTGCTACAATGTACAGTAGTGAGTGTACAGCTTGTATAACAGTGTAAATTTGCTGTCCCCTCAAAATAACTCAATACACAGCCATTAATGTCTAAACCACAGACAACAAAAGTGAGTACACCCTAAGTGAAAATATCCAAATTGGACCCAATTGGCCACTTTCCCTTTCCCGGTGTCATGTGACTCGTTAGTGTTGCAAGGTCTCAGGTGTGGATGGGGAGCAGGTTTGTTAAATTTGATGTTATCTCCCTCATTCTCTCATACTAGTTACAGGAAGTTCAACATGGCACCTCATGGCAAAGAACTCTCTGAGGATCTGAAAAAAAGAATTGTTGCTCTACATAAAGATGGCCTAAGTTTTATGGCTGTGTGTTAAGTTATTTTGAGGGAACCCCAAATTTACTGTCCCCTCAATTGTATCCTATACATTAAGGTGAAAAAACTTCTGACACTGATCAGCCCCCCGTTTTACTCACCTGAGCCTGTTCGTTCCCTCGGTGGAGACGCGCTCACCCTCTCTGCTCGGGGTTCTTGGGTCTTGATTGGATAGATTGATAGCAGCGCAGCCTGCTGTCAATCAAATCCAATGATGCGGGTGTCGGGGAGCGGGGCAGAGTTCGGTATTCTGCATCTATGAACGCAAATGTTGGACTTGGGAGCGTGCCTGCAAGGTAACCCCCCGGGAGAGCGCTTCTCCTAGGGGGTTTACCAATGCGAGGAGGAGCTGTGAGCACCATTGGGGAACCCCAGAAAACTATGATTGGGGCCACACTGTGCAAAACAAACTGCACAGTGGAGGTATGATGTGTTTGTTATTTGAAAAAAAACAGGGTTTACAACCCCCTTTAATAGGTAAAAAAAAATGATTGGTTAAAACCACAAGTGCTTTTTTCACTAGTATTTTTTTATATTGGTAATTTATTAAAAATCAAAAGATGGTTTAAGGTTGTAAGAATACCGTATATACTCGAGTATAAGCCGAGATTTTCAGCCCCTTTTTTTTAGGCTGAAAGTGCCCCCCTCGGCTTATACTCGAGTCACCGCCGTCTGTCTACCCGATCAGCGTGTCGTGCAGACAGACGGCGGCCATTCCACTATTCAAAAGCCGCGCCTCCCTGTCTGTGATAGGCGGAACACTCAATTTCCCAGCAGTCAGTGGTCCGCCTATCACGGACATCCGCTCATCCTCATACTACGGACGAGGATGAGAGGATGTCCGTGATAGGCGGAACACTGACTGCTGGGAAATTGAGTGTTCCGCCTATCACAGACGGAGGCGCGGCTTTTGAACAGTGGAATGGCCGCCGTCTGTCACAGACGAGGAGAAGAGGTGCGGCGATCCTGGCATGGCCGCCGTATGTTTTTACATGCAGATCGCTGCAGAAGGACACAGGCTGCAGAAGGACAAAGAGGCACAGGACACAGGTAGGCTGGACACACAGGGATGGACACACAGGGATGGACGGGACACAGGGATGGACGGGACACAGGGATGGACAGGCATGTCTCACCCTCGGCTTATACACGAGTCAATACGTTTTCCCATTTTTTTTGTGGTAAATTAGGGGCCTCGGCTTATATTCGGATCGACCTATACTCGAGTATATACGGTATCTGAAAATTTCTCAGTATATGGCCACCACTGGGCTGTCTGGCCATTTGGACTATGATTGTTTAGAAGTGTATGTCTCTTCAGTGGCTGTGGAATGTGCTGATCATTGGTGTGCACAGCCTATTGGATTAGGGTGTGCACCCCAAAGCTCAAACACATATGCGTGTGCATGTGTATACATTATATACTGCCGGTGTCAGTAGAGCAGTGGACGATGTCAGTGGGGCAGTGGGTGGTGTCAGTAGTTTTTATTTTTACGATTATTTTTTTTTTTTTAAATGTTATTATTATTATCTACTATCTAATTTTAGATTTTTAATTCATTTTTACATTTTTTTAGAAGCCCCATTAGGGGGCTTTGGTGAAATATTGCGGGTCTAAACAGGGGGCATCTGCAGCACACAAGGTGATTAGGGTATGCCCAGGCACACCTGGCTCACCCTGTGCGCAGACCTATGGTGCTGATGTACTTAACGTATTTTGCCTGCCCCATGTACAGGGCCAAAGCTGTTCTCTTCCAGCCTCCCCCAACTCTTATTTTTCCTCACAATGACTCTATCTCTGGACAATGTGACTCTTCAGGCAGGTGCAACAAGAAGAATCTGAGCCTGGCCAGATCACCAGCTGCTGTCCCTCCACTATATATAAAACCGGCACATAATTCCAGGGTAAAGGAGACACAAAAAACTTGCTCACCCTTCCACTGACCCTTCTCTTGTTCACTGATGTCTTTGTTTAACAAATGTTGAGCTCAGGCATCTGAAAGGAGTGATGTGGAGTGTTCACACAAGTACTGAAGAGATCTTAATTACAGTCCTTTTATATTGCCAGAGACCAGAGCTTGTCTTGGGTGTCTTTAGAATAATGTAATCGCTTACATTGCTAAGTAGCCTTGGTCTAGGGTGTACAGGGGCAACTAAAGAAAAGGACTTCCAAATTTCCAATAAAACACTTGATGTAAAATATATGTTTTATGCAGATCTTTATGTTTGTATTATTGCAAGCATAGTGGTTTTGTGGTTAGCACTTATACCTTGCAGCACTGGGGTCCTTGATTTGAATCTCCACCAATACACTATCTGCATGGGGTTTGCATGTCTTTGCTTGGGTTTTCTCAGTGGTATCCTGGTTTCCTTGTGTAGCGGATGACATTTGGTATCAAATGTCACACGCCTGTAAATTTAGTTTTTGGCCTCAGAACAGTAGAGGTTCTGAGGGTTAATTGTGTGGTTAGGCCTTTACACCAGTCTGGCCAGGCTGTGTTTGAACGCTCTGCCTGGTCATGTGGATGGTGAGGTGCACATGACAGGCAAGAACTAAGTCTGGTTGGGTGTTTGGTTATCGGCCTTCTCAGAGCCAATCAGCGGGAGTGCCAGGGCTGAGGAGTCTGGGAGGGGGTACTTAAACAGGTGTGGGTCACGTGTTCAGGGTTCCAGAGTTGTTCGAGAGACCCGTGTGGTCTGGTCTGGTTCCAGGACCGGGGTAGCCCCGTGAGGGTTCCCGGTCACGGGGTGTTCGGACCGGGGTAGCCCCATGAGGGTTCCCGGTCACGGGGTGTTCCTGGCAGTGGCCACTGATAAACCTGCCTGGTCTGGGGTAGGGATCCGTCTGTTCCCGAGTCTCGGAGCCTGCTGGTCCAAGCGCAGTAACTGAGGGGGGATTCAAAGTGTCCGGGTGTGCTTTCGGCTTGGAGGGACACCGCAGCTCGTGGAAGTGACCGGGGGAGGACTCTTCGGAGGAGGGCTGACACTTGGCATCCTAGGAAGTGCCTGGTTACTGAGTTGAGAAGGACATTGACAAATTCACATTTTTCCAGTACCATAAAGGAGACGGGAAACGTTCCAGGTACAGAGGAAAAAGGTTCCTGTTTGCCCTTAGTTATTTGTTCAAGTTTGAGTCAACGTGCTGACTGCCATGATCTCTGGCTAGAGATCTGTTAAGCCTTGAAGTACCCAGCTGCGAGTGGCTACTCTCTGGGTGGAAATAGAGACTTTGCTAGACCTGCAGTTCAAGGTGCCTAAGTTCTTCACCCGTGCCCTCTGTTCCTAAGAGACTGTGTTAATTGAAAGTTCTCCTGCAAAATAAAACCCTTGTTAAAGGACTTCATCTGAGTTAGTGTACAAGTCATTGGATATCAACCCTGGGAACCCCTAGAAGTGGAAGAGCAGGCCAAGAGAAGGTAACCGGTAAGCCCATTCAGTCAAGGCTGCCCTTCAATGGGTTATGGCCACTACACTTGCATACTCTAAAGACATGCTGGTAGACTCTCATCTAATTTGACCCTAGTATGTGAGTACAAATTGGCTATGCACACGTGTTATCACTTTCTGCATGCTGGTTCAAAGACCAAGCAGTTCGGGAAGATTGAAGAAAGACCTGGCAATCTACTTTGTAAAAATACTTCACCAAGGAGATACTATGGGAAAAGGTTCTCAAGTGCATCAGATGTAGTGCCTAGAGAGCTGACCCATAGAATAGATGTCAGCCCTGATCGGATGCCAATCGGGTGCTGGTTTTATAGCTGTTCTGGCTGGCTTGTGTCAGACAGGTTCCTGTACACACGGGCCAAATGTCGGCTGATATTCGGGCTGTGTGTACCAGGCTTTACAGGTACCTCATTATTTGTTTCCAGATATTCTTTCACCTAGGCACTCTTACTAGATAACATTGCATAGTCAGTGACCTGACGTTTCTATTCTCTGCCTCCAGCCTGTGATTGGACAGTGAAGGGAAAGACAGATGCTCAGGAAGTCATCACTTTGCTCTCCCTTGTCTAAAAAATGTTCAAATGTTTGACTGAGAACTTATTGTTTTTTGTATAGCAATAAGGTTCTGATGGGCTGAAAAGTAAATTTAGTAGTCCTGTATGAAGAAAAATAATTATTTTACTTATGAATGCATAACAGGGCACAATAGTGTTTTTCATATATTTTACTATGCTCTCATTACTTTGTAGCAGCTGTTCCAAATACCCAGCACTTATTATTAATTACAGGCATTTGTATTATGCCAATAATTTACATAGTAGAACAAATAAATGACTGGACCTCTGTGCTACTAAGAGTGAATCTACAGGCTAGTAATAGCCACCAATAAGGTGATATGTCTTAGGTTCCTGCTTAACACCTATATTTGTTCCCATATAAACCAAAAACAATATAACAGTGAAAAGTGAAGCGCTACCTCTCTAGCAAAATAAAAATTGGCGAATATTAAAATCCAGAAGGAACTGTGAAAACTCCAATTAATGGTGTAAATAATAATCACAAACTAACAAAAATAGTGGTGACTTCCAAATATTGGGCCTTAAATAGAAATGATAACTGTGTATGGTACAGTGGCAATAATAAACAATGATAATAAATGTTCAAATTAATATTTAAAAATGACTGTGATCACGTGACCACCCTAGCTATATCACGGATGGAATCAGTGAATATAAACATCTACTGAAAGTGTATTATGTCCATGAAAAAGTGAACATGCCAAAACACTCAGTGATAACAATCCTTAAAAATCAAGCTTCTGTGATTACTGTTCTTCACGAGCAGATTACCATGTGCCCTCCACCTGTCACACTATGTGCTCACCTCATATGGAGACCTTGCAAAGGTCCATGCAAGCCTTCCTCTTAGGGGCATAGCTTCAATGGCTGACGGCTTACCTGTTGTTCCGGGGACACTTGTTTCCTTTCTGCAGTTTACCTCATGCAGGTGCTCATGAAATAGGAGAAACTAACATAGTGCTGAACTATTAAAAAAAAAAAAAAACTTTCCTAATAATAAAATAAAATAATAAAATGTAGCACCCTTTTAGGTAGGTGCTAGAAAGAGTATCATTTTTGAGTTTCCCTGCTTAACAGGGGTGCTGTTAGGTATATTCAGATGCTCTCTGCCAACCAGGGAGCAGTGATCCATTGATGGGGTCTGCTCAGTGTGCTCAGATGTCCATGTTGTCTGTCTAGTAGTTTATGCTGGTCCAATAGGACAGGGCATATTGGACAGTGGGGGGAAACCTGACAAATGGGAGCATTAGGCAGTAGTTACAGCCCTGGCCATTGACAGAGGAAGGTGCCTCAATGCACGCTGGGTGACTGTATATATGCCTAGAGCACATGTGCTTGGGGTCTTTGGCAGGAGAACAGGGTCCTGGAGGGAGCTGCTGTCCCTCCTCTGTACAGGCTGCCATGCGGCCTCAGGTGGCCGACCTGAGGACTGGAGCTGCAGACCCTGCAACCCAGATGTCCTGCACAGCTAACTAGAAGGGAGACGCGTTGGAGGATCTTTTCCTGGCTACTGTGAGTACAGATCTGTGTCTAGGGGCCTGTTCTGTGAGAGTCATCCCTTCAAGCTAGAAAAGTCAGTGGATGGGTGTCAGGCAAAGGGGATACTGGTGAGTGTCTTGAAGAATTATGGTTCATTGAGTCTGCTACCAGAGCAAGCAAAGAACTTATTCTTCCATACAACTATAGTGTAGTGCAGTAGAGAGTCTGCTATTCAATCCAATTTAATGAGGCCAAGTGAGATTTGTTCTCATTTGTGCAAAGTTCCAGTTGGAGTATCCCACTAATCCCTTTTCCTATCCAAGTTCTACCAATAAATAAAAACTACCAATAAAAAAAAAAAAATACCCTAGACTGGTCATTGCATAATGAGCGGAAGAGTGTACGGGTTATCGTGTGAAAATACCAAAGTGTCTGGCTGCAGAATAATCAGAGGGAGGCCCAGGGAAGACTATACTCAGCAACCCCCAAGGGGCAGTGCTACAAAAAAGATATAGATATATATAGAGGAACCAGAGGAAGAAGATACGTTGGAGCTACGAGGGTGGGGGGACATTCTTCATTTTTAATAAAGGACTTTGTAAAAAAATGTTTTTTATTTATTCTTGCCACTTTTTTGGGTAAATGAGTAGAGCTACAGTGTACCCTAAACTCCTTCACATAGGGTGAGGGGGACCCGGGATCTGGGGTCCACCTTGTTAAAGGGGGCTTCCAAATTCCGATAAGCCCCCTGCCCGTAGACCCCACCACAAACACGCCCAGGGTTGTCGGGAAGAGGCCTTTGTACCCATCATGGGGAAAAGGTGCTTTGGAGGTTGTGGACGCAGAGCCCCCCTGTCCCAAAGCACCCACTCACCCATGTTGAGAGCATGTGGTCTGGGATGGTTCAAAATGAGGGGCGAGCACCCACCGACCTGCTGGGCTGCATGCACAAATAAGTGGCTGGTATGGATTTTGGGGGTTACCTCACACCATTTTTATTTTGGTGTGGGTTTCTCCTTAAAATCCATATCAGACTGAAGGGTCTGGTATGGTCTTGGGGGGGGGGGGGGATCCCACATTTTTTTTTTTTTATATAAATTTTGGCGTAGGCTTTCCCTTCAAGATCATCAGAGAACAAGTCGCATGCCACAAGTTGGATCAGTTAAGGTGATGATCCGACTTGGATGTGACTTACGTTCAAATAAATGGGCTGAAATCGTACACAAGTCGGACCAAAGTAGTGCAGGAACCTTTTTCACAGTCGGAGTGTATGTCGCACCAGTGTGAACCGGGCCTAAACTGGGAGCCCTGAGCTATCCTCAGACCTGAATATTAAAGAGGAAGTAAACCCTGATGGGTTTACTTCTTCTTTGTTTCCCTGCAAAGGTAAAGCATAATGGGCAACTATGCATCGCATAGTAGCCCATTATGTGTCACTTACCCAACACAGGAGTCAGCGATGTCACCACTGTCCCTTGTAGTACGGAGCGTCCATCTTCTTCCGGGTATCGCTGCTCCGGCCACTCACAGCACCGGAACCGGCGATGACGTCACACCTGTGCATGGGCACGGGAGCCGCCACTAACTGCATAGTGTGCCTGCGCACCACTGTCTACGGTGCATGCGCCGTAGACAGCAGTGACTGTCTTTTAGTAAATGTAGGAGATATTTCTTGGACCTACAGGTAAGCCTTGATCTAGGCTTACCTGTAGGTCAAAGTGGTTTGTAAGGGTTTACAACCACTTTAAATGACACTGCACACCTGAATACTCAGCGAGGTTACAAATATCTACTAGCAAAACCCAGACACAGGATTGACTGTTCCAATCCAGGGCTGCAGAATCCAGAGAAAGCCAAATACACAGCTTTCTCTGCCCAGAAACACTAGTCTAGAACATTGCATTTAACCTAAATGTGAATTCTGCATCACATTTTCCTATCTTCTCACAGTGACAGAGTCTCGTACTGTCACACTACATATACCGGTGATCATTTAGAAAGGAGTGAATTAAACTACCAGCATGTATTTGAAGTGTGGGAGAAAACCCACTCAGGGACAGGGAGAACATGCAAACTCATAGCTTCCACCAACTGTCCCTCCTTTAAAGCTTAGTACACACCAGTAGTTTTTGTTTATTCAATCCAGCAGGGCTGAACTAAAAAAAAAACTGACAGCTCAGGAGGAGCCGCTGTACCAACTTCTTGACGTTAGTACAGTGATCTCCCCTGCTGTGCTATTGTGTTCTGACATGGGCACGCCCCCCCCCCCCCCCCCCTGCCAGAACACTCCAGTCAGCAATCTCAGCCAGTGGCCAAAAAGGCCGGCCACTGTCAGACCAACTCCAGTACACACGGGCCAAATGTTGGACAGTTTCTACTGAACCAGCCAATGCCATCTGACATTCAGCTCGTGTGTACAAGGCTTTATATTGACTGTCCCTCTTTTGAGACCAAATCCCTCTGTCCCTCGTGCAGCCTCAGTTGTCCCACTTTTTGATCTAATCTGTACATCTCCATACAAAGGTAGTATTTTACTACCAAAAAGTGTTATGCTGTACTAAACTTTTTATCCAACCTCTGCATTTGGTATTTTGAAAAGCCAATACAAAGGAAAAGTAGAGGTAAAAAAAGCACTTGTGTGCTTTAGCCAATTACTTTCTGCATATCAGATCTATGTGGTCTGTGTAACCAGGGATGTGGCAGGGACATGTTCTTTGTGTACATAATGTGTGCTAAAAGTTGTCCCTTTTCATCATTTCAGAAAATGGTGAGGCAAGCAAACTCCATTCAGATACTGTCCTGGCTGGGATTCAACCCGAAGTCCTAGACACTAATGCCTGGTACACATGGAAAGTTTTCCTTTGTTCAACCCAGCAGGCTGAAAAACAAAACGAAGGAGGAGGTATCTGTACTAACTATGCAATGTTAGTACAGTGATCTCCCTGCTGTGCTATTGTGTTCTGAAAAGATGACTGACCCCCTTCTCTCTCTCTCTCTCCCCTCTCCCTCTCTCTTTTTTTATCTATCATCTTTTCTTTCTTTCTGTCTTTCCTTCTTTCTCTCTCTCCATTTCCCTCTATCTCTCCGCCTCTCTCTCTCCATCTCTCTCTCCGTCTCTCTATCTCTCTCTCTCCGTCTCTCTATCTCTCCCTCCTGCTCTCTCCGCCTTTCTCTCTCTCCATCTCTCTGATCTCTCCCTAACTCTCTCTCTCTCTCTCCATCTCTCTCTCTCCCTCTCTCTCTCTCCCTCTCTCTCCATCTCTCCCTCTGTCTCTCTCTCCATCTCTCTCTCTCCCTCTCTCTCTCTCTGTCTCTCCCTCTCTCTCCATCTCTCTCTCTCCCTCTCTCTCTCTCCCTCTCTCTCCATCTCTCCCTCTGTCTCTCTCTCCATCTCTCTCTCTCCCTCTCTCTCTCTCTGTCTCTCCCTCTCTCTCCATCTCTCTCTCTGTCTCTCTCCATCTTGTCTCTCGCTCTCTCTCCATCTCTCTGTCTCCTCTCTCGCTCTCTCTCCATCTCTCTCTCTCTCTCCCTCCATCTCTCTCTCTCCCTCCATCTCTCTCTCGCTCTCCCCGCCCCTTCCCTCTTTCTTTCTTTCTTTCTTTCTTTCTTTCTTTCTTTCTTTCTTTCCTACATTTTACACATTCAGTGTGAAACTCAGCTGTCTTGTTACTACTGTGCTTGCAGTTTAATGCTTAGTACTGATTCATAGTATTTCATTCACTTCCCTACCCTCACCCACACACACTTCTTTGTTACACTCAAAGACAGTGCCATCTAATGGCCATACAGTGGTACTCCAGGAGCACTGCAGGAGAGCAGAACTGAGCTCCTCATTTAAAACCCTGAAAGCGAGAGACTCTTTGCAGATATGGTGTCACTAAGTGTACATTGTTCCTCGTTTAGAGATTAATAGCCCCATGTATACAGGTATATAATGATTCTTAAGTGCAGGGATGGATGCTAACTGTAATTTGTTTAAATTATGTAGGCATGGAAAACAGGTTCTGCTGGTGCTGTATAATAAGTGCAGATGTGTTTATATATTGAACTATTAACAGAGATATAAAAACGTAATCTTTTACAACTGGCGCTGTATGACTGTACGATAAAGAAAATTCTTACACCACTTAACTTTAACTTTCTAAAACAAAACAGGAGGTTGTGTTCTGAATATTAAAAGTTTAGGCTAAATTAGTGACTTTGGCCCTATGCGCTCCTTTATTTGGCTCTTTTCCTATAGCCATAGACAGAAGTGGCTGCACAATTTTCCATGCATCTAAATTTAATATAAATAACTGTTATTTGGTACAGCTGAAAAAATAATTCCTTAGCAGCACAGTAGAAAAGGTTGCTAGGCAACATGACAGCAAATGATACCTGTAATTCATGACTTTGTATATCTTCTTCCTGCTGCAATATGTGCATCTTCCAAAGAGTTTTATGGAGCTGTTCTTTTATATAGTCAAAAGTTTGTAGCCACCTGGCCATTTCACCTATATGAGCCTGTTGGACATTCTATCCCAAAACAAAAGGGCATTAACCCCTTGGCGCTGATGCCTCCGGGCCCTTTAAGGGGATTCAGATGCTGGGAGGCGGGGTCTAAGATTACATGTGATCACGTGTGTAACTGTACCGTGAGCATGCATGTGTTTACATGCTGGTACGCAAATATGCGGCCTCTCAAGTTTAAGGCCCACCTGCTGAGAGGCCGCATATTTGCGTACTGCCGGTCCCAAGAAGTTAATATGGAGTTTTCGCCACTTTGTGGCAGTACCAGCCTCCTCTCTTCTGTGACAAGATCTTGGAGTTTGTGGGAATGTATGCCCATTCAGCCAAAAAAAGCTCCAATTCATCCCAAAGGTGTTCTGTAGGGTTAAGGTTAGGGCTCCGTACAGGACACTCAAGTTTCTCCAAACAGAACTTGTCATACCATGTCTTTATGGAGCTGGCTTTGTACACGGGAACAGTCATCCTGAAACAGAAAAAAAGTCTTCCCCAAACCATTACTACAAGGTTAGAAGTGCAAACTTGTCTAAAATATGTCTATGTATGATGAAGTAATAATAGTACTTTTATCTGGAAACATCTGATCTTGTAGGAACATGGACAAATGAGTATAGGACTTTGAGGGTTTTTTGCCAGGGTAAGGGTAACTTAAAGCGGTTGTATACCCTTAAAATAAGGCTTACCTGTAGGTAAAATGAATATTTCCTAAACTTGTACAGTTTGGAGATATTCACTTTGCATGCAGCCACTGACGTCAGTGGCGCATGCACTGTGAATGCCGGCTGAAGGTCTGGCAGATGCTGGCGGACCTTGCCGGGAAGACGACTCCCCTGCAAAAGAATCATACTTACCTATGTAGGTGGATGCTGCATCCCCTCCTCGCTCACTGGAGTCCTGGACTGTGGAGGGGACAGGAGAGGCTTGCTCAGGCACTCAGTGGCTTGCAGGGAGGCTGAGCCAGGTGCCGGTCCAGGGTTCTGGGTAGAACCCGACTATATGGTTGCAATCTTTTCCCACCTTGCATCAACCTTGTGATGTCAGCTGATAGCGGGCTTCAGCCAGTTGTCTGCTGAAAACGGGTCACAGGAATGCAGAACGAACTGCACTCCTGTGGACCACAGAAGAAGGGCAGCCAAACAAGCTTTGGTTGTACTTATTTAATCTCTTCTAAAAGTTAACAGACACTTCAACTTTTCTCATTAGGGCCATGAAAGTTCATCATCTGATTGAAATAAATTAGTCACTCTCATTCAGGATCAGTATTCAAAGACATGATGTGGAACAAACAGGTGGAACTCTGACACAAAGTTTGTTATTATACCTGCAATGTATTGATCACCCAGAATTAAATGTTTTTTTTCCTCAACAAAAGTGGAACCTTGGTTTGAGTAACACGGTTAACAAGCATTTTGAAAGATGAGCAACTTTAAAAAAAAAATCCTGACTTGGTTTGCAAATGCTGTCTTGCAAAACGAGAAAGCTAATGTGGTGTGCAGTAGCACATTTGGCCAAAGGTGTGGGGGCGCCGGTGACACTCGAACGGTTCGGAGCCATTCGGAAATACTTGGAATCACTCGGAAATACTCGGATACACTCGGAAATACTCCATTCCTAAGTGTGTCCGAGCCTTTCTGAGGGTTTCCGAGTTCAGCCAAGCTGTTCCCGAGTATTTCCGAGGCTTTTTGGCGCCCCCGCCTCTGGCCACATGCAGTATTGCATGCAATAGAAGTCAATGCGGAATGAATTATCTTCGTTTCCATTGACTTCTATGGGGAAACTTGGTTTGATATGCGATTGTTTTGGATTACAAGCATT
The DNA here is from genome assembly GCF_037356315.1 of Lithobates pipiens. Lineage (NCBI taxonomy): Eukaryota > Metazoa > Chordata > Amphibia > Anura > Ranidae > Lithobates > Lithobates pipiens. The sequence continues at coordinate 510,459,308 of NW_027507903.1, read as the reverse complement.
CTCCTGGAACGGATTATGCTTGTAATCTAAGGCCGCGTACACACGAGAGGATTGTCCGTCCAACTTAGTCCGCTGAAACGTGTTTCAGCGGACAGTCCGCTCGTGTGTGGGCTTCAGCGGACTTTTTCAGCGGACAGTCTGGCGGACTAAGTCTTTCGGAATTTCCGTAATACAGTCCGTCCAAACTTGGTTTCAGCGGACAGTCCGCTCGTGAGTAGGCAAGTTGGACGGACTAAGTATGGCGCATGCTCAGAAAGGATTTACACGGCCGAAGGTTGCATTGCAGTGTATTGGACGTCGTATTTCTAGTCCCGTCGTACGTGCTGTACACGTCATCGCGCAAGCTTTCAGCGGACTGTCTGTTCATCGTGTGTGGTCAAGTCCGTTCATTCAAAAGTAGGACGGACTGTCTGTCGGATTGTCTGACGGACTTAGTTGGCCAGACAATCCGCCCGTGTGTACGCGGCCTAAGGTTCCACTGTATTAATCTTATATTTTTTCTGTATTGTTGTATTATAGACATCACAACATTCTAAAAGTAAATAAACCCTGTAACCTAACCTTTTCTTTATTTGAAAATTTAAATAAACATGTTGAAAAGAAAAAGGCTGAAGGAGATTAGCAGCAATGAGATGAAAACATAATTGAGAAAAATGTGAAAAAAGTATTTTACAGTAAAGAAAAGGCAATTGTAACTGAGCAAAATGAGTAAAATGCTCCTTTTTTTGTCATCGCCCTCTCCTCTTCTGGGAGTGTCTGATTACCGTCGGTGCTGACCCAGCTCCTCTGGATCTCTTTTCACCTACCTACATAACCTTTAATGCAGCTTCTGGAAGAGGGGGAGCAAAGATAGATCCTATAGATAGAGTGTCACTTGAGTGACAGCTCTGAACTTGCTGGGGCTAATGACATCACATTCAAGATGGTGGCACCCAGCATCAATCTTGGCATACAGTAGGCCCTATTGCATTAGGGTTTGCACCCCAAAGTTCACATACACACATACTGTTTTATATATATATATATATATATATATATATATATATATATTTTTTTTTTTTTTTTTTTAAATAGCACAAGTTTATTCGAAATTATAAAACAAAGTGGGTACAGACATAAAACACATGTTAGATACAACATACTTTTGGAGTTTACCATCCAGAGTAGACATTACATCTTAACATTTTAATTACAGTTTGATAACGTAAACACCCCCCCCCCCCCCCCCCTGCGAAATATCGTCTTCACATATGGTACCTATAAGTACATGCCCTCTTTTGACTCAAAAACACATACCTTCCTTAGCAGTGGTAACAGGGCTCGGGCCAGAATGTCCAGCACAGTTCACTGCTGTTAGGCACTGTAATCACCAGGGCCGTTTTTAAGGCAGGGCAAAAGGGGCAGCTGCCCTGGGCCCTGTCATTGCTGTGGGGCCCAAAGCAGCTGCCTCATACTTGCCAATTATCCTGGTTTAAATTCCCTCATCCCTTGAGGTTTTAGTCCTGTGCTGTGTCCCAATATCTCAGTGTGACGTGCTGCTACTAATGCTGCCCAGCTCTGCTCTATTGTTGTGTACAGGTGACTCACCTTCAGACCCTGTGTTTACATGTAAATTTACAGCATTCATATGTAAATAGGGGCAGCTAGCAGCATTGATATGTATATCATGCCCCCCTGAGGTCATATTCACAGTAATCTCTAGCAACCAATCAACAAGCAGAAATCATGTGCTGTAACCTCTAGCAACTAATCAGTGAGCCATAATGTGTGCTGTAACCTGTAGCAACCAGTCAGTGAGCGGTAATGATACACTGTAAGCTCTGGCAACCAATCTCAATAGCTGCCTGATCTGATTCAGTAAACTGATTTTGAGTCTAGCTGCTATTTATTGTATGTCTCAGAGCATGTGGAGAGCAAAACTGCATGGTAGGGGGGCCCCAAGAAAAGTTTTGCCCAGGGTCCAATCAATATTAAAGACGGCCCTGATAATCACATGTTAACAGTGATAGTCTATTCTATACATGTTTCCAGGTATTCCAGCCACCTATCCCAAACTTTGTTGTATTTAGCAGGGCATCCATGATGCCTATAGACCACTTTTATGTAGGGTAGCGTACTATTGATACCAGTGATCCAAGCACGAATTGTAGGAGGAGCAGGTCGCATCCAGTGCTTTGCCACCAACTTTCTTGCACTAAGCAGCGTTGAATGCAGGAATACGGCCAGATATTTATCAATAGTGGTATCTGGGAGTATGCCCAACACACAAGCTTTTGGGTCCAACTGGAACGGTGAGCCCATGTGGTCATGCAGAAATGTAGTTATCTGTGCCCAATACGCCTGGATCTTAGGACACAGCCATATTAGGTGATAAAATGTGCAAGCTGGGCTAGAGCACCTGGGGCACCCTGGGCTATAATCGCAGCGATACTTAGCAATTCTTGCAGGGGTGATTGTGGACTATGTACACCTGTGTTAGACGGTCGGACAACCTAAGTGACACTTGCCTAGTATTTTCCAGCACCTCATCCCAGTCTGACCCCTCTAAAGGACCAATATCCTCCTCCCATCTAACTTTGGCTCTTTCGGTGATTTGCGCTACTGTCCGGGCTCTTAACAAACTATACATATTCGAAATCAATTGAGCTGATTGTCCCCTATTATCAAATCTACCAGGGTTAACGGCTGCATGTTTGTGAGGCCTTCAGCAAACTGGGTTCAGAGTGTGTGCCGTAGCTGCAGATACCTGAACTGCATATGAGGAGGCAGCTCAAATTCTACCTGCAGGGATTGAAAATCACGCTCCCCAAGTGGGGATAGAACTTGGTGTAAGTAAGTAATAACGCCCATAGGTCCACATCCGGGATCTGGGTCAATCTTCTTCAATTGGGGATTGCACCATAGGGGAGTGTGCGAGTGGTAGAAATCAGCTCCCACTAACCTAAGTGCCAGCCTCAAAATTCTCCTGTGGTGGGAAAGTAACTGACCCTCCCTCTTCTAAGCAACACTTGAATGGGGGTGTGTGTGTTAAAACCGGCACCCTTACATATTAAAGCCTGATATCGATGTCCATCGGATTTACGCAAGTGATAAAAGTGTGAGAGTTGTGCTGCTATGTAGTAGGTGTGGAAATCTGGGAGGGCCAGCCCGCCAGAGGAAGTTGGCTTCTTGAGAGAATTCCAGGCTAATTTGTGACTAGACGGTCCCCAGATGAAGGTGTTGAGGATGCTATCTAGCGTTTTGAATATCTGTAGAGGGATCATAACTGGGGAGTGCCAGAACATATACAGGAGTTTTGGTAGCAAAATCATTTTGGTGAGGTTAACCCTTCCCGTGACCCCGAGAGGGAGACGTGACCAAGCCTGTATGCGTGTTTTCAGAAATATAAATAAAGGTTCTATATTGTGCAGGATGTAATCCCTAGTCTCCCTTGTGACCCGTACCCCCAGATATTGAATCTCAAAAACTCTATTCCATGGGAGGGAGGCTGAGCTGCAGTCTGGTGGGGACAGATTCAACGGCAAAATCTGTGATTTGGACCAATTTATACGCAGGCCGGTGTGACTGCCAAACTCCTCAATAACATCGAGGGCAGCCCGTAACGAAGGTCCCTCATCCTCCAGGTATAGGAGAGTATCATCTGCGTATAAACTTACTGACTCCACCAAAGAGCCCCTCCGGAGGCCAGCTATTCCCGGGTGTGCCCAGAGAAGAACATAGTGTGAGCTCGTTCCCTACTCCTTGCACAGTTTACCACCTTGAAACTACCCCACCTTTATGTTTTTAATCGACTTTGGTCATGCACAATACTTGAAGTGGTTGTAAACCCTTACAAACCACTTTGACCTACAGGTAAGCCTAGATTAAGGCTTACCGCTAGGTCCAAGAAATATCTCCTAAACCTACATGGTTTATGAGATATTTACTAAAAGACTGTGACAGCTGTCTACGGCGCATGCGCCGTAGACAGCGGCGCGCAGGCGCACTATCGCCGTTAGCAGCATACCGCTGCCAATGGCGATATGCCGTTAGTGGCGGCTCCCGTGCGCATGCGCGGGAGTGACGTCATCGCTGCTCCGGCGCTGTGAGTGGACTACAGGGGACAGCGGTGACATTGCTGGCTCCTGTGTCAGGTAAGTGACACATAATGGGCTACTATGCAATGCAGAGTAGCCCATTATGCTTTACCTTTGCAGGGAGACAAAGAGGAAGTAAACCCATCAGGGTTTACTTCCTCTTTAAATTTGAAAATTTCTTCATCCCCCTGAGAAAGAGCAGAACAACATACGATTGAAACACGTTGGGGCTCTTCTCTGAGCAATAGCATTTAGTGTTAAGAAACTCTTTTTTGCTATCTGCATTTGTAACATTGACATCTCACATTTGGAGAAAAGCCAGAGACAGAGCTGTGAGGGGGAGCGGGGACACGGGGACCCAGGCAGCAGGGAGAATCAGTGCTGGAGAAGGTGATTAGGGTGTGCCCAGGCACATCCTGCACACCCCCTGTGAGCACCTATAAGTCTAGATGTGTAGAGAAGGGAGGCTTTAACAGGTAACATATAATGGTAACTTGTACTCAATATTTTTGGGGGCGTCAAACCAACACAACGCGGGAGATGGACGGGAAGGTGGCGATCCCCCCTCCTCCCCGTGGGAGACAGACGAGATGGTGCCAACCCCCCCCCCCCCATGGGAGACGGATGAGATGGTGGTGATCCCCCCCCATGGGAGATGGACAGGAGGGCGGCAATAATCAGAGGCCTCCTTACCTTAGTTGGCAGATGAGGAGGATCCGGGGTAGGGCTGCTGCTCCTCGCTCCAGCTACTCCTCGCTTCTGGGTAGTTGCTTCTCCAACAGGGAAGTGAGTCCTGAGACCCGATGGGCAGGGAGTCGTGGCCCAACGGATCTCAGGACCCGCTTCCTGATTGGCTGGGAGAAGAATCAGGAAGGCAATAGCGAATATTAATTCGCTATTGTCACACAACTGGGTGAGCATGGTGGGAGTGCTCTGTGCCCCAAGCCAGCCTTTCTTTAAGCCAATTAGAGCCCTAGGCTCTAATCATGTGCTTAAAAAAAAACACTGAAATTCATGCATTCAGCACCCTGCACGTAGATTAGGGTTCGGGCACATGGATATTGGGGGGGGGGGTGGGGGGGGGCAGTGCCACTGGTAACATACATAAAAAAATGTCAACTGTACAAATAATCTTATGTGAAGATTTTTGTGGAAATGAATGCTCTGATGACAGGCTCTCTTTCTGCTTCAAAGATGTTAACATACAGATAGGTGTGTTTTCTGTACTAGAGAGCAGCAGCTTTGGAGGGCTGGAGGCTAGGTTGACTGACTGCTGTGACCATACACCACTCTCTGTCTCTGCCCATCAATCACCAGACCAAACTTTCACATCCTCCAGTCACAGATAATAGTGACAGAGGAGACTTCATCTATGCAGGTTTGTTTATTAAATTACACATTCCTGGAAGATGCGTACTATTGTACGGTGGGGTCTATAGAAATGCTAATCTCCTTCAATAAATTCTCTTATCATTATTGAATATTCCCAAAGATATGAGCCTGAGTATGTTACCCCCCACTCTGTGTACGGCGTGTGGAGAGCTCCGCAGCCCCAAATGGGTAAGGATGTAAGTGATGATTGAATGAGAGGAAGATAATCTATCAGCAATGCTAGTGTTGGAAGGTGGAAAACACAGGAGACAAGAATGTGTATTCACAAAACAACACAGTAGAGCTGGTGCCCCGGGCAGCATAGGGAGAAGGCCAGAGACAAACACAATACAGCTTTTATTTACTACTTTTTCATTTTAGCTTTGTCTCACAATCGGCACCATGTGGCGACATTAAAGTGATTGTAAAGTCTCATTTTATTTCCTTTAAAAATAATAAACATGTTATACTTACCTCCATGGGCGTCCGCAGAACTTTTTCCAAGGGGGGGCATCATTTCAAGGCCACTCATGCTCTGCCCCTTTTCGACAATCTCATGAAAATCTTTCCACTGGTAATACATATGTGTTATATAACAGATAATTCATCTTCACTTTGTATTGGAAGTTACTCTGGTGGCTGTGTTCCATGCCCATATAGCCTAGAGAATGTACATCTTTTTACATTGCAATACATCTGTTGTGGCCATATTTTGATCTCATATTGTCACTGTATAGGCTGTTTTCATCAAGATAAAAATATGGCAACGACAGATGTATTGCAATGTAAAAAGATGTACATTCTCTAGGCTATATGGGCATGGTATGCAGCCACCTGAGTAACCTTGCAGACGCCCATGCTTTCAAAAACCAGCCCTGGAATTTTTTTTATACCAGCCTCACAGCATTATTATACCAGCCCAACAGCATAACGTCATTATTTTCTTGTTCATGAAAGGGAAAACCATACATTTTAAAGCACATTTGATGAAGAGAGATATAGATATGAAATCACATAGGGCTTTTTATATATATATATATATATTCAAATTCCAGTTAATAGTGGTAAGTGATCAATCATCAAGGGGGACCCCAGAAACTCAGAACGTGGGGGGGGGGACCACCTTCTGCAGAAAGAATACTCTAAGGTAAGGGGGGTGGGTTACTAATATAAGGAGGAAACCCTTTATATCAGTGCCCCTTACATTATCGTATTCACTCCCCCCTTACATCAGTGACCCCCGACTGGCCTGGCGGTGCTTTCACTGACCTCCTCTCAGGTGCACTGTGCAGGGCTCAGTCAGTCGGCTCCAGCTTGGAGGTTTTATCCTATAGTCTCCTGTCCACAGTCCACACAAGTCTGACTTCTGCCATGACCCCCATCCCGGCGGTGCTCCCACTCTTGACTCCTCTCCAGACTCCCTCAGAGACTGCAGACATGCTACAGGAGATGGGCAGAGACTGCAGACTTAATGCAAGAGCTCAATGCAGCCTCACCAGTGCCCACCAAATGCAGCCTCACTGTGCCCACCAAATGCAGCCTCACTGTGCCCACCAAATGCAGCCTCACTGTGTCCATCAAATGCAGCCTCACTGTGTCCGTGAATGCAGCCTCACTGTGTCCGTGAATGCAGCCTCACTGTGCCCACCAAATGCAGCTTCACTGTGCCCACCAAATGCAGCCTCACCATGTCCATCAAATGCAGCCTCACCATGTCCATCAAATGCAGCTTTACTGTGTGCCGTGAATGCAGTCTCACTGTGCCCATCATTGCAGCCCCTCCTGTGCCCCATGTCCCAGTCTGCAGCCCCTGTCTGTGGGAAGGTGTGTTGTTGATGCTCGGTACAGTACCTTGCATGCCAGCAGGATATCCATGATGGCCAGCAGCAGGCAGGGTCTGTTCTCGTTTTGGATGGGGACGGTGCTCCTTCCAGAGGATCTGTCTGCTGTGAGATGGAGTGGTCCCTGGCCACCTGCACCTTCAGCTGTCCTCATTTTCTGGCCCCAGTCAGCCTGCCCTCTGGTCCTGGGGAAGTGGAGAGCACTGAGTAGGAGTTGGAGAGAAGGGGGAGCAAAGAGTACTGGTGGGGTTGGAGAACACATGGGTGGGGGCAAAGAGCGAGGGAGAGTGGAGATCACAGGGGTGGGGAGCGGAGAGCGCTTGGGAGGAACTTGAGAGCACTGGGGGGGCCAACAAGAACAGGGGTAGAGAGCACGGTAGGCTGAGAGCACTGGAGGGGCTAAGAGTGTGGGGTGGTGAAGAGCACTGGGGGGGGGCAGAAAAACAGGGATGGAGAGCACGGGGGCTGGAGAGTACTGGGGGGGTAAAAAGAGCAGGGGGGAGTGGAGAGCAATGGGGGGGATCTTGAGAGCACCAGTGGGGGCCAGAAAGAACAGGGATGGAAAGCACGGGGGACTGTAGAGCACTATGGGGGGTGGAGAGCACATGGGTGGGCGCAAAATGCAGGGGGAGTGGAGAGTACAGGGGTGGGGAGTGGAGAGTGCTGGGGGGGAACCAAAAAGAACAGGGGTGGAGAGCACGGAGGGTAGAGAGCACTGGGGGGGCTGGAGAGCACCAGGGGGGCAGAAAGAACAGGGGTGGGGAGTAAGGGGGGCTGGAGAGCACTGGGGTGGGGGCTGGAGAGTGATGGGGAGAGCTGAAGAGCACTGGGGGGGGAAGAACAGGGGGGAGCATTGGGGGGAGTGGAGAGCACTGAGGGGAGAGCACTGGGGGGGAAAAGAACAGGGGGAGAGAGGTGGGGGTGATGGAGACCACTGGGGGGGCAGGAGAGTGTGGCGGTGGAGGAGAGCACTGGGGGGGCAGGAGAGTGTGGCGGTGGAGGAGAGCACTGGGGGGGCAGGAGAGTTTGGTGGTGGAGGAGAGCACTGGAGGGGGTGGCAGGAGAGTGTGGTGGTGGAGGAGACCACTGGGGGGGCAGGAGAGTGTGGTGGTGGAGGAGAGCATGGTGGTGGAGGAGAGCATGGGGGGGCAGGAGAGTGCGGTGGTGGAGAGCACTGGGGGGGTCAGGAGAGTGCGTGGTGGAGGAGAGCACTGGGGGGGGCAGGAGAGTGCAGTGGTGGAGGAGAGCACTGGGGGGGCAGGAGAGTGCGGTGGTGGAGGAGAGCACTGGGGGGGGCAGGAGAGTGCGGTGGTGGAGGAGAGCACTGGGGGGGGCAGGAGAGTGCGGTGGTGGAGGAGAGCACTGGGGGGGGGGGCAGGAGAGTGCGGTGGTGGAGGAGAGCACTGGGGGGGCAGGAGAGTGCGGTGGGGGCAGGAGAGTGCGGTGGTGGAGGAGAGCACTGGGGGGGCCAGGAGAGTGCGGTGGTGGAGGAGAGCACTGGGGGGGCCAGGAGAGTGCGGTGGTGGAGGAGAGCACGGGGGGCAGGAGAGTGCGGTGGTGGAAGAGAAGAGCACTGGAGGGGGGCAGGAGAGTGCGGTGGTTGAAGAGAGCACTGGAGGGGGGCAGGAGAGTGCGGTGGTTGAAGAGAGCACTGGGGGGGCAGGAGAGTGCGGTGGTGGAGGAGAGCACTGCAGCCCCCCCCCTCCTCCTATCCAGGCACTGTAGCACGGATGGACATCTACTCCTCTGGATCACAGCGCTGGATGGCTGTGTTCGGCGGCCGCTCTGTAACACAGCCCCGCCCCCCCCAGACCAGCTCATGTGATAGGCGGAACATTGATTCTCTCTACTATCACACGAGCTGGTCTGGGGGGGCGGGACTGTGTTACAGAGCGGCCGCCGAATACAGCCATCCAGCGCTGTGATCCAGAGGAGAGAGCGGACTCAGAAATAAAAAATGCAGCATGGCGGCCGGGGCGGTAGCAACACCTTGGGGATTCCAGGGGGGGGCACTTGACCCCCCTTGCCCCCTGCTGCGGACGCCCATGCTTACCTCCTCTATTGCAGTGGTTTTGCACAGAGCAGCCTGGATCCTCGTCTTCTCGGGTCCCTCTTCTGTGCTCCTGGCACCTCCCTCCTGTTCAGTGCCCCCACAGTAAGCAACTTGCTATGGGGGCACAAAAGCCGAGTCACAGCTCCCCGTGTCCATTCAGACACGGAGCGCCGACCCGCCTCAACCTCTCTCCCCTGATTGGCTAGCTGACATTGATTGAACAGCGGTCTCATCCAATCAGGAGGCAGAATCTCAGACGGCTGAGACACTCATGGACATCGCAGAACAGAGAGAGACCACAGGTAAGTGTTAGGAGAGCTGAGGGTGGCTTCTGCACACAGAAGGCTTTCTATCTTAAAGCGGGAGTCCGCCGAGAGTTCCGCCATTTTTTTTTTTTTTTAAAAGCCAGCAGCTACAAATACTGCAGCTGCTGACTTTTAAAATAAGGACACTTACCCGCCCAGCGCGCCCGCGATGTCAGCACCCGAAGCCGATCTCTCGATCGTCTCTCGGGTGCTGCCGCCGCCATCTTGGGTATGGGAATCAGGAAGTGGAGCCTTTCGGCTTAATTTTCCGGTTCCCTACTGCGCATGCGCGAGTCGCGCTGCGCAATAAGGATGGTCCCGCTGCCTCTGGGATCCGTGTGTTTCCCAGCAGGCAGCGGGGTACTTTCGGAAAGGGGCGTAATCTACGCCCCTTTCCGCAGATAGCTATGCCGGAAGTGGGTGCAGATACCTGTACTGTACAGGTACCTGCACCCCCCTCCCCCTGAAAGGTGGCAATTGTGGCGCCGGAGGGGGGGAGGATTCCAATGAGCGGAAGGTCCACTTTAGGGTGGACCTCCGCTTTAATGCAATACAATGCATTAAGATAAAAAACCTTCTGCATTTACAACCACTTTAAGATACAATGGATCCTCAAACACTAATTCGTCCACTTCTACTGATAAATACAATTAAAGCTGAACTCCCAACAAATAACTAAATACAGATAAAATACATACTGTATGAGGGAGCTGTTTTGATTTAATATTTATATTATATTCCTAATATATTTCTATTCATCCAGTCCTGGGATTTAAACAGCTCTGCCGCACAGACAAGCCAAGAAGATGATACAGTTTTTTCTGCTACAAAGAAATACAGTGGTCAGTGGCAGATTACCAAATAGGCAGAGAAGGCACTGGCCTATGGTCCCCACGCCATTTAACCACCTTAATACTGAGTACTTTCACCCCCTTCCTGCCCAGGTCAATTTACAGCTTTCAGTGCGGTCGTATTTTGAATGATAATTACTCAGTCATGTAACACTGTACCCAGATTCAATTTTTATAAAATTTTTTTGAGACAAATAGAGCTTTCTTTTGGTGGTATTTGTTCACCACTGGGTTTTTATTTTTTTGCGCTATAAATGAAAAAATGCAGACAATTTTGAAAAAAAGGCGTTTTTCTTTGTTTCTGTTATACAATTTAGCAAATAAGTAATTTTTCTTCATAAATGTTGGCTAAAATTTATACTGCTACATTTCTTTGGTAAAAATAATCCAAAACAGTGTATATTATTTAGTCTGTGTGAAAGTTATAGAGTCTACAAGCTATGGTACCAATCATTGAACATTGATTATGGTGAAGAGCCCTCTGACCGATACGGATAAGGATGATAGACAAGGACAACATAAACTCGCTACTTGAAATGGACCTGAAAGTGTGCCCTGGTCTAACGTACGGTATACCAAAATAAGGGGGCATACCTTAAAATGAAATGAATATGAAATTGGTGAAATGAGTCCTCGTATGAGGAGTATGCTAGAGTGAAGGCCTGATAAAGGGGACGGGTGGGCGGGTATCGCGCACCGGAACCGACAAGGAAGATGGGCGAGCGGCTGGTTATATACACCACCGGGCTCCTCCCATAATTTCAGGCCACCATACTGGCCTTTCTATTTATGGTGAAGAGCCCTCTGACCGATACGGATAAGGATGATAGACAAGGACAACATAAACTCGCTACTTGAAATGGACCTGAAAGTGTGCCCTGGTCTAACGTACGGTATACCAAAATAAGGGGGCAAAACACTCAGGTAGGGGATGCATTTTTATTGAACCAAGACTGTTACTGGGTAAGTTTGACAAAGGCCTGGGCCATCTCAATTTGCGGATTGGGTACGTAACGGGCAAAACAGGAGGACTTCCATCTACCCAACTTTTTGATAATATGGACCGGGACTCCTTGGCGGGAGGCCGTTGAAGCTGCCCCGATGCGAAATGAATGTCCCGAGTAGTGCGCAGGATTGAGGTGAAGGATGCCCAGGAGTATCCTGACATGCTCCATGAACTGGGCTGTGTTGAGAGGTTTTGAGTGAAAGGGCAGAAGTGGGCCAGTCCCTGGTTGATCAGCCAAAAGGGTCAGCAAGCGGGTGAGGACGGCAACCGGACACCAGCGGTTGTAGGTCTTGTAGAGATGTATGTCCGTACCTGGACCAAGCTGCTGTGTCTTTGAAACCGCTAAATGTAAGATGAAATGGTCCTCGAACCTGACTAGATGGTGCTTGCACAGCATGCGTGCCGAGGGGCTAGTACAGGTAAACTCGCCTGGCCGCAAGAAGCCGTAGAAGGCCAGATGTATGGCTGCTTGCAGGACGACACTGACATGGAGACCGAAAGGTGAGGAGGCCAGAATGTCTGACATGTCCCTAAACACTTCGCCTGTGATAGGCAGCCGTTTGATGCTGGAAACCGGCCGACGTTTCTGAATGCCACGCATGAGAGCTCGGACGGCGTGACAGGTGAATAAGGAGGGCTTGGTAGGGTCTTGGAGGGACGTGAAGTGTTGTACCCCGGCCAAGTACAATCGGATTGTGTTGAAGGACAATGCCAAGTCCGAATGGCAGTAGGAAAGGAAGGCAAGGACTTGTTTGACCCGGGAGGACTCTGTATTGTGAGATGATGTGAAGCGAGTAAAGGCCCTCCAGGCCGACTGATAGGCCTTGCGGGTATTGTCTGAGAGGGAGTGATCAATAAGTTGAGTCGCTGCTGACAAGTGTGGGGCTAATCCAAGGTCAGTTGAGACCAGTCCGGGATAGCTGCTGAAGTTGGTCCGGCTCCGGGCACCTGATCAAAAAATGAAACAAAGTTAAAGCGGGAGAGGGCATCCGCCGCCTGATTAAACTTGCCGGGGACAAAAGAACAATGAAGGTTGAACTGAAACAATAATGAGAGCTGGGTCAGTCGCCGCAGGAAGGACATAATCTGTAGAGACCTGGACCTGCCTTTATTAACAATCTCCGCAGTGGCCAGGTTATCTGTAGAAAAGACCACCGTCTGGCCCGACCAGCTGCGGCCCCAGGTGTGTGCAGCGGCTACAATGGGATATAGCTCAAATAGGGAGGACGTCTCAGTGAAGCCAGGAATAGCCAGTATCTGTGGAGGCCAGGGGGCTGCGAGCCAGAGGTTGCCAAAGATTGCCGCGAAGCCCGTGGAGGCCGCCGCGTCGGTCACCACCCGAGGTGAAAGGGCGGACACGGAGGGGACGAACAGGGACACTCCGTTCCAGGAAGATAGGAATTCCTCCCACATGGCTAGGTCTGCAACGGCCGCGGAATCCAGGCTGAGTACTTGCTCCGGGTCCTGAGAGTGGGATAATAAGGCTAACAGGCGTGACACGAACGAGCGCCCTTGGGGGATGATGCGCATCGCAAAATTGAGCATACCAAGAAGGGACTGAAGCTGTCTCTTGGTACAAGTCCTGGCATGAGTGAAGTCCCTCAGGACCGTCCTGATGCGGGTCAGTTTATCCGGGGGAAGGTTGGCCTGCATAGTGTTAGTGTCTAGGCTGACCCCGAGGAAGGTGATGGCCTGCGACGGACCCTCCACCTTGTGCTCGGCAATGGGGACATTAAGATTATTGAAGACTACCCTCAACTTACCCAGATCTTGTGGAGGCGAGCCAGGCGGCTCTATCAGCAGGAAGTCATCCAGATAATGAATGACTTCCCGACACTGGACTACGTGTAACAAGATCCAAGCAAGAGCCTGCGCGAAGGTGTCGAAGAGCCAAGGACTACTCTTGGACCCGAACGTGAGCTTAGTGGCAAAGTAGTACCGCTGCTTCCACTTGATTCCATGCCAGCACCAGAGGGAAGGATGGATAGGAAGAAGTTTAAAAGCATTTGCGATGTCGGCCTTGGAAAGCCAGGTACCTGTGCCTGTCTTAAGAATGGCCTGGATGGCCATATCTACTGATGCATATTTAAGGGAGAACTCCTCAGAGGGAATAAGGGAATTGAGGCTGGGGACCGTAGAGGAATGAGGCGCTGACAAATCATAAACCAATCTGAGTTTATTAGAGAACTTGCCCTTGACAAGCCCAATAGGGCTGACTCGCCAGGTGATGAACGGGGGCTGAACGAAAGGGCCGATGACAAAGTCCTGATCTAGTTCAGATTGCAGCAGTTGATCAATGGCTTGTTCATCCGTGGCTGCTGAGCGGAGGTTCTGGCACTCGTGCGTGAGGTGAGGGAGAGAGATGAATCCAGTGTGAAAGCCTTCCGTGAAGCCCTGGACGAGGAAGGTGGACAGTGAGGGGGTAGGGTGGCCGGACAGGTAGACGCTAAGCCATGACACATTGAGCCGGCTTAGTCAGGACCTTTTGAGCTGCTTGATCTCACACATGAGCCGGGGGTGAGCTCTATGACATTGGGTACACACATGGAGCAGCCTACACTGGCTGAAATTACACGACCCACTATTGTAATTATTGCAGATCGGAGCACCGCCCATGGTCTTAACTGGGCGCCCTAGCTTATCGGTCTGTGGCGGGCGAGCTGGTGCTTGCAGGCCCTGAGCGGTACCCGAGGTAGACGGACCGTCGAAGGGCGGGGCTGCCACTGAGGTAGCGCACCAGGCCGCAGTATGTGTTGCTGATTGGCAGATTGCACACAGAGGGGACCGTAGCCCCGCGAAGTGGCGGCAGAACAGTTCGGTGTCCATGGTGCTCCAATCCGTAGGGGTCTGGAACTGGGAGAGCCTGGCGGCTGCTTTAGCGGAGAAGGATCGGTGGTAGTCATAAAATGAAAACCCGCCGTACTTGTAGCCCAGGTCGACTACCACATGGAGGTACCGATCCAGCTCCTCCCTCCTGGCAGGGGAGGCTGAGCAAATGATGTCCCTCATCATGCCGAAGGCTAAGGTAAACTCGGTGACAGAGAGTTTCCTATCTAATCTGGGATCCTTGGCTTTGAGGACCACTGATACGTCCCCCCAAGTATAGGCCTTATTCTCTGCCAGCTCGTGAATTGAGATCAGAAGGGAAGCCAAATTGACGTCCTTGCCCTCTAAGATGTCCTTCCTGATGTTTGCTGACACCAAATGAGATGGGTACACTATTGGTGCACCTCCGGAGATACCTGCAGGAGGACTAACAACTGGCAGGGATGCTGGTACAGGCGGAGAAACAGAGGGTTGGGTCTCGAGGAGGGCCACTCGGCCCTGCAGATCTGACATCGAGGTCGTGATGGATGACACCATGGTGTGGAGCTGCGAGATAGAAGAGGCGATGGAGCCTAAGGAGGCCTGCTGAGCAGAAGCCTCCACCGCCGCGGGGGGAGGAAACAGGAGCCGGAAAAGCTCTGCCTTCCTGGCTGTTGCTGGAAAGGGCACTCCCCTGCGTCTCAGTTCGGCTGTTAGCCTGGGAATAGTCCATGCCCTGAAGGCCCTTTGGCTGCCATCTTCTGAAACGGATGGAGACAATGGAGCCGTGAGGTCCTCACTGCCAGCCTGGGACATGGTGGCAGAACGTGGGTCTGACGAGGCTACAAGCCCTCTGATGCGGGTTTTTCTCCTAATGCGGACCTATAAGGGGTGACATGGATTACAACTGGTTGGAGACTGCTAAAGAAATACCTGTTTTAACGAAGGACGTTTTGCTGAAGGGCGTTTTCCCCTGCTAGATGATTATGCTTACCTGAGGAGGCACCGTCCGACCAGGTGCAGGCTGGACCTACTGAACTCGACTGACCTGAGGAGATGAAGGTGAAGTTTGTTTGAGACTCCCACCTAACGAAGGCCAGCTAACAGTGGAGGTGAGACTTCAGACATGAGATAAAAGCGACACCACCCCCTTTTTTTTTTTTTTTTTTTTTTGAAAGAAATAAATGAATTTTCCTCTTCTCTTCTCCCCGGAATCACCCCCTTTATTGCATATATACATACTATATATTTCCTCTTTTCCCTTTTTTTTTTTTTTTTTTTTAAACCCCCCCCCCCCCTTTTTTTTTTTTTTCCCTCTTTTTTTTTTTTTTTCCTTTTCTTTCGAAATGAGGCTGACGAGCAAGAGTCCCCCGACAAGAATCCAACATTGAAGAATCAACTGGACTAGAAGCGGGAAGCGACACGTGAGCGTGAAATGAGTGAAATTGCCATGACAGAGACCCGAATCGCCATGCCACAAACTTGCGACCGAGCACGAAACGGAACCTGGAGCATGTACTGAAATGAGGCCATTCCTGGGGCACGCCGGGACGAATTGGTCCCTAAATGTGACTATTCGTACCGGAACGTGATAGGTGAAATGAAATGAAACCCATGACAAAGGCTAGAATCAGGAGACGAGCCCATGCACCTAACAATGAATCCCGTCTTTGGAGCATGTACTGAAATGAGGCGTAGCAGCTGGGCACACCGGGACGAATCGGTGCATCAAATAAATGCAACAAGATTCGAATCGGAGCGTAATAAGTGACAGAAATGATATCCCATGACAGAGACAAGATTCAATGACTGGACTGACGGTAGCAAATAAAGAATCCGTCTCTGGCGCATGTACTGAAATGAGGCGTAGCAGCTGGGCACACCAGAACGAATCGGTGCATAATAATATGCGACAGGATTTGATTTGGAGTGTAATAAGTGACAGAAATGATGTCCCATGACAGAGACAGGATTCAACGACTGGACTGTAGGTTACAAAGAATCCGTCTCTGGAGCATGTACCGAAATGAGGCGTAGCAGCTGGGCGCACCAGGACGAATCGGTGCATAGAGGAATGCGACAGGATTCGAATTGGAGCGTAATAAGTGACAGAAATGGTATGCCATGACAAAGACAAGAATCAGGGACCGTGCGTGAACCTGCGAGTGATTCCGTCTCTGGAGCATGTACAGAAATGAGGCCAAACCCTGGGGCACTTCAAAGCGAATCGGTGCACCAGAGGTGCGACAGGATTCGCGCCGGAGCGCGACTAGTGACAGAAATGATTTGGAGCGGTAGAAATGACTGGGACTGAAATGATTGAACGAGATGAAATGAGACATATAACATAATTGCATAAATGAAGAGACATATTCGAGCAGAGCAAGTGAAACGTGAGGACTGATTGCCTTGTCGTAACAAGCAGTCGGTTGTGAGTCGAACGATTCGACCGGAAAAAATAGAAATGCACGGGCAATCGAACAGTTTCAAAATGTATCGCCTGACGTGGCGTAATCGAACGTGTCGAATAATGATAACGACTATGTCGAAAGTAGCATATAGTGACATGCGTACGAAGCCACCGAAACATTCGATATGAAAGAACCGAGCGGCTCGTGTGTACAAGCGTGGTGACGGTACATCGAAAACATAATGAAAGAGAGGGTGCCGAAGCCCTACCTGCGACAGCCGGCCCGAGGCGTAGCGACAAATTCGATGGGTACGACGACGGCGAACCTACGGACGCTGATGGACGAGACGGGTTTGTCAAAATCTGAAGACGAATAACGCGGGAACTGCCGAACGGCACGCTGCGTCTGGTGTGGATAGTCGGCCCTTGATATCTGACGTATCAGATATCGCGCACCGGAACCGACAAGGAAGATGGGCGAGCGGCTGGTTATATACACCACCGGGCTCCTCCCAAAATTTCAGGCCACCATACTGGCCTTTCTATTTACACCTGATGCACAGACGGCCTTTCTCATTTCTTGAGGCCCTAACATGCCAAGATCAAATATCCCCCAAATGACCCCCTTTTGTAAAGTAGGCAGTCCAATGCATTTAGTAAGAGGCATGGTGAGTTTTTTGAAGTTATAATTTTTTCCCACAATTGGAAAATAAAGAAATTAAAGTGTTACTAAACCCAGGACCCTGAAATCATTACCTTTTCTCATCAGCAGTATATAGCAGTCTTGTGACTTCTATCAGTGTGTGATTAAAGCTTATGAAAAGCGTTTTCATTCTGCTCTCACTGTCCTATAAGTCCTTGTACACACGGTCAGAGATTCCGACAACCAAATCCGTCTAATTCTAATCCGAGTAATTCTGACGGATTAATTCCGGAAGTGATGTTGCATACACACGGTCGGACAAAGTTGTCGGAAAATCCCATTGTACATAACGTGATGACGTTATTTCGTTACGACGGGACTACGTTCAGGCTAGTAGCCAATAGCTTTGGTCTAGGAATTTGATCTGAGCATGCGTGGCACTTTGTCCGTCGGAGTAGGCTACACATGATCGGAGTATGTCCGATCGGAGCATTTTGACTGAAAATTTTACCGGCAAGTTCAAAAAGTTGGTCCGTCGGATATTCAGACGGAAACAGTCCGATGGAGACCACACACAGTCGGAATATCCGACAAAATGGTCCGATAGGACACATTCCATCGGAATCTCCGACCGTGTGTACAAGGGCTAAGACTGCAGGACCCCTGACCCTCTGTCTGGACAGTGCTGATCACATGCACTCTCCCAAGAAAAAAAAAAAACTCTCTAACAATACACACCAAATTGAGCATGTGCAGCTTGTCACCTTCCCTCTATAATATCAGATTAGTTTGAAACACTGGAAGAAGGTGAAGATCACAGAAGACAGGATCAAGCAGCCTTTTTACACAATGCAGAGGTTCCACAGTGGGTATAACAAGCATGCTTTACTGCATGTACAGATTGTTTTCACTGCTGTGGGTTTAGTAACACTTTAAATAACATTTATTTTCTTTGGACAAAAATGTTATCTTAATAAGTTATTTCTGACACATGCATAGGCATACTTGCAAGTACACCCCAAAACACATTCTGCTACTTGTTCTAAGTATGGCGATACCAGATGTGTAAGACTTTTTCACAGCCTATCCCAGGGCCGAACTGGCCTACCGGGATACCGGGACATTTCCCAGTAGGCTGCCTGCCCTGGGGCTGCTTGAAGCTGTGGCTGCAGAGCTCCTCTCCTCCCCCTCTTGTGTACATGACCCACACACAGTGGGAGACCGCTGTGTCTCAGAGCTGAGTCTGAAATTTTCGGCCGTGCTGTGACAAAAGTCCCACCCTCCTCCTAGACCAGCTCATGTGATAGACGCAGTGTTCTGTCTATCACACAAGCTGGTCTAGGAGGAGGGTGGGACTTTTGTCACAGCGCGGCCAAACATTTCAGAACATTTCAGACTCAGCTCCGAGACACAGTGGGAGATACTCGTTGTGCGTAATCCAGGCACTGACTGGTGAGGCTGCATGGACAGGCACAATCAGTGTAGGGAGGCTACATTGATGGGTACAATGAGGCTGCAATGATGGGCACAGTGGGGCTGCAATAATGGGCACAGAGAGGCTGCATTGATGGGCACATCAAGGCTGCAATGATGGGTACAGGGAGGCTGTAATGATGGGTACAGCAAAGCTGCAATGATGGGCACAGCAAGGCTATATTAATGGGCATAATGAGGCTGCAAAGGTGGGCACAGTGAGGCTGCAATGATGGGCACAATGAGGCTGCAATGATGGGCACAATGAGGCTGCAATGGTGGGCACAGTGAGGCTGCAATAATGGGCACAGAGAGGCTGCAATGATGGGCACAGCGTGGCTGCATTGATGGGCACATAGAGGCCACATCGAGGCTGTAATGATGGGCACAGCTAAGCTGCAATGATAGGCACAGTGAGGCTGCAATGGTTGGCACAGTGAGGCTGCAATGATGGGCACAGTGAGGCTGCAATGATGGGCACAGTGAAGCTGCATTTCATGGGCACTGGTGAGGCTGCATTGATCTCTTGTATCATGTCTGCAGTCTCTGACCATCTCTTTTACCATGTCTGCAGTCTCTGACCATCTCCTATACCATCTTTAGTATCATGTCCTCAGTCTCTAACCATCTCCTGTACCATGCACGCTGCCTCTGACATCTGCTGTACCATGCCCGCAACCTCTGACATCTCCTGTCTCATGCCCGCAGCCTCTGACATCTTGACATCTCCTGTACCATGCTTGCAGCCTCTGACATCTCCTGTACCATGCCCACAGCCTCTGACATCTCCTGTAGTATGTCTGCAGCCTCTGACCATCTCCTGTACTATGCCCGCAGCCTGTAACTATCTCTTGTATTATTTCCTGCAACCTCTGACCATCTTGTCTTATATCATGTCTGCAGTCTCTGGGGGAGTCTGGAAGGAGTCAAGAGTGCGAGAGCCGCCAGGATGGGGGTCATGAGAGATGTCAGATGTGTGTGAACTGTGGAGACTATAGGATAAAACCAGAGCCACCAAGCTGGAGCCGACTGACTGATCCCTGCACGGTGCACCTCAGAGGAGGTCAGTTGCATAAATACAATAATGTAAGGGGGCACTGATATGAAGGTTCCCCCTTATATCAATAACCCATTCCCCCTTACCTTAGTGTATTCTTTCTGCGGAAGGTGGTCTCTGGTCACCAGAGCCCCCCCCCCCCCATTCCCAGAGTCCCTGGTGTCCCCCTTGATGATTGCTCTACTTTTACCACTTTTAACTGGAATTTGCTTATATATATATATATATATATATATATATATATATATATATATATATATATATATATATAGCCCTATGTGCTTTCATATTTGTCTTATCTATTTATAATACACTCTTCAAATGTGCTTTAAAATGCATGGTTTTCCCTTTTGTGAACAAGAAAATAATGATGTTATGCTATTAGGCTGGTATAATAATGCTATTGGGCTTGTATGAAATTTTTTTTAGGGCTGGTTTTTATTCCCAGTCTGGCCCTGGCCTAGCCACATAGAGAGGACCAACATCCAACTAGCACCTTCAGGCACTATCCACTTTAACACCAGGCCTTCTTCTGATGCCACGTACACATGATCGGAATTCCGGCCAGAAAAAGACAGATGAGAGCTTTTCATTGGAAAATGCGACCTTGTGTATGCTCCATCGGAATTTAGCTTTCTATTGGAAATTCCGATTGTGTGTATGCAATTCCGACATGCCAAAAATCATGCATGCTCAGATTCAATTAGCTATTGGCTACTGGCTATTGAACTTACTTTTTCTAGTCCCGTCGTACGTGTTGTACGTCACTGCGTTCTAAATGATCGGAATTTGGTGTGACCATGTGTAGGCAACACAGCTGAGCAGAATTCTATTGGAATTCTGTCGGGAAAACCATCAGAGATTTTTCCGACGAGAATTCTGATCGTGTGTATGCGGCATAACACTTGTTTACAAGTAAAAAATCGATATTTTTGCTAGAAAATGACTTGGGACCCCCAAACATTATAATTTTGTTTTGGCGGAGGCCATAAAGAATAAAATGGGGGGTTTTGCAAATTTTTATGTCACACTGTATTTGCGCAGCAGTTTTTCTAACGCAATTCTACACACTAAAGCAAAAATATACTTTAATTAAATTGAATGCATACAAACACGATATAATACCCATTTTTGGTAAAATATAGTGTTGTGCCAAGTAAATAGATACCAAACATGTGATGCTTTAAAATTTTGCACGCTTGTGAAATGGTGCCAAATTTCCTGCCTTTACAGGTTACCAGTTTAGAGAGGAAGTCTAGTGGTAGAATTATTGCTCTCTCTCTGATGTTCGTGCCAATACCACATATGTGGAGCGATCGCAGTTTACATATGTGTGCAGAAGATAACATGTGCGTTCACTTTTGCACGCGAGCACGTGGGGACGGGAAGGCACTTAACATTTTTTATTTATTTATTGGTAGGACACTGGCACACTGTGACAGAAGTTTTGTGCCCTTGTACACTGTAACAAATGTTTTTGTGCACTTGTACACCGTGATAAATGTTGATCGGCCACCGGCAAACATTGAAAGATATTGATGATCCACTAGGTTTACCGACATTATTGCAGATGTTTTTGTGCACTGATACACTGGTACAGATGTTGATGGGACACTTGGCCGGGGACAGATAGTGCTTGGTACATTGGTGTGGGATGGCTGTATGTGATCTGCGTAGCTGAACATTAAAATCATCAGCTACACAGAGAATGTGACAGGCTGCAGCATCGCCCCAATCACCCTCCCCTGCCCCTCCATCACAGCCATCATGTGATCGCGCCACTGTGCTGCCACCTGTTCTGACGTGATGTACGGGTACATTCACTCAAAAGAGGGAAGCTCCCACCTGGCCGTTTATGTGTAGTGTCCAATTGGGAAGCGGTTAAGGGCCCGCAACAACAGATTCAAATTTTTTTATTATTTCATACAGTACCTATATAGCGCTGTCAATTTATACAGCGTCTTTTTCTTAAATTGTTTAGAAAGGATAGAAATAAATGAATCGACTCAAAAGATGAAAACTTTACATGAAAGCGATAGTAAAGTTGCCACAAAAAAAAATAAAAGTCCCCCTGCAGGCTCATGTCATAATGTTCTAGCACATTATGACAAACTGATCTCTCCAGCAGCACGCTGTCAGAAATTCAATCTTCACCCAGTCTTTCTTCCAGGTTTGCGGGCTCCAGCCAATTGCATAGATGAGCTGGGATAACATCCTGCACATGGACAAGGGAGCCACAATCACGGCACTGCACTTTCAATGGATGGCATACTCAACTGTGCCATCCATTGAGATCACAGTGCGCATGCGCTGGTGACATCACTGGCTGCTACACATTGGATTTTCAGTGTACCCCCAGGTAAGTCTTATTATAGGCTTACCTGTAGGCAATAGATAAAAAGCGGGGTTTACTACCGCTTTAAAGACTCTATAGAGAAAACACTGAATAATAACTTAACGTACATAAACCATGGACATCAGTTTCACATCACAGTTTGTCTCTTAAAGCTTTATCTTTCAGCTGTCTGTTTGTAAAAAATGTTGGTGCCATTACAAGAAAATGTGGCTTCCATGGAATATCTTTATATACTCAGATGAAGGTAGATATCTGCTAGATAACACCCCTCAACCGACCCAAATATCCCACCCTGGCCAGCGTGGCTTGTTTGGTTTGTTTGATCCCCCAAATGGTTTGTTTCCCTCCCTCCCACCTCCTGACCTAGTCTTCTCACTTCTTTCATCTCCTCTTCTTTCCTTCTTTTATCCTTTCCAATGATATGACAAAACCCGGGTATCCAACCTTGTTGCCATTTAGTAGTCTTACAATATCTAATATAGCAGTACTATTTTCTTCTCTTATACTCTATGTAATCTGAGATATTGTGATATTTATGCACCTACCCTGTTGGGCTACATTTTTGCTGTTCAGATCTTGATGTTATCTGTTGGTTGCCTGTGTATTCTAAATAAAAATATGAAAAAAAAATTGGTGCAACATATGTACGTGTAATATACAGTAGTGATAATCATCTCCATCTAGTAGTCGGCGTGCACACTACTTAGTTCAATGTTATCCCACCAGAGTGCACATACGAGAAACCTGCAAGGGGGTCCCCAAGGTTTTGACTGCCTAGGGGCCTCCACAGAGTTTAGTCTACCACTGAAAGTAGTGTCATCTTGCCGCTCCCAGCCTGGTGACTGGACAGCGGAATAGCACTGGCAGACTGTAAAACTAATTTCTCTGCTCACTTCTTCCTATAAGTTTGCTTCTCCTCAGAACATTTGCTTGCAGCTTAACTGATTGACACCCAGTACTGCCACTCTTTCTCCCAGTTGGAGCTCTACTGTACAGGGACCGGAAGAAGCTGATAACAGATCAGATTCAGGTACTTACACTGCTTGTACTTAAAAACATATCTAAGGATGTATTAATAAAAACAGAGTTACATTAATTTGCATAACGAATGTAGCACTCTCTAGTGCGTGCTATGGTTTGTCTATACTAAAGTGCTTGCTTTAGTATAGGCAAACCATACTTTGACTCACATTCTAAGTTTGTGAGTCTTCAATGGGTCAGGGTTCATTAGAGTTCAGAGCTGGGTGACTCATCCTGGCAGCTCTCTGGTGCTTCCCCTGGTCTGGAAGGTTGAATAATCTTCTAGAACTAAAGGGTGGGGGTTAGGACGAGCTGCTTTGAATATCCATGGAGTCTTTTCCAATCCTCAGCAGTGGGCTGGCAGAGGACTGGGATAATGCCATAAATAGACATGGGCCATGCCAGCAGGGGCAATCAGGTGGAAGATGGAGATACAGTGTTGGGAAGGCTGTCAGTGGCCCTCAGGGGTGCCCCCCTAGTCTGAGGGGAGGTGTCCTGCATGGGACCAGGGCTGGGGTACTGGAAAGATCCTGCCAAAACACACGGGAGAAGGTCTTCCTGGAGGCACAGGAGCAAGAGAGGACAGAGTGAATAGTCAACAATGTTGGGAAAAAATAAAGGGGGAGACTGCCACATGAACCCATTGAAGGAGAGGTGTGCTTAAGTCTTCTTCCTTCCCTGAGAGATCTCCTGAGAGTCAGTGGGGTGGGCTGGAAAAAGAATTGGTCTGGAGGACTGGTGTAGAGAGGCAACCAGGAGGGCTGGTGAAAGGGACAGCTGCAGCCAGGTGGGTTGGCACTGCCTGAAGAAGTGTTGCTGGGATGAGTGGTAACAGAGGAGAAGTTACATACTGTTTCACTATATCTGAGGTACACTTAAAGCGGAGGTCCACCATAAAATGGACCTCCGCTCATCGGAACCCTCCCCCCCTCCGGCGCCACAATTGGCACCTTTCAGGGGGGAGGGGGTGCAGTTACCTGGATAATCCAGGTAACTGCACCCACTTCCGGGATAGCTCTCTGCGGAAAGGGGCGTATGTTACGCCCCTTTCCGCAAGTGCCTGCCCCTTTCCGCAAGTGCCCCGCTGCCTGCTGGGAAAACACACAGATCCCAGAGGCAGCGGGGACCGTCCTTATTGCGCAGCGCGGCTCGCGCATGCGCAGTAGGGAACCGGGAAATGAAGCCGAAAGGCTCCATTTCCTGATTCCCATACCCAAGATGGCGGCGGCAGCACCCGAGAAACGATCTACAGATCGGCTTCGGGTGCCGACATCGCGGGCGCGCTGGACAGGTAAGTGTCACTATTTTAAAAGTCAGCAGCTGCAGTATTTGTAGCTGCTGGCTTTTAAAAAAAAAAAAAAACGCGGAGTCCCGGCGGACTCCCGCTTTAAGGGACTGCGAGTTCCTGCCTGTAATGGGCTGTTGCTGATTTGATAAGGAGTCTGTCAGATCCCTCAAGAGTGACTGAGCAAAAGCTGTTAAGTGTGTGCAGGAAGAACTTGAAGAGGACACTGTATATAGATGTATATGGGAAGTTGTCCCTGAAGTTTGCTGAAGTTAAGTGGGCATTCCATTACCTCCCATCCCTAACCAAGTTATTAACCCCCTAATAAATAACAAAATCAAAGCTATGGACTGTTATCTTACTCTGAAGCCTGTAAAGATTTGATGTGCCTGGCTGTTCAGGGGTGGGGGATCCCTGTTCATCTGCAGATGGGGTGATTGACGCACTAACATTGCTTGTGTTAGTACGACAATCTGAAAGCCCGCTGGGTTGAACGGAAAAAACCTATAGTGTTTACCTTGCATTAGTCTTTGAGCCATATACAGTAATAATAGCACAGGGGTACTAATTGTGCTGCCACAGCACCCTCTTTTATTTTATTTTCCCTTCCATGTTTTCATTTAGTTTCAATTTCAGTAAGGAGGCAAGTTCAGACAGATGTCTTTTCACCTCTAAGCCCTTGTACACACGGTCGGACATTCTGATGGACAATGTCCGATAGGACCGTGTTGTTGGATAATCGGATAGTGTGTGGGCTGCATCGGACTGTTTCCGTCGGAGTATCAGATGGACCAAGTTTTCCAGCTGGGCTATAAAATTTTCCGACAACAGGATCCGATCGGACTTTGTCCAATCATGTGTAGAGAATTCCGATCGGAAAAAGTGCCACGCATGCTCAGATCAAATTCCTAGACCAAAGCTATTTGCTACTAGCCTGAACGTAGTCCCGTCCTAACAAAATAACGTCATCACGTTAAGTAAGATCGGATTTTCTGACAACTTTGTCTGTCTGTGTGTATGCAACAGTTTCAGACAAAATCCATCGGACAAAATCTGTCGGACAAAATCCGACGGATTTGGTTGTCGGAATGTCCGTCCGTGTGTACAAGGGCTAAGAAAACAAAGACAAATATACTTTGTAATGCTCTGAGTTGGAATAATCTACATTCCACTTGTCTTCTCAGTGAGATGCTACTTCCTATGGATCTTATCAAGTTAGCAAGTTGCCATGCTGTACAAGCACTGGGTCTCAGAAAGTATGTCTTTTGCAGAAAGCAACATTTGGGACAAAACACTGTGAATAGAAAATATGTTGGCGAATATCTTCTATGTTGGCCATGACTTATGAAAAAGAGGTATCTCTTGTTGAAAGGAATGCCTCTTCAAAACATTTGTCAAAGTTGATATTTTTCACTTAAAACACTTTGCAGGACACTTTTATGCACCAACAACAAAATCCATGGTGTTCCAGTAATTTTAGCTGCAGTACGTAGACAGATATTCATTGTACGCAGTATCATGGAGGCGGAGGAGGCCAGCGCACTACAGGAGGTGTCAGTACAGTAATGGAACAGTATCTAAAGACTATCTCTCAGCTGATATATGACTGCTTGCTAGAGGCACAACACATTGCAGCTCCTTTATCTTCACCAGAACAATGACTCCATCATATGGCAGATACACTCCCCTTTCGCTAGTAAAAAAAACTCGAGTCTCATAAAGACACTTTATTGTACATTTATGCAGATTTGTGACAATGCTGATTATAACTCTTTTGGCAGTAAATGCTGTGCTATAGAGGCAATCAAGGGCTTGCAGAAACTGGGTTCTATGGCGTATTAAATGCTAGCAGAATTATTGCTAACAAAAGTGTATAAATGTGCAGTCACCCATGGCAACCAATTTTGCCTTTTATCCATGCAGAGCAGACAGGGCAGGGGTGATGTTTGCAGAGTGGTTGCAGTGGCTTTGTGCAGTTTGCACGTTGCTTAAAAAAAAACATGGCGATTTTACAGGATTTTTTTTTTTTTGTCACATGATAGCAAATCTGTGCTTGTTGCTTGAATTGCTGAATTGGAACTGTGGCATTAAAGTGGCTGTAAACCCAATTAAATAAATAAATAAATAAATACATACATAAACCTGCAAGACAAAGGCAAAATGAGCTAGTATGTATAGCATACCTGCCGTTGCTTCAGTTTGCTTCAGTGCGCATGTGCCGATGACGCAATACAGGTATATCTCCTAAACCGTTCAGGTTTAGGAGATATCCAGGGTAGCTACAGGTAAGCCTTATTATAGGCTTACCTGTAGCAAAAAGTGTGTTGTAAGGGTTTACAACCACTTTAAAACTAAATACACAGATGAAATACATGTAAGGGACCTTTCACCTGCCAAAGGGTTTGTCATTTGTATGCAGTCCTGAGATTTACAGAGTACAGCTAACTTGTACAGTTCTAAAGTGTAGAAGGGATACAGTGGTGTCCTCTATTCACTCTCTAACTGCTACTGGACAATGACAGCTGGCTAGTGATAAGGACAACCTTTTGCTCTCTCCTCCTATCATATTCTGTGTCATTAGATTTAAATGCACCACATTGATTTGCTCCCAGCCCTGCCCCTCAATCCCACATCTCTGTTGTACAGGCCCTAGAGGGACACACTACATGGACAGGAGGCAAATTCAAATGCTTTTTTAATATTTAAAGGCATAGTTCGACTTTACCTATGGAGATAATAGACATCTTTAGAAAAAAAAAAAACCTGTGAAGCTTTGAACAATGTTGAATAATGCCCTTGCTATACAGTGCCTTGAAAATGTACTCATACCCCTTGATATTTTCCACATTTTGTCATGTTACAACCAAAAAAGTAAATGTATTTTATTGGGATTTTATGTGAAAGACCAACACAAAGTGGCACATAATTGTGAAGTGGAAGGGAAATGATAAATGGTTTTCAAAATGTTTACAAATAAATATCTGAAAAGTGTGGCATGCATTTGTATTCACCCTACTTTACTCTGATAAATCTAACTAAGATATAGTGGAACCAATTGCCTTCAGCAGTCATCTAATTAGTAAATAAAGTTCATCTGTGTGCATTTTTATCTCAGTAATAATACAGCTGTTATGTGAAGCCCTCAGAGGTTAGAGAACCTTTGTGAACAAACAGCATCATGAAGTCCAAGGAACACACCAGACAGGTCAGAGATAAAGGTGTGGAGGAGTTTAAAACAGAGTTAGGTTATAAAAAAATATCCCCAAGCTTTGAACATCTCACAGAGCACTGTTCAATCCATCCAGCAGAGAAACAGCCAAGAAGCCCATGGTAACCCTGGAGGATCTGCAGAGATCCACAGCTCAGGTGGGAGAATCTGTCCAGGGGACAACTATAAGTTGTGCTCTGCACAAATCTGGCCTTTATGGAAAAGTTACAAGAAGAAAGCCATAAGAAATCCCATTTTCAGTTTGTGAGAAGCCATGTGGGGGACACAGAAAACATGTGGAAGAAGGTGCTCTGGTCAGATGAGACCAAAGTTTAAACTTTTGGCCTAAACGCAAAACGCTATGTGTGGCGGAAAAAACGAACACTGCACATAACCCTGAACACACCATCCCCACCGTGAAACATGGTGGTGGCAGCATCATGTTGTGGGGATGCTTTTCTTCACCAGGGACAGGGAACCTGGTCAGAGTTGATGGGAAGATGGATGGAGCCAAATACAGGGCAATCTTAGATGAAAACCTGTTAGAGTCTGCAAAAGACTTGAGATTGGGGCAGAGGTTCATCTTCCAGCAGGACAACGACCCTAACCATGGAGCCAGAGCTACAATCAAATGGTTTAGATCAAAACATATTCATGTGTTAGAATAGCACAGTCAAAATCCAGACCTAAATCCAATTGAGAATCTGTGGTAAGACTTTTAAGTTGCTGTTCACAGACGCTCTCCATCCAATCTGACAGAGCTTAAGCTATTTTGCCATGAAGAATGGGCTAAAATTTCACTCCCTAGATGTGAAAAGCTGGTAGAGACATCCCCAAAAAGGCTTGCGGCTATAATTGCAGCAAAAAGATGGTTCTACAAAGTATTGACTTGGGGAGCTGAATGCAAATGCACCCCCACATCTTTTCACGTATTTATTTATAAAAACAAATGAAAACCACATGATCATTTTCCTTCCACTTCACAATTATGTGCCACTTTATGTTAGTCTATCACATAAAATTCCAATAAAATACATTTACGTTTTTGGTTGTAACATGACAAAATGTGTACAATTTCAAGGGTATGAATACTTTTTCAAGGCACTGTAAGTGTAGGCCACTTGCGTACCACATGAAGCCTGACTGGAAAACAGTGTTAATTTTTACGTCAAATTTTGATTCTGTTTTAATCATAGTCTTTTGACTAAAATCCCATTTTAGTTTTAGTTCTATTTTACTCATCTGAATTATTTTAGTTTTAATACATTTTAGGTGACTTAAATCTAATTGGTTTATTTAAATTGTAATGCATTATTTAAGCATTTCTCTAGAATTTCCAAACTCATTATATACTCCTGGAGTAAAAATCAAATAACATGTTATTATTTATGGTATTAAGGGTTGAACATGCACTACAGACACAGATTTAGCCATTGCGATGTATAACGTCTTTATAAATAAAACCAAGTTTCATAAACAAACAAAAATATTGCTTTTTGACAAACAGAAGAACCACTTTAAAATAGAAAAAACTGTAAACTCTGTTGGCTGTAATGCCATTGCACGTCTTACCTGAATTTATTACCAACATTAAATGTAAAAAAAATAAATAAAAAAAATAAGGAGAGCCTTATACAAATTTTTATTTTCTTTTAGCAGTTTTGTAGATGTTTGTTATGTGTTACTCTCGCACTACCACTCTGTGTGTGGGGTAAAAAATGTATAGCAAGCCTGTCACCTTCACTTAAAGTGAGGCGCTGACAGTTAACTCAATTTAACCAATATGTCACATGAACTCTTGTGGTAGGTAAACCTAGTTAATCACTCCTAATAGATAACCGTCAACATTTTTATAAATATAAAGTGACTTTGTGGTTGCAACGTGACTTCATCCCCTGATGAAGTCACATGACCGCGATGTAGCGCGTAGGGCGTGAGTGGAGGCATACCGGAAGTGATACGATTGTGGAATAAGCTCAGAGCACATAGATATACATCATTACTCAGGTTTTTAATGTAAGTACACTGTATGTTGTTATGATTTTAATAAAGTCGTTCTAAGTTACTACACTACGAGAGCGCTCTTCTTTGTATATACCTCTTTGAGAGGACACTAGAGGGAACCCCCTGGGAGAAAACAGATGAAGTCACATGACCGTTATGTAACGTGTAGGGCGTGAGTGGAGGCATACCGGTAGTGATCTGATTGTGGAACGAGCTCGGAGCTCATGGATATTCACCATTACTCAGCTTTTTAATGTGAGTGCACTATACGGAGTTATGATTTTAATTAGTTCTAAGTTACTACACTATGAGAGTGCTCTTCTTCCTTAATATATACCCCTTTGAGAGGACATTAGAGGGAACCCCTAGGAGAAAACACAACATATGTGAGAGCAGATCATCGGAAACAACTATAAAGGAACCCAAGAGGTGACTACACGCCAGTACACCGTCCAAGGAACCATAGGCTATGCTGATTTAAAACTTACCTGAGGTGAGAGGCTAGAGAGCACAGAGGTTATGTGGGAGCAAGATTGTCACCTATATTATGAATAATCACCACTAAGGGTGTAGGGATATTGTGTTATATAAGGACTTGTATTGATGGACATGCATCATTTATTGTTGTTTAGATTTGTGTGTTAGGTGTCCAGCCTTGAGACACAAGTTATTATTTATGCACTAGGATCACTTTTATTACATGTTTTGGATCACTATTTATGTTGCATGTTTATACACCTATTTTCTATTGCTGTTGATTTAAAGAGGAAGTAAACCCTGATGGGTTTACTTCCTCTTTGTTTCCCTGCAAAGCATAATGGGCTACCATGCATCGCATAGTAGCCCCTTATGTGTCACTTACCTGATTTCCTCGGCGGCTCGAAGTGTCCATCTTCCTTCCGGGTCACGGACTCCGGCTCTGTGACTGACCGGTGTCGCGTGACGTCACTCCCGCACGTGTGCACGGGAGCCGACTGTCACGGCATGTCGTTTAATGAAAACGGCACGCCGTGACCCTTCTAAAGTGTGCATGTGCTGACTACATTGGCGCATGCGCAGAAGAAATCCTTGTACAGGGAATTGTAAATATCTTATAAACCATGTAGGTTTAGGAGATATTTGCAGCACCTACAGGTAAGCCTTGATCTACGCTTACTTGTAGGTTAAAGTGTGTTGTAAGGTTTTACAACCACTTTAACACAGTGTGAAGAGAGTGACGATCGCTGGATGACTAGGGGCATCACAGAGTTATTGCTTTTAGCCTTAAGGTTACACCCATTAACGGGTTTATGCACTGAAGTCACTTTATATTGATATTTATTTTGATGGTTATCTATTAGGAGTGATTAACTAGGTTTACCTACCACAAGAGTTCATGTCACATTTTGGTTAGATTGAGCTTTGTAGATGTCCCCCTACTTATTCTTATATGGTAGTGCAGTGTTCATTTTGACATAAAATTTCAATTTAGTTTTAGTCATAGTCTTTTGACTAAAATGCCATGTTAGTTTTAGTCGTATTTTAGTCATCTGAATTGTTTTAGTTTTAGTTGCATTTTAGTCGACTAAAAGAGTGTTAATTTAGTCAATGAAAATATTTTTGTCAACGAAATTAGCACTGCTAGAAAACTCAAAGGACGTTGTTATGGACAATGCTGTGAGTCACCTAGCTGTTACTGTTCAACTTCACATCACAGGAGTGAGCTCTTTCTCAGATTCAAACCTCCTCACATTTGCTTTCTCTCTACTAATGCAAAAACTTTGAGCCCAGCATTTAAGAGCGCGCTCCTGTGATGGTGAAAGTCACTAGCAACAGCTTGGCATCACTTAGCAATGTCCTACAAGGCTTCCAGTCAGGCTTCATAAAGTACGTAAATGGCCTACAGCTATAAGCAAGGGCATTATTCAACTTTGGTCACAGATGCACAACTTGTTTTTATCTACAGACAACACTTATCTGTATAGGTATTTTTGGTAAAGGTGAACTAACCGTTTAATACTGTATGACTGTACAAAGCTGCAATAATCGTGTATTTTTTTTCTTTAAATAAACTTTCATTTAAGCAGCAAAGGGTGGATGGTGGTAGTAAAGTGGAATTGTGCATTAAAGGGTCCCTTAACCCAAAACGAGTATTTCTATTTTTAGTAGTTTAGGGGGATTTTGTTCTCTTATAACAGTTTTCTCTATTCCCTAGGACTCTATTGGTGATATCTACAGGCATTTCCAGGTCTGCATACCTGCTAGTGCAGATAGGAACAGGAACACATCAGCTGTTGGACAGGTGGAGAGCAGTTTTGAAAGCAGAAGCACAGGCACAAAACAGGCCAGGATGAGGCAAGAGAATAGGATACTAAATCAGTGAAGGGTCAGGGGTCTTAGGTGAAGCCAGAGTTAGAAGCAAGCATCGAAGTACAGAGATAGGTGAAGGCAGAGAAATAGTCACTGGAATAGCCCAAGCACATCCAGAAGCAAATACAGGTGATCTCTGAGTTACAAGTCGGAACAGGTACATTTTTTAAGAGTAGCTCCAGCCAAAAAAATCATTTTTATGTTTTTTTGGATTACATAGGGAAGGATTAACAGCTCTGTATCTTTTTGTTGCAGTCTGTGTCCCTGTTCAGAAGATTTCACCTCACTTTCTGTCCCTATGACAATTAGATTTTGAAAATGTTGGGTTGTTGTGGAAACAAGGGGTGGTAATAAAGCATCAGTGGAGACACCTTTTTCCCATCATAACTCTTACAGGAGTGAATTTCCCTTCCTAGGAGTAGATTTCCTCTCACTTCCTGTTGTCTCCCTCCATTTGTAAGTAGGAGTCATTTGTAAGTCAGATGTTTGTAACCACGGGACTGCCTGTAATCCAAAAGCAGGTCCCAGAGAAGGCCAGGTCAGTAACAGAAAGCAAAATAGCAGATCTCAAGATAACGCTAAAGACAGACCCAACACCCAACCAGGGCCAGATTAAGAACATCGTGGGCCTGGTGCTGAGGATTTTGGTGGGGCCTTTTATAAACAATAAATAAATAAAAATGCAAACAATTTTTTTTTTATAACAAATTAAATTAAAGAAAGAGAGGGAGGATGAGAGCGAGAGAAAGAGAGAAAGGGGATTGATCACAGCACTGGAGGGCTCAGTCTGACAATTTAAGTGTACCCTAATGTGCTAATATGCTGGGCATACTTGTACATTATGGCATAACCTACCCCAGGGCCTCTAAAAAGTAGTAATGTTAGAAAAGTTTACTACTGCTTTAATATCACAGGAGCCTCTCATGGGGCCTGTGTACTGACCCTGTGGCCCTTGGGCAGTGCCTAAGTGCATAGTTGTCAACATTTCAAAAATATTTTCAGGGACGCTTTTTTTACAAGTGCTATATTTAGAGTAGCTGACATCCCCCGTGTTCCTCTATACATCACAATAGTAATTACAAAATGAAATAAGTACTAATAATGGGGCAGAACAAATATGAGGACTGCGAGATTTCCTTTAGTTAAACTAACAAAAGTGTGCCCATTCTAGAGCTAGTAACATTGAGGATATTCAGTATAATTTTAAAGAACAGTTTTTGTGGGTAAGAGGCATAGGGGAGGATTATGGATGGTATAAAAGTGGAAAGTATGTGCTGGGGAGGGAGAGGAATGTGGAGGGTCTAACAGTGGGCACTATGTACATGAGAGGAGTGCAGAGGGTATGGCAGAAGGCACTATGTACAGGAGAGGAGTGTGAAGGGTATGACAGTGGGCAGTATGCACAGCAGAGGAGTGTAGAGGGTATGACATTGGGCACTATGTATAAGAGAAGAGTGTGGAGGGTATGACAGTGAGCAATATGTACAGGAGTGTGGAGGGTAAGACAGTGAGTAGTATGTACAGGAGAGGAGTGTTGAGGGTATGACAGTGGGCACTATGTATAGGAGAGAGGTGTGGAGGGTATGACAGTGGGCACTATGTATAGGAGAGGAGTATGGAGGGTATGACAGTGAGTAGTATGTACAGGAGAGGAGTGTGGAGGGTATAACAGTGGGAACTATGTATAGGAGAGAAGTGTTGGAGGTATGACCGTGGGCACTATGTATAGGAGAGGAGTGTGGAGGGTACGACAGTGGGCACTATGTACAGGAGAGAAGTGTATGACAGCGGGCTCTATGTACAGGAGAGGAGTGTGTAGGATATGACAGCAGGCGCTATGTATAGAAAAGAAGTGTGGAGGGTATGACAGTGAGCAGTATGTACAGGAGAGAAGTGTGGAGAGTATGACAGTGGGCACTATGTATAGGAGAGAAGTGTGGAGAGTATGACAGTGGGCACTATGTATAGGAGAGGAGGCTGAAGTAATCTGGGAAGGAAAAATGTAAAGGATGTTTAGGGACTGCGTAGTGGTTAAGCAG
Organism: Lithobates pipiens; assembly: GCF_037356315.1. Lineage (NCBI taxonomy): Eukaryota > Metazoa > Chordata > Amphibia > Anura > Ranidae > Lithobates > Lithobates pipiens. The sequence goes on along the minus strand of NW_027507903.1, from coordinate 510,425,156 downwards.
GCCATACATGGATTGAAATTACACCAATTAAGCAGAGACCAGCCATAGTGGATCTATGTATGGGCTAGCTGGTTTTACACAAGTCAACCTATTAACCGACTTGAGTACAACCAGCCTGTCAGGTTTTCCCAAAAACAATCAGTGCTGCCAGCTATAGTTAGCAACACTAATCATTGTATTCACTGGCAGAACACAATAACACTGCGGGAGTGATTGCCCCATTCACAGGTCAGCAGGTGAGAGGGTGTGTGGGGACAGGCTGGGGAGAGATACTAGTCAGTCCCTGGGTAGGCATTGGTTAATATCAGAGCCAGATACACACAGGTTACATACGCCACGAACATTAGAGCGAGAGCAATAATTCTAGCACTAGACCTCCTCTGTAACTCTAAACATGTCATCTGTAAAAAATGTAAAGCATCGCTTAGTACACAACAAAAATTCGTACTAACTTTAGTGTTTTTTTTTATGAATGAAACAGTTTCTTTCCCAAAAAATGTTTTGAAAAATTGCTGCGCAAATATCGTATAACATAAAAAGTTGCAAAGACCACCATTTTATTCCATAGGGTTTATGCTAAAACAATATATAATGCTTGAGGGTTCTGAGTAATTTTCTAGCATAAAAAAATTATGATTTTTCCATGTAGGAGAGAAGTCTCAGAATGGGCCTGGGTGGCAAGGGGTTAATTATCATAAGTAATATACAAATAATTATTATAAGCACTGTGAGGTCATCCTCTCCGTCTGCTGCAGAGTGTGTCAGCTTGTATTTAAACTGGCCGCTCTGTATGTAGCTTCTGACAGGCTGTGCAAGGAGCCCCGTATCTCCGGAACCATAGATGATAGCAACCCCATATTTTAACCAGTGCTGGAGTGGGTCTTTAGCTACCTACCCCCACAAATGTGGGGTCTCTGTGACTCCTGATCGCCGAGCTACAATCCTCGAAGTCGATTTTTTTTTTTTTGGGCAAATGGGCCTATCTTGAGAAAGGGGCCTGGAGCTGCAGCTCCAATAGCCCCTATGTTAATCTGGCCCTGCACCCAACTGCCATTTTTCCATGCTCCAGCTTTTGTTTGGTCATTGGTTCTCAGCTCTGTCACATGGGACTCTTCTAATGAGAAACAGGGACAAGGTATACCTGTGCTCAAATCCCAATAGCTTGTACATGCATTTAAACTATCAGGTGCTAAAGGAGTGTGACCACATGTTAACACTACTAATTCTGGATGAACCCTCTTGCACACTGCTATACACCTTTTCCAGCAAACTATGCAATGAATAACAGGGATTTTTAGTTCACACATATTGCAATACATGTTTAAGCTGTCCAACTGTATCAAAGTAATCCCTCTTAATGCCATTCTTCAAAGCTCCTTGCTCCAGCTTTTGTTTGGTCATTGGCACCCAGCTCTGTCACATGGGACAGCTTCTTCTAGTAAGAAAGAACAGCAGCTGTTTCCTTTTGGACACTCTGTCTCTGATTGAAACTTCAGACAGAACTTTACACAGTAGGGGCAGTGGAGGTGAGGAATTGCAGCTCTAACTCAGTGTGGCTTAAGTGGCTGAGAAGGCCATCTGCTCAACGTGAGGAAGCAATTCATATGTGTATATACGTGTATGTATGTATATATATATATATATATATATATATATATATATATATATATATTAGGGCCGCGGAAATTAACGATTAATTGTTCGATTAATCGTTAATTTCTTTGATCGATCAAAATAATTTTCATCGAGGACGATCCGCGGAGTCAGTTCCGCGGTCTCGCCCATAGGAAAGGCCGCGGCTTCGGCCTAGCTCCGGAGCCGCGGCCATCTTGGTCCACCCGGCGGCGGCCTAGACGCGCGCGCTGACGTCATCATCGCCCGCCTGCTTGTGTCTACTCTGAGGATGGACGGGTCTGCCTACTGTCTATTCCAGACAGAGCAGACAATCATGAATATTAAGGTATGGGGGAGATGTGAGGAGATGTGGGCAGTACTTTATGGGGGGAGAAGTGGGCAGTACTTTATGGGGGGAGAAGTGGGCAGTACTTTATGGGGGGGGGGAGATGTGGACAATACAGCATGGGGGGAGATGTGGACAATACAGCATGGGGGGAGATGTGGACAATACAGCATGGGGGGGAGATGTGGACAATACAGCATGGGGGGGAGATGTGGACATTACAGTTAAAGTTAAACTAACTTTCTACGTTTTTCTTAAAGTTTAATAAAAAAAAAATGTAAAAACCGTATGTACATTATAATTAATCGAAATTAGTCGATTAATCGATTAAAAAAAAAATCGATTAATCGAACAGGAAAATTTTAATCAGTAACAGCCCTAATATATATATATATATATATATATATATATATATATATATATATATATATATATATATATATATATATATAGTGCCTTGCGAAAGTGTTCGGCCCCCTTGAACTTTTCAACCTTTTGCCACATTTCAGGCTTCAAACATAAAGATATAAAATTTAAATTTTTTGTGAAGAATCACCAACAAGTGGGACACAATTGTGAAGTGGAACGAAATCTATTGGATAATTTAAACTTTTTTAGCAAATAAAAAACTGAAAAGTGGTGCGTGCAAAATTATTCGGCCCCTTTACTTTCAGTGTAGCAAACTCACTCCAGAAGTTCAGCGAGGATCTCTGAATGATCCAATGTTGTCCTAAATGACTGATGGTGATAAATAGAATCCACCTGTGTGTAATCAAGTCTCTGTATAAATGCACCTGCTCTGTGATAGTCTCAGGGTTCTGTTGAAAGCGCAGAGAGCATCATGAAGACCAAGGAACACACCAGGCAGGTCCGTAATACTGTTGTGGAGAAGTTTAAAGCCGGATTTGGATACAAAAAGATTTCCCAAGCTTTAAACATCCCAAGGAGCATTGTGCAAGCGATCATTTTGAAATGGAAGGAGTTTCAGACCAGTGCAAATCTACCAAGACCTGGCCGTCCCTCTAAACTTTCAGCTCAGACAAGAAGAATGATCAGAGATGCAGCCAAGAGGCCCATGATCACTCTGGATGAACTGCAGAGAACTACAGCTGAGGTGGGAGAGTCTGTCCATAGGACAACAATCAGTCGTACACTGCACAAATCTGGCCTTTATGGAAGAGTGGCAAGAAGAAAGCCATTTCTCAAAGATATCCATAAAAAGTCTTGTCTAAAGTTTGCGACAAGCCACCTGGGAGACACACCAAACATGTGGAAGAAGGTGCTCTGGTCAGATGAAACCAAAATCCAACTTTTTGCCCACAATGCAAAACGATATGTTTGGCGTAAAAGCAACACAGCTCATCACCCTCAACACACCATCCCCACTGTCAAACATGGTGGTGGCAGCATCATGGTTTGGGCCTGCTTTTCTTCAGCAGGGACAGGGAAGATGGTTAAAATTGAGGGGAAGATGGATGCAGCCAAATACAGGACCATTCTGGATGAAAACCTGTTGGAGTCTGCAAAAGACCTGAAACTGGGACGGAGATTTATCTTCCAACAAGACAATGATCCCAAACATACAGCAAAATCTACAAAGGAATGGTTCACAAATAAACGTATCCAGGTGTTAGAATGGCGAAGTCAAAGTCCAGACCTGAATCCAATCGAGAATCTGTGGAAAGAGCTGAAAACTGCTGTTCACAAACGCTCTCCATCCAACCTCACTGAGCTCGAGCTGTTTTGCAAGGAAGAATGGGCAAGAATTTCAGTCTCTCGATGTGCAAAACTGATAGAGACATACCCCAAGCGACTTGCAGCTGTAATCTCTGGGACTGTGCTAACCCTGGGGTAAAGTCCCATTTATGAACTGTGTGTTTCCTTTATATTTCGTTTATGCTGTTGTGCTGGAGGCAAGCAGACTTTTTGTGTTGCATTTTGTTTTGCTACTGAAAGTGTTTCTTTGTGTTTGCCTAAGGAAAATAAACACCTCACTGTTTAAAGTTAAACGGCTTTGCACATGGTCCCATGGAGCTATATATAACCCCCAAACTTTTCAATATATATATATATATATATATATATATATATATATATATATATATATATATATATAAAGTATACTTTGTTTTATTGTATTTTTTAGCCTTGACCATAATAAAGTATGTACAATAATTACTTTATATCCTCTTTGAAGGAAAAAAAAAGTGCTTTTGTCCCTAAATTACTACCGAGTTATGCTTTTTATTGATATATTCTTTTGCTCAGAGCGATCATGACATACATTTTAGCTGAGCTTTTGTTCTCAGAGAAAATATCTGTTTCAAGGACAGAGTACAAAAGTTTTACAGCAATGAAAGGTAAATATGACAGATGGTGGCTGTTTGAATACGCTTGTTACTATACATTTTGGGAAGAGGTGAAGAGTCATTTTATCTGCAAACAAACTTCCTGGACAAATATGAACCCATTCATCGATGCCATATTTGCCAGTGATGTTAGGGGCTAATCTCCCTGCCAAAATATAGGTACACAGGAGGTATTGAACTCCAGACATGCAAATAATAACCAATTGACACAAGTTGGATGAAAATGGCTGTGGCCTTATTAATTGGTTTTCACAACACACACTGAGCAAAATTATAAACGCAACACTATTGTGTTTTCCCCTACTTATCATGAGCTGAACTCAAAGATCTATGACTTCTTCTACGAACACAAAGGGCCTATTTCTCTCAAATATTGTTCAAAGATCTGTCTAGATCTGTGTTAGGCCCCTTTCACACTGGGGCGTTTTGCAGGCACTACAGCACTCAAAATAGCGCCTGCAAAGCACCCTGAAACAGCCGCTGCTGCCTCTCCAGTGTGAAAGCCCGAGGGCTTTCACGCTGGAGCGGTGCGCTTGCAGGATGGTCAAAAAAGTCCTGCAAGCCGCATCTTTGGAGCACTGTAGGAGCGGTATATTTACCGCTCCTAAAACACCCCTTCCCATAGAAAACAATGGAGCAGTGCTGCAAACCCCATTGCAAAGCGCGCTTTGCGGCCGGTTTTAACCCTTTTTCGGGTGATAGCGGGGGTTAAAACTGCCCCGCTAGCGGGCGCATAGCGCCGCTAAAATGACGGTAAATCACTGCTAAATATAGCGCCGCTTTACCACCAGCGCCCGTGTGAAAGTAGCCTTAGTGAGCACTTCTCCTTTGCACAAATAATCCATCCACCTCACAGGTGGGGCATATCAATATGCTGATTAGACAGCATGATTATTTTCCAGGTGTGCCTTTGGCTGGGCCACAATAAAAGGCCACTCTAAAATGTGCGGCGTCAGCAATAAAGCAGCGATATTTTTAGAGCCACTTTACTGCCGTTTTAGTGGTGCTATTCAGCCACAAGCTAGGCGGTTTTAACCCCCGCTAGCGGCTGAAAAGGGGTTAAATCCACCCCAAAACACTGCCGCATCGGCGTTTTGCCGGTGGTTTGACAGTGCTGCCCCATTGATTTCAATGGGAAGGAGAAGTGGAGGAGCGGTGAGTTCACTGCTCCTTCACCGATCCAAAGAAGCTCTTGGCAGGACTTTTTCTGACGTCCTGCCAGTGCAACGCTCCAGTGTGAAAGCCCTGTACAGTGAAAACCAGGATTCATCCATGAAGAGAACACCTCTCCAAAGTGCCAGACGCCATTGAATGTGAGCATTTGCCCACTCAAGTCGGTTACGACGTGGAATTGCAGTCAGATCGAGACCCCGATATAGACGACGAGCATGCAGACGAGCTTCCCTGAGATGGTTTCTGACAGTTTGTGCAGAAATTCTTTGGTTATGCAAATTGATTGTTGCAGCAGCTGTCCGGGTGGCTGGTCTTAAAGATCTTGGAGGTGAAGATGCTGGATGTGGAGGTCCTGGGCTGGTGTTGTTACACGTGGTCTGCGGTTGTGAGGTCGGTTGGATGTACTGCCAAATTCTCTGAAACTCCTTTGGAGACGGCTTATGGTAGAAAAATTAAAATTCAATTCAAGGGCAACAGCTCTGGTGGACATTCCTGCAATCAGTATGCCAACTGCACAGTCCCTCAAAACTTGCGACATCTGTGGCATTATGCTGTGTGATAAAACTGCACATTTTAGAGTGGCTTTTTATTGTGGCCAGCCTAAGGCACACCTGTGCAATAATCATACTTTCTAATCATCATCTTGATATGCCAGACCTGTAAGGTGGATGGATTATCTCAGCAAAGGAGAAGTGCTCACTAACACAGATTTGTGAACAATATTTGAGAGAAATAGGCATTATGTGTACATAGAAGAAGTCGTAGATCTTGGAGTTCAGCTCATAATAAATAGGGGCAAACACAAAAGTGTTGCGTTTATAATTTTGCTCGGTGTATATTTTATTTAATATATAATTCATTATATTATATATTATTCATATATTATCATTAAAAATGTTAATATTATCAACTGTTTAAAGCCAGCAAAACCAGCTCAGTCACTGTAAAATATATTAACTCCACCTCAGTGGCGGACTAAGTGAGGGGCAGGGGGGGCGGGCCGCCCCGGGTGCCACACATTGGGGGGGTGTCAGGCCAGCGCCCTCCCCCTCCGCAACTGAAGAGGAGACAGCGCCGTGGGTTCGCAGCCCACACAGAGAGCCCGAGGCACAGGCAGTGGGCGGCATTGCAGGGGGGAGGTGCGAGCAGCACCCGAGTGGAGTGACACCTGTCGGCTTAGTGATCTGGGACCCGGCGCAACAATCCCCTTCTCTCTGTGGTCAAGTCGCGCCGTTCTGATCAGTCTCGGCAGCGGCTGTCACTCACAGTGAAGCCGCCTCCCCCTCCTCCTGCATGCACAGCACTGTGTAGACGTAAAGGAGGAGGGGGAGGCGGCTTCACTCTGCTCGGCTGTGAGTGACAGCCGCTGCTGAGACTGATCAGAACGGCGCAATGCGAGTCACGTGACCACAGAGAGAAGGGGATTATTGTGCCGGGTCCCGGGGCACTGAGCCATCAGGTATCACTTCACTCGGGTGCTGTTCGCACCTCCCCCCTGCAATGTCACTGCCTTGGGCTCTTCATGTGTGTTCAGGTACATTATGGGCCTGTGGGGGGGCTGTATTGTTAGGGGGGTCTGAGCACTGTAGGGGGGTCTGCACTGTGGGGGGGGGGGGGGTCTGAGCACTGTAGGGGGGTCTGTGCACTGTGGGGGGGGGGGGGGGGTCTGCACTGTAGGGGGGGTCTGTGCACTGTGGGGGGGTTTGCACTGTAGGGGGGGTCCTGTACTGTAGGGGGGTCTGTACTATAGGGGGGTCTGCACTATAGGGGGAGGGGTCTGTACAGTAGGGGAAGATTTGGCACTGTAGGGGGGTTCTTTACTGTAGGGGGGTCTGCACTGTGGGGGGGGGGTCTGCACTGTAGGAGGGGTCCTGCACTGTAGGGGAGTCCTGCACTGTAGGGGGGTCTGCACTGTAGGGGGGTCTGCACTGTAGGGGGGTCTGCACTGTAGGAGGGGTCCTGCACTGTAGGAGGGGTCCTGCACTGTAGGAGGGGTCCTGCACTGTAGGGAGGTCTGCACTGTAGGGGGGGTCCTGCACTGTAGGGAGGTCTGCACTGTAGGGGGGGGTCCTGCACTGTGGGGGGGGTCATGCACTGTGGGGGGGGGTCATGCACTGTAGGGGGGTCTGTACTATAGGGGGTCTGCACTATAGGGGGAGGGGTCTGTACAGTAGGGGAAGATTTGGCACTGTAGGGGGGTATGCAGTGTAGGGGGTATGCACTGTAGGGGGGAGGGTTCTGTACTGTAGGTGGGGTCTGTACTGTAGGGGAGGATTCTGCACTGTAGGGGAGGGGCCTGCACTGTAAGGGGGTCTGTACTGTAGGGGAGTTCTTACTGTAGGGGAGGATTCTGTACTGTAGGGGGGGTTTGCACTGTAGGGGGGAGAGGTCTGTACTGTAGGGAAGTCTGTACTGTAGGGGGTCTGCGCTGTAGGATGGAGGGGTCTGTACTGTAGGAGGGTTTGCACTGTAGGGGAGGATTCTGTACTGTAGGGGGGTCTGTGCTGTAGGGGGGGGTCTGCGCTGTAGGGTGGAGGGGTCTGTACTGTAGGAGGGTCTGCACTGTAGGTGAGGATTCTGTACTGTAGGGGGTTCTACACTGTAGATGGGGGGCCTGTACGGTAGGGAGGTCTGCACTGTAGGGGGTCTGTGTAACATGCAGGGGGTCCAGAGCTGTGAGGGGCTGTGTAATGTAAAGGGGTGCAGAGGTGCAGAGGTGCAGGGTGCTGTGTAATGTAAAGGGGTCCAGAGGTACAAGGACTGTCTGATGTAAAGGGGTCCAGAGGTTCAGGGTGCTGTCTAATGTAAAGGGGTCCAGAGGTGCAGGGAGCTGTGTAATGTAAAGGGGTCCAGAGGTACAAGGGCTGTGTAATGTAAAGGGGTCAGGAGGTTTGGGTACTGTGTTATGTAAAGGGGTCCAGAGGTACAAGGGCTGTGTAATGTAAAGGGGTCCAGAGGTGCAGGATGCTGTGTAATGTAAAGAGGTCCTTAGGTGCAAGGTCCTGTGTAATGTAAAGGGGTGCAGGGTGCTGTGTAATGTAAAGGGGTCCAGAGGTGCAGGGTGCTGTGTAATGTAAAGGGGTCCAGAGGTGCAGGGTGATGTGTAATGTAAAGGGGTCCAGAGGTGCAGGGTGATGTGTAATTTAAAGGGGTCCAGAGGTGCAGTTGTGGAGAGGGGTACACAGTAGTGACAAAAAGATATTGAAGGATGCAGAGGTATGCAGGGGGCACAGTGGGGTGTTTTTACATTTTAAGGTGGGGGGTGCCAGATATAGGATCCGCCCCGGGTGCCAAATGCTCTAGGTACGCCCCTGCTCCACCTCAATTACTGTCCCCTTTCAAGGTGAAAGGGACCTACCACATAACAAGGCCACAATGGGAGGGGGGCGATAGGTGCAAAGATTCTCCTCAGCTACCCCTTTAAATAGGGGCTCATCCTGCTTCTGAAAGCTTCCAAAGGGCCAGCTGACCTCTCTTGACCTATCACAACCGACCCCTCTGCAGCTTCCAGGGGGTTCTTCCCATGTGACCCCTCTCGACATATCACAAGCCCACCATTGATTTTAAACCCAACGGGGGACTTGAAACTTCCCAAACACCATGAACTCATAAGACAGACATACCCCTTCTTTTCCCCCTTCTGCACATATGCTTGTAATCCACCTCCCCCTGCTATGTGGGTTTTAATGTCCTGCATTGTTACTGGTTGCTCTGGAAGTTCTGGCGCTAGAATCCTGCAAGGAATCCTGGAAGATCTGTCAAGGATCCTGCAAGAAATTTTGGAAGACCCAGCAGGAATTCTGTGAGTACTTTAGCAATTTCTGTGAAGCAAAATCAGTAAATTCTGCTTAAAACGGAACTTAACCCAAAAGAGAAAGTTCCACTTGTTTGCATCCCCCCTCCATTGCCACATTTGACACTTTTTTGTGTGTGTGCGTGGGGGGTATCCAGTTATTACAGGTACCCTCTCCCGGTCAGATCGTCATGGCAATCTGAGTGGAAGTTCAGGCACCCGCCCCCCCCCCCCCCCTCCGCAGCCTCCTGGGGCATATCACAGGTCCCGGAAGAGTGCGAGACCATTCGCAAACCATAGTGCAGCCCTCACATGTGCTGCAGGAGACTGGCTGCGAAGCCGCAAGGCTTTACTGCTGCTTTCCCTTATTGAAGATGCCAGCGCCTGGATCCAAAGCTGATTGAGGACATCAGTGGATCCCTGGATAGCTACAGTATTTGTTTTTCTTTTTGGGGAGACTGTAGCTCCTCTTTAACCAGAGTAAAGATTAAGGATGAATGAAATAGGATTTTCATTTACCTGTGAGATTTTGGTGCAATTTCCAGTGGAGTAAGGAAAGAGCAAGGACCACGTCTACCATTTCAGTAAGCTTCCCATTTGGGTCGAACCGGCCAGGGCACAGTTTGCTTCTAGTGGCAAATGCTGTCGGCATCTGTGAGTCTTCTGACCGCTATCAACTCTCTGCAAAGTTGTAAGTGCCACCGGATGGTGAGTGAGACTTCCCACTTGGCCTGTTTGTGCTTTCAATTTGCTGTTTTAATATTGTTCTTTGCAAATTCTTTGCAAAGAACGTTCTTTGCAAATCAGGACTCGTTTACGACCTACTACACCACGCTGCACCTACTCAACACATACATTGATCAATCTTCTTGTGTTCAACCAGCAGGTTGAATAAAAAAAAAAATCTGATTACTCGGGGCAGGGGCGGACTGACAACTCATGGGGCCCCCGGGCAATAGAAGATTATGGGGCCCCCAGGCTTACAGGTGGCCGCCATTCCAGGAGTAAGTAACATACAAAACAACAAGTACAGTCAGGATGAATGCCACGCTCACATCAGCCCTACCTTACACCATAGTCCTAACATTCTCCCTATATATCACAGTCCACAGAGTTCTAAGTTATGGCAGAGCCCCCCCAGTGTGTCACCTTCTATCAGTGTCCCCTTACACACACCTTTGCACCTTAATTTAAAGGCCTTTAAATTAGAAAAAAAAATCCACTGTTCCATCTCTGAACTGTGCAAGTGAGTCTTAGCCCTTGTACACACGGTCGGAGATTCCGACAACCAAATCCGTCGGATTTTGTCCATCAGGTCTTGTCTGAAACTGTTGCATACACACTGTCGGACAAATTTGTCAAAAAATCCGATCTTTCAGAACGTGATGACGTAATTTCGCTACGATGGGACTACGTTCAGGCTAGTAGCCAATAGCTTTGATGTAGGAATTTGATCTGAGCATGCGTGGCACTTTGTCCGACAGGAATTCTCTACACATGATCGGACTATGTCCTATCGGACCAGTTTGTCGGAAAATATTTCCAGCAAGTTGAAAAATTTGGTCTGACGAATATTCCAATAGAAACAGTCCGATGCATACCACACACAGTCCGATTATCCGACAACGCGGTCCGATAGGACACATTCCGACGGATTCTCCGACCGTGTGTACAAGGGCTAAGAGCCAGCGAAATAGTAAACTGCTGTGGTTGGCCTCAGATCTGGCAGTGGGGCGTGTGAATAAAAGCCATACTTGATGTGTGCCAAATCACGGCACGCACCCAGACCTGCCCTGCTGCCTGATCCGAGGCCAGCTCAGCAGTTCACCATTCAGCTGCCTCCGAATGGCTGTGGATTTTTCAGGGGCATAGGATTGTTAGATCGACTTCTGTTTGGTGGCAGTAGGCACAAATGAAACATACAGTATACATATACACACACACACACGCACATTATACATATATACACATATACACATAGACACCAGTGGTGGCTGGTGCTCAAAATTTATGAGGGGGGGGGGGGGGTGGCACAAACAAACTGAAAAACACAAACAAAAAAAAAACCCATCAATTGCAGCCACTGTGCCCCATCAAATGCTGCCAGCGTGCCCATCAATTGCCGCTACTGTACCCCATCAAATGCTGCCAGTGTGCCAATCAATTGCTGCTACTGTGCCCATGAATTGCTGCTAATGTGCATCGCCCCGTACTTACCTGTCTCAGAGCGGGTCAGCGACGGTGTCCTGCACGCCCCTCGATGTCTTCTTCCATCCTCTGTCAGGCATCCAATCACAGTGCCTGACGCTTCAGGCAATCAGGTGACAGGTAACAGACCCGAGCACCTGATTGGCTGAGAGGCGGTTCAGTGTTAGCAAAGTGAATTCCTTTGCTTTTCTAACACACACACACACACAGCTGAGTGAACAGTGAACGCCCAGCATGACGCCTGCTGTTCACCTTTGTGGGCGCCTATTAGAGCCTAAGGCTCTAATCAGGTGCTTCCCAAAAACACACCCGCCGCTGTAATTCAGGTGCCCGAAAAGGAGACGGGTATCTTAACTAGGGGGTGTCAGCAGCACTGATAGATACACAGTATACACATAGACACACAGACACACACCATAAACACACACACACACACACATATATATATATTTTAGGGCTGGGGGAAAAAAATAATCGATTTAAATCTTGAATCGAGCTGAGAGGTCAAATCAATTAAAAATGTAAGAAAGCATCGTGGACTAAGCCAAAGCCATAGCCTCGCCTAAAAACTCCTGCCCGCAGCTCCTCAGGACCGGCGCAGTGTCCATAAAAAAAAAAAAAAAAACACAAACAACAACACCTTGATTCAAACTGTGTTTTTTTTTTTTTAATTATCGCAGATATTATTTTATTTTTTTTAGAAAAATCGCCCAGCTCTAATAATATATATATACACACACACACACACACACACACACACACACACACACACACACACACACACACACACACACACACACACACACATATATAGACACCAGCATTTTCACCCAACGAATCAGCCTAAAAAACACACTGCTGCCACCATCTCCAGGCATGCTGGGACTTGTAGTGCCCCAGCAGCTCACAGACACTTTAGGTGGTAATGCAGGAGAGGAGGGGACTGTGCCTGTGTACTGGTGGGCAGGTAATGAGTAAGCAGGGTAGCAGAGATTGGGGGAGGAAGTTCCTTCCTCCAGAAGCATGGCACTTCTCACATAGAAAATCGATCTAACAGCTTCAGAACCCTGCTAGAGGAAAAACACATCCACCCTCCCTCCTGCTCACTAGGTTAAGCCACTGACACTCAGTTCATCTCAGCAAGCTTACCTTCCAGCAGGTTGCAGCCCTTCCCACACTGCACGTTGTGTCCCCTCCTGCTCTGAAATCAAATGAGCCGCGGAGAGGAAGGGGGCGTGTACACTGTTTCCATTGGCTGAGGAGGCAGTACAGAGGCGGGGCATCTATAGCTTCCTTTTTTTTTTACAGCAAAATTATGTCGGCATGGGACATTTCAGGGACAGATGTAAAAAAACACAGATTTTTACATACTGTCCCTGCATTTACCGAGGCTGGCCAGTCTGATGGGGCCCCCTAGTGGCATGGGGCCCTCGGTCCGTGACCGAGTGCCAGAATGGTCAGTCCGCCCCTGACTCGGGGGCGTACCTACCGGGTCACAATTGCGACCTGGCCCCATTCTCCATCCGGCCTATTCGGCCCCCCCTGTACAACTCGATAGGAGGAGCAGCAGGGTGGCTGCATACAGAGGAACCAATCTCTCCATTTTCCTTCTGAAGTTGGCAGATGCCCCACCATTCCTCCTAGCCAGCTTCTTTCTTCTGCCCACCTGTGTGCTCTCCTGTCCCCCAGTGCTCTCACCCCCAGTGCTCTCACCATCATCTCATCCCCTGCAGCTCTGCTGGCTTTCCCCTCCCCCACTGCTAGTCGCTGTGGGATTTACTTTCAGAATGGAGAGCAGGGAAGGGGCCAGTAAATAATACCTTCCTTGTGCTAATGAATAAAGTCGATGATTCTTACCGATCACTGACGTTGTACATTTATAAGGGAGGCAAGGTAAATGGTATTTATTATGCTTCAGTTTGTGAATGAACGGGAAGCTCTGTACAGAGCTATTTCTGTCCATTCATTCTGTGCTGCTGAGACTGCAGAGAAGGAGATTGAGGGCTGTGTCCTCAATCTTCTTTCCCTGCCCCAAAGGTGGATCAAAAGATCCCCAGCAGGGCTCCTAAAAAAAAAAAAAAAAAGGTTAAAAATATTAAGAAAATAAAATAATAAAAATAAACTACTAACACCAATGACAAAACTGCCATGGTCACAAAGGTCGCATTTGCAACTGGGCCCTGGTGTTCTGCCACAGGGCTCAGAGGGGGGCCCTTCATTGTTTCTTAGATCAGCGCCTTGAAGGTTCTACCAATGCCACTGCGATTACCCCATACACACATTCATTGTGTATGTGGAATCCTTCCCACTGTGTTATTGTAGTCTGACAGTGGGGAAGCTTTCCCGCTGTCAGAATACAATGATCAATGTCACTGGCTATGGCCACTGGCACTGATCACCCAGGAAAAGGCCGACAAGTCGTTTGATAGAAAAATTTGTTTACAACCAGCCTATCCATACATGGATTGAAATTTGGCCGGTTCCTGCTGAACTAGCTGAATTTTGATCCATGTATGGGCAGATTTAGACAACTAAAGAGTAGGGTTGTCATGTTTTGGTTTAGCTGGAACTATGGTGGCTCAAAAATTCTTAAAAAAAATTGTACTTTCCTAGAGTTTTCAATAGTTTTCACGTTCAGTTACTCCCTAAGGTAATGCTTTTAAAATGCACGAAAATGCTTCTTATTATTGCTGACTTATGTTTTCCATGTCCTAGTTTTGAGAAAGAATACAAAACCTGGATTATGTGACTTGCCATTTTTACACAAACTGTCCTACAATGCTTGAGCAAAATCCCTGTCTGCACTCAGGCATGGCCATGTTAAAGGACCACTGTTGTGGAAAATATCAAGTTCTGATAACTGTATGTAGACAATATACAGTATGATACAGGGGCGTAACTAGAAATCACAGGGCCCCATAGCAAATGTTGTATGGGCCCCCCCCCCCCCCACCAAAAAAATGAACTAATGCCATTAAACAACAGACTACCACACCCATGTGGCACAGTACCCAGGCAACGGCTTATATTAATTTTGAACAACAAAGTATGCAGTATACTCTATGCAGCCCCTGAAGGGAACACATTGCTGACCTCCAGGCCTTTTAACCAATTTCTGTTCTGTTATATAAAATGAAATAGTTCAACTCACCATAATGCAAAATCAGTGGGATCCCTGAGTGTGTCACTTGCCATCATCACCTGCCACCAGATGCAGATTGTAACTTGTCACACGTTGCGAAATGTCACCTACCACATGTTGCGGATTGTCACTTGCCAAGTCACCTGCCACACATTATGGATTGTCACTTGCCACGTCCTGGATTGTCACTTGCCACACATTATGGATTGTCACTTGCCACACATTATGGATTGTCACTTGCCACGTCCTGGATTGTCACTTGCCACACATTATGGATTGTCACATGCCACGTCCTGGATTGTCACTTGCCACGTCACTTGCCACACATTATGGATTGTAACTTGCCACGTCCTGGATTGTCACTTGCCACACATTAAGGATTGTCACTTGTCACATGACCTGCTACACATTGCAGATTGTCCACTTGCCACGTCGCCTGCCACCAGATGCAGATTGTCACTTGTCACACGTTGCAGAATGTCACCTGCCACATGTTGCGGATTGTCCACTTGCCAAGTCCCGGATTGTCACTTGCCACATTACCTGCCACACATTACGGATTGTCACTTGCCATGTCCTAGATTGTCACTTGCCACGTCTCGGGTTGTCACTTGCCACGTCACCTGCCACACATTACGGATTGTCACTTGCCACGTCACCTGCCACACATTACGGATTGTCACTTGTCACATCACGGATTTTCACTTGCCACGTCACCTGCCACATGTTACGGATTGTCACTTGCCACATCCAGGTTGTCACTTGCCACGTCACCTGCCACACATTACGGATTGTCACTTGCCACGTCCTAGATTGCCACACATTACAGATTGTCACTTACCACATCCTAGATTGTCACTTGCCACACATTATGGATTGTCACTTGCACGTCCCGGGTTGTCACTTGCCACGTCACCTGCCACACATTACGGATTGTCACGTCACGGATTTTCACTTGCCACGTCACCTGCCACATGTTACAGATTGTCACTTGCCACATCCAGGTTGTCACTTGCCACGTCACCTGCCACACATTACGGATTGTCACTTGCCACGTCCTAGATTGCCACACATTACAGATTGTCACTTACCACATCCTAGATTGTCACTTGCCACACATTATGGATTGTCACTTGCACGTCCCGGGTTGTCACTTGCCACGTCACCTGCCACACATTACGGATTGTCACTTGTCACGTCACGGATTTTCACTTGCCACGTCACCTGCCACATGTTACGGATTGTCACTTGCCACATCCAGGTTGTCACTTGCCATGTCACCTGCCACACGTTACGGATTGTCACTTGCCACGTCCCTGGTTGTCACTTGCCACGTTGCCTGCCACACATTATGGATTGTCATTTGCCACGTCATGGATTTTCACTTGCCACGTCACCTGCCACACATTACGGATTGTCACTTGCCACGTCCTGGGTTGTCACTTGCCACGTCGCCTGCCACACATTATGGATTGTCACTTGCTCTGCCACTTTCCTGCTGTGTCACAGAGTCAGCCAGCAGATTATCAGTCAGGCAGCAGAGAGATAATGTCATCTCTCTGCTTCCTGGCTGCCTGCACAGTGAGGGGGGAACTGCACTGCAGGGATGAGAGGGCGGCGAGAGATGATGTCATCTCTATGCTCCCTCGCCCGTCAGCTCCCTGATTGGCCAGCCCGCTCACGCCCACTCTCTCACCAGCGGACCGGCCACTCTCATCTGCCTCCCACTATCACCCGCGGAGCCCCCCGCGGACCCGCGGACTGCCCGCTCTCACCCGCGGAGCCGCCCGCGGTCCACCCGCGGAGCCGCGGACTACCCGCGGACCGCCAGCTCTCACCAGCGGACCGCCAGCTCTCACCCGCGGAGCCGCCTGCGGACCACCCGCGGAGCCGCGGACTGGCCGCGGGCCACCCGCGGAGCCATAGCGCCTGTCCTCACCGGGCCCCATTTGACTGCGGGCCCCATAGTGCCCGCATGTGCTGCTATGGCGGTAGTTCCGCCACTGGTATGATATGATAGTAGTCAGTATAACTATTACTTTTTACACAGTTATACATTTTTCTTAACATTTAGGCCTCTTACACATGAACGTTTAAAAAAATGGGCTGTAAAGCTAGTACAGACGCAAGGAAAAAAGCAGCGTTTTTTTCCGCGTTTTGCATTGAATTCAATGCACGTTAAGTCATGCTAGCATTCAGCTGGGTTTCTCTGTCTCTATTCAAAAATCAATTGTTCCCTATGGGAGCCCATTGATTTGAATAGAAGTCGCACCAGAAGTCGGATCAAGATGATTCGACTTGTGGTTGCGACTTGTGTGCTGAGGATATTGAGGTTAGAACCCCGCAAATTTTTTTTTATTAATTTGCGTGAGGTTCCCCCCAGGACGATACCAGACCCTTCGATCTGGTATGGATCTTAAGGGGAACCCCCACACCAAAAAAGATGGAGTGGGGGTCCCCCCAAGATCCATACCAGACCCTTATCTGAGCACGCAGCCCGGTAGGTTAGGAGGGGGGTCGAGCAAGCGGGGGGGTTGGTGCCTTGGGGCAGGAGGGGTTTATTAAAAGTCAGCAGCTGCAGTATTTGTAGCTGCTGGCTTTTAATATTTTTTTTTTAGGTGGAGTCCCTCTTTAAGCAGCAAAAAAAGCTCAAAAAAGCCGCTGTAAAAACGTCTGTGTGTATGAGGCCTTACCCCCAGACTAAGCTGTCCATAAAAAGTGACAGTGAAGAGTAGGGATGAACCTAACACCCCCCCGGGTTCGGTTCGCACCAGAACCTGTGAACGGACCGAAAGTTTGCGTGAACTTTAGAACCCCGTTAAAGTCTATGGGACTTGAACGTTTGGAATAAAAATGCTAATTTTAAAATCTAATATGAATATCCTAAAAGGGTTTGGGGACCTGCCCCAGGGGACATGTATCAATGCAAAAAAAGTTTTAAAAACGTCCGTTTAGTGATTTTAATGATGCTTAAAGTGAAAAAAAAGTGAAAAATTCCTTTAACCACTTTCAGACCGGACCATTTTGCTGGTCAATGACCAGAGGTCTTTTTACAATTTGGCACTGCGCTGCTTTAACTGGTAATTGCGCGGTCATGCAATGTTGTACCCAAACAAAATTTGCGTCCTTTTCTTCCCACAAATAGAGCTTTCTTTTGATGGTATTTTATTGCCTCTGCGATTTTTATTTTTTGCGATATAAACGTAAAAAGACCGCAAATTTTGAAAAAAAATGATATTTTCTACTTTTTGTTATTAGAAAAATCCAATAAACTCAATTTTAGTCATACATTTAGGCCAAAATGTATTCAGCCACATGTCTTTGGTAAAAAAAAAGTCAATAACTGTATATTTATTGGTTTGCGCAAAAGTTGTCACATCTACAAACTAAGGTACGTTTTCTGGAATTTACGCAGCTTTTAGTTTACGACTGCCTATCTCATTTCTTGAGGTGCTAAAATGGCAGGGCAGTACAAAACCCCCCCCAAATGACCCCATTTTGGAAAGTAGACCCCCTAAGGAAATTGATAAGTGGCATGTTGAGCCCATTGAATATTTTATTTTTTTGCCTCAAGCGATTGAATAATGACAAAAAAAAAAATTTTTTTTTTTACACAAAGTTGTCACTAAATGATATATTGCTCACACATGCTATGGGCATATGTGAAATGACACCCCAAAATAAATTCTGCTGCTTCTCCTGAGTACGGGGATACCACATATGTGGGACTTTTTGGGAGTCTAGCCGCGTACGGGGCCCCGAAAACCAAGCACCGCCTTCAGGCTTTCTAAGGGCGTAAATTTTTGATTTCACTTCTCACTACCTATTACAGTTTTGAAGGCCATAAAATGCCAAGATGGCACAAAACCCCCACAAATGACCCCATTTTAGAAAGTAGACACCCCAAGCTATTTGCTGAGAGGCATGTTGAGTCCATGGAGTATTTTATATTTTGCCACAAGTTGCGGGAATATTACAAACTTTAATTTTTTTTTTTTTTTTTTTCACAAAGTTGTCACTAAATGATATATTGCTCACACATGCCATGGGCATATGTGAAATGACACCCCAAAATAAATTCTGCTGCTTCTCCTGAGTACGGGGATACCACATGTGTGGGATTTTTTGGGAGCCTAGCCGCGTACGGGGCCCCGAAAGCCAAGAACCGCCTTCAGGTTTTCTAAGGGCGTAAATTTTGACTTCACTCCTCACTACCTATTACAGTTTTGAAGGCCATAAAATGCCAAGATGGCACAAAACTCCCACAAATGACCCCATTTTAGAAAGTAGACACCCCAAGCTATTTGCTGAGAGGCATGTTGAGTCCATGGAATATTTTATATCTTGCCACAAGTTGCGGGAAAATTACAAACTTTTTTATTTTATTTATTTTTTTCACAAAGTTGTCACTAAATGATATATTGCTCACGCATGCCATGGGCATATGTGAAATGACACCCCAAAATAAATTCTGCTGCTTCTCCTGAGTACGGGGATACCACATATGTGGGACTTTTTTGGAGCCTAGCCGCGTACGGGGCCCCGAAAACCAAGCACCGCCTTCAGGCTTTCTAAGGGCGTTACAGTTTTGAAGGCCATAAAATGCCAAGATGGCACAAACCCCCCCAAATGACCCCATTTTGGAAAGTAGACACCCCTAAATTTAGGGGTACACTAGTGAGACTAGGTAATAAATGGCGGGTGCCCTGAAACTATAAAAAAATAACTAACCAACCAGCGTCACCTGTAACAGTTATATGGTGATCACTGGTGAAAGGGTTAACTAGGGGGCAATCAGGGGGCTTTATGCGGTAGTATATGGGGGTCCCTGGCGCTATAAAAAGTTGCAGCGAACCTAAATACCTACCTGCCTAACTAGCGTCACCTGTGACACTAATACAGCGATCAGAAAAATGATCGCTTATTAGGCTGGGTTCACACTGGAGCGATGCGGGAACGCCACGAATCCGCGGCGGGTTCCCGCATCGCATGCCTCCCGGCGGCAGTTCACACTGCCCTATGCGAACTGCTGGGAGTGTCATTGAAATGTTAATGACACCCCCATATCAGTTCGCATATCGCAGTGCGATCTGCAAACTCGGATCGCATGGTGTGAACACCCATGCGATCCGATTCTGCTGCGGACCAAAAAAAGGGTCCCGTGCGAATTTGCGGCAGGTGCGGCGGGTGCGGCGCGAATTCAGCCATACTATCTGTATGGCTGAACTCGAATCGCACAGAGATCGGATGTGATTTGCACTGCAGTGCGGTGCGAATCACATTCGTTCTCATAAACCGCTGCAATGTGAACCCAGCCTTAGTGACACTGGCGACGGGGGGTGATCACGGGGTTAAACCTTTATTGGGGGGGGCTAGGGGGGTACATTAGAACTAAAGGGGGCTAACCCTAACTGCCCTAACAGTTATTATAGTCACAAATGACACCAATGCAAAAAAAAAAAAAAATGCAATTGGTGTCACTGTGACTGGGGGGGCAGGGGTAATTGGGGGGGTGATCGGGGGGTGAAGGGGGGGTGTGAGTGTGCCTGGCATGTTCTACTGTGTAGTGTCATGTTGGTGCAACTCACCGATCCTCTCTCCTCGGTGCCGGAACGAAAACTACCGACACGGAGGAGAGATTACATCACTTCCTCTCCTGTGTTTACATTACAGGAGAGGAAGTGATGTCACGGAGCATTTCTATTCGTCGGGAGCGATCGCGAGGGGGTGGCCATGAATGAATGGCTGCCCCCTCATCCCGGATCGCTCCCGAGCGAATACCGACCGCCGCAGGCACCGGGGGGGCCCGATCGGGACCCCCACCCGCGGGAAGGCAGGGACGTATATATACGCCCATATGCCTGCCCGTGCCATTCTGTCGACGTATATCGTCGTGCGGCGGTCGGCAAGTGGTTAAATATCATACCTGGGGGGGGGGTGTCTATAGTATGCCTATAAAGAGGCACGTGTTTCCCGTGTTTAGAACTGTCCCTGCACAAAATGACATTTCTAAAGGAAAAAAGGAATTTAAAACTGCTTGCGGCTTTAATGTAATGTCTGGTCCCTGCAATATGGGTGAAAATTATTGAGAAAAATGGCATGGGTACCCTCCCCCAGCCCGTTACCAGCCCCTTTGGGTCTTGTATGGATATTAAGGGATTTTAAGGGAATTCAAGAAAGGAAAGGTGTGGGGCCCCCAGGCCCTACATACTCTGAACACTAGTTTGTTGTTAAGTAGAATCTGTTTGTAATTTTCAACTGGTACATTTTTAAAGTGTAGCTCCAGCCCAAAAAATCTATTTTAAAGCTTTTTGGAAAACATAGGGAAGGGTTATCACCCCTATAACATTTGTTTTGCTGTCTGTGCACCTCTTCAGAAGATTTTACCTCACTTTCTGTCCCAATGACAAATGTTTTTTGAAAATTTGGGTTTTTTAGTTAAACCAGGATTGGTGATAAAGCATCAGTGGAGAGGAGACATGTTTTTCCCATATTAACTTACAGGAGAGAATTTCCCTTCCTAGGGGTAGATTTCATCTCACTTCCTGTTGTCTCCTTCTGTTTGCAAGTAGGAGTTTTTTGTAAGTTAGATGTTTGAAAGTAGGGGCCTGCCCTATATACTCTGCAGAAATTTGTGCCTTAGGTGTTGGTGTTGCCACAAAACTGTAAGCCTTCACAGTTACTTTTGGTGGGCGCTGGAACGCTCTGCTGTGAACTATTATATAAAGAATTGTAATTACAAGCCATTGTTGAACAGTGGTAGAAAAATTAGGCCTTTGGTGGTGGTGGTGCTGGTGCAGCAACACTGTAAGTCCTCAAAGTTTCTCTTGGTGGGCACTGGAACGGGCCCTGCTGTGAAATATTATATCAAGAGTTGTAATAACATGCACCTGTTGAACAGGGGCAGAAAAATTTGGCCTTTGGTGGTGGTGGTCGTGGTAGTGTTGCCACAACACTGTAAGCCCTCAAAGTGACTCTTGGTGGGGGCAGGAATGGGCCCTGCTGTGAAATATTAGATCAAGAATTGTAATTACATGTCCCTGTTGAACAGGGGCAGAAAAATTGGGCCTTAGGCACTGGTGCCACAACACTGCAACCCCTCACACATACTCAAGTTGGAGCGCAGGAATGAGCCCTGCTGCAAAGTATTGCATCGAAAATTGTAATTACACAACCCTGTTAAACAGAGGCAGAAAAATTGGGCCTTAGGCACTGGTGCTGGTGCCACAACACTGCAACTCCTCACAGATACTGTAGTTGAGTGCAGCAACGGACCCTCCTGCAATACTAATTACATGCCCCTGTTAAACAGGGGCTGAAAAATTGGGCCTTAGCCACTGGTGGTGGCGCCCAGAACCAAAAATTTTCTTATAAGCAAGAGGAAGAGGATAGTCACTCAGCATAACAGGATAGTCACTCAGCATCAGCATAGGCAGTCTTGAAGGGATCTGACATTTAAAAAAAAAATATTCGGTTACATCAGCATCAGGTGCTTGGTAGCTGGTGGTGATCCAAGGCCAGTAGCTCAATTGCATACTGTGCAAGCTCTGACCAATGATCCATCCTCAAGTCCCAGTAACCCAGAGGATTTTCAGTGGGAAAGGTGTCCAAGTCTGATCTTGCCTCTAGGTATTCCTGCAACATGTAAATCAGACACTGGCAATGGTTGATGGCAAGATAAGGTCCACAACCTTACCCTTGTAATGTGGATCAAGGAGGGTTGCCAGCCAGTAATGATCCCTCTCCTTGATACCACGAATACAAGGATACTTCGGCAGGCTTTGCAGGATCAGGGAGGCCATGCAGCGTAGGTTTGCAGAGGAATTTGGTCCGGAGTCCTCTGGGTCACTAAGGACAACATGATCCGCAGCCACCTCCTCTCAGCCACGTACAAGTCCATGGGTTTCTTGGGACTGTAAATGATCCCTTTAAGACTGCTGCTGATTCTGAGTGCTAGGCTCCACCTCCATGCTGACACAATCCTCCTCCTCGTCCTCTTCCTGTGTGATCGGTGGGCCAGCAGGAACACTGTCTGGATAAAGGGGGCCTTGAGAGGTAAGGAAGTGCTCCTCTTTCTCCCTCTGCTCTGCCTCAAGTGCCCTGTCCATTATTCCACGCAGCGTGTGCTCCAACAGATGAACAACAGGGACAATGTCACTGATGCATGCACTGTCACTGCTCACCATCCTCGTGGCCTCCTCAAATGTTGACAGGACACTGCATGCATCCCTGATCATAGCCCACTGGTGTGGAAAAAAAACAAGCTCCCCTGACCTTGTCCTGGTGCCAAAGTCGCACAGGTACTCATTTATGGCCCTCTGCTGCCTGTGCAGCTGCTGCAGCATGGCCAATGTTGAGTTACACCTGGTGGGCATGTCACAGATTAGGCGGTTCTTGGGCAGGTTGTATTCCTTTTGGAGGTCAGCCAGTCGAGCACTGGCATTATATGATCAGCGGATATGCACACAGACTTTACTGGCCTGCATCCTGTAAGCCTGGGTACCTGCCCAAGAACTGCTGCACCACCAAGTTAAGGATGTGAGCCAAACAGGGAACATGGGTGAAGTGTCCCTGTCAGAGGGCAGAGAGGAGGTTGGTGCCATTGTCACAAACCAACATTCCTGGCTTAAGCTGGCATGGCGTCAACCACCTCTGAGCCTGCCCCAGAGCTGACAGAATCTCTGCCCCAGTATGGCTCCTGTCCCCCAAGCACACCAGCTAAAACACTGCATGGTATCTTTTTGCCTGTGTACTTTTTTATTGGAGTGTTTGGGAGAATGGAGAGACCTGCACCTACAGCCTTTGGTACACAGACTGCCTGGCTACATCAGAGATACGAGCACAGTCCTATCCCATATTACATCTGTCAAATGGATATCCATCTATGTGTGCGCTACACTGGACGTGAGGGCACTTTATTCATCGATCCCCCACAGCGCTGGTTTGCCGCCATCCAATATCATCTTCATGCTATAGTTCCTACTCTCAGGAGCTACAGGAGTTCATTCTGTTAAGCGTTGAACTTTTATTAAAGCATAATTATTTTTTATTTGATGGCGTACATTATGTCCAGCGCTGTGGGGCATCGATGGGTGCTAGATTCTCACCGTCCATGGCAAATCTCTACATGGGTTGGTGGGAGGAACAAGTTTTGTTTTCTCCCAGCAACACTTTTGCCAGGCAGATTGTTTGGTATGGTCGCTATATAGATGACCTTGTAATGGTGTGGGATGGTGACATTATGGGATTGTACACATTTTGGAAATTCCTGAATGATAATAAGTTAAATCTACATTTTTCAATAGAGCATGATGTTTCCAGTGTCAACTTTCTAGACATCACCCTAAAGGGCGATCCAACTACAGGTGATGTTTCAACATGTACCTATAGGAAACCATGCTCTGGTAACACTACACTTTTTGCAGCCAGTTGTCATCCATTCCACACCATCAATGCCATTCCTTATTGGGAGTTCATTCGAGCTAAACTTAACTGTTCAATAAATTCAGCCTTTGAACTGGAATGTAAGGTCATTCATCAGCGCTTATTGGACCGAGGTTATAACGAATCTATTATTTAACAAGGACTAGAAAGGGTTCTGATAATGGACAGAGAGGAATTACAGTCAGATAAGCCTAAAACCAAGAGAGAGCATACAAATAAAAATAAGAACAAACCTCATTAACCTCACAACTCTAGAAATAGAAAAACAGGTAAACCCATTACATTTCTAACTACATTTTCCCAAGAATATAATCAAATAGTCAGAATAATAAAAAAGAATCTGCCAATATTGTATACAGATAAAGACTTAAATGGGATTTTGCAAGCAGGTTGCCTTTTTTTCTGCACCCCACTTTGGGAACTGCATTATCACCCAGTTTATTTTCATCCAAACAATGCCAACCCACCTGGCTCTCCTATCCCGGCAGTTACCCTTGTAATGTAAAAACCTGTAGGTACTGTGATCTGTGTGATCAGGGTAAAACATATGTTGCCACAGCTACAGATGATTATCCTATTATACTATTATACAGCAATACATCAACTGTGGCACTATTTATGTAATTTACTTGATCACCTGTATTTTATGCAGCCTCCAATATGTAGGCTGTACCACACGTCCTTTGAGAACCCGTATAGGGGAACATTATTAATCCAAACGCTAGAAATATTTCAAATGCAACACGTCCCTTTAGGGAATGTCACCAGGGTGATCTCTCCTCTTTCCGTTTTAGGGGAAAAGAACGGTTGTCTCACTCAACCGGGGGGGTGATAGGGAGAGAAGGCTACTGGGGAGAGAAGCATGGTGGATCTTTAGATTTAAAACTAGATCGCCTCAGGGGTTAAACCTGAGCTGGGATCTGGACTTGCACTTACATTAAGAATGCCTCTCCCCAGAGTCTCCTCTCTCTCTTTCTCTTTTTTTTCCTGCTCTGATGTCTCTTTTCACATACCTAGATTATCATTTTTATTTTTGGTATCTAACTTTTTTGGTGTGTTTTAATTATGTATATGTGCATGAGTGCATGCACACGTGTGTGCATACATGTACTTATTATCACTATAAGGTGTGTGAGAAATAGTGACATACTTATGGATCACCTTATATGCAGTGTAGCTGATTCCTCCCTTTTTTTGGGGTAATTGCCTGCAGTCAATTAAGAAAATTAATGGGTGGAGCATGTGATCCTTAGAGCCACTATTTATTTCAAAAGTTTCATGTCTGTAATGTGGTTATGACAAAGGCCTTATAAGCTGAAACGCGTCAACCTTTCTTATTTGCGTTTATTCACTGTGGCTTGTTAATAAATACTACATTTTTTAAGAGCAATCACCGGAGTGCGGATCATCTTTTCCTCATTTCCCTACTCAGCCAACGACTGTGGATCGAGCACCTGGGAACTCTGCTATATATGTGATGTATGGGTAGCAGCACTGACTTTTTTGTTTATATCCTGTACTTGCGTAGCCCCTTGAATGCCTACAGAGCACCGCTGGTTCCAAGGACAAAGCACAGGAAGAGGCCATGGGGGAAGAAGAAGATGAGGGGGTGGAGGAGAGAGGTGTGTCAGAATCACCAGTAATAGCATTTTGGAGGCGTGGTGGTGGAACAACCTCCAACACTGCTGCACCTTGGCCTGCATCCTTCCCAGCTGCCAGCAGAGTCACCCAATGCACCGTGAAAGATAGGTAACCTCCCTGTCCATGCTTGCTGGACCATGAGTCAGCGGTAATATGCACCTTACCGCTGACCGCCCTGTCCAGCGAGGCCAAAACATTGCCTTCCACATGCTGGTAGAGAGCCGTACTCGACTTCCATGAGAAAAAGTGGCGTTTGGGAACCTGTAACTGAGGAACCGCACATTCCACAAACTCACGGAAGGGGGCAGAGTCTACCAACTGAAAAGGCAGCAGTTAAAGTGCTAGCGATTTAGCCAAGCTAGCATTCAACCGATGGGCATGTGGATGGCTGGGAATGAACTTCTTTTGGTGGTGCAGCAGCTGGGGCAGGGAAATTTGCCTTATACAATCTGACGTCGGTGTACTGATAGCAGATTGCCCACAAATACTTGGCTGTGACACACCTAATTCTACACCTTTATTCCTCTCAGTGCAGGTTTCAGAGAGGACTGAAGGTATAGTGGGGTTGGAGATCCCAGCTGATGAGGAGCAAGGAGAGGTCCGCTTTGTTCTTTGGTGTGGGTCTTCTAGGTACGCTTGCCAATGAACTGCATGGCAGGTCGACATATGTCTGGCCAAGCAGGTGGTGCCCAAGCGGGTGATGTTTTGGCCACGTGAGATACACTTGAGACATATGTTGCAAATAGCAGCGGTGCGATCTGATGCACTCATCTCAAAAAAGCCCACATCAAAGAACTTTTGGAATAACGGCAGAGACAGCAGCACCCTGCACATGCGGAGCTCTGCGGTGTGATGCAGTTGGTGTGCTGCCCTTACGCTGGCCCCTGGAGGGCATCCTGCCTTGTTGGAGATGTGCCTCCTACTCTCTCCTATCAGGCACCCACGTGGAGTCAGTGACCTCATCATCCCCTCCCTCCTCATCACTGGAGCAAACCTGACAGTATGCTGCAGCTGGGGGAACATGACTGCCAGATTGCTGTCCTTCTTAGGCACCCCCTCTCTCTGGGCTCACATTACTGCCTTTTTCTAGCTGGGTACCATCATCGGAACCTTCAAAACACTGGGCATCCTCTTGGAGAATGTACCCAACACTGTGCTTAAACAGTCCGGGGGACTCCTAAGGAGGACATGGTGGGGCTAGGGAAGGAGTGACTGATGCCCTTGAGCCAAGGGAAGAGGCCGCGTTGGAAGCTGCTTTGCCAGACAAAGTACCCTGAGCCTGGGTGAGAGAGGATGAGGAGGATGAGGACGGCTTGGTCATCCACTCTACCACATCTTCTGCATGTTGCGGCTCAATGTGGCCAGCTGCCGAAAAAAAGGACAAGTGTGTTCCACGGCCACGTGCTGATGAGGATACACTGTGTCTACGACCAGCACTGTTGCCTCTAGACACAGAGCCTGCTTGCCCTCTTTTATTGGCTTGTGACTGTCTGCCTCTCCTTGTTGGCTTTCCAGACATGCTAATGGCCTGCAGTGTGATGTAGCTGCACAAAGCTGGGATGTATATATATATACTGATTATACTGCAGCTAGCAGAGTCAACTGCCTGCCTGTAGTATTATTAGTATGAGATCAGCAGCAATTGTCTTGAGGTAGCTTTAGGTGCACACTGTGCAGATGACACGGTACACTAACTGTAAATACTGAAGCTGCCTGCCTGTGGTATTAATAGGGTCAGAAGAACACCAGCAATTGTCTTCAGGTAGATTAAGGTGCACACTGTGCAGAGGACACAGTACACTAACTGTAAATACTGCAGCTACCTGCCTGTGATATTGATAGGATCAGAAGAACACCAGCAATTGCCTTCAGGTAGCTTTAGGTGCACACTGTGCAAAGGACACAGTACACTAACTGTAAATACTTCAGCTGCCTGCCTGTGGTATTAATAGGATCAGAAGAACACCAGCAATTGTCTTCAGGTAGCTTTAGGTGCACACTGTGCAGAGGACACAGTACACTAACTGTAAATACTGCAGCTGCCTGACTGTGATATTAATAGGATAAGAAGAACACCAGCAATTGTCTTTGGGTAGCTTTAGGTGCACACTGTGCAGAGGACACAGGACACTATATCCAAATATATAAAATCAAGAGCCTTAAACCTTTTGGACTCAACGTAGATATAGAAATTAATGCTTTTATAGATAACGCGTGAGGGGTATGAATTACAGTTGATATATAATGTAAATGTGTCTATTTGGGGGAACGGTTTATTTTTGTTCCTTTTTTCATATGTTTTTTGAACTAAATGAGGACAGACCACTTCCTTCTATTTAGATTTTTGAAAAATGGTTTCCTAATAGGAATTGGACACCGTGGGCCATTCGAACGTGAGTAGTCACACATTTTTCGATATGTGCTTTCCACTCAGAGGTGTGCAGTTCAGATATAGGTTCAATCCATAAGAAAATAGAGCTCGAACTTGGGCTTTGTTTCAGACCCGGACCGCGTTTGGTCTCCATGAAAATGGCGACCTGGGCGGGACCAATGGTTTGTGAGACGAGGGATTCGATTCATTTCTATAACCTTCGAAAAAATGGTAGCCGTTCGGAAGTGAGGCTTGGTTCGGCCGGAATGTCGACCCTCACCTCTTTCGAACGGAATCGAGGCTTGGTTTAGTCGTAACGCTATTTAAACGTGATGGATCAGCATACCACCTGTGCCCCAGGAGGATGTACGTTTTTACGAAACATGTTGGGCTGTTTGTGCTGATACCACCACGCTTAGAATATTCCCTAGCACGGGTGTATATTTGTTCTTATTTTTAACCGTTTTTTTATGCATATTTTTTATTTTTACTTGTTAGAATCGGACCGATTCGGTCATACCTTTGGTCTACTGTATATTTAAAAAAAAAATTTCTAGAATCGGACCTATTCGGTCAGATTTTTGGTCTGCTGTATGTTAGAAAAAATTATTTTAATAAAATTGCCGACTGCCTAACGGTACGTTCACGATCGGAGTCCTTCTTTGTTTTCCCCTTCCCTTTACTCGTGGCCGAGAGGCCCGAGTATCTTGTGTTTTACTACAGGTTTGCGTATTGAAAAACCTTGACATCGGACGATTCGCTGGGGAGCTATAAACAAACTCCAGACGTACAGAGAGATCGGATAGCCACTATCTACGGTGTTCGAGAGAGGAAGTAGGACGTACGGAATCGTTGTAATCTAGGCTGGTTACTTCCGAATGATCCGCATTTATCCATGCGTCTAGTAGCACACCGGAACGAATTACACGCAAAAGAACCCTGCAGAGGGCTGTCTGCTCGCGCTAACGACTCCATTGACTGGGAGTCCACCCATTGTGGTAAGAGTCAAACTTTTTTCAGCTCTGGATTTGTAAGAAGATTACACTGAATTCGTAAAAGGATCGATTTCCCTATTCATTGGTTTTTCTTGGAAACAGAGAGTCCCTGATTACAAAAGACTCCTTCTTTCTTGATTGAACTTTACACAGGATGTTTTTTGATTTGTAATCTTAATGATTTGTATTAGACTTCTCACTTTCATCTTTCATGTAATTTTACCGCAACTTTATATATACAATTTTTTCTGAGATTTTCCATATCTTGATATTAGATGGTTTTTAGTTGCAGCTTTTAGGTTTACCTCAAGCGCGATATTTTTGTTTTTTCGTTTTTTATCCCCTCTATTCAAGACTAAAATAAAAATTTGGAGCTTTTAATACACTTTAAAGTGAATAGTTTTATTGATATCTTATTGTATCTTTCTTTTTTTGTCTTTCTTAGTGCCAGTTCACACAGGGGCAGCTCAACTTGCACTGCGACTTTGCAAGGCGATCTGCACACGACTTCAGCGGTGGCCTGCAAAATGACTTCTGTATAAAAGTCAATGCAAGTCACCCGGAAGTCGTCCCAAAGTAGTACAGAAACCTTTTTCTAAGTCGAGTGACTTGAGTCGCTCCTGATAGAACGGTTCCACAGTACAAAACGGAACGCGACTTGTCAGGAGGCTAAGTCGCCTGATAAGTCGCCCCTGTGTGAACCGGCACTTACAGTTTTGTGTTTAAAGTCGGTAAGGAAATTCCTTAGAAGAAATGGAGAAAAATGAAAAGTGCCTTAACATGCAGCAACTTATCAGCAGTCAGCTTTCATCCATTTCTAAATTGATTAACCGTAGGCTCCAATTAGCTGCTCTGGTGTTTTTATGTGCAGTGAAAATGTGTATTTATATATGTAGTGTATGTATGTACTGTACTGTATGCACGACATGTCTGTTATCATCTTTGGTCTGACATAGCAGTCAAAACAGTATTCCTTTCACTGCTGTCCTGTCTGATTGCGCAGACACAAAGGCAAACCAAGGAAGAAGTTGTATCCCTTTAGTCCTCGTTTAAAAGGGCGTCAGTCTATACTGCCCCTTTTTTTTCAGCTGAAGGGGGATATCGAATATGAATCCACCACATCCATGTGAATGAGTCGTGTTTGATGGTGGTACCAGTTGCGGCAGGTTGGATACATTTCTGCAGTGCCAAAATATACTCAACCACTTAAAGGGGTGTTCAAGTGAGGATTTTTTTTTTTAAAGTCAGCAGCTAAAAAAAAAGTAGCTGCTGACTTTTAATAATGACACTTACCTTTCCAGGGCACCCGCTATGTCGGCCGCCTGAGGCCGACCTGTCCCTCGGCTCTTGGGTTCCAGCGCCGCCATCCTCACTAAGGGGAACAGGCAGTGGAGCCTTGCGGCTTCACTGCCCATTTCCTACTGAGCATGTGCGAGTCGCGCTGCGCTTTGTGAATGAGACGCGCTGTGTTAGGAAACACACAGTTCCCAGAACACAGCGCGCCCTATTACCCAGAAGACAACGCGAGGAGGAGAGAAGACCAAAGATCACGGGGAGTAGGAAGAGGCAGATTAGGAAGACTAGCAACAGGGGTTTCGGGTAAAGTAAAAAAAAAAATTTTTTCAATTTTTTTTTTTTTTTTTTAAGAATATTAATACTGTTTTTTTTTTTTTTTAGGGTTGCCCTCCACTTTAAGGACCTAAAGGATTTGCCCCCTTAATGACCAAGCCATTTTTTTTGCGATAAGGCACTGCGTCGCTTTAACTGACAATTGCAGGGTTGTGCGATGCTGTACCCAAACAAAATTGACATCCTTTTTCTTCCACAAGTAGAGCTTTCTTTTGATGGTATTTGATCACCTCTGCAGTTTTTATTTTTTGCACTATAAACAAGCAAAGAGCGACAATATTGAAAAAAAAATGTTATTTACTTTTTGCTATAATACATATTGAAAAAAAAATTTAAAAACAAATTTATTCATCAGTTTAGGCCGATACATATTCTGCGTATTTTCGGTAAAAAAATTGCAATAGCATATATTGATTGGTTTCCGCAAAAGTTATCGCATCTACAAACTATGGGATAGATTTAGGGACGTTTATATTTTTTATTGTTTCTACTGGTTATTGCAGTGGTCTGCATTTTTTTGCGGGACTGCGACATTGCGGCAGACAAATCTGACCCCAAAGTACACTTTTTGGGGACCAGTGACATTATTACATTGATCAGTGCTATAAAAATGCACTGATCAATTTAAAAATTATACTGCCAGGTAAGAGGTTAACACTAGGGGGCGATCAAGGGGTTAAGTGTGTTCCCTGGGTGTGTTCTAACTGCCTGGGACATGACAGAAATCACTGTTCTCCATCACTGAGAACAGTAAATCTCTGTCATATACCCTGTCAGAATGGGGGTACTGCCTTGTTTACAAAGGTAGATCCCCATTCTGCCTCTGTACTAAGTGATTGTGGGTCGCCGGCGGACATCGAGTCTGCCCAACCCGCAGCTTGCAGCGGGCCCAAGAGCGCACCACCCATGCCTGCGCGAGCCAACGTGCAATGACAGTGATTTTCCAAACAGGCTGGTTGTACTGAAGTCGATCAATGGATCGACTTCAGTACAACCAGCCTGCCCATAGATGGATTGAATCTCAGCAGATTTGATCCTTCTATGGCCGGCTTTAGTTTCATCACTTTATATTTCATTTACATAAATCCTAACAAGCCAAAAAAATATCCCTTGCAGTGGGGCTGTGCCAAAAGGATAATTGTTTGTTTAAGTCTAGGGAAACAATAAAAGGAAATCTACTTGATCCTCCACTCATCCCTGCAGCTAGACCAGTCCTGCCAGCTTCTGAACCCCCCACACTCTAGCTGTCTAGGGTTCTGATATCATCAAGACCAGAGCAGAATCCAGGGACCATAGTTATGCTCTGGATGTGAGAATGCTGAGGGACAGTCCAATGCCAGAGCGCTGTCTGCTGGGGGAAACAGAGAATCAGATAAGTAAATGTTTCTCTTCTTCCCTAGACAAAACAAGCTTTTAACCCTTGCAGTATGGGCACAGCCATTTTTTTCTGTACTTTAAGTTCATATTCACTCTTGACCAAAATGGCAAAATTTTGCCAAAATCTCCAGCTTCTTACCAAAATTTCAGGGAAATGGAAACTTTCAATATCTTTTTTGCTACTATCCACTGTCTGCCTGGAAAAAAAAAGTTACCAACTTGTTTGAGGATGGACATTTGTCTACTTCCCTGATGGCTTTTGTATGACAGGTCTTACTTTTTGCATGGGATAGAGATAAGTCCCGATGGTCATCTCTGTCCCTACCAACACTGAAATTCACACTCACTTTTTTGTCATATCAGGAAGTGGACCCTTAACCCATCTGTCACAGATTCCCTATCACACAGTCTCCAGGCCATCTGGCCAGCTACTTTACATTCCAATTAACCCTCTCACAGCTCAGGACCTTTGCTATGTATTGTTCCCCAGACAGATCGTAGAATACACCCATGCAAGCCATTGTCACCAAGTTGTGTCTGGACAGTTTGTAAATAACACATTGTTTATGACAAGGGCCTGCTAGAGAATAGTCTAGTGTCACTTTTGCTTTAGTAAGATTGTTTTGTTACTTAATGGCAGATGGTGGGGACATTGCAGAATTGTTTTTCTGGAATGCAATAATTTTTCATACCTCGAAGCCTAAAGCTGGCTGTATACTAGTAGAATTTCGTTTTAGAAATGTTTTGTTTTAGGAACTTTTGTTCGATTTTTCCAATTGTTAGTAGGGTCAAATCGGTGTTTGTTTTTAACCATAGTGACAAGAAAATTCAAAGGAGCAGGATGGAATATTTTTTGTACGAATTTCAAACAGTGTATGAGGTTTTCTTAAGGTAAAGTCCATAATTAAATTAATTAAATGTTAAAAGCAAACAGAATTTTGAACTATATTTGAACCACATTCATCAAGCTGTGACATGTACTGAAAATTGTCATATACATTTTTGTACAAATTTTGATTTGAAAATACAAGCTTTTAATCTACTATCTTTTCTCTTTTTTTATTTAGAGAGTAGGCCATTTTTGCCAAGTTTTTAAAATTTCTGTTTGTAAGTCTGTACATTCAGCCAGTGTGCCTATCCCACAAAAGCTGGCCTAACATCCAGCTTCTGTCGAATGGGCATGCTGTAAAACCAGCAGCCAATCAGGCATCCAATTAGCACTGGCAGCCAATGGCTGTGTGCGCTGACCAGCCAGGGGGGCAGTCCCTCTGTCAGAACACAATAGCTCAGCGGTGAGATTGCTGTACTAACATTGCTTAGTTAGCCCCTCAGTTTTTTTTTTTTTTTTTCATTTATCCGGTTATGTTTACCAGACATAACTCCTTTTTCTCACTTCCTTTTTTACTCACTTCCTGTTCTGTGACATCTGTGCAAAAAATGGGTGGGGTCAGTGGGACACAAAGACTCAGGTATCGAGAAAACCATTTTCAGTAGTACTACTAAAAATGTGTTTTTGTCTGTGTCACCTTCAGAGATTTAGCATCACTTCCTTTTCTGACAGGAAGTTCCAACAAGAAGTTTTGTGCAAGTTCCAAGTCATTTATAGTATAATTTTAACTAGCACTAAGGACTCCCAATGTAATTGCGCTGTTGCTTGAGCGTTCAATCACCAGCACAGTTACATGGGAGGAAGGAGAGTGGGTTTCACGCTTCCATACCTGGAATTACTGGCTGTTTTTCTTTTTTCCCATGGCTGAATGAACTGCTGGACAAGTGAAGGAAAGGTGAATAAAAGCTGCATAGGTCTGCACATAGGCCATCCTCACTCACTGCAGCCAATCAGATGCTTTCAATTCCTACCTTGCACTAGAAAATAAATGACAACTGAGATCTGATTGGTTGCCTCGGGCCATGCCCTTCTTTCTTTTTCTCCAGTTTTAAAAATGAAACCCACTAGTGAGAGTGACTTGAAGCTGATAGATTTTTCTCTCTCAGAGCTGAACAATATAATAAACAATTCACTATAAGGGGAATACACGAGGGACCAGACGATTACAATGAGCGAGAGGCTCCATTGTGTTTATATTGCACGCTCTATGTCATTACATCCCTGTGACATTTGTCTGATGGATCTGCACACGGTAGCTGCTACAGAGGCAGGAGGGGAAAAGGCAGGAGTCAGCTTCATTTCTCACAGGGTAGAGCGAGGTGTTCAGTGAAAATATGCTTTTAGCCATGGCAGAAAATTGTCTATTGACTAGCAGCCACTGTCCTCCTGGCGGAACTTGCCAGCATGACATAAGTGCCATCCAAAGGCTCTGAACAAAGCAATCTTTTATTTTATGGGTAATGTTGACACTGACAGTGAATAATGCTTGTTTCGAGTTCTGTTATTTTTAGCTGTTGAACGTGTGTGATCCCTGTATGAAATAATAGAGCATGGAAGTGGAGAAGAGGAATGCTCTATGTTCATACCTGTGTAATGAGGGTCACAAGGACACCTGAGGTACCCTCTGGGATGTTACTGTGCTAGAGAGAAGGCAAGAAATGTACAGCATGTGTTACAAAGTTCCTTGGGCAGTGGGCGAAGAGATGTGCTAGGCGCAGTTTCTAGGTCATCCATTTTGTATGAGAACAACACTGCAAGAGAACTCGAATGACTGAATTTAGGTGTTTCCAGGAAAGGTCACTGTTTATGTTAGGCCACGTACAGACGATCGGAATGCTCGTCGGAAAAAGCTCTGATGGTTTTCCCGACGGAATTCCGACGGAATTCGGCTCAAGCTGTCTTGCCTACACACGGTCACACCGAATTCCGATTGTTTATAACGCGGTGACGTACAACACGTACGACGCAACTAGAAAAAGGAAGTTCAATAGCTAGTAGCCAATAGCTTCCGTCTCGTAGTTGAATCTGAGCATGTGTGATTTTTGGCATGTCGGAATTGCATACACACGATCGGAATTACTGATAGAAAGTTTTTCCGTCTGGAAAATTGAGAACATGCTATCAATTTTTGGCTGGCGGGAATTCGGACAGCTAAATTCCGATAGAGCATACACATGGTCGCATTTTCTGATGAAAAGCTCTCATCGGTCATTTTTAAAATGCGTTTACAATTGTGAACACATGGGGCTGAATAAAAATTTGTCTCTTTACTGGACTTTTATACGTTTTATCTTCCCAAAGAAAAATATCCCACTCTTCACAATCACACCTTATTTATGTCCTCAGTCTTCAGCAGCACAGCACCTATATACGTGAGCAACTTTTTTCAAGGATGAATCACACAATAGGGAAAATTAGAACCAAAATATCTGATGTGCACATTCACAATATATTGAGAATTGCTACCACATCCATCCAATCAGCTATTGATGAATTTGTTTATCAAAAACAGTGTCAGATATAGTACTACCAGTAGTTTTGAGTTGCCCTCTTTTACTTTTATAATAAAAAATACAACAAAATAAAGTTTTATAAAGTACATTATATATATCAGTGATCATCTTTTGATCTGCCTGACTTTTAATGCTCATCAGCTATCCTTATTGTTAGTATATTTTATGTGTGGCCCAAGACAGATCCTCTTCATCCAATGTGGCCCAGGAAGGTCATAAGGTTGGATACCCCTGTTTTATACGATTGCACTCTACTACCCTTGTGGTAATAGTTTGATGACCTCCATAAAGACATGGTTTGATGAGTTTGGTATGGAGAGATCTGAATGTCCTGCACAGAACCCTGACCTCAACTCTGCAGAACACTTTTGAGATGAATTGGAACACCGATTATGAGCCAGGTCCTCCATCAGTACCTGACCTCACAAACAGGCACATATTCCCACAGACAAATCCCAAAACCTTGTGGAACGTCTTCTAGAGCAGTGAAGATTGTTTCAGTGCATAAGAGGACCTCTCCAACAGTGACACAGCCAGAAATACTAATATTTTCCTTAGTAGAGTGGAAGCCCTGGCTGCTTTTTATTTCTGTCTGTGTCTCTGTTGCAAATATTCACTTACTTCCTATCTGGTGAAACCATTTTCAGAAGGACAGGAAATGGGGGAAATCTCTTTAAAGTGTAAAGCCCCGTACACACGAGAGGACTTATGTCCGACAGACTTCCGAAGGAGTTCTGCCGGAGTTCTGCCGGAGTTCCGACAGAGTTCTGACGGACTTTTCGGCTGAGCGGACTTGGCCACACACAATCACACTAAACTCCGACGGATTCGAACGTGATGACGTACGTCTGGATTCGAATAAGGAAGTTCATAGCCAGTAGCCAATAGCTGCCCTAGCGTCGGTTTTAGTCCGTCGGAATAGCATACACACGAACACATTTTTCGAAGGGACCGGGTCCGGCGGAGTTCCTTCCAAAAAATTTGAAGCATGTTCCATATTCTAAAGTCCTTCAGACTTTGGCGAGTCAAAAGTCCGTTGCAGCCCACACACGATCGAATAGTCTGACGGAATCAGTCCGTCGGACTTTGGATGTTGAAAAGTCCGCTCGTGTGTACGGGGCTTAAGTACACCTTTACAGAAAAATCTGTAGGGTGAACTTACACAGGATGCCCGCCTCATCCCCCCCATTACCGCTGACGTGTTTCGTATCAATTTCCCATTGTGAGCCGCCCGATATAGTTGCTTCAGGGGTCCAGGGCTTAGAAATCCCCTCAGCATTCACGCTTCTTCTTCCCTACTGACAGG
Organism: Lithobates pipiens; assembly: GCF_037356315.1. Taxonomy (NCBI): domain Eukaryota; kingdom Metazoa; phylum Chordata; class Amphibia; order Anura; family Ranidae; genus Lithobates; species Lithobates pipiens. The sequence continues at coordinate 510,388,346 of NW_027507903.1, read as the reverse complement.
ACAGGCTACTTAGGTTCTGATTGGTTGGAGCCATCGACCAATTAGAAAGTGAGGCCCGGAATGGAAAGAAAATAAGAAAGTAGTGCAGGGCCGGGCATGACATTGTGCAAAGGGAGACTACAAAGGGTTAACAAATGTGAAACTAGAAAGTGTAACAGGAAGGGGTTGCAACAGTTTGAGAGACTGAGGGGGTGGAGCATTATTTAAGCAGGAGTCGGGGACTTCTGGGCAGCAGAGGAAGGGATAGAGAGGAGGAAGTGGTTTCCCACCCTCCCTCCCTGTGTTATTGTCCTGTTCATTTTGTTTGTCTGAAAAAAGGAGAATTTTTTTGGGCTATGGACTTTCTACGCACAATTACAACAATACTTAAGAAAATAGATTTTATTTACAAAAACATTAAAATAGCAATAGTCAGTACATGAAATGGTCATCAGAGATCCAAAAAATTCATCCCTAATTGTGTTACCACTAATACAGTATATACAATTATTACTCTATTTGGTAAAAAACACTACACATCACTCCGAGAGATGAAATAATAGATAATCCAAAAGTTGTGGAACATCAATGAGGGTTGAATGATGATGTTGTGCTTGAAATGTTTCGCGTATCTCAAACGCTTCTTCTGGAACTTATTGTAACTGACTAATAGAATGAAAGCAAAATATTATTGAATAATATCACAATATTCCCAAACAGAAAATATATATTGATTGTTATAAAACATCAAGAAATGTATAGAGCAGCCTGGGTAAAGGACACGGAACACCGGTGTACAACAGGTAGGGAGCACCATGGGGGCATGTGTAACATACAAATACAAATAAATTATACGGGGATGAAAGGAGTATATAATGTATAGTAGTAGGCAGTATGTCATTCAACAGTAACTTACTGAGTATGTAGGAAATCGCTAGACCAATTCTTATTGTTTTTTACTGTTTTTTGTACTTTTCTCTGCTATGTGTCTCTCGTAATCTTTTTTAGCTGCCCTAATTGCATTCTTACACTTTTTTGTATTCCTTGTAGAGTTGGAATGCTGACGGTGTCCCATACCCTTTATATTGTTTAAAGGCCATTTTTTTTTTCTTTAATGGGGCTTTTTACATTACGATTTAGCCACCCAGGTTTAACCTTCGCTCCTCTATATTTATTGCCCATTGAAATGTACTGTGTTTAATATGCTCCTAAAGCATTCCCATTTTCTTTTGTGTTCAATGTTTCTAGGATTTGGCCCCAATTGACGTCATGTAGTAATGAACGCAGTTCATAAAAATTGGCTCATTTGAAATTTTGTGTTCTTGTGCTACCCTCATGTCTCCTTTTCTATGATTTATGTTAAATGCGATCATCCTATGATCTCTAGATCCCAGGTTGTCCTATATTGCTACATCTAAGATCAGACTTGGGTAGTTCATAATTAATAGATTTAGCAGGGCATTCTTTCTAGTTGGGGAATCAACCAATTGGGACATGAAGTTGTCCTGTAAGACATTCAAGAAATGACAGACCTTTAATGAGTTAGCTGTCCCCTCTGTCCAGTCAATATTGTATCCATATAGTATGTACAGACATCCATGTTCTCATCTGCCAGTTTTCCTTTCACTATCCAGCATACTCTATAGCAGGGGTAGCCAACCGTTTGAAGAGCGAGTGCCACTTAAGCAACTTAATAACTGGTCGCGGGCCACAATGAGCAGACTCTGCTTATGCAGAGTGGACAATGACACATCCCACTCTACTCTATGGGCCCTCCAATCCGATCTGCTCAGATGGAAGGGAACGGATCCCCTTCTGTTTTTTTTTTTTTTTGCGGACCAGATTGGAGGTAGGCGGGTGTAAACAGACAGTAGTTTGTTTACATCTGCTGCTCCATAGAGGCGAATAGAGGGTCTAATTGGGTTGGATCGATTGTGTGAAAGGTGTCTAAGCCTGCTTTCAAGCTGATGCACTGGGGTTTACCACAGCACAGTGAACCTGTGGATTTTCTGTGGGTTAGCTGCACTTGGCCATTGGTTTCTATTATATCCTGCAGGTGAATTGCACTTCCTGAAAGCAAAACAAATCGGCACGTAATAACAGAAGTCTTTGGCTCAGTGTAGGTAACCTGCAGGTGCACTGCGCTGCACCTGCAAATCAGATTGAAAGCAGCTCAGTAAGCACTGAAGAACAGATATGCCCTGATATACATTGTTATTTTAGTAATAAACTTACCAATAATAATAGTCTTCCATTCAGGTATCACTGACTGTCCCAGGCAGAGTGCATTTGGTATCACTCTGCTTGTGACAGGAGACGACGCTTCACAGGAAGCAGTGCTTTATGCCTTTCTGCTCTGCAGCCGCAGCAGGAGGTCGCGGGCCACATGAGAGGGCTCCGCGGGCCACATGTGGCCCCTGAGCCACTGGTTGGGCACCCCTGCTCTATAGTTACTAGATCAGTGTAAAACTTTCAAGACATCATGAGCAGTACCACTGAGCAGACTCTATCAATCAATCACAGCTCTCTGTTCTTGTTCAATATTTTTATTGAAAAACTTTCATCAATATAACAATGGAGTAATAAATATCCCAAACCGGGAGCCAACATAGCCCTTCGGTAGGGTTTATCAAAAACAAAATTTAAGAAGATAACAGCTTACAGTTAATGTAACAACTTACTTATAACATATATCGATGCTACCTAATGCCCTGAAGGGTTGTAATAAACCATTGATCAGAGCAAATGAGTGACAATAAATTATTTGTTTGCTATAGGATAATAAGATTGAGCAGAGGTCGGTAGAGTATCAAAATCGGATTTTGTTCCAGAGGGATCAAGGGAGACACACAAGCCACCCCAACTGGGATCTAGCTGTGAACTGTACGTGTCCCCCTGCTCCCCCCGGATATTTCGGTTCTACCCTCCGCCCCCCTCCCTCCCCCTCCAAATTAATTAATTAAATAAATATAAGGACTGCCTAGGTGCATTACTCCAAGTTATGTAGTTAATAATAGATGACTATTGATCAAATGGCATGCAAAATAATGTTTTGACAATAAGTAAAAAGAGAAGAGAGTAATAGAAAAGGAAAGAAAAAAGAGAGAGAATAAGTGCATCTGTGATGTGATTATCAAAAAGGAGCGGAGGAGGAAACCAATTACTTGAATCAATCATTGAGAGAAGTTAAGGTAAGTGGCCCAGATATAGGGGAACCTTGATATAGCTAGCCCAAGGATCCCAAGTCGCTTCAAACTTGGGCACCCTGTCTAATAATTTTGCAGTGATTTGTTCTTGGGTCATAATCCAAGTAATTTTCCCCTTGGCGACTATCAAAGAAACCTTGTTTGTTTTCCACGCTCTTGCAACAGTAAGTTTTGATCCTAGGAGCATAAAAAAAATAAGATTATTGGTGTGTTTGGGAGCACCTTCTATTCCGAGGTTTAGTAGTCCAATAGTAGGAGTTTGTGGAATTCCAATTCCTGTAACTTTCCGTGCCATGTGGAAAAATCTGTTCCAGAAGCCTCTTATACGTGGGCAAGTCCACCAAATATGGTGCATAGTACCCACCTGCTTACAATCCCGAAAACATAGAGGTGAGGTATCAGGAAAAATCTTAGCAAGCCTGGAGGGGACATAATACCAACGTGTGAAAACTTTAATATTTGCCTCTATTAGGTTTATGTTGATTATTCCCTTATAAGATTTCTGGAAGAGACTGTTCCATTTATTCAGCTCCCAAGACAAACCCAAGTCAGTCTCCCATGCCTGAGCATATGGAGGCAAGCTGTGTTTACTCGCCAATAAGGTGTAGATCTCACAGCTCTCTGTTAAGAAGACAGCACATAAAGTTGCCTAGCTGTCTCCCTGTTAAGCAGAAAAACCAAAAACAATATAGCCTGACTCTAGCACTTACCTTGCAGGGCGCTACATTTGCATATGAATTTCCATATGCACATGCATACATATACACATACATAGATATACAGTGCCTTTAAAAAGTTTTCATATCCCTTGAAATTTTTTACATTTTGCCATGTTACAGCCAAAAATGTAAATGTATTTTTTGGGGATTTTATGTGATAGACCAACACAAAGTGGCACATAATTGTGAAGAGAAAGAAAAATGATAAAATGGGTTTCAAAATGTTTTACAAATAAATATCTGAAAAGTGTGGCATGCATTTGTATTCAGCACCTTTACTCTGATACCTTTTATAACTAAAATCTAGTGGAACCAATTGCCTTCAGAAGTCACCTAATTCGTAAATAGAGTCCATCTGTGTGTAATTTAATCTCAGTATAAATACAGCTGTTCTGTGAAGCCCTCAGAGGTTTTTTAGAGAGCCTTGGTGAACAAACAGCATCATGAAGGACAAGGAACACACCAGACAGGTCGGGGATAAAGTTGTGGAGAAGTTTAAAACAGGTTAGGCTATAAAGAAATTTCTCAAGCTTTGAACATCTCACAGAGCACTGTTCAATCCATCATCCGGAAATGGAAAGAGTATGGCACAACTGCAAACCTACCAAGACATTGCCATCCACCTAAACTAACAGGCCGGGCAAGGAGAGCATTAATCAGAGAAGCAGCCAAGAGGCCCATGGTAACTCTGGAGGCGCTGCAGAGATCCGTAGCTCAGGTGGGAGAATCTGTCCACAGGACAACTATTAGTCAAGCACTCCACAAATCTGGCCTTTATGGAAGAGTGGCAAGAAATACATTGTGGAAAGAAAGCCATAAGAAGTCCAGTTTGCAGTTTGTGAGAAGCCACGTGGGAGACACAGCAAACATGTGGAAGAAGGTGCTCTGGTCAAATGAGACCAAAATTTTACTTTTTGGCCTAAAAGCAAAACGCTATGTGTGGCGGAAAACTAACACTGCACATCACCCTGAACGTACCATCCCCACCATGTAACAGTGGTGGCAGCATCATGTTGTGGAGATACTTTTTCTTCAGCAGGGACAGGGAAGCTGCTCAGAGTTGATGGGAAGATGGATGTGGCCAAATACAGGGCAATCTTAGAAGAAAACCCATTAGAGTCTGCAAAAGACTTGAGACTGGGGTGGAAGTTCACCTTCCAGCAGTAAAACAACCCTAAATATACAGCCAGAGCTACAATGGAATGGTTTAGATCAAAGCCTATTCATGTGTTAGAATGGCCCAAAGTCCAGACCTAAATCTAATTGAGAATCTGTGGCAAGACTTGAAAATTTGCAGTTCACAGATGCTCTTCATCCAATCTGACAGAGCTTGAGCTATTTTACAAAAAATGTCACTCTCTAGATGTGAAAAGCTGGTAGAGACATACCCAAAAAGACTTGCAGCTGTAATTGCAGCGAAAGGTGTTCTTCAAAGTATTGACTCAAGGGGGCTGAATACAAATGCACACCACACTTTTCAGATATTTATTTGTAAAACATTGTGAAAAACATTTATAATTTCCTTCCACTTCACAATAATGCCCCACTTTGTGTTGGTCTATCACATAAAATTCCAATAAAATACATTTACGTTTTTGGTTGTAACATGACAAAATGTGGAAAATGTCAAGGGGTACGAATACTTTTTCAAGGCACTGTACACACACATACACTCATACATAAACTCATACATATACATACACACATTTACATACATACATAAACTCATGCACACATACATACATATACACTCACACACACATACATATATAAACTAACACACATACATACACACTCATATAGATGCATACACTGATATACATACATACATAGTCTTTAAAAAAATCACAGCTCACTGTACTTGGCTGATCAGCGTTTGGCACCTGCACCACCAAGTAAGATGCCTGTGTACAAAGTACTGCATGGAAGGGAGGCGGGGCAGTTTGAGTAGTGAGTGACGCTGCTGTCACATCTTCTGTCAGCCTATATTGGCAGAGCCAAATGGGGCTCCCGTGCACCTGGTGCCCTTGAGCAGTGCCCATGTGTTAAGACGGTCCTAAGGTGCTCTCCGAATGGTCCTTACGCTGAGCGAGTGACCGCCTATGTTCACTATGCAGCGAGGCAGCCACTCTACTTGGAAGTCAGTGGCAATCACTTTAGTTGCGATGCCTACTACCATAACTTTCAAATTCAACAGGGATCCCACAGGTATGACACATACATACTTACAGTGGTCTATGCTCCAGCAATGTAACTATGTAAAAATAGCCATTTCTAGAATTCACCTTCAATGCTACATCCCCTTACAGAGACAAGCTATGAAGACTGTACAATGTAAAAATTTTCCTGTTTGAGGAATATGTAAAGCTTGATGGTGTACTGGATGCAGTGGCGTAACTAGAACCTTCAGGGCCCCGATGCAAGAAACCATGAACGGCCCCCCTGAACCCCAGCCAGGGCCCTTCCCTCTGAGTCCGGCGGTGAAACTCCAGGGCGTGGTCACAGGTATGACCTTTGTGAGCCCTGTAGTTCCACCACTGGTATCAGTAGTTTTTTTATTCGTTTTTTTTTTTTTTTAGGTGCCCCATTGGGGGACTGTCCCTAGCAGGATGGGGTTCCCGTTCCCAGAAGAGATGAGGTCCTTTTCTCCAGGGCAGATGAAGTTACTGCCCCCAGGTGAGAAGGGGTCCCTGTCCCAAGGGGAGGTGGGAGTCCCTGTCCCCACGTGAGAAGGGGTCCCTGTCCCCAGGGGGAGATGGAGGGGGTATGTAATGGTGTGTGGGGGATGGGGTCCTCTCACTCACCATGACCAAGCTGTAGGCCGCGCACTCATCCATGTTGGCCTGGGCTCCATCCAGTGTGCTGGACGGGCGATCAGCACATCTCCCAGAAAGACGTTTCATCATCTGTGTATGAAGGGGAGGAGGGGGGCTGGCAGACAAGCCTGCAGTGTCCTCCAAGGAGCCGGCTCTCATAGGGCTGCACTGCATCTGTGTGCTTGCATGGAGCAGGAGATGGGTACTCTGAGGAGCCGGCTGAGGACACAGGTCATGCGGGGAATGCACAACTAAAGAGCAGCCAGTGCGATAGTTGAGCATAGAGCTCTGCTAGTCACCCTCCACCTCCAGCCACCCGTGTGCATGGTGCACTGGTACCCCTAGCTGCCTATGCTGCTGCCGGCCATATGTAGAGGGGGCTGCATGGGCCCCCTGCATCACAGGGCCCAGTTGCGGTCACGACTGTTGCACCCCCTATAGTTACGCCCCTGACTGGATGTTACTTTTCCTTCTATTCATTATATGGAATTTCAGATTCAATACAGTGCAGCCTATTCTCTATGGTAACTGACGCATTTTTTTAGTTGTGACAGCAAAAAGTAGTTTTTGGCTTAACATACACTTTAACGTAACTTCAAAAGTAATTTTCAATACTTTTAAATCGAATGCTTTTAAATAAATAAAATCAAGTGATCCTGCTATGAAGGTGTTTGTTTAGGCTCTTCTTTTTTTGGGGCGACAATGCTCTGTCCCTATATGCTCTTGTATTATCATCCAGTATCCAGACCAATTTTCAGCTTTCAGTGCTGTTGCACTTTGAATGACAATTGCGCGGTCATACAACACTGTACCTAAATTAAATTTTTGTACTTTTTCCCCCCAAATAGAGCTTTCTTTTGGTGGTATTTGATCACCTGTGCGATTTTATCATTTTTTTTAAAAAATTTAAAAAGACTTTTGTTTTAAAATATTATAACGGTAATTTTTGTCCGTCATTGATGTACGCTGATGAGGCGGCACTGATGGGCACCGATAGGTGGCAGTGATAGGCAGCACTTCTAGGTGGCACTGATTGGCACCACTGGTGGGCATTGATAGGTGGCACCTGTGGGTACCGATAGCTGGCACTTGTGGGCATTGATAGGTGGTACTTGTGGGCACTTAGACTCTATAAATGAGGCATAATTGCTTCTTCCTTTTCGGGACCGATGTCCCTTTAAGATAAGCCAGTGATCGTCATTTTTTTCTCCTCCGCTGTCAGCGCGAGGAGAAAAAAAAATGATCACCGAACTTTTGTTTTGATCATGTGATCAGCTGTCATTGACTGACAGCTGATCACATGGTAAGGGGCCGGGACCCGAGTCTCAGTGACTCGGTGATCACAGCCTACAGGGCGCACGCAGGTAGCGTGCACAGGAATCCCAGGAATTCACATCCGCGCTGCGGCCGTCATTCGGCCATTGCATGGATGTCAGATGGTTAAGCACAATAGCACATAGTTAGAGCCAAAAGATTTGATATGCATTTTTACTGAGTATGAATCTCCTCTGCATCTCTATGCTCCTCCTCTGCTTAACTCCCACAGACAATTCTTTCCAAGAATTCCCCATCCATCACCATGTGAAGGATGATGACATCACCTTTGACCGTGTGATGGTCTCACAACTTCTCCTCCTGCACAAACTTGTTTCCTCCTGTACACACTTATTTCCTCCTGCACAAATGTATGATTACTGAGGTAAAGTAATGTCACATCTTCTTTTGAGCAATAAGGACCCACTCTAGATAAGCCCCTAAGCAGGCTCTGGTTGCTCGCTGCTACTGGGCCTGAGGAGGGCCAGTAGTTTAAAAGCTTTCTCATGGACGGTGGTCTACTGTTCCCAGCCAGCCCAACTTGCTAATCCTGTGCCCTCGAGCCACATTGATTTGACACAGATCCCCGCAGTCTCTCCTCTGATCCAGGACTCCCCATCATTCACTGTGTAAATGATGAAGACTTTGCTAATGACCGTGTAGAAACAAAGTTCCCTCACAGACTTCCTGGCCCATCCAGCCCTCCACTGTGGTAACACTCACCAACCTTTCACTGTCCTTGATGAGGAACTTAACCGGACCATACGTTCTGACAGCTTCACCTGCCCCTCTGCTCCAGGAGTTCTTTAGAAGTTCCTTCACAGATTCTCCCTGGGCCACCTCCTGTGATTGGTGAACCCCCCCCCCCACCCCAGATGTGGGTGCCCTCCCGCTGCTGCCTAGTATTCCATTCCTCACTTCACTCAGCTGACTTCCTCCCCAGTGGCATGTTACCTCAGCTTATATAGGAGGTTCGCCCCCTGTCAATACCAGATGGGGATTGGTCAGGGCTCCCATATGAGCTGCCTGCCACTCCAGTTCTAGGCCCAGCCCCTCTTCCAGAACATTATAACTGGAAGCAGGGGAGGAGGCTCAGGACCAGAGCACAGGTGGTCACACCCACTGCTACTCTGACCACTCCCAGCCCCCAGATCAAAACAGACAAGCCACTCTTGCCTCACCCAATACCATTCGGATAAATACCATCTCACACCTTTCCAGAAATGGGCGACCTTACTAGGAGATGACGATCTCCCTACTAAAATTATGGATGGCTACCGGCAAATACGTAAACTCACTCTCTCCGAAACGTGGCGTGAAACACAATTCAAGATAATTCACAGGGCCTACTATCCTATGTACACTGATCACAACAATATGAACTTGAAAATATGTCCATGGTGCTCTTCACCTCGCCCCACTCTACTCCATCGTCTTTGGGACTGCCCTGCCATAGCCAGCTACTGGGACACAGTAACTACCTACGTAACATCTGTTTCTAAACAGCGGATTCCGAAAGATGTTATGCTTTGCGTATTTGGATGGACACCTCGAACTCCCCCAGCGGGAGACGGGACTCCAACATCTGTTTCACACTGGGCACAACTGGCACTTCTTGTTGCTCGTAGGATGATTCTGCAATCTTGGATATCCAAACATCCCCCTACGTTGCTAGCGGTACAAAAGGCTATTGAATCACTTTTCTATATGGAACGTCTGGACGCCATCACCAGAACTCCTCGTCCTACACACCGTTTCTTTGCGAGATGGCGTAACTATATGGAGGTCACTTTAACTCACGCTGATATTCAGACAGCAATGCATCCATTCCGATTTACGGCATGGTATCTCCAAAAGGACCTGGCTGGCTCTTTGGGTAGACTTAAACTATCTCCACGGGGAGATCCTGCGGACTATAGGCCACCTTGACATTCTGACCCTAAGATGTGCATTTCTCATCATAAATGTGTGCTTCCTAGTCTTTTCTTTCCCCTAGAGGTTGTGACCCTGAGGCTACTGATTTTATTCATATATCTGGTGTATTCGGATTATATAGGCTAGTGGGACCCACTCGGGTCTGTTTGCCCCGACCCTGGGGCTATTCTGCCGTTGGTTCTTTTCTACTCATTACATAAATGGTTGTATCTGTATACTTTTATTCTGTACAGTTATCTTTTGTACCCTTTTATTTGTAAAACCAAATAAAAATTTTTCAAAAAAAAAAAAAAAAAAACAGACAAGCCTAGCTTGCAGCATAGGCCTGTTTAAATTTGCCTGTGCTGACAGTTCCTAGTAAAAAAAAAAAATATTACTGGCACCTACCTATTGGTAGAGGGTGCTACACACAGAAAACAGGTTTACCTCACACAAGTATTTCACTCTTGCTTCAAAACACACGATCACCCAGCCTCCAGGCTTTCACATGCAGCACTCCTGATTTGGCCTTACCCTTTAGGCCTTGTGTGTCTCCCACAGACTGGTCACTTGCCAAATCTGCCCATACAGCTAGCAGCCTCTGGCTGCACTGGCTCTCACCTCTCTCCTTGGTGGAGCTCTCCTGACTCCTGGGCCAGACCTTCTGGCTGTCGGGTGGAGCTCAGAACTATGGTGAGGTTATTACTAATAGCCCAGCACACACCTGACTAATTTGCGTACTTGTTGGTCTGAAAACCTGGACCCGGATCACTTAGACATCTACAGGCTCCAGGTCCCAAAACTGACTTTAGAAAACACCAAAAAAAGTCCAGCTTCCTCTCCATAACACAAGCTCCCTGGAGGGCCTCAACCAAGCTGGTTGAGAATTCTGTGTCACAACCTCTTTCTAGACCCTGGCAGGGCAACACTCTGCCATGATACCTTAACATCAGAAGAATACAAGGTATCATTGTTTCATCTAAAGCAGAGCTAATTTTACCTTTCCTTCAATAGTCTCTGTCCCTCAGGAGTACCGGTATCTTCATCTAGGGAGCGGGTCTTTGGCCGGCGCTGGATGATGTCACTCTCATGTTACATGCGCACATCGTAGGAGAGGTTTTTTTCGATGGGAGATACCATTTCACGGACACAATTGAAAGCTATGCAAAGAGCGGAGGGACCCCATAGATGTCAGATTGTGCCACGCTGTAAACCCACGGCGCAACAGCGAGGAACAATATGACAAATACGGTGTCCCTTTGCTGTTTGCATAGCTTTCAATTGTGCCCGTGAAATGGTATCTCCCGTTGAAAAAACCCTCCTACGATGTGCGCATGTGATATGGTGACATCACTCCAGCTGATAGGGAAATCAGCTGAAGTGCCATTCCATTCTGTGCATGTGCGGGCACTTTTCAACGGCGGGCACATATGGGCAGAACACCGGCGATGCTAGCTGAGTTTTATGTGTGCAGCTCAACTTACATGCCAGAGTACATTGCAAGCAGACAGGAAGGTGTATTTAATTGTAGAAGAGAGGTTGCAGGTCTCTTCCTCAATAAAGAACCTATCCGCTAAACCCAGGGAGAAGGAAAGATAAAATAAATAAAATAAAATGTCCCAATGTTTGATAAAATATGACATCTCAATAAAAACAGTCCAATAGGTATAGGTCCACACAAAGTAAAGTGCTGGGAAGAATCCGTCATCAAGAAGGTTCACACTGACTCTTACCACAATGAGTGGACGACTTAATCAAAAGCAGTCAAACACGCTTGAAAATCCTCCACGTAGATTTCACCATACACATGGGGAGATAGATTGCATGAACACCAATAGGATCCTCCTTAGACAGATTATAATCACATCAGGACATCATGTAAATAGTTATAAGAAACTTCATTGCACAGTATTACTGTACATTTATTAATAATACAGCAAAGGCCAGGACATTCACAAACAATGCAGTAAAAAGCGCATTTTAATCCAATAAAAACGATCAATGTTTCCATCCAGTGTGATGGCCAGCTGTCGAGCTTGGCAATGTCATGTAAAGATAAAATGCTTGTTTTAAAAAAAAAAACAAGGAAGCGTGCGTTACTACACTAAACAATAAATTGTTTATGTTTTTTGCATGATGACAATTGTCCTTCAGCGCGCAGTTTGGTCAGTTTGTCATGACTGCCCACAACTGCATGTGAATACAAGATCTGTCACATCAGTCCACATACTTTTGTCTCGTGAAATGATTATGAAGCGGGGAGGCCTTTGTTGTCATGGCAATCGCTCTCCACCAATTTCAGAAACCTTCACCTTGCTTCCCTGAACCTTTGTTCCAACTTAAATTCCCATTGCAAAAAAATCTAATTGTTTCGCTCATCTGCTTTGTTTTCATAAACTCCTGGCTGCAGTCAGCGCAGGAAGGCCAACAGTACCGAATGATAAACTCATTCACTGCAGAGTACATGGCAAACAACCTGCTGCCCTGCCATTCATAATCTGTTATGCCGTGTACAGACGGATGTTGGCTGAAACTTGTCTTGCATACACACGGTCGCACAAATGTTTTCGGAAATTTAGATCAGCAAGAATGCAGTGATGTACAACACGTACAACGGGACTAGAAAAAGATTCAATAGCCAGTGCGGCTCTTCTACTTGATTCCGAGCATGCGTGGAATTTTGTGCATCAGAATTATGTACACACGATCGGAATTTCCAACAATGAAGTTTGTTGTCGGAAAATTTGAGATCCAGCTCTCAAATTTTTGTTGTTGGAAATTCAGACAGAAAATGTCCGATGGAGCCTACACATGGTCAAAATTTCCGACAACAACTCACATCGAACATTGGTTGTCGTAAATTCTGATCGTGTGTATGCGGCAATAGTCTGCAAGCTTTTATCAAAATGCAGGAGGAGTCATTGCAGACCTGTGTTTGACCAGTGACGGCCCATATATTAGGGGTGCCGCCCCCCTAATCCATGCGTCTGGCCCCATACATCACATGCGGGGCGCAATGTGGGTCTTTATTTGTTCAAGCATGTGATTAGAGCAAGGCTCTGTTAAAGTAATTTACCCTAACAGCAACACAGACTTTTCCCCACTTCCTATCTGGTGAAGTTATTATTACCAACAGGGGCGTATCTACCGGGAGGCAAACAAGGCGTTTGCCTTGGGTGTAATTTTTCAGGTGGCGGCACCGCCCCCCCCCCCCCCCCCCCAGGCAGAAGGGACACACGTGACTGTGAGCGGTCTTTAGAGCAGAGCAGCTCCGTGGTTCTCATGTAGTTTTCCTGAAGCTCTATGGACTCCCCTGGGCAAGACAACTGAACTAAGCTTCATCTCATCTTAGGACGGCCAGCTCCACTGCGATCTACACTCCACTTACTCCCAGCTCCCTCCACCCAGCTGACTTTTCAGCGGTGTGAGTAATACCGCGTACACACGAACTGACTTTTCGACAGACTAGGTCCGACGGACTTTCGGCGGAGTTCTGACAGAGTTCTAACAGCGTTCTGACGGACTTTCCGAATGAACGGACTTGGCCACACACACAATCACACCAAAGTCCGACGGATTCAAACGTGATGACATACGACCGGACTAGAATAAGGAAGTTCATAGCCAGTAGCCAATAGCTGCCCTCGCATCGGTTTTTGTCCGGCGGAAAAATTTGAAACATGTTCCATTTCTAAAGTCTGATGGATTTTTGCAAATCAAAAGTCCGCTGCAACCCACACATGATCGAATGGTCTGCCGGAATCGTTCTGTCGGACCTTTGATGTCGAAAAGTCCGGTCGTGTCTACGCGGCATAAGGGGGCAGGGACTGTGAGCAGATCATGCCTGGCAGCTTTCAGTGGTTGAGCTGGCTGCAGCGTGGTTTCATTTCGGCTGTGTGCTTCCTTAGCGGTCCCAACCCTGTTCTTTCCTTCCCTCTCCCTGGCCAGGAGTAGTGTTGACAGATCGATATCATCCACTCATGACCCCCTCCCTAGATGGATACAGCTAAGCCTACATGTACAGTAAGTAGATATTGTGGTTTTAATAAAGCAATGGTTTACTACTAATTTGAGTTACTTTGTTCTCCTGTCAGTATGTACTTTTTATCTCCTTGTGCTTGTTTTTACACAGGCTCTATCTGTGATTTTTCACTCTTTATTTATTGTACAATACATGGTGTAGTATCGAGGAGTAGGGGAGCTCCCCTCGTTCTCATCCTCTTCCCTCCTCTCAACCCCCCTATTTCCCCCCCTTCTCTCCCCTCCTCCTCTCTCCCCCTCCCCCACTCTCTCTCTCTCTCTCTCTCTCCCTCTTTGCCTCTCTCCCCCACCTCTGAAAAGGTGGAGCTCCAATAGGAAGGGGTGGGATTTACTGATGAAGGGGTGGGTCTTAAACAGGAAGGGGTGGGGAAAATTTAGAAGGGGGTTCCTGATTTTAGTATTGCCCCAAAACACACCACCGATTAGTGAGACAGGAAGTGAGGGAATATGTCTGTTTTAGAGTCTTCCCATACCCCACACCCCTGCCCTTCCATTCCATCCCCCCACCACCTTTTATTTTAATTTATTTTCATTTGTCTTCGCTTCATCACCTCTTTTTTTTCTGCTATCTCTCTCCCTGCCTATAAGTCTTCTCTTTCCTTCCTTCAAACTCTCACCTTTACCTTCTTTACTGGGAATGAATTGATTTACTAAAGGCAAACAAGACTGTGCACTTTGCAAATTTGCCATCTGCAAGTGCAGTTGCTCCAGAGCTTAGTAAATGAGAAATCATGTGCAAGCAAAAATGCTGTTTTTTTTTCCTTGTACGTGATTGGGTGCTCTTTGCAACAGCGAAGCCTTACCTCGTTTACTAAGCTCTGGAGCAACTCCACTTGCAGCGGGCAACTGCACAGTCTATTTGCCTTTAGTAAATTAACCCCTATATTACAACCCGGGTCACCATTTGCCCTATCCAGGATATGTTGTTGATGGGAGACCAAATGATGTACACAATATACCCGTCTATTCTCTCCATCAATTCATAATCAATGTCCAAACAGTGGACTCTCCTATAATTCAATTTCAATAAGTGTGCCCACACTTCAATCTGCAATCGATGGAGGTCAAAGTATAACCAAACTCCTCCTGGCACTGTCCTTTTCAGATTCATCACTCTGCAATTCAGCACTGGATCTTTTCCTTGTTAAATAACACCCCATATAACTCCAGACTTCAGCCCTGCAGCCATAGAGAAAAGGCAAATATACAAAAAATTTTATATGAAAAAAGAAAGAAGAGTCCGTGTAGCAAAGAGTCAACAAGAAGTTGGGTTTTAAGTTACTTTTATAACACTGATATTTCATTTTTTTATTATTCTTCATGTTTTTAAATGAATATTTAATACATGTTGCATGGGATTTTGGGGGCATTATGGGCACACCAAAAGCTGTGCTCTGTCAAACTGTGCTTCTTTGACCATCATGCCTCGTACACACGACCGGTTTTCCAGATGGAGTTCCAACGGAGTTCTGCTGAAACTGTCTTGCGTACACATGATCACACCAAAGTCTGATCATCAAGTTTTTCATTGCGTTCTGGTCCGCTCGTTGCTGATTTTCAGCTCGCTCTTCACAGGCCTTGCTGTTCTTCAGGTTTGTTCTGTCCAGCTGACCATTTTGAAACCATGGTACGGGTACATACTCTTTGTAGAGTTTGTGTTGTGTGGGGGCTTGGTGTTGGGGTTCATACTTTGACCCAAGCCTAGTCCATTAACAGGGTGAGGAGGAGTTCATGGACCAAGAATTGGTTCCTCCAGCGTGACGGATTCTCTCACATGCCTTTGCTTCGTGAGATCCAGAAGCATAATCCTGATGATTTCAGGAATTATCTCAGGATGACAAACCCCATTTTTCACCATCTGTTGGGTTTGCTCACCCCTTATATCAGCAGGCAGGATACCTGCATGAAGCAAGTCATCACTCCGGAGCAGAGGCTAGTCGCCAACTTGTGGTACTTGGCGACTGGGAGAAGCCTGCAGGACCTCAAGTTCTCAACAGGCATCTTACCCCCAGGCTCTGGGGATCATTATTCCAAAGACCTGTTATGCCATCATTCAGGTCCTGCAGAAGGACTATATTAAGGTAAGTTTTCACCTTTAACATCACATTATATGTATTAAATGTTTGCTAATGTATTGTATTTATTTCATCATTCCCTAATTACTATGGTTGGAATATGCTGTGAATGTCCCCTTTATCCTCATGCCTGCTGGAAGCTTTTAATGCTCCTTTTTTGGCCTACATGCATATTTGCCTTCACTAACCTCACCAGCATGCTATCCTGGGCCCATATACACTTATAGCCTAGTCAACTCCATTGTACTGCTTTCCCCGAAACACCCCCTAAAATGTGTCCAAATGTTATGTGTGTCCTTAAATTCAGGCAGAGTGCTGGAGGCTTTTTTTGGCTCCCATAGTCACCTCAAACCCTTCCCCCCCATACAATTTTATCAATGGGCCATCAGTGGGGGTGAGGAATCCCCTCACCCCCCTTATATTTTTGTTTTTAAATACTCCTTAAAATAAATGTTATACTGATGTTGTGCAAGAATGTTTTTTGTGTAATCTGCTTGCAATGTTATATGCAAAAGTACTTATATTTTTTTTCTTGTTTGACTCCACAGTTTCCTTCAATGCCACAGGAATGGCAGACTGTGGCCTCCCATTTTGCTGACCGTTGGGATTTTCCCAACTGTGGAGGGGCTATAGATGGGAAGCATGTCCAGGTTGTGCCACCACTCCATTCGGGATCTTACTATTATAACTATAAGGGGTTTAATAGTGTAGTGTTAATGGCGGTGGTGTTGGCATACTATGAGTTCCTTTATGTGGACATGGGGAAGAATGGTCAGATGTCGGATGGAGGAGTCTTCACCCAGATGGAGTTTTACCAGTGTCTCCAGACTGGTGGCCTGGTATTGCCACCTGATGCAGATAACGTGGAAGGACTCCCCTTCATCTTTATTAAAGATGAAGCCTTCGGTCTGAGCGAGCACCTGATGAGTCCATTCCCCCAAAGGACCCTCACCTGGGAGAGGAGGGTTTTTAACTACTGGCTGACCAGAACGAGAAGAGTCATTGAGAATACCTTCGGGATAATGGCTCTGCCTGTTTCTGACAGAATCCCATATGGCGGACTACAAAATCAACCATATCATCCTATGCTGCTGCATACTGCACAATTATTTAAGAAACAATTCACAGAATTACATAGAATTATATAGCCTCAGTTGGACCTGAGGCCGGACTTATTACAGAGAATTCCCTAACAGGCCTGGATACTGGTCAAACTGGCTTGGCCTCCCAAAGCGCCCGTTAAGTTAGGGAGAAATATGTTAATTATTTTATGGATAGGAGGGCCATTGTAATGCCAGACAATGTCTAATTTTTATTAATAAAAAAAAACTATCAGATAAAATATATTTGTTTTTTTTCCTCAATATTTTCTTTTTTTTTACAAACAGGCATGTTTTAAAACATAACATACACAACTGTGGAACCTACAAAGTTCAATGTATAAAAACTGAAGGCAATATCAGGCATTATAGTGTCAAAAATGTCTTGATATTGCGTTCATCAGATGGGGTGATGTCACCCTTCTAAAAGCCAAATTTTGAAGATGCACACAAATTGGGAATCCAAATGGGTAATGCCAACATGTGCTATCTCCCATCATGGGGGATCAATGGATATGTTTTGGGGGTGCAAACCCTTCCTTTCACCTACTAGAGTTACGAGGAAGGGGTTGCTCCCACAAAACACGTACATTGAGATCCCCTGATGGCAGATAGCACATGTTGACACACCATGTGCATCTTCAAAATTTGGCTTTTAAAATGTAGAAAAATAATTGTTTGTTGAGTCCAACAAATAGGAAAATGGATGTGATTTGCAATACATTTATATTGTCCCCAACACATCTATCATGTTCTTCATTTGTTCTTCCATAACATTCAGTTTATTTTAAATATTGTCAATTTCCCCATTCCACATCACGATGTCGTCAATGAGGCTTTGGGCGCTGGCCCTAGTGAAAGGTTCAGCTTCCTCTTCCACAACCAGCACATCACCTAAAAATTGGTTAAAAAACATGTATTTAGAAATATGCAGGCATACATAGATTACCTGAAGCTGGGGTGTCAGACACTCACCTGTTTGGGTGACCATCTTGCCCACTTCCTCCACCTCTCCTTCCTCTAGATCCTCGAGGGAGCTTGGGCTGATTTCCCATTCTTGTTGATGTGGGGGGTCCCTGGTGTCCTCTGACTGGTGTCCTCCGAATCATTTCTCCCCTATGAGAATGAAACAAAAGGTATACTTATCACACAGATATTTGAGTCCAGAAATTGGAATATGATACATTGCTTGGAAGTGGTGTACAATTGTCTGTTTGGGCAGAGTTCCAAGTTGAAGACATGATTAATTCCCTTTTAACCAAGCTGGAATACTTACCTTTTTCAGACAAGTTTAACAGATGGAGACACCCCAAGTATCCACTGGAGCACCTGTGTGGGTCACCATAAAAAATGTGCTCTGGTGTCCCACACTCCTGAGTCCAAATGTGTAAACAGCTGCTGAGTGTCCTCTCCTTAAATTCCACTGAATGAAGTTTGCAATTCATTCTAGTTTCAAAGACATCTAGACAACATGTCCTAAACTTCTTTTAAGGCAAATTAGCATAAAATGTAGTTAATCCTGTGTCAGCTAAAAACATTGTATTTATTTGTAAACTAACAATGTTTCCTACGAACGATTACTGTGCCCACGAACATGAAAGTAGCCATTTAAAACAGTAAAGAAAAGCACATGGAGCAGCATTCAAGTTAATAATCATAATAGGAACACACGACAAGTACTTACTTTTTCGAAGCACTTTCTTTATCCTTCTGTACTGATCTGGCTCCCTTAATTTTAGGTCTGACAGCGTTTTCTTAATTGCTCCTTTGATCGCCTTATCCCAAATTTGTGACGCGGACTCTTCACCACTTTCATCATGATTTTGGCCTTACGCAGATTGGGGTTGCATCATAGTTGGCCCTCCTCAATAAATGGACCATCTCCACCATCTCCTCAAAGGACATATTGGAGGCCTTAAACCTCCTCCTGGATCGGGACGTTTCGGCCTCCGGGCTTTCCTCTTCATTACTACTAGTAGTAGTCACCTGGTGTGTCTCCGCCATGTTCCTCTCCCACTGTGAGGAGGGCGGGGGAATCTTCTAGAAAGAACGTCAGGGGCAGGCGACGCAGGCAGAGTTTCACGCATGCACAGTCTATATCAAGCTAACACGCATTTGTCGTACGTCTGATCTGTGTGTGGAGGAAGGATGAACGGAAGTAGCAAGCATCCTAAACGAAGGTAAAATTTTAACTTGGCCCATCACAGTGGCCTATACTGCTTCAAGATTGAGGCCTATATTGGGATATGATAATGAGAGTTTAGGCTGACATTAGTGTTTTTGTTTTGTGTATTGTCTTACAGTAAAGATGAATCACTTTAAGGACCTAGAATTCATGGCCAGTTTAATAGACAGATACAAGGAGATGAGTATTTTGCGGCAGGTGAAACACAACTTATATTATAATAAACAAGCTAGGAGGTCATCGCTGGAGAAATTTCTTTAATTTGTGAAGACTCGGGTCCCCAATGCAAACATGAACATAAAATTGGGATCTTGAGGAACATGTATAAGAAGTAGCATAATAAGATGCAGAAATCACTCCGATCAGGAGCATCAGCAGAGAATGTTTATGTCCCCAGACTGTGGTACTTCAACAAACTAGTTTCTGGACAACCAGACTGAAGCCAGGGAGTCTCTTTCGACCGTTCCCTGCAGCCTTCCATCCACCATTCCCTCAACCGCAGCAGAGGCCAACGAGGAACAACCTGGGCCTTCCATCCTGGAAGAAGTGGTTACGCGCAACTGGAGCCAGGTATATTATTTTTTGAGATATTTATTGTCCTAATATATGTATACATATCACTAGACAGTAGTGGCCAAAAATATTTGGGACCAGCTTGAAAAATGCTTGGGTCAGAATGATAGTCTCTATTTATTAACATTGAATTTGCAAGTCATGAGCTGAAAATTGTGCGTGATTGATGAAGCAAAAACTTCAACGATGTTCCTTTTTTGTACACAGGATGAGCTCAGCCAGGAGGAGGGTCTGGAAAGCATCAGCCAGGAGGAGGCTGTGCCCAGTGTCAGCCATGAGGTGGTCGGACCCAGTAGGAGCCTCACCCAATCCCAGGTGCCCCCGCATCTGACTTACCACCAAAAGGCCCAGGAAGGGGACAATGACAGAGGAGGCAACACTGGGCCTCATTAGGGAAGCCAGCTATTTCCTCAGGAGGGCCTTCCCCCCAACGCTGAAGAGGCCTATGGCTGCTATCTTGCCACCAGGTTGCTGGAATTGGAGAAGGGCCAACGCCTCCTCTGTGAGGGAATTTTTTAGGATGCCCTTCAGAAAGGGTTGAGGGGCCAGCTGACTGAGAGCAGCCACATATATGAGCAAGCCCACCCTCCTCCTCCTGCCACAAGTCCACCACCAGAGCCACAGCCTCAAAGGAAGGCTGCAGGGAAGTGTAGAGGGAAGTCTGCAGGTAGAGAAGAAAGTGATGACCTGGGTTCAGTCTGGTCTGACAGAAGTTGCAGGCTGTTGTAGTACCACAGGCTGGGGACAGATATGTCATCTGCTGCTGGTCCTGATCTCTGGGATTCCTGGACCAGATTGTGCTCCATATTATATGGACTCCTCAAGCTTACAATTTTCTTTTCCACAGTCTTGTTGATGTTTGCCCTGGGGGCCAAAAGGCTTTGCAAATTCAAAAAGTTTCTCCAGCGTGGACTTATTCATGAGATGTGGATAAATAATGAAGAAATCAGTTTGTGAGAACTCTGTGTGAATATGAGCAGCAAAATAACTTCATTCTTCTAGCATTATAAAGAAGAAAAGAATGCGCTGAATTAAAAGCTCACAAAATTAGCAGCATGTGGAATGTGCTACGAACGCTAGTTTTACCACGCTGGGCGCTTCCATCTCATACTTGCTTCAGATCATGCGTCATTTTTGGTCCGTCGGAGCAGCATAGAGAA
Source organism: Lithobates pipiens (assembly GCF_037356315.1). Lineage (NCBI taxonomy): Eukaryota > Metazoa > Chordata > Amphibia > Anura > Ranidae > Lithobates > Lithobates pipiens. The sequence continues at coordinate 510,367,264 of NW_027507903.1, read as the reverse complement.
AAAAGTCAAATGAGGCATACACACGATCGGAATATACGATGAAAAGCTTCCATCTGACTTTTTCTGCTGGACATTCCGCTTGTGTGTACGTGGCATAAGAGTTTTAATAGACGGATAGGGAAGAAGAGATAGAAGGAGTGAGAAGGAATTAGCTTGGAAAACATGTGAAAATAGGTCTACAGCTTCACCAGCTGGCTAAAAATTAGAAAACAAAATATTAACATACTGTTTTATATTTCCTGATCACAAATTTTTATATTTTTTTTTAGTTCTGACCCAAATACATGAAGAAAGAACATACAGTATACGTGTAACATTGTAATTTTTCCTTTAAATTTCTATTATTTTTGTTTTATCTTAGCTTATCTTGTACCGTTGAAGTTAACCTCATTTTTATATTAGTACTCAACCTTCTTTAAAGGTCCACTACTGGGAAAAATATATTTTGGTAACTGTACTAGTTTAATACCTGTAATGATGGCATGCAGCATTTGAATTCCTTTTTTATTTTACAGCCCTTAATTTATAATATCTCCACATTTTCGGGCAATTCAAGTTTTTCTACAAAATAGACAGCTGCAGAAACTGGGGCAAACCATATAACACTGCCAGGGAGGGTTAACAATGGAAACTTTTTATTGATATTATTTAAACCTTTTTTCAGAGCAACAAAAAAACTGTTGTTTTGAGGCCTTAAAGCTTCAGTACTCATTAATAGTGCTATACCAAAGTAAAATAGGCACCAAACCACTTAGCAAAGGCAAACTTAATATATTGTCACCCAATATGGTTGGTATCTAGGTAAGCATTCAATGGATTAACAATAATAATGACACAATTTAGCATACAAAGTGATTAATAGTAAGGACTGGGCATAAGATAAGACATTTGGCATCAAGATCAGCATAAACAGTAGCAAGGCCATCTCAAGTGCAGCAGTAAACATTAGCAAAGTTTAATCTACTAAGTGCTGGAACTATACTGCCAGACCACATTTATAGCAGCGATGCTAATCCTTGACCTGCGTAGCCCCAATGTCCCCTTTCCTGTTATTAAAACCCCATGACACCTCTGCCCCTTAACAACCTTTTAATAATAATGAGACCACACCTTTTCTTTGGAGTAAACTGGCCACAACAGCCTTTTATTAACACACCGAAATTTTTAAACTCACTCCAAAGATCTGTATATAAATATAAATATATAAATATATAAATATATATATAAACCATAAACAACATTTAAACCCAAGTCCAGTCTGGTGATCTCTGACGGTGACCCACTTTTATAACCAAAACCAACCTCACTGCGGTACCATTAACGTAAACCAGGCCTCCAGCTGTGACCGCCCGGAGACAACCAATTCCTGCAGTGCAAAACACCCAGTATTCCGTCCAACGTTCGGGAATACCCCGGAGGGGCCCCCTATTACTGATGAGCCCCCCACCCCTTTTAGATCACCTCCATTTTACCGCCACCGTAAAAGACCACCAGAAAGATAACGCTGCAGCCCCCAATAGGGCCGTTTTCACTGCTGTGACGACAAATCCTCCGTTCCTGAAAGAAAGAAAGAAAACAACAACCAGCCAGCTACCAATAACCTGAATGCTCAAATAACCCCACATTAGGGAGGGAGGGTGGGAAAGCTGCCTCCTCCTGTGATCTCTCCTCGTGCACTGGCCCCGTCTAAGCTCCGCCCCCTTTTTATATGGCTCCGCCCCCCTTCGCTTCTCTCAGTTCCTTCAGACTCCTTTCCTTCCATTGGCTCCTGGGCACCAGGTCATGCCCGCCCCTCATTACCCCTCCCCTTGGGGTCGGATCATTCCGTGGCTCCCTTGACCTGCGTAGCCCCAATGTCCCCTTTCCTGTTATTAAAACCCCATGACACCTCTGCCCCTTAACAACCTTTTAATAATAATGAGACCACACCTTTTCTTTGGAGTAAACTGGCCACAACAGCCTTTTATTAACACACCGAAATTTTTAAACTCACTCCAAAGATCTGTATATAAATATATAAATATATAAATATATATATAAACCATAAACAACATTTAAACCCAAGTCCAGTCTGGTGATCTCTGACGGTGACCCACTTTTATAACCAAAACCAACCTCACTGCGGTACCATTAACGTAAACCAGGCCTCCAGCTGTGACCGCCCGGAGACAACCAATTCCTGCAGTGCAAAACACCCAGTATTCCGTCCAACGTTCGGGAATACCCCGGAGGGGCCCCCTATTACTGATGAGCCCCCCACCCCTTTTAGATCACCTCCATTTTACCGCCACCGTAAAAGACCACCAGAAAGATAACGCCACAGCCTGAAAGGGTGACCCCCCTTACCCTTGAGGGCAACCCCACACCCTTAAAGCAGTTTGAATGCCCCCTTGCAAACCCAGGGACCACAAGTCGATGCCGACATCCGTTAGATGTACGCCATCCCGTCTTAAATACAAACCCACATTAGACTCCAGTTCCCTGTGTCTAATCACCAACCCTCCATTCTTGACCACGAACCTTCCCACCACCTTATTCACCCTGATCCGTGTTTTCTGGATACTGGCCACCGATCTGGCCCATCTCCACCTTGTCCGGGCCACAATGTCGGACCAGAGCAAAATCGTGTTCGGGAACCTCTCTCGGAGCCGCAGAAAATCCGCCTTTATGTCCACGAGCAGGTCCCGGACCTTACGCAACCCCAGGTCGTTCCCCCCAGCATGGAGCACCAACACATCCGGGGGCCCGTCTAGAAGCACATACCTGTCCACCACACCCATCACCCCGTCCCACTGCATGCCCGGGATTCCCAACCAATGCAACTCCGCTGCTCTCCTGGAAATCCCCAGCTGCCTACCATCCGGTCTCATGTCACCTCTCCTGGCCCCCCAACATACATAAGAATGGCCCACGATCCAAACGAGGCGTGGTGCACCTCCATCTGAAACGAAAAACCACACACACGTACACTGAAACGGAGAGAAAAACAAAACAAAGCAAAACACATCAACCACCCAACCGTACCATCCCACCAGACACCCAGCCCTCTGGAACCAAGTTGTCGAGTTACCCCCACTTCCTGTATGGGGGACCCCCACTCCAAACCAACCACCCCACCGCTAGCACCCTACCACCAACTGCGGCCTAACGTAGGACCTGAACCTACGCGACTCCCATCGACCTATCTTGCGCACCGATGCTTCGTCCAACCCGCACCTGGCCGCTTCCGTGGCCGCCCCGATGCGGAAGGAGTGTGAAGCATACTCTGCCGCTACTAAACCTTGATTCCGCAAACACCGCCGAAAAACCGACACAAACTGGAACCGTGACAAGAAAGACCCATCCTCGTGCAAAAGGAACGGGCCCTCCCAGCCCGGCCTGACCCCCCGATACCCCTGAACAACTGCAACCGGGCAAACCGGGGACCCAGGTAACTGAAACAACACAACCTCCACCCCCCCGACCCCGCTGATCAGTCTTCGATCTTCGGAGAAGCAAACGCACCTTATCCCGTGTCACCTGCACGTCCTGATCCAACAGCCCTCCCGGCATTGTTTTGGACGGGCTGACCAACTCACCCACCCGAAACGCCCCATAAAACGCTAACGAAAAAGCCGTAGTAAACAGTCGCACCTCAAAAATAGACTTACAAACCGACCCCAATTCCGCGCATATGGCCACCAAAAGGTTGAACGTCACCGGACGTCGTCCGTCCCCCGCTTAATCTGTTTACGGAAACCCCGCAGCATCTGCCGCACCCAAAAGTCTTTTGTCCAATCCTCCGAACCCAACAGTTTAAAAAGAAATGACAAACCTGCCATTTTCTTGTCAATCGCGGCCACTGAGCGCCCGCCCTCCATATTCCGGACCACAAAATACAGCACCAATAAACGCCAGTCACCCGCATCCCCGTCCGAGGACACCTCCTCCACCAACCCTTGCCATTCCCGCCATACCCTTTCGTATGCTGACCAGGTAGACCCACTCACCGACCGCCGTATCCATCCCGCGGCGATTCCAAGGGCAGCGCCCACATCCACTCTGGGCAAGGGAGGCCGTCCACCGCCGCTCCAGGCGCCAGTTCCCTGAACTTGTCCCACTGGAAACGAGACAGTGAGTCAGCCAAGGAATTCTCCACCCCTGGGATGTGCACGGCATAAATGAACACATTTAAACGCAGGCACCGAAAAACCAAATGACGCAGAACTCGAATAACCGGGGGGGAAGATGCCGACATGCGATTCACCACCTGCACCACCCCCATGTTATCACAGTTAATGCGCAATTTCAAATCCCTGCACCTCTCCCCCCACAGCTCCAGTGCGAGCACTATCGGGAAGAGTTCCAATAGCACCAAATTGCCCAGGAGACCTGCCTCCTTCCAGGAGCTCGGCCACGGTGCCGCGCTCCATTCCCCCCGAAAAAACGCACCATAACCCGTTGACCCGGCCGCGTCGGTGACCAACTCCAGATCGAAATTGCTCACCGGCCCGGCCATCCAGACTGCCCGTCCATTGTAAGAGGACAGGAAGTCATGCCACGCGCTCAAGTCGTCCCTGTGTTCCTTCGTTAATCGAATGAAGTGCGTCGGTGCTTTTGCCCCGGCCGTCGCAGCCGACAGCCGTCGGCAAAACACCCTCCCCATAGGGATAATCCGGCACGCAAAATTCAGTTTGCCGAGCAATGACTGTAAGCTCTTCAACTGCACTTTCCGGCGACCCTGAACCTCCCGGATCTCCCTCTGCAGGCCCTCCAGTTTGTCCAACGGCAGCCTGCATTCCATGGCCTCTGAATCGATCACTATGCCCAAAAAACTCAACACCTGCACAGGACCCTCTGTTTTTTCAGCCGCCAAAGGCACCCCGAAAATGCTCGCGATGTGCTGCAACGTGGAAAGAAGAATCGCACACACAGACGAAGCCCGGGGGCCAATGCAGAGAAAATCGTCCAAATAATGAATGATCGATTCGAGGCCAGAGACATCCCTCACCACCCATTCCAAGAACGAGCTAAACTGTTCGAACACCGCACACGAAACGGAGCAGCCCATGGGCAAACACTTGTCCACGTAAAACTGCTCCCTCCAATGACAACCCAACAGTGGAAAACTGTCCGGGTGCACCGGAAGCAACCGGAACGCCGACTCGACGTCCGCCTTCGCCAGAAGCGCCCCCCGGCCGTACTTCCGCACCCACCGGACCGCCGCGTCAAATGACGTATAAGATACCGTGCAGAACTCCGGATCAATGAAGTCGTTGACCGAACCCCCCTTCGGGAAGGACAAGTGGTGAATGAGCCGAAACTTGTTCGGCTCCTTCTTGGGGACAACCCCCAGTGGAGACACCACAAGACACCCCCAAGGTTTTTCCTCAAAAGGACCCCCCATGCGACCCAGCGCAACCTCTTTGCCCAACTTGTCATCCACTACCGACGGATGCAGTAGGGCCGACTTGAGGTTCCGCGCCAACGGCGGCACCACCTGCAGGTCGCAAGGAATCCGGAAACCCACGCGGAACCCCTCCGCCAGCAGACGCGCCGCCTCCCCGTCCGGGTACTTATTTAGGAAAGGAAGCATCCTTTCCACCTTCACCGGCGTCCTCCCTCTTGTTAGAAGCGTCGCCGGCACGTTTCCCTTTTTTAAAGCACCGAGACAGCGCGTGGGCCCCCCCGCAACCCGAACATTCGTGCTTGAATCTGCAGGCACCCCCGAACTTGCACGCACCCGCGTTGAACTGCCAGCAAACTCCCCACTTCTTTCCGGCCGACAGTCCTGAGGAGGTTGTACCCCCGGCCCCCCCCTGAAAAAACGAAGGCTGGGCCCGGGCCGAGGACATCAGCCGCATCCAGAGGCTGATGTCCTTGTGATCCCACCGCAGTTCCTGACGCACCGCCTTGCGCTGCCGGAACTGTTCATCATACCGCAGCCACGCAACACCCCCGTACACCCTGTGGGCCTCCCCGATGGCGTCCATGTAGCAAAACAACGCCGAGCAGTGCTCGGGGTTCTTTTCCCCAATGACGCTCGCCAATATCGCGAATGCCTGCAACCAATTTGCAAACGTTCGCGGTATCAGCCGGTAACGCCTCTTTTCCTCATCATCCTTCTTGGTGTCATTAGGTTTGACCCGATCCAAATTGAACTTTTCTAATGGGAGCAGCGAGAATATCTCCACGTACTCACCTTTTGTAATCTTCTCCCGGACCTCCGGCTTCAAGTGCGCTCCCAGCGGGCCCTCGAAGCAGACGTACACCTCGCACCGTGCCGCGTCCCCAATTCTGACCACGTCCGACCGACCTGCCGCCACCTCCGCGACCTTGTCGCCACCGGCCCCCCCACTCGATGCCGGCCCCTCAACCCCGGATACCGCGGGTTCCACTACCGCCGCCGGCACGGCCGCAGCTGCCGAAATCGCACCCGACCCCCACGGTGCTGCCAGGGCAGGAGTGCCCGGCGCCCCCCCAAACCTCTCCACCAATGCCCGCAGGCCGTCCAGAAGTCCCTGCAGCTGCGGTGCAGGCGCCGGCATAGTCGAGCCGGGCCCCGCCCCCCGCTGCTCCCCCCCCACCGGCACCACCGGTGCCGGAGACCCCGTCGGCACCCCTTGAACTACCCCCAGCAACCCCTGCAAAGCATCAGTCAAAACATTATGCATGGACTTACCGGGCCGACCAGGCACCGCTCCCACAGCCACACTGCCGCTCTCCACTGCCGGATCTGCCACCTCGTCTTCTGTGGACAGCTCTCCTTCCGACCGCTCCGCCGCGTCCGCTTCTGCTTGCGAAGGGAGCCCCCTGGGCGATCCCCCCCCAGAGGCCGCAACGCTCCGGCGGCTGGAAAGGTGTGTCTCCCCAGGGTGCGCACTCCCAGACCGGCGATGAGGACCGGACCTGTGGTGCCCCCCCGTACCGCCCTGCTCCTCCACTTGTCCCCCGCGGCGTCCCGCTTGTCCATCCGCCGGTCTGCGTCCCTTCCTCCCTGTCTCCAGCTTCCTTGCTATGCTCCTGCCGTCATCCGCCCCTGGCACCTCTTCCACCCGAACTCCGCTCGTGCTGGGGCCCCCCCCGAGCTCCCCCACGCGACTGGTTGCCGGGCTGTGAGACGGGGAACCAGCGCAGGTACTGCCTGTGGCCCCTCTCCCCGGGGCGGGCCGGCGGCGTGTCGACCGCCCTGAACCCCGACATTCCTGCTGCCTCTTCTTCGCCGGGGGGACCGATCCGTCCCTCCCCGGGCTCCGCCGGTCACGAGGTGGCCGAGGGGCGGGGCCTGGCGAAAATCGCGCCGGCGGCCGAGACCGCCGGGCCCGTTGTACAGTCCCCCCGCCGCCCCTCGCCTCAGCACTGTCCCCCAGCAGCTCCTGCACTTGCCTGGTCAACCATTCCGGTCCCTTCACCGCCGCCTGTGCCCGCAATCGCGCCAGCGCCGCCTCGATCGCCGCCATCTTGAATGTGGAGGAGCAGTGAACAAAGCTGCCTCCTCCTGTGATCTCTCCTCGTGCACTGGCCCCGTCTAAGCTCCGCCCCCTTTTTATATGGCTCCGCCCCCCTTCGCTTCTCTCAGTTCCTTCAGACTCCTTTCCTTCCATTGGCTCCTGGGCACCAGGTCATGCCCGCCCCTCATTACCCCTCCCCTTGGGGTCGGATCATTCCGTGGCTCCCTAGACTGAATGGTTATGCACTGTCCAAAAGAAAAAGAGGATAGTAGGACGATTGGTTCCCTCGCACTCTCCCCGAAAGCATTCGGTGATCAGCAGTGGGAAGCAGAGGTGAGTGGATGCTTCAGAATCCCGACATAGTTACTTTGATGTGAGTGGTGCTGTGCTGCCTCCAAGAGTCCTCATTCCCAGTCTCAGGCTCGGGTCCCCACTGGTATGGTCTCCTGCTGATAGGCCAATATCCAGACAGAGGTGTTCTCTCTCTAAATCCTCCATTGCCAAGCCTCTGAAGAAGAACCCTCCCATAGATGCAACATGTTAGTGAGGAGTTACAGACTGACATCATCACATACGGCTGCATGTGGCTTACTCTACTAAGCGGGGGCTTGTTTGTTCTGTCTCATCCTGATCATTGAGAAAAAGGAAAAGGAAAAGCTTTTAAGGACTTATTCTGTCGGCTTACAAGTATTTTATTTGTGAGTATGTTTACTTCTTTTTACAAAGAAAAAAAGGTTTTACAGAGAGCACTAGATGTGATGTTATTGTTTTGAGGATCTCTCGCCATTTACTGGAGTGGATTTTATTGACGTACAGTATGTGAAATAAAACTGGAAAGAACTCTGCCATTGTTGAGAGCAGAGCGGCTTAGCTGTGATGATGGTGTATATTCAAATCATAGGTGTGCACAGCCTATTGCATTAGGGTGTGCACCCCAAAGCTCAAACATATTTACATGTGTGTGATGCATGTGTGTATATATACTGACGGCATCAGCAGAGCAATGGAGGGTGTCAGTAGGGCAGAGATTGGTGTCAGTAGGACAGTGGACAGTGTCAATAATTTTTATCTTTATTATTTTTTTTTATAATTTTCTTAGAAGCCCCATTAGGGGGCTTTGGTGAAATATCATGGGTCTAAACAGGGTGAATCTGCACCACACAGGGTGATTAGAGTGTGCCTAAGCATGGGGATGTTTTTCAGTAGTCGGGACTGGTGCTAAACATCGTCTTCTGGGGTCACATCAGTAAACCCCCTGCGGGGTTACCTTGCGGTGCACTCCAGCATTTGCGTGCATAGACACAGAATGCCAGACTCAGACCCGCCCACCCTGGGGCCTGCATCATTGGATTGGATTGACAGCAGCAGGAGCCAATGGTTGCGCTGCTATCAATCTATCCAATCAAGAGCCTAGAACCCAGAGCAGAGAGCTAGAACGTGTCTCTGCTGAGAGAACGAACGGGCTCAGCAGAATAAAATAGGGGGGGCCAGTCAGTGTCAGAAGTTTTTTCACCTTAATGCATAGGATGCATTAAGGTGAAAAAACACGAGGGTTACAACCCCTTTAATATCATGGAGCAATCAAGGGGATAACTGTGTGCTTAACAAGTGTAATGTTGTGTAATGTTTTCTGCTTTTACTCACAAATCTGTCTGTTCTCCCTGAACTCACAATCATTGTAACCTGCTGGACACAGCATGGGTTAGCAGGGGGTGTGCGCATGCATGCCTCTAAACCAGGAAGTACACCACGACAAATGGGTACGTTGCTGCACCTGGCTGTGCTGCCCGCTAGCAGTACATCTACTGTGAACGAGCTGCAAGTGGTTACTTAGCTCTGTACAATATGACAAATTTGTTTAATTTATAAGTTGCACTGTGATACATAGTAGTGCGCTGGCTGGCTTTACACTTATATTACTATTTTTTTATTACTTGCACAGAAACTTTTTTTAGGATCTTTGTTTTTCCCTAAAGTGTAACTAAAGGCAAAAGTTTTTATTTTTGTTTTGGATAGAATGGAGAGGTACTAGAAGAGGTACTGTGCCCCCTTTAGGGAGATTTGCCTTCTATTTTTGTCCTGTTTATGGTTATAATTAAAATGAAAAGACAATTCCAAATTTTGGTTGACATCAGAACTAATAGAGAGGAAATCTCTCAATGGGGACACTAGTTCTGGTGACTGTGGTGACACATTGGGATTCCCTCACTTTGGAGAGATTTTCTCTCACTTCCTTTTTTGACAGTGGGACAGGAAATCAGAAGAAATTTCGACAATAAAAAACACAGATGGCAAAAAGAAAAAAAAAAAAGAAAAGAAAAAAAAGAAAACTGACAAAGTTAGAATTGTCCCTTACTCTATCCAACATGAAAAAAAAAGGTTTTGTCTTAAATTCCACTTTAAAGTAACTGTTATCACAGGTTTCCAGCAGGCTTTCTTTTAAAATGCTGCCTCTTTGCTGATCCCTGGTTGCTGCAGGTATTGGACCCCTCACATGACACAAATATCTGCTCTCCCTGCCATACATAGTGGTAGGTCCCGTCAGCTCATGCATCCTGTAGTGATGTACAAGATGTAAGGAACAACCACAGTGAGAATAAGGTGCTGTAGAAATACAAAAATAGTCAAAGCCCCAAGTTCAAACAGGCTTGTTTGCTAGCAAGGAATCCCAACCCCAAAAATTGTCAAGAAAACAGTAATGCGTATAAGAAAATGGGCATTCAAGTGGTGATTACCTGATGATATAGCATACAAATAGATTCATAAAAACAAATATTTATTGAAATATACATAGAAAATACATATCCAAAAACATAAAGGGGCTGACAAAGAGTCCCCTCTACCTAAAAGATTACCACATGTGTAACAAAACATCAAATGGTATAATGTAAAAACTTGCCACAGCATAAAATCAAGCAGGTGTAGTATGGAGCTCGCCAACATTTTTCCTGGCGCAAAAGCCGCTTCCTCAGGGCTATATTCCATAAAGTATAACTCCACACCTATGCTGTGTATAGACAGATATAAACATTATCAACATACAGCGTTATATATACATCTATATAGCTACCTATTCCTCAGAAGAGAGAGGAGAAAAGGAAATAAAACTGAGGAAGAAGGAAAAGAAAAAAGAAAAACACGAGAAAAGGGAAAAAAAGGGGGAAAAAAACACAAGACAACAATCAACAACATCTATAAGTGTACCTTAAAAATATCTGATGCGTCCGTGCTAAGGGGAGACCAGAGAAAAAAAGGCCAGTCAGCCACCTACACACAGGAAGGAAACCCAGCTACATCAGAGGATACATGATATGTGCCCTCATCATATTCAGGTGGGCCACGTGTTGTTTTTTACAATACAGCAATGATGCGACCTATCTCTGACACATATGGTTAGTGTTTTATCTCTATGTAGATATGGGATTTTTTAAGTATAAGTGTTCTTTTTCCCTTATTCTTCTAAGGTTTTAGGGGAAATATCATGTATCCTCTGATGCAGCTGAGTTTCCTTCCTGTGTGATGGTGGCTGACTGGACAGTTTTTTCTCTGGTCTCCACTTAGCATGGACACACCAGATATTTTCAAGGTGCACTTATAGATGTTGTTGATTGTTGTCTTGTGGGGTTTTTCCCCCCATTGTTCCCCTTTTTTTCATTGTTTTTCTTTCTCTGTTTTATTTCCTTTTCTCCTCTCTCTTTTGAGGGATAGGTAGCTATATAGATGTGTATATATAACACTGTATGTTGATAATGTTAATATCTGTCTATACACAGCATATGTGTGGAGTTATACTTTATGGACTTAAAAATAAATAAGTAAAAAATGCGGCGCTACCAAAAAAGTGCTAAAACCAATCCGTGAATAATACTCTTAAAAAAATATATATAAATCAACTAATTTCCACTGAGTGTAACATAAATACCATAAAATAAATCAATATCGATAATTCAAAAATTCTCGTGTATATAATACATGTGCAACAATTAGTGAGCAAAAATCCGTGAAGAAAAAATTTAAACACCTAAAATGATCCACATAAATAATCCAAAACATGTAAAATTACTAATTAAGTGTAAAAATGGTGAAGAGAAAATACGTGAAAAAATAAAAAATTGATCAAACAATCAATATATACACGTGATAGTCCATAATTAACGTGCACTAATAACTGATGCCATTGCAAAATATATAAATAAAGTTCATGCAAAAAGATGTGCAAAGATGATTCCCACGGGTGACAAATCACTGCAAACTTCAGTGCATTAAATGGGTGCACCACCTATTTCCCCCAGCCTCTCACCTCCAATAACTGGTAAACAGGCACTGTGTATAGGGATAACTGCAGGCTTCTACTTCGTTCACACTGCTCCACCGCTGATTGTTTTTCACTGTGATATTGAATATTAAATGCCCTCCCAATAGCTCCAGGATATCCAGATCATACAAGGTGGAAAAACACAGAGGGCTCTCATGTGCAGTAACTTCAATATTTATTGAAAACAACAGTAACAGTTCACTTACATTTAAAACTACAGCAGAGTGTGCAGCAGACGCGGACTTCCGGTTACGGCCGTAAACCGGAAGTAATGGGTCCGACACTGAATTCCTTCCCTAGGGAAGGAATTCGGTGTCGGACCCATTACTTCCGGTTTACGGCCGAAACCGGAAGTCCGCGTCTGCTGCACACTCTGCTGTAGTTTTAAATGTAAGTGAACTGTTACTGTTGTTTTCAATAAATATTGAAGTTACTGCACATGAGAGCCCTCTGTGTTTTTCCACCTTGTATGATCTGGATATCCTGGAGCTATTGGGAGGGCATTTAATATTCAATATCACAGTGAAAAACAATCAGCGGTGGAGCAGTGTGAACGAAGTAGAAGCCTGCAGTTATCCCTATACACAGTGCCTGTTTACCAGTTATTGGAGGTGAGAGGCTGGGGGAAATAGGTGGTGCACCCATTTAATGCACTGAAGTTTGCAGTGATTTGTCACCCGTGGGAATCATCTTTGCACATCTTTTTGCATGAACTTTATTTATATATTTTGCAATGGCATCAGTTATTAGTGCACGTTAATTATGGACTATCATGTGTATATATTGATTGTTTGATCAATTTTTTATTTTTTCACGTATTTTCTCTTCACCATTTTTACACTTAATTAGTAATTTTACATGTTTTGGATTATTTATGTGGATCATTTTAGGTGTTTAAATTTTTTCTTCACGGATTTTTGCTCACTAATTGTTGCACATGTATTATATACACGAGAATTTTTGAATTATCGATATTGATTTATTTTATGGTATTTATGTTACACTCAGTGGAAATTAGTTGATTTATATATATTTTTTTAAGAGTATTATTCACGGATTGGTTTTAGCACTTTTTTGGTAGCGCCGCATTTTTTACTTATTTATATTCATTTTTGGTGTAGAGATCACACTTTTTTATGCTGGCTGCTTCCTTGATACATTATTTCTTTCCTTATGAGATTTTAGGTGGAGCGCACTAGTTTTTTCCTATATATATCATACTTTATGGACTAAAGCCCTGAGGAAGCAGCTATTGTGACGGGAAACATGTTGGCGAGCTCCATACAATTTTGGGGGGATTTTATGATGTAACAAGTTTTTACACTATATCAGTTGATGTTTTGTTACACATGTGGTAATATTTTGGGTAAAGGGAAGTCTTTGTCAGCCCCCTTTATGTTTTAGGACATGTATTTTCTATGTATTTTTCAATAAAAATTTGTTTATATATGTAGGCTATATCAACAGGGATTCACCACTTGAATGCCCACTTCCTTATACTCGTTACAGTTTTCTGAACAACCACAGTGTGCGCAGGGGAGATGGTATTCCATAGGCCCATTATGGAATAAATACAGCAGCTGGGGGGGGGGGGGCACCGGAAAGGTAAATATAAATGTATTCTTTTATAGGCTGCCTTTTGTTTAGAAGGTGACTGGGCCCATCTAAAACTTTTTGTCTGTTTAAAGATACCTGTCCACAGAATGACAATGCTGCGTGGTTTCACTGCAGAATAAATAGCACTTTCACTCTTACAAGATGTGGAGTATTAACGGCCTATTGATAGGACGAATATAAAGTAATACCGCGCTAAATCGTAGCAGCTAGCACAGAAGGTGTAATGGATATAGAATATGTGTAAAAATAAGTGCAGCGCTAAGATATCAAATGTAGATAAAACGTGATAAAGTAAACCAATAGCATATATGATAACTGAAAATCATATACTGTGGCATGTAACCAAAAATCGTATACTGTGGCATATAACATATTAGTTCAAAAAGAAAGCCCACAATAAAGCAAAAATTCTGAAGTGATTTCTCAGTGAAACAAAAATCCAGGTAGTGACATCCAAGAGTGATGAGTGGTTATTTAAAAAGTAAAAATAGATATGTGAATAAGTGTCCAAGCAATGAAGTGACAAGAGGAATCCACCACCATAAGCAATGGCCGCTTACCAGAAAGCATGGACACACACAGGTATACACCTGGTGAGTCAAACAGGCTTTATTAGGTTGGTCCTAAGGATCCAGATTCACAGCAGCCTTGGAGACTCCAGACAATCAATCACAAGAGCTTGGATGTAGCCAATATGGGGCAAATGGAGGAGTGCACCTCACCAGGAATTTATAAAAGAAAGAAGGAAAGATAGGGGCCACATAGCATAATTCCGTTTGGAATGTTTAATAAAAATGGAAATGGAACATAAGAATTGCACTTACAGTAGTACAATAGTTACATGCCACAGTATATGATTTTCAGTTATTATATATGCTATTGGTTTACTTTATCACGTTTTTTTTTTTTACACATATTCTATTGATAGGATGAATTGGTTAAAAAACGAACTACACAGGAGGGATTTAGAAAAATAAAACCTGTTTTGTTAATGCTACTGACAGACTGCAACATATACAATATTTTATTTTTGCTTTGGCCTATACCTGTATTAAAATGAATGTTGTGGTTCATGGAATATTTTACTAGACCTCACCCCCCCCCCTCCCCCCCCCCTGCAAAATATCTTGTGGACATCCAGCAACTAGGTGGTATAGCTCCAAAAAGTCAGTACTTTGTTTCCCAGCCCCTTCCCCCAAGCCTGCTCAATACAGTAAAGTGTGATATTCCTGGAATAGGTTGATGGCCTGGGTGGATTTAATGAAAAATGGTGACCTTGTCCTCAAACATGCCAAAAGCCAAGCAAAATTGAAATACATGATTTAGGTAGTAGAGTTAGCCTTTACAGCGCAAAATCAATGCTGTAATAATATTTGTGTTGGTTACTGCCAGGTCATATACAAGATACTGTTGAACTTTCCTATGAGGACACATAACTGACATGCACATACTACCAACAATATGTAATGACATAGATGCCTTACCTATGAATAGACTATCACAGCCCCATAAGTGCGTTTGTGGATGAATCCATTTGCATAGAGGAAATGTGTCACCTATTACTAGATATTTTATCACCGATATCATTACATAATTTGTTACACCATAAATGCCATGCCATTATTTAGATAGTCATAAAGTGCCAAGCCTTTATCTAGCAGCAAATAAACCCATCTCGTGCCTGGCAGACTATGCAGATATTTATTGCAACGATCACTCGGCGGCAGCGCGCTAAGCTCTGTGGGAGTAAATAGTGATTATCAACAGATATGAGCATCTTAAGGCTTAATTTATGACCTAGTCATACAGGGGATCCAATATGATGGGGAAATGTCACTGTTGCAAGAATTAATCGGCTGAATTTCATAGGACACAGTGCCAAATAAGATAAAGTCACAGTAAATATTTAATAATTTAAATGCCCAATCACATCCCAGTCCTTATCTGATCACCCAGCATGTGTGGCAGTAAGGAGAATCTGTCAAGAGAGAAGTGGGGAAGATGTCATGGAAACCTGTTAACCACTTGCTTACTGGGCACTTAAAGTGGAAGTAAACCCACTTTTTTAACTTTTACCTACAGGAAAGCCTATAATAAGGCTTACCTGTAGGTAAAAAAAATATCTCCTAAACCTGTACGGTTTAGGAGATATTCCCCTCGGTATGCGCCGCTGACTGCAGCGGCGCATGCGCACAAGGGGGTTCTCTCCGCGAAAATCCGGCAGCGCTCGTCCGGCCGGATTTAAATCTCCCGCGCGCATGCGCGGGAGTGACGATATCGCGGCTCCGGCCACTCACAGCGCCGGAGCCGCGATACCCGGAAGAGACGCCGAGGGAGCATGTCGGCTTCCTCGGCGTGGATCGGGCGAGATGTCGGGGCCTCGTTCTAAGGTAAGTATTTCATAATGAGCTAGTATGCGGTGCATACTAGCTCATTATGCCTTTTGCTTTGCAGGTTTTTAAAAAAAAAAAAAAAAAATGCGGGTTTACTACCGCTTTAAACCCCCCTCAGTCCCAGACCAATTTTCAGCTTTCAGCGCTGATGCACTTTGAATGACAATTGCGCGGGCATACAACACTGTACCCAAATGAAATTTTTATCATTTTTTTCCCACAAATAGAGCTTTCTTTTGGTGGTATTTAGTTACAGCTCGGAGTTTTATTTTTTGCTAAACAAACAAAAAAAGATGCAAAAAAAAAAAAAAAAAAATCATGTTTTAATAGTTTGTTATAAAATTTTGCAAACGGGTCATTTTTCTCCTTCATTGAAGTGCGCTGATTAGGCGGCACTGATAGGCTGCATTGGTGGGCACTGATGGGCTGCATTGGTGGGCACTGATGGGCTGCATTGGTGGGCACTGATAGGCTGCACTGGTGGGCACTGATAGGCATAGTTAAGGCGGCACTAATAGGCACAGATAAGGCGGCACCGATGGGCACAGATAAGGCGGCACTGATGGGCAAAGATGGGCACAGATAAGATGGCATGGATGGGTGGCACGGATAAGTGGCACGGATGGGTGGCACGGATGGGCACTGATAGGTACCACAGATAGATGGGACTGATGGGCACTGATAGGTGGCACTGATAGGTGGCTCTGATAGGTGGCACTGCTGGGCACTGATGGGCGGCACTGCTGGGCACTGATGGGCGGCACTGCTGGGCACTGATGGGCGGCACTGGGGTGCAGCACCTTTGAGGCAGATTTTGGGTGGCACTGTGGGTGGCACTGCTGGGTGGCACTGTGGGTGGCACTGTGGGCACTGCTGGGTGGCACTGTGGGCACTGCTGGGTGGCACTGTGGGCACTATGGGCACTGCTGGGTGGCACTGACAGGGGGGCACTTACTTTATTTCAGGATGGCACTGCGGGTGGCAGGTGGGCACTGGCAGGGGGCAGGTGTCCGTTTAAATTGCTGGCCGTGATCGGGACTGATGTCCCGAACACGGCCGCCGGCGATCGGCTTTTTTTTTTTCTCCTCGCGCTGTCAGCGCGAGGAGGAATACTAGCCGATTACCGGCTCCGTTTTATCACATGATCAGCTGTCATTGGCTGACAGCTGATCACGTGATAAGGGGTCGGGATCGACCCCTTACACGGATCGGTGATCAGGCGAGTCTCACGGACTCGCCGATCACAGAGCGCGCCGCGCGCGCCCCTCAGGGGGCGCGCAGGCCGCTCGTATCCGGGATGACGTCGATAGACGTAGTCCCGGAAATGTGGGTCCGCGCTATTGCCGTCATTTTGCAATAGCGCGGTACCCAAGTGGTTAAACTATACAGGTGCACCTCATAAAATTTGAATATAATCAAAAAGTTTATTTATTTCAGTAATTCAATTCAAAAAGTGAAACTCATTTATTATATAGATTCATTACATGCAAAGTGATATATTTCAAGCATGTCTTTCTTTTAATTTTGATGGTTATGGCTTACAGCCAGTGATTTTTAATACAGAAATGTTGGCTTACTGAAAAGTATGTCCATGTACAGTATAGTATGCACTCAATACTTGGTTGAGGCTTTTTTTGCATTAATTACTGCATCAATGCAGCGTGGTATGGAGGCGATCAGCCTGTGAGGTGTTATGGAAACCCAGGTTGCTTTGATAATGGCCTTCAGCTCGTCGACATTGTTGGGTCTGGTGTCTCTCCTCTTGACAATACCCCACAGATTCTCTATGGGGTTTAGGTCAGGAAAGTTTGCTGGCCAATCAAACACAGTGATACCATGATCATTAAACCAAGTATTGTTACTTTTGGCAGTGTGGGCAGGTGCCAAGTCCTGCTGGAAAATGAAATCAGCATCTCCATAAAGCTGTTCAGCAGAGGGAAGCATGAAGTGCTCATTCCTGGTAGAGGGCTGTGCCGACTTTGGACTTGATAAAACACAGTTGATCAACACCAGCAGATAACATAGCTCCCCAAATCATCATGGACTGTGGAAACTTCTCCATGCCACGCCACATTGATGCAGTAATCATGCAAAAGGAGCCCCGACCAAGTTTATACTATACTGTACATTGACATACTTTTCAGTAAGCCAACATTTCTGTATTAAAAATCCTTTTTTTTTTCTTTAAATTGGTCTTATGTAATATTCAAATTTTCTGAGATAGTAAATTTGGGGTTTTTACTAGCTGTAAGCCATAATCATCAACATTAAAAAAAAGGAATGCTTGAAATACATCACTCTATGTGTGACGCATCTATATAAAATATATGAGTTTCACTTTTTGAAATGAATTACTGAAATAAATTGACTTTTTGATTATATTCTAATTTTATGAGATGCACCTGTAATTACAAAATTTAACTGGTCTACAAAACCCTTGGAGGGAGTGAAGATTGCTGTACCCAACATTTACAAATATTTCATATCTGGACAAATGGTGTTAGCACATACATGGTTAGCCTCTCCAATGGACAATGCTGCTCTCTCTTTAGAAGTGGCAGTGGTGGAGTCTTATGAGGCCCTGAAAACACCAGAGGCTTTTAATCTCCACACACGCAGGCATTTTCAATAAAATTTGTTATTAGAACTTGGAAAATTTTGTAAGGGGTGGGGTCTAGTACAGATACCCCCACCCAGTGGTATAACTAGAACCTTCAGGGCCCCAATGCAAGAAACCATAAAGGCCCCCCTGAACCCCAGCCAGGGCCCTTCCCTCCGAGTCCGGTGGTGGAACTCCAGGGCGTGGTCACAGGTATGACCTTTGTGAGCCCTGTAGTTCCACCACTGGTATCAGTAGTTTTTATTTATTTATTTTTTTTACATTTTTAGGTGCCCCATTGGGGGACTGTCCCTAGGCAGGATTGGGTCCCCGTCCCCAGAAGAGATGAGGTCCTTTTCTCCAGGGCAGATGAAGTTACTGCCCCCAGGTGAGAAGGGGTCCCTGTCACCAGGGGAGGTGGGGGTCCCTGTCCCCACGTGATAAGGGGTCCCTGTCCCCAGGGGGATATGGAGGAGGTATGTAATAGTGTGTGCTAGCTGCCTATGCTGCTGCTGGCCATATGTAGAGGGGGCTGCATGGGCCCCCTGCATCACAGGGCCCAGTTGCGGTCGCGACTGCTGCACCCACTATAGTTACGCCCCTGCACCCACCTGCCCCCATACACCTCTATGGAGAAGCCCACACTTGACTCACTTTTACACTCTTCCATACCTGTTCATTTGGACTAGATGTGATGTGGAAAAATATATAGGATATTATTAATAGTGGAGATTTGATGAGCCAAGAGCTTCCACTAGCTTCTTAAATCCCATTGTTTTCAGATATATGCAAATATGCAACTTAGATATGCATTTAAGGTTTGGGATGGGCCAGATATCCCTTTAGCCAACCAGTCTTGAATCTTTATTAAAGAATGAACAAAGAAGAGGGGGTCCCCTGGGGGTGGACTTTTAAGGCACGTACAAATTATAATAATATATAAATTATTTTATTACATAAAACCAACAAAAGGTAATTGAATATACAGTATACATTAAAAAGTACACCAACAGGTATATATACAACCAGTATTGATGCTATGTCGTATCATTCATTTGAACAGAAACACCCTATGCGTTTCGTAGCTTGGAAAAGCGTGTCCTTCTTCAGGGATGTGTGCAGGGCCGCTGATAGGCCAGTACAACTGGCCCTGTTGTACCAGGCCCAGCCAGCAGGGGGGCCCGGGCAAACAAAGCAGATAAATAATTAAGATTAAAAAATCCTCCAGCCATGGCCTATCAGAGTCCGTCCGACTCAACTACCAACCAAATAGCCCCCACCAACCCCTGGTTATTTTTAGATTTTTTTTTGTGCAGATAGCTATCTGCAGACTAGGTGGCGGCAGGGGAGGGACTATTTCCTCTATTTCGGGTGCAGAAGAATGCCTCTTACGCACCCACGCCTCATGCTGGCTGTGGCTCAAGTCCCAGCCAGTGTGTTCTCTATCATGCCGTCCCCCTGGCGTCGTGGAGTGATTCCTCCCCCTCCTCATGAGAGCAGTGTCAGTGAGGTGAGCGGCGGTGGCAGAGCACAAAAAAGAAGTAGCTGTCATCATTGACATCGCATCTGAATGGAATAATTTGTGGACACTCCAGTCCAGGCAGCAGCAGGATCAGGGAAGAAGTGCCTCATGGGGCACGACTAAAAATTACACAGGTGTGTGCTTGCTTGGGGGGGGATTCAAGATCGACTACTACTGATGCAGCAGCATTTATACATTATGGTATTAGCGCAATGGGTGGCACTGTCTGCAGCAGAATATGGCATTGGTGGCATGGGTCTGCAGGTAGCACATGCGTTATGGCCCATAAGACATGTGCTGCCTGCAGACAGTGTCACCCATGCCGCCAATGCCATATTGTGCTGCAGACAGTGCCACCCATGACGCTAGTGTCATAACGCATGTGATGCCTGCAGAGACAGTGCCACCCATGCTGCCAAGGGCATTATGCCATTGGCGGCATGGGTGGAACTGTCTGCAGCACAATATGGCATTGGCGGCATGGGTGGCGCTGTCAGCAAGTAGCACATGTGTTATGCCATTAGTGTCATGTCTGGCACTGTTTGCAGCACGTTATGGCATTGGCGGCACTGTCTGCTGGTAGCAGATACAGTGCCACCCGTGCCGCCAATGCTGTAATGTGCTACAGATAGTGTCACCCATGCTGCCAATGCCATAATGTGCTACAGACAGTGCCGCCAAAGCCGTAATGTGCTGCAGACAGTGCCACCCATGCCACCAATGCCATAATGTGCTGCAGACAGTGCCACCCATGCCTATCACTTGTAGACAAACCTGCACTTTGTTTCAAGGTGGGGTCTGGGGAGGGGCCAGGGGCAGGGCGGGGCTGAAGGAGGTACCATGGGCGGGGCCAGGGGTGGAGCTGAAGGGGGCCCCATCAGGTAGGCTGTACGGGGCCCCATGATTTCTATCAGCGGCCCTGGGTGTGTGGATACAATGTTTCTGTAGAATCTAATAAATGGCAAGGAACAGGGTAGCACAGTTATATAGTATCTAAACAGGTGGTGACACACGGGTACAAAAAAATTGTTAAACAGACAATTTCAAAATACTTACAATACTGTTAACATATATGACAATAGCCGCTGGGCACCATTTGATAAAAGAACAAACAATTGTACAGGACCATATGGGTATATTTGACTCCGCCAATGCTCGAGGTATATGCCCCCGTCTATCTCTATTCAATAAAGTGTTCTAGAGATCCTGCAGGAGTGGTGTGAAAACAGGTCTGCATCCCCTATTGGGGAAGAAGATTTTTTTCATATGAACTGGGACATTTATAGTTGTTTTACCCAGAATAACACCTGGATAGAAAAAATGAGAAATAAAAAATAATGATAGTAATTTGGGGTGAGAATAAATATATATATAAATAAAGACTGAAAGTTAAACATTGAACAATGCAAAAAAAAAAAAAAATGAAACAATAAAAAATATAACAAATAAATAGAAAATAAATAAAAAGTAAAAGGTTTGACCCCATCGGGTGAGCGGTGCAAGTGGGGAAACACTGGGGCTGACAACTACAGTGCAGGGCAGAAACTAGCGCGTCATTTAACCACTTTCAGACCGGACCATTTTGCTGGTCAAAGACCAGACCACTTTTTGCGATTCGGCACTGCGTCGCTTTAACTGACAATTGCGCGGTCATGCGACGTGGCTCCCAAACAAAATTGACGTCCTTTTTTTCCCACAAATAGAGCTTTCTTTTGGTGGTATTTGATCACCCCTACGGTTTTTATTTTTTGCGCTATAAACAAAAATAGAGCGACAATTTTGAAAAAAACGCATTATTTTTTACTTTTTGTTATAATAAATATCCCCCAAAAATATATAAAAAAACATTTTTTTCCCTCAGTTTAGGCCGATACGTATTCATCTACATATTTTTGGTAAAAAAAATCGCAATAAGCGATTATTGATTGGTTTGCGCAAAAGTTATAGCGTTTACAAAATAGGGATAGTTTTATAGCATTTTTATTAATAATTTTTTATTATTTTTTTTTTTACTAGTAATGGCGGCGATCCGCGATTTTTATTGTGACTGCGACATTGTGGGGGACCCATCGGCAATTTTTGACACATTTTTGGGACCATTGTCATTTATACAGTAATCACTGCTATATAAATGCAGTGATTCCTGTGTAAATGACACTGGCAGTGAAGGGGTTAACCAGTGGGTGGCAATGTAGGGGTTAGGTGTTCCTAGGGGTGTTTTACTAACTGTGGGGGGGTTGGGCTTTCATTTAGTGAACACTGATCTCTGCTCCAATCACATGGAGCAGAGATCAGCGTCACTAGTTGCTAGGCAGAATGGAGAAATGTTGTTTACAACGGCATTTCTTCATTCGGCCGCTCCGTGAGACGATCGCGGGGATGCCCGCGGCGATCGAGTCCGCGGGTCCTGCGACCGGACTCACGGGGGTCCCTACCAGCGCGGGAGCGTGCCGCCGGCGGCGCGCTCCCGATGGCAGGGCGGCAAATTTAAAGGGACGTACATGTACGCCCATTTGCCTGCCCGTGCCATTCTGTCGACATACATCGTCGTGCGCTGGTCGGCAAGTGGTTAAAAAGTACAAATAAAAAAAAATAATTAATTAAAGTATAGGTTGCATCTGAGTAAATTAAAAGATGACAGCCAGCAATGTAGTAACAAAAGATTCGGCACTGACAGTACTGCAAAAGGGGCCTCCCTATATATTATGTGTATCAGACAAATCTGCTTATTATGTAATGGAGTAAAGAGTATTGGGATATCAGATATCATCTGTATAAACAAATATACACTGAATAGCACAAGCAGAATTCACCTTAGAAGTATAGAACAACAGGGAAAAACTATACCTGCTGTGATCAATATTACATAGGAGTAAAAACGCAGGGTGAACCGCACTTTGATAACTTACTTCACCATATGGAGTTATGGGAGAGGATGAGAGGTCCGTCCAGCCGGCTTCCTGCAAATAAGGTCTGCAGACACCGGTCAGGGTGGCTCTGATAATAAAGGCCCCTTTAACTATCAACAGCTGATGCTGATTGCAGTGCATCAGCTGTTGGTGAGCATGTATCTCCCTGCTACAGGTCAGCCCCCTGGGCAGTGTGCACGGGGCCACGCCCCCCAGACCAATCCACAAACGGTGCCGGGCCGGGGACCCGCCCCCCGCACCTGGCGCCTCTGCGATGGGGTTGCCTGTGCTCTTGGGCTGCCTATCGCCTATCTTGTCTCTCCTGCGGACACCCCTGACCGCTGGAGTTTCTGTGCCGGTGGTGGGAGTGGGCGGGGCCTCTCTCCGGCGCTTTTGGGCCTCTTTGCCGGCTTCGTGGGTGTGGTCTCGCGTCCTGTACGCCGGTGCCATCTTGCTACTCCCTGGGGGCATGCGCTGTCCCCCGGGGGTGGCGTCTTAATGGCGCCGGGTGTGGTGGGCGTGTCCCCGGCCCGGCGCCATCTTGCTACTCCCGGGGCACATGCGCTGTCCCCGGGATGGATGCTCTGATGGCGCCGGGTGTGGTGGGCTTGTCCTCAGCCCGACGCCGTTTTGCCACTCCCGGGGGAAACTTGCCTCGTCCCCGGCCCGGCACCGTTTGTGGATCTGGGGGGCGTGGCCCCGCGCACACCGCCCAGGGGGCTGACCTGTAGCAGGGAGATACGTGCTCACCAACAGCTGATGCACTGCAATCAGCATCAGCTGTTGATAGTTAAAGGGGCCTTTATTATCAGAGCCGCCCTGACCGGTGTCTGCAGACCTTATTTGCAGGACGCCGGCTGGACGGACCACTCATCCTCTCCCATAACTCCATATGGTGAAGTAAGTTATCAAAGTGCGGTTCACCCTGCGTTTTTTACTCCTATGCAATATTGATCACAGCAGGTATAGTTTTTCCCTGTTGTTCTATACTTCTAAGGTGAATTCTGCTTGTGCTATTCAGTGTATATTTGTTTATTTATACAGATGATATCTGATATCCCAATACTCTTTACTCCATTACATAATAAGCAGATTTGTCTGATACACATAATATATAGGGAGGCCCCTTTTGCAGCACTGTCAGTGCCAAATCTTTTGTTACTACATTGCTGGCTGTCATCTTTTAATTTACTCAGATGCAACCTATACTTTAATTAATTTTATTTTTATTTGTACTTTTTAAATGACGCGCTAGTTTCTGCCCTGCACTGTAATTGTCAGCCCCAGTGTTTCCCCACTTGCACCGCTCACACGGTGGGGTCAAACCTTTTACTTTGTATTTATTTTATATTTATTTATTATATTTTTTATTATTTCATTTTTTATTTATTTAATTTTTTTATTTTTTTGCATTGTTCAATGTTTAACTTTCAGTCTTTATTTATATATATATTTATTCTCACCCCATTCAAATTACTATCATTATTTTTTATTTCTCATTTTTTCTATCCAGGTGTTATTCTGGGTAAAACAACTATAAAAGTCCCAGTTCATATGAAAAAAATCTTCTTCCCAGATAGGGGACTGCAGACCTGTTTTCACACCACTCCTGCAGGATCTCTACAACACTTTATTGAATAGAGATAGATGGGGGCATATACCTCGAGCATTGGCGGAGTCAAATATACCCATATGGTCCTGTACCATTGTTTGTTTTTTTATCAAATGGTGCGCAGCGGCTATTGTCATATATGTTAACAGTATTGTAAGTATTTTGAAATTGTCTGTTTAACAATTTTTTTGTACCCGTGTGTCACCACCTGTTTAGATACTATATAACTGTGCTACCCTGTTCCTTGCCATTTATTAGATTCTAAAGAAACATTTGTATCCACACACCCCTGAAGAAGGACACGCTTTTCCAAGCTACGAAACGCGTAGGGTGTTTCTGTTCAAATGAATGATACGACATAGCATCAATACTGGTTGTATATATACCTGTTGGTGTACTATTTAATGTATACTGTATATTCAATTACCTTTTGTTGGTTTTATGTAATAAAATAATTTATATACTATTATAATTTGTACGTGCCTTAAAAGTCCACCCCCTCTTCTTTGTTGTGATGTTTTAGGATGTGGCACAACAAATTTACGTGACCCTGTCATACCCTCTCTTTTATTAAAGAATGAAGATCTTTCCAAATCTTTGTTTCTTACTGTATAAATAAATTGCTGTTCCCAGAGACAAGCTAATTAAAACTAATATAATCATGTGGGGATACCTGCACAGATAATGTCCCAGATTTAGATGATGAAAATTTGGAGGAAATGTGGAAGTCCCCTTTTACATGATCGGGGTTGGCTACAGATCAATTATATACTATAATATCCTATATCAGTTATATCCTACACTGGCTACACTTCCAAGGATCTATAGGGATTAGTCAGTTACATGCTGGAGATGCTCCCAAATGCATGCAAACTTTATACATATATTCTGAGGTTGCCCAGCTATTAAATTATATTGGCAGGATGTAATTGTGTATGTCAAATCACTTAGCACCACTGCACTTAACTCTTTCATAAACATCTATTTATTTTTACACATTTGAATTGGATGATTTTGTATTTCCCCATCATCCATTTCCACTTATTTAACACATATTTAGTCTTCTCCTATTTCCCAATCATTCATGTATATCTTATTCACACACATTTTCAGCAATCAGCTATATTCATTCAACACGTTCAATCCAACACTCAGTGTCCTGCTTTTTTTTTTTTTTTTTTTTTTTTTTGTGACCCGTCACACTTTTCTCTTTCGCAGATTTGGGTAACACACATATACATTTAGTACCTAGTGGACCTGTGTTGAGGATGTCTGTTTCGGTTCCCCCTGGCCTGCCCCCTGACATTGTTGGGGGATGGTCTGAACCCTGCCTCAACCCCGGATGAGACGGTTTTATCCCAGCTCTAACAGTTCCCATTGCTGGAAGTTCTGCCCAATCTTTGGGCTACTTTGTAAGTCACTTTATCAATCAAGTGGACCAATTTGATACTTTCTTTATTTAACTGAGGTTCCGCCTATATTAACATTTGTCATATTTATTTGCTTTTTTAGTAAAAACATGCATCCCACCCCTGATGACTGGCAAGAAGCCAAGAAACGCGTCGGGTTCTCAAACTAAGGATGCCTACCTAAGCTTATTTTAATCCTTGATAATATCAACTTTTGTCTTATTGAGTTTGCACTCGTTCATGTGATTTTATGATTTTTGATTTATGCATTTCTGTTATGAACTGCATCCATGTATGTCCATTGATTTGTCTATACTTCGAGATTCTCTGATTACTATTATGAAAATATATTGAGTGTATATCCATATTTATATTATATTACTGTACTACTATTGTATGCATTCCGATCTTGGACAACCCCTAGTGGCTATTGATTATAAATTAAATCTAAATCATTTTATTCACATGTATTCATACATTGTTATTTTCAATTGACATGCTTCGTTTAAAGTCCCACTTGTTCCCCTTTTCTTTTTACATCTATTTATTAGATTTGGCTGATAATTTGACAATCACCATAGAGATTGGGACATTGCTCAAATTATTGTTCCTGCTAAAAAGCTCAATATTTTGTCCTGGGAAAAAAACAATGCAAATAGGTGTATTTTTCAAGTTTGACAAAAACTGGAGCTTCTGGATAAACTCCATTGCTACTGTCTCAGAGTAAATATGTGTGGTAAATATGGAAGGGTACAAACTTTATAACACCTCACAACAAGACTGGTACCTGGATCCTTGGCTCTCCCTGGAATGTTGTACCCCAAATCTGTGGGAAATGTTTCACCAAAGGATGGGACCTGTATAATTTCTGGTGTACATGGGCCCTATAGGAATGATCTTGTTATTTCTAGTTTTTCAGCATGATCAGTTCTTGTATCATATTTATCAAATCTGTTGTTTTAAATGTTATTTTAAATCTGCTGTTATTGGGAGTGCCATGGCCCCAGTCATACCTATTGATGAGCCATAATCTTAGTGCACCCCAAAGGACTGCTGCTCATCAGTTCTAGCTAAATGCATTGGAGTCAAAAGGGAAGGTGAAATCAAGGTTGTTCTTGGTGATGTATAACTAGTTGCGGATTTTGGGCACAATTACACCATAATTGTTGGCTGTGATTAAATGAAGCTAGCATTACATGAAAGAAACAGGCAGCTCTAGCTGTCAAAGAAATAGTGTTTATAAACAAAACTTCTCCAGGCCATACAAGGATACAAAGTTATATATTGTAACATTTGTATCTTTCTGTTCATTCATCTGCAGATCAAAGACAGGGTTAGGCAAACTTTGGAGCACAATGTGCCGAAAAATGTTTTCAAAGAAATTGAGCGTGCTGATTTTATAACAAGAAAATGTTAACTTCACACTCTCAATCACGGAAATAATTTTTATAAAGTAAATGCTGTAAACTACTTTAGTAGTGAGAAATTTACATCCTGCACTCTCACGCCTCAGATCAGCCCCAATTCCTACAACTCCACATCTCAGATCAGCCCCAATTCCTACAACTCCACATCTCAGATCAGCCCCAATTCATGCACCTTAACAGCTCAGTTCACTGTCCCCCCTTCAAATCTGTTTCATCACTGTAACCCCTGCTCTTCTGCCCCACCAGTCTAAAACCCTGCACATCTGCCCCACCACTGTACTACCCTGCACATCTGCCCCGCTACTGTAACCCCCTTGCACATCTGCCCCACTTCTGAAACTCCTTGCACATCTGCCCCACCACTGTACTACTCTGCACATCTGCCACACCACTGTACTATCTTGCACATCTTGGCACATGTTGGCTTGTATGTGATGTATGTGATGTCGCATACAAGCATCTGGAATGGACATGCAATGATGAGCTCAGGTCAGGGACATTTTCTGAAAGCAGTGGGCCTGTGTGCAGGATCATAGGTTGGACCCAGGCAGCTGAGAAAAAGTGGTTGGGTGTGATTTTCATTGCCCTGAATACTGGCTGTGGCTTAAAGGAACACAGAGTGCAGGGGTTCAGTAGTAAGTGACACAAAGGTTCAGGAATAATTTAAACAAAGTTCCCAGAAACTCAACAGTAATTCCACAAACTGTCACCTGATTGTGGTTTTCTCAATCACAGTGAAATCCCTTCT
Source organism: Lithobates pipiens (assembly GCF_037356315.1). Classification (NCBI taxonomy): domain Eukaryota; kingdom Metazoa; phylum Chordata; class Amphibia; order Anura; family Ranidae; genus Lithobates; species Lithobates pipiens. The sequence goes on along the minus strand of NW_027507903.1, from coordinate 510,339,283 downwards.
TTATGAGATTAGAAGTGGCAACCAAGCGAGTCATTTTCCTCCAGATGGTGGACAGGGCTAGCAGGACTGTGATTGGCTTTAGCAGTGGCCAATGGCAGTCCTCCTCCTCCTGTAAACAGGAACTGCCCCCCCCCCCCCAAACACAACTGCAACTAATCTCTTCCACATCACAAAAGCTGATACCGCAAAGACCTTGGATACCTTCAGGAAGCATGTCTCACTGCATTGTGGTGACCAGGAGAGAACCTCAGCACGGAGCCAATCAAAAGAGGGGTTGTGCCTCTGTAACCAAGGATAACCAATAACCAGCGGAAATCTGGGTGAGGAAATAACTTGGAATTGGATTATCTCATGGTGAAGAGCCCCTACGGCCATGGACAATGGAACCGTCTCATGAGTGACATGGGCAGGCTGTAAAGGTCTCCCGTCAAGAGCCTCAATGGCAAGTGGAGTGTCACGCAGCTGCAGCGGCATCGAGTGCTGCGAAACAAATGCAACATCAATGAACAAGCCTGCAGCCCAGAGTCAATTAGAGCCTGTATCTCGATGGACGACTCAGCCCAAGAAAGGGTGACCAAAACCAGGAGCTTATCCTCCTGGATAACTGGGGACGAAACAATGCCACCTAAGATCTGTCCATGACAGGACCTCAAGGTTCGGGCGTTCCCTGGACGGGTAGGACAAGACTTCAAAAAGTGACCTGCCTGGCCACAACAAAGGCACAATCTCTCCCTCCTCCTAAAGGCTCTCTCATCCGCAGAGAGACGCGTGAAGCCCAGGTGCATGGGTTCATCTTCACTGACCGACTCAGTACCAGTAGGCATGGGAGGTGTGGGAGGCATGGGTGGGACTACAAAGCTTGGAGACAAACGTACAGGAGGCTTCCGCAAGCGCTCCTTAAGAGAAAGTCTGGAGTCAATGAGGATGGCAAACGAGATCAAGCTCTCCAGCTCAGTGGGTATATCTCAGGCTGCTATCTCATCCTTGATGGAATCCGAGAGACCATGAGAAAAAGCAGCCACGAGGGCCTCATTGTTTGAAGCAACCTCTGCTGCCAGAGTATGGAATTCAATGGCGTAGTCGGCAACAGTTCTTGTACTCTGTTTGATGGACATGAGGCACTTGGCAGCAGAAGCGGAGCGTGTGGGAACGTCAAAAACCCTTTTAAAGGAGGCCACAAACTGAGGGTAACTCAAGACAACAGGTTTTTGCGTCTCCCATAGAGGGTTAGCCCAGGCCAAGGCTTTCTCAGAAAGCAAAGATATCACAAACCCTACTTTGCTTCTGTCCTGTGTGGGAAACACCTGGGGCAGCATTTCAAAGTATATCTCGACCTGATTGAGAAACCCTCTGCATTGAACTGGATCGCCCCCAAATCGCTGGGGAAGCGGAGCAGAACCAGACATACCTCTTATAGAGGTAATACTCGAGGCGGGTGCCTACACAGAGACTGGCGCAGCAGCAGGGACAGCCTGCGACTCAGGTTGTACCGGAGCAGCCACCGTGGGGGATTCCAGGTGAGCCGTGAGATTCAGGAGCGTTTGTAATGCCAAGGCAAACTGATCCATGTGGTGATCTTGCTCATCCAATCTGGAAAAAATATTACCAACAAGTGGATTGACTGTATCTTCTGAATTCATGGCCTTTGCGTACTGTCAGAAACCATGAAACAGACTGAGGCAGAAGTACAATCAAATCACTCTTGTTTATTAATAAAAATAAAAGTTAAATAGAAAAAAGCGTAGTCAAAAAGCGTTGTCCCCATTGAAAGATTTTCCCTCTATTACTTTTCTGGGGACAACCCAACATTTGGTATTTTCTTTTACTTTATGTTTCAATGATAAAGATAAACAGGAAAAAAGAGAGGGCAAATCTCCCAATGAGGGAGCACAGGCAGCAATAAAAACTGACAGGTGTTCTAATCCCTCTCAACTTTGTTCAAAAGTAAAAAAAAGAATTTGCCTTTAGATGTACTTTAACTATTAATATTTAAACAGTTTATGTTTGCTAATATGTTCACATATTTAACATATATTTACACATTTCCCATTTAAAAAAGTACAAAAAAAAAAAAAAAAGCTTTAATTCAGTCATAAATGTTTTCTACAGAATCAAAACTGTATTGTCTTTTTAAACAGGACAAATTACAAAATAAATTTGACACCTTCTAGGTGCAGTAATACTATTTATTTTTGAACTAGCAATGCTCAAAAAAAGGAAAAAGTGCATTTTTTGTTTTCTTGTGTTTTTATCATACGGACCGCCTGCCGTTGTTTTATGTCGCTACTTTGAAGAGGAATACCGTTGTTATGGCAGCAGCTAGCTGCCATAACCCCAGTATCCTCTTCTTCAGCGGGAAGTCCACTTCAAGATTAAAGTGGTCTCTGCGGCGGATTAGCCGCAAAATCACTTTTATCGGTGGCGGGAGAGGGCCCTCGCCCGCCTCTCTCCGGTGTCCTCCACCGCTTACCGGAGCCGTCGGCAGCAGCGGAGGCGATTGTGTCCTGCTCCTGGCTTGACATGGAGACGAGTGAGGGGAAGATGGCCCCCACCTGTCTCCACACCACTGCAGGACGGAAGCACCATTAAAACGTCACTTCCACCCATAGATCTTAAAGGGACTTTTTTTTTCTTGTCAAATGACATACATTTTTTATTTATTTTTATTGCATTTTCGTGTAAATATGAGATTTGAGGTCTTTTTGACCCCATGTCTCATATTTAAGAGGTCATGTCATTTTTTTTTAAAAGAACAGTGTAAAAAATAAAAAATAAAAGGTAAAATAAATAATATATATTTTTTTTAATGCGCCCTGTCCCGCTGAGCTTGCATGCAGAAGCAAGCGCATATGTGAGCGGCAGCCGCATATGAAAACGGTGTTCAAACCACACATGTGAGGTATCACCGGAATCATTAGATCGGGAGCAATCATTATAACCCTAGACCTCCTCTGTAAATCTAAACATGCAACCTGTAGAATTTTTTAAACATCGCCTTTGGAGATTTTTAAGGGTAAAAGTTTGTCACCATTCCACGACCGGGTGCAATTTTGAAGTGTGACATTTTGGGTATCAATTTACTTGGCGTAACATTATCTTTCACAATATAAAAAAAATTGGGCTAGGTTTACTGTTGTCTTTTTTTTTTAAACTCAAAAAAAATTATTTTTTCCGAAAAAAAGTGCGCTTGTAAGACCGCTGCGCAAATACAGTGTGACAGAAACGACTGCTATTTTATTCTCTAGGATGTTAGAAAAAATATATATAATGTTTGGGGGTTCTAAGTAATTTTCTAGCAAAAAAAATGTTTTTAACTTGTAAAAAACAAATCTCAGAAAGAGGCCTGGTCCTTAGATGGTTAAAGCGGTTGTATACCCCACATTTATTTATTTTTCCTGACCTGTAAGGGAAAACGCATAATGAGCTAGTATGCACCGCATACTAGCTCATTATGAAACACTTACCTTAGAATGAGGCCCTGACATCTGGCTCGATCCACGCCGAGGGAGCTGACATGTTTCCTCAGCGTTTCTTCCGGGTATCACGGTTCCGGCGCTGTGAGTGGCCCGAGCCGCAATATCGTCACTCCCACACATACGCGTGGGAGATTTCTTTCCGCCAGGGTCCGGCGTCTGCCGGACTTTCAGCCGAGAATCCTCTGTGCACATGCGCCGCATTAGTCAACGGCGCATTGCGAGGGGAATATCTCCTAAACCGTATAGGTTTAGGAGTTTTGTTTTTTTACCTACAGGTAAGCCTTATTATAGGCTTTCCTGTAGGTAAAAGTCATAAAAATGACTATACAACCACTTTAAGGATTGCGGGGGGAAAAAAAAAATTGTTGCAAGACAATTTCATAAAAAGTTTGTCCTTAAACAAAAAAAATGTGTTACCTTGTTATCTTTTTGTCATCTTTAGCACTGACAAAGTCATTGAATAAACAGGTCCATAACAAAAATGTAAAAATTGCTCTGGCCCATAGGGGTGAACAGGTGTGAGAGACAAAGTGGTTAAAGAGCGCAATGATAGCCCCTAAGGGTTCCTGCTGTTGCTTTTAGCAAACCTGAACCTATTCTTGTACCAAAAACATCTTCTCATTAATCTCTTGATTTTATTTTTCCTTATAGAAAGAAAAAACATTTAGGTGACTGTTCCCAAATATCGATTCAATACACAAATACAAACGCTAAGGGGCATATTTACAAAGTAGCGGATCTGACATTCAAAAACATTCACAGCATCTTCCTGGTGTATGTGTTTTCAATGACAGTGATTGATTCACTACCAGTAAATGTTTGGTGAAAGTCACAGTTACTGCTTTATAAATATGGCCCATGAAGAAATCTAAACCACCCTAAAACACCCCAAAACACACCCTCTAAATTTAAAAAATGTTATAAAATAAAAAAGTAGTGGGTCAGTTTTAATTTTGAAGCACATTTTGTCAACTCAGTTTAGAGTCTCCTCTTATATCTCAACTTAAAGCGGGAGTCCACCGGGACTCCGCGTTTTTTTTTTTTTTTTAAAAGCCAGCAGCTACAAATACTGCAGCTGCTGACTTTTAAATAGTGACACTTACCTGTCCAGCGCGCCCGCGATGTCGGCACCCGAAGCCGATCGCTCGCTCGTGCCGCCATCTTGGGTATGGGAATCAGGAAATGGAGCCTTTCGGCTTCATTTCCCGGTTCCCTACTGCGCATGCGCGAGCCGCGCGGCGCAATCCGGACGGTCCCCGCTGCCTCTGGGAGCTGTGTGTTTCCCAGCAGGCAGCGGGGCACTTGCTGAAGGGGCGGGCGCTTGCGGAAAGGGGCGTAACGTACGCCCCTTTCCGCAGAGAGCTAGCCCGGAAGTGGGTGCAGTTACCTGGATTATCCAGGTAACTGCACCCCCCTCCCCCCTGAAAGGTGCCGATTGTGGCGCCGGAGGGGGGGGGGATTCCGATGAGCGGAGGTCCATTTTAGGGTGGACCTCCGCTTTAACCGGTTAGAGTCTTACACCTCCCAGATCAGGGTATTTCTATGGCAAGTACAGCAGGTGTTTAGGACCAGTCATGGACAGGAAGCCTGTACAAACCTATGACAGGCTGATAATGTCTGTGGCTATCCACAACTGTTTGTGTAGAGTGATTACTTGTGGTTAGAGATGGATGTGCATCCCTGGAGGGAGACATTTCATGTCCAGGGGAGCAGATACGTCTCTGCTGGTAATCGTTTCTTGTGAAATTACATATGAACAGCTGTGGATATTAGCCTTTAATTGATTTGTATAGGCTTCCTCTCTGTGGCAGATAGTAAACACTTGGCTGCACCCACCTCAGAGATTTACTATATTACCAAAAATATTGGGGTGCCTGCCTTTACACACAAATGAACTTTAATGGCATCCCTGTCTTAGTCCGTAGGGTTCAATATTGAGTTGGCCCATCCTTTGCAGCTATAACAGCTTCAACTCTTCTGGGAAGGCTGTCCACAAGTTTTAGGAGTGTGTCTATGGGAATATTTGACTATTCATACAGAATCGCATTTGTGAGGTCAGGCATTGATGTGGACGAGAAGACCTGGCTCGCAGTCTCCGCTCTAATTCATCCCAAAGGTGTTCTATCGGGTTGAGGACCTATAGGTAAAATGTGGTTATGCCCAAGACATAATAAACGGTGAATGTTGTTGAATAATAATAATAATCCAAAAAGTGTATATGAATAAAGGTCATGAAATCCAACACAGGTGTGATATTAGATAACACACATCCACTTAGGAATGTCCATAAACCAAAGTCCATGAAGCAAGTGTGCATAAGGGGTAAAAAACAGTGATGATTCCTCCACCGCAACCTGAGTGTAAACACCACATAAAATGTGCGCTTACCATAAGGCAAGTTAGATGAGCTTGCGGCCAATTACCCGCCCAGGACCTTTATCCAAGAGTGGAAACCGTTGCCTCCATATGAGGATATAGCCAGCAAACAGACCGGATACCCCAAACAGGCATGTCCCATACAGAGTGGTCAGATGTTACCCAGAATGAAAAAAGAACTCACCATAACATAATTCCGATAAGACATCATTTAATAGAAAGGTAAAATTTACACTTACAGCATAGAAGGTTAAAAACAGCAAAATAGTCAGCCGGCTGTGTGAACGTACATCTGCTTAGACAGATACACGTGATGACGTCAGCACGTCAACTCCTCCTGATGCACATTTCTTCATATCTCTAGTCATTCATCCCAGACAACGCCATTTTATGATGAAACACGTGTCTGGAGGAGTTGACGTGCTGATGTCATAGCGTGTATCTGTCTAAGCGGACGGGCGTTCGCACAGTCGGCTGGCTATTTTGCTGTTTTTAACCTTCTATGCTGTAAGTGTAAATTTTACCTTTCTGTTAAATTATGTCTTATTGGAATTATGCTATGGTGAGTTCCTTTTTCATTCTGGGTAACATCTGACCACTCTGTATAGGACCTGCCTGTTTGGGGCATCCAGGCTGTTTGCTGGCTATATTCTCATATGGTTTACTTGAAGGCACTGGTTTCCACTCTTGGATAAAGGCCCTGGCCGGTAGGGATGAGCCGAACACCCCCCGGTTCGGTTCGCACCAGAACTTTCGAACGGACCCCGCGTTCGAAACGAACGTTAGAACCCCATTGAAGTCTATGGGACTCGAACGTTCGAAATGGAAAGTGCTAATTTTAACGGCTAATATGCAAGATACTATCCTAAAAAGGGTTTGGGGACCTGACTCCTGCCTCAGGGGACATGGGTCAATGCAAAAAAAGGTTTTAAAAACTGCAGTTTTGGCGGGAGCACTGATTTTAATGACGATTAATGTGAAAAAAAAAGTGAAATATTCCTTTAAATATGGTGCCTGGGGGGTGTCTGTAGTATGCCTGTGAAGTGCCACGTGTTTCCCGTGTTTAGAACAGTCCCTGCACAAAATGACATTAAACGGAAATAACACCATTTAAAACTGCTTGCGGTTTTAATGTTATATCTGGTTCCTGCAATATGGTTGAAAATCATTCAGAAAAATGGCATGGGTAGCCCTCCCTGCCCATTACCAGCCTATTTGGGTCTTGTACGCATATTAAGGGGAACCCCGTACCCATATTAAAAAAAGGAAATGCGTGTGGCCCCCAGGCCCTATATACTCAGAACAGCAGTATACAGGCGGTGCAAACAAGACAGGGACTGTGTAGGTTTGTTGTGTTAAGTTGAATCTGTTTGTAATTTTCAACTGGTACATTTTTAAAGTGTAGCTCCAGTCAAAAAAAACTATTTTTAAGCTTTTTGGAAAACATAGGGAAGGGTTATCAGCCCTGTATAATTTGTTTTGTCGTCCATCTTTTTTCATCTCACTTGCTGCTGTCTGATGTTTGTAAGTAGGAGATGTTTGTAAGTTGGATGTTTGAAAGTAGGGGCCTGCCCTATATGCTCTGCAGAAATGGCGGAACAAGGTGTTGGTTTTGCAACAACATTGTAAGCCCTGAAAGTGACTCTTGGTGGGCGCTGGAGCGCCCTGCTGTGAACGATTATATCAAGAATTGTAATTACATGCCATTGTTGAACAGTGGTAGAAAAATTGACCTTTGGTGGTTGTGGTGCTGGTGCCACAACACTATAAGTCCTCACCGTTACTCTGGGTGGGCACAGGAAGGGGCCCTCCTGTGAAATATTATATCAAGAATTGTAATTACATGTCCCTGTTAAACAGGGGCAGAAAAATTGGGCCTTAGGCACTGGTGCCATCACACTGCAACCTCTGCCATATACTCTAGTTTTATTGCAGGAATTAGCCCTGCTGCAAAGCATTGCATCAAAAATTGTACTTAAACGCCCCTGTTAAACAGGGGCAGAAAAATTGGGCCTTAGGCACTGGTGCTGGTGCCATCACACTGCAACCTCTGCCATATACTCTAGTTTTATTGCAGGAATTAGCCCTGCTGCAAAGCATTGCATCAAAAATTGTACTTAAACGCCCCTGTTAATCAGGGGCAGAAAAATTGGGCCTTAGGCACTGGTGCTGGTGCCACCACACTCCAACCTCTGACATATACTCTAGTTTTATTGCAGGAATTAGCCCTGCTGCAAAGCATTGCATCAAAAATTGTACTTAAACGCCCCTGTTAAACAGGGGCAGAAAAATTGGGCCTTAGGCACTGGTGCTGGTGCCACCACACTCCAACCTCTGCCATATACTCTAGTTTTATTGCAGGAATTAGCCCTGCTGCAAAGCATTGCATCAAAAATTGTAATTAAACGCCCCTGTTAAACAGGGGCAGAAAAATTGGGCTGCTGGCATCACCCAGAACCAAAAATGTTCTTCCAACATATCAGCGGAGGAGGAAGAGGATAGACAATCAACATAACAGGACAGTCACTCAGCATCAGCATAGGCAGTCTTGAAGGGATGTGGTATTTCAAAAAAAATTATTCGGTTACATCAGCTTCAGGTGCTTGGTAGCTGTGGGTGATCCAAGACTGATTCATCTTGATGAAGGTCAGTCGATCAACTGATTCGGTGGACAGGCGCACCCTGTGATCGGTAACAAAGCCACCAGCAGCACTGAAGGTGCGTTCCGAAAGAACGCTGGATGCAGGACAGGCCAGTAGCTCAATTGCATACTGTGCAAGCTCTGGCCAGTGATCCATCCTCAAGACCCAGTAAGCCAGAGGATTTTCAGTGGGAAAGGTGTCCAAGTCTGACCTTGCCCCTAGGTATTCCTGCACCATGTAAATTAGATGCTGGCGATGGGTGCTGGAACCAATCATACCTTGGGGCTGCGGACTAAAAAATTGTCTGAAAGCATCAGTCAGACGGCCACCTTCTCCACCACTCCTTCTGACTGATGCCTCAGCAACACGTTGTCCAGGACCAGGAGTTTGTGACCTCCCAGTCTCTGGGAACGCGTTGCACAGAGCTTTCTGCAAGGCCTCCCGGAGATGTCTCATCCTCTGCTCCCTCTGCGATGGCAAGATAAGGTCGGCAACCTTACCCTTGTACCGTGGATCAAGGAGAGTGGCCAGCCAGTAATGGTCCCTCTCCTTGATCCGAAGAATACGAGGATCCTTCCGCAGGCTTTGCAGGATCAGGGAGGCCATGCAGCGTAGGTTAGCTGAGGCATTCGGTCCGGAGTCCTCTGGGACACTAAGGACAACATGTTCCGCAGCTACCTCCTCCCAGCCACGTACAAGTCCACGTGTTTCTTGGGACTGTAAATCATCCCTATAAGACTGCTGCTGCTGATGCTGATGCTGAGTGCCAGCCTCCACCTCCATGCTGACACAATCATCCTCCTCCTCCTCTTCCTCCTCCTCACCCTCTTCCTGTGTGATGGGTGGCACAGCAGGAACACTGTCTGGATAAAGGGGGCCTTGAGAGGCAAGGAAGTCCTCCTCTTCCTGCCTCTGTTCTGCCTCAAGTGCCCTGTCCATTATTCCATGCAGCGTATGCTCCAAGAGGTGGACAAGAGGTACAGTGTCACTGATGCATGCACTGTCACTGCTCACCATCCTTGTGGCCTCCTCAAACGGTGACAGGACAGTGCATGCATCCCTGATCATGCCCCACTGGCGTGGTGAGAAAAAACCAAGCTCCCCTGACCCTGTCCTGGTGCCGTAGTCGCACAGGTACTCATTGATGGCCCTCTGCTGCGTGTGCAGCCGCTGCAGCATGGCCAATGTTGAGTTCCATCTGGTGGGCATGTCACATATAAGGCGGTTCTTGGGCAGGTTCAACTCCTTTTGGAGCTCAGCCAGCCGAGCACAGGCATTAAATGATCGGCGGAAATGCACACAGACTTTCCTGGCCTGCTTCAGGACATCATGTAAGCCGGGGTACCTGCCCAAGAACCGCTGCACCACCAGGTTAAGGACGTGAGCTACACAGGGCACATGGGTCAGTTGTCCCTGTCGGAGGGCGGAGAGGAGGTTGGTGCCATTGTCACAAACCACCATTCCTGGCTTAAGCTGGCGTGGCGTCAACCACCTCTCGGCCTGCCCCTGCAGAGCTGACAAAACATCCGCCCCAGTGTGGCTCCTGTCCCCCAAACAAACCAGCGCAAGCACGGCATGGCATCGTTTTGCCTGCGTACTTGCGTAGCCCCTGGAACGCCTACGGAGCACCGCTGGTTCTGAGGACAGAGCACTGGAAGAGGCCATGGAGGAAGAAGAAGAGGAGGGGGTGGAGGAGAGAGGTGTGTCACAACCAATAGTAGCATTTTGGAGGCGTGGTGGCGGAACAACCTCCAACACTACTGCACCTTGTCCTGCATCCTTCCCAGCAGCCAGAAGAGTGACCCAATGGGCCGTGAAAGACAGGTAACGTCCCTGTCCATGCCTGCTGGACCATGAGTCAGCGGTAATATGCACCTTACCGCTGACCGCCCTGTCCAGCGAGGCAAGGTCATTGCCTTCCACATGACGGTAGAGAGCCGGAATCGCCTTCCGTGAGAAAAAGTGGCGTTTGGGGACCTGCCACTAAGGAACCGCACATTGTACAAACTCACGGAAGGGGGCCGAGTCTACCAACTGAAAAGGCAGCAGTTGAAGTGCTAGCAATTTAGCCAAGCTAGCATTCAACCGCTGGGCATGTGGATGGCTGGGAGTAAACTTCTTCTGCCGGTCCAGCAGCTGGGGCAGGGACATTTGCCTGCTATAATCGGATGTGGATGTACCACTAGCAGAGTTCCCGGAAGCACTTGGCTGTGACACACCTAATTCTACACCTTCATTCCTCTCAGAGCAGGTTTCAGAGAGGACTGAAGGTCTAGTGGGGTTGGAGATGCCAGCTGATGAGGAGCAAGGAGAGGTCCGCTTTGTTCTTTGGTGTGGGTCTTTGAGGTATGCTTGCCAACGAGCTGCATGGCAGGTCAACATATGTCTGGTCAAGCATGTGGTGCCCAAGCGGCTGATGTTTTGGCCACGTGAGATACGCTTGAGACATATGTTGCAAATAGCAGCGGTGCGATCTGATGCACTCGTCTCAAAAAAGGCCCACACCAAAGAACTTTTAGAATAACGCGCAGAGGAAGCGCTCTGCGCAGGCGGAGCTCTGCGGTGTGATTCAGTCGGTGTGCTGCCCCTAAGCTGACCCCCGGAGGGCATCCTGCCTCGTTGGACATGTGCCTCCTCCTCCTCCTCCTCCTCCCTCCTTCCAGGCACTCACGTGGAGTCAGTGCCCTCATCATCCCCTCCCTCTTCATCGCTGTAGCAAACCTGGCAGTATGCTGCAGCTTGTGGAACATGACTGCCAGATTGCTGTCCTTCTTGAGCATCCCCTCTCTCTGCGCTCACGCTACTGCCTTCCTCTAGCTGAGTGTCATCATCAGAGCCCACCAAACACTGGGCATCCTCCTGGAGCATGTACCCAACACTGTGCTCAAAGAGTTCAGGAGACTCCTCAGGAGGACGTGGTGGGTCTAGGGAAGGAGTCCCTGATGATGACATTGAGAGGAGGGAAGACGATGTGTTGGCAGCTGCTTTGCTACTACCCTGAGACTGGGTGAGAGAGGATGAGGAGGATGAAGAGGGCTTGGTCATCCACTCTACCAAGTCGTTGGCATGTTGTGGTTCAACATGTCCAGCTGCAGAAAAGAAGGACAAGCATGTCCCATGGCCACGTGCTGATGACAATGCACCGCGTCCACGACCAGCACTGTTGTCTCTAGACACAGAGCCTGCTTGCCCTCTTTTATCGGCTCGCGCCAGTCTGCCTCTCCTTGCTGGCCTTCCAGACATGGTAATGGCCTGAAGGGAGTTGGGTAAAACAGTAGTTGGGTAGTTTATATTGTGCTGGAGGCACACAACACCCACTAACTCCTGCAGATGCCTTTTTTATAGAACAGCAGAGATAAAGGGGTATATACAGATGTATACTGTGCTGTGCTGGAAGCACACACAACTTCCAATAACTCCTGCAGATGACAATTGGGCCCAAATAGAGAACAGCTATGTAGGTGGATTATAGCGGTATGTACTGGGTACAGAGCACGCAGACAGCACGCACTATCTCCTGACACTACTGACTGCAAGCTCTATTATTAAAGATGGACCACTAGCTATATAGGTGAGGTGAATATCACGGTGTATACTGCGGTCAGGGCACGCAGACAATAACCAGAAAACAGCAGAGTTAAAGGGGTATATACAGATGTATACTGTGCTGTGCTGGAAGCACACACAACTTCCAATAACTCCTGCAGATGACAATTGGGCCCAAATAGAGAACAGCTATGTAGGTGGATTATAGCGGTATGTACTGGGTACAGAGCACGCAGACAGCACGCACTATCTCCTGACACTACTGACTGCAAGCTCTATTATTAAAGATGGACCACTAGCTATATAGGTGAGGTGAATATCACGGTGTATACTGCGTTCAGGGCACGCAGACAATAACCAGAAAACAGCAGAGTTAAAGGGGTATATACAGATGTATACTGTGCTGTGCTGGAAGCACACACAACTTCCAATAACTCCTGCAGATGACAATTGGGCCCAAATAGAGAACAGCTATGTAGGTGGATTATAGCGGTATGTACTGGGTACAGAGCACGCAGACAGCACGCACTATCTCCTGACACTACTGACTGCAAGCTCTATTATTAAAGATGGACCACTAGCTATATAGGTGAGGTGAATATCACGGTGTATACTGCGGTCAGGGCACGCAGACAATAACCAGAAAACAGCAGAGTTAAAGGGGTATATACAGATGTATACTGTGCTGTGCTGGAAGCACACACAACTTCCAATAACTCCTGCAGATGACAATTGGGCCCAAATAGAGAACAGCTATGTAGGTGGATTATAGCGGTATGTACTGGGTACAGAGCACGCAGACAGCACGCACTATCTCCTAACACTACTGACTGCAAGCTCTATTATTAAAGCTAGATCACTAGCTATATAGGTGAGGTGAATATAGTGGTGTATACTGCGGTCAGGGCACAGACAATAACCACTACACAAGAGCAAGATAGGAAATCAGCCAAAAACGATTGGTGTGTAACTGTGTTGAAGGTACACAGAACACCCACTGCTTCAGATGCCAACACACTACACGAGGCCGCCTCAAAGGCGGCCTTATATAGTGTGGGGCGTGCACTACACAGCCTGAGCTATGATTGGCCACAGGCAGGACGCCCGTGGCCAATCATGGCTCTCCTCGCTGCTGGCGCTGCGATTGGCCAAGCATGCGGGGTCACAGTGCATGCTTGGCCAATCATGAGCCAGCAATGCACTGCGCCATCGCAGTGCATTGTGGGCCACACGAATTTTGCCACGAATGGCCCAAACGTTCGGAATTCGCCGAACGCCCGAACGACCAATGTTCGAGTCGAACGTACGTTCGACTCGAACACGAAGCTCATCCCTACTGGCCGGTAATTGGCTGAAAGCTCATGTAGCTTGCCTTATGGTAAGCGCACATTTTATGTGCTGTCTAGACTCTAGTTACGGTGGAGGGATCGTCACTGTTTTTACAATGCTACCATTTTCCTTATTTTTATAGCACTGATTGCTGCATTAATGACAATGGTCCAAAAATAATGTCAAAAGTGTCTGATGTGTCCGCCATAATGTTGCAGTCACAATAAAAATTGCATTACTAATAAAAAAAATGAATAATAAGAATGTCATCAAACTATCCCCTATTTTGCAGACGCTATAATTTTGCGCAAACCAATCAATATACACTTATTGCAATTTTTTTACCAGAAATATGTAGAAGAATACATATCTGCCTAAATTGAGGAAATTTATATATATATATATATATATATATATATATATATATATATATATATATATATATATATATATATATATATATATTTGGGGGATATTTATTATAGCAAAAAGTTAAAAATATAGCTTTTTTTCAAAATTGACGTTCTTTTTTGGTTTATAGCACAAAGAATAAAAACTGCAGAGGTGATCAAATACCACCAAAAGAAAGCTCTATTTGTGGGGAAAAAAGGACAATTTTGTTTGGGTGCATCGTCGCACAAACGCGCAATTGTCAGTTAAAGCGACGCAGTGCCGAATCGCTGCGGTCAGGAAGGGGGTAAAATCTTCCGGGGCTGTAGCGGTTAAACCTTGATGAAAGAGCCATGTAATGAAGACTATACTTGGCCTGGTATGGCAACATTTTACTTTATTTCAGATACATGAAACAATGTGACACTCAGCGGTTAAGTGGCAGGCACCCTGAGGTCAAGTGTTCTAGAATTGTCATGTTTCCTTGCAGATGGTTGTAGCTGATGTTTCAGCAAGGCAAATATCAGGTTTCTTGTGGAAAAGTTTTCTCAGGTGAACAAGCTTCACAGTCATCAAATAAACAGAACTGAATCCCAACTCTAGTCAAAACTTTTTATTTTTCTTTCAATACAGTTTTGGGGGGAGGGGGTTATTGCTGACTGTTAAACTGTCAGCTTTAAAAAAAAAAAAAAAAAAAAACAGATTGCCTGATCCACACAAGCAGAATACACTGGTCAGTGATGCAGCATATGGGCAGCATGGGCTAATCAAATGAGCATTTTACAACATTCCCACTCGAGAGAAGCTGATTGTTCGATCGTCTTCTTTCTAGTAGGAATGGACATAGATGGAATGAAATTTGGCAAGTCCCTGCTGAACCATTCGAATTTCAATCTTTCTATGGCCAGCCTAATTCTGCTGAAGAGATTCTGCTTATTTGTCCTGGTACCCATTGTCATTGCAACAGAAAGTGATGGGAAATTCAAAATTGTGCAGTAGTCCCCAGGGCCGTCTTTAATATTGATTGGACCCTGGGCAAAAATTTTCTTAGGGCCCCCCTCCCCCCATGCAATTTCCCTCTCCACCTTCTCTGGGACATACAATAAATAGCAGCTAGACTTAAAATCAGTTTACTGTATCAGATCAGGCAGCGATTGCGATTGGTTGCCAGAGGTTACAGCATATCATTACTCTTTACTGACTGGTTGCTAGAGGTTACAGCACTCCTTAAGGCTCACTGATTAGTTGCTAGAGGTTACAGCACATTTCTGCTTGTTGGTTGGCTGCTAGAGATTGCTGTACAGTAATACTGCTCACTGGTTGCTATAGGTTACAGCACATCTTCTCCTCACTGCAGGGGGGCATGATATACCTATGAATGCTGCCTTTATTTACATATCAATGCAGTTGGCCTCGGCTATTTACATATGCATGTCAGTGCTATTTACATATGAATGCCAGTATTTACATGTAAACACAGGTCTGCAGGTGAGTCATCTGTACACAACAATAGGGCAGAGCTGGGCAGCATTAGTAGCAGCACAGGACTAAAACTTCAAGGGACAAGGGAATGTAAACCAGGATAGTTGGCAAGTATGAGGCAGCTGCTTTGGGCCCCACAACAATGACAGGGCCCAGGGCAGCTGCCCCTTTTGCCCTGCCTTAAAGACGGCCCTGGTAGTCACCAAGGAAGTGCAGAGAAATCTTGTAATTTGGATTCCTGTTTCACTGAAGATTATGAGGGCTCGCTTCTCACTTTGGAAAGATTGCCTCTTTCTTCTTGCTGTGTCTGAGGTCCCTCCAAAAGGACACAGACCATAAAAAAAAAGATCTGGGTTCTTACCATTTTGTATGCTATCCAAACATAAAGAAGGCTATAGATATCATTTAAATTAATCTTAAATTGGGTTGGTTTTAGTGTGCTGCAAGCTTAGATTTTCCCATATTGAGGAAAAAGCATTTCCTGTGAAACCCAACACTTGTCTAAAAAAAGTGAATCTCATCCTAAAACTGTTTCTAGATCTCATCAGTATTTGTTCAAAAACCGATCACATTCAAATCATTTGGATATGCTAGTCTTTCTATCATCACTCCGACATAGCGATTAAAGATTAATGTTGCATCACTTGGAATTGGTGGTAGTCCGTAGTAGTGTAAATCTCTGATTAGCTCCAGCTTTTTAACTGAGATGTAATAAATACCTGAACATGCTACATCTGCAAATTACTTAGCATGCATGTACTTAATATAAAAAAATATATATTTCATTCAAAGTCAGTGCCATTTTTTACCTCTCCTTCTAAAGATACTGCTTTCCAAGCCTTCATACCAACCCAGCAGTTTCAGTACTGTGAGCCACTGGCCTGGAACAAGTATGCAGATTATATTCTAAGTCCGGGAAAAATTAGCAAACCCCAATCCCTCCAACCCCATTCCCATCCATTCACAACCCAAAATAAACTTTTCCTAAGCCTATTTTTCTTACTAAAGTCTGCGGGACCCTCCATGGTGCCCCTTCCAGGTGTACAGATTGGTGATTCACTGCTGTGGTTCATGCTCACTGCTGAACAGTCTTATCACAATCATAATATCATCGCGCCTTGTCATAATGTCACCATGCCACTTTTGGAGTCCTCCAAACCCTTTCAATAGACCCAATGGGATGTGTCCATATAACCAGGCATCAAAGTGAGCACCCACAGAAGAAAAATCCCCGAAGACTTAGGACCCAGTGCATGATATTATACAATTAGCTAGAGGGGGGTATTGCATGGGAAGTGAGTCCCTGGACAACAACTTTAGAAGATCAGACCTTAATTTATTTCACATCCTTATCTGCATAACTGCTTGGGTCAGTGTCTCAGGTAGTGTTACCACCTGTCCAGGATTCAGTTCGGGTTTGGAATCTTGTGTCCGGGTTTCAGTCCGCCTGAAACCCGGACAGATTATTTAGACAGGGCTGTGGTTCCCCAAGTAACTGAGATAGTCACACAAAAATGTGTTACCATCCGGGAGCTGCGGGGCACTGTCTGGGGGCAAGTTTGGCATCACTGTGGGGTGGGGGGGGGTGTGGGGCAATAATGTCAGCAAGAGCAGTTTGGCCACACCCACTGTTCTCGCAGCAATCTGCATTACCACTCTCTTTGAGGCACCCAAAAGGTGTCCAAGGTCTTTTATAATCCTATAGTGTATACTTCGGGGGGGGAAAAGTGCCCTTTAGAGTGTTCAGGTTTGGCTTGAAGAGAAGGTGGCATCCCTAGTCTTAGGAAGCACTGATGCCAGAGACAGCCAGGAATATAGCATTTCCTGAAAGACAGCAGCAACATTCTCCTCCATAATTCTGTATGCTGATGCCGAATTGTTATTTCCCAGGTGCATCTACATGACAAATTAATATGACCTAAAGCTTGTCATAGCTCTTCAGCAAAATTCACAGAGAAATTTTCTCTGCTGTCAGCAAGGCCAATTCAGACCTGGAGATGTCATTAATGTCCTATTTCAGAAGTGTTAGATGTGATACAGAAAGGCATAACAGAATTTCACAGGCTGTTACATTTGAAGGAGGTAGATCATATTTCATGAAATTATCCCTCACTCACAACTCCAGCCTTGTTTTCGGTTTGTCAGTGAAAGCACTAATCAGTCTGCAAAGTGAAATAACAGTTCTTATTCAGTCCCAAAAACTATTGTGAATTGTTGTTGAATTGGCTAGTAGTTTGCTGATAGCGGAAGTGGTGAGAGACATATTAATTAAACCTAAAGAAACCCTAAAGCAGTGATGGCGAACCTTGGCACCCCAGATGTTTTGGAACTACATTTCCCATGATGCTCATCTACACTACAGAATGCATGAGGATCATGGGAAATGTAGTTCCAAAACATCTGGGGTGCCAAGGTTCGCCATCACTGCCCTAAAGTCTGGTTCACTAGGGTGATGCCAGACATTGCATGTGATTTGCACCGCATTACCGTGCAGATCATGTGATGTCTGTGTGATGCAATTTCATTAGAGCTGTTACTGATTAAAATTTTCGTGTTTGATTAATCACATTTTTTTTAATCGACTAATTTCGATTAATTATAACACACACACAGTTCCAACTACTTTTAGCTGATCTCCTTGCATTGCAACTCTGCATTAGTCAGTGGTAAATGTGGTATACACTATATACAATCACCCCACACTAGTTAGTTTCCACAATCCATGACTTAACTTCACAGTTTGCATCAATACGTTTTAAATTCA
Organism: Lithobates pipiens; assembly: GCF_037356315.1. Classification (NCBI taxonomy): domain Eukaryota; kingdom Metazoa; phylum Chordata; class Amphibia; order Anura; family Ranidae; genus Lithobates; species Lithobates pipiens. The sequence goes on along the minus strand of NW_027507903.1, from coordinate 510,321,278 downwards.
AACTGTAGCACTTACGTAAGTAATTATTTTTTTCACAGTAGCGTGACAGTCCCTCCACCTCCGGTCTAAGGCCGCGTACACACGAGAGGATTGTCCGTCCAACTTAGTCCGCTGAAACGTGTTTCAGCGGACAGTCCGCTCGTGTGTGGGCTTCAGCGGACTTTTTCAGCGGACAGTCTGGCGGACTAAGTCTTTCGGAATTTCCGTAATATTGTCCGTCCAACTTTGGTTTCAGCGGACAGTCCGCTCGTGAGTAGGCTAGTTGGACGGACTAAGTATGGCGCATGCTCAGAAAGGATTTACACGGCCGAAGGTTGCATTGTAGTGTATTGGACGTCGTATTTCTAGTCCCGTCGTACGTGCTGTACACGTCATCGCGCAAGCTTTCAGCGGACTGTCTGTTCATCGTGTGTGGTCAAGTCCGTTCATTCAAAAGTAGGACGGACTGTCTGTCGGATTGTCTGACGGACTTAGTTGGACGGACAATCCTCTCGTGTGTACGCGGCCTAACTAATCACTCTCTCCTTATGGCATGGACCCCTGTGCAAACAGGTAGTCATGCAAGTGGGTATCAAAAGGGTTAACACGGACCATAAACTTCTCTCACATCTCCTTAGATCTCAGCAAGGTCGCCAGGTCATGGGTAGAAAGAAAAGAAAGAAAGAAAGAAAAAAAAAAAAGAAAGAAAGAAAGAAAGAAAGTGCTCACCGCTTAAATATAAGATTTCATTTTTGTGTTCAAACACAAACTACTCACATAAAGTTGATAAAAACACAGCATGTAAAGCCGACAATCATGTTAGTTCCGTAGGGCAGCAGTGGGTGACGTCATGCGTAGCTCCTTCCCCGTGAGTCTATGAGAACTGAAAACTACAGTCACATTGCTGGATATAAGGATCCTTATACTTGTGTAAAGCTTTATGAATTGAACATCAGGTCACTTTGTTCCTTTGGGACCCAGTGACAGTTTTTCCAGATAGCACAACCGTCCACCACCTCTCTGCTCCGTAAGCCCCAGTTCACAACCTGCATGTGAATTGCACAAGAACCGCAACGCATGCTGTGCAATTCACATGTTATTCAGTGCTGTGCGATTTGAGCCCATTCCTTTTGAATACTCCAATCTCACCAAAAAGCACCAAAAAAATGCAAGCAACTTTTTTGGAGCAGCACTGAAACCGCATTGCATGGTCGTTATATGTGTCATGTGATCCAGTGCAGGCAAACTACACTGCGGGTGTTGTTAACTTCGTATTGACATAGGAGATCACAAACACAGTGTGATTGCAATGCAGCAAGGGATAGCTGTATTTCCTGCACAGCATATGTGTCAACCTAGGCTAAGAGCATTTGCACTGTTGCCCTTATGAACATATGATCTCCCCCATGTGACTGAGCTTGTGCCTGAGAGGCTAATGGGCAGACCAAAGCACTGTATTATGGGGGGATAGTGGTGTCAACAACCCAGAAATTATCTGACACCATACAACATCCAGGGAGCAATCCTGAAGCTAGGAGGTGACAACTGATCAGTACCTACATCTTGCTTGTGGGAGGGCTATTAGGAGGCACTCATGCTTTTCCCCAAATGAACAGATGAAGGCCTCTTGAGCCCCTATAGGGAAAAAGAGCCTTGACTGGTGGGGGCATGGCCAGGTGCTGGACAAGGTGGTTGATGGTCACCAAGGATTGGTGGAAACATGGGGGATGGGCTAGGCCTTAGCTCAGAAAACCCGGTAGGGTTTCCCCCAGGAAATTCTGGGTCTTTTGAAGAAGTGGATGGAAGAGCTCCCGCCCCTTTTTTCTTCTATGATATGTCACAGCTTGCTGTGTTTTTTTTACCTTGCCAGCATTTAAAGTTTAACCGCTTGCCGGCTAGGAGGCACGGCTCTCGTTCTGGGAGGGCGTCATATGACGGCCTCCCATTTAAACAGGGAATGCGCAAGATTGTGCGCACGCATCCCTGTTGCTTCGGTAGCCGCGTGTCACGGAGATGCCGCTTGCCACCGAGGGGGGTGAACAGCCATTGGACAGCCACGTGGTACCGCCCCACTTTGCACGGTGCATGCACGCGATCGGGAACGTGCTGCCCGTGCATGTCGGTGGCACAGTTTTCCCGGAGACACTGCTCATCACCGATTGTGGTAAACAGCCATTGGCCGGCGGCTGTTTACCACGTGATCCTTTCATAGCCGATCACTAAATGTAAACAAAACGCAGTAATGAGATGTTACCGGGTTCTCCTCCTCACAAACCGATCATGTGTGAGAAGGAGATTACGCTAACATCTCTTTACCGCCTACAGTGTACACAAATCACACTGATTGCCCCCCCAATAAAGAGGACCTGTCACCACCCATCAAAGTACCTGTCACAGTTTATCTGTGTACCTGTCACAGTCCATCAGAATACCCGAGTACCTGTCACAGTCCATCAGAGTACCCCAGTACCTGTCACAGTCCATCATAGTACCCAAGTACCTGTCACAGTCCATCAGAGTACCCAAGTACCTGTCACAGTCCATCAGAGAACCCGAGTACCTGTCACAGTCCATCTGAGTACCCGAGTATCTGTCAAGTCCATCAGAATACCCAAGTACCTGTCACAGTCCATCAGAATAACCGAGTACCTGTCACAGTCCATCTGAGTACCCGAGTACCTGTCAGTCCATCTGAGTACTGGAGTACCTGTCACAGTCCATATGAGTACCTGTCACAGTTCATCTGAATACCCGAGTACCTGAGTACCTGTCACAGTCCATATGAGTACCGAGTACCTGAGTAACTATCACCGCCTTTCATAGTACCCAAATACCAGTCACCAGCCCATCCGAGTACCTGTCACCAGGCCATCAGAGTACCTGAGTACCTGTCACCAGGCCATCAGAGTACCCGAGTACCTATCACAGTCCATCAGAGTACCCAAGTACCTGTCACAGTCCATCAGAGTACCCGAGTACCTGTCACAGTCCATCAGAGTACCCGAATACCTGTCACAGTCCAACTGAGTACCCGAGTATCTGTCAAGTCCATCAGAATACCCAAGTACCTGTCAAAATCCATCAGAGTAACTGTGTACCTGTCACAGTTCATCTGAGTACCCGAGTACCTGTCAGTCCATCTGAGTATTGGAGTACCTGTCACAGTCCATATGAGTACCTGTCACAGTTCATCTGAATACCCGAGTACCTGAGTACCTGTCACAGTCCATATGAGTACCGAGTACCTGAGTACCTGTCACCACCCTTCATAGTACCCGAATACCAGTCACCAGCCCATCAGATTACCCGAGTACCTATCTGTAGCCCATCCGAGTACCCAAGTACCTGTCACCAGGCCATCAGAGTACCCGAGTACCTGTCACCAGGCCATCAGAGTAACCGAGTACCTGTCACCAGGCTATCAGAGCAACCATGTACCTGTCACCAGCCCATCAGAGTACCGTGTACCTGTCACCAGCCCATCAGAGTACCCAAGTACCTGTCACCAGCCCATCAGAGTACCCGAGTACCTGTCACCAGCCCATCAGAGTACCGAGTACCTGTCACCAGCCCATCAGAGTACCCGAGTACCTGTCACCAGCCCATCAGAGTACCCCAGTACCTGTCACCAGCCCATCAGAGTACCGAGTACTTGTCACCAGGCCATCAGAGTATCCGAGTACTTGTCACCAGCCCATAAGAGTACCCTAGTATCTGTCACTAGCCCATCAGAGTACCTGTCTGCAGCTCATCAAGTAACCTGAGTACCTGTCTCCAGCCCATCAGAGTACCCATCTGCAGCCCATGCCTCAGAATATACGTTGGGGTGTTTGATTTCCAAAATGGGGTAATTTTGTGGGTAATCCACTGTCCTGGTGCTCAAGGACCTTCAAAAGTGTGATAGGTAGGAATGAAATGAGATGTGTAATTTATGCTCCTAACTTGCCTGAAGGTACTACTTCAATGTTGGTCCTCTGTATGTGGCCAGGCTGTGTAAAAGTATCGCACATGTGATATCGCCATACATGGGAAGAGTAGCAGAATGTGTTTTGGGATGTCATTTTTGCTATATACATGCTATGTGTTGGAGATATATTATAAATTGACAACTTTGTGTAAAAAAAAAAATGTGTTTTCATTTTTTTTCCACATCTTCCAAAAACTTCTGGAAAAAAATGAACCATTCAAAAGACTCATTCTGCCTCATAGATTATACGTTGGGGTATTTGCTTTCCAAAATGGGGTAATTTTGTGGGCAATTTCATTGTCCTGGTGCTCCAGGGCCTTCAAAAGTGTAATAGGCGGTTGAGAAATGAGATGTGTCATTTATACTCCTAGAACGCATGAAAGTGCCTTTATATGTGGCCAGGCTGTGTAAAAGTCTCACACATGTGGTATCGCCATACTCGGGAAGAGTAGCAGAATGTATTTTGGGGTATAATTTGTTGTATGCATATGCTGTGTTTGAGAAGATGACAATTTTGTAAAAATATAAAAATAAAAAAATAAAAATCTTCATATTGCAAAGGATTGTGGGAAAAAATTACAACTTAAAAGAACTATTTACTTAATACTTTAGAATGTCTACTTTCTAAAAAGGGGCCATTTGGGGGGTATCTGTACTTTCCTGACTTGTTAGTGTGTCAAGAAATGAGATACACCTGATGTACTGAAGGCCTGAACAGATGTGATCAATTTTCAGTGATTGGCACCATAGTTTGTAGACTCTATAACTTTCAAAAAGACCAAATAAAATACACTAATGTGGGTTATTTTATACCAAAGATATGTAGCAGTATAAATGTTGGCCAAAATTTATGAAGAAAAATTACTAATTAGCAAAATTTTATGACAGAAACAAAGAAAAAAGCATTTTTTCACACAATGTACGGTCTTTTTTTATTTATAGGACAAAAAATAAAAAACCCACTGGTGATTAAATACCACCAAAAGAAAGCTCTATTTGTGTGAAAAAAAGGACACAAGTTTCATATGGGTACAGTGTTGCATGACTGAGTAATTGTCATTCAAACTGTTAGCCCTTGTACACACGGTCGGACATTCTGCCAACCAAATCCGTCGGATTTTGTCCGTCGGATTGTGTCCGACAGATTGTGTCCGAAACTGTTGCATGCACACGGTCGGGCCAAGTTGTCTGATTTAGCGGTTGCCAAGAACGCGGTGACGTAAAAGCCGTGTACGGCGGGACTAGAAAAGGGAAGTTCAGCTCCACGTCCGGCACCCTTTGGGCTCCTTCTGCTGATCTCGTGTCTATCGCGTGTTTTAGTAGAAGTTTGGGGAGAGACGATTCGCACTTTTCCGATTTGTGTTTCAGATCGCTACCGCTCTTCAGTTTGTGCTTGTCTTTGCGTATCTGATAATCAGTGCGTGCAGTCATTAAGTATTTGCTTCTCATTGTGGACTATATCTTGGTATAGTACGCTTTGAAAGGCATTTTTTATTGTCTGCTTGCTTCTGCTATTCATGTCGTTTTTTCAGGCCTTGCTGTTTATCGGTGCTTTCTGGTGTCCGTTCTGACTAGCCGACCGTTTTCCAAACATGTTTCGTCTACGTACTCGTCGTACAGTTTGTGCTGTGCAGGGGCTCTGTGTTGGGGTTCTTACTTTGACTTTGACACAAGCCCAGTCCATGAACAGGGAAGGGAGGTGTTTGTGGACCAAGAATTGGTTGCGCCAGCGTCACCAGTTCTCCCACATGCCTTTGCTCCGTGAGATCCGCGAGAATAATCCTGATCATTTCTGGATTTTTCTCAGGTCTGCTGGCTTTGCTGACCCCTTATATCACCAGGCAGGATACCTGCATGTGGCAAGCCATCACTCCGGAGCAGAGGCTCATTTCCATGTTGCGCTACTTGGCGACAGGGAGAAGTCTTCAGGACCTCAAGTTCTCTACAGGCATCTCCCCCCAGGCTCTGGGGATCATTATTCCAGAGACCTGTTCTGCCATCATTCAGCTCCTGCAGAAGGACTATTTTATGCTAAGTTTTATCCTTAAACATCACATTCTATGTATTTCATGATTGCTAATGTCTGGCATTTCTTTCCTCCTTCCCTAATCACCATCATTGCAATATGCTCTAATTCATATACTCTGCCCCTTTGTCCTCATGCATATTTGCCTCACTAGCTTCCCCACCATGCTCTTCTTGGCCCATAAAACTATAGTCTAGTCACTTAAGAACGTCTTTTGGCAGCTCCATAATATTGCTTTCCCCTAAACACCCCCTAAAATGTCTACAAATGTGATGTGTGTGCTTCAATTCATGCAAAGTGACCTTTTTTTTATTTTTGGAGTTGTGCCAAACTCATTAGTAACCCCCCTCTCCCCAACTGCTAGCTCAGCTGATAGCAATCCTCTATCTGATGACTTGACCCAACCCAATACACACTATACCTACCTTTTTCATGATCACATTTATGGACGAATTCACCAAAGCATGTAGTGTAAGGGCCTGCCTCAATACTTTCAAATGCTCTTTTTATTTTTTTAACACATTAATTTTCTTGCTATGTATTAGCAGAATGTCAAAATGTGCTTCCATTTAGTTATTATGACACTTCTTACCTGTCCGGTGGGCTGCCAATAGTGTAACTAAGGAGGGGCTTCCCAAAGTATCACACATTATTTAGGCATTCAGCTCTCAATCAAGTGATGACTCTCATAAGGGGACCTTATACTATAGGCTTTAAATACTCAGTTAAAAAAATGTTATAAGAATTTGGACCAAAAATGTGGGTGTCTAATCTACTTGCAATGTTGATTTGTCAAATTACTAGTTTTTGTTCTTGTTTCACTACACAGTGTCCTTCAACGCCACAGGAATGGCAGACTGTGGCCTCCCACTTTGCCCGTTTTTTTAAGTTGTGCCTTTTTCACCAACAGTGCAAACCCAAGTTCAGAGCGAGATAAGGGGACAGTCTCTTCTTCAGATAATGTTATTATGTTGTGAGTCTGCTACACACACACCTTCTTTTTGTTAAAGAATGTATGTAGTGCATTACTGACCGAAATCGTGCTCATTTCCAGCACCATGGCAGGAAAATGGCATGATTGTCCAAATTTACACCTGAAACTGCACTTGGAGTGCAAAGTGGAGTTGCCTTTAGTAAATCACACTCCTTCTCAGCACAAACTAAAATTTGACTACAAATACATTTTATGCCCAATGAAAAAGGAAGCCACACATTGTTGAGAATTCAACTTTTTAATACAAGCACATTCATATGTGCGTTTAGTAAAGGTTTTTACAACAAACCAAGAGATTTTGTTTATCCAAAACCGAGTTTAATCAGATTTTTTTTTCCTTGTTGTTTTTGTGTAAACAGGCATGTATCAAACCGTAAAATACAGAACACAGGAACTTACAAAGTTCAACTTTGAAAAGTGAAGACAATATCAGACCTGAGTATGTACAAACTGGGCTGATATTGCCTTCATCACATGGGGTGTGACCCCTGAAAAAAAACAAATTTGGAAGATGCACACAGTGTGTCAACATGTGCTATCTCCCATCATGGGGGATCAATGTACATGCTTTGGGGCTGCAACCCCTTCATCTCAGACACTTTCCACTAAACACGTACATTGATCCCCCATGATGGGAGATAGCGCATGTTTACACACTCTGTGCATCTTCCAAATTTTTAATTTTGCAAAATACAACATTTTTCTTAAAAAAAGCAAAAATAAAACCCTATCTAGTTTTTTTGGTTTCACACTCTCCCCAAAACATCAATGATGTTCTTCATTTTATTTTTAACATCATTGATGTTTTGTTGGACAATTTCCAAATCCCGATTGCACCCCATTATCTCCCCGATCAAGATCTGGGCACTTTCACTGGTAAAACGGGAATCTTCTTCCACATCACCTACAAAACAAAGCAAACAAACACGCCATGTAATCCAAATATGGTGATATACATTGATGAGCTTACCAGAAGCTGTGTTCTCCGACACTCACCTGTTGTGGTGACAATTTGTCCAACCTCCACAATCTCTCCTTCCTCCTCCTGCTCCTGCTCCTGCTCCTCTGTTTCTGCTTTTGGAAGTTGGCCTTCTTTGGGAGGGGTGTGGTCCCTGGTGTCCTCATACTTGCAGAGTCTTCTCTCCCCTATGAGAATGTAAACAAAGATTAATTAGCACACAGAGGGCAGAAATAGGAATATGAAACATTGCTTGGAAGTGTTGTACAATTGTGTTTTTGGGCCGAGTTACAAGGTGAGAACATTATTGGGGACACTTTGTTAAGCTGGAATACTTCCCTGCAGAACGATGTTTCATACGAACGAACAAAACCATGACCTTGAAAGTGGCCATTTTAAAATGCACAACATGAAATCAAAAGCACATGGAGCATGTATGCAAGCAAGAATAATCATATGAACACACGACAACTACCGTATATACTCGAGTATAAGCCGAGATTTTCAGCCTCTTTTTTGAGGCTGAAAGTGCCCCCCTCGGCTTATACTCGAGTCATCGCTGTCTGCCCGCTCGATCAGCGTGTCGAGCAGACAGACAGCGGCCATTCTATGATTCAAAAGCCGCGCCTCCGGCTCCGCCTTCGCCTGTGATAGGCGGAACACTGAATTTCCCAGCAGCCTGTGTTCCGCCTATCACGGACATCGTATCATCCTCGTACTACGGACGAGGATGATACGATGTACGTGATAGGCGGAACACAGGCTGCTGGGAAATTCAGTGTTCCGCCTATCACAGGCGAAGGCGGCGGCGCAGCTTTTGAATTTTACAATGGCCGCCGAGGCGCCGACGAAGAGGGCACGGGACGGAGGCAAGGCAAGGCACGGCACGGGACGGGACGGGACGGAGGCAAGGCACGGCGGCGAGGCACGGAGGCAAGGAGGCAAGGCACGGGACGGAGGCTCGGGACAAAGGCTCGGGACACAGGTAGGCTGGACACACACACACACACACACACACACACACACACACACACACACACACGGATGGATACACACACACACAGGGATGGATGGATGGATGGAGACACACACACACAGGGATGGATGGATGGATGGATGGAGACACACACACACAGGGATGGATGGATGGATGGACACACACACACACAGGGATGGATGGACGGACACACAGGGATGGACGGACACACAGGGATGGACGGACACACAGGGATGGACGGACACACACACAGGGATGGACAGGCATGTCTTACCCTCGGCTTATACACGAGTCAATAAGTTTGCCAGTTTTTTTGGGGGTAAATTGGGGGCCTCGGCTTATATTCGGGTCGGCCTATACTCGAGTATATACGGTACTTACTTTTTTTAAGAACACGCTTGATCCTTAGGTACTGCTTGTGCTCCCTCAGTTTCAGGTCTGACCAGCGTTTTCTCAGTTGATCCTTGGATCGGTGTACCCCAAAATTCTTCAGAAGACTCTTCACAACTTTATTCATGATCTTGGCCTTTCTGATATTTGGGTTTGGGTAAGGTCCATACTTCCCATCATAGTCGGTCCTGTTCAATATGTCGATCATCTCCAACATCTCTCCAAAAGACATATTTGATGCCTTAAATCTTGTCTTCCTGGATCGGGACGTTTCAGGCTCCGGGCTTTCCTCATCCTCCTCCTCGTTAGTGGAACTATTATTAGTGCGCACCTGCGTTCTCTCCGCCATGTGCTCTCCCCACTGCGCGGAAAGCGAAGGGGCGGGGAATAGTCTGGAAAGAACGTCAGGGGCGGGCGGAGTTTCACGCATGCGCACTGTATATAAAACGCAACACGCGTGTATCGTCCGTACGATCTGGGAGGAGAGTGTGAGGTGCGGACGCGACGAACGTGGAAACGAAGGTAACATTTTTTACTTGGTGCTTCACTAGACTAGACTGCTTGTATCTAGGCCGATGTTGGGACAAGATTAGGAGGGATTTTAATTGCATTATTAGTATTTGAGGGTTTGTCTTGTGTTGTGTCTTGCAGACAATATGGATCCTTTCACAAATGCAAAGTTTATGGGGCTATTCATAGAACTGTACATGGAGATGCCCTGCCTGTGGCAGTTCCACAACAAGTTTTATACTGACAGAACAAAGAGGAACGCAGCACTGGAGAAACTGCTTGCTTTGTTGCGGATCATGGTCCCCACGGCAGACATGACCTATCTGAATGGGAAAATTGGGGACATGAAGCTAACATATCTCAGGGAGAGAAAGAAGCACCTGGAGTCCTTGAGAGCAGGAGATACAGATGCTGTTTATTACCCCAGGATGGTTCACTTTGACAGGCTGCATTTTCTGGTAGACCAAGGGGTACCCAGGCCACCACTCAGGCCACCACTCTCTAGGCTTCCTTCAAGGCATCCTTCACCCCCAGCTGAGGCTTCTGATGTCCAACCTGGGCCTTCCAGGCAGAAACATGTGGTGGGACCCAGCTTGAGACAGGTATTGCATTGTTGAACATATTTCTTGTGTTACATTTAATGATGTTAACTAGATGTTCTTATTGATCAGTAAGTTGTGATTTCTCAAAGTGGTTTACATATCAATAGACAGTAGTGACCAAAAATGATTGGAACGGGAAATAAAAATGCTGGTGTCAGAATGATAGTCTGTTCTATTTGGTAACATTCAATTTGCAAAAGCCAGAAGCACAAAATGTTGTGATTGATGATCAAAAAACTAAAACTATGTCCCTTTTTCATACACAGGATGACCTCAGTCGGGGGGAGGCTGTGGCAAGTGGCAGCAAGGAGGTTGACCAACGCCCTCTTCCTGCCCCAGCTACAGGAGCCCAGCCACAGCCTGGAAGGATGCCTGGTGGGAAGTCCCAAAGGAAGACGAGAGAGTTAATGGCCTGGGTTGAGTCTGGTCTGCCAGAAGATGCAGCCTCTTGAAGATCCACATCCTGGGGACAGAAATGGCATCTGAATTTCCTGCTCTCTAGGACTTCGGGACCAGACTTCTCTCCCTGAGATATGTACTCCTCAGGCCACCAATTTTTTCAATTTTAATTTATTCATGTCTGCCCTGGGGGCCAAAGGCTGCACCACAGTTAAGAAGTTTCTCCAGTGCTGCGTTCCTATTTTTAGTTTATAGCGAACAAAATAAATTTTTTTTTTGGTTTGATGAAATACTCGTGTAATGTGTTTTCCTTCCAAAAGTACAGTTTATTTGTGAGCAGGCAGGTACATTTCAAAAATACAAAGTGAAATAAATAACAAGGGGTAACAACACTAAACAACCTCCTGTTGATTAAAAAAGAAAAAAAAATATCAAAAATAGAATAATGTTGTTTTTGTAAGTTTACACACAAAAAAAAAAAAAAGGTGAAATGAGCAAAGTGTCTTTAACCACTTACAGACCGGACCATTTTGCTGGTCAAAGACCAGACCCCTTTTTGCGATTCGGCACTGCGTCGCTTTAACTGACAATTGCGCGGTCGTGCGACGTGGCTCCCAAACAAAATTGAAGTCCTTTTTTTCCCACAAATAGAGCTTTCTTTTGGTGGTATTTGATCACCTCTGCGGTTTTTGTTTTTTGCGCTATAAACAAAAATAGAGCGACAATTTTGAAAAAAACGCATTAATTTTTACTTTTTGTTATAATAAATATCCCCCAAAAATATATAAAAAACATTTTTTTCCCTCAGTTTAGGCCGGTACGTATTCTTCTACATATTTTTGGTAAAAAAAATCGCAATAAACAATTATTGATTGGTATGCGCAAAAGTTATAGCGTTTACAAAATAGGGATAGTTTTATGGCATTTTTATTAATAATTTTTTATTATTTATTTTTTTACTAGTAATGGCGGTGATCAGCGATTTTTATTGTGACTGCGACATTGTGGCGGACACATCGGACATTTTTGACACATTTTTGGGACCATTGTCATTTCTACAGTAATCACTGCTATATGAATGCAGTGATTCCTGTGTAAATGACACTGGCAGTGAAGGGGTTAACCAGTGGGTGGCAGTGTAGGGGTTAAGTGTTCCTAGGGGTGTGTTGCTAACTGTGGGGGGTTGGGCTTTCATTTAGTGAACACTGATCTCTGCTCCAATCACATGGAGCAGAGATCAGCGTCACTAGTTGCTAGGCAGAATGGAGAAATGCTGTTTACACGGCATTTCCTCCATTCAGCCGCCCCGTGAGACGATCGCGGGTATGCCCGCGGCGATCGAGTCCGCAGCACCCGCGACCGGACTCACGGGGGTCCCGACCGGCACGAGAGCGCGCCGGCGCGCTCGCGATGGCAGGGCAGCATTGAAGATTGGACGTACCTGTACGCCAATATGCCTGCCCGTGCCATTCTGCCGACGTACATCGGCGTGAGCTGGTCGGGAACCGGTTAAAGGAGATTTTCAGTGAATCCCCCAATAAAAACATCCAAAAAATAAAAAAAGAAATCAAAAATTGTGTAGATGTGACGCAAACTAAAATTGTATTGCTGAAATGGCTAAAAAAAGAGTAATAAAATCTGTTCGGGAGAAGTGTGTGTGACTATGAGCATCAAAAGAAGTTCGTTCTTGCAGCATTGTAAAGAACAAGACAATGTGCTTGATGAATGAATTTTTAACATTGCAGCATGACGAATGTGCTATATCGCTTACGAGCAGTAGTTTTATCTGAACGAGCACTTCCGTGTCGGAATTTGAATGTGAGCATGCGTGGAACTTGGTCCGATCAAAATTCTCTACATATGATCGGAGTATGTCCGACCGGCCCAGTTGGTCGGGAAATATTTCCAACATGTTGGAAAATTGGGACAGACGGATATTCGGATGGAATCAGTCCGATGCATACCACACACAGTCGGATTATCCGAAGACACGGTCCGATAGGACACATTTCGACGGATTCTCCGACCGTGTGTACAGGGGCTAAGAGTGCTAAAGTTGGTGTAATGTCCTTGATGGAAAATTGAAAGTAGGGTGTCTGTCCAGCATTTATGGTAAGGACAGGCCCCCTTTGGAATTGCTGACATGAAAAAGGTACCTCAGATGTATCCTAACTCTTTTCTTATAAATTACTGTACCCCATCTTATTGCCCCCAACTGTAATTACCAAAAATGTACTGACACTAAGGTTGGAGTAAAACGGCAGTTTAAACAAAAGCATAACACTTTTGGTTGCCGAACCTTGGAAGCACTAAGTATCAAAATTTTCCCTTGTATCTGCGCAAACTACTTCCACGGGCCACATTCTGCAGATACACGATTGTAACTACCAGTTAATCCACCATAACTGGCATTCCTCTAGGGACCCACACCTTAGATGTGTTCCAATAATCTAATCACAGCAGGTTATTTAAAAATGCCTCCAAAGACCCAACCGCCACAGCACAGCCACACCTTTATGCCCCGCCAAAAATGCAATGACCACTGTACTCCGTCTTGCAAACCTAGGGACCACAGATCCATGCCCACTGCATTCAGAGGGACCCTATCACTGCGGACATAGCGCCACGTATACACCTCCAGCTCCCGATACCTTACTACGAAACCACTGTTTCGTGCTATAAACCTCACAACCTCCTTGTTAACCTTCACTCTAGCCCTGTTCAGCTTTGCCACTGACCTGGAAAAACGCCAGGTCGTGCAACCTACTATGTCAGACCATACCACCACCGTATGAGCAAAGGCCAACTGCAGACGGAGCATGTCAAACTTGATGTCACGTATGAGTTGTCGGCTGGACAAAACCCCCAGATTGTTGCCTCCAGCGTGTAGGACTTAAATGTTGGGGGGGCTATGCCATCTCGTGACCCTATTTACCTCTGGGACCACCCTGCTCCATAACAACCCCGGAACGCCTATCCACCTAATGCTAGGCTCAGATATGGGGAAGCCTAGCTGATAACCATTAAGCTTAACATCAGCCCTCTTATCCCCCCAATGAACAAAGGAGTGCCACTGTCTGGCCACCAAGCACCCTTTCGATAACCTCTCAGGGCCTGTTTTACCAAAAAATCTTTGGTAGAATTGGGAAAGTCCCGCAATTTGAACAGGAAGGCCAGACCAGCCAATTTCCGGTTCATAGCAGAAATAGATACGCCAAATGTCCGACCTCAAAACTGTCTATGTCAACCCTCATCTGCTGTTGCAGGTCCCCCAATTTCCTCCAGACCTTAGTGTAGAAGGACCATGTCGACTCGTTTAAGGAGCTTCAAATCAAACCAGTCAAGATTCCAATGCAATCCACCACAGCCGAAGAGGACAAGGGGTTCCCTGTTGCTCTGTGCTAGGTGCAAACTCCCAGAACCTGTCCAACTGAAAGCGAGAGAGAGCGTCAGCCACCATATTCTCCACTCCAGGAATATGCATAGCGTACAGAAAAACATTTTGCTGAAGACAACACAAAACCAGATATTGCAACGAACATATAACCGGAGAGGAGGACCCTGACAGAGATTTGATAACCTGCACTACACCCAAGTTGTCGCAGTGAAGCTGAACCTTTTTGTTGCAAAACAATTCTCTCCAGATCGCTATGGCGACCACCACTGGAAAAAGTTCCAGGAGCACCAAATTCTTTAGGAATCCCACCTCCCACCATTCAGCGGGCCAGCGCTCAGCACTCCACGATCCCCTAAGAATGCTCCATATCCAGTGGAGCCGGAATCATCCACGAAAAGCTCAAGATCATAGTTGCTCACCGGCCCTTCCATCCAGATAGACTGGCCATTAAAATTGGCCAAAAATTCTTGCCACACCAGCAGGTCGGCCCTATGCTCCCTATTCAGCTGAATAAAATGTCTGGGCGAACTAATCCCAGCATTGGCGGCAGGCAGCCGGCGACAAAAAACTCTGCCAATCAGCATGATACGGCATGCAAAATTGAGCTTACCAAGGAGCAACTGTAGCTCTCGGAGCTGAATCTTCTGTTTGCCAGAGGCCAAACTGACCTCCTTCTTCACAGCATGTAACTTGTCGTCAGACAGAAGACACTACATTGCCCCGAAATCAATCTCTATCCCCAGGAACTTGAAAGTTGATGTCCACCGCAAGAGGAATACCAAAACGCTCTGCGAGGTGCATGTCAGAAACCATGAAATCAGGCCGAGACAGAAGTACAGTTAAATCAAACTTGTTCAATAACAAAAGTAAAAAGAACAAACATAGTCAAAACATAGCCAAAGTTCAGTAACCGAAATGGATAGTCAGCCAAACCAGAAGTCAGGGATCAATGTAGTGGAACAGCAAGCATGATCTGGAGCCAGAAGGGATGTCAGCAAAGCAAGTCTTGAACAGGATTGCAGGAAATTGTTTCTGTGATGTTGACCAAGGCGAAGGTAGAGATCCTCTGGACTGGAAGGCTTAAGTAGGCAGGACTGACGAGCAGGATATCATCAACAGCTGAGTAACTGTGGAGAGCTAAGAGCTGGCAATTAGCTGACAGCTGAACGGCCAGCTCAGAGAAGGAAGGGCTGAGCCCAGCCCTGACAGTGCTGTACTGTAGCCAGAAAAACGCCACATAAATTTGGATGGCCAACACACAGAAAGTCATCCAGGTAATGAATCACTGAATTTTGCCACATCATGCACCACCCATTCGAGAAAAGAGCTAAATGTCTCGAAAAAGGCACAAGATATGGAGCAGCCCATAGGCAGGCAGCGATCCACATGAAAGGAATTCAACCATCTGCAACCCAAAAGATGAAAGCTGCACAGGTGAACCGGTAGTAACCGAAAAGCAGACTCGATATCGGTTTTAGCCATAAGGACACCCTTCACGTAGTGCATCAAACGAGATATAAGACACCACAGATGCCTCAGGATCAATAACATCATTAACTGTACCGCCTTTTGGAAAATAAAGATGCTGGATCAGGCAAAACTTATTGGGCTCCTTATTTGGAATGACACCCAAAGGTGAGACCACCAAATTATTCAAGGAGGGCAGAGTTAAAGAGCCGCACATGTGGCTCATTAATACCTCATTAGCGAGCTTCTAAGAAACCACTTCGGAGTGTAATAGAGCTGACCTCAAGTTGTCAGCTGCAGGGGGAATCTGAGGAAGGGTGCAAGGGATCCAAAAACCCTCTGTGAAACCCGTCTGCAACAACAGAGCTGCAGGCCGATCCAGATATGTGCTTAGAAAGGGTGACATCCTGTCCATCCTCACCGGAGTCCGGCCTTTTTTCCACAGCATCGCAGGGACAGGACCTGCTGGCCTTAAAGCAACAGGACAGGGAGTGAGCCCCCCTACAGTGAGAGCATTCATGCTTGTATCAGCAGCTGGTGCCGAAGCTGCAAGAACCATCATTGAACTGCCAACACTGACCCCGCCTTTTTGCGACCGGTTGTTCAGTGGGTGCTCGGACTCCCGGCCACCAATGGAATAAAACAAAGTCGTGGCTCGTGGAGCAGACATAAGTTTTATCCATAAACAAATGCCCTTATGATCCCAGCGCAGCAAGAGCCATATCGCCTTATGTTGACAAAACTGTTCATCGTCCCGCAGCCAAGCCATGCCCCCATAAACCCTCTGGGCCTCGCTAATGGAATTCAGATAGCAAAAGAGGGGTAAACAATTCCCAGGGGTAGTCTCCCTGATAACGCTCGCAAAGATGGCAAGGGCCTGGAGCCAATTGCTAAACGTCCACGGAATCAGCCGATAACGACGCTTCTCCTCATCTTCTTTCTTGGATTTTTCTGGTTTTACCCTATCCAAATTAAACTTTTCCAGGGGCAGCAACGTAAAGATCTCCACATACTCTCCCCGCCAAATCTTTTCCTGCACCTCAGATTTGAGGTGCACTCCCAAAGGCCCCCCTGATGAAGTCACGTGACTGTGACGAACACACGTCAGGAACACTAGGCACCGGAAGTGACATAGACGAGCTCGCTGCTCGTGTTTACATGCCTGTTTGATACTTTTCATTGTGAGTACCCTGTCTTATTTTTTCTGTTACCTAAATAAATATTCAAAACTACTACACTATCGTGCATCCCACTTTACATTTCCCCATGCCCCACTACGAGGAGTACTTGATGCGAATACACCAGGGACAAAAAAGGGACTCTGATTTCAGATTAGAGACACATACCAGCGGAGCCAGATATGCCAGACTGGGAGATTGCCTGGGACCATATTGTTTTCATAGAGAGATTTAACTACATGCTGTTACCTTACAGTGGTAAGGTAAGGGGACATCCATACATTACATTGCACAGAAGCCAGGAAGTCACTTGCCATCAACACCCCATGCCAGAGAGTTGTCACCAGCACCAGCACTTTACTCTTTGCTGACACTGTTTATATACAGTCACCAATTCATCCTGCACTTTATATTTTATGGACACTATTTACTCTTATCTGTGTTTTTTCATCTATGAAAAGTCTTGTCGCATATATTCATATGAATTTATTTCTATAAGATGAGCATGCGATATGCTTTTATACTTTTTAAGGATTTGTTATGCACTTATCATACGGATTGCATCTTGTAGTGCACTTTTAATTGAACACTCTTTTCACATTATTTTGCACATTATACGGATATATTTTATCACTGTTTTATCTGAAGAAGAATATGTTGAACATGTGATAGGCCTTCTTTATACTTTCAAGGATTTAATGTATATTGACCAAAGGGAATTGCCTATTTTAAGTGTATCTTTTACCGAGCACTTTTGCACTTTATTTGCACATTATTCAATTTACAGCGCAGCACTACCTTTATTTTATACTGATGCGGAGGCACTGATGATAGGCAGCACTAATGGGCACTGTTTCAATCCAGCTCTGTCCTGGCTGCAGCAGCACTGCTCTCTCCCTTTTCACAAAGGACACAGAGGCAGTAGCTGGAGCTATTGGCTCCTGCTGCTGTCAATAAACTATAGTGTGGAGGAAAAGGGGAACGGCGCTGAGCCATGCTGTGTGTGACTATGGATGCACACGGCCCTGCCTAGGAGCTTGACTGCACGAGTGCCCCCATAGCTGTTGTGTGGGCACTTAGAGAAAAGGAGGAGTGCCGGTGGGGGGACCCCAGAAAAGGAGGGGCCACTCTGTGCAATATTGTTACAGAGTAGGTAAATATAATATGCTTATTATTTTAAGAAAAAACTGTTAGCCCTTGTACACACGGTCAGAGATTCCGTGGTCTAAATCGGACTGTTTCCGTCGGAGTATCCGACGGACCAAGTTTTCCAACTTGTTGGTAAAATTTTCCGACAAAATGCTCCGATCGGACATACTCCGATCATGTGTAGAGAATTCCGATTGGACAAAGTGCCACGCATGCTCAGATCAAATTCCTACACCAAAGCTATTGGCTACTAGCGTGAACGTAGTCCCGTTGTGACGAAATCATGTCATCACGTCGGATTTTCCGACAACTTTGTCCGACCGTGTGTATGCAACAGTTTCGGACAAAATCCGACGTACAATATCCGACGGATTTGGTTGTCGGAATCTCCGACCGTGTGTACAAGGGCTTATGCCTTTGCAGTTGCTTTATCAAAATGGAGAAAAATAACTCACAGCAGATATATCCTGAGTAGAAAATCAGTAAAGTACATCCTATACAAACACAAATCAATAAAACTAAACAAGGTGGAAATCTCCTTTAAAATGACTGCATCTTTCCAGCTAGTACAAGTATAATTCCCCGGCTGCGCTGCAGAAAACAAGGACATTCCATCCTCGCAGCGCTAATAAATAGGATAACTGCAAATCTGACACTCAGCAGTAAAGTAACATAACAAAGCCATGCTATCCAGTGAGGTTGTAAAAACTTTATGGACCCATATAAAGAAAAAAAAAAAAAAGAAAAAAAAAAACAATTCAGTGTTAGCTGATAATAGCAAATTCAACCCAGCAGCATCAGTTCTAGGTATGGGGGAGGCACGAAGTTCCTTAGGCAGCAAGAAAGATCTAGAAGGGGACTGAGCCGTCCCCCCACTAAATCTAATGCCTGTACACATAATGAGAATATTGGAAAATGATCATCTGTTTTTTTGGGGGTTTTTTTGCATGCTAGTCTCATATTTAAAAAAATAGGTTACTAAAGTTACAACAGTTCACGTTAGGCAGAATACAACTTCAGAAGTGATGTAATGTATTGTAATGTATTCTTTTGTTTCTGAGCATGGGCGGTCTTGGTCATTCAATTTTTTTCATACAAATACTATTCTAATTATATGAAAATCATTCATTCTGTTATCTTACGAGAAAAATGTTGAGTTTGTGCCTTTGGATACTTTTACATGAACTGTCATGATCGGCTCTCACATATAACATATAAGGTATTACATGTCAATTTAAAATATATGTAGCGCTGGCCCCTAATGAGCCGGCGCTATTGTTTTTGTAAAGTTAACTTGCCTGAAGCCACAGTTGAGCTTCAGGGATTATTTCTCTACATTTCTGTTCAGTACCAGTCCAGCTGGGTTGCACTGGGTTCTCCTTGACCGCAGGTGTCGCTGTCACCGCCGGCAAGAGTAGAAACGCAGTCTAGCTTGATGCATTGAATGCCACTTATCTCTGGGAACCAGCCCAGTGGGAGTGTTTTCCTGCTGTGCATTCTGGGGGGTGGTATTTAAGGTACTGATGCCATGTTGGCGGGGATTACTTTCTGTCCGTTAGGTTCCGGTGGTCCTCCTGACCCAGCCACATGATCTGAGGTGTGGAACTATGCATCCTGTGTCTCGAGGGCTGGCTGGCCCGAGGCGATGCAACTGAAGGGATAGGCCCGAGAGAATTTCTGGGTCTACTTATCCAGGGATGGTCTGGTGCCGTCTCATCAGAAGGGAGAGGCCCAGTAACTGAATAACCCCAGGGGAGGACTCTTTCAGGAGAAGACCATGTGCAAGGCTGGTTTCTCTGAAGGAGCCTGGAGACTTAGTTGAAGGACGCAACCTAGATCAACACTCATACGGTATAGCTGGATCGGCTGAGAGAAACTGGTACCGTATGTCACTTCTTTAAATGTATCCACATCCCTCAGTAACGCTCAAGTGTATGCGCTCAAGTGTATCTCACAAGTCTGTGCCAGAGACTTTACCGAGCATCCCACCGGCTGCTAGGCCTAGTGAGAGAGGTCTATCCGGGGGTTGTTGAATCCAGTTAATAATTTCACCTTGCAATTTAAGTGCCTGGACACACCTCTAACCCTCTACCCTCCATTAAGAGACTTTTTTTTCTAAATAAATAACCCAAAAGAGGATTCAGTTTTAACATTTTTGAGGCCATTTACCACGGGATCCCCAAGACGGAGATACAAGCAGGTGAGGTAACGGTAAGCCAGAATCAAACCAGCAGCTCCTTCTGGGGTTAGTGCTACATATACAATATGATTTAAAAAAACAAACAAACACAAAAGGGGAAAAGTGAAATATAAACCATGCTGTCCAACATAGTTCTGAAAGGGGGGGGGGGGGGGGGGAAACACACACAGACATACAAAATAAACATGTATTGCCTAAAGATATACAGATCTATATGTACACACGGGCGGACTGTCTGGCCTACTTAGTCCGCCGAAACACATTTCAGCGGACAGTCCGCTCGTGTGTGGGCTTCAGCGGACTTTTTCAGCGTGCAGTCTGGCGGACTAAGTATTTCGGAATGTTGGAAATACTGTCCGCTGGACTCGCATTTCGGCGGACAATCCGCCCGTGTGTGTGCCAGTCCGCCGTACTTTTGAAATGAGCGCCCGGAGAAAAGTCCGCTCATTTCGAGCGGGTATCCAGGTAGGCGGGGCCCGCGACGGAGACGTCGCTGGCCCTGCCGCCTGGTATGGACTTAAAGGGGAACCCCAACACCGAAAAAAATCGGCGTGGGGGTCCCCCCCAAGTCCACAACAGACCCTTGTCCGAGCACGCTACTCGGCCGGCCAGGAAAGGGGGGCGAGCGAGCGCCCCCCCTCCTGAGCCGTACCAGGCCGCGTGCCCTCAACATGGGGGAGTGCCTTGGGGAAGGGGGGGCCGCGCGGCCCCCCCACCCCAAAGCACCTTGTCCCCATGTTGATGAGGACAAGGGCCTCTTCCCGACAACCCTGGCCGATGGTTGTCGGGGTCTGCGGGCGGGGGGCTTATCGGAATCCGGGAGCCCCCTTTAATAAGGGGGCCCCCGGATACCGGCCCCCCACCCTATATGAATGAGTATGGGGTACAATGTACCCCTACCCATTCACCTGTGAAAAAAAGTACAAAAAAAACACAACACAGGGTTAAAATATTTTATTGCACAGCTCCGGGGGTCTTCCGTCTTCGGGGGTCTTCTCGCCGGACTCCTCCGCTATCTTCTTGTAGCTCTTTTGCTAGCGGAGGAGTCCGGCTTTCTTCCTCGCCGCCGGCCTCTTCTCCCGACTTCGGGGGGTCTTGTCCCCCTCTTTGGTTCTTCTGCCGGGCCACCGCGCCTTCTTATAGCTCTTTTACAGGCGGTGGCCCGGTCTTCTGTCGCCGCCGTCGCCGCCGTCGCCGCCGCCTTCCGTTCTTCTTCTTCTCCAGGAGATGTTGCCTCGACGATCTCTCCGGCCGGAATGCCAGGGACGCGCTCCGCTGCCACTTATATAGGGACAATGGGGCGGTGTCACATGGCTTTATGTCACATGGGTTGGTCACATGGGTTGATGTCACATGGGGACTATGACATCGTAAGGGGGCGGGGTCACCATGTGACCAACCCATGTGACATAAAGCCATGTGACACCGCCCCATTGTCCCTATATAAGTGGCAGCGGAGCGCGTCCCTGGCATTCCGGCCGGAGAGGGCGTCGAGGCAACATCTCCTGGAGAAGAAGAAGAAGAAGAAGAACGGAAGGCGGCGGCGACGGCGGCGACAGAAGACCGGGCCACCGTCTGTAAAAGAGCTATAAGAAGGCGCGGTGGCCCGGCAGAAGAACCGAAAAGGGGGACAAGACCCCCGAAGTCGGGAGAAGAGGCCAGCGGCGAGGAAGAAAGCCGGACTCCTCCGCTAGAAAAAGAGCTACAAGAAGATAGCGGAGGAGTCTGGCGAGAACACCCCCGAAGACGGAAGACCCCCAGAGCTGTGCAATATGGGGACAAGGTGCTTTGGGGTGGGGGGGCCGCGCGGCCCCCCCTTCCCCAAGGCACCCCCCCATGTTGAGGGCACGCGGCCTGGTACGGCTCAGGAGGGGGGGCGCTCGCTCGCCCCCCTTTCCTGGCCGGCCGGGTAGCGTGCTCGGACAAGGGTCTGTTGTGGACTTGGGGGGGACCCCCATGCCGATTTTTTTCGGCGTTGGGATTCCCCTTTAAGTCCATACCAGGCGGCGGGGTCAGCGACGTCTCCTTCGCGGGCCCCGCCTACCTGGAGACGCGCTCGAAATGAGCGGACTTTCCTCCGCGTGTGTGGGTGAGTCCGTTCATTTCAAAAGTAGGGCGGATAGTATGGCGGACTTAGTCCGCCGTATTAGTCCGCTCAAAAAGTGCCGTGTGTGGGCAAGTCCGTTCATTCGAAAGTATGACGGACTGTCCATCGGATTGTCTGACGGACTAAGTTGGCCAGACAGTCCGCCACGTGTGTACGCGGCTTAAAGAAATCGCTGTTTGTTTGTCTATGTCCATATCTTAGTGTGTTGCAGTGCCATTCATTTTCAGAGGCACTTCAGGGCACTAATGCTTTATGGTGCACTGTGTTAAAAAAAAGTTAAAGTGCATTTTTTTGTTTTTTGTTCATTAACCACTTCCAGACCACCCTATAGCAGATTTATTGCTACAGGGCGGCCCTTATGTCCAGAATGTCGTGTATATACATCATTTTGTACTTCCTCCTAGGGGGTTTATTCACAGCAGACGCTGATCTGTGGGTGCCGGGCACTAGATGTCCCCTGGCACCTGCCGATCCTCGGTAAAACACACAGAACGACGATCTGCCTACATAAATGTAGCGGTCAGAACCTTTGCTGCACGGCCTTGAATTAATGGGCTTAATGGTTACCTTCTCCTGGCCTGCTCTTCCGCGCCTAGGGGTTCCCAGGGTTGATAACCAACAACTTGTACACCGACACAGATAAAGTCCTTTCAAAAGGTTTTATTTTGCAGTAGAACTTTCACAAAACACAGTCTCTTTGGGAACAGAGGGCAAGGGTGAAGAACTCAGGTACCTTGAACTGCAGGTCTAACAAAGTCTTTATTATCACCCAGAGAGTAGCCACTCACAGCTGGGTACTTCAAGGCTGAACAGACCTCTAGCCAGAGGTCATGGCAGTCAGCGCGTTGACTCAAACTTGAATAATCAACTGAAGATGAACAGGAACCTTTTCCTGTACCTGGAACGTTTCCTGCTTCCTTTGAGGTACTGAAAAAGTGTGGACTCGTCAATGTCCTTCCCAACTCAGTAACCAGGCACTTCTCAGGATGCCACTCGTCAGCCCTCCTCCGAAGAGTCCTTCCCCGGTCACTTGCACGAGCTGTGGTGCGCCTCCAAGCCGAGAGCACACCCGGACACTCTGAATCCTCGCTCAGTTACAGCGCCTCGGACCAGCCGGTTCCGAGACTTGGGAACCGACAGATCCCTACCCCAGACCAGTCGAGTCTATCAGGGGCTACTGCCAGGAACATGTTGCGGGATGTCGAACACCCCGTGACCGGGACCCCTCACGGGGCTACCCCGGTCCTGGAACCAGAACAGACCACACAGGTCTCCCGGACAACTCCAGAACCCCGAACACGTGACTCACACCTGTTTAAGTACCTTCTCCCAGACTCCTCAGCACTCCCGCTGATCCCGCCATACTCAAACATCCAACCAGGCCTGGTTCTAGCCTGTCATGTGCAGCTCAGCGCTCACATGACCAGGCAGAACATCAATCATGGCCTGGCCAGACTGGTGTTGAGGCTTACCTACACAATTAACCCTCAGTACTGTAAGGTTCTGAGGCAAAAACGAAATTTACAATGCATGTGACATTTGATCCCACATGTCATCCGCTACATAAACAAGGCAGATCTCCATTCTGACAGGGAGAAGGGATAGAAGAAAGAAGGGAACAAAAGGGAACAAAATCCATCCCTTCCCTTTGTAAAAGCAGCACACAGTACACAAAAACCCTCCCTATGCACACAGTTAAACCTTTGATCACACTAGATATTTATTCCCTTTCCAGCCAGTGTCATTAGTACAGTGACATTGCATATGCATATCTTTAGCACTGATCACTGTTTTCGTTTCACTGGTTCCCGCAAAGTGTCAAAAGTGTCAGTTATGCTGCGCACACACGATCGGAATTCCGGCCAGAAAAAGACTGATGAGAGCTTTTCATCGGAAAATGCGACCGTGTGTATGCTCCATCGGAATTTAGCTGTCCGAATTTCTGCCAGCCAAAAATTGATAGCATGTTCTCAATTTTCCCGACAGAAAAACGTTCTATTGGAAATTCCAATCGTGTGTATGCAATTCCGACACGCTAAAAATCACACATGCTCAGATTCAACTACGAAACGGAAGCTATTGGCTACTGGCTATTGAACTTCCTTTTTATAGTCCCGTCGTATGTTTTTTGTACGTCACCGCGTTCTAAACGATCAGAATTTGGTGTGACCGTGTGTAAGCAAGACAGCTTGAGTGAAATTCCGTCGGAATTCCGTTGGGAAAACCATCGGAGCTTTTTCCGACGTGAATTCCGATCATATGTACATGGCATCGGAGTCTGATTCTTCACCACAATATTGCAGTCCCGCTATAAGTCACTGATTGGCGCTATTGATAGTATAAAAAAAATTTCCATAAGTTTATACCATAGTTTGTAGACTTTATAACGTTTGTGTAAACTGATCAATATGTGCTTACCGTATATACTCGAGTATAAGCCGAGATTTTCAGCCTCTTTTTTGAGGCTGAAAGTGCCCCCCTCGGCTTATACTCGAGTCATCGCTGTCTGTCTGCCCGATCAGCGTGTCGAGCAGACAGACAGCGGCCATTCTAGGATTCAAAGGCCGCGCCTCCGTCTCCGCCTTCGCCTGTGATAGGCGGAACACTGAATTTCCCAGCAGTCTGTGTTCCGCCTATCACGGACGTCCTCTCATCCTCGTCCGTAGTATGAGGATGAGCGGACGTCCATGATAGGCGGACCACTGACTGCTGGGAAATTGAGTGTTCCGCCTATCACGGACATCCGATAGGCGGAACACTCAATTTCCCAGCAGTCAGTGGGAAATTGAGTGTTCCGCCTATCACCGACGGAGGCGCGGCTTTTGAATCCTAGAATGGCCACCGACGAAGAGCTGCGGGACGGGCCGGGACGCAGGCCGGGACGGGACGCAGGCCGGGACGCAGGCCGGGACGGGACGCAGGCCGGGACGGGACGCAGGCCGGGACGGGACGCAGGCCGGGACGGGACGCAGGCCGGGACGGACACAGGCTGGACGGACACAGGCTGGACGGACACAGGCAGGCTGGACACAGGTAGGCTGCACGGACACACACACACACACACACACACACACACACACACACACACACACGGATGCATGCACACACAGGGATGGATGGACACACACGGATGCATGGACACACACACACACACACACACACACACACGGATGCATGCACACACACAGGGATGGATGGACACACACACACACGGATGCATGGACACACACACACACACACGGATGCATGGACACACACACACACACACGGATGCATGGACACACACACACACGGATGCATGGACACACACAGGGATGGACGACACACAGGGATGGACAGGCATGTCTCACCCTCGGCTTATACACGAGTCAATAATTTTTTCCAGTTTTTTGGGGGTAAATTGGGGACCTCGGCTTATATTCGGGTCGGCCTATACTCGAGTATATACGGTAGTTGGATTTTTTTTTTTTTACCAAAAATATGTAGCAGAATACATATTGGCCTAAATTTATTTAGAATTTTGATATTTTTTTATTGGATATGTGTTATAGCATCAAGTTAAGAATATTTATTCTTTTTCAAAATTGTCAGTATTTTCAGTTTATAGCGCAAAAAATACAAAACCACCAAAAGAAAGCTCTACTTGTGGGGAAAATTTTTTTTATTTGGGTACAGCGTTGCATGACTGCACAATTGTCAGTTAAAGTACTGCAGTGCTGTATTGTATTGCAAACAAGAGCTACAAGAGCAAGTTCAGAGGGTGGTGATAAATGGGGAGTACTCGGAATAGTCAGGGGGTGAAAAGTGAGGTCCCCCAGGGTTCTGTGCTGGGACCAATCCTATTTAATTTGTTCATAAACGACCTGGAGGATGGGATAAATAGTTCAATCTCTGTATTTCTCTGTATTTGTCTCTGTATTTGCGGACGGCACTAAGCTAAGCAGGGCAATAACTTCTCTGCAGTATGTGGACACCTTGAAAGAAGATCTGAAAAAATGAATGGGGTGGGTAACTACATGAAGTTGAAATGAAGTTCAATGTAGAAAAATGTAAAATAATGCATTTGGGTGGCAAAAATATGAATGCAATCTATACACTGGGGGGAGAACCTCTGGTGGAATCTAGGATGGAAAAGGACCTGGGGATCCTAGTGAATGATAGGCTCATCAATGGCATGCAATGCCAAGCTGCTGCTAACAAAGCAAACAGAATATTGGCATGCATTAAAAAGGGGATTAACTCGACACACATAACGAACTTGGTACAATACTACATTATGTATCCTTCATATATATTTGATCTATTATCACCAGCTGCTACTGTTATTGATGTGGTCTATATGGAATACATTTCCCTCTTTGTTTCTTTCAATAAAATAAGATTGAACTGAAAAGGGGATTAAATTCAGAGATAAAACGATAAATTCTCCCACTCTACAAGACTCTGGTCCGGCCGCACCTAGAGTATGCTGTCCAGTTCTGGGCACCAGTCCTCAGGAAGGATGTACTCAAAATGGAGCTAGTACAAAGAAGGGCAACAAAGCTAATAAAGGTACTGGGGGGGGGGGGGGTATTAGTAGAGAAAGGTTGTGAGCACTGAACTTTTTCTCTCTGGAGAAGAGACGCTTGAGAGGGGATATGATTTAAATTTACAAATACCACACTAGTGACCCCACAATAGGGATAAAACTTTTCCGTGGAAGGGAGTTTAATAAGACTCGTGACCACTCATTAAAATTAGAAGAAATTATATTTAACTTTAAACACGTAGAGGGTTCTTTACTGTAAGAGCAGTAAGTATGTGGAATTCCCTTCCACAGGCAGTGGTTTCAGCGGAGGGCATCGACCGTTTCAAAAAACTATTAGATAAGCACCTGAACGACCACAACATATGGTATATACAATGTAATACTGACATATAATCACACACATAGGTTGGACTTGTTGGACTTGTATCTTTTTTCAACCTCACCTACTATGTAACTATGTAACTAAGAACAGAAATGTGTAAAGGGGCCTGAGGTACTTCTGAGTTCCAGATTCCCTCAAAGGTGCAGTTGACCTTCTCTGACCCACAGTTAACCTCCTGCTAAGATGCATCACGCTGTTCAAGTTGCCTTGGCCTTCCTATTGCCTTGTTTGGGAACACAACTGGATCTGATGCGAACAACAGCATAACCAAATGGGCAAAGGTAGCTTCTAACTGCTTGTCAGCAACGCTGCATTAACACCCGATCAGAGGGTGCTCCGAGTTGGAAACCCTTTCCGATCAGCAGCGGGGAGGCGAATGTAGAGGATTCCTATTTTGCCTGGAAAAGGATAAAAAACCTCTTTAAATGTTCCTCTCTGCTGCCTGTAAAAGGCTTTTAATGGGGCAGAGATTTAAAATAAGCAACATGATCAAAGCTTGTGCAATTGCCTGTAACTGGATCGTCTTTAAGTAACGCTGTAAGGAAATCCTGTACACAGATGCTATACCGATCTGTCCTCCCTGTGGGCATTCAAGGGATGTAAAAAGCTGTACGAAGTCTGCACGGTATTTAGTGACACGCAGGATTAAATTAAATATATACCACATACAGAGCATGCAAGGATACATTAGAGGCTACATAATACCAGGAGACCAACTTATGCAGCACATATACTTTACAGTACAGGATATCGGTGTTAAAGGAAAACAGGCAGGATAAAAACTGAATAGGAAACGTTCTTAAGGCTTATGTTAGGCCTAAAGAAAAAAATAAAGTAATGCAGTACTTCCCAGCAATGCTTGTCAGTTCTCTTGTATTTTATTCCTTTAAAGACACTGCAAGTAAAAAAAAAATACTTTTTGATCTGCCAGAAATGTGCTCAGCTTTTTAATTTCCTCTTGTGGGCTGACAATCAATGAGCTTCTGGACTAAAATGGTATCAACCAGTGGCGGCCTGTATTGCAGGGCGCATGGGCTCTGCCCCCCATCCCATCCATGCGTCAGGCCCTCTAATCTACATGCGGGGCGCCGGACGCATGTATTCCAACCAGGGTTTTTTTTTTTTTTTTTAAACACATGACTAAAGCTAGAGGCTCTAATAGGCATCAAAAAAGGGTGGGCTCGGGGCACAGAGCACTGCACCCGAGCCCACCCTGTTGTGTGACAATAGCAAATTAATATTCGTTTTGTCTTCCTGATTCTCCTCCAGGCCAATCAGCAAGCGGGTCTTGGCCAAAAGGAGAAGCGTTCCAATTGGCTTAGGAGGGAGGTGATGCAGGGGAAGCCGTCGTCCATCGCCATAGATGGGGTAAGTGCTGGGCTGGTAACTGTCCGACTGACCGGGGGCTGTGGCTGCACTGTTTGCCGCCCCCCCAAAAAAAATACCACCAGCCGTCACTGGTGTCAACCTGCTCAGTTGTCTTTTGCTAAGCTTTTTTATTTTTCTGACTAAGCTGTTAAAATGCTATGTTGAAGGTTGCAAACAACCTCCCAGCAAGTGTGTATTAGGCTGGGTAAGCACTAGTAGATTTTCCAATGAACATTTGTAATAATATCCATATGAAAATTCTCAGTACATTTGACAATGTCAATTGAAAGTAGTTCAAAATTGTGTTTGTTGTTAGAAATGTGTTTGTTCGAGAAAAATATTCCATCCCGCTTCTTTGAATTTTCTTGTCACTGCAGTAGAAATAAAATGTAAATTTGATCCCACTAATGATTAGAAAATCAAACAAACATTTGTAAAAAAAAATAAAAAATAAAAAAAAAGCACTACAATCTAAACTAGTGTATACCCAGCATTTTTCTAATTACAACACTGACTGGGTGGAGAGGTTGCTTTTGGCTTGATCTGAAGTTTGTGTAATGGCTCCAGATCCAGATTAAAGAGGAAGTAAACCCTGATGGGTTTACTTCCTCTTTCATTTCCTGCAAAGGCAAAGCATAATGGACTACTATGCATCGCATAGTAGTCCATTATGTGTCACTTACCTGACACAGGAGCCAGCGAAGTCACCGCTGTCCCCTGTAGTCCGGCGCATCCATCTTCTCGGTGGGGTCTCGCAGCTCCGCCGCTGTCATTCGGCGAATCCGCAATGACGTCACTCCCGCGCATGCGCACGGGAGCCGACACGCGCGGTATCTCCGTCGTTGACGGTGCCGCGCTCAGTGCCGCGCTCTCCTAAACCGTATAGGTTTAGGAGATATTTCTTGGACCTACAGGCTTACCTGTAGGTCAAAGTGTGTTGTAAGGGTTTACAACCACTTTAACAAAAGCAGGCATGTAGGCAGGTGCAGTCTATTTTCTCCATAGCAGGGGGTGCTTGGTCTTAGTGGCACTGTTGCTAGAGAGGAACTAAGGAAGAACAAAGTTCCTCTATGGCGGGGTAGGCAATATGGAGCAATCCAGGCAGTGGTGGCTGGTGCTCAAAACTTTTGGGGGGGGGGGCACAAAGAAAATGGAAAATACATACCCCCCCATCAATTGCAGCCTCACAGTGCCCATCAAATGCAGCCATTGTGCCCATCAAATGCAGCCACTGTGTCCATCAACTGCAGCTATTGTGCCCATCATATGCAGCCCCTGTACCCATCAAACGCAGCCACATGTGCCCATCATTTACAGCCACTTGTGCCCATCAAATGCAGGCACTTGTGCCCATCAAATGCAGCCACTTGTACCCAGTATATGCAGCCACTTGTGCCCATCAAAGGCAGCCACTTGTGCCCATCAAATGCAGCCACTTGAGCCCAGTATATGCAGTCACTTGTGCACTGACTTTGTGGCACTGCCAGGCAGCAGCTCCTCGGTGCACCAGAGCGGCGGCCACCTTCGCTCCAGCGCATGTCTCCTCCGCTCCTCTTCCACTTTGGCCAATCAGAAAACAGGTCTGACACCCTGCCTCCTGATTGGCGGGGAGAAAGATTAATGTGAAAATAGCGAAAATTAATGATGGGACTTGTAGTTCTGCAACAGCTGGAGGGCCCCAGGTTGCCTTCCCCTGCTCTATGGTTACAGACATAACCAGGACAGGGGCTTTTGCAGAGGACTGAGAGCAAGCCTCTTACTCACTGACTATGGGCCCTGGCATTTGAGGGAACACTACTCTTTGGGAGGTTTGTGCCTGTGGGATCCGTGGAGTGATTTTGTCTCTGATTTGGGTTTGTGTCTCCCCAGAACACACAAACCCTGGGAGTCTAGGCCTGGGATCCATGTTAAGGCCCTAGATGTCATAAATCCAGCAATGACTGCTCCACATTGTGGGACTCATAGCATATATTAATCTCATCAGCTCAATCCACCTGTCTTTCACCCATTGTTAATTGTGCTAATTAAGTCACCTGGTTAAGCGCTGGTTGGTGGAAGGAAGCATCTAGTCGGGGTTCCCAAGCAGTTCAGGAAGCTATCCTAGAGGATGCTGCTGCCCCATATGACTCAAGCATCCATCTTTGGTCAGAGAGAACCCGTTTAGGGCCCTGGCTCACAGGTTTTGGCACACTTTGGCAATTGGACAGTGTAGGGACAGATAACCTGTCTGTGAGGGGCAGTAATAGCACTAATGAAAGGTTCTTGATGGAGGAGGGTAAGCGTAGGGCTTCATCTCTTCTGACCAACTTCCGATTGAGACCAGACGGCCAGCAGTCAATCGGTTCCCTCTCAATAGACATTGCCATTTCGGCTGGAATCTGCCCTGTCACGCTACTGAACTTTGAGTGTGCCTGGCTGGGTGGCTGCCACACCTCGTTGTGGTGAGCTATTCTTGTATTCCTTCAGTACAAGTTCTATTGCACCTGCCTGTGAGAATTATTGTCTCCACACCATGCTACACCCCACCTACAGAGGTGGTGTGTACTATACCTCAATTCCTGCTACACACTAAGGCCGCGTACACACGGGCGGACTGTTCGTCCAACTTTGTCCGCTGAACAGTGTTTCAGCGGACAGTCCGCTCGTGTGTGGGCTTCAGCGGACAGTTTCAGCGGACAGTCTGACGAACAAAGTTTTTCGGAACTTCCGTAAGACTGTCCGCTGAAACTTGGTTTGAGCGGACAGTCCGCTCGTGTGTAGGCTTGTTCGGCAAACTAAGTCTCGCGCATGCTCAGAAAGAATTTACACGGCGAAGGTTGCATTGCAGTGTATCGGACGCCGAATTTCTCGTCCCGTCGTACGTGCCGTTCACGTCATCGCGCAAGTTTTCAGCGGACTGTTCGTTCGTCGTGTGTGGTCAAGTCCGTTCATGCTAATTTTGAACGGACTGTTTGTCAAACTGTTTGACGAACCTAGTTGGGCGGACAGTCCGCCCGTGTGTACGCGGCCTAACAAATGTAATGCATCAGTCCCCCAAAATGAATACATATGTGTTGGATTGATTCATCTGTTGGTTTCTGCTGGCCTCTGTTTCTTGGGGACTCTTTTGGCAAGAATTATTTACCTTAGTTCTGAACTATGCAACTGCCCACCTTGGAATTTTGGGTGTGTTGGCAGGTGCCAACTGTTATCTGCACTTTGTTATGTGTGTTAATGCCAGGGAGCACTGGGCTTAAGGCCCCTTTCACAAAGAGGCAGTATCTGTCCAAGCAGATCTGCCTGCTGAGCAGGGGATCTCTCCACTGATCCCTATCCATCAGTTTTTAGCGGACCAGATCAGATGCGGGCGGATGACAGCGGATATCCGCCACCCAGTGCTGTTTCTTGGCCAAGGCTGACAAAGCCCAGGCCTAGGGCGGCACTTTGCGGGGGACGGCATCCCTGCACAAAAAAATCCCCTCTCCCAAGTCCTGGCTCCCGCACACAAATCATCCCTAGCTGCAGCCCCCAGCTGGCGGTGGGCAACTTACTGTAGCTTGTAAGCTAAAATGAGTTACACACAGTCGGACTTTCTGGCAGAAAAAGTCAGACAGAATCATTTCATCGGATATTCTGATTGTGTGTGGGCTTCAGTGGACTTTTTTTTTTCGAAAATTCTGACGGACCTAGAAATAGAACATGTTTTAAATCTTTCCAACAGGATCAATTTCTATCGGGAAACCGTTCGTCTGTATGCTGTTCCGACGGACCAAAAAAGACACAAGGGAAGTTATTGGCTACTGGCTATTAAACTTCTTTTTCAAGTCCCGTCATACGTGTTGTACATTACCGCGTTCTAAATGATCGGACTTTGGTGTGATCGTGTGTAGGCAAGTCCGTTTCAGCGGGAACTGTCAGAGTTTATTCTGATGGAAAAAAACAGTCGTGTGTACGCAGCATTACAAACAGGGGTTGAAGAGGTGATTTGAAGAAAGAGGGTGCAGAGGTCAGTTGTGGACAGGGGGTGCAGAGGTGAGTTGCAGAAAGAGGGTGCAGGGTGAGTTGCGGATGGGGGTGCAAAGGTGAGTTGCGAACAGGGGGTGCAGAGGTGACATTCAGACAGGGGGTGCAGAGGTGAGTTTCGGACAGGGGGTGCAGAGGTGACTGCAGACAGGGGATGCAGAGGTGAGTTGCAGAAAGAGGGTGCGGAGGTGGGTTGCACACAGGGGGAGCAGAGGTGAATTGCAGACGGGGTGCAGATGTGAGTTGCCAAAGAGTGTGGGTGTGCAGATGTGAGTTGCAGACAGTGGGTATAGATGTGAGTTGCAGAAGGGTTAGAGGGGGGTGCAGAGGTGG
This sequence comes from Lithobates pipiens, assembly GCF_037356315.1. NCBI lineage: Eukaryota > Metazoa > Chordata > Amphibia > Anura > Ranidae > Lithobates > Lithobates pipiens. Next base: position 510,288,345 of record NW_027507903.1, on the reverse strand, counting down.
GTTGTGCATGGGTGGGAGTTCAGAGGTGAGTTGTGAATAGGGGATGCAGAGGTGGGTTGTGGATGGGTGGGTGTGCAGATGTGAGTTATGGACAGGGGGTGCAAGTGAGTTTTGGATTGGGTTTTCTAGTAGTAAGTTCTGGATATGGTGGGTGCAAAGGTGAGTTTGGCAGGGGGTGCCCCCCCCCCCTCTCCCGAGTTTTGGCTCCTACACACAAACTGTCTCCGGCGACGGCGGCTTACTATAGCCTGTAACGGTGCTGTTTTCTGGTAGTGACTTGACCGGGGAGGGATGGCGAGGACTGCTGCCCCATAAGCTGCTGGTGACTGGCCACAGTTAAAGCAACTGACAGAGGCTCCGCCTACCCTCCTCAGTGGCATCTATCGCAACTTCCTCCCGCCTCCCGCCCAGGTGTGTTTATGTTTGGAGAAAGGAAGATGAGGGGAACCACCAGGACAGGCAGGTATGATTGCTATATCTCTTGGGCACTTTTTCTTTTCTGTTTCAATATGTTTATTAGATTTTGAGTAAACAAGAAAATATAATGCGCTTGTTGAATGCCCTCTCAGGGGCTACAAAACATGTATAGAATTCCAAAGAGCAATATCCTTCACAAATAACACATAACATAGTGAAAGCAGGGGATGGTATCAAAAAATGACAACTGTATAAAGTGTCCTATCCCCAATTTCGTCGCCGAAGGGGAAGCCCTTTTCCAGCAACCCCCCTCTATGGGAGGCAGCAGTAAGAGTTAGGATAGTGAGAGACTAGAAAGAAAAGCGTAAAGAGCTAAAAGGCAGAAGGAGGAAGGTCAGAGATAGGAGTGAGGGGAAAGGGACGGGGAATCTCGGACGCGGACGCCTCACCGAGGGGAGTCAGGCAAGGCCCAGACAGGACGCTTGGAGTGTGAGAAACTCATAAGAGATCCATGGCTCCCAGATTTTGAGAAATTTGGCGTGTGAATCATGCACAATGCTGGACATGCGTTCCTGAAGTAACATAGCAGTCATATGTGTCTTAACCCCTTGGAAATCTACTTGTTGGGTCTTCTAGGCTTGAGCTATAGCTCGTTTGGCTGCTATAAAGAGGTAAGTGGCCAGCTTTTGCTGAGGAATGCACAACCCAGGTATTGGACAATGTAGTAGGGCTAGCCTGGCATCCCTTCGGACTGTTAGATGGAAGAGTGTCTTCAGCAAACCAAAAACCCTAGACCAGAACCCCACCAGTCCTGGGCAGGACCACCAGGTGTGTATGACATCACCCCACTGTCCACAGTTGCGAAAGCATCGGTCAGTACTTCCTGGAAAGGCCTGAGCTGTGTGGGCCGGAACCCAGTACCATCAGAATAGAACCTTGTATGCTGCTTCTAGGGTATTTGTATTGAGCGAGCATTTGGCTACCATTCTCCAGGCCTTACTCCAGTCTTCCAGGTCTATTGGGGCCTGGAGGTCCCTTTCCCATTGGGGCATATAAGAGAGGAGTGCTGATGGTGGGCATCCATTCAAGGATGTATAGATAGCCAAGATGAGGCCAGGGGGACCCAGGGGCATGCTGACATGCGTGTTCAAAAAAGGTCTTTCGAAATGGGTAAGTGGACGTGCGACGCAAGGCAGTAATCCAGTGTTTCAATTGAATGAAGCGATAATGCTTACTAGCCGGTGCATCATGCATTTCTCGAATAGTCTCCCAGGAGGGGAAGGCACTTTTTCTTTTCGATAGGCTGCACTGATGGGACTGTATTGATGGAACTGTATTTATGGGCATGGATAAGCTGCATGGATTGGACTGTGTTGATGGGCACTGATAAGCTGCATGGATGGGACTGTATTGATGGGCACTGATAGACTGCATTGATGGGACTGTATTGATGGGCACTGATAAGCTGCATTGATAAGACTGCACTGATGGGACTGTATTGATGGGCACTGATAAGGCTGCACTGAAGGGACTGTATTGATGGGCACTATTTAACTGCAGCGACAAGGCTGTACTGATGGGACTGTATTGATGGACACTGATAAGCTGCACTGATAAGTCTGTACTGATGGGACTGCATTTATGGGCACTGATATGGCTGCACTGATGGGGACTGTATTGCTGGGCACTGATAAGCTGTACTGGTGGGACTGTATTGCTGGGCACTGATAAGCTGCACTGTTGAGACTGTATCGATGGGCACTGATAAGGCTGTACTGATGGGACTGTATTGACAGACACTGTTAAGCTGCACTGATAAGGCTGCACTGATGGGACTGTATTGATGGGCACTGATGAGGCTGCGCTGATGGGACTGTATTGATCGGCACTGATAAGCTGCACTGATAAGGTCACATTGATGGGACTGTAGTGATGGACACTGAAAAGTCTGTACTGATGGAACTGTACTGATGGTCACTGATAAGGCTGGACTGATGGGACTGCACTGATGTGCACTGGAAGGCACTGATGGGCGCTGATAAAGCTGCACTGATGGTCACTGAAAATAATAGATACAACATTTAAAATGGTGTACAAAACAACAAAATATACAGTGCCTTGCGAAAGTATTCGGCCCCCTTGAACTTTTCAACCTTTTGCACATTTCAGGCTTCAAACATAAAGATATAAAATTTTTATTTTTTGTGAAGAATCACCAACAAGTGGGACACAATTGTGAAGTGGAACGAAATCTATTGGATTTTTGAAACTTTTTTAACTAATAAAAAAATGAAAAGTGGGGCGTGCAAAATTATTCGGCTCCCTTGCGTTAATACTTTGTAGAGCCACCTTTTGCTGCAATTACAGCTGCAAGTCACTTGGGGTATGTCTCTATCAGTTTTGCACATCGAGAGACTGAAATTCTTGCCCATTCTTCCTTGCAAAACAGCTCGAGCTCAGTGAGGTTGGATGGAGAGCGTTTGTGAACAGCAGTTTTCAGCTCTTTCCACAGATTCTCGATTGAATTCAGGTCTGGACTTTGACTTGGCCATTTTAACAGCTGGATACGTTTATTTGTGAACCATTCCTTTGTAGATTTTGCTGTATGTTTGGGATCATTGTCTTGTTAGAAGATAAATCTCCATCCCAGTTTCAGGTCTTTTGCAGACTCCAACAGGTTTTCATCCAGAATGGTCCTGTATTTGGCTGCATCCATCTTCCCCTCAATTTTAACCATCTTCCCTGTCCCTGCTGAAGAAGAGCAGGCCCAAACCATGATGCTGCCACCACCATGTTTGACAGTGGGGATGGTGTGTTGAGGGTGATGAGCTGTGTTGCTTTTACGCCAAACATATCGTTTTGAATTGTGGGCAATAGTTTGATTTTGGTTTCATCTGACCAGAGCACCTTCTTCCACATGTTTGGTGTGTCTCCCAGGTGGCTTGTGGCAAACTTTAGACGAGACTTTTTATGGATATCTTTGAGAAATGGCTTTCTTCTTGCCACTCTTCCATAAAGGCCAGATTTGTGCAGTGTACGACTGATTGTTGTCCTATGGACAGACTCTCCCACCTCAGCTGTAGTTCTCTGCAGTTCATCCAGAGTGATCATGGGCCTCTTGGCTGCATCTCTGATCAGTCTTCTCCTTGTCTGAGCTGAAAGTTTAGAGGGACGGCCAGGTCTTAGTAGATTTGCAGTGGTCTGATACTCCTTCCATTTCAAAATGATCGCTTGCACAGTGCTCCTTGGGATGTTTAAAGCTTGGGAAATCTTTTTGTATCCAAATCCGGCTTTAAACTTCTCCACAACAGTATTACGGACCTGCCTGGTGTGTTCCTTGGTCTTCATGATGCTCTCTGCGCTTTCAACAGAACCCTGAGACTATCACAGAGCAGGTGCATTTATACAGAGACTTGATTACACACAGGTGGATTCTATTTATCACCATCAGTCATTTAGGACAACATTGGATCATTCAGAGATCCTCGCTGAACTTCTGGAGTGAGTTTGCTGCACTGAAAGTAAAGGGGCCGAATAATTTTGCACGCACCACTTTTCAGTTTTTTATTTGCTAAAAAAGTTTAAATTATCCAATAGATTTCGTTCCACTTCACAATTGTGTCCCACTTGTTGGTGATTCTTCACAAAAAATTAAAATGTTATATCTATGTTTGAAGCCTGAAATGTGGCAAAAGGTTGAAAAGTTCAAGGGGGCCGAATACTTTCGCAAGGCACTGTACAAGTAGGCACTTGGTACCCACAGAGAGGAAGAGGTGGAGCTCTGAGAGGAAAGGGTGGGGCCTAAAGAGGAAGGAGTGGGGTTTACAGATGATAGGGCGGGTCTTAAACAGGAAAGGGTGTGACATTGACAGAAAGAGGTGGGTCAAAATTAAATTAGGGGGTGCATGAGTTTAGTCAGGCCAAGGGCAGCAAAAAACCTGAATACACCACTGCCCCATAAAGAGCAATGGGTGGTCCAATGGGGTCCACCAGAAAAACAGATTGATTGGTCCTCTGGTGTGAAAGGGGCCTAAGGCTGAACCAAACCCATCGCTATAACAGTTTAAAAAAACTGGTACATTCCTAGCACATGCTAGGAATATTACTGTCACATTGGCTATGCTTACAACCAAACTGTTAAACCATCAAAGGCTAGTTTCATATCTGATCACATGTACAGTATCATGGCTGTTGAAGATCAGACATATGCCAAGATGGCAGCTTCCTTGGCAGAAACAATAGGATAGTTTAGTTTGACTTTAACTGCGTGCAGAGGTACATCAGCCAGAGGCTTGGTCACATCCTGTTACAGGGGCATAAAAGTCTAGGAAGTGGAGGTAAAAAAATAACGGAAAATTAAGAATCTCCATAGATGCTACGATTTAGAGGTACGACATCAGATATAGATTGCCTAAGACCAGACCTGGAGTCAGGGATATTGAGAGACTTAAATCCAATTATGTAGAGGTGGATCTAGCTCAAGGTGTTTGCACCAACACACCAGTCCAAACCATTGTACCAGTCTAAACCACTGAACCAGTGAACTTTGCACCAACTAAACCATTTTTGTGTCCCAATGTTACTTCAAAGAGACTGTTTATGGATGGAGTAGTATCGTAATTACAATGTATTTCGTTTGTGCCTGGAGGTGTTAAATGCTGCAGTGCGTGAGATCAATGTACCAGTATTGTGAAGAGAAACTCCAGTAAACTAGTTTTTTTATTCCGTAAATGTCTGGTCTTAGCAAAAGCCTCGGCTGTGTGATGGAGCTCTTTAAAAAAGGGGGTGTACAAAGAGACCTAATTTGTGTCTATCATATCATCTATCAATATCAGGCGTTCAGGGGCATAGATAGGGGGGGTGTCAGGGGTGTTCAAACCCCCCCAGGGCCAAAATTAAATGCATGGTTTCCCTGCTCTGCAGCTGCACATGGCACCAGAGACAGGCAGCACTGCAGTCAGTGGAACACAGAGTGTAAAAATGCCGCTACAGCAAGTGTAATAGATCATTAGGCATACACGCATGCATGTTGTGGTACACCGCCATTGGGTTCAGGCTGAAGGCTGACAGATCTATCACCAGACAGCACAGTGGGAGCAATGTGTGTAATTTTGCCCACTGCACACCATGTATTCCCGTTGGCTTGCAGTGCCACTCCCACCTTGGGTTTGGGAGAGGAGCTTTGCCTGGGCCCTGGAGCGCAGAGTGCTTGTAAAGTGCTGTGTAACCATCAGCCCCCCACATGGATGAATTGCTGCTGTCCTGTACAGATGTGTGCCTCTTTCTCTCTGGCCTAGTCTCAGAGAGTCGCAGAGAGTGTCCTCAGACATACCACTGCTCAGACTGCTGTGCTGCTGCTGGCATTCTGCTGTTCATACTAGGTACGGTATTTATGAGTACCGGTAAGTGAGAGACTCTCTGTGATTCTGTGTTGCAACTGACAAAGTATGTGATTGAGGCTGGCTGGGCTAAATTTTGCATTGCTTGTGTTACTGACAGTTGACTGAGGCTAAGCTGAGTTTTCTCTTGCTTGTGTTACTGACAGTCCAGCTTGGCACTGGCATGCTTGTTGTGGTGCTCACCGGCTTACTGATTCATCAGTTGGCACAACAACATGTCTGCCAATGCCATAGCCAGGCTGGACTTTCTGCTTCCCTCAGTGGCATGCCTTGGCCCTGTTTTACCCCTGGTTCATACATATATGGTACAGGAAATTATGCGCTCCCTGTGCGTTTCCGCACTGCATTGCAGTCACACTGTGTTTTTGATCTGTTGCAGGTGTCAATTCAAAGTTAACTCCCCAAAAGAAGTTCACAAATGCAGTGTTTGTCTGAACCAGATCGCATGGTTGGTTTTAAAAAAAGGTGCTTGCACTTCAAAATGGGCTCACATCCCACTACAGAGAATCGCATGTGAATTGCACAGGAATGTGGTGCATTTCCTGTGCGATTTACATGAAAACTATAGTTTGAAACCAGGCTTACTTTGTTGATTGCAGTGCAAACAAGGCCCATTCATTTTGAATGGGCTCAAATCGCACCAAAGTCATATATGCACCAATTGCATGGTTGTTTTGTGAATGCGATCTGGTCCAGGCAAACACACTGTGTTTTGCAACCTTAGCTTGGGTTGTCGTTAAAGTGGTTGTAAACCCTTTACAACCACTTTTCACTACAGGTGAGCTTATAATAAGGCTTACCTGTAGCTACCCCGGATATTTCCTATACCTGCACTGTTTAGGAGATATCCCCTGTATCAGCATGTGCCGACGTCATCGGCACATGCGCACTAAAGCAACAGCACGTCCGTGCCATTGCTTTAGCCAGTGTGATGTTATTGATGGCTCCCGTGCGGGAGTGAAGTCATTGCGGCTCCGGACAATCACAGCGCTGGACACCTCCATACCCAGAAGTAACTCCGGGTGTAATGTCGCCAGCTGGAGCGGGGTACGAGGATTGCTGCGGGGGGCTTCGATCTAAGGTAAGTAATTTATAACGAGTTAGTATATAGCTTATTATGTCTTTTGTTTTGCAGGTTTTTTTTTTTTTTTCTGGGGAGGGGAGGGTTACAACCACTTTAAGATAGCACTGATGGCCACTGCAGATTGCAAGGGGGGTGCGATTTGAAGGAGGTGCATGAAACATGCATGGATTGAGGGTTTTCCTGCAAATTTCTTAAGCAGTAGTATGTATATCCTCTGCCAGTGCAGGAAAGTGTGCAATTACACACCTTCTCACACCCACTTAGATGTGAAGCCTAAAGAAAAGTCAGTGTATTCAAGGCTGATCATTTTTCAGTTGATTTATTTTTTATTTTTTATTCTGTGATTAATTGAACATTAAGATAATGTGAACACAGTGAGTGTGTTGCCTTCCACAAGATGATGCCCTTTGTACCTGCCCAGTAAGATTGGCTATTACAGTGTACCATCCTGTGGTAGGCAGTGCATTCCCCCCTTATTTTTTAATCTGTAAAATCAGGGAGTGCTCTGTCTGACACAACATGGTGCGCTTTGCACCATAATAGCCAACCTTACTGAGGAGGTGCAAAGGACACCATCTTCTTGTAGGTAGGCAGCACACTTTGCACCTATTCCGTTTGGACACTAATACTGGACAATAGCCAACAGCGTTCATAAAAACTGGAAAAAAAACGAAATCAGGTTCGATTTTCTAAAGGACCTGATGAAATACAATTAGAATGTGATTGCTTACTAGGGGCAACACATATCGTTTTTACTTTTTCCAGTCTATCATTTTGGCGCAATTTATTTTATTTAAAAATACTTTTATATAGTACCTGCTGCTGAACCCCCCCCCCCCAGAACAAAAAATTATCTACGGCCCTGTAGGCGCTAATATCCATATTTGCTCCTTTCCCGTCTCAAAATGTATTTAGTAATTCCATCAACTCCGCTCTTATGATAGAACAGAGTTCCTCTAAAAACGTATTATGTTTATTGAACAAATATCAAAGCTTTTTAAAAAAAATAGACACTTTCGCAACTAACTAATGATTTTCTACTTCTTAAAGTACCCTATGCCTGTCAAAAATTCAATATTTACCTCAGAGGGATGTTACATCTGCCTGCCTACAAACAATAAAATGGCAGGGGTTGCCATAGTAACACACCAGCATGAACTGGTTCAAAGAGGAGGAAATTAAGCAAAATATTTCTTTTTTACAAATTAGGCAACGGCTCGACGCAAATCAAAACAAGTTGATCACTGCGAGGTAAAATAAGCCACAGTTGCAACAATAGGTTTGATCTTCCACCGATACACGTGACGCGGTCACATTGTATTGTAGTATGTTCTGGTTCTACTATAACAATCCATTCAGGCTCAATCTCCAAATTTCTTCCCCTGTTCTGACACCTAGTGACTGATCTGTATAGTGCAGCTGTCATTTCCAATGGATGTGTTTTTAAAGGGAATGTTTCATTCTATTTATCTTGTTTATTATATACTGTTGAAGGTAATAAGCAGATAAAGTTTGTGAAATGTTTTTTTTATTTTTTTTTAGCATGCATTTTAGAATAAAAGTATCTTATATTTAGCTTTTGCAGACAGTGGGTGATAAGCCTGCTATGTTAGGGTTTTCTAAATTGTCCAACACCACTGTAAGCCCTTGTACACACGGTCAGACATTCCGGCAACCAAATCCGACGGATTTTGTCCGAAACTGTTGCATACACACGGTCGGACAAAGTTGTCGGAAAATCCGATTGTACATAACGTGATGACGTTATTTAGTTACGACGGGGCTACGTTCAGGCTAGTAGCCAATAGCTTTGGTCTAGGAATTTGATCTGAGCATGCGTTGGACTTTGTCCATCGGAGTAGGCTACACATGATCGGAGTATGTCCGATCGCAGCATTTTGGCCGAAAATTTTACCGGCAAGTTGGAAAAGTTGATCCGTCGGATATTCCGACAGAAACAGTCCGATGGAGACCACACACAGTCGGAATATCCGACAAAACGGTCCGATAGAACACATTCCGTCGGAATCTCCGACCATGTGTACAAGGGCTAACATGTAAATCAGTAATTCTCAACCAGGGTTCCTCCAGAGGTTGCTAGGGGTTCCTTCGGCATTGGGCAATTTCTGCCTCTTAGAAAAGTTCCCACTGACACCATTGATCTTTTTAGCTATCTGTAAGGAGGTAAGGAGGTAATTCTTCCCAATGACCACACATGTAATGACCATTCTGCCCACTGACCATCACACTAATGTATCAAGAGTTGTAGATTCCTAATTCTTAGCAGGGGTTCCTTGAGATGGGAGAACTATTGCAAGGGTTCCTCTGTGTTGAAAAGGTTGAGAAAGGCTGATGTAGGCACCAGGTGTCACTGATCCAAGTGCTCTAATGTACAAAATCAGTTCAATGCACAACAGCAGCTATTATGAACATACACAATAAATAAAATGCGCCAAAGATAAAAATCAAAACAAATATCTCAGCACTAACAGTGCTAATAGAATAAAAATAAAATATTCAGCGCAAATTGTGGTAATTAAAACCCACTTAGTCAGTCAATATGCAGTAAAAGAAAAAAGTCCACATAAGATCTATATGTGAACAGTGCTTGGTAACCCTTAGCAGCCAGAAATAAACTTCCTCATCTGGATACCACCACCAACACGTAAAACTGTTTATTGCTTTAAAACACCCACACACGTAATACTATCTGCTTACAAAAAATTCAGGATAAAGCAACATATAAAGTAAATGTCTGTGTGGCTGGGCGTAAGTCACTCTCACTGCTTCCGAGATGGTATTGGATGCAATGGGACCCAGGGTGACCAGCTCTGAGGTTGACAGATGAGAGAGCCGTGTGGTCACGCCCTAATGCGTTTTGTCATCACGTCTTCGGCGGACGCCCTCCAAAGAAGACGTGATGATGAAAAGTAGGGTTGCACCGATACCAGATACTAGTATCGGTATCAGTGCCGATTCCGAGTATTTGCCCGAGTACTTGTACTTGGGCAAATTTTCCCGATGCGTCACCCGATACCTGCATCCTGGAAGTCAGTGGGCAGGCAGAGTGAGTGGGAGAAGGTGGAGCGTGGGTCCTGACACAGTGAGAGTCCTTGCAGGCTGCAGCTCATACCAGTGGCACTGGTATGTGGCACTAACTGATGGGCACTAATAGGTGGCACTTATGGACACTAATAGGTGGTACTTATGGGTGGCACTTATGTGCAATGATAGGTGAAACTGTTTGGTAGGCAGTGGCACTGAAAATAATGCAGCACTAAAAAAAAAACGATAAAAGAGTGAGCTGTACACTGCAATGCCCATTTTGTTACACCCTGCACTTGGCCTCAGTAAACCTAGTCAGAATGCAGCAGTGGATATCTTGTTATACCCAGCCCCTATAGTATTTGGGCTGGGTGTAACAAGATGTTTGCTGCCGCCTTGTGAGGCCGAGTGCAGGGTGTAGCAAGATGGGCGTTGCAGTGTACATCCTCTGTCGGAGACTCAGGCCATCACTTCTGTTAATGATTCTGATGGCCCGGGTCACCGATGCTGATGGATGGCTGTGGCTGCAACCCACACCCCTGCCCCATAAGCTTACTTTCCTCTGCTGCAGCATGCAAGGACTCTCACTGTGTTAGGACCCGTGCTCCACCTTATCCCAACCACTCCGCCTGCCCACTGACTTCTGGGATGCAGGTATTGGGTGAAGCATCAGGAGCATTTGCCCGAGTACAAGTACTCAGACAAATACTCGAAATCGGCGCCAATACTAGTATCGGTGCAACCCTACTTTTCATCATTATCTCTTCTTTGGAGTCCTCCAAAGGCGTGATGACAAAACAGGTTAAGGCATGACCACACGGCTCCCTTATCTGTCAGTCTCAGAGCTGGTCATTCTGGGTCCCATCGCAGCCAATACCATCTTGGAGGCAGTGAGAGTGACTTGCGCCGAGCCACACAGACGTTTACTTTATATGCTACTTTAGCCTGAATTTTTTGTAAGCTGATAGTATTATATGCGTGGGTGTTTTAAATCAATAAACAGTATTGCGCTATGCCAGTTCCTCTCTTCTCTTGCATGATGCATTTATGAAATTACCCAAAGAAAAATGTATCTAGTCTGGGGATAGGAACCAGTTTGAAGTCACAGATGATTACAGGCTTCATTAGCTGTTACATGTGCATCACGTTTGGAGGATTAGAGTTTACAGAGTTTAGAGATACAAGACCCGTATATCACTCATGTCTGGTGAGTTTGTTACCAACGGGGATTATCCATGCACGAGGTGTTGGTGATGGTATCCAGATGAGGACATTTATTTCTGGTTGCTAAGGGTTACCGAGCACTGTTCACACTATATAGATCTTATGTGGACTTTTTTCCATTACTGCATATTGACTGACTCATAAGTGGATTTTAATTTGCACTTGAATATTTTTTTTTTCTATTAGCGCTGTTAGTGCTGAGAAAATTGTTTCGATTTTTATCTTTGGCGCATTTTATTTACCACTGTAACATGTGCCTGGAAAAATAGTCCCAATGACAGTCCTTTAAAAGGAGTTTCTCTGTGCCAGTAGTGGATTATATAGTGATAATTCACCCAATCACCTGTGATACACCACCACCTTCCTAAATTTGTACTCACCAAATAGTGGTATAATATGAGCCTGATCAATGCATGGTTCTTTCAGTCCCCTGTATGGGTTATTCTGAAGATACCCCAGCAGATACATCGATATTTCTTTGTATAACTTCACCCGATCCCCCTCTCATGTACTCATGCAAAATAAATGGGCATCATTGCGCAATATCCCAAAAGTTTTTTAAGCTTAAAAACATAAAATATGTATGCACTCACGTTTAGATCTGCCGTTAGACCGGCACTAAGTCTATCCAGCAATCCAGCACTCAGCCTTCAGTGCCTTGCAAAAGTGGTCACCCCCTTGGCATTTTTCGTGTTTTGTTGCCTCACAACCTGGAATTAACATGGATTGTTTGAGGATTTGCATATTTTAATTTACAGAACATGCCCACAACTTTAAAGATAATTTTTTTTTATTGTGAAGCAAACAACAAATAGGACAAAATAACAGAAAAAGTCAATGTGCATTACCCCCCCCCCCCCCCCTAAAGTCAATACTTTGCAGAGCCACCTTACAGCTCCAAGTCGCGTTGGATAAGTCTCTATGAGCTTGCCACACCTTACCACTGGGATTTTTGCCCATTCCTCCTCGCAAAACTGCTCCAGCTCCTGCACCATTTATCTTTCCCTCAACTCTGACCAATTTCCCAGTCCCGACTGCTGAAAAATGGGATGGTGATCTTTGGATGATGTGATATGTTGGGTTTGCGCCAGACATAGCGTTTTCTTTGATGGCCAAAAAGTTACATTTTAGTCTCATCAGACCAGAGCACCTTCCTCCATACATTTTGGGAGTCTCCCACATGTCTTTTCGCAAAACGTGGCATTTTGTTTTTTGCAGAACTCCACTCAACTCCAACTCTATGGAGCGTACGACTTATTATCATCCTATATACAGATACTCCAGTCTCTACTGTGGAACTCTGCAGCTCCTTCAGGGTTACCTTAGGTCTCTGTGCTGCCTCTCTGATTAATGCCCTCCTTGCCCAGTCCATGAGTTTTGGTGTGCAGTCGTCTCTTGGCAGGTTTGTTTGTTGTTGTGCTATGTTCTTTCCATTTGGTTATGATAAATTTGGATATTTTTTTATAACCTAACCCTGACTTGTACTTCTCAACAACATTGTCCCTTACTTGTTTGGAGAGTTTCTTGGTCTTCATGGCAGTGTTTGGTTAGTGGTGCCTCTTGCTTAGGTGTTGCAGCCTCTGGGGCCTTTCAAAAAAATGTGTATATGTAATGTCAGATCATGTGACACTTAGATTGCACACAGGTGGACATCATTTCACTAATTATGTGACTTCTGAAGGTAATTGGTTGCCAGAGCTTTTTATGGGCTTCATAACAAAGGGGCTGAATACATACGCACATGCACAAGTTTTCTGTAAATATGTTTCTAATTTTACTTCACCAACTTAGACTATTGTGTTCTGATCCATCACATATAATTCAGATTAAAAAAAAACACTGAACTAAAGGCTGTAATGTAATGTTTTTAACATTTTTGGATGCTTAGATACACTCTGTTAAGTGACTGGGATGTAAGTACAACCATGATGTATTATCTTAATGACTATATAATTATGGTATATGTATATAGAATATAACAGTTTTCTTGACTAATTACAGGGAAGCCCGGAAACGCAGGCTAGACGTAGGTGCAGGGCTGGCATGACAAATGCTAGGTAGCCCCTATAGGGTTAAACTGGAAGAGTAGGAAGAGGGAGGGGTGGAGCGGCAGGAGAGAGAGAGGAGAGGGCGGAGCGCCATATAAGGAGGGGGAGGAGCTGCAACAGGAAGCGTGGGTCACAAGAGTGGAAGTTGTCTTGCTAGCAGGACGCACAGGTACAGCGCGGGCTACACGGCGGCATTGCGGGCGGGACGGGTGGGTTTTTTGGCTACCGGGGGCTCCGGGAGGACATTGCCTACGATGGGGGACATTGAGGAACTTTTTGAGCGGCTCCGTGCGGCAGCGGGAGCGCGCGGGACGGACTGGCTGCAGGAGCAGGTGGCGGCCATTACACATGCGGCGGCGGGGGGGCCTGTAGAGGGGGGGGATGCCACACCACGCGCTCGGCGGTCCAGGCCACCGGAGCGCTTCTCTCCTGGCCCCTCCACCAGAGTCCAGCGCCCTACCAGGAGCCCGATAGCGTACCCGCCGGCCCCCCCCGCGAAACGGTCATCTGCGGGGGCTAGGGGGGGGTCCGGGCGGAATCCTCTTCATGGGCGGGGCTCGGGGAGTGGGGGATTGGAGCCTGCGGTCACCCCCTCCCCACCGGCGCGGTCAGATAACAGAGGGAGCACGGTTCCCCTTGCGGCCGCGGTGCTGCCGCCGCAAGGGGAGACACGGCGGAGGAGTTCCAGAGACACACCTGCGCGTCCGCTACCAGACGCGGCGGGCAGGTCGGAGAGGAGTGGAAGCGGAGCCGTGAGGGTGGACGGGAACAGGCCTACGGGGCCCGCACGGGTGCGCGGTGCGGGTGCCTTGCTCGGCAGGAAGGTTGGTCGGGCCTATTGCAACGACGGAGCGTCTACCAGCAATGCTGCTACACCCCCGGGCTGCCCAGCGGCCGGAGGGTCTGCGACGCCTATGCCATCCGCGGCAGATGTGCGTTCCGAGGGGGAGCTGTCGGGTTCCGAAGAGGAGGTCCTTGGTCGAGTAGAGGCGGCTGGAGGTTCCGGAGGGTCGGCTGACGGGAGGGGACCCACGCAGCCAGGTAAGGGGCTTCACTTTCATGCTAATGTTTTGCCTGATGATGTGGGGTGTCTGTCAGGGGGAGTGGTTGGGAGCGGGGCGTGGGGCCGCGCGGGGGTGGTGCCGCGGGAGGCGGGCGGGTTGCCTGCCTCCGGCGGGACCCAGGAATCGTTGCAGGCGTTGTTGGGGGGTTTAAAGGATCTGCTGCAGAGGTTTGCTGAAGGGGCTTCTGGGGGCCACCCGCAGGTGGCGCCTTGGGTGGGTGGTCTGGGGTCTGGGTCCAGTTCGGGTTCACTTCTGGGGGGTGGGGTGCCCCAGGAAGGGGGTGCCTTACTAGGGCCAGGGGATGGGGCATTCGGGTCGCTGGATTTGGGCTCGCCCTCAGGGTTGCAGGCGCCGGTGGCCGGGACTGTGGAGGTAAGTTCGCGACAGGAGACGCCGGTGGCGGGAGCATCCTCGGTAAGTACGGGGGATGAGGTGGCAGCGAAAGAGGCCGCGGCTCGGGTTGATTTGGTTCGGCTTGCCGACGCGGCTAAGTGTGAGGTTTATGTCTGTTATGAAGGGCCGTTGGGGGCGCATCTCAAGCAGGAGGTAAGGGACAAGATCAAGAAGGGTGAGTATGTGGAGATCTTTTCGTTGCTTCCCCTGGAGAAGTTCAATTTGGACAGGGTCAAGCCTGATAGCTCTAAGAAGGACGATGAGGAGAAGAGGCGGTATCGGCTGATACCGCGGACCTTCCCTAATTGGCTGCAGGCGTTTGCCATTTTGGCCAGCGTGATTGGCGAGACGGCGCCGGAGCATTGCTCGGCTCTGTTTTGTTACATGGACGCTATCGGGGAAGCGCATAGGGTGTATGGGGGTACGGCTTGGCTGCGGTACGACGAGCAGTTTAGGCAACGGCGGGCGGTGCGGCCTGATATTCGGTGGGACCACAAGGATATCAGCCTTTGGATGCGGTTGATGGCGTCGGCGCGGACTCCTTCGCAGTTTTTTCAGGGGGGGGCCGGGGGTACCCCCGCCTCTGGACTTCCGGCCGGGAAAAAGATGGGCGTGTGCTGGCAATTTAACGAAGGGGCCTGCAAGTTCGGGGGGTCCTGTCGATTTAAACATGAGTGTTCCGGTTGCGGAGGCACTCACTCCCTCTCCCGTTGTTTTAAGAGGGGCAAGCGTACTGGGGACCCTGCGTTCAAAGGGAGCAACCCCGGTGAGGGTGGAAAGGATGCGTCCTTTTCTAAATAGGTATCCGGACAAAGGGGCTGCGCGGGTGCTGGGGGAGGGGTTTGCGTGGGTTTTCGGATTCCGTGTTCGCTGGAAGTAGCTCCCCCGGTGGCTAGGAACTTGAGGTCCGCCTTGCGGCATCCGGGGGTGGTCAGCGACAAATTGGTTAAGGAGGTTTCCTTGGGAAGGATGTGTGGACCGTTCGTGGAGCAGCCGTTGCCGGTCTTGGTGGTGTCGCCGTTGGGGGTGGTGCCTAAGAAGGAACCCAACAAGTTCCGGCTTATCCATCATCTGTCCTTCCCAAAAGGGGGTTCGGTGAACGATGCCATCGATCCCGAGGCCTGCACGGTTTCTTACACGTCATTCGACGCGGCGGTAGGCTGGGTGCGGCGGTACGGTAAGGGGGCCCTTATGGCGAAGTCTGACATTGAGGCGGCGTTTCGGCTGTTGCCCGTGCACCCGGAGAGCTTTTGGCTCTTGGGGTGTTATTGGCAGGAACGGTTTTACGTGGACAAGTGCTTGCCCATGGGCTGTTCCGTGTCCTGTGCCTTGTTTGAACTGTTTAGTTCATTCTTGGAATGGGTGGTACGCGATGTGTCGGGCTGGGCGTCGGTGATTCATTACCTCGATGACTTTCTTGTCGTGGGCCCCCCGTCCTCCAATGTGTGTGCGATCCTTTTGGCCACGTTGCAACACATTGCGGATCGCTTTGGGGTGCCGTTGGCGGCCGATAAAACGGAGGGGCCGGCCACGGTCTTGAGTTTTTTGGGCATTGAAATAGACACGGAGGTTATGGAGTGCCGCTTGCCGGAAGACAAAGTCGAGGGACTGAAGCAGGAGCTGCGGGAGTTGGTCGGCGTGCGGAAAGTGCAACTGCGGAAATTGCAGTCGGTCCTGGGTAAGTTAAATTTTGCTTGCCGGATCATTCCGATGGGGCGGATATTTTGCCGCCGGCTGTCGGGGGCTACGGCAGGTGTTCTGGTTCCAACCCACTTCATTCGGTTGACAAGGGATCTTAGGGAGGACTTGCGGATTTGGCAGACCTTTTTGGAAGACTTCAATGGACGGTCGGTGTGGATGAAAGGGCCGGTGAGTAATTTTGACGTGGAGTTGGTGACGGATGCGGCGGGGTCCGCGGGCTATGGGGCCTTTTTTCGGGGACAGTGGAGCGCGGAGGCTTGGCCCAGGTCGTGGGTGGAGGCGGGGTATGCGAAGAACTTGGTGCTGCTGGAATTGTTTCCGGTGGTGCTGGCGATGGAGCTTTGGGGGGGGTCGTGCCGGGATATGAAGATCAGGTTGCACTGCGACAACATGGGAGTGGTGCAGGTGATCAATCGGATGTCGGCTTCCTCGCAACCGGTGATCCGGCTGCTGCGCCACCTGGTGCTGCGGTGTTTGCAGGCGAACATATTTTTGTATGCCGTTCATGTGCCAGGGGTGGACAATAACGTGGCTGATGCCTTATCTCGATTCCAGTGGGAGAGGTTTCGGGCGTTGGCTCCGGAGGCGGCGAGAGATGGGATCCCCTGCCCGGGGTGGCTCTGGGAGGTTGCGTTGGACTCGCCACGGACTGGATCAGGAGGTCGGTGAGCAATGCGACATGGGCGGCGTACAGTAAAGTATGGAAGGAATGGCTGGATTTTACACGGCTAGCGGACGCTGAGCTGGGTGGGAGTGGTGAGCAGGGGCTTTTGGTGTTGTGCTTTGTGGCTAGGGTGATGGAACGCGCGGGGTCAGTGTCCTTGATTGAGCGCAAGCTTGCGGCACTGGCGTTTTGGTTTAAATTGCGTGGGGAAGTTGATCACACAAAAGGTTTTTGGGTCAAGCAGGCGGTTAAGGGGTACAAGAAGGGCAATCCGCGGAGGGATATGCGGAGGCCGGTGACCTTCCAGGTTCTGCAGATTGTCTGCGGGCTATTGGGGGAACAGTGCACTTCGGGTTATGAGGTGCGGTTGTTCCGAGCGGCTTTTTCGTTGGCCTTCTTTGGGGCTTTTCGGGTTGGGGAGTTGGTCAGTCCTGCAAAGACTGTTGGGGGGGGTTTGTTGGGTCAGGATGTGACCTTGGGGGCTGATAGGGTGCGTTTGCGGCTGCGTAGGTCCAAGACAGATCAGACTGGGACTGGGGTGGATGTATGGTTGTTCGCGCTGCCGGGGTCGGGGTTATGCCCAGTAAGGGTGGTTTCGGAGTTCCTGGGGGTTCGGCCGCAAGGGGCGGGCCCGTTGCTGGTGCATCAAGACGGCACCTTTATATCCCGTTTTCAGTTTGTGGCGGTGTTTCGGAGGTGTCTGCGGGCTGGGGGTTTGGATTGCACTCAGTTCGCCTCCCACTCCTTCCGCATCGGGGCAGCCACTGAGGCGGCCAGGTGCGGGTTGGACGAGGCGGTGGTCAAGAGGATTGGGCGCTGGGAATCACGGCGTTTTAGGTCGTACGTGCGACCACATCTGACGTAAGAGGTGTTCGGGGTTTGGGTTCATGTTTTGCAGCAGGCGGGGGGGGGTGGATGTTTTGTGGGGTCGTGGTTGGGATTGGTATAGTTGCTTTAGTGTTTTTGTTTTTCCTTTCAGATGGAGGTCGCGAACGCCTCGTCTGGATATTGGGGCACTCCTATGTTTTTTGGGGTGCCAGGAGAGCAGATGTCAGGCCGGAGGGAAGGCAGCTGGGGATTTCCCGGGGGGAGGCGAGTGTACGTTGGTTGGGGATTCCTGGGCTTAAATGGAACAGGGTGGTGCCGGAATTTCTTCGGTACGCCAGGCTTGATAGGCCCCCGGATGTGTTGGTGCTGCATGTGGGGGGTAACGATTTGGGGGCCCGGTCTACCAGGGACATTGTTTCGGATGTAAAACGGGATTTTCTCATGCTTCGGAGAGATTTTCCGAGCATGGTGGTGATCTGGTCGGACATCGTTTCACGGACCGCGTGGCGTATGGCTCGCTCTGTGGTTCGAATTAATAAGGCTAGAATTAAGGTTAATAAGGCCCTGGGGAGGTTTGTGTCCCGGAATGGGGGGTTGGTGATACGGCACACGGAGTTGGAGGTAAATGTGGGCATGTACCTCAGGGGGGATGGTGTGCATCTCACGGCGGTGGGTACTGACCTGTGGACTCTGGGGGTGCAGGAGGGGATTGAGCGGGCTCTTCGGGTGTGGAGGGGCCCTTAAGGCTAAGGGGTCATCCTTGCGGGCTGTGGCGGTGTCTTTGGTCTTTGACGGGGTAAAACAAATTAGGTGATGGAACGGTGTAGGGGGCTCATAGGTCGTATGTGCCCCTTTTGGTGTATCCCAGCGGAAGGGTAGGCTGGGATACGGGTTTGGTTACACTGCGGGAAGGTGGGGTTGTCTCCGGGCTGTTAAACGACTGGAGGCCTTGTATGGTACAAATTTGGTCCCGCAGTGGGTTTTTGGTTTTGGAAAATGTTAACGTTAAATGGAACCGAGGTACCGTCAAAGACCAAACGACTGGGAGTTGTAATTGCTGTTGCAATATGTATATAAGTATGTTTCTATTATAACATTAAAGTTATTTATTTTATTTTGGTTAAAGTTCTGGTTAAATAAAAGGCTGCTATGGCCAATTTATACTCCAAACTCCGGTGTGGTCTATTTATTGGGAATGGGAAAGGTAAAATGGTATTGATACAGGTATGGGTAGGAAAAACGTACGGAAGGGGTAATTACCGAATGCATAGGTCAAGGGAAGCCCGGAAACGCAGGCTAGACGTAGGTGCAGGGCTGGCATGACAAATGCTAGGTAGCCCCTATAGGGTTAAACTGGAAGAGTAGGAAGAGGGAGGGGTGGAGCGGCAGGAGAGAGAGAGGAGAGGGCGGAGCGCCATATAAGGAGGGGGAGGAGCTGCAACAGGAAGCGTGGGTCACAAGAGTGGAAGTTGCCCACCCACCCGCCCCTTTAGTTTAAGTTGTTGTGCTGTTGTTTTCCGATTGCTGTCGGGTTTCTCATTTTTCTTGCAGGTTCGGTGGTGGAGGTCGTCATAGCAGTGGAAGGCGGTGTCTTTGGTCTTTGACGGGGTAAAACAAATTAGGTGATGGAACGGTGTAGGGGGCTCATAGGTCGTATGTGCCCCTTTTGGTGTATCCCAGCGGAAGGGTAGGCTGGGATACGGGTTTGGTTACACTGCGGGAAGGTGGGGTTGTCTCCGGGCTGTTAAACGACCGGAGGCCTTGTATGGTACAAATTTGGTCCCGCAGTGGGTTTTTGGTTTTGGAAAATGGTAACGTTAAATGGAACCGAGGTACCGTCAAAGACCAAACGACTGGGAGTTGTAATTGCTGTTGCAATATGTATATAAGTATGTTTCTATTATAACATTAAAGTTATTTATTTTATTTTGGTTAAAGTTCTGGTTAAATAAAAGGCTGCTATGGCCAATTTATACTCCAAACTCCGGTGTGGTCTATTTATTGGGAATGGGAAAGGTAAAATGGTATTGATACAGGTATGGGTAGGAAAAACTTACGGAAGGGGTAATTACCGAATGCATAGGTCATGTATATTTGAATTTTATAGATAGTTCTTGCCTGCTATTAACCCCCGATGAAGGAGAATATGTTGTATCTCCAAAACGTCGTTGGGTTCAGGCATATGTGCTCTGTCTAGGTTCACTTCTTTTGTTTGTATTATCATGCATCTATGTTTCTGTATTTAATGTATTTTCATGTATTTTTCTATTTTGTATAATAAAATAATTTTTATATGATATATATATGTTTTTCTGGTAGTGCCAATAAAATCCCACTCCTAGGGGGTTTCTATTATTAAAGCGGGATTCCACCCTAAAGTGGAACCTCCGCTGATCGGAACCCCCCCCCCCCTCCGGTGTCACAATTGACACCTTTCAGGGGGGAGGGGGGTGGAGATACCTGTCTAAGACAGGTATTTTCACCCACTTCCGGGCATAGACTCCCACGGGAGTCTACGCCATTTCCTGCCCTGCCGCGCTGTCTGCTGGGACACACACGGGTCCGGGTGACAGCGCGGAGATCTCCTATTGCGCGGCGTGGCTCGCGCATGCGCAGTAGGGAACCGGGAAGTGAAGCCGATTCGCTTTACTTCCTGATTCCCTCACCTCGAATGGCGGCGGCAGCAGCCGAGGCCCGAGCGGTCGATCGGCCTCGGCTGCCGGCATCGCTGGAACCCGGGACAGGTGAGTGTCCATTTATTAAAAGTCAGCAGCTGTAGTATTTATAGCTGCTGGCTTTTAATATTTTTATTTTAGGTGAAATCCCTCTTTAATGTAACAAAGTAGGTAAAAAGCCAAGGGGGTGAATACTTTTTCAAGGCACTGTATGTTCGGCGCTCAATTCTAGGAAGCCAGCGTGCAGTCCAAGCCTTGATTGTGGTGCTGGTCAGCGACCAGATATGATGTCAGCATCGCTTCACTAGCCTCAGCACATTTCAGCTATAATATGCGTCATCAGGAAGCTTAGCAGAGAACTTAGAGAATAAAAAGGAAAAAAGGAAAGAGACAAAGCTCTCTCAAAGAGTATGGGATTTTAATTTGAGGTAGTATGTCTGTTATTAAGGTGTGCACCAAAGACAATGATTCTTTAGGAAAATATAAATGTATTTAATTAAATAGTATCAAGTAAAAGCAACACAGCCATAGTACATATTTTAGGCTGTGAATTGATGCTTAATGTATGAAATCAGATGCGTAGATATGCAGGGGTGGCCAACATGTTTCGCAAAATGCTTCATCAGGGCACCACATACATCTATGATTTCATCTGTTACACAAGACAAACGGGGGCACTGATTTTAATGATAATTAAAGTGAAAAAAAAGTGAAATATTCCTTTAAATATGGTGCCTGGGGGGCGTCTATAGTATGCGTGTGAAGTGCCACGTGTTTCCCGTGTTTAGAACAGTCCCTGCACAAAATGGCGTTTAACGGAAAAAAAGTCATTTCAAATTGCTTGCATTTTTAATGTAATATCTGGTTCCGGCAATATGGATGAAAATCATTGAGAAAAATGGCATGGGTAGCCCCCGCCCATTACCAGCCCCTTTGGGTCTTGTACGGATATTAAGGGAAACCCCGTACCCATATTAAAAAAAGGAAAGACGTGGGGCCCCCAGGCCCTATATACTCAGAACACCAGAATACAGGCGGTTCAAACAAGACAGGGACTGTGTAGATTTGTTGTGTTAAGTTGAATCTGTTTGTAATTTTGAACTGGTACATTTTTAAAGTGTAGCTCCAGTCAAAAAATCTATTTTTAAGCTTTTTGGAAAACATAGGGAAGGGTTATCAGCCCTGTATAATTTGTTTTGCCGTCCGTCTTTTTTCATCTCACTTCCTGTTGTCTCCTTCCGTTTGCAAGTAGGAGACATTTGTAAGTTGGATGTTTGAAAGTAGGGGCCTGCCCTATATGCTCTGCAGAAATGGCAAAACAAGCTGTTGGTGTTGCCACAACACTGTAAGCCCTCAAATTGACTCTTGGTGGGCGCTGGAGTGCCCTGCTGTGAACGATTATATCAAGAATTGTAATTACATGCCATTGTTGAACTGTGGTAGAAAAATTGACCTTTGGAGGTTGTGGTGCTGGTGCCACAACACTATAAGTCCTCGCAGTTACTCTGGGTGGGCACAGGAACGGGCCCTGCTGTGAAATATTATATCAGGAATTGTAATTACATGCCCCTGTTAAACAGGGGCTGAAAAATTGGGCTGCTGGCACTGGTGCTGGTGCCACGACACTGCAACCTCTCCCATATACTCTAGTTGTGGTGCAGGAATGAGCCCTGCTGCAAAGCATTGCATCAAAAATTATAATTAAACGTCCCTGTTAAACAGGGGCTGAAAAATTGGGCTGGTGGCATCACCCAGAACCAAAAATGTTCTTCCAACATATCAGCGGAAGAGGAAGAGGATAGACAATCAACATAACAGGACAGTCACTCAGCATCAGCATATGCAGTCTTGAAGGGATGTGATATTTCTAAAAAAATTATTCGGTTACATCAGCTTCAGGTGCTTGGTAGCTGTGGGTGATCCAAGACTGATTCATCTTGATGAAGGTCAGTCGATCAACTGAGTCGGTGGACAGGCGCACCCTGTGATCAGTAACACCAGCAGCACTGAAGGTGCGTTCCGAAAGAACACTGGATGCAGGACAGGCCAGTAGCTCAATTGCATACTGTGCAAGCTCTGGCCAGTGATCCATCCTCAAGACCCAGTAAGCCAGAGGATTTTCGGTGGGAAACGTGTCCAAGTCTGACCTTGCCCCTAGGTATTCCTGCACCATGTAAATCAGATGCTGGCGATGGTTGCTGGAACCGATCATACCTTGGCGCTGCGGACTAAAAAATTGTCTGAACGCATCGGTCAGACGGCCACCTTCTCCACCGCTCCTTCTGACCGATGCCTCAGGAGAAAAATTGTCCAGGACCAGGAGTTTGTAACCTCCCAGTCCATGGGAACGCGTTACACAGACCTTTCTTCAAGGCCTCCCAGAGATTTATCATCCTCTGCTCCCTCTGCGATGGCAAGATAAGGTCGGCAACCTTACCCTTGTACCGTGGATCAAGAAGAGTGGCCAGCCAGTAATGGTCCCTCTCCTTGATCCGAAGAATACAAGGATCCTTTGCAGGCTTTGCAGGATCAGGGAGGCCATGCAGCGTAGGTTAGCTGAGGCATTCGGACCGGAGTCCTCTGGGTCACTAAGGACAACATGATCCGCAATTACCTCCTCCCAGCCACGTACAAGTCCACGGGTTTCTTGGGACTGTAAATCATCCCTACAAGACTGCTGCTGATGCTGAGTGCCAGCCTCCACCTCCATGCTGACACAATCCTCCTCCTCCTCCTCCTCCTCCTCTTCCTGTGTGATGGATGAGACAGCAGGAACACTGTCTGGATAAAGGGGACCTTGAGAGGCAAGGAAGTCCTCCTCTTCCTGCCTCTGTTCTGCCTCAAGTGCCCTGTCCATTCATGCAGCGTATGCTCCAACAGGTGGACAAGAGGTACAGTGTCACTGATACATGCGCTCTCACTGCTCACCATCCTTGTGGCCTCCTCAAACGGTGACAGGACAGTGCATGTATCCCTGATCATGCCCCACTGGCGTGGTTAGAAAAAACCGAGCTCCCCTGACCCTGTCCTGGTGCCGTAGTTGCACAGGTACTCATTGATGGCCCTCTGCTGCATGTGCAGCCGCTGCAGCATGGCCAACGTTGAGTTCCACCTGGTGGGCATGTCACATATAAAGCGGTTCTTGGGCAGGTTCAACTCCTTTTGGAGCTCAGCCAGCCAAGCACAGGCATTAAATGATTGGCGGAAATGCACACAGACTTTCCTGGCCTGCTTCAGGACATCCTGTAAGCCCGGGTACCTGCTCAAGAACCGCTGCACCACCAGGTTAAGGACGTAAGCCACACAGGGCACATGGGTCAGTTGTCCCTGTCGGAGGTCGGAGAGGAGGTTTGTGCCATTGTCGCAAACCACCATTCCTGGCTTAAGCTGGTGTGGCATCAACCACCTCTCGGCCTGCCCCTGCAGAGCTGACAAAATATCTGCCCCAGTGTGGCTCCTGTCCCCTAAACAAACCAGCACAAGCACGGCATGGCATCGTTTTGCCTGCGTACTTGCGTAGCCCTGGAATGCCTACGGAGCACCGCTGGTTCTGAGGACAGCGCACTGGAAGAGGCCATGGAGGAAGAAGAAGAGGAGGGGGTGGAGGAGAGAGGTGTGTCACAACCAATAGTAGCATTTTGGAGGCGTGGTGGCAAAACAACCTCCAACACTACTGCACCTTGTCCTGCATCCTTCCCAGCTGCCAGAAGAGTGACCCAATGGGCCGTAAAAGACAGGTAACGTCCCTGTTCATGCCTACTGGACCATGAGTCAGCGGTAATGTGCACCTTACCGCTGACCGCCCTATCCAGCGAGGCAAGGACATTGCCTTCCACATGCCGGTAGAGAGCCGGAATCGCCTTCCGTGAGAAAAAGTGGCATTTGGGGACCTGCCACTGAGGAACCGCACATTGTACAAACTCACGGAAGGGGGCCGAGTCTACCAACTGAAAAGGCAGCAGTTGAAGTGCTAGCAATTTAGCCAAGCTAGCATTCAACCACTGGGCATGTGGATGGCTGTGAGTGAACTTCTTTCGATGGTCCAACAGCTGGGGCAGGGAAATGTGCCTGCTATAATCGGACGTGGGTGTACTGCTAGCAGGGTGCCCGGAAGCACTTGGCTGTGACACACCTAATTCTACACCTTCATTCCTCTCAGAGCAGGTTTCAGAGAGGACTGAAGGTCTAGTGGGGTTGGAGATCCCAGCTGATGAGGAGCAAGGAGAGGTCCGCTTTGTTCTTTAGTGTGGGTCTTTGAGGTACGCTTGCCAACGAGCTGCATGGCAGGTCAACATATGTCTGGTCAAGCATGTGGTGCCCAAGCGGCTGATGTTTTGGCCACGCGAGATATGCTTGAGACATATGTTACAAATAGCAGCAGTGCGATCTGATGCACTCGTCTCAAAAAAGGCCCACACCAAAGAACTTTTAGAATAACGCGCAGAGGCAGCGCCCTGCACAGGCGGAACTCTGCAGTGTGATTCAGTCGGTGTGCTGCCCCTAAGCTGGCCCCCGGAGGGCATCCTGCCTCATTGGACATGTGCCTCCTCCTCCTCCTCCTCCTCTCTCCTACCAGGCACCCACATGGAGTAAGTGCCCTCATCATCCCCTCCCTCTTCATCGCTGGAGCAAATCTGGCAGTATGCTGCAGCTTGTGGAACATGACTGCCAGATTGCTGTCCTTCTTGAGCATCCCCTCTCTCTGCGCTCACGCTACTGCCTTCCTCTAGCTGAGTATCATCATCAGAGCCTACAAAACACTGGGCATCCTCCTGGAGCATGTACCCAACACTGTGCTCATAGAGTTCAGGAGACTCCTCAGGTGGACGTGGTGGGTCTAGGGAAGGAGTCACTGATGATGACATTGAGACGAGGGAAGACAATGCGTTGGCAGCTGCTTTGCTAGTACCCTGAGTCTGGGTGAGAGAGGATGAGGAGGATGAAGAGGGCTTGGTCATCCACTCTACCAAGTCTTCGGCATGATGCGTCTCAACATGTCCAGCTCCCAAAAAGAAGGACAAGTGTGTCCCATGGCCATGTGCTGATGATGACAATGCACCGCGTCCACGACCAGCACTGTTGTCTCTAGACACAGAGCCTGCTTGCCCTCTTTTATGGGCTCGCGCCTGTCTGCCTCTCCTTGTTGGCCTTCCAGACATGGTAATGGCCTGAAGGGAGATGGGAAAACCAGCAATTGGGTAGTGTATATTGTGCTGGAGGCACACAACACCCACTAACTCCTGCAGATGGCAGATGGCTCTAGAGAGAAGAGAAGAGCTATATAGGTGGATATAACGGTGTATAAGGGTGTATACTGCGGTCAAGGCATGCAGACAACACGCACAATCTCCTACAACTGACTGCAAGCTCTATTACAAAAGAGCAATATAGCTAGCTATGTAGGTGGCCAATCATGGCTCTCCTCGCTGCCGGGGCTGTGATTGGCCAAGCATGCGGGGTCACAGTGCATGCTTGGCCAATCATGAGCCAGCAATGCACTGCGATGGCCCATAACGTTCGGTATTCGCCGAATGGGTGAACAGCCGATGTTCGAGTCAAACGTATGTTCGCATTGATGAGCACTGATAGGAGGTACTAATGTGCACTGATAGGTGGCATTTATGGGCACTGATAGGTGGCACTGATGGGCACTAAGGAACACTGATAGGTCAGAACTTAGGCAGTATTGATGGGCACTGATGGGCAGCATTAAAGAGTACTGATAGATGGCACTGATGGATGCTGTTAGTTGGCATTAATGAGCACTGATAGGTGGTGCTGATAGGCAGAAATTATGGGCACAAATAGGTGGCATTAATGAACACTTATAGGTAACACTTGTAGGCGGCATTGATGGGCACTGATAGGTGGCATTGATGAGCATAATAGGTGGCATTGATGAGCACTGGTAGATGGCACTGATGATTGGGGCACTGATTATTAGTGTAAACAATTTACTGACATTCTTGAGTTAATGGCAGTCCTTTCCTAACACACACACAGCGTGGGCTGTTGATAACTGGCAAGTCTGTTTACATGTGATCAGCTGATTACATGGTAAAGGACTGCTGTGATTGCGCTGGATACACATCCCAGGGGCATGCGGGAAGCACGGTTTTGGGTGGATGTCCATGGACACCCTCCCAAAATTGGAAGCCCAGGGCTCAGATGGAAGGGGGCAGAGGGGTCATCATGGTTTCTTGCATAGGGGCCCTGAAGGTTCCAGTTACGCCTCTGAGTAATGTCATGACTTTCGGTGTTCTATTGAATAGTGCCCTCCATAGAAAGTTGTGCCCCCACATGCACAAAACAGAAGGGCACTCCAGCTGATCTCCCGATCAGCTGGCATGACATCACCATAGCGCGTGCGCACATTGTAGGAGGCTTTTTTTTTACAGGAGATACCATTTGATGGGCACAATTGAAAGCAGTGCAAAGAGCGGAGGGACACCATAGTTGTCAGATTGAGCCTCGCAGTTGCAGGGCAGGTTGTGGGTGTGTTGAAGGGCTGGTTTTGTCTGTGTTGCAACCAACCCTTAGACACAGGCCAAACCTGCCATTCAACTCACCAAACCCTCCCTGCCACTCTAAACCCATGCCGCAACAGCATCTTTGTTGTTTTCTATACAGATATTATAGTAACCTTCAAGATCTATTTGCTGGTGTACAACATTACACTAGTATACTATCTCTCTAGAAAGTTGTGTTTTAACCAACATCTCTCAGTTTGTCTCTGACAGGAACTAAGATGTTCCCTAAACAATTCACCCGCTCGATCTGAAACCTCGCTCGCATAGCCCCATGCTGAGACCTACATAGTACAACAGAGACGGCACAATTAGACCCCTCTGAGAAAAAATTGTAGTGTTATTGTCTGCTGCTCAGTAGGGAAAATCATTTACCGCAGGGATACAGGTATATTATGGATGAGGAAGAATCTTTACTGGCCATCAATGTAAAATAGTGACAATCTATGGTCTGCTCTGAAATTTCACAATGTAGGATTTTTAAAAAAGCGAGAAAAACCTGAAATGGAAAATAAGAATTAAAAAAAGTACAAAAATTCCCAAAGTCATGAACTTGTTTGAAGTTGTAAGCATAAAATACCTAAATACTGGCTAAGCAATTCAAAAGTTCTGACTTTTTGGTAGATCTTGAAGTTTATGTATAGCCAAAACTTTGTTTTTTTTTTGGATAAGGAAGGGTTAAAATCTCAAAATCTCTGCCAGTTTTGTTTTTTTGCTGTCTGTGTCCAATTTGGGAGATTTCCCTTCACTTCCATTCCCAGAGTAGCAAGAGGAAGTGAGAGGAAATCTCTACGAAGTGAGGGCAAATTCTCCCATAGACAATTGTCATCAGAACATGTGTGCCTTCGAACTATTTCCCTTCACCTTTTGTTCGAAATTCAAAAATAGCTTTTTTTTTCAAAATGATCTCAATTTTTTTGTTTATAGTGCAAAGAAAAAAACCACAGAGGTGATCAAATACCACCAAAAGAAAGCTCTATTTGTGGGAAAAAAAAGGACGTCAATTTTCTTTGAGTGCAATGTCGCATGACTGCACAATTGTCAGCTAAATCGAAGCAGTGCCATATCACAAAAAGTGCTCAGGTCAGGAAGGGTATAAATCCATATCCATCCATAACCACTGTTAAAAAATGTTGCAAATAAATAATCTTTCTTCGTGTAAGTCAAAATGTATTCAGCTACATTTCTTTGGTAATAATTACAGAGATCAGTGTATATTATTTAGTCTGTGTGAAAGTTAAAAGGTCTACAAACTATGGTATATACAGTATCTCACAAAAGTGAGTGCACCCCTCCCATTTTTGTCAATATTTTATTATATCTTTTCATGTGACAACACTGAAGAAGTAACACTTATCTACAATGTAAAGTAGTGAGTATACAGTTTATATAGCAGTGTAAATTTGTTGTCCCCTCAAAATAACTCAACACAGCCATTAATGTCTAAACCGCTGACAAAAAAAGTGAGGGATTTTATTTACCTTTCTTTCAGTCTCTGTGATGGCTGTGGCGGGAGTCACTTTGGATGGGGGGCTTGTGGAAACCAGCTTACCTTGGAGAGCTCTGGAAACTCTGTGTCCAGCTCCCCCGGCACCTCCTGTGTAAATGATCCTGTGTCCATTAAGGGCACAGGGTGACCGAGAACCCCAGTCTGATCTGTGCTAGTCACATTGGAATGTTGTATATATGTGTATATTGTGTGTTGTCTCCTGCTGTTTGACTCTTTACTGGGATCCTTTGGGGTGTAGCTGTGTCCCATTGTTCTCTTGTGTCTGTCTGCCTTAGGAGAAGTGTATTATGGGATAGGTGTTTGTAGTGGTGTTCCTGGCATTTAAACTGGGGACAGGACAGAGGGGGGGGTGACAGAGGGGGGGGGATCCCTCCCACAGCCCTTCCTGCTGTTAAGGTGGTCGATTGTTCAAAATGTTTCAATGCCTGTGTGTTCCTTATTGCTTATTGCTGATTGGATAGTTTACCCCCCCCCCCCCCCGAATACAGGTAGTTGTGTTTCAACAGTCTGTTGTTTTCACCCTACATTGAGTTACGGCTAATGACTGGGTGCTCTGAGGGATTTTGGATCATGTGGTACCGAACAGAGGAAGCATTTACGGCGGGCAGACTCATATTGAGTACGGGGGTCCATCACAATTGGTTGGAAGCGGTTGGATGCTTCCTGGCTGTGAACACGTCCAAACCACCACCAGGATCCAAGGTCTGGATAGCAGGAGAGGTACAGATACCAGCCACCATGGAAGAGGAATTTCAAAGGAGAAATGCGGATACAGCAAGGGTTCAGTATCAGTGCAGGTCCTGCTGGGATGGTATGATTCTGTCTGCTTACAACTCTGGAAGCACTAGCTCATGAGCAGCACCACCAGGGAAAAATCCTCCACTCTGTCCATGTAAGGTACTGGTCACCGTATGAAGTGCGAGTGCTGTTATTAGGGGAACAAAGGAACCAGGAGTGGATAGCTGAGTTAAGCAGGCTGATCCAGGCAGAGATGCATTTGGACCAGAGCTCCAGTGGTATGTCCAAGGACTCTGACTTTGGGAGTGACCTGGAGTGGTGTTTGGAGGAAATAATGGATTACAGAGAGCGAAGACTGAATGTCTTGGAAATGCTCTGGGCACAGGAAGATTTGGAGTTTCTGGCCGTACAGGAATGGGAGCTGGAGATTGCTTACAGACAGCTGCTAGACTCTGCTCAGCAGCAGGATGAGGCTCCCTTTGTCTGGGACTATCCAGAACTACCAGATGACAGTCCTGAAATCACAGCTGAAGTGTTGGCAATGGGGCCGAGTAATGCCCCGTACACGCGGTCAGACATTCCGACAACAAAATCCATCGGATTTTTTCCAACGGATGTTGGTTCAAACTTGTATACACACGGTCGCACAAAGTTGTCCAAATTTACTATCAAGAACGCAGTGACGTACAACATGTACGACGGAACTATAAAAGGGAAGCTCAGCACCACGTGCGGCACCCTTTGGGCTCCTTCTGCTGATCTCTTGTTTATTACGTGTAAGTAGAAGTTTGGTTAGAGGCGATTCACGCTTTTCAGACTTGTGCTTCAGATCGTTACTGCTCTTCAGTTTGTGCTTGTGGTTTTGTATCTGCTTTTCAGTGCGTGTAGTCAGTTTGCATTTGTTTGGCAGTGCATGCTATTTATAGTAGTACCGTATTTGATTTTCAGTGCGTTCTTTTTTGTTCGTTCTTTTAGGCCTTGCTGTTTTTCATTGCTTTCTGTTAGTCCGTTCTGACCAGTCGACCGTTTTGAAGCCATGTTGCGTGTACGTACTCATCGTAGAGTTCATGCTGTGCAAGGGCTTAGTGTTGGGCTTTTATCTTTGACACAAGCCCAGTCCATGAACAGGGCGAGGAGGAGTTCATGGAGCAAGAATTGGTTGATCCAGGGTGACCAATTCTCACACATGCCTTTGCTTCGTGAGATCCAGGAGAATAATACTGATGATTTCAGGAATTATCTCAGGATGACGGACCCCGTTTTTCACCGTCTGTTGGCTTTGCTGTCCCCTTATATCAGCAGGCAAATAGCCTAGTCGCTTAGCAATGTATTTTGTCAGCACCGTAGTAGTGCTTTCCTCCAAACACCCCTAAAATGTGTACAAATGTTATGTGTGTCCTTAAATTCGTGCAGAGTGCCAGAGGCTTTTTTTTTTGGTGTCCCAAACTCATTTGGAACCCCCCCTCCCCCCAACCGCTAAGTCAGCTGATAGCAATCCTCTATCTGCTGACTTTGCCAACCCATACACACTATACCTACCTCTTTTGTGGTCATATTTTATGGATGAATTCACCAAAGCATGTAGTACAAGGGCCTGTCTGAATACTTTCAAATGCTACTGTTTAAAGTTTGTTTCTCCTATTATTATCTTGATAGGTAATAGCAGAATGTAAAAATGTGCTTCCATTTGTTCAGTGTGTATTTTTTTATTATTATTATGACACTTCTTACCTGTCCAGTGGGCTGCCAATAGTGTAAGTAAGGAGGGCTGGCCAAAGTAACAAACATTATTTATGCATTCAGCTCTCAATGAAGTGGAGAGGTTTTCCTGTGTAAAACATCCCCCTCCCCCCCCCCTATATTTTTGCAATGGGCCATCAGATGGGGTGAGGAATCTGATTGATAAGTGCACCTTATACTTTTGTCTTTAAATACTCATTTAAAAAAAGTTATACTTATGTTGACCAAAAATGTTTGTGTCTAATCTGCTTGCAATGTTGATGTGCAAAATTACTTTTTTTTTTTTTCTTGTTTGATTCCAGTGTGGTCTCCCACTTTGCCACCCGCTGGGACTTTCCCAATTGTGGAGGTGCAGACGGAGTTCTACTGGCGTCTACAGAATGGCAGCTTGGGCTTGCCACCTCCAGAGGAGAATGTGGAAGGAATCCCCTTCGGCTTTGTCACAGATGAAGTGTTTGCGCTGGGGGACCATCTTATGCGGCCATTCCATATGAGGACCCTCACCCCGGACCAGAGGGTTTTTAATTAGCGGCTGGCCAGAGCCAGAAGAGTGGTGGAGAACACTTTCGGGATAATGGCCAGCCGGTTCCACCTATTTTTGACACAGATCCACATGGCAGAATATAAACTGAATCATATAGTGATTTCCTGCTGCATTTTGCACAATTTTCTCAAAAAAAACCTCACCAAAATATGTGGCCTCAGTTGGGCCTGAGGCCAACTTTCCAGAACTTTCCAACCTCACGGCACTTGAAGCTGGCCGTGTTGGCTTGCCCCCCCCCCCCCCCCCCCAAGTGCCCGCGAGGTCAGAAACAGAAACACGGACTACTTTGCGGGTAGGGGGGCCATTGATATGCCAGACAATGACTAAGAGGCATTTTTAAAATAAATGTATATTTGAAACTGCAATAATATTTGTTTTCATTTACTGCTTGGGTTTTGTTTAGCTGTCTCCTAGGTTTTTAATTTGAATTGTTTTGGGCCTTTTTCTTCAACAGTGCAAACCAAATTTCTTTGAGAGATGAGGTGACAGTCTCTTCTTCAGATAATATTATTATTTTGTGGGTCTGCTACACACACCTTGTTTTTGTTGTTAATGTATATAGTGCATTACTGACAAAAATATTCCTAAATTTCAGCACCATGACAGAAATGTGTGGAGTCATGAAAATGGCGTGATTGGGGCAATTTGTGGGTGTTATTTACTAAAGGCAAATCAACTATGCACTACAAGTGCACTGCAAAAAAGTGCACTTGAAACTGCACTTGGAGTGCAAAGTGGATTTGCCTTTAGTAAATAGCCCCCATTGTCACAGAAAACACCAACTTTACTACAAAAAATGCTCTTGAGCATTGAAAGAGAAGCCACACATTGTTGATGATAATAAAACTTTTTACTCAAAGCACATTCACATGTGCGTTTTATAAAAGGATTTTTCAACAAACCAACATATTTTGTGTATATAACATTATTTTTGGTAACATTAATATAACTAGCCGTTTTTTATAAAACAGGCATGTTTCAAAGCATAACATACACAACTCAGGAACTTCCAAAGTTCAACTTTGAAAAGTGAAGACAATATCAGACATGAGTATGTCCAAACTGTGTTGATATTGCCTTCATCAGAAGGGGTGATGTCACCCCTGTAAAAGCCAAATTTGGAAGATGCACACAAATTGTGATTCAAACTGGGCATTTTCCTCCTGATCCCATGCCTAATGTCAACATGTGCTATCTCCCATCATGGGGGATCAATGTACCGTATATACTCGAGTATAAGCCGAGATTTTCAGCCTCTTTTTTGAGGCTGAAAGTGCCCCCCTCGGCTTATACTCGAGTCACCGCTGTCTGACTGCCCGAACAGCGTGTCGAGCAGACAGACAGCGGCCATTCTACCTTTCAAAAGCCGCGCCTCCGCCTCCGCCTCCGCCTGTGATAGGCGGAACACTCAATTTCCCAGCAGTCAGTGTTCCGCCTATCACGGACATCGGCTCATCCTCGGATGAGCCGATGTCCGTGATAGGCGGAACACTGACTGCTGGGAAATTGAGTGTTCCGCCTATCACAGGCGGAGGCGGGGCTTTTGAACAGGGGAATGGCCGCCAGGGCGCCGACGAAGAGCGGCGATCCTGGCATGGGACGACACGGAGGCTCGGGACGGGACGACACGGAGGCTCGGGACGGGACGACACGGAGGCTCGGGACGGGACGACACGGAGGCTCGGGACGGGACGACACGGAGGCTCGGGACGGGACCGGACGGGACCGCTCGGGACACAGGTAGGCTGGACACACAAGGCTGCACGGACACACACACACACACACACACACACACACACACACACACACACACGGATGGATGGATGGATGGACACACACACACACACAGGGATGGATGGATGGATGGACACACACACACACACACACACACACACAGGGATGGATGGATGGATGGACGCACACACACACAGGGATGGATGGATGGACACACACACAGGGATGGATGGATGGACACACACACAGGGATGGATGGATGGACACACACACAGGGATGGACGGACACACAGGGATGGACGGACACACACAGGGATGGACAGGCATATCTCACCCTCGGCTTATACACGAGTCAATAGGTTTCCCAGTTTTTTGGGGGTAAATTGGGGGCCTCGGCTTATACTCGGGTCGGCCTATACTCGAGTATATACGGTACGTGTTTTCTTCATCTCAGCCACTTTAGTAGCGAGGAAGGGGTTGCACCCACAAAACGTGTACATTGATCCCCCATGATGGGAGATAGCACATGCTGACACACTGTGTGCATCTCCCAAATTTGGCTTTTGAAAAAATATAAAACTGGTTTGTAAAATCACAAATCGATGCTAGCTAGTTTTGTGTGTTTCAAATTCTCCCTAAAATATCAATGACATTCTTCATTTTTTGTTGAACATCATTGATGTTTTTCTTGAGATTTTCTAAATCGCAATTGCACCCCATTATCTCCCCGATGAGGATCTGGGCACTTTCACTGGTGATGAGATTCTTCTTCCGCAACATCCACATCACCTAAAAATAAACAAAAAAACACGCCATGTATTATAAAAATGCAGGCATACATCTATTACCTGAAGCTGTGGTCTCAGACACTCACCTGTTGTGGTGACAATTTGCCAATTTCAACAACCTCTCTTTCCTCCTCCTCCTCTGCTTCTGGTGTTGGTATTTCCCCTTTTTTGGGAGGTGGGGGGTCCTTGGTGTTCTCAGACATCCCGAGTCTTCTCTCCCCTATGAGAATGTAAAAAAGGTATACATATCATAGGAATGAAACATTGCTTGGAAGTGTCGTACAATTGGCAGAGTTCAAAGCTGAAAACATTATTTTTTACACTTTCTAAAGCTGGAATACTTACCGGTTTTGTGCAAGTTTCACAGATGGGGACACCCCTATAGTATCCACTGGAGCACGTATGTGGGACACCCTAATAAAAAGGTTGTTCTGGTGTCCCACACTAGTGCTCCTGAGTCCAGATGTGTAAACAGCTGTTGAGTGTTCTCTCCTTTACACTAAATCAAGTTTGCATTTCATTCTAGTTACAAACCAATCTAGACAACAAACTTCCTTTGACTAGACATAGGCCTGAACAAATGTAGTTAACTGCAGCTTCCCAAAGCATCATATTTTAGTGGGAGAACAAACGATTATTACTACGACCAATTGAACTCATGAACATAAAAGTGGCCATTTTAAACTGTACAACACTAAAGAAAAGCACATGGAGCAGTATGCAAGCAATAATAATAATATGAACACAGGACAACTACTTACTTTTTTGAAGAACTCGCTTAATCTTTCTGTACTGATTGTGCTCCCTCAGTTTCAGGTCTGACCAGCGTTTCCTCAGTTGATCCTTAGATCAGCGTACCCCAAAATTCTTCTGCAGACTCTTCACAACTTTAGTCATGATCTTGGCCTTTCTGATATTTGGGTTTGGGTAAGGTCCATACTTCCCATCATAGTTGTTCCTCTTCAATATGTCCACCATCTCCGACATCTCTACAAAGGACATATTTGAGGCCTTAAATCTTCTCCTCCGGGATCGGGACATTTCTGGTTCCGGGCTTTCCTCGTCCTTGCTCCTGCTGTGTCTCCGCCGTGTGCTCTCCCCACTGCGCTGAAAGACAAGTGGTGGGAATAGACTAGAAAGAACGTCAGGGGCGTGCAGAGTTGCAGTGTATATAAAACGTAACACGCATGCGTCATACGTACAATATGTGAGTGGAGGAAGGAGTAGTGGAAGCGCTGATCGTTCGAATTAAGGTACAATTTTAACTGGGTACATCACTGGCCTATACTACTTCTAGATTGAGGCTTATATTGGGACAAGATTAGAAGAGTTTAGCCTGACATTAGAGTTTGTCTTGTGTTGTATTTTGCATTGAATATGGATCCATTCAAAGACAGGGAATTTATCCCCATCTTCATTGATATGTTCAGGGAGCTGCCCTGCCTGTGGCAGGTGAACCACCTCTTTTATAAGAACCTAAGAAAGAGGAAGGCAGCACTGGAGAAACTGCTTGCATTTGTGAAGCCGGTGGTCCCCACGGTAGACATCACCTATTTGAAGGCCAAAGTTGGTATCATGAGGAGTACATATCTGAGGGAGCACAAGAAGGTCCAGATATCCCTGAGATCAGGAGCTGCAGATGACATTTATGTACCCAGGCTGTGGTACTATGACAGGCTGCATTTTCTGGCACACCAGAGGGAACCCAGGCCAGCACTCTCCAGTCTTCCTTCAAGGCTTCCTTCCTCCCCAGCTGAGGCTTCCGATGTCCAACCTGGGCTTTCCAGGCAGGAACATGTGGAGGAGCCCAGCTTGAGTCAGGTAGAGCATTTTTGAACATATTTATTGTTGTAAATTTAATGATGTTAACTAGATGTTATTATTGAACAGTAAGTTGTGCTTTAACAAAGTGGTTTACATATCAATAGACAGTAGTGACCAAAAATGATTGGGACAAGATTGAAAAATGCTGGACTCAGAATGATAGTCTGATTTATTAACATTCAATTTGCAACAGTCATGAGCATAAAATTGAGTGATTGATGAACGAAAAACGAAAGCTATGTCCCATTTTCATACAGAGGCAGACCTCAGCCGGGAGGAGGCTGTGGCAAGTGGCAGCCAGAAGGTCGACCATTGTCCTCCTCCACCTCCTGCCACAACTACAACAGCAGAACCACAGCCTGGAAGGAAGTGTCTAAGGAAGACAAGAGTGTGATGGCCTGGGTTCAGTCTGGTCTGACAAAAAGATGCAGGCTGTTATATGACCACAGCCTGGGGACATAGATGTCATCTGTTGCTGTTCCTGATTAGTGATGGACGAACGTTTCGCCCGGCGGTCGTTTCGCGGCGAATTTCCGACATTCGCGGTCCGCACGTTCGAACGCCTTTTTCCGTCGTTCGCCGCGGCGGACTTACGTGTTTAATGTATACAAGAACTTTAACCTTTGGTGACACGTTTATCATGTGATACAGGACAGCCAATTGAGACATGACAGCACATGGACACTTGGACATTCCCCCTAACCTATAAATACACCCGATCCGGTGGCCATTTTACATTCTTTCTTCTGTTACGATAGGGACAGGTTCCTGTGTGGAGTAGGGAGAGATAAACCACTAGCTATTTGGTACACAAAAGTTCTTTTCAGGACTGGTATAGGTGTTAGGTGTTGATAGGTTTGCTGTGCTGCTGATTCTTGCAGCAGCCTGAGTGTCTTTTGTTAGTTTAGAGAAAGGGAAAGGACGGTGTATGCTACAGGGACAGCCAGATTAGTCTTTCATCATCATCATCATCATCATCATCATTAGCTGTTACTATCAAGGTCCACAAAAGAGCTGTTCCAGTAACCACTAATCGTTCTCTTTTTTTGCCAATTTGTATAGGGACAGGAAGGAAGCAGTGTTGTCAGGCAGTGAGGGTAATTTTAAAGACTTGCTGTTATTATTAGTTCCACAAAGGTTCTTTTCAGGACTGGTATCAGTGGTACAGTAATAGGCTTGTACATGTATAATATTCTTTCTTCCAAATATAGAAAGGATATTATACTTGACTGCTGCCCTTCTGCTGCAGTCTGCTAAACATTCACAACTCACTTGTTCCACAAAAGTTCTTATAAGGACTGGTAACTTGGTATAGGGTGCTACGGTACATAGGCTTGAGTGCGGTACAGTCTGCTGTTCTGTAAGGACCGCTATCGGTCCACAATAGATAGGGTTGACGTGCACCACTGCTGACCGCTGCCCTATACTGCAGCAGTCCTTCAGCGGTATAGGGACTGACGTACAGTCTGCTAATCACTAACACACAACCTGCTTGTTCCACAAAAGTTCTTATAAGGACTGGTAACTTGGTATAGGGTGCTACGGTACATAGGCTTGAGTGCGGTACAGTCTGCTGTTCTGTAAGGACCGCTATCGGTCCACAATAGATAGGGTTGACGTGCACCACTGCTGACCGCTGCCCTATACTGCAGCAGTCCTTCAGCGGTATAGGGACTGACGTACAGTCTGCTAAACACTAATACACAACCTGCTTGGTCCACAAAAGTTCTTATAAGGACTGGTAACTTGGTATAGGGTGCTACGGTACATAGGCTTGAGTGCGGTACAGTCTGCTGTTCTGTAAGGACCGCTATCGGTCCACAATAGATAGGGTTGACGTGCACCACTGCTGACCGCTGCCCTATACTGCAGCAGTCCTTCAGCGGTATAGGGACTGACGTACAGTCTGCTAAACACTAATACACAACCTGCTTGGTCCACAAAAGTTCTTATAAGGACTGGTAACTTGGTATAGGGTGCTACGGTACATAGGCTTGAGTGCGGTACAGTCTGCTGTTCTGTAAGGACCGCTATCGGTCCACAATAGATAGGGTTGACGTGCACCACTGCTGACCGCTGCCCTATACTGCAGCAGTCCTTCAGCGGTATAGGGACTGACGTACAGTCTGCTAAACACTAATACACAACCTGCTTGGTCCACAAAAGTTCTTATAAGGACTGGTAACTTGGTATAGGGTGCTACGGTACATAGGCTTGAGTGCGGTACAGTCTGCTGTTCTGTAAGGACCGCTATCGGTCCACAATAGATAGGGTTGACGTGCACCACTGCTGACCGCTGCCCTATACTGCAGCAGTCCTTCAGCGGTATAGGGACTGACGTACAGTCTGCTCACTTCCTTGACCCAAAAAAGCACACCGTACTATATGCCCCTACCCTCCTCTTTGAAGAGGTTGAGCGGTGTCATATTTCTACTGGGGCTGCTTATGATATCCCTGTGCTGTGCTGACTTCCTCCTGGGGGTTCTTATTATGAAGGGATCACACTATCCCTGTGCTGTGCTGACTTCCTCCTGGGGGTTCTTATTATGAGGGGATCACACCATCCCTGTGCTGTGCTGACTTCCTCCTGGGGCTGCTTACGGTGCTGCTGTCAGTGCTGTATGTCACGGTGCTGCTGTCAGCGCTGTATGTCACGGTGCTGCTGTCAGCGCTGTATGTCACGGTGCTGCTGTCAGCGCTGTATGTCACGGTGCTGCTGTCAGCGCTGTATTTCACGGTGCTGCTGTCAGCGCTGTATGTCACGGTGCTGCTGTCAGCGCTGTATGTCACGGTGCTGCTGTCAGCGCTGTATGTCACGGTGCTGCTGTCAGCGCTGTATGTCACGGTGCTGCTGTCAGTGCTCTGTATTACGGTGCTGCTGTCAGATGCCTCTATCACGGTGCATGTGTCATTCCGGTATGTCACGCTGCTGGTGATCATCTCCTGCACCCTCTTCTTTGCCTACCCTGGTCCCTGACCTTCCCTCTCCTCCATTGCCTTCATTAGCTCCATAGTCCTGAATTGTTAGAACAATTTCCCAAATAAAATAAAAATGCTTGTAGTTATCGATCCCAAATTCACCTCATACATGTATTATGTCATTGTCCAGATGGTGGGACTACGTTTTACCCCCTAATAATTACCACGTGGCCGCAAATTCGACATGAAGGTTTGCAAAGTTCGCCTCCCATTGAAGTCAATGGGGCCCGCGGCGAACGTTCGGTTTCGCGAACGTTTGGGTCCGTTCGCATTTCGCTTTCGCGAAACGTCCCGTCGGAAGTTCGTCCATCACTATTCCTGATCTCTTGGACTTCTGGACCAGACTGTACTCCCTTATATATGGACTCCTCAGGCCACCAATTTTGCCTTTAAATAGCTGATGTGTGCCTTGGGGTACAAAGGCATCGACAATTTTGGCAGTTTCGCCAGCGTTGCCTTCCTCTTTATTTTCTTATGACCCCCAATAAAGGTGCATTTATTTTTCGAAAATACATGCCTATGTGTTTTACTTCAAAAAGCACAGTTTATTTGTGAGTAGGCAGGTACATTTCCTAAATACAATGTGAAATTAACAAGGGACACCAACCAACCTCCTCGAGGTTTCAAAATACAAGATAATAATGGTGTTGTGGAAACTTGACACACAAAACCCACAAAAAAATTATGGAGATAACAAAAAAATTTAAAAAAATGGAGATCTTAAATAAAAAAAAGCACAAAATACTTAAAAATATTAAAAATATTAAACTAAAATAATTATTTAGGAGATCTGACGAATAAATATGTTATATTCATTAAATCAGGAGAAATAATAAAGAAAGAAGTTTGTGAGAAGTCTGTGTGAATATGAGCAGCAAAACAACTTAATTTTTCTAGCATCATAAAAAAAAAGAGAATGTGCTGCATTTGGACCTGGATGAACCTGTGTCTGCACAAGATGAGGTTGGATGGAGGAATGTGCCTGTCCAGTAGCATGCTAGAGAGTCGGCAGTGGAAACTCCGGAGATTGCTGCCCCCAAACCTGAAGTGTTGACAACAGGGCAGAGCTCTGCTAACCTCTGCCCAGCACCAATAGCATCTTCTGGGTACCACAGACAGGAGATGGTGAACCTCTATCCTCATACACCAGTTCCAGAGACTGGGTACTCAATAGACTTGTCTGCTGAGGAAAAACAACCTAGTAAACCTCCAGCAGAAGAGCTGGCATCAGGGCCAAACATCACTGAACTCTGCCCAGCACTAGTAACCTCTTTGTTCTATGAACAGGAGATGGTGAAGCTCTATCCCCAGACACCAGTTACAGAGATTGGCGATTTGATAGACTTTTCTGTTGAGGTAGAACAACATGGTGAGCCTCCAGCAGAAGAGCTAGTATCAGGGCCAAACTTTATTAAGCTCTGCCCAGCACCAACAGTAGCCTCTGTGGAGTTACAAGAGACTTCTCCAGCTGAAGCGCTGGCCTCCGGACAGAGGGTCCAAGACCTCTGCTCCACACCTGCGGTAGTTCCAGAGGCCCATAGTGAGAAGGTGATGGTCACTCCCCAACAGTTAGCCGAGGTGAATGATGTGGGGTCCTCAGCTGAAGTTTTTAACAGGGCAGAGTGCTACTGGCCTCTGCAGAGACGTAACTAGAATCTTCAGGTGGAAGAAAACATGAAGAGCCCCCACCAGGGGTGTTGCCAGGTCTACAAAAGATCCAGGGCTAGAGCCCATAGCAGCAAAGAAAAGAAAGTCATATGCTTGGGCAGGCATACACATGTGTGTGTATGTGTGAAAATATATATACACATATAGATATATAATATAATACATATCTGAGTGCAGGTCCCCCCTTACATCAGGGTCCCCAGAGATCCCCCACTTACATCAGGGTCCTCAGAGCCCCCCCTCATTACATTAGGGTCCCCAGAAAGCCAGGGCCGGATTAAGAGCATCATGTGCTTGGTGCTGAGGATTTTGGTGGGCCTTTTAGGGGGCACCCTTCTGTGTTTCTAAGAGTCTGTGTTGGCATGAGCCCAAACTCTAAAGGGCACATGCAAACAAGGGAAGCCTGGCACTTGATTTGCCAGGTTACCGTAAGGGCCGTGCATTGGCATGCACTCTGAGCTGAAAAAGTGCAGCCGAGCACTATGGAAGCCCCAGATTTCTGCAAGATCCCTGCATTGGTGTACACCAGGACTGCTCATGTGGTGCCCATTATCTATCCCACCACCCTGCCCAGGCGGTGCATGTGGAATTCAGGGCCCGTCAGGGGAGATCTCTTCCCGTTGACCCAATGCTTTCCATGTCCTTTTTGGGTGGCTGGGCTTATATTAAGGTAGGGGCCTGGAGCTGCAGCTCCAATAGCCCCTACGTTAATCCAGCTCTGCAGAAAGCCTCCCCTTACATCACAGTCCCCAAAGAGCCTCCCTACTTACATCAGCATCCCCAGAGATCCTTCCCTTACATCAGGGTCCCCAGAGAGCCTCCTCTTACATCAGGGTCCCCAGAGAGCCTTCTCTTACATCAGAGTCCCAAGAGAGCCTCCTCTTACATCAGGGTCCCCAGAGAGCCTCCTCTAACATCAGGGTCCCCAGAGAGCCTCCATACTTACATCAGGGTCCCCAGAGAGCCTCCCTACTTACATTAGGGTCCCCAGAGCACCCCTCATTACATCAGGGTTACCAGAGAGCCCCCATTACATCAGGGACCCCAGAGAGCCCCCCCTTACATCAGGGTCCCCAGAGAGCCCTTCCTTACATCAGAGTCCCCAGAGAGGCCCCCCTTACATCAGGGTCCCCAGAGGGCTCCCCTTACATTGGGGACCCCAGAGAAAATATTGTTACATATCTGAGTGCAGGTCCCCCCTTACATCAGGGTCCCCAGAGCCCCCATCATTACATCAGAGTCCCCAGAGATCCTCCCCTTACATAAGGGTCCCCCGAAAGGCTCCCCTTACATCAGGGTCCCCAGAGAGCCTCCTCTTACATCAGAGTCCCCCGAGAGCCTCCCTACTTACATCAGGGTCCCCAGAGCCCCCCTCATTACATCAGGGTCCCCAGAGAGCCTCCCCTTACATCAGGGTCCCCAGAGAGCCTCCCTACTTACATCAGGGTCCCCAGAGCCCCCCTCATTACATCAGGGTCCCCAGAGAGCCTCCCCTTACATCAGGGTGCCCAAAGAGCTTCCCTCCTTACATCAGCATCCCCAGAGAGCCTTCCTACTTACATTGGGGCCCCCAGATTCCCCCTCATTACATCAGTGTCCACAGAGATCCCGCCCTTACATCATGGTCCCCAGAGAGCCCTTCCTTACATCAGGGTCCCCAGAGGGCTTCCCTTCCATTAGGGTCCCCAGAGGGTCATCCCCCTTCCAGAGGTTCCCCTGTACCTGGCTGGTCTCCGCTGTGCACCTCCAACCCCCAGCACATCTCTGTACCCCCCCCACCTGGGGGGAGGTGGGAGGCGGCGATCGTCAACTCTGTGGTGTTTGCCGGCGACAGGATCTCCCTGAGGCTAGTAGTTCTCTTCCCAAGCGCATGCAGTGGAGAGGGGAGGGGTATGTATCAGCAAGAGTGTACAAGCAGAGTGATTCACGTGTACACTAAAGAGTGAAGCGGATACATGTTCGGGTCAGAAGCCCCTCCCGTTTTCATTGTATACACTCAGAAGGAGAACAACTAGCCCCAGGGAGATCCCACCACCCGCGAACACCATAGAGCTAACGATCGCCGTCTCCCACCTCCCCCCACTGCATATTAAACTGACAGCCAGAAAAGCAGAAGGAGAGCTTGGGGCCCCCCAGAGTGGCAGAATGCTAGGGCCCAGTCGCAAGTGGGACTGCTGCGACCCTGATAGATCCCGCCACTGGGCCTCTGCACACAACTGCAGCTTGATCTGATATCAGTGGATGGGACTGTGATCTCCACTGATACCATCCCAGCAGAAGAGCTGGCAACAGAGCAGAGTGCTGCTGGCCTCTGCCCTCAACTATCAGAGGGAGTTCCTGTGAAAGTGAATGGTACTTCGGTCTCCACTGACACAACCCCAGAAAATGGTGCGGCTTTGAGACAGGAGGATGTTAGCCATGCTTTGCAAGCACTGGGGGATTTTAATCTGCCAAAAGTAGATGGGAATTCAGTCTCCATTTGTATACCCCAGGGATGCTGGGGAGTCGGCCCAGATCCCCAACAGCATGACGGTGTGACTCGAGTCACCCTGTCTTCTCTTCAGCAGCTGACAAGACTCCAGGGAGAAGGGCCAGTCCATGCTTATCCCCAGCGGTGGGTATGTTCTCTGAGAGAGGCAGAGGTTGGCTGGGTGAGTAATGCTATGTTTGGGGCAATTTATTTGGGATACTGTGGGGATACCAGCATTGAGGGACTGTAACTAGTGACTAATGTTGGAGTCAACCCGTCTGGGGTTTCCTCCTGTGTTAGTCAACTACTGAAAGGGAAGATTTGTGACAGGAGTCACTTTGGGTGGGGGGCTTGTGGAACCCAGCTTACCTTGGAGAGCTCTGGAAACTCCGTGTCCAGCTCCCCCGGCCCCTCCTATGTGTAAATTTCCTTGTGTTCATTAGGGGCACAGGGTGATCGAGAACCCCAGTCTGATCTGTGTTAGTCGGATTTGCTGTACAGCCGCACTGGAATGTATATATGTGTATATTGTGTGTTGTCTCGTGCTGTTTGAATCTTTGCTGGGATCATTTGGGGCGTGGCTGTGTCCCATTCTTCTGTTGTGTCTGTCTGCTTTAGGAGAAGTGTATTATGGGATGGATGTTTGTAGTGGTGTTCCTGGCATGTAAACCCGGGTGGGGGGGGGGGGGGGCCTTCCTGCTGATAAGGTGCTTTATTGTTCAAATGTTTCAATGCCTGTGTGTTTCTTATTGCTGATTGGACAGTTTACCCCGCCCTGAATCCAAGGGAGGGGGCATTGCCCCTGAGTTGAATATCTGTTTGTGGTGGGCAGACTCATCTTGAGTACGGGGGTCCATCACAATGGCTTTACAAAAATTGATTGTCACCAGGACAAGAAAGCACAGTCACGGATGAAAGCATTATATGCTCTGGGAAGTACAGTGGCTTAGTGCTTTGTACTCCTACCTTGCAGCACTGGGGTCCCCATTTCAAATCCTAGCCAGAATACTGTCTGCATGGACTATGTTCTCCCTGTGCTTGCATGGATTTCCTCCCACATTACAAATACATGCTGGAAGGTTAATTGTCTCCTGTTTAAATTGGCCTTAGTGTACTGTAAGATAGGGACCTTAAAGGCCGTACACACGGGCCGAATATCTGGTGGTATCGGCCGGTGCAATAGAAACAGACCTACACGTTCGACCGGCTTCTGTAGGGGCATGACCAAAAGAGGTCTGACAATTGGTACTCTCAGCCAAAGACCAGCGTGTTCTGGTGGGGGTGGGGAGGCCTCCCTCTGTCAGAACACAATAGCCCAATTATTGCCCCAAAGCGCTGTACTAACATTGGGTTGTTAGTACAGCGGCTCCTCCTGAGCTTTTCGCTTTTATTTTCGTTCAGCCTGTTGGGTTGAACAAAATAAAACTACTACTGTAGTGTGTACCAGGCTTTAGATTGTTCACTCCTTGGGTGCACTGTGTAAATTGTTAGTGCTATGTACACTAAATACCTGTAATAAATAAGCTATAACACTTTTCCTCCATGTGTTTTTGTCTAACCCTTCCCCGCGTTCTCCAAAATGAAATAAAATGTTTTTGTTGGTGTTGCACTTTAAGTAAATT
Organism: Lithobates pipiens; assembly: GCF_037356315.1. Lineage (NCBI taxonomy): Eukaryota > Metazoa > Chordata > Amphibia > Anura > Ranidae > Lithobates > Lithobates pipiens. The sequence continues at coordinate 510,243,659 of NW_027507903.1, read as the reverse complement.
TTAATATTAAACTCGTAGAATTATGCAATTTTTCTTTGATAAATTAATTAGTTCAGTCATTCAGCAGAAACATATGTACAGCATTGGGAGGACTTTTGATAAGCTGATTTGTAAAGATTCACTTATCTCTCCTGTCCCCCCGATACGCCTGATTTTTCTTTTTTTTTTTTCTTTTTTAGCATGGTTCAGACCCACTGTGATGGTTTGCCATGAAATAAAACAACATCATGAAGAAGTGAAGGATTCATCGTCGTGGAACAGATAAATCTTTCTGCTCATCTGCTCAGCAAGCTGTTACCGAACATCTTTTTCCTTGTTAAAATTCAAAACAGGATTCTTTTTTATTTTTTCCAGTTCTAATGTAAATTTACAAGCGCTGTCACACCTGGAAAAACATCTCTCTACGATATACGTCCATGATGCTGGTGAGCAGAATTTAAGGAGTACTTGTCTCAGTGTTAAAGTTTTACTAAACCCAGGTCCTTGCATTCACTATATCTGCTCTCCCACAGAACATGGAAATGCAATCATTTTAGTAAATATAAACTGATAAATACCATTTATCATCAGCACTATATAGCAGTCTTGTGACTTCTATAAGTGTCTGGCCGATCACTGGTTTAAGTTTGCAGGATGAGTTTTCGTTCTACTCTGATTGTCCTATGAGGCTGCATGACCCCTAAGGCCTGATTCACACCTATGCATTTTAAGTGATTTTTGCATTTTAGAGATTTGCTCTACAGAATGTGTTCCATAGGAAACCATGTTAAATGGACTATAGTGCAAATCTGCAAAAGCACTAAAAATGCATAGGTGTGAATCAAGCCTAACCCTCTGCCTGGATAGTGCTGATTGGCCCTGTGTGCTGATTACATGCACCCTCCCTAACAAAAAGCAACAAAAAAAAACAAAAAACTCTCTAGCAATACACACCAAACGGAGAACGTGCAGAGTGCCTCCTAGGGCTTTGTACTATCAGCAGATGGAGTGGGGGCTGTGAAAGAAGGGGAGGATCACAAAAGGCCCTTAGGTTTCAAAGTGAGTATACCAAGCATGCTTTACTGCAAATACATGCTGATTTTACTGTTGTGGGTTTAGTAACACTTTAAAAGCAGAATTCTACCATTAGTTCACTTTCAGCTTTTGAAGCCCCAAACCCTAGGTTCTCTATTAAAGTCCAACTGAACTTTTAGTTGAATTAGTTAATTATATTCTAGGTGCATCGAAACAAAGCAGCTACAGCCTGAATAGAAAAACCTATCCCTGGAAAGCATACTGTAGTCAAGGACCAATGCTCTCTATCTGGAAACAGTCATCTCTCTGCAGAAGTCTGATACTCCCCCTACTGAGCAGGTTACACGAGCTTTGCTAGTGGGAGAGCTATAGATTATAGAGGGGCATGTCAGACCTCTGAAGAGTGGCTGCTGCTTGCACACAGTAAAGGGCTTTCTCTGCAGTATACTGGCAGGGGACAGGCTTTTTTACTCAGGCTGTGGTTGCTTCTTAAAAAGAACAAACTGTAAGACTAAAACTGTAAGACTTAAAACTCCTTTTGCTTTGATGTACCTGGAATGTATTTAGCGGATTTAGGCTGAAACGTCAATTGGATTTTAAGCAGGTACTACCTTCTTCTAAGATGCTATGACCAATAGTGAGTTAAAGGAGAAGAGAGGGAGAAGGCAAAAGCCCCAGCTTTGTGGCTGACATAGGTGTTATTTTAATAATAGGAAACAAGTGTCTAATTGAATTAACTTCTCCCTTGTTAGATGACTTAGTTCCTGGTTTCAGTGAGGGCTTGAAAGGAAATGATTACTACTGTGCTGTATCTTTAGCTGACCTATTGTGCTTTGCGAATCCTTTGTCTATTTGTAATACAAATACTGTATACAGTGCATAAAAAAATATAAAGAAATTATTTAAAAATGTATACACTTAAAGTATGCAAATGCTGGCAAATTTGTGTCTGTTTATGTTGTCAATTGCCATTCCATATGCACCTTACAGCAAAGGGTGGTGGTTATTAATTGGGGTGGTTGCCATGTTTTTATATAGCTTGTTCGCTGGATTTGGCATGGGGACACATTGAATGCTCTATCTGGGCGTCCGGAGGAGTGGGGTCCCTCCAGGCAAACCCATCCACTGCTATATATTCAGAAGTACATAGAGGAGCCTTGACGTAGGCACTGCAGCTTCCAAATATATTTGCAAATGCATGCAACTAAAATCTGTTTTTAACGTGAATTGTCACACACAGTCAATTTGTTGTTTTTTGGAGTTTTTTGCAGGTTAGAAATTTTTGGCTGTGTGTGTCATATCTAAACCTCAATTGACATTAATTTGCTAGAGCACTGCACTTCACAAAAACTATATATATATATATATATATTTTTTTTTTAATCAAATACAGTATTTCCTTTTTTTTCATTCTTTATTGCATCTACTCCAGCCTCTTTCAGGCACCTCTTGTCTAAATGCACTTGTACAAGTGTCAGCAGCACATCACTGACCAGCTTCCAGGTAATGACAATGGAAGAAAATGTGTCAGCATGGCTGCTTATAGGCTCCACCAGGAGCACATGTAACAGTGTGACAAAACAAGAGCACAATTAGGAGATAGTTATCATTCTAGAACAGAAAGTGCCTGAAAAAGAATCTTCGTGGTCGAATCACCAGGTATTATTTTAATGAAAGCAGAATTTAAAGGATTTAAAACAACTTGGATTATATCATCATGTTATAGGTCACATGTGTCAAACACAAGGCCCACAGGCCGAATCTGGCCCTCCAGGTCATTTCATATGGCCCTTGTAACCTCTCCTGAAGCTACGGCACCCCCCTCGTCCCCACCCCCACCTTGTCTCAGCAGTCGGCAGCAGAGGTAGGAAAGAAATCCTTCTACAGATCCTTTGCCTCTCTGTGCAGCCACAGCATCCCCCCCCCCCCCCTCTGCCTCCCCTGGTCTCAGCATTTAGCAGACTCTGTAAGGAGGTTTTATACCCCCTATGGCCCCCCTCCAGACCCTGCACTTTGTTTCCTGTTCTAACATGACTGCGCACCAGTTCACAAAGCAAGGTCCATAAAGACATGCATGAGCCCATTTGGGGTGGAGGAACTTGACTGGCCTGCACAGAGTCCTGACCTCAACCCGATAGAACACCTTTGGAATGAATTAGAGCGCAGACTGCAAGCTAGGCCTTCTCTACAGCATCAGTGTCTGACCTCACAAATGCACTTCTGAAAGAATGGTCAAACATTCCCATAGACACACTCCTAAATCTTGTGGACAGCCTTCCCAGAAGAGTTGAAGCTGTTATAGCTGCAAAGGGTGGGCCAACCCAATATTGAACCCTATGGACTAAGACTGGGATGCCATTAAAGTTCATGTCCGTGTAAAGGCAGGTGTCACAATACTTTTGGTAATATAGTTTTGTATATCTATATACACTTACCGGACACTTTATTAGGTACAATTGTTCAATTGCTTGGTAACATAATCATATGGAAGCACCTGCAAATGCATTTAGGCATCTAGACATGGTGAAGATGACTTTCTGAAGTTCAAACCGAGCATCAGAATGGCAAAGAAAGGGGATTTAAATGACTTTGAACAAGGCATTTTTGTTGGTGCCAGATGGGCCGCTCTGATTATTTCAAAAGCTGCTGATCTACTACTTTTCACGCACATCTCTAAGGTTTACAGAGAATGGTCCGAAAAAGAGAAAATATCCAGTGGTGTGGGGGATATTTTCTTGGCACACTTTGGGCCCCTTAGTGCCAATTGAGCATTGTTTGTACGCCACGGCCTACCTGAGTATTGTTGCTGACCATGTCCATCCCTTTATGACTACAGTGTACCCATCTTCTGATGGCTCCTTCCATCAGGATAATGCACCATGTCACAAAGCTCAAATCATTTCACCATTGGTTTCTTGAACATGACAATGAGTTCACTGTATTCCAGTGGCCTCCACAGTCATGAGATCTCAATCCAATAGAGCACATTTGGGATGTGGTGGAATGGGAGATTCGAATTATGGATGAGCAGCCGACAAACCTGCAGCAACTGTGTGATGCTATCATATCAGTATGGACCAAAATCTCTGAGGAATGTTTCCAACACCTTGTTGAATCTATGCTACTAATTAATACAGTTCTGTAGGCACATGGGAGTCCAACCTGGTACTAGCATGGTGTACCTAATAAAGTGTCTGGTGAGTGTATAAACTACGCAGAGACATTGGCGTTAACTTCTTTATTTATTTATTGGCGTTTATTTTCCCTTGTTATACCACTACAACGTGCAAGTCTCAATGATGAATTGGAAAAATGTCCAACTTGTCTCAATGTCATCTTTTCGCACACACAGAGCCAGAATCAACCTAAATACTGTAAATAGGCTTTATTGCATAAACGTTTGGCCCCGGCGTATGCATAACCTGATTTGCTGATAAAGATCAGCTAGACGCTTCATATTTTGCCAGACTGTGTTTGTGGCCCCTGCATGGCTCCTTGTATCCCAGTTTCCTCTACAAGCACAGAAGCCTTGTTGTACAAGAAGTCCAGGATCAGGTTTGGCACCCCAGGAAACATGGATGATTATCCACTGCTGCGACGAGAGCGAATGTATGTATTAAAGTCTTAGATGTTAATTACAGAAAGAAACTTCCAGGAGACACACGGAAGCTCAGATCTAATTTGTTTCATTTGTCACACACCCTGAAGTCGAGGTTGGAATAATTGTCATGTACTCTGACAGCGGGAGCTAGGCACCCTGTAGTTAGCAACTGCTGTTCCAGGCCATATGGAAGTCAGCTTGCCAGTTATCTGGAGGATTTACAAATGACTTTGTTGCATGTGGTGCTGGCTCACAGCTTTGTGGATTTTATAAACAAGGGGGTTTGTTACCCTCTGCATCCATCCAGCCAAGTCAGCGGTTAAGGTGCAGTCATTGCAATGTAGGAATTAAAGGGACTGAAACTCAAATCGTTTTTCTTTTGCTTAACTAGCATTTCCAGGGAAAAATAAATAATATTTTCAAATAAGTATGGACGACCACACAAAAAAAAAGTAATATCCACCTATTATAAATTTGATCAAACATAGAGCAAGTACATTTAAAGTGGACCGGAACTCAAAAAGTGACATTTGCTATCTTGCAGGCAACATCTGGAGATGCTAATAATGGCTAATGCCGCGTACACACGGGCGGACTGTATGGCGTACTTAGTCCGTCGAAACACATTTCAGCGGACAGTCCGCTCGTGTGTGGGCTTCAGCGGACTTTTTCAGCGTGCAGTCTGGCGTACTAAGTATTTCGGATTTTCCGTAATTCTGTCCGTCATACTTTGGTTTCAGCGGACAATACGGTCGTCAGTGTGCTAGTTGGACGGACTAAGAATGGCGCATGCCCAGAAAGGATTTACACGGCGGAAGGGTGCTTTGCTGTGTATTGGACTTCCTATTTCTAGTCCCGTCATACGTGCTGTACACGTCATCGCGCAAGCTTTCGAGGGACTGTTCGTGTATCCGTGTGTGGTCAAGTCCGTTCAGTGGAAAGTATGACGGACTGTCCGTCGGATTGTATGACGGACTAAGTACGCCATACAGTCCGCTCGTGTGTACGCGGCATTAGATGTACGCTGAAAATATATCTTTTGCCTTGAATTCATTAAAAACTTTTTGTTCCTTGAGCCTCATATCGGTGTATGTGCAGTGTGACATCATGACACTGCTGTCTTGGCTAGTCTCAGGAGATATGCAATGAGATTTGGTGATGCCAATAGTGTGCTGCTCACTGTTCTCTTTTGCTGGAGAGCATATTGTACCCGAGGACCTGCAGTGCAAGGAACGACCTGTTTTTGCATCATTCAGTCTGTGAATCTGTGCTCCCTCCACCTTTCTTGCTGTTTCTCGATGATCCAAATTCTGTGCCATCCAACCCCCTTCCATGGGGACTACATAAAGCATCAAATGTATAGTGGTATTATATCATTTTTATAATAATTTTATAATTATATAATAACTAGGTATTTTTATCCAGCCAGCAGGAGCATCCCTCTTTTTAGAGGTTTTTATCTGTCTCCTTCCCTACTTTGTTTAAAATTCCTGTTATTTAAAACAAATTATGAAAGCTACACAAAAATGAATTCCTTATAATACTTTATCAAAAGAATATGTTTCAGTCCAACAGAGTAAAACCTAGTATACCACCAGTTTTTTTTTTTTTGTTCAACCCAGTCAGAGCTGCTGTACTAACAATCAGATGTTAGTACAGCAATCTCCCCTGTTCTATTCTGTTTTGAGCATGGACTGCCCCCTCCTCCGCCAGAACACTCTGGTCAGCTGATCACTAGTTTTCCAGCATGCTCCTCCGACAGAAGCCGGTGTTCTGGCAGATAGTGTCCTGCCATCATATAGTGTCCGCTCCGTACTGCGCATGTGCAGTACGGGGCAGACGAAGGTTCGGAAAATCTCTGAAGATGAACGGCGCCTGCGCCATGAGTGGAGGTGTTAGCCCCCCCATCCAAGCGGACGCAGGGTTGTGAAAATTAGAGGGCCCCTCGCGGGTGAGCTTCGCTCGCCACGCTTCGGGCTCGGCCTCGCTGCGCTCGGCTCTTTTTATTCTAATTCTATGTCCACTTGGATGGTGGGGATAGAACCTGGACTCACGGCGCAGGCGCTGTTCATCCTCGGCTATTTTCGGAATCTGTGTGTGCTGTGTACTGCGCATGCGCAGTACACAGCGGACACTATCCGATGGGGGACCATATTTGATAGGACACCGGTTCAATGGCTGGCTTCTGTCATACACACGAGCTGAATGTCTGGTGTTTTTTGTTGAACCGGCCGATGTCGCCTGACATTTGGCCCATGTGTTATAGGCATTAGGCTGGCCATAGATTACAAAACCATGAGTTGAAGGAAGGAAAATCACAAAATGTTCCCATCAACATGTCAGTCTTGATGTTGGAATCCTTCCTGTTGTACTGTGACTAAGGCTACATGGCAAAACACATAAGCTATGACTAAGTCTTTACATTGAAATGTGTAAACCCTGTATTATTTGTATCACATTTATTTCCTGTTGCACTATTGTATTCTGACAGCAGGAGGTTTCCCCTCCGTCAGAATACATGATTACTGATGTTGGCTTTTTAGATAGAACTTAATGCTTTTGCAATCTATTGTCATGCAAAATGATAAAATTAAAAACTCACTGGAACACATCAAGAATGCATCAAAGACACACATGTAGAAACGCATCCAGAACACATCCAGACTGTGTTTCTGCAGTGTGAAAGGGCCCTTATATGTGTAGCAATATGAATTACAAGCATAAAGCACCGTACCTTCCAGTGTCTCAAAGCATCGCCTGTCCCTCTAGTGATCAGTGTATCAGGTGACTTCATATTTGTGTGCCAAACAAAAGGATTGTGGGATGAATAGTCCTCCCATCAGATAATTGGTTTGCACGATTATGTGCCAGCACTACATAGCCCAGGGATCTTTTCTGTCATCGGGAGATTGCTGGTAGTAGCTATAAAAGAAGCAAAAGCCTGCGCAGAGCTTCTCTTCCTCCTGGGCCTGACACAAGATGGACCCCTCTGTGAAACAGAGAGAGAGAGGTTGCGGCCTACCACGCAGAGCACCACCTTCCAACCCTTAACCTAAGAGGTCCAGCTCTGCCGTTGGCTGTTGAACATCTTTCCAGCACCACTCCGGTCACCGGCCAGTCAGTGTGTGTCAAGCTTCATGACGGAAGATCGAGACAGCGGATCCGCTTCATGAGTGGTGCTACACGAGTTCCTGTCCAGAAGACATCAGAGCGATCTGGTCATTGATGAGAGGGCAAATAGCTTGACCTTTACCCATTCGTTGTCAGTTACATTGAGACACTTTGCACAGACATCTTTACTCTAGGAATACTTTACTGCATTTATTTGAACACTGTACTTAGACATCTTTAGCCTTCTTCGTTACAAGATATTTACTGTTCCCACGACACCTAATCGGATTATAGTTAACAAGCTCCAACAAGCCGGTGAAGAACATCAGATCTGCAATATGGACTTTCTTGCCATTACTGATAAAAAGGGCCCCTATATTATTACTTTTAGACCTGCTCTCCCTTCTTATGATAGAATTATAGGCTGGCTAGGATACATTGTGACAGTATAAGCGGTTGGCTGAAATATCCGTCTAGGGAGTAACATTATCTCTCAAGGAAGTGTACATATATATACACATACACAGTATATACTATTGTCATTGTCAATACTTGTATTTCGGAGGGGTTCTTCTGCTTAGTTGGCTCTGGTGCCTAGAACTCTAGCAGATCTATTCCCTCCTGTGTGTGACAATGTTTCCCATTATTGGTTCAAGTAAAATATTCGTAGAACCTAAATACGATGAGTTGTCTGATTATTATGTCTGTGCAGATGAGCAGGTAATTCTAAACAGTCTTCTAGGGGGCTGTGCTAAATATGCATGTAGCAAAAAAATATACTTCACGCACCATCAATGTATGAGTTATAAGGGGTTTCCATTTCAGCCCATAACGTAACAAGGGGGCCGCACAAAACTTTCAGTATATGTAATCCTACAGAAGACTATCAGAGGTTGTGTTCATAGTACAGCAACTGTGGATATGTTACAGGTGTGATTGGAGACTGGAGACATCTTTCATCAGACTTTACAGATTCAATGCTTTCATTCCCACTACTGACTGTAAAGTTGGCCATACATTGTTAGTTTTTTTTTCATTCAACCAGCCATTCTGTTGAGCAGGGACTGCCACACACTGATTGGAATTCAGCTGATCCCTGCACATACAATTTCAATCAGTAATACCTGAACAGCTACTACATTTGATTGGTTGCAGCTGCTGTTTGGCAGATTTTTTTTTGCCCGACTCCTTCCATTTTTCAGATGAAGGATATTGGACAAGGGACCAACAGGGTATCCTACTAAGTGAATTTTGGCCACTTCATCGTGAACCAGATACAATTTGCACAGTGTACACCCAGCTTGAGGGGTCCAAAGATTACACAATAAGTACAAAAGGCTGTATGCGGCTACTGGGCTGCAGCTTGGGTACCAAAAGGACAGAATCACTGTCTTGCTCTCTATTTGTCCTAGTTGTCACTGGGACTGAAGGTGTAGACAGATCAGAAGTTTTACATTGTCAACAGAATAGCAGTAGGGAGGAAATCTTCCAATAGGGACACCTTTTGCAGGGATGTTTTTCTTAAGGGGTCATTCCCATCATGTTGAGAGATCTTTTGACATGGAAAAAAAATGACCAGTGTTTTAACCATTCCTTATTCTATCCAAAATGAAAAAGATATGATTCAAAAAAATAGAAAGTCAATCAAAGTCATCATTGGACCGACAACTACCAATTTCATAGATTTGCCTCTACTTTCCTGCTATAGCAGTTTCATGGGTGTCTAAATCTGACTACACAGTGCTTGATCACAGTGCCCAGTGAGCTTCCTAATCAGACCCGGTCAGACACGCCCTCTCTTTTCCTCTTTGAGGACCCTTGTGGAGATAGATGTGGCATAGAGCTCTGGAGTGGCAGTGCAAGAAGTGAATTTCCGCTAAAAGAAAAGGTTATTTTAAGGCAATCCAAAATGAAAATCTGTTACAATAATAACATATGGTGATGCAGGACTATAAAGACGAAAGAAAAGTTGTCAGATTTCGACTGGGCTTTAATGTAACACAACATTGTAGAAAAAATAGTATTCCCCTTTTAAAATGTCTCTTCACAATCTTTCAAAGTGCCCCTAGTTAAAGAATATGTCTGATACGAGAACTCTGTATGCTCAAATTACTATTTTATCCCCGTTGTCTGAGCAGACATCCCATCATTTCTGCATATCTCTGTTTGTCTTATCTGTTTTTTCCCTCTTTGGGAAACTTTCAGTACATAATGTGACCGATATGAAAGGCGGCGATAAAAATGAAACGCTTCTGTCTGGTGGTGACATTTAAAACGCCACCTCTCCCTCTCATGGTTTATGACGCCAGGCCGAGTTCTGCAAGAGGATAGCGTCTCTTGCTTTATGTCGACCATCCATAAAATTATATTTATCGACTTCTCGTGCGAAATGAGAAGGTGAATCTCTTCTCGGCAAATCTTTGGTGCCATGAATGTTTAACACTAAAAAGTTTTATGTATGATACGGACGTGAAGAATACAAGGAGAAAGAGTGATAGGCTTAAAGGGGAACCATAGTCTTTTTAGTGTTGTGGCTTGCTGCAAATAATGTGTTGGTGTATAAAACAACACATCTATTGAAAGTTAAAAAGAAAAATATATAGCCACCTTCACTTACCTATTACAGCAGTTGTATGAGGTGTCTAAATAAGACTGTATATCAAGTAGGTACAGAGTTAGACCTAGTGCACATTAATCAGCAATGAATAAAGGACCTGGTCTGAGGGGTATGGCTTGTACTCAGCTCTAGAGATGTGCACAGCGAAAACGTTGTTTCGTTTCGGATTCATTTGCTAAGTAAATCATTTAATTTCATCATATTCGTTATGTTAGAATGATTTGTTTTTGGAATTAGTATTGCATATTCAGATAGACTTCATAAATTCGTTGTTCCAAATCAATTTGTTTTTTTCAGAAGTTATTTCGGAAGATTGTCTATATTCATTTAAAGGTGTTAAATCGTTATATCTGAGTCATCCCTGCTAGGCCAGCTAACAAAAAGAAATAGTATGAGCTGATTGCACAATATCAACTGAAAGTTGCATGCATCCAAAAGTAATGAATGGAGCTAAATTAATTTTAGATTCATTTGTTATGTTATGATTCAGAGATTCTGATGGATCCACCTACATCCAGTCCAAAACACATTAAAGTTGGAGTAAACTCCCATGTATGTGGTGTATTTATAGGTAAGCCTATAATAAGGCTTACCATTAGGTACTGTAAATAGGATGCATTAAAGTGAAAAACCTTGAGACTTTACAATCCTTTAAGTAGGAATTATCTTTCACTTTTTTCACTATTTTGATTTTCATATGTAGTGCATTTTTTACAATAATGAAAAATCAGCTGGTTTTCCAGAAGTCGAAGATTACTGCTGTTATCCAAATAAACCAAAAGAATCTGAATCAATACAGATCATTCATTATGTTATAGGTCATTATATATATATATAGGTCATTATATTAACGAATGAATACAAATAATTATATAATTTATATAATTATATAATTTATTTCAGATTTATTTCCGATTGAAATTCGTTACTGTTGTGATGCAGAGATTTGGATACATCCAAATAATGAAAATTGTCAAAATTTTGATTTGTAACAAAATGATTTGCACATGTTTTCTATGCTCTGCCAACAGAGTGTTGGAGAGGGAGAGAAATCAGCATTTTCACTGCACAAAAAAAAAATTTAACCACTTAAGCCTCTTTTTTAGATGTGTTGTTTACAAGTTAAAAACATTTTTTTTTTGCTAGAAAATTACTTAGAACCCCCAAACATCATACTTTTTTTTTTCCAACACCCTAGAGAAGAAAATGACGGTCGTTGCAATACTTTCTGTCACACTGTATTTGCGCAGTGGTCTTAGCCCTTGTACACACGGTCAGACGTTTCCGACAACAAAATCCGTCGTTTTTTTTCCGACAGATTTTGTCCGGTTTTGCATGCACACGGTCGGACAAAATTGTCGGAAAATCCGATTGTTCGGAACGTGATGACGTTTGTACGTTACGATGGGACTACGTTGCGGCTAGTAGCCAATAGCTTTGGTCTCGTAATTTGATCTGAGCATGCGTGGCACTTTGTCTGATCGGAATTCTCTACAAACGATCGGACAAAGTCCGATTGGATCATGTTTTGGAAAATTGTATTTCCTGAAAGGCTCCATGGCAGCATACGTGTGGGTAGCCCCGCCTCCACGATTACCCAATAGGACCCAACTCCCATAAATCTTTGCTCCCGGCTACTATCAGTGTTCCTTTTTTGTCCTCCCCAGTAGGACCAGATGGTTTCTTTCCTGGAAACAAAACTTCACGACGATCGATTGGCTGATTGACTGAGAATTTTTCCTCCGATAGGCCCTGACTGTTAAGCAGGGTATGGAGTGTATTTGCAGAGTAGCGCTGAAGAAAGGATTTCCTACCTGAGTGCGCACGGTCTGTGTCCCGTTGCTATGGGTGACCATTATCTGCTTGGAGGTACGGCGTGTGTGTTCCAGTCCGTTCGGCCAGGTGATCGTTGGTGGAGTGGTGAGCCTTTTGTCTATCCATGGCAGCATTGTATTTGTGTGTTTTTCTCTTGTTTGTCTAGCGGTCTCCTCCATGCCGTTTGCATTCGCTTCCGCGTTCGAGCAAACCTCTCTCCTACTTCCGGGTTATGCAGGCGTTCTGCGCATGTGCGAACCCGGTATGAGACCGAGGCTTGGTTCCCGCGCATGCGCGCGAGCGCCTCGCGTCTGACGTCGGCGATGACGTCACGGGCGCCAAATTTTTAAAGGCTTTGGAAGCTGTCAGAACCCTGGGAATGTTTGCAGTGGTCGCAGCGACTTCCCGGGGCTGTCAGTGCGTTGGTTTAAGGTAAGAGCATGTCCCTTAGGCTGGGGAAATGCTTTTAAAAAAAAAAAAAATGTATTTTTATTTTTCTCTTTTGGTTGCAGTGTTTCTTAACCACTTCAATACAGGGCACTTTCGCCCCCTTCCTTCCCAGCCCAATTTTCAGCTTTCAGCGCTCTAGCGCTTTCAGTGACAATTGCGCGGTCATGCTACACTGTACCCAAATGAAATTTTTATCATTTTGTTCGCACAAATAGAGCTTTATTTTGGTGGTATTTATTCACGACTCCGTTTTTTATTTTTTGCGATATAAGCGCAAAAAAGCGGAAATTTGGAAAAAAAAACAATATTTTCTTTTTTCTACTTCAATAAAAATCCAATAAAATCAAATTTTGTCATAAATTTAAGCCAAAATGTATTCTGCTACATGTTTTTGGTAAAAAAAAATCCGTTAAGTGTATAATAATTGGTTTGTGTGATCACGGACATATGTACGCAAATGATCATGTACATATGTGTGCAGGTGATCACGTACATATGTGTGCAGATAATCATTGGGACATGTGATTTTAGTGGGACATATGTGGGGGACATGTTTTTATTATTAGGGACATGTGTTTTTATTATTTGGGGACATGTATGTTTTGGGGACATGTGTGGGGACATTGTGTTTATACTGTGTGATGTGTTTACTGTGTGGTGTGTTTACTGTGTACACTAGACTGGTGATCAGTGAGTAAAAAGCTGTAAAAAGCAGCTCATACTCACTGATCAGCAGCCGGCTGCAGCGATCTGCTCTCCTCTCCACAGCGATGACTTCTGTGTGAGGAGAGGAGGAGCCGATTGCCTAGCAACCGGCTGTTTGTTTACATCACATGACGGCCGTGATTGGACACGGCCGTCATGTGATCAGGAGGGCCAATCACAGAGCCCTCCTGCCGATCTGAGATGCGCCGTGTCCGGGTGACATGGGCGCATCGGGATCGCGCCGCTGCGCGGGCGCGCGCGCGCGCGATCCCGCTACTCCTGAATGACGTTCCTGAACGTCATATCAGGAGTAGGCGGCTCCCACCCGGCCGTATATGTGCATTGGCCGGGTGGGAAGTGGTTAAACTGTGGGTTTATTTTGAATATGGACACCTTACTGCCTCCTAGTGGCCAGCCCGCTCATGTTAGGTAGGTCTTTAGTATTCATGTTTTTTATATAATGGAGAGAGTTTTTGGCATAGGTAGGATTGACTGTGTATCTTTTTCTCTCTCTGTCTGTTTTATCCTTACAGCCCTTCTGGGTCTGATCCACAGCCTAACACCTCTAGACGCAGTGGATCATCAAGATCACACCGCCATAAATCCTCCTCAAGATCTAGCCAGCATAGGTCAAGGTCTGAACAGCGTGATAAGAATTATTCTCACCCCCCTGCTGCTCACTCCAGCAAGCATACGGAAAAATCATGCTGGGGGTGCAGGATGCTTGTTCCATCAGACAAATCCTTATGCGATCATTGCTTCTCCAAAGCTGCAGATGAGAGGGATGGTGCAGACCAGCGTTTGGAGTCTTTAGTAAGACGGGTTGTGAAGGAGTCCTTGCAGGAGAGGGACGCTCTACAGCTGTGTGAATCCCCGTCAGAATTATTGGCTCCTCCACCTGGAGAGAACCTATTGCAGGAGACATGGGAATCCTCTCAGCCAAGCCGCCTATCTGCTCCCATCTCAGACAGTGAATCTGACTGTGAGGATCCTGGTTTAGGATTTGACTATGGACTGGTGCCTTCATTGGTCAAAGCAGTGAGAGAGGCTCTGAAGTGGGAAGACCCTGTTACTTCCCCACCAAAGCAGAGAAAGTTCTTTAAACAGCTCAATAAGGAGCGACAATTTTTTCCTTTCCTTTCAGAGTTGGGTGACATTATTACCGAGGAATGGGGCAAGATGGATAAAAAGGGTTCCATGCAGTCAAAAATCCTGAAGTTATACCCTTTTAAAGAAGAGGATGTGAAGCACCTGGAGTCAGCACCACTGGTGGATGCAGCGCTCATGCGTTTGGTGAGATATGTAACCCTACCCTTAGAGGATACGGTATCTTTTAAAGATCCTTTGGAAAGGCGGATCGATTCAGACCTTAAAAGGATATACCTGACTTCTGGGATGGCTTGCAAACCAGTGCTTGCAATGGCAGCGGTATCCAAGGCCATAGAATCCTGCGCTGATTCTGTAGAAGAATTCCTGAGGGGTATTTCTATTGAAACAGCAAAAGACTCCCCTATTCAAGAAATCAGGTTGGCGTCTGCCTTTTTGGGGGAGGCATCTATTGATGTTATCCGCCTGATATCTCGGGATATGTTAGCAGCAGTCTCAGCTCGCCGTGCATTATGGCTCCGTCCATGGCTGGCGGATCCAGCATCCAAACAGGCCTGGTGCCGTATTCCTTTTGAGGGGTCATCTTTGTTTGGTAACAAGCTGGATACTGCCATATCCCGGGCTACAGGTGGGAAATCTGGGTTTCTTTCCCAGGACAGACGTCTTCAACATCAAAGGCGCCCATTTCCTAGAAGACAAGGCCCTGATCGTGCCAGGGAGGCGCGGAGCTATAGACCTGGTCGAGAATTCTCAAGGTCATGGAGATCCAGGCAATCTTCTTTCAAAAATACCTCAAAAGGGGGTTCGTCCGGCAAGCAGGATTCCGCGAAATCCTTTTGAAATTGGGCCCGCTCAAACTTGTCAGGTGGGGGCTCGTCTTCTCCACTTCGGGCATGTTTGGGCGGCCTCAATTCGGGATTTTTGGACAGTGAAAACAGTTTCCTCAGGTCACAAGTGGGGTTTTATCAGCACCCCAAGGCTAAGATTTATTCCCACAAATCTTCCAGAATCAAAAGAGAAGAAACAAGTCCTATTGACCTACGTGAACTCTTTACTGGATCAAGGCGCAGCCGTTCCCGTTCCAGAAGAAGAACGTGGAGAGGGCATGTATTCCCCTTTGTTTCTGGTTCAAAAGAAAAACGGCACATGGAGGCCGGTAATAGATTTGACCCATCTCAATTCCTTCATTCGCAAAGAGAAGTTCAAGATGGAATCTCTGCTTACCATCCAACAGTCAGTGTATCTGGGGGACTGGATGATATCAGTCGACTTGAAGGACGCTTACTTCCATGTTCCCGTGGCAAAGGAGTTTCAACAATACCTCCGCTTTGCAGTAGGCAATCAACATCTTCAGTTTACATGTCTTCCCTTTGGGTTAACAACGTCCCCACGGGTCTTCTCCAAAGTTCTTTTGGCAGTTGTGGCCTTTCTCAGAGTCAAAGGTGTTCGTCTCCACCACTATCTCGACGACCTTCTTCTGCTATCCCAGAACAAAGATCAGCTCTTGGAGCACAAAGACTTAGTCATCTCCACTCTACAGGAGTTCGGGTGGCTTCTGAACTTAGAAAAGAGTCACCTAGATCCAACTCAGTCTCTTGTTTTCCTAGGGGCGCAGTTCAACACAGTGGAAGGTTCTATCGCCCTTCCAGAAGAGAAGGTTGGAGTCATACGAGACAGGATTCATGCAGCCCTTGCAGCATCCCATCTCTCGGCTCTCCAATGTCTGAGGGTGATTGGCACAATGTCAGCCACCATTCCCATGGTAAAGTGGGCCCAGTGGCACACTCGTCCCTTTCAGAAGGGGTTTCTACAACAGTGGGACTTATCCAGCCAGACACAGCGCATATTCCTCACTCCAGCCATGAGGACGTCTCTTCTTTGGTGGCTGCAGGGGAAGAACCTGCGCAACCACCATTCGATCATTCCCATCTCATGGGTCACGGTAACTTCAGATGCCAGCAACCGAGGATGGGGTGCTCACTGTCTTTCGGAGGTCGCTCAGAGCAGGTGGACATTTCCATCACAAAGAGTCGTCTCCAATGTTCTGGAGCTAAGAGCGGCCTTCCAGGTGCTTCGGTCATTCCACCATCTGACAGCGAATGCCTCGGTCATGCTAAGGTTGGACAACACAACCGCGGTGGCTTACGTAAAGAAGCAAGGGGGAACTCGCAGCTGGTCCCTGTTACAGGAGATGGAGCCAATAATGAATTGGGCTCAGAAGAATTTGTCCAACCTTCCTGCAGTCTACATCCCAGGGGTGCAGAATGTTCAGGCGGATTTCCTATCGCGTGTCGAGTTGGACAACAACGAGTGGTCCCTACACGGGGAAGTATTCGATTGGCTCCTGACCTTAGGATTGTCCCTGGAAGTCGACTTGTTCGCTTCCCCGTGCAATTGGAAGCTCCTGAAATATTACTCAAGGTTCAGGGATCCTCAGGCATATGGGATAGATGCCCTCACAGAACATTGGAAGTTTCAGACAGCTTACGCCTTCCCTCCAGTGCCGGTGATCCTGCAATTCCTTCGGAGACTCAGGACAGAGAGGGTGGAGATTCTCGCAGTGATTCCTTTCTGGCCCAACAGACCTTGGTTCCCTCTACTGCTGCTCCTCAGTTATCAAGAGCCAGTTCCCCTGCCTCTCAGGTCGGATTTGCTATCTCAAGGCACAAGGTTACACCCATGCCCATCATGTCTGAACCTCAAGGTATGGTTTTTGAGAGGGAAAGGCTAGAAGCTCTTGGTTGTCCGGAAGAGGTCATTCCAACCCTTCTCAATTCCAGACGCGGGAGTACTAATAGGGTATATGAGCGCATATGGTCCAAGTTTTCAGCCCATATGTCCTCCAGAGAAAATTCTTGCAGTTCTCCAACAATACAAGACATACTAAGCTTTCTCCAAACAGGCCTTGATTTACCTCTAGCTATCAGTTCATTGAGAGTCCAAGTGTCGGCTATTTCAGCCTTTACGGGTATTTCCTGGGCAAACCATGCACTGGTACGACAATTCTTCAAGGGAGCTTCCAGGCTCAGACCCCAAAGTAAACCAAGGTTTCCTAAATGGGACCTCCCTTTAGTGCTGGATTTTCTCTCAAACCTTGGAAAGGATTCTACGGAGCCTCTGTCCATAAGGGATCTCACTCTCAAGACCATCTTCTTGGTAGCTATAACCTCAGCCAAGAGAGTTTCTGAGATTAGGAATCTAGGTTCGGAGGAACCTTTTCTGAATTTCTTTCCAGATAGGGCAGTATTGATTCCCATGTTGGGATCGAATCCCAAAGTAACCTCGGTCTTCCATGAGAATCAGGAAATTGTGCTTCCCACTTTCAAAATTTAGAGAGTCAGGATGTTCATCCTCTGGACGTAGGACACGTGCTTAAACAATATCTGGAAGTCACAGCTCCTTTTAGACAAACAAAATTTCTTTTTGTTCTCCCTCATGGCAAGAATAAAGGATTGCGAGCTTCGGCTAGATCTATCTCTACCTGGATCGTTCAGATCATTCAGAGGGCATACAGAGCAAAGGGCTTGGCTCCTCCTGAGGCATTAACAGCTCATTCAACACGGAGTATTTCAACATCGTGGGCAGCTTCTCGCCATGTGGCGCCTGAAGTTATTTGTAGAGCAGCCTCTTTGTCTTCTATTAATACCTTTGTTTCTCATTACTGTGTAGAGCCAGCGGCTCTGTCTTCTGTTAATTTTGGTTTGCAAGTTCTGTCGGTTGACAATGCAAAATAAACTTTTGTTCTTTGCTCGACATTTTGCCCACCCGGGTGTGTTTGGCGAGTTATTTCCCACACGTATGCTGCCATGGAGCCTTTCAGGAAAACGGAAAATTTATATCAAATACTTACCGTAATTTTCCTTTCCTGATAGGCTCCATGGCAGCAGGAGTTCCCTCCCAAATGTCTGGAGTTGGCTAGTTACGGAACACTGATAGTAGCCGGGAGCAAAGATTTATGGGAGTTGGGTCCTATTGGGTAATCGTGGAGGCGGGGCTACCCACACGTATGCTGCCATGGAGCCTATCAGGAAAGGAAAATTACGGTAAGTATTTGATATAAATTTTCCGTTATCCAGCTCTCAAGCTTTCTTGGTCAGACATTCCAACGGAAAAAGTCTGATGTAGTCCACACACAGTCGGATTATCCATCAACACGGTCCGATTGGACATTTTCTGTCTGAATTTCCGACCGTGCGTACAAGGGCTTACAAGCGCATTTTTTGGGAAAAAATACACATTTTGAATTAAAAAATAAGACAACAGTAACATTCGCCTATTTTTTTTTATATTGTGAAAGATAATGTTACACCAAGAAAATTGATACCTAACATGTCACACTTCAAAATTGCACCTGCTTGTGGAATGGCGACAAACTTTTACCCTTAAAAATCTCCATAGACGATGTTTAAAGAATTCTACAGGTTCCATATTTTGAGTTACAGAGGAGGTCTAGGGCAAAAATGATTGCTCTACCGATCTCGGCGATACCTCACATGTGTGGTTTGAACACCGATTTCATATGCAGGCGCTACCTATGCGTTTGCTTCTGCATGTGAGCTCGGGAGGACGGGTGGCATTTAAAAAAATAAATAATTTCTTACTTAATTATTTTACCTTTTATTTTTTATTTTTACACTGTTTAAAAAAAAATTGTGTTACTTTTATTCCTATTACAAGCAATGTAAACATCGATTGTAATAGAAAAAAAGCATGACAGGACCTCTCAAATATGAGATCTGGGGTCAAAAAGACCTCAGATATCATATTTACACTAAAATGCAATAAAAAAAAAGAAAGTTGTCATTTAAAAAAAATGTAATAAAAAAAAATGGCCCTTTAGGAGCTATGGGCGGAAGTGACGTTTTGACATGCAATATCATGGAGATGGGTGGGAGCCATCTTCCCCTCACTCGTCTCTATGCTCAGCCACGTATAGGACCCGAGTGGCTACGCTGATGCCCACGGCTCCAATAAGCGGTGGAGGGCACTGGAGCACGGCGGGAGGGAGGGCCCGCTCCCGCCGCCGATAAAAGTGATCTCACGGGGAATCCGCCACAGAGACCACTTTTATCTTGTAGCGGACCACCGGCCAAACACGAGGATACCAGGGTTATGGTAGTTAGCTGCTGCCTTAACAACGATATCCCACATCAAAGTAAGGATGTATATCGGCGTGCGGTGGTCCGGAAGTGGTTTTAAAGCATCTCCAACTAAAAATCAATCACAAATCAAAGAGATAAAAACGTGCTCCAGCATGTGGGATGGCCCCGTACAAAACTCATTGAGGTCTACAGCTGGGCATAGATAGATTAAAATTCATCCTCTTCAGTAAGCCAAATTTCAATCCACCATTGGCTGTTTTCACTAGAGAAATGTTGATCTAACAATTGGCTTCTCTCAAACGGAATGTTGGAAAATGCTTATTCAATCTGCGCATGGAACAGTGCATTCTGACAACAGGTGATTCCTTGCTGTCAAAAAACAAAAGCACAGCGGGGAGGATCAGTTTTTTTTTTTGCTTAAATAAAAAATTAAAAAAATTATCCATATATGGCAGTACTTTTTCTGCTACTAGAGGTCCTGATTAGGGATGGCTGAACGGTTCGCCCGGCGGTCGTTTCGCGGCGAATTTCGGCTGTTCGCGGTCCACCGATCGGCGGACTATTGCCGCCGTTCGCCCGGCGGACTTCCGTATTTACTGTGTAAAAGAACTTTGACCTATGATGACACATCTATCATGGGGTACAGGACAGCCAATTGAGACATTACAGCACATGGACACTTGGACATTCCCCCTAACTTATAAATAGACCCGATCCGGCGGCCATTTTACATTCTTTCTTCTGTCACTATAGGAAGAGGTTGCTGTGTGGAGCAGGGAGAGACTTCAGTGACCCAAATCGCTAGCTATTAGGTCCACAAAAGTTCTTTTAAGGACTGGTATCATGGTATAGGTGTTAGGTGTAGTTCAGGATATAGGTTTGAGGCAGTGCTGTGCTAGTGATTGTTGCAGCAGCCTGAGTGTCTTTTGTCAGTGTAGAGAAAGGGACAGGACGCTGTGTGCTGCAGGGACAGTCAGTTTAATCATTAGCTGTTACTATTAGGTCCACAAAAGTGCTATTCAAGTTATTGTTCCAGCAGCCCCTGTTTTGTCAGTTTAAATAGTGACAGGCAGGAAGCTGTGTGTGAGGCAGTGAGGGACAGTCAGTTTAATCAGTAGCTGTTACTATTAGGTCCACAAAGGTTCTTTTCAGGACTGGTATGGTAATAGGCTTGTACACGTATAATATTCTTTCTTCCAAATATAGAAAGAATATTATACTTGACTGCTGCCCTTCTGCTGCAGTAGTCCTTTATCAGTATAGGGACTGAGGTACAGTCTGCTAATCATTCACAACCGACTTGTTCCACAAAGGTCCTTATAAGGACTGGTAAGGTCAAGGGTACTACAGTACATAGGGTTGATTGAGGTACAGTCTGCTATTCCTTAAGGACTGGTATAGGTCCACAATATATAGGGTTGAGGTGCACTACTGCTCACTGCTGCCCTACTGCTGCAGCAGTCCTTTATCCGTATAGGGACTGAGGTACAGTCTGCTAATCATTCACAACCTACTTGTTCCATAAAGGTCCTTATAAGGACTGGTAAGGTTTAGTGTACTACAGTACATAGGGTTTAGTGAGGTACAGTCTGCTATTCCTTAAGGACTGGTATAGGTCCACAATATATAGGGTTGAGGTGCACTACTGCTGACTGCTGCCCTTCTGCTGCAGTAGTCCTTTATCAGTATAGGGACTGAGGTACAGTCTGCTAATCATTCACAACCTACTAGTTCCACAAAAGTCCTTATAAGGACTGGTAAGGTCTAGGGTACTACAGTACATAGGGTTGGGTGAGGTACAGTCTGCTATTCCTTAAGGACTGGTATAGGTCAACAATTTATATAGGGTTGAGGTGCACTACTGCTGACTGCTGCCCTTCTGCTGCAGTAGTCCTTTATCAGTATAGGGACTGAGGTACAGTCTGCTAATCATTCACAACCTACTTGTTCCACAAAGGTCCTTATAAGGACTGGTAAGGTCTAGGGTACTACAGTACATAGGGTTGGGTGAGGTACAGTCTGCTATTCCTTAAGGACTGGTATAGGTCAACAGTTTATATAGGGTTGAGGTGCACTACTGCTGACTGCTGCCCTTCTGCTGCAGTAGTCCTTTATCAGTATAGGGACTGAGGTACAGTCTGCTAATCATTACCAACCTACTTGTTCCACAAAGGTCCTTATAAGGACTGGTAAGGTCTAGGGTACTACAGTACATAGGGTTGAGTGAAGTACAGTCTGCTATTCCTTAAGGACTGGTATATGTCCACAATATATAGGGTTGAGGTGCACTACTGCTCACTGCTGCCCTACTGCTGCAGCAGTCCTTTATCTGTATAGGGACTGAGGTACAGTCTGCTAATCATTCACAACCTACTTGTTCCACAAAGGTCCTTATAAGGACTGGTAAGGTCTAGTGTACTACAGTACATAGGGTTTAGTGAGGTACAGTCTGCTATTCCTTAAGGACTGCTATAGGTCCACAATATATAGGGTTGAGGTGCACTACTGCTGACTGCTGCCCTACTGCTGCAGCAGTCCTTTATCAGTATAGGGACTGAGGTACAGTCTGCTAATCATTCACAACCTACTAGTTCCACAAAGGTCCTTATAAGGACTGGTAAGGTCTAGGGTACTACAGTACATAGGGTTGGGTGAGGTACAGTCTGCTATTCCTTAAGGACTGGTATAGGTCCACAATTTATATAGGGTTGAGGTGCACTACTGCTGACTGCTGCCCTTCTGCTGCAGTAGTAGTCCTTTATCAGTATAGGGACTGAGGTACAGTCTGCTAATCATTCACAACCTACTAGTTCCACAAAAGTCCTTATAAGGACTGGTAAGGTCTAGGGTACTACAGTACATAGGGTTGGGTGAGGTACAGTCTGCTATTCCTTAAGGACTGGTATAGGTCAACAATTTATATAGGGTTGAGGTGCACTACTGCTGACTGCTGCCCTTCTGCTACAGTAGTCCTTTATCAGTATAGGGACTGAGGTACAGTCTACTAATCATTCACAACCTACTTGTTCCACAAAGGTCCTTATAAGGACTGGTAAGGTCTAGGGTACTACAGTACATAGGGTTGGGTGAGGTACAGTCTGCTATTCCTTAAGGACTGGTATAGGTCAACAATTTATATAGGGTTGAGGTGCACTACTGCTGACTGCTGCCCTTCTGCTGCAGTAGTCCTTTATCAGTATAGGGACTGAGGTACAGTCTGCTAATCATTCACAACCTACTTGTTCCACAAAGGTCCTTATAAGGACTGGTAAGGTCTAGGGTACTACAGTACATAGGGTTGGGTGAGGTACAGTCTGCTATTCCTTAAGGACTGGTATAGGTCAACAGTTTATATAGGGTTGAGGTGCACTACTGCTGACTGCTGTCCTTCTGCTGCAGTAGTCCTTTATCAGTATAGGGACTGAGGTACAGTCTGCTAATCATTACCAACCTACTTGTTCCACAAAGGTCCTTATAAGGACTGGTAAGGTCTAGGGTACTACAGTACATAGGGTTGAGTGAAGTACAGTCTGCTATTCCTTAAGGACTGGTATAGGTCCACAATATATAGGGTTGAGGTGCACTACTGCTCACTGCTGCCCTACTGCTGCAGCAGTCCTTTATCCGTATAGGGACTGAGGTACAGTCTGCTAATCATTCACAACCTACTTGTTCCATAAAGGTCCTTATAAGGACTGGTAAGGTCTAGTGTACTACAGTACATAGGGTTTAGTGAGGTACAGTCTGCTATTCCTTAAGGACTGGTATAGGTCCACAATATATAGGGTTGAGGTGCACTACTGCTGACTGCTGCCCTACTGCTGCAGCAGTCCTTTATCAGTATAGGGACTGAGGTACAGTCTGCTAATCATTCACAACCTACTAGTTCCACAAAGGTCCTTATAAGGACTGGTAAGGTCTAGGGTACTACAGTACATAGGGTTGGGTGAGGTACAGTCTGCTATTCCTTAAGGACTGGTATAGGTCCACAATTTATATAGGGTTGAGGTGCCCTACTGCTGACTGCTGCCCTTCTGCTGCAGTAGTCCTTTATCAGTATAGGGACTGAGGTACAGTCTGCTAATCATTCACAACCTACTAGTTCCACAAAAGTCCTTATAAGGACTGGTAAGGTCTAGGGTACTACAGTACATAGGGTTGGGTGAGGTACAGTCTGCTATTCCTTAAGGACTGGTATAGGTCCACAATATATAGGGTTGAGGTGCACTACTGCTGACTGCTGCCCTACTGCTGCAGCAGTCCTTTATCCGTATAGGGACTGCTATGCTGACTTCCTCCTGGGGCTGCTTACGGTGCAGGTGTCAGTGCTGTATATCACGGTGCTGGTGTCAGTGCTTTATGTCACACTGCTGATGTCAGTGCTCTCTATCATGGAGCTGGTGTCAGATCACTCTATCACGGTGCAGGTGTCAATGCTGTATGTCACGCTGCTGATGTCAGTGCTCTCTATCACGGTGCTGGTGTCAGTGCTGTATATCACAGTGCTGGTGTCAGTGCTTTATGTCACGCTGCTGATGTCAATGCTCTCTATCACGGTGCTGGTGTCAGATCACTCTATCACGGTGCAGGTGTCATTGCTGTATGTCACCCTGCTGATGTCAGTGCTCTCTATCACGGTGCTGCTGTCAGTGCTGTATATCACGGTGCTGGTGTCAGTGCTTTATGTCACACTGCTGATGTCAGTGCTCTCTATCACGGTGCTGGTGTCAGATCACTCTATCACGGTGCAGGTGTCATTGCTGTATGTCACGCTGCTGATGTCAGTGCTCTCTATCACGGTGCTGGTGTCAGATCACTCTATCACGGTACAGGTGTCATTGCTTTATGTCACGCTGCTGATGTCAGTGCTCTTTATCATGCAGCTGGTGTCAGATCACTCTATCACGGTGCAGGTGTCATTGCTGTATGTCACGCTGCTGATGTCAGTGCTGTATATCACGGTGCTGGTGTCAGTGCTGTATATCACGGTGCTGGTGTCATTGCTGTATGTCACGCTGCTGGTGATCATCTCCTGCACCCTCTTCTTTGCCTACCCTGACCTTCCCTCTCCTCCATTGCCTTCATGCGCTCCACAGTCCTGAATTGTCACAACAATTTCACATATAAAAAAAGAATGCTTGTAGTTGTCGATCCCAGATTCACCTCATACATGTGTTATGTCATTGGCCATGTGGTGGGACTATGTTTGCACAGCTAGTAATTATTTTGTGGCTGCAAATTTGACCTGTAGGTTTACAAAGTTCGCCTCCCATTGAAGTCAATGGGGCCCGCCGCGAACGTTACGGTTCGCAAACTATCGGCCGCGTTCGCGGTCCGTGTTCGCGAAACGTCCCGTCGGAAGTTCGTCCATCACTACTGGGCACCTTTGCTGCTATTGTGCTCTTGCTGGTTGTCCAGTATGCTCCTGTTCCTTTAAGGGGGCTTGGGCAGTCTCCAGGCTCACCTGTCCCACATCTATCCATTCCATGCATGTGCTTCCACTGTGGAGACAGTTATAAATCTGTAATGTTAGGACTGCAAGCAACGCAGTGTGCCGTGACGAGGCTTTGCAGCTTTCACATGTGTTTGCAAATGTGTGCTAACTAAACCCCTGCTTTTAACAGACGGTTAGACAGGTTAATTTGGTTGGTCAGCAGACTGGTTGGTGAGTTGAGCTATGGAATTGTCTTTGTTTTATCTGAACATGGTTGCGTGTCCAGTGGTGGCGCGCATTTATTTATGGGTGGCTGCCTGGTCACACGGGGCTCCTGCACACACTAGTTCTCATGTCTCTCCTGAACCAGGGTTCTTTTCTCCTCCTTCTGCAGCACCAGGTAATTTTTGTACAGTTTGCAGTCACTTTGTTTGGTTGTCGTTCATATACACTCCTTTTTTCAGGCGTCTCAGTGGCAACCCTTTGCCATGGCTGTCCACCCTCATTCCTGTTCATTCACCCCCCACCAGCCCCCTTTCTTTCACCCTCCGCTTTTATACATTAGACCCACCACACGACACAGACCTCACCATCATCACACCCCCTTTTACACCAATTTTGTACTACATTTATTTGGTCTAATCACCACCTATAGTCACATGTTCACCTTAGGTATGCCCTGTATGCCCGGGTCCGTCCAGGTTACCACCCGTGATGTGTGTCGCCGTTGGACCAGCCCCCCCAGCTCCCGACATTGATGCCTTTGGGTGATCCGTGGTCCTTGACATTTATGCATCCAGCTGCATATATACTTGTAAGTGATCTATTGGGGGTCTTCATCTTCCTTCTCATCCCCTCTATTGATACAAGATTATTTATCTAGTTGTTCATCTCCCATTTGCAGATACACCACGTACTTGCTCCTGATAAACGGCACAAAGCCGCGAAACGCGTCAAGCTAACAACTGCCATATACCAGTGTCTCCTCCATTGCCTTCATGCGTTCCACAGTCCTGAATTGTCACAACAATTTCACATATAAAAAAAGAATGCTTGTAGTTGTCGATCCCAGATTCACCTCATACATGCGTTATGTCATTGGCCATGTGGTGGGACTATGTTTGCACAGCTAGTAATTATTTTGTGGCTGCAAATTTGACCTGTAGGTTTACAAAGTTCGCCTCCCATTGAAGTCAATGGGGCCCGCCGCGAACGTTACGGTTTTCGCGAATTATCGGCCGCGTTCGCGAAACCTCCCGTCGGAAGTTCGTCCATCACTAGTCCTGATGCTGATAGCCAGCATCATTGAACCCACTTTCTCTGAGCCCAGGTAATCCTGGACCCACCTTCCAGCCTATAACTAGACAGTGAAAGGAGAAGCAGTACAATGATGAGCTCATCTCTTTGTCATACTGCTCTTTCCTCCTATCAACATGCTGTACAAGAACTGAGTATCTCCCTGAACTGCTTCTTTTTCTCATTCTTCATCCCTGCTGTGCAGCAACTGCAAAAAGTTGATACCAGATAAACTTGATGTAATAATGATTACAGAGCTGCATTAATTTGTGTTTTATATCTGCAGCTTTTCGGCTCACGTACAGTATATGGACTTTTGTCTTTCTTCCCCATAATACAACTAGCTGGTGGAGGCATTTTACGCACCCCTTGCATACTTGGGGCAGGGCATGCCTCTGCCGTCTATGATTGGCTGTCCACTTTGCCAACTTACAGGTGGAATAGCTCAGGCAGGGTCTGACTTATGTCCAAACACACCTGAGCTCACCCCTTCTCAGGAGCAAGTCAAAGCAATTTAGGCTGACCATACACGGTTCAAATCTCAGTCAGTTCAGCAGGAGCCAGGCGAGTTTTAAACCGTTAATGGGCCGTCTGAATGTACCAAGTTGATCGATCGATAAACCTGGGTACAACCAGCCTGTCAGATTCTCTTTCTAGTGGCTGCTATAGCCGCCAACAATAATCACTGTCTCTTCCTCCGCCCTCCCACGCCCCCTGCGCCCTCCCACTGTCTGTGTTGATGGGGGAATCAAGCAACCCGTGGTTGCAGAAATAAATTCACTCTGAGTAAGACCGGTCTAAGAAAACACCTTGAACAAGTACTGCATTTGACTTGCTTCCGAGTCTTATGCCCATGTGCATGAGACCATCAATAAGAAAACATTTTTTTGAAAGACAGTGGTATTGTGCTCAGATAAATTCTACTCAGCTCGGAATCCATCTGGACCATCTCTTGTCTTTATAACTGGATAAGCAGGCAAGTTGAGTGATTTGTTTGCTAATTGCTATAAGCTTCCTTCTATATTGAATTGCTCCTTGTACCAGCTTTCTTTTAATAAGGAAGACAACTTGAGTTACTAACCTATAATATTATAGAATTTATGAAAAATTTGGGTTTGCCAGCCAACTTTAATATTGCATTCGCATAGAGGTCCTGAACAGCAGGTATATTAATATAAGACCCATAGAGGATAAAGGATCGTGTACTGTATGTAGCACAGCTCTAACCTTGGTTTGAAGGCACAAAAGGAAATTACTTAATTCATTGCTCTCAAGATATTTATTTCTGATTCATTTCCAAGAGCGCAGGCATGGGTTAGGCTTTCTAAGCATCCTTAAGGGGACTCAAGCATCAAGATTGATTAAATGTCCTTTATAAATAATGCCATAGATTTACTAAGGGAGAAATTGAACCTAAAAAAAAAAATCAGGGCAGTTATCAGCAGTTTTGGTCTAAAAGCTTCCATTAAAGTGATCCTGTCAGGTCTCTAAAGATATAAAAACATCAGTTCTCTACAATAGAAGCTGTTGTATACTCACCTCTCCAGTGGTCTATGTCTCTTACCTTTCCTAATTTCCAGCACTGCAGCCTCAGTGCGCCACTATGGTTCCTTCCATCCCTACATCATTACTTAGTCCTGCAGTGGTGTAGGGGTTGGGGGAATAAATAAAGACGTGTAGTTGGGGACAGAGGCAAGCTGTCGGAGATTACAACACAGGTATGTAAGGGAGATACAAGGTATGAGTGCTGGAGAGGTGAGTGCAATACCTCTTCTACTGCAGGGAGATGACAGTTTTATATTTTCAAAGATTTGAAAGCATTTTACAGTTTACAGCTGTTTATATTTTAGATACATGAACCTAGAATGTACTCATACACACACCAGCTCCACAATCCCCAAATATCTGCACAGTAAATAATCGACCTTGACAGAGTTACAAACCATAAAAATAAGAACCAACATAAGCAGTACAGAAGTAATTAGGATTGTTGAGATACAGAAACTTCCCACCAAAAAGACTCAGAGATGTCAAACTAAGGCTGCCATACTTTGGTAAACTTCAAACTTAGGCCGCGTACACACGGGCGGATTGTCTGCCCAACTAAGTTCGTCAGACAATCCGACAGACAGTCCGTTCAACTTTTGAATGAACGGACTTGACCACACACGATGAACAGACAGTCCGCTGAAAACTTGCGCGATGACGTGTACAG
Organism: Lithobates pipiens; assembly: GCF_037356315.1. Classification (NCBI taxonomy): domain Eukaryota; kingdom Metazoa; phylum Chordata; class Amphibia; order Anura; family Ranidae; genus Lithobates; species Lithobates pipiens. The sequence continues at coordinate 510,215,192 of NW_027507903.1, read as the reverse complement.
CACGTACGACGGGACTAGAAAAACGACGTCCAATACACTGCAATGCAACCTTCGGCCGTGTAAATCCTTTCTGAGCATGCGCCATACTTAGTCCATCCAACTTGCCTACACACGAGCGGACTGTCCGCTGAAACCAAGTTTGGACGGACAAAACCAAGTTTGGACGGACAAAATTACGGAAATTCCGAAAGACAAAGTCCGTCAGACTGTCCGCTGAAAAAGTCCACTGAAGCCCACACACGAGCGGATTGTCCGCTGAAACACGGTTCAGCGGACTAAGTTGGTCAGACAATCCGCCCGTGTGTACACGGCCTTAGGTAGATCAGCATTTTTGGACATGTTTAAGTGTGGTGAACACCCAAGTTTATGACCAGGACTGTCTTGTGCTAACGGTAAAGCATAGTGGTGGTGCAATCGTGGTTTGGGCAGCCATATCTTGGTATTCAGGAGTATGTATAAATTTTGACTGGCCATGTGCACCCCATGGTGCAAACATTGATTCCTAAGACCAGCGCCATTTACCAAGACCAAAATGCTCCAATTCACACAGCTGGTGTTGTTAAATTGTGGTTTGATGAGCATGCAGATGAAGTCTCGCACCTTACCTGGGTGCTGCAGTCGCTGGACCTCAATATCATAGAGCCACTAAGGTCAGTTTTGGAGAACGAGCTTCGGGCTCGTTTTCTGCCTTCGGCTTCTCTGCTAGAACTGGAACTAATTTTGCGAGAAGAATGGTATCAGATTCTGTTATCAAAAATCCAAAACTTATATTTGTCATTTCCCAGGAGAATTCAGGCCGTCTTGGATGTCAAAGGTGGCCCGACACCATATTAATTAACAATTTTGTGCTTTTACCTGGTGTTTCAATAATTTTGTCCAACCCCCTGTATATGATGCTGGACATCCTCCAGCCAGGAAATGAGGTGGACCTCTCTGAATTGCTGCAGTTTCTAATGCACATTGTAAAAAGCTTACAGTGTGCAGTGAAATCAGAGTAAGCAATTTTAACCACTTCCCGACCAGTGCACGACGATGTACGTCGACAGAATGGCACGGGCAGGCATATTGGCGTACAGGTACGTCCAATATTCGATGCCGCCCTGCCATCGGGAGCGCGGCGGCGGCGGCGCGCTCCCGCGCTGGTCAGGACCCCCGTGAGTCCGGTCGCGGGACCCGCGGACTCGATCGCCGCGGGCATCCCCGCGATCGTCTCACGGAGCGGCCGAATGGAGGAAATGCTGTGTAAACAACATTTTTCCATTCTGCCTAGCAACTAGTGACGCTGATCTCTGCTCCATGTGATTGGAGCAGAGATCAGTGTACACTAAATGAAAGCCCAACCCCCCCACAGTTAGTAACACACCCCTAGGAACACTTAACCCCTACACTGCCACCCACTGGTTAACCCTTTCACTGCCAGTGTCATTTACACAGGAATCACTGCATTTATATAGCAGTGATTACTGTATAAATGACAATGGTCCCAAAAATGTGTCAAAAATGTCCGATGGGTCCCCGACAATGTCGCAGTCACAATAAAAATCGCAGATCGCCACCATTACTAGTAAAAAAAAAAATAATAAAAAATTATTAATAAAAATGCTATAAAACTATCCCTATTTTGTAAACGCTATAACTTTTGCGCAAACCAATCAATAATCGCTTATTGCGATTTTTTTTACCAAAAATATGTAGAAGAATACGTATCAGCCTAAACTGAGGGAAAAAATTTTTTTTTATATATTTTTGGGGGATATTTATTATAACAAAAAGTAAAAAATAATGCGTTTTTTTCAAAATTGTCGCTCTATTTTTGTTTATAGCGCAAAAAATAAAAACCGCAGGGGTGATCAAATACCACCAAAAGAAAGCTCTATTTGTGGGAAAAAAAGGACGTCAATTTTGTTTGGGAGCCACGTCGTACGACCGCGCAATTGTCAGTTAAAGCGACGCAGTGCCGAATCGCAAAAAGTGGTCTGGTCTTTGACCAGCAAATTGGTCCGGTCTGAAAGTGGTTAATACAATAGAGGATCCTGTACAAATGTGCAAGACTGAAGGGAAAGCTGGAGATCTGATTTAAGGTAAAAATCCAGTCTACAAGCAGTCATCATAAAAATGACTAATAGCTGTGTTAGGAAGAAAAATATTCTCTCTGCACCCCTTGATCACAGTTTCATTATGTTACTATGGGCTCAGCTTCTGAGAATTTGGGAATAAATCACTATGTTGGGTTTAAAGACAGCCAGTCACCAATTTTTACATTTGTAGTATTCTGAATTTAGACTCTTACATTTTTATAACAGCAGAGCATTACCTCTCACAGATTACTTTTTTATATATAAATGTAAATGGCATTTTATTTGTTGTCAAAGAATAACAAAGTATAGATGATTGTGACACATGCCATACACACTTGTTACAAGTAATGCCGCATACACAGGACCTGACTTTCCGACAGAAAAGGTCTGACGGTCTTCCCGACAGAGTTCCGACAGACTTCTGACCAAACGGACTTGCCCACACACGAACAGACCAGAGTCCATTTGTTTTGAACGTGATGATGTATGACGGAACTAGAAAAGGAAGTTCAATAACCAATAGCTGCCCTTGTGTCGTATTCGGACCAGCATACAGACAAATGGTTTTCCCCATAGAAATTTATTCTGTCGGACAAATTTGAAACATGTTCTATTTCTAGGTTTGTCTGAATTTTTGAAGAAAAAAGTCAGATGAACCCCACACAGGAACGTAATATCTGAAGGAATGATTCCGTCTGACCTTTTCTGCCGGAAAGTCCAGTCGTGTGTACGCGGCATTAGACATTATGCTTATAGACAGCAAGAATACGAAACGTGAGCAACAATGTAACGCATATCCTCATTATTTCCTGGTGGCTTGTCCATTTTAAATGTCTTTAGATTTTAATCGGTAAACTGCAGCTACATTTATTATGGAGATGTGATGATTCTGGAATAAAGATTTTCCCAATAGTTGTATGTGTTTATGAGTCTTGTGTGATATTATTCTTTCTTGTGGACCCTAGATTGTTTGGTGACTAGATAATGTACCTAGAGTTTTGAAGATTGAAAAGGGAGTCCCGGAGGAAAAAGAGCAGAGATCAGCGCAGAGACAGCATGACAGGGTGGACCGACATTGCCGCTTTAAGATAGGAGTGGTTACTTTAACAGAATGGAAGTGGATAAGGGGCTGGGTGGCACTCAGGCAAAAAAGAGTTCAGAGGAACAAGGAAGTGACCTCAGTCCATGCGGTGGAGTAAGAGATTCCCGCCCATGTTATGTTTAATAAAAGGATGAGTATAGGGCTGTTTAGGTCATGGCAGATTTTGGGGTCGCTTTAAGAGAAGAGAGAGGTACATGTATGGATCATGTCGTACCCACCCATGGGATGAGGGTGGTTATGGTACTTTTGGGTTACGAGGGGTTAACCTGGAAGGGTTAAATAAAGGGGGTAGGTCACTGTGATGGTTTGGTACTGCCTCCGAGTCAAGGGTGTCTGATTGGAGGCAAGAGTTCAAATTTCAAGAAGTTTTCACAGTGACCAGTTGGTTAGGGGTTTTCCCCTACGCATGACCCAGTTGACGGATTTTGAAATTAATGGTTACGTTTACAGATGTTATTTAAATTACTTTATATTTGTTAATTAAAGGCTGGCTGGCCATTTACTCCACACCTTCGAGTCGAATCGTTTGGAAAATGGGGGTTTTGGAGGGTACAAGTTATGGTAAATACCTGCAGGCAACTGTGCCTAGGTCCTACATATGTCATGACTGTGTCATTTCTGAGCCAATATCTCAGTGCAGGAATTAGATGTAGACCCTGAATGATGCCTGAACAAAGTTGTTTCTGTCCTTCGAGAGAGGTAAGCAGATAAGGGTAATGTCAGGGTGAGTATTGTGATCTTTGGGAGAAGTAATAGATACATGGAAGTGTAACACTGAGACATTACTTAGCATGCATGCATGATACTAAACACACACTGTTTAATTTACATTGTGCCTTCGATTTCTGTATGTAGATAATGGCGCTGTAATTATTTTAATTTAGGAAAAATCTAAGTACCTTTTTCCTAATCGATATACAGCTGTCACATGACCCAGATCTTTCCCAGCCTGTCTGCAGGGAAACATAAGCAGGAGGAGCCTCTAGTACTCTGCTGCTGATCACATGTTCAAAAAAAAAACAGTTTATGGAATACAGAGTAAAAATAACTAAGTAATATTTACAAACTGTTTTAAAGCGGTAGTAAACCCGCAAATTTTTTATTTTATTTTTTTTAAACCTGCAAAGCAAAAGGCATAATGAGCTAGTATGCACCGCATACTAGCTCATTATGAAATACTTACCTTAGAACGAGGCCTCAACATCTGGCCCGATCCACGCCGAGGGAGCTGACATGCTCCCTCGGCGTCTCTTCCGGGTATCGCGGCTCCGGCGCTGTGAGTGGCCGGAGCCGCGATATCGTCACTCCCGCACATGCACGCGGGAGATTTCAGTCCGGCCGGACGAGCGCTGCCGGATTTTCACGGCGAGAACCCCCTTGTGCGCATGCGCCGCTGCAGTCAGCGGCGCATACCGAGGGGAATATCTCCTAAACCGTAAAGGTTTAGGAGATATTTTTTTTACCTACAGGTAAGCCTTATTATAGGCTTTCCTGTAGGTAAAAGTTAAAAAATTGACCATACAACCACTTTAACCTCTTCGCCAGTGGCAGCCCATCCATTAGGGACGCACGAGCGCCACCCCCTCTATCCATGGCCGCCACCCCCTCTACCTTCTAGTGATGCGATGCTCAGTCGATAGCTACAGCCACCCCCATTCATGCATCCGGCCCCTTTCAGGATGCCGGCACCTGAATTACAGCCGCGGGGTTTTTTTAAGCAACTGATTAGAGCCAGAGGCTCTAATAGGCTTCAACATAGGGTGGACTTGGAGTGAAGAGCATTGCGCTACGAGCCAACGCAGGTGTTACAACAGCGAAGGAATATTCATTGTTGCAACACTGATCCTCCTCTTAGCCAATCAGAAAGCAGGTCTGATACCCATCACCTGATTGGCTGAAAGGACAGGCGATCCTATTGAATGCCTAGGAGGAGGGGAGGAAACACAAGATTGAAGAAAGGAGGAGTGAGGAGGAGACGACACAGGTGACACAGGAGCTGCTACCCGATGCCCCCCACAGCCTGATGTCCGTCTGCCGCACCTTGATGTCCCCCGCTACCCTATGCCCGCCACTGCCTGATGCCTGCTGCCTAGATGGGGTAAGTGGACTTACCGGCAGACAGCGAAGGGGGGGCTTTGAGGTTCCATGGGGGTGGTTGTTTGCCGCCCCCCAAACAAATAACCACAAGCCGCCACTGCTCTTCGTGTCAGTGCCTCCCAGTCCTTTAAGAGGTTTATGATACTAGGAGGCAGGGCGGGGCTTAATATCACAAGACCGCTGTGATTGGCTGTCACAGTGGTCATGTGATCCAAAAACTCCCGATCGCTGCTTTGGGTTAGGTGTCAGTAACTGTAACGAGAGCGCGCAGCTCGTATGTTCCCGGCTCAGCTGTATTGACACCAATTCATGTAAATTTGCATGCAGCCAGCACCAAGGGGTTAAATTGACACACAAATATATATTTGAAATTAAATCTTAATTTATTTATTTTGTGGAAATAAAATGATGTAGGCAGATTTCTGACAGTCATAGGCCCCTCCAGCCTGTGTCTTAGAATAGGAGGGAGGTAAAGCCTCCATTAATCTACATGTAATATCCCACACCCATTGTGTTGCTTAGTTGGTTTTTGGGCATGGAAGAGGAGGGAGGGAGTGGGCTATCATTTGCCATTGTGTATACGCCTATGTGTGTGAATCTATAGTCACTTGGGCTGCTCAGATGTGATAGGGACTGAATGCTCAGCATAGAAACTGACTGAAAACTGAGCATGCGCAGAGTTGCCACCACAGCTGCAAAATCCCTAGTTGAATTGGGAACATGGACCAAAGGGGGAGATAGAGAGCAGCAGGATGACTAGGTTTTCTGCAGTATAAAGCAAATTAATCTCATATTGACTGAGTGAGTATGAACAGCATGTAATACATGTAATACAGCAATAATACATTTATTGATAGTTTTTTTATGATGTGGGTTTAGTGACACTTTAAAAGATACATCTGATGGTAGATCCACTTTAATTTTCCATTTTGACTGGAATTTAGATTTTACATTTGAATCTCATACATAAATAAGTTTAAGGCTGTGTTCCCACTATTGTGAATTGGATGCAGGTTTCTTCGCATCCAATTAGCATGTCAGGAGATTGTAACCTACTCTCTATGGAGCCGTTTCATACATCTCCGGAGCAGCTCCGGAGCGAATTGCACAGGAGTCCTGTGCATCTTCTGGAGTGTTTCAGGTCCGAATTCAGCCAAAAATTTGGATGGAAATCGGACTTGAAACAGTGAGTAGGGATGCACCAGACCCCTGGTGTGAGCCGCTCTGTACGGCAGTGTGAACCCAGCCTGAAGCTTAAAAATACATTCTAGCAGCAGCACTTCCCCTGCACTACAAGGATTAACTCATTTAGGTCTAAGGGGCTGCAAAAAAGCAATTTTACTTATCTGATTCTCCATGCTCACAGGCATGGTCCCTGCAACCTCTTCTCCCTTATGCTGGAGCAATCACAGGTCCTCTGATGTCATGAAGTCCATTGTAGAACCCCTTAAAGCCCCATACACACTATCAGATTTTCTGATGATTTTTTTCCTTCAGATTTACCAAAACCATATAATATGAGGTCAAACCTTAGGAGTTTCAATTTGTATGCAGTCAGGCAGGCCCTTGCACTACATTGTTTTGGTAAATCTGAAGGAAATAAATCTGCAGGAAATCTGATAGTGTGTATGGGGCTTCAGCCTTCCATTGCATGTGAGGCTGTGGAGGGACAGTCCAGTTCCATTGCATAGGATTGTAAAGGAGAGTGGCGGTAAAGCAATACCGAAGCATAGGAGAGTAAACGAGATTGGTGGCGGAGCAGTACTGGAGCATAGAAGAGTAAAGGAGAGGGATTGTGGATCATTGAATTGGGTAAGTAAGCACTCATTTACACAAGCTTTGCCTTGGAAGTGTGATCCAAGGTGGATCACTTTTCAGAAGGCATATGGCAGGCAGTGAGGAGACATTATGTCACCTCCCCAGCACCTGTTCTAACACCTAAAAGCCTGCACCATTGGCTGCAACTGTATGCACTGTGTGCAGTGGCAGCACAGCCTAATTCCTAACTGAACAGGTGGATGATAATATGTCTGTTTGCTGCCTTTGCAACTTAAAGTGTGACGAACGCAGTGTGAGACCCTAGTCACTTTCACCAACATGTGACAAATAGCTGGTCAACTTCACATCTCTCTGTTACCAATTCATGATGTGCCAGCAGACTAAGAACAATTGGTACTGGGTTTAATTAACTGTGTAGTTAACCTGATACACTTCCACCGGATATTTTATAGGAAATATCAACCTTCACAATATCTGCAATGACAGTTATGACTTTTAATAAATGTCTGTAATAAACACTGTCGCAGGAGACAGGAATATTCCATAGATTTACAACATAATAGCACTCTTCAGAGAGACAGGAATGTGCTTCTAAAGTCTAATACCCCCTGCATTAGGTATAAAACTCACTACTAACTGTTTCTGAGGACGACCAATCAAGTGGAAACGCGTTGAAGCTAATCCCGTGTCAATGTGACACTACTTCCTCTGACAACGTCTTTGGGAGAGGAACCAAGCCACACTTCCCAGGACGTGATGGGCCCGCATAGAACCAGTGGTGTACACACCAGGTGGCAGGCACCAAAACAAGTGAGTGTATTTCTTACTTCTATTTAAAGCGGAGTTCCAGTCTTTTTTTGGTTTATTAAGTCAGCAGCTACAAAAGTGTAGCTGCTGACTTTTAATAAACAGACACTCATCTGTCCCACAGTCCAGCTATGCAGGCACCCGAAGCCTCGCTCCTCTCCCCCACCTCTCTGCGGTGCCGTCATTACTACTGTGGGCGCCTGGCTGTGACAAATGCGGCTTCATAGCCGGGCGCACACTGCGCATGCGCAAGCTGCGCTGCACTCTCCTAGTGGCCAGGCAATCTTCTGAGACCTGTGACGTGTCCCAGAAGATTGCAGAGGGAGGGGTCGCCTAGGGGGAGAGGAGGAGTCACCTAGGCGGTCAAGCAATGGAAGAAGGAAGTGGGACAAGAAGTATCTGTCAAAGTCATGTACCCACCCCCCCCCAAAAAAAAAAATGACATGCCAAATGAGGCATGTAAGGGGGCGAGAAGTGCTTAAAGCTGAAGTTCCATTTTTGGGTGGATTTTGGAAATGGATGCGCCCACTGTGAACTCCATCCCGTGACATACAACAGCAGGGAAAGCATGTCCTGATCCAAAGAGCAACCACCAATGGAACTTACCAATCCGGACCATTCCCTCCAAACTGACGAGTATGCTGCCTAGGTGTCAGAGCTGGCTTAGCCCTTCCTCCTCTGGGCTGGCCACTCAGCTGTCGGCTAATTGCTAGCTCTCTTCTCTTTCCACAGTTACCAGCTGTTCCCGATGATCCTCGTCTGACCTGCCTATTTAAAGCCTTCCAGCTCACTCTTTCCTTTGCCTTCGCATTGTTCACATCACTAGGAACCATCTCCTGCTGTTTGTTTCAAGACTGGCTTGCTGACATCCCTCCTGGCTTCTATCCTGCTTGCAGTTGCTCTGCTTGGATCCCTGACGTCTGGACTGGCTGATTACCCGATCTGGTTTATGAACTTTGGACTGGCTGACTACTGATCTGGCTACTGGACTCTGGCTATGCTTGACTACGCTTTTTTCTATTTACCTTTTTATTTTTATTAATAAACAAGTGTGATTTCATTGTACTTCTGTCTCTGTCTGTTTCATGGTTCCTGACACCCGGTACCTTCACTTCCCGACCGTTGCACCAGGGCACAAACTATTTCAATGGCAGTTTTCACTGATGTGCGGGACAAGGAACCGCCCGCTGCTCCGCTGCCAGTGCCAGCTTCCGGAACCTGTCCCACTGGAAACGAGACAGCATCAGCAATTTAAATTCTCCAAAAAACTGGATGTACTGCTTGCACCTCAGTCTCTTCCATTTGAATAACTCTTCTGTAGACTATTACTTCTACTTTCCTTGTACAAATCCTTACTGAAAAACATTCTATTTCTTAACTTCCGTTTGAACAAAGAAGAATCGCTCAGAATAATTCATCCTTGTTGACCATGATGGGATTATCTATGCGAATCAAAGAGCCAGAAGCGCACACTGCTTCTCCCTGTCGGCCCAGAGAATCAGACAGCCCCACAGTCTTTGGAAGGCACTACCATTGTGCTAACCAGGCCGGAGATGACTTGGTATCTCCACACGATGACCTGACACACAGCAGCGAATGGACCACTGCTTTCAGCCAGTCCAGGACTACCAACCCTGTGTTCCCCGGCCACAGCATTCTGCACTGACCTTTCTTTAGGAGGATAATAGTTCTGTGTCCCCGGTCATAGAACACTGCTCTACTCTCCTCCGCTTAACGGCTACTTTGTCCTTCCAGATCTCCTCCAGCATGCAAGTCCTGTGTTCCCCGGTCACAGCAGCTTGATACTTCAGTAAAGACGAAGATCTTTATCTTAAGCTCCTTCCTAGCGGTTCCTCTATCCCTCCTCCGCGCTCGGCGCATCCCCACATGGGGACGCCCGGAACAGCAACTCGGTACTCCATTGTTTGTTTCTACTTTTCAGATTCCTCCTTTGGAAGCATATGACCCCAGCTTATATGGCAGACCTGCCCTCTGCCAATTACAAAAGATAATTGGTCAGGGCTCCTCACATGAGCTGCCTGCCACTCAGGTCTCAAGTCCGACCTCTCTTCCAGAACCATCCATCTGAACACAGAGGAGGCATCTCTAAGCCAGAGTACAGGTGGCCACACCCCCCACTACACTGAACACTCCCAGTCTCAAATCACAATAACCAGGCCCAACCTAAAGCACAGGCCTGGTTAAATTTAATTGCATCTGAGCTCTGTGCTTAGAAAAATCCTACTCTAGCACCTATCTTTAGGTAGAGGGTGCTACAGATGATTCCCATGAATTGAATCTCTGTGGAAGGACCTTCCATTTTTTCAGACATAAGAGGGATCCCGAACCGCCGCGCGATACTTTCTAAAGTGTGCAACAAGACCGCACAAATCGTGGACTTTGGTGGTCCAATGCAAAGAAAATCGTCAAGGTAATGCAGAACTGAGCGCACCTGTGATTCCTCCCGTACCACCCATTTGACAAAAGTACTAAAAGTCTCAAAATATGAACCAGAAATGGAACATCCCATGGGAAGACAACGATCAAAAAAAAAACTGCCCACCCTAAAAACAATCCAACAACTGTTGGCTCTCTGGATGCATTGGCAACAGACGAAAAGCGGATTCAATATCCGTCTACGCCAACAACACCCCCCTGGCCATACTGCTGAACCCAACTGACTGCGATATCAAATGAGGTAGAAGGCACTGAAGTTAAGGCTCAATCGCATCATTCACCAAAGCTCCCTTCGGATATGACAATGATGATGGATGAGCCGAAATTTGTTGGGTTCCTTTTTAGGTACCACCCCAAAAGTGACACATGCAGCCAGGGAATGGACTGTTGATCGAAAGGGCTGGCAATCCTGCCCATTTCAACCTCTTTAGGCAATCTTGCAGTTACCACCTGCGGAAACCAAAACATGGACTTTGAATTCATAGGCACTGAAGTACAAGACATAGTAAAAAACACAGAATATAAAAGCCATTGGCAAGGAAAACAGCCGACACCCTCCTGAGATAATTATTTAAGTATGACAGCATCACGGACAGGTTTACTGGGGTTCTCCCTTTTTGAAGTGGACTTAACAGATTGCTGCTTCCCCTTCTTAAAGCATTTGGCATAACTGTGGGAGCCCCCGCAGCCCCTGCAGTTTGTGCCAAAATGGCACGTTCCCTCATTGAACTGCCAAGAGCAGCCTTTATTATGTGTGGCCGACTGTCCCGCAGCACCTGAACCACGACACCCCCCCCCCCCCCCCCCCGAAAGTGCTGCCCTAGCGCCCTTGCTTGAGCCAGCCGTGAGCTTTATCCAAAGCCCAATATCCTTATGATTCTGACGCAGCTGAGGCCGCAAGGCCTTCCGCTGCCGAAACTGCTCATCATAGCAAAGCCACACCAATCCCCCTTAGACCATATGGGCCTAACCAATCGCGTCCAAATAGCAAAAAAGGGGAGAAAAGGACAAATCCTCCTAGCATGTTTTGATGATGGGGGAGATCCAGCAGAAGATGAATCAACCCCTGACCCCCTATCATGCCCATCAGTTGTTGCTGTAGCCACTGCGGACCCCGCACCGGCCCTAACCTGGTCCCACAAAGCCTCCAGGTTGCTCATCCTTTTTCTCTCTCTCTCTCTCTCCGCAGGGGAACAGCAAACTCTTCACATCAACAGAACTTTCCAGAATGGTTACACATCAGCCCTTGCACAGAAAAACCCTTGTGGCTCCACCCTGACCATCTGACCCATAAGCCACCAATCAGGTAAACTACGCTCCTAGCCCACTAACTACATAGTTATTTAACCCTTCTCAGACCTGTTCCTCCCTTAGTCATGCCGACCCTGCATCTATTTTCTCTTCTCCAGGTCGCACTTGATATTAAATATAATTTAATTTTCAGAAGAGTACTTTAGCATAGAGTGACACTGTGAAAGTACTAGTATTAGAGTGAAATTGAAATATTACAAAAAATGACATATAATTATGGCTATGAGTGTGGTTACTATATGATGTCACTTTCTATATGTACAGGGTATACTACTAACTAACCTTATTTTATATGTCATCGTAATAACTGTACCTCAACTCTCTCTTTATATTTATTTTTAATAAAATAAGAAAAATATTATTACTTGTTTAGTTCTTTTTAATTGGGTGCCTATAAAGTCAATTTTTTGTAATATTTCAATTTCTCATCGCACTTGATATTCGTTAAGATGATTTGGAGGTTTTGCCATGTTCTATCAGGGAGTGTTTGGATTGCAGCTAAAAGGTTGTTTATTATGGGAGATGCAGTCCTGGTTTACTCTCCCTAGGGGGGTATGAAATCCTTCCATGCTGCTTTTTGAGACAGAATTCAATTTCTTACCTGTGTCGCGACCTGTAAAATGTTGCCATAATAAGGGTATCCTGGTGTTACCAACTCGGTTTTGGGTTGCCCAGACCTCATTAGCATTGCAGGAGGTAGTAAAAATATGTCGCAACCTGCATATTTTTACTGCCCCCAGCCAAAAGTTTAAGCATAGCCTAAAAGCGGCCTCCTAGAGCAATACAATCATTTAACCCTTGTAGTTCAGGAGCAGCCCCACTGCAGGGAAGGGTTTATTTCTCCATAGATGGGCTTTAACTATCTATTGTAAAATACTCACCTGAGAAGTTGCACATATTGTAGTTATTGAGAAGGCTCTTCCTTTACCAATACAGAAAACAGTCGTTATCATTCAAAGGCAGCAGCTGAATATATTCCTGTGTCACTTTCTCTGTTAAAGCAGATTCTATTATAGATGTGCTGTGATATCTCTGTCTGTCATTCATTACAGTTTAAAATTCTGAACGTGTGATGGACAGCTCGGTGTCTGCTCCCTACGCAGCGCTAATGTCGCTACTTAAATTTATGGCTTTTCATTAATAGTAGGCAGAGATAGTGTTCTTACAATTTCTGTTATTTCTCAAGTGACACATTTGCATTGCTCTCAGCATAATAATTTTACAAAAGTTTCCATCTTTCACAGCTAGCTATAGGGCAGCACCTCCTAGTGGTTCAATTATTCAGAAAAAGATATGGCTATGACAAGAAACACTTATAGCTTTATAAAATAAGGATCAAATCTATCTATACACATGAATGTAGAGTTTGATAGCCACCTGCTAGCCTTTGCCATTTCTAGCTGCGAAAATTGGATTGGACAAACACATATACTGTTCAAATTTAATTTCAAGTAAAAAAAAAAAGATCATATTTAACCACTTCAATACAGGGCACTTAAACACCTTCCTGCCCAGACCAATTTTGAGCTTTCAGCGCTGTCGCACTTTGAATGACAATTGCGCGGCCATGCTACACTGTACCCAAATGAAATTTTTATCATTTTTTTCCCACAAATAGAGCTTTCTTTTGGTGGTATTTGATCACCTCTACGGTTTTTATTTTTTGCGCTACAAATAAAAAAAATACCGAAAATTTTGAAAAAAAAAAAATGTTTTTTTTTGTTTCAGTTTCAAAACTTTGTAAATAAGTACGTTTTCTCCTTCACTGATGGGCACTGATGGGGCTACACTGATGGGCACTGATAAGGCGGCACTGATGGGCACCAATGAAGTGGCGCTGATAGACGGCACTGATAGGCGACACTGATGGGCGACACGGATGGGCGACACGGATGGGCGACACGGACGGACACTGATAGGTGGCACAAATTGGCACTGATAGCTGGCACAGATGGGCGGCACGGATGGGCGGCACAGATGGGCATGGATAGGCGGCACAGATGGGCATGAATAGGCAGCACAGATGGGCATGGATGGGCATGGATAGGCGGCACAGGTGGGCACTGATAGGCGGCACAGGTGGGCACTGATAGGCGGCACAGGTGGGCACTCATAGGCGGCACAGGTGGGCACTCATAGGCGGCACAGGTGGGCACTCATAGGCGGCATTGGTGTTATACTATAGTAATGGATGCCAATCAGTGCCAAACAATAATGCATGCCAATCAGTGATGCCCATTGTGGGCACTGATTGGCATCCATTATGGGCACTGATTGGCACCCATTGTGCTGACTGGCATCCCTGGTGGTCTAGGGAGGATTACCTTTTCCCTGGTGGTCTGGTGGCGTCCCTGGTGGTCCAGTGTGGGCATCCTCGGGGGGGCTGTGCTGATAATCGATCAGCACAGACCCCCCCTGTCAGAGGAGCAGCCGATCGGCTCTCCTCTACTCGCGTCTGACAGACGCGAGTGAGGGAAAGCCGATCACCGGCTCTTCCCATTTACACTGTGATCAGCCGTGATTGGACACGGCTGATCACGTGGTAAAGAGTCTCCGTCGGAGACTCTTTACCGAGATCGTAGTTGCCGGGTGTCAGACTGACACCCCACAACAACGATCGCCATGATGCGCGCCCCCGGGGGCGCGCAGCGGCTCATAATCCTGATCACGTCATATGACGTCCGGTCAGGATTATGCAACCACTTTGCAGCCGTCAATTGCCTATAGGGCGGGCGGCAAGTGGTTAAGCCATCAAAAATGTGCCAAGAATATGGACTTACAGGGGTAATTCAATTCACTTTTTTGGTATGACCCCTTTAAATGCCTTGCAAAAGCTTTCCTACACGTAGTTGAGGTACTTCTAAATACTGCCATGTTTCCTTTATTTTCACCTCATGATTCTGCCAATAACACCCTCATATCTCCCAACTGTCCCTGATTTTGAGGGACTGTCGCTGATTTGGAGCAATGTCCCTCTGTCCCTCATTCTTCCTCATTTGTCCCTCATTTTGGTTTGATCTATTTAGATGTATAGAAAATTCACTTTTTATCTATCAAACAGTGTTTTCCAGTGCTAAACCTTTCATTTTATTTCTAAATTGCTGCATTTGTAAGTTTCAAAAGCCAATATAAAGGAATAGTAGTGGTAAAAAAGCACTTGTGGGTTTACCCAATCTTGTTTTTTTGTACAATTCTCCTTTAAGGGGGCGTGCCCGTGTGTGTGTGTCCTATGCCCGCATACTTTTGCTGATAGATGTCCCTCATTCCCATCTCAAAAGGCTGGGAGGTATGAACACACTTCCTGTCTTAGGGTGACAACGCCCCATCCCCATACTGTATCAATGGAGAAAACAATGTTGTCACCCTAGGAAAGTATTACAGAACTATTTACTTTCTCTTCAGCTCCATCACATAGTGGGGAGGTGTTCTGTAGTCAATGGTGAAAGTTAAACTTGGGCCACATCTATAACTAGAGAACACATGGGGCTTATTTACAAACGGTTTGCACCATGAGTTGCGCGCACACCGATGAGCAATGCCCGTTTTCATATTCACAAAACATTTGCGCCTGTAACACAGCGCAATTCCCCATTTACTATCATATTGCAGTCGCACAGGAGGCAGCGATCGGTGCACCGCTATAGACATGGCACACGGCATCTTCAATTCAGAATTTAAAGAAGGTGGAAGTGGCAATATTATGAGGGTGATGTGAGGAAGTATAGTTATAACTGTCCAAGTAACAAATACGCCCAAAATAGAACGGAAAAGTAACTTTCTCTGAACAAGCTTGCTGCGCCTGCAAATACACTTAGAACGGCGCAAGGTCAGTTTATGCACTGCGCATGCGCAAGCGACATTTGCGCACATTCAAATGCTTTGGTTCACTGCGCCTGCAAAATCTTAGTAAATGTCAAGCAACGTAAAATGCATTTGCATAAGTTGAATGGGCGCACCTCGGTTATTTGCACACAGGTCATGTTAGCATTAAGAAAAAAAAAAAAAATTAAGAAAAAGAAATGTGTGGGGGTCCCCCGAAATTCCATACCAGGCCTTTCAGGTCTGGTATGGATTTTAAGGGGAACCCCACGCCAAAAGAAATGGTGTTGGGGTCCCCCTCAAAATCCATACCAGGCCCTTCAGGTCTTGCATAGATTTTAGGATTTTAAGGGGAACTCCCCAAAGCACCTTGTCCCCATGTTGATGAGGACAAGGGCCTCATCCCCACAACCCTGGCCGGTGGTTGCGGGGGTCTGCGGGCAAGGGCTTATCGGAAATTGGAAGCCCCCTTTAACAAGGGGACCCCCAGATCCCAGCCTCCCTCCCTGTATGAAACGGTAAGGGGGTACCCCTACCATTTGACCAAAAAAGTGTCAAAAGTGTTAAAAATTACAAGAGCCAGTTTTTGACAATTTCTTTATTAAAGTCTTCTTCTTTCCATTTTCTTCGGGTCTTCTTCCTTCTTCCTTCCTTCATCCTTCAGGTTTCTTCCTCCATCTTCTTCTTCCTCCAACTTCTTCTTCCTCCGATCCTCTGCTTCTTGCTCCGGTTTTCTCATCTGGCATCTTCCTCCACAACGTCTCTTCTTCCTCGCTTCATTCTCGGGCCGCTCCGCACAATGGGAGGCTCCCGCTGTGTGACGCTTCTCTTCGTCTGACAGTTCTTATATAACGGAGGGCGGGGCCACTCGGTGACCCCACCCCCTCTGACGCACGGTTCCATTATATAAGTGTCACAATATCCTTATTCTCTAAAAAGAATCCATATACAACCACTATTATAAAATTGCTTCTTACTGTGTTTATCTGCCTCCTTATCCCCCAAGAGCTCCTAAACCTTTCCTTTTCCCTCTCAGGTCAATTTACAGCCATGTGCACTGTTTCACGCACAACACAAATACCATAGTCTATAGTCCTATTCGGGAGCAAGCAAGAAGGAATGTTCCTACATACAGGTAAACCATGAAGAATAAAGGTAACCCTCCAACAGGAAGTCAAATCACAGCAGCAAAAAAAAGAGATGTGGAGGGGACTGAGAGCAATAGAAGGTTTTTTTCTTCGTTAAAGTGGACCTAAAGCCTAAAGCCTGGTACACACTGCTAGTTTTTTGTGGTTCAATCCAGTGGACTGAATGAAAAAAAAAACAGACAGCTCATATTGGAGCTGCTGTACTAACAATCTGATGTTAGTAAAGAGATCTCCCCTGCTGAGCTATTGTGTTCTGACGGGGGGTCAGCAAAACCCCCTAGCCAGAACACCCTGGCCAGCGCTCTCAGCCATTGTCTGAGAGCCCTGTATAGGAGGCGGTCAGCAGACCTCTTTCGGCCATGAGCCTTTGACTGTTGGATTGCCTGCCATACACACAGGCCAAATGTTGGATATTGAACCAGCCGATACCAGACAGCATTTGGCCCGTGTGCAGGGGCGGACTGACCATTTGGCAACTTGGGCACTGCTCGAGGGCTCCGAGCCACTAGGGGGCCCCATCAGGGTTGCCAGCCTCAGTAAAACCAGGGACAGTATGTAAAAATCTGTGTTTTTTTTTTACATGTCTCTGAAATGTCCCTTACCGACATCCTCTTGGTCTAAAAATCCCTAGATTATAGCTGCCCCACCTCTCCAGTACCTTCTCAGCCAATAGAAACATGTCTGTGTATACTGTGTGATTGTATACTGTGTGTGTGTGTGTGTTTGTATATACAGTGGGGCCCCATAATCTCCTATTGCCCGGGGGCCCCATTAGTTGTCAGTCCGCCCCTGCCCGTTTGTACTAGGCTCAAAGGTTTAAAACCCCCTCCCCCATAATTACCTGAGCCTATTCCCTAACCAGTGCTGTGCACGAAAGCAGCAGCTCTCTCCCTCCTCACTGAGCAGATTGATAGCAGCAGGAGCCATTGGTTCATCACTGGCTTTGATTGACAGCACTGGAAGCCAATAGATCCTAGTGCTCCAGCAAAGCCAGCGAGACCCAGAAGTGAGGGGGGAGAAGATTTGCAGACGCGCACAGCGCTGGATCTAATGAGGGCTCATGTAAGTAAAAGGGGGATGAAGGGGGATGTTGACACCTAAACATTTTTTACCTTAATGCAAGGAATGCATTAAGGTAAAAAGTGTTTAGGCTTTACAACCACTTTAATATCTTAAGAATAAATGATACTTTTTTTTAAACTGGAGTTTAGTGTCACTTTAATCCTTATTGCAATGCTGTTTTGCTGCAGTCCAAATTGTGCTCTGCTTCCTTTTAACCCAGGAAGGCATTCTCCCAGGTTGACATCTCTACAATGGCTAGAATGAGGTTCATTATGATGACATTATGGTTCCCAGTGAGAGCGGGTCAGCATGATGTGGCTGTAACTGCCTGACTGATGATTGTACTAATCAGCCCTGAACAGAAGTGACCCCCCCCCACTAAATGCACAAATGTGTCTCCATCAACCCCAGCTGATTGGCTTTCAGAAAGGGCAAGCAGGCATCGGGCAGCCCGTGACTGTCATCAAGAATTTAAACGTCTAAAGCTTCTGGATATCCACATCAGTGAAAGAACACAATCTGAGTCCATTCCAAATATGCGCAAATCGGTTTGTTCGTCTCAAGTCCAAGCATTGCCTGAACTTATTTCACAATTGTTTCTCCTCGAACCCCACTTTGGTGTACACCATGTCATACTAAGACAGGAGATTATTTTCCTTGTACGTTTAATGAGAGAATGATTCCCACTAGTGTACAGCCTGCAGACACGGAGTATTGTCCGCAGGGTCACGCATGGATGCCCGCAGTTTTCCACTTCACTGGCTGATAGCAGCGAACATGTGAGAAATCAACTCGTAATAGGATGAAAATTGAATGTGAAATGAAATCCAGTCTGTCTGTAACTGGTGCTGCAATGGAGGGGGAGGCTATGTACTGTATTCCTTCAATAAAGAGTATATTAGTAGAAAATGATGACTGTTAGGGGTTATGCAGTGCTGTTTAAAGAGACCCTCTCACCAGATTATTAATTTCAAAAATAATTTTCCCATAAGATTGTAGCGATATCGACTGTCAGCAGACAGCACAATACCTTTTAGTGTTTATAGACATAGCCTGTCTCTTTGGTAATCAGTGCAATCAGAGACCACATATCTGTGCATCCAACAAAGTGAATTATGGGAGGTATAGTTCCCCTCCAGACTATTACTATGCAACCATGTACCCTAAGACTACACATCCCAGGGATCTTCACGGTGACATGAAAGTTGCTGGGAGTGACCATAAAAGAAGCGAGAAGCCCGCACAGACCTCTCTTCCTCCTGGGCCCGATGCAAGATGGACCTCTATGTGTAACAGAGAGAGAGAGAGGTCGTGGCCTACCACACTGAGCCGTACTTGCAACCCGAGGCCTAAGGGGTCTAGCTCTGTTATCCTCTGTCGGACATCCTATCGCTAACATCACTTGGATCACATGCCTGTTGGTGTGGGTGCGTGGGGCAAGTTCCACTTTGGAAGATTGAGACAGCGGATCCGCTGCCTGAGTGCTTCTACACGTGTTCCTGCCCAGAAGACCTCAGATTGATTTGGTGAGAGGGCAAATTTCTTGACCTTTTATCCATTCATTGTCACTATTACCGAACACTGTGCACAGACATCTTTAACCAAAGAACACTTTGCTGCATTGCTTGAACACTGTGCTCAGACACCTTAGATCTTCACCACTAGAAACCTATTGCTTTATCTACAACCAACCTAGCTAGCAAAGAAAATCAGATCTGAAACCTGGAACTTGTTAACGATCTGCTGAACCCTCCTCAGCTGACTTTTTGGAATAGAAGCACAATACACTGGGAGGATGAAAACTATTAAATTGCAAAAGTTGATTACGATCAGTAGTTTTCACATAAAGATCGCTTGTAATTTAATCAGTCAGCTGATGAGGGTTCAGCAGATCGTTAGCGATCCGCTGTACTGTTGTCAGAGGCTTGATGAGATGGAGGCAAAATTGATTGATTGAATATATTCTGAAGCCCTGGTTAAAAAGGAACGGTCCAATATAGACAGCAATAGGACCCGAAAAAAAAATTACTAAAAGATTTCCCTTTATTATGCAATATCATCCTTTTTCATACATAATCTCTAAAATAATAATAAAAAAAACATTGGAATTTACTCAGAACCAGCTACCCTATGGTTCAGGAATTTTGGAGTCCTCCTATATCATCCTACAGGAAGGGCAGAACAATACGCAAGCGATTAATAAGATCTGACCAATTTTGATTAAGGGCACCGAAAACAACATTTTTGGGACCAAAAAATCTAGGTTCATATCCCTGTTTATCATGCATTCAGTGCAATTCTATTATTAAGGGTACATTTTTCACATACCCAAAAAGGTTTCAACATTCCTATTAGGGGATATTATCAGTCATCATTTGTGGTATATGCCATTAAGTGTCCATGTGGATTAGTTTACATTGGTGAAACTACACAGAAGATGAAGGACAGAATCGCAAGGCATAAGTATTCAATCAGGGATAAATTAACACAATTACCACTTGCTAGACACTTTGAGGAATTTGGACATAGTGTGTTACAATTAAAATATATGGTCCTAGAAGGTGTGGAAAAGAATAGTAGAATCATCCGATCATGAATTAGCTGTTAGAAAGAGAAAGGTTCACTGGATCCATTTTCTCAATACAATTGCCCTACACAGCTTAACCACTTCCACCCAGGGCATTTTCACCCCCTTCCTACCCAGGCCAATTTTCAGCTTTCAGCACTGTCACACTTTGAATGAGAATTGTGCGGCCATGTGACGTTGTATCCAAATAAATTTTTTTCCCACACATAGAACTTTCTTTTGGTGGTATTTGATCACCTCTGTTTTTATTTTTTGCGCTATAAACAAAAAAAGAGCAACAATTTTGAAAAAAAAAAAAACACAATATTTATTACTTTTTAATAATAAATATCCCATTTTTTTTTTCAAAATTTTTTTTTTCCCCTCAGTTTAGGCCGACAGGTATTCTTCTACATATTTTTGGTAAAAAAAATCGCAATAAGCGTATATTGATTGGATTGTGCAAAAGTTATAGAGTCTACAAAAAAGGGGATAGAATTATGGCATATTTATTTTTATTTTTTTCTTTACTAGTAATGGTGGCGATCTGCAAATGTTATCATGACTGCGATATTGCGGTGGACATATCGGACACTTTTGACACTATTTTGGGACCAGTGACATTTACACAATGATCAGTGCTATAAAATGCATTGATTACTGTATAAATGTCACTGGAGGGAAGGGGTTAACACTAGGGGGTGATCAAAGGGTTAACTGTGTGTCCTAGGGAGTGATTCTAACTGTAGAGGGAGGGGACTCAAAAGGGGAGGAGACCGATCGGTGTTCCTCTGTAATAGGAACACACAGCTCGGTCTCCTCTCACCTGACAGGACTGGATCTGTGTGTTTACACACACAGATCCACGTCCCTGCTCTGTGACGAGCAATCGTGGGTGCCCGGCGGACAACGCGGCCGTCGGGCACGCACATTGGGTCCCAAGTGATGCGGCGGGCATGCGTGCTCTCCACAATGCAGGGAATCCCAGGAAGTCATATGATGCCTGCCCGGAGGGACGAAGGGTTCCTGTGGGCGTCATATTACTATAAAGCGGTAAGGAAGTGGTTAAATGTAAATTTAGATCTTTATTTGTTCATTTGAATATACAAATGTTTTAAAATAAGGGTTTTTTTGATTCTAAGTGTTGATTGAATAGATTTCTAGATTTCTATGTTTATTTAACCAGTTGCCGACCGCCGCGCGACGATGTACGTCGACAGAATGGCACGGGCAGGCATATGGACGTACATGTACGTCCCTGCCTTCCCGCGGGTGGGGGGCCCGATCGGGCCCCCCCCCCGGTGCCAGCGGCGGTCGGAATCCGTTCAGGAGCAATCCGGGATGAGGGGGCGGCCATTCATTCATGGCCACCCCCTCGCGATCGCTCCTGACGAATGGAATTGCAGCATGACATCACTTCCTCTCCTGTAATGTAAACACAGGCAGAGGAAGTGATGTAATCTCTCCTCCGTGTCGGTATTTTTCGTTCCGGCACCGAGGAGAGAGGATCGGTGAGTTGCACCAACACTACACTACACAGTAGAACACGCCAGGCACACTTTCACCCCCCTTCTCCCCCCGATCACCCCCCCCCCAATCACCCCTGCACCCCCAGTCACAGTGACACCAATTGCATTTTTTTTTTGTTTTTTTATTAATGCATTGGTGTCATTTGTGACTGCAATAACTGTTAGGGCAGTTAGGGTTAGCCCCCTTTAGCTCTAGGGTACCCCCCCTAACCCCCCCAATAAAGGTTTAACCCCGTGATCACCCCCCGTCACCAGTGTCACTAAGGCTGGGTTCACATTGCAGCGGTTTATGAGAACGGATGTGATTTGCACCGCACTGCAGTGCAAATCACATCCGATCTCTGTGCGATGCGAGTTCAGCCATACAGATAGTATGGCTGAATTCGCATCGCACCCACCGCAAACTTGCACGGGACCCTTTTTTTGGTCCGCAGCAGAATCGAATCGAATGGGTGTTCACACTATGCGATCCGATTCCTGTCCGAGTTTGCAGATTGCACTGCGATATGCGAACTGATCTGGGGGTGTCATTAACATTTCACTGACACTCCCAGCAGTTCGCATAGGGCAGTGTGAACTGCCGCCGGGAGGCATGCGATGCGGGAACCCGCCGCGGATTCGCGGCGTTCCCGCATCGCTCCAGTGTGAACCCAGCCTAAT
The DNA here is from genome assembly GCF_037356315.1 of Lithobates pipiens. Classification (NCBI taxonomy): domain Eukaryota; kingdom Metazoa; phylum Chordata; class Amphibia; order Anura; family Ranidae; genus Lithobates; species Lithobates pipiens. The sequence continues at coordinate 510,192,777 of NW_027507903.1, read as the reverse complement.
AAGCGATAGTTTTTCTGATCGCTGTATTAGTGTCACAGGTGACGCTAGTTAGGCAGGTAGGTATTTAGGTTCGCCGCAGCTTTTTATAGCGCCAGGGACCCCCATATACTACCGCATAAAGCCCCCTGATTGCCCCCTAGTTAACCCTTTCACCAGTGATCACCATATAACTGTTACAGGTGACGCTGGTTGGTTAGTTATTTTTTTATAGTTTCAGGGCACCCGCCATTTATTACCTAATAAAGGTTTAACCCCCGATCACCCGGCGGGTGATATAAGTTTGAGGGTCAGATAAGGTCTGCGTCGTCCCAGGCAGCGTCAGGTTAGTGCCAGTACCGCTAACACCCACGCGCAAAGCATACACCTCCCTTAGTAATATAGTATCTGATCAGATCTATATTAGCGTCGCCAGCAGTTTAGGTTTCCCAAAACGCATTGTTAGCGGGATCAGCCCAGATACCTGCTAGCACCTGCGTTTAGCCCCTCCACCAATACCAGCCCAGCCCACCCAAGTGCAGTATCGATCGATCACTGTCACTTACAAAACACAACACACATAACTGCAGGGTTCGCAGAGTCAGGCAGAAGCTAGGCTTCCAAAAAGTCGACCACATGTGGTATCCTCGTACTCAGGAGAAGCAGAAGAATTTATTTTGGGGTGTCATTTCACATATGCCCATGGCATGTGTGAGAAATATATCATTTAGTGACAACTTTGTGAAAAAAATAAAAAATAAATAAAAGTTTGTAATTTTCCCACAACTTGTGGCAAAATATAAAATAATCCATGGACTCAACATGCCTCTCAGCAAATAGCTTGGGGTGTCTACTTTCTAAAATGGGGTCATTTGTGGGTGTTTTGTGCCATCTTGGCATTTTATGGCCTTCAAAACTGTAATAGGTAGTGAGGAGTGAAATCAAAAATTTACGCCCTTAGAAAGCTTGAAGGCTGTTCTTGGATTTCGGGGCCCTGTACACGGCTAGGCTCCCAAAAAACCCACACATGTGGTATCCCCGTACTCAGGAGAAGCAGAAGAATTTATTTTGGGGTGTCATTTCACATATGCCCATGGCATGTGTGAGCAATATATCATTTAGTGACAACTTTGTGAAAAAAAATAAAAATAAATAAAAGTTTGTAATTTTCCCGCAACTTGTGGCAAAATATAAAATATTCCATGGACTCCACATGCCTCTCAGCAAATAGCTTGGGGTGTCTACTTTCTAAAATGGGGTAATTTGTGGGAGTTTTGTGCCATCTTGGCATTTTATGGCCTTCAAAACTGTAATAGGTAGTGAGGAGTGAAATCAAAAATTTACGCCCTTAGAAAGCCTGAAGGCGGTGCTTGGTTTTCGGGGCCCCGTACGCAGCTAGGCTCCCAAAAAGTCCCACACATGTGGTATCCCCGTACTCAGGAGAAGCAGCAGAATTTATTTTGGGGTGTAATTTTACATATGCCCATAGCATGTGTGAACAATATATCATTTAGTGACAACTTTGTGAAAAATAAATAAAGTTTGTAATTTTCCCGAAACTTGTGGCAAAATATAAAATAATTCATGGACTCAACATGCCTCTCAGCAAATAGCTTGGGGTGTCTACTTTCTAAAATGGGGTAATTTGTGGGTGTTTTGTGCCATCTTGGCATTTTATGGCCTTCAAAACTGTGATAGGTAGTGAGGAGTGAAATTACAAATGTATGCCCTTAGAAATCCTGAAGGCGGTGCTTGGTTTTCGGGGCCCCGTACGCGGCTAGGCTTCCAAAAAGTCGACCACATGTGGTATCCCCGTACTCAGGAGAAGCAGCAGAATGTATTTTGGGGTACAATTCCACATATAACCATGGCATGTGTGAGCAATATATCATTTAGTGACAACTTTGTGTAAAAAAAAAAAAAACTGCCCTGCCATTTTAGCACCTCAAGAAATGAGATAGGCAGTCATAAACTAAAAGCTGCTTAAATTCCAGAAAATGTACCTTAGTTTGTAGATGTGACAACTTTTGCGCAAACTAATAAATATACAGTTATTGACTTTTTTTTTTACCAAAGACATGTGGCTGAATACATTTTGGCCTAAATGTATGACTAAAATTGAGTTTATTGGATTTTTCTAATAACAAAAAGTAGAAAATATCATTTTTTTTCAAAATTTGCGGTCTTTTTACGTTAATATCGCAAAAAATAAAAATCGCAGAGTCAGTCAAATACCTTTAAAAGAAAGCTCTATTTGTGGGAAAAAAAGGACGCAAATTTTGTTTGGGTACAACATTGCATGACCGCGCAATTACCAGTTAAAGCAGCGCAGTGCCAAATTGTAAAAAGACCTCTGGTCATTGACCAGCAAAATGGTCTGGTCTGAAAGTGGTTAATAAAGATATATTTGTGATACATTTTTATATATGTTTTGCAGATTTGATAATAGGGTGAACTACAAAAAGATAATGAGATTATCGGTCGTTTGATTAGCTATTTTCCATGCCTATGGTATAAAATGAGTACTTGTAACATGAATTAAATTAAAGCTGAGAATAATTAACCATATTGATTCCATGTTTGATGATGCCCATGTATGCATATAAAGTAGATTCTGACTGATCTAAGGAAGGGCGCAAGCAAACCAGCCCAAAACGTAATCTCCGTCTGAACAGATGACTGTAACTATTTTTGTCTTGAATGACTCTACTTGCTTTGTAATCTTTTATAAAGATTGGATGAAATAAAGCAACACATTTTTAAGTGCAGCAACCTCTTGAATTTTATTCTTATATATACAAGGTCGGTGGGAGGACTTGTTTGCTGGCACTTGATTGAAGGCTGTGTGCGGTTCTCCTTCATACTTCAAAACGTATATATATATATATATTGTAAGGGATCTTCCCGGGGTAGGGTGTGTTTGGACACAGTTCACAGCAGACTTGGAATTTATAAAGCAGATCTTGGCGTTTATTCGTGGTACAAACAGTCCAGCAAACAAAAATATACAGCAACACTGTGCTTTCTAAGTACAACAAAAATAAAAGACCTAGCCCGGCTGGGCGCTTACTAACAGGTTCTTCTCACCTATCTGACACTTACAAACACAGCGTCTTTCGCCTGGATATCGCAGGGTGGATTTTAGCTCCAGCAGTGGCTGTGCTTGCAGCTTCCTCAAACACACAGACTGTTCGTTTCCCTGGCTGAGAGCAATCACCTGCAGGCCCAGCAGAGCCTTTACCTTCCCAGGCTAATTAGGATCAAAGCTCACCTGATCCAAAACCCAGAACTGGATCGGGGGGTGTGGAATGACAGGTCCCTCTACCAAACCTACCTGCCATTCCATATAAACCCAGGCCCGGCAAAATTAAATAACAACTCAGCAGCATATCGCTGCTGAGAAACTGATCCATCCTGGATTTACCATCTCACACTGTGTAGCAACCTAGGTGAGATGTACACCCCCTCGATCACTTCTCCAGTGACATGTCTACATATCCCCCCCCCTCTTTTTCAGACCGGAGGGCTGAGCCTTTTGTCCCCACAGACAACTTACCCTTGACAATGCGTCAGCATTTGCCTGAAATTTCCCTGGCCTGTGTTCCACAGTGAAATTAAAGTTTTGTAGGGAGAGAAACCATCTAGTCACTCTTGCATTTCTCTCCTTGTTTAACTTCATCCATGTTAGGGGGGCATGGTCTGTCACCAACTTGAATTTCCTGCCTAGCAAGTAATATTTTAAAGATTCTAGGGCCCACTTTACTGCCAAACATTCTCGCTCCACAATGGCATAATTTTTCTCGGCCGGGGTTAGTTTTCTACTCAAGTACGTCACTGGATGCTCCTCACCATTCACTACTTGTGAGAGTACTGCACCTAAGCCTGTGTTAGAGGCATCTGTCTGGACCAGAAATTCTCGCCTGAAATCGGGGGTAACTAAGACAGGTGGTTGGCACAAGGCAGACTTAAGGCTTTGGAAAGCCTTCTCGGCCTCTGGGGTCCACGTGACCATTGCTGTCTTTCCGCCCTTTGTCAAGTCAGTTAGTGGAGCAGCAACTGAGGCAAAGTTCGGCACAAATCTACGGTAATACCCCGTAATACCCAGGAAAGCTCTAACCTGTTTCCTTGTCAGGGGTCTAGGCCAACTCTGTATTGCCTCAATTTTATTTAGCTGTGGCTTAATCAACCCCCTCCCAATAATGTAGCCCAGATATTTGGCCTCTTCTAGGGCTAGAGCACACTTCTCGGCATTTATGGTCAACCCCGCATCACTTATGGCATCCAACACGGCCTGTACCTTACAGAGGTGACTTTCCCAATCAGGGCTAAAAATTACCACATCATCGAGGTAGGCAGCTGAGTAATCACGATGTGGTCGCAGAATCAAGTCCATCAACCTCTGGAAAGTTGCAGGCGCTCCATGTAACCCGAATGGCATCACTACATACTGGAATAGCCCATCAGGGGTGGAGAATGCAGTTTTCTCTTTAGCCTCACCAGAAAGTGGAATCTGCCAGTAGCCCTTTGTGAGATCGAGGGTGGTTATGTACCTGGCGTTACCCAACTTCTCAATCAACTCATCTACCCTGGGCATAGGATACGCATCGAACTTGGAGATCTCATTCAACTTTCTGAAATCGTTACAGAACCTCCAAGTTCCATTGGGCTTTGGGATTAGCACAATTGGGCTGGACCATTCACTCTGTGACAACTCAATTACCCCCAGAGCAAGCATACGTTTTACCTCGGCAGATACGGCTTCCCTACGTGCCTCCGGTATCCTATAGGGCTTAAGGTTTACTCTGCTTCTAGGCTCAGTTTCAATGTGATGATGGATGAGGTGTGTACGCCCTGGGAGGTCAGAGAACTTGTTTTTGTTTTTCTGTAAAAATTCCTGAGCCTCCTGTTTCTGTGACACTGATAGAGTATCACCTACCTTGACTGGAGGGATTGGTTGTGACAAATTATTAACAGTATTTGTCGCCACCAAGGATTCCCTGTCTTTCCAGGGCTTGATCAAGTTTATGTGATAAACTTGGAAAGGCTTCCTTCTACCTGGTTGGTGCACCTTGTAGTTCACCTCACTGATCTTTTCAACAATTTCATAGGGACCTTGCCACTTCGCCAAGAATTTACTCTCAACAGTGGGGACTAGTATAAGGACCCTATCGCCTGGGTTGAATGTCCTGATTCTTGCGGACCGGTTGTAAATTCTACTTTGGGCCTCTTGAGCCCTCTGGAGGTGTTCCCTTACCAGGGGCATTACAGTGGCTATACGGTCCTGCATTTGTGCTACATGCTCAATAACACTCTTGTATGGGGTGGACTCACTCTCCCATGTCTCTTTTGCAATGTCCAGTAGACCCCTAGGGTGACGACCATAGACCAACTCGAATGGTGAGAACCCTGTGGACGCTTGGGGCACCTCCCTAATAGCAAACATGAGGTAGGGTAATAAATGATCCCAGTCACGACCATCTTTTGCCACCACTTTCTTCAACATATGTTTCAAAGTTTTATTAAATCTCTCCACCAATCCGTCCGTCTGGGGGTGGTATACAGAGGTACGGATGTGTGAGATTTTAAATAGTTTGCATAACTCCTTCATTACTTTCGACATAAATGGCGTACCTTGGTCAGTTAGGATTTCTTTGGGGATCCCAGTCCTAGAAAACATATAAAACAACTCACGTGCAATTGTTTTAGATGCAGTGTTTCTTAAGGGTACAGCCTCAGGATAGCGGGTCGCATAATCCATGACTACCAAAATATACTGGTGTCCTCTAGCTGACTTTACAATGGGACCCACTAAATCCATGGCAATACGCTCAAAAGGCACCTCTATAATAGGGAGTGAAACCAAAGGACTGCGAAAATGTGACACTGGGGCACTAACCTGACATGTGGGGCACGACTCACAGTATTTTTTAATGTCATCATATATGGCCGGCCAAAAAAACCTCTGGAGAACCCTCTCTCGCGTTTTGTCAGTCCCCAAGTGTCCCCCAAGAACATGGTTATGTGCCATGTCAAGCACCTGACGCCGGTACGGCTTAGGTACCAGAAGCTGTTCCACAATCTCATCTTTAACCTTATTGACTCTATAGAAAAGATCATTAGTCACCGAAAAATGTGGAAATCTTTTTTCAGCATCTGGTTCCTGAGGTACCCCGTTCATAACAGCAACCTGCTCTCTCGCATTTTTGAGAGTGGGGTCCTGTAATTGTGCAGCCCCAAAATTATCGCTAGACACCTCTAAGTCTAGTATATTTTGCTCAGTGGGAGGAGCCTCCTCCTCCCCAGCCAGGACCTGCAAAGGAAAACAATCATTTTCATCCTGTACACTTTTATCATTCACAGTGGACAAGGCAACCACCTTAGAGGTATCCTCACTCCTTTTGGGGATTTTTCTTTTTTCCCAGAGAGCCCAGAATAATGGAAAATCGCGCCCCAATATTACATTATGCATGAGGTTTTTAACCACACCCACTTCATATTGTATGGTGCCTTGTTCAGTCCCGACTTTAGCCAGCACTATAGGGTACACTTTTGTATCACCATGTATGCACACAACACTCATATGCTTTTTAGACTCTAAGTCCCCAGCCACCAGGCTAGCATGCACCAAGGTTACGAGGCTTCCTGAGTCCATTAACGCTTTAACAGGAAAGTCATTGATTGTGATGTCGCAGATTTGCGGTTCAGTCTCTAGTCCAGGAACTGCAGCACAAGATGGTTCCGCAAATAGCGACTGACGCCGGCTAGCGTCACACTCCATGGGTTCAGTGGTAAGGGGGCAATGGGCAGACACGTGTCCCGCCTCATGGCATCTCCAACACTGGATAGGGCCTGGTCCCCTTGGCAAGGAGTCCTTTTTAGAGCCCCTTAGCCACCCGGGACCATCACCAGCCTTTTGTCCCTGAGACACCACTTGAGCCCTTTTCCCCCCATCAGCACCCCTCCACACTCCCCCAATAGATGGAAGTCTCTTACCAGCTGACGGCACAGATCTGGCGCTCCGGGGAGGTGAAGATGCTGCAGGAACATCACGGAGGTAGTCCTCAGTCGCCTGGAACCTCTCCACAAGGTTGACAAGTTCGTTTGCATTCTTAGGATCACCTTGTCCCACCCAGCGTTGCAGGTCAGTAGGAAGCGCTCGGAGGTAGCGATCCATCACGATCTTCTCTAGGATTTGTGCAGGAGTAGAAGTGTCTGGCTCCAACCACTTTCTTGCCAAATGGATTAGGTCATACATCTGGGACCTCGCTGATTTGTCCAGACTGTAGCTCCAGTTGCGTACCCTCCGGGCACGGACTGCAGTAGTAACTCCTAGTCGGGCAAGTATCTCCTCTTTTAGCCGAGTATAGTCCTTAACCTCTTGCTCACTGAGGTCATAGTAGGCCTTTTGAGGTTCACCTGTTAAATAGGGCGCAATTACCTCTGCCCACTCAGCGGCTGGTAACTTCTCTCGCTCAGCCACGCGCTCAAATACTGTTAGATAGGCTTCAACATCGTCCTCAGCAGTCATCTTTTGCAGCGCTTTCTGCACAGTCCTTCTCCCAAAAAAAATCTCTGGAGCGGCTCCCATCACTGTGGGTGGATTAGCAACCACAGGCGCCTCTCGAATTGCTATCAGGTGCTCGATAAGTTGTTGTTGTGCAGCCATGGACTGTTCATGTCGTCTATTGGCCTCTGTCTGAGCCTGCTGTTGTTGCAAACTCACTTGCATAAACTGCTTCAGCATCTCCTCCATGTTGCTGGACTGTTCTTGGAGTGTAGTTGCAGCTTTCACCCAGGACATCAGCAGCTGTAGCCAAGTCTGTCCACACCGTTGCCCCTAGCAACCGCGTTGCCCGCTACCTCCACCAATTGTAAGGGATCTTCCCGGGGTAGGGTGTGTTTGGACACAGTTCACAGCAGACTTGGAATTTATAAAGCAGATCTTGGCGTTTATTCGTGGTACAAACAGTCCAGCAAACAAAAATATACAGCAACACTGTGCTTTCTAAGTACAACAAAAATAAAAGATCTAGCCCGGCTGGGCGCTTACTAACAGGTTCTTCTCACCTATCTGACACTTACAAACACAGCGTCTTTCGCCTGGATATCGCAGGGTGGATTTTAGCTCCAGCAGTGGCTGTGCTTGCAGCTTCCTCAAACACACAGACTGTTCGTTTCCCTGGCTGAGAGCAATCACCTGCAGGCCCAGCAGAGCCTTTACCTTCCCAGGCTAATTAGGATCAAAGCTCACCTGATCCAAAACCCAGAACTGGATCGGGGGGTGTGGAATGACAGGTCCCTCTACCAAACCTACCTGCCATTCCATATAAACCCAGGCCCGGCAAAATTAAATAACAACTCAGTAGCATATCGCTGCTGAGAAACTGATCCATCCTGGATTTACCATCTCACACTGTGTAGCAACCTAGGTGAGATGTACACCCCCTCGATCACTTCTCCAGTGACATGTCTACAGTATATATATATATATATATTACATATATATATATATATATATATATATATATATATATATATATATATATATATATATATATATATATTACTTTAGACACTAGATCTGCTATTTTGTTAGGATAGCATAGACTGGCTAGATTACATCTTTCTCAAAGTAGCCACATAAGTAGTTAACTGAAACATGCTCTAGGAGGTGACTTTGGATCTACCGTATTTATCGGCGTATAACACGCGCCGGAAGGTCCGAGAGCGTCCGAAAGCCGTCGAGAAGGTCAGAGAGCGGCCGAAAGCCGCCGAGAAGGTCCAAGAGCAGCCAAAAGCCGCGAGAAGCCTGAGTGCTTTCACAATGAGGAGATGCGCTCACCTGCAAGCAGCATCTTTGGAGCGGTGTTAACCTCTCCTCCACCACTCCTGCCCATTGAAATGAATGGGCACCGATGCCGAAGCGCATGCAATTGCGATTTGGCAGCAGCGCTTCACAAGCGCATTTAACCCCTTCCTCGGCCACTAGCTAGGTTATGAGTGCCCCGATTAAAATGACGGTAAAGCGCCGCTAAAACTAGCAGCGTTTACCGTCAATGCCTGCCCGCTCCAGTGTGAAAGCAGCCTTCAGTAATAAGTGATACGGAAAATTTCTTACATTTAAACATTTATTAAACAAAACAAACCTCCAAGTCTCGCTGGCCTTTTTATCAGCACAATCAGCCAATGCTGATTAATTAAAAGATGCCAAATATCTGCCGATATATCGGTCGACCTCTAGTGTACATGCATGTATATGATATTGTTCATGGCTGAACCATTTTTTGTGTCCTTGGGAGGAATTTGTTTGCTGTTATCCCCACTCAGCAGATTTATTACTTCCTTTTGTGAAATAACTTGCTCTGTTTGGTTCAAGTAAAATATTTCAGAACCTAATATTGTTGTTTTATTCTTGCTGCACAGTGTTACAAGGATGTCTGAACCCAGAGTGTCAGGTGGGTTGGAAGGTTCACTTGGTCATGGCCATGCAGGTGAGCAAGTAATTCTCAGCAGTCCTCAAGAGGGCAGTGCTACAAGATTATATGTGTATTTAATCGATCTTATGCAAAGTCTCCCTTGTGTAGACATTCAAAAGCCCATAGACTGGTGCCACTGCCTTGGATGTAATGTCAGCAGCCCAAGTAGACTCAGAGTTATAATTCAAGTGACACTCTATTGCAGTGATGGCGAACCTTGGCACCCCAGATGTTTTGGAACTACATTTCCCATGATGCTCATCCACTCCGCAGTGTAGAGTGTAGTTCCAAAACATCTAGGGTGCTAAGGTTTGCCATCACTGCTCTATAGTATTCCCCTTTGCTCCACCCCCAGCAGCTACATAAATATTTATGTAGGTAGGTGACACAAGGGGAGGAGCAGCTGGGCCAGCACAGACAGCAGTTAGACACTCCCAGAGGAGGAAAGGGCTATAACGTACAAGGGGGCCATGCTTAGGGAATTGACTATTCCTGGAGTAGTTAATTTTTTTTAGCAAGTTAAAAAACACAAAAATGAATAATGTAATCACTTATACTTGATTTGTCTCTTCTTTACCTTTTTAAGTTGGTGAAACAATGTTAATGGTTTTGCTATTTTAAAGGGAGTCAATGGTCTTTTAAAGTGAACATGTGAATGAAGCTGCCATTTCTATTTTTTGGAAAAATACATTGGTCTTATGAGCCTTTCAGAAAAAAAGTGGAACTCCAGACAAAATTTGTTTTTGATAGAGAAGGGAGAAATTAGGACCTCTGGCAGCTTTTTATTGCTGCCGGCATCTAGGTTTGTAAAGGGGTATCCTAAAGTTATTGTCTGTGTAGCCATTTTTTTTAGTTTAAAGCTGAACTCCGGGCAGAAAAGCTTTCATTTAAATATATTCCTCCATAGCCAGAAAGGATATAAATCCACTTTGTGTTCACCGAGTGCCTTTGTCAACCCAATTATTTCATTGTCAAAGTAGCAGTGACAGCATTACTGTGCTGTACATAGCCTATGCAGAGGGCAGAGCTGTAGGAGGGACCCAGCGGGCCCATCCATTACAGGATGCATGTAGAAATTACAAGAGGGGCGGAGACAAGACCAGTTGCCCTGTACAAGGAAAAGGAGCTGCAGTGACTGGTCTTTATTACAGGAAGCTACTATACAGAGGCAAGGTTTCACACTCGATTACTGTACAGATCTGGAAGAAATACTCAAAGCACATCAAGATTCAAGAAAGAATACACAGGAATCTTTTATTTAGACAATATTACTTTAGCCCAGAGTTCACCTTGAAAAAGTATAGAGAAAGATTAACCACTTGCTTACTGGGCACCTAAACCCCCCTCCTGCCCAGACCAATTTTCAGCTTTTAGCGCTGTCACTCATTGAACGACAATTGCGCGTTGATACAACACTGTATGCAAATTAAATTTTTTATAATTTTTTCCCCACAAATAGAGCTTTCTTTTGGTGGTATTTGATCACCTCTGGGTTTTTTATTTTCTTTGTTAAAAAACTTAAAAAGGTAATTTTTATATTTTGTTAATAAATTTAGCAAACAGGTAATTTTTCTCCTTTATTGATGTACGCTAATGATGCTACACTGATGGGCACAGATAAGACGGGACTGATGGGCACTAATAGGCAGCATTGGTGGGCACTGATGAGGTGGCACTGGTGGGCACTGATAGGTGGCATTGGTGGGCATTGATAGGTGGCACTGATAGCTGGCACTGATGGGTGGCAGTGATGGGCACTGATGGGTGACAGTGACGGGCACTGATAGGGCTGCATTGCTAGGTGGCACTGATGAGGCACTGATTGGCACCACTGGTGGGCATTTATAGGTGGCACTTGTGAGCACTGATTGCTGGCACTTACTACTGTGGGCACTGATTGGGGGCAGGCAGTACTTGTGGGCACATATGAGGCAGCTTCGCCTCTTCCTCTTCGGGACTGATGTCCCTTCAAACAGAAGCCATCGATCGTCTTTTTTTCTTCTTACGCTGGCAGCGTGAGAAGAAAAAAAATTTCTACTGATCCTCTGTTTACATCACATAATCAGCTGTCATTGGCTGACAGTTGATCACATGGTAAGGGGCCGGTATTTTTAACTGCCTGTGTTTTTAACTTACCAGAAACGCCTGTTGCTAATCTGCCTCTTCCTACTCAACGGTGATCTTCAGTCTTCTCTCCTCCTCGGGAAGGGGAAGGGGGTGCGCTGTGTTCTGGGAAATGTGTGTGTACCAGAACACAGCGCGCCCCATTCACAAAGCACCGCGCGACTTGCGCATGCGTAGTAGGAAATGGCCAGTGAACCCGCAAGGCCTGTCCACTGCCTGTTTCGCTTAGTGAGAATGGTGGCACCAGGACACGATACGAGGAATGTATTGGCCTCAGCGGGGCTGACATCGCGGGCACCCTGGACAGGTAAGTGTCCTTATTAAAAGTCAGCAGCTACAGTGTTTGTAGCTGCTGACTTAAAAAAAAAATCCCCTGGAACACCCCTTTAAGGTGGAAGTAATAGGGGCAATTTATACCAAGCAGGTCAGGGTACAATGTAAAAAGGGTGGGAAGAGTATTTCTAAGAAGGGTTAGGGGTTAAGACGTAGTGGGGTGGTATGGCAGAAGATGGAACGAAACGAAAAAACGAAACGAAAAACTGACCAGCATCTGTAAAGATAAACAAGTTAAGTTTGAAAAAGTATGGAACCACTGGATTGCCTACCTCCAAGCACCCTAGCTGGACTACCCTGAGGATTGAGGCCCGGGCCGAGGGGACTAATCCTGCCCTTTTCTTTCACTTTCTCTCTCTCTTGTATTTCCTCTTTCTCTTTCTTCTACATACTTTCCTTTTTATGGTTTCTGTTATGATCTAATGAATCTTTGTAAGGTTGCTGATGGGGGACCACAGAGCCTCCCTAACCCTCATACTTCCTCATGAGTAAGGTGGCATGCTATGAGGTTTCAGGGTTATTTCCTGACAATATTGTACACCTACCTCTCTATGTATTTGGCTATGAGTGCCCTACAGCTTATTGAATATTGTTACTTGACAATTATTTCCACTTATACTTTTTTATCTCACTTTAGTAACCAGTTGCTGATACTTCAGGGCTCACAGCTTTAAATATGTGTTTGCTCTTTTAGGCAGAGCCTCAAGGTTAGGCCAAGTTTCTCCTGATTTTTCTGTTCCTCGGTCACTACATTATGGCCTACAGTGCCGGGAAAAGGTAATCTAGAGCCCAGGGCAAAACAAAACTGCACCCCCCAGGACATATGAGCATTATGTGTAAGAAAATATCCCCTTCCCCCCAAAAAAATGAGGCATTCATCTGCAGGATTACCCCCTCAGCATAAATTATCCCTCCTCCCAGTACAAATCCACCCCCTTGCTAAATTTCCCTCCTACCGGCACAAATACCACTCCCTAAAAAAGTCATCCCTCCTAGCACAAATTCTCCACCCCTCCTAGCACAAATACCCCCCCCCCACGACCACATCCCCTCTTAGCAGAAACACCCCCAATCATCCCTACTAGCACAAACCCTCCTAAAAAAAGACTTCCCCTAGGACAAATCCCCACACCCCTTTACCCCTTGTCCCGGCCCTGATGGCCTATAATGGTATAGGAGGATGCTTCGCGTCTTTGACATTTATTTTACAATGTTTATGCTTTTGTATACCATGTAAACTTTGCAATATAAATTATTGTAAAAGAAAACAGTTTGATATTATTTTTTAAATGATACTGACTGGTTACTGCAAGAAAATGCAGTTCTTTTGGTTGTCTTTGTAAGTCCAAAGTACTTTTCTATGGCAACCAGTCATATTTCATAGTGCCATTAGAGTGTAGGGTGGGGGCATGTTTCTAAACACAGTCTGAAAGCACAGTAAATTCAGGGCTTTCTAATAATACATGATTGTGCCTATTACCCACTGTATGAAAGTAAAGTAGCACATAACTGTCTGTTACAAATTACAAACAAATAACAGACCAAAAAAAAATACATGCACTTTGGAGGGAAAAATTTGTACAGCTTGCAGGCTTTATATATTTTGGAAAAATGTCATCTTATGTCTTCCTTTTTTATTTATGCTAAAGCGAGCAACACAGTTTTTTATTGCAGAAGAGGCATACAATCCTGTCACTTCTTCAATAAAAAGTTCTTACTTCCGTACTCACATCGGTAGGTAAGTGGTTAAGACACTGACCTGGGACAAATGTGTGGATCAGGAAAGTATGGAAAAGAAGAAAAGTAACAGCGCTCTCTGCAGGGACAACTCAATCCATACACCAGGTCCACTCACAGATGCCAAGGCTCAATGTGTCCCAACACACTCCAATGCAACAGTAGTAAGAAGAGCCGGCAACACTGTAATCCTTGAAGTGTCGTTTATTGGTACATCAGAGTGACAGTAAAACAATAAACTGACGCGTTTCAGCAATAGCCTTAGTCGTATCAGGAAAGTCACTGTGAAGTCAGATCTTCTGTGACTTAGAATGTGTTGAAGCTATTGGCTCACAATGACAGTCAGGGATCTAGAATTTTCAGGAAAGGTCCGCAACTGAAGCCTCCATGCTTCTTCACTCTAGGTTTCCCAGTGTAGACTAGGGTTGCCACCTGTCCTGGGATTCACTCGGACAGTCCAGGTTTTGAATTGTGTCCAGGTTTCAGTCCACCTGAAACCCTGACACATTATTCAGAGAGTAATGTCACTCTGAACAGGGCCTGTTAGGAGGCTGAGGGGACACTATGTGTGCCACATTACTAATTTCTCTTCGGAGCGCCAAAAGGTGCCCCGGGTCTGTTAAAATCCTATAGTGTATACTGCAAAAAAATAAAAAATGTCTGTGCGTCGCTAAAGTGTTCAGGTTTGGCTTGTAGAAAAAGTGTCAACCCTAGTGTTGCCATATTTTTGGGAGGGGGTGTGTGTCATGAGAAAGGACCCTCCCCAAACAGGATAGTGCATTGAACCTGTAAGTAAGAAGAGAACCAGAACCTTTGCTAAGTGGAAGAGTAGCATCTAATCTGTCATGCACTCGGACTTCTAACTACTAGATGTGGCCGTCGGATGCCTAACCTGGCCCTGAGCTAAAATTAGCTATAAAATCTCAGACCAGAGGCGACAGATTTAACAAGAATAACAGGAGCTGCATATAAATTTTATTGTAATAAACAAGGTTTGCCTACTAATATACTGGATGGTTACCCCTACGAATATACAGTAGCACAAACTTAGCTATCTGTCACTGTGCATTTGAGATAACATTAATACAAAGATATGTCTTTCAAAAGGATTCAGGCAACACGATATATAAGCCATGGGTAGCTGTTAAACCAAGTTGTATTAGAATGATAGGACTCTTGCCTAATAGTTTCTGCTTCTAGTCTGGATGAAAACACAGAAGCATCTGTTTGTATAAGGTCATTTGACTCTGTTTTCTTTGTTTACTTCCTAGACCACCTTTATATAACATCACAGTTGTCCAGTTTCTGACCCCGTTAACAGGGAAGTACCTGTCTGTAACCAATTAACTCTGTGATAATTAAGAAACAAAAGGATTTTACAAATAGAGAGAGTAGAGGACAGCAGATTCCTACACTTAAAAACAACACACCCCCACCCTACCCCGATGCAGCAACTATGTACAGTTTCCATGATATGGTATCCAAGCAAAATGGCAGCTGCACACCAATTTGTGACGTGTTTCAATCAAAAGAGCCTAATTATACATCCATCGGTGTATAGAGAGAATTCCTTGTTTATGAGTGCTGTTCCTTGACAACCTGGAATGGATCAGTATCCTTCAGAAACATTTAATGGTATGTATTGTACATGCCTCGTTCTGCTTCAGATGTTGCTGGCCAGCTAGATGCTTTTAGGATTTCCCTGACTGGAAATTTCCACGAGATAATGGCTGCTGCAAATTAAAAAGGGACTATAATTATTATAGATCATAAACAACTACATACTAGAAAGGTGCTATCCCTAATGGCTCACTTGGATATGAGTTTGCTTCTAGAACCTTTTGCGAAGAATGATTACCATGCAAGCTTAGTTGACAGAAAAGTAATTACTACATATCTGTGCAGATTCCTTTTCTGTTCAGGCCGGAAAGTGATACAAATTGTTATCTGTCATCAGCACAAATAGAATGACTGCCATGTATTGGGTATACCGCATGTTTTGTCAGATTTCAATGTGCTTTTCATCTGATACTTTGATAATAGCGTTGAAGTGAGCAAGTGCTGTGTTGTTTAAACATATCACTACACACTTTAGCAGATTCCAGAGTGAACTCCTAGCAAGCAGCTACAAAACGGCTAAAAAAGACCACCTAGTCTTGTGACCCAGGTACGCCTATCAGACAGCATAGCCAGGCCCTAGGCTTCTCTCCTGGACTTCCAGATTGGGCCTAAAACAACTTGCCATTTACATGTGATATATATCTATAGATATATATGTGTATATATATATATATATGTAGCACACTACTCCCTTGGGAGCTGCAAAGTGTGTTCATTACCTTTGTGTTAACGTGTTCCGTTCATCCCATGCAAGAATTCACAGCAGCAGACAGTCTTTGAAAACTTCAGAAACTTTATTGCTTGAAACTTTAGTGATGTTCCAAGGAGGTAGAGGATATGAGTTGCCTCTAATAATCTGGTTCCTGACTCTGTTACTCTGTACTTTCCTTTGATGAAACGACCAGCACCCCTCTGAAAGATGCTGTGGGTTATGGAAATTAAAAGTCCTAGGCCTCACCACCTACCTTGACTCCTGCAATCCGCCCAGTGTCAATTCTGGAAAGTGTCCTTGATGGATAAGCACTGCTGGGTTGCACTCCCTTGCTCTCTCCAAATCGACAGTCCATGATTGCCACAGAAGGTGGATCCCAGTTTCCTGCATCCTCCTTTCAACTACTTCTTCCTCCGCATGGTCCGGTACATCCCAGGCTAGTACGTCCAGTTTTCTCCTCCAAACCACATGGCACTGTGTGAGTTATCCAGCACTGAGGTCTCTGAACCCTCAGGCCTTCAAACCCTCTTCTGAAATCCAGCACTGGGGTCTTTGAACCCTCAGGCCTTCAAACCCTCTCCTGCTATCCAGCACTGGGGTCTCTGAACCCTCAGGCCTTCAAACCCTCTCCTGCTATCCAGCACTGGGGTCTCTGAACCCTCAGGCCTTCAAACCCTCTCCTGCTATCCAGCACTGGGGTCTCTGAACCCTCAGGCCTTCAAACCCTCTCCTGCTTTCCAGCACTGGGGTCTCTGAACCCTCAGGCCTTCAAACCCTCTCCTGCAATCCAGCACTGGGGTCTCTGAACCCTCTGGCCTTCAAACCCTCTCCTGCTATCCAGCACTGGGGTCTCTGAACCCTCAGGCCTTCAAACCCTCTCCTGCTATCCAGCACGGGGGTCTCTGAACCCTCTGGCCTTCAAACCCTCTCCTGCTATCCAGCACTGGGGTCTCTGAACCCTTAGGCCTTCAAACCCTCTCCTGCTATCCAGCACTGGGGTCTCTGAACCCCCAGGCCTTCCAGCCTGCTCCTTCTGCACACTACATCTTTACTCCTTCTTCCTCTGGCTCCCAGGAACTCCTCCCAGGAAGCATGTGGCCTCCACCTTATATGCGATTCCTGCCCCTGCCAACACAAATTAGTGATTGGTCCCGAGCTCTCCATACAAGCTGCCTGCCACTCCAGTCCCAAGTCCTGCCTCCCTTCCAGAACATTTCCTGAAAGGCTGAGGGGATCTCTCTGAGCCAGAGTGTAGGTGGCCACACCTCCCTCTATTCTATCACTCCCACCTCCCAAAACAAACAACCAGGCCTAAAAAGTGTAAGGCTCTGGCCAAATTTACCTATCACTACCTATGACCAAAATGGGTGGGTGCTACATATAGTTTCATTTTTGTATATCGTTTACCGTTGCACTTGATGGTGTTGATATTTTGGCACTGAATTGTGAGTTTTTATCTGAGAAAGATATACACAAGTAGGCAATAAACATGTTAATTTTTATTATAACTAGCTCTCTCTCCAGACTACACTGCAAATCAGCCAGTCTGATGCAGGATCTGTTGACACCTGTGATGGGACTGATAAAGTAATAGTAGGACACTGATGAACATGTGAGTATGTTTTCCAAAGGAAACTGACAGCACTGTGCAAAGCAATTGCGATTGGTTTACAGTGCCGACCTTCCTTCTCCCAGTCTGATCGCTGTTGCATGGAGGATGATATCCAAGCAGGTTAATGTACTTATGTTAATGTACTTTAAAGTGGTTGTAAACCTTTACAAACCACTTTGACCTACAGGTAAGCCTAGATTAAGGCTTACCTAGAGGTCCAAGAAATATCTCCTAAATCTATACGGTTTAGGAGATATTTACCCAAAGACAGCGGCGCGCAGGCGCACTGGGCAGGCCGCAGATCGCGGCGATATGCGAGTGTCGGCTCCCGTGCGCATGCGTGGGAGTGACGTCATCGTGGCTCCAGCGAATCACAACACCGGAGCCACGAGACCCAGAAGTCGCTCCGGGATCCAAAGAGGAAGACGGAGGACCGCTTCGGGGGCTTCGTTCTCAGGTAAGTTATTCATAATGAGCTAGTATGCTATGCATATTAGCTCATTATGCCTTTGCCTTGCAGGGTGTGTTTTTTATTTTTTTTCCCTTTACTTCCTCTTTAATTTATACATTAACCACTTTCAGACCGGACCATTTTGCTGGTCAAAGACCAGACCACTTTTTGCGATTCAGCACTGCGTCGCTTTAACTGACAATTGCGCAGTCGTGCGACGTGGCTCCCAGACAAAATTTACGTACTTTTTTTCCCACAAATAGAGCTTTCTTTTGGTGGTATTTGATCACCCCTGCGGTTTTTATTTTTTGCGCTATAAACAAAAATAGAGCGACAATTTTGAAAAAAACGCATTATTTTTTACTTTTTGTTATAATAAATATCCCCCAAAAATATATAAAAAAACATTTTTTTCTCTGAGTTTAGGCCGATACGTATTCTTCTACATATTTTTGGTAAAAAAAATCGCAATAAGCGATTATTGATTGGTTTGCGCAAAAGTTATAGCGTTTACAAGATAGGGATAGTTTTATAGCATTTTTATTAATAATTTTTTATTCTATATATTTTTACTAGTAATGGCGGCGATCAGCGATTTTTATTGTGACTGCGACATTGTGGGGGACCCGTCGGACATTTTTGACACATTTTTGGGACCATTGTCATTTATACAGTAATCATTGCTATATAAATGCAGTAATTCCTGTGTAAATGACACTGGCAGTGAAAGGGTTAACCAGTGGGTGGCAGTGTAGGGGTTAAGTGTTCCTAGGGGTGTGTTACTAACTGTGGGGGGGTTGGGCTTTCATTTAGTGAACACTGATCTCTGCTCCAATCACATGGAGCAGAGATCAGCGTCACTAGTTGCTAGGCAGAATGGAGAAATGCTGTTTACACGGCATTTCCTCCATTCAGCCGCCCCGTGAGACGATCGCGGGGATGCCCACGGTGATCGAGTCCGCGGGTCCCGCGACCGGACTCACGGGGTCCCGACCAGCGCAGGAGCGCGCCGCCGGTGCCGCGCTCCCGATGCCAGGGCGGCATTGAAGATTGGACGTACATGTACGCCAATATGCCTGCCCGTGCCATTCTGTCGACGTACATCGTCGTGCGCTGGTCGGGAAGTGGTTAAAGTGATTGTAAACCCTCACATATACCCAGTGAAGTGACTGGCCTCAGGTGATGCACAGAGATGAAAGAAATCCTCCTACATAAGTTGTACATGTTTATCATGCCATCTTGCCCCTACAGCCATTCAAAGTGAATTTACACAGGATCACTAAGCTCTGAAAAACAGGGGAGCGGAGAGCTGAAGTTATATTAGTAAGGAGAGCTCTGAGAGCTGATTGGAGGTAAAGGGCACACCCCTCTTCATACAGAACACAGCAACAGAGCTGTGGCTGTCAATCATAGACTGTGTCCTCCCCTGTCACCATTTTTCTCTTGCCGTGAGGAAAACATGTAATTTCATATTTCATGTTCATGGTTTACAACCACTTTAATGTTTTTTTTAATTCATACAGAAATTAAATTACTTTGAGTTTTTATATCTGGCTGGACATTAAGTAAAACATTTTTTGTTAATTGCTATAATCTAATTGGGAATTTATTTAATTTATTTACAGTTTAATATAGATTAGAACAGCAGTTGTGGCAGCAAAGACATTGTTCACTTTTCTGGAATATAACCGACCCAGGCAGACCAGGAAAGCAGTGACAATGCGTCGAGAAGAGGGGTGCTGACAAGGACAGATCTTATGTAGCACTACCCCCGTAGGAGTCGCTAGTGTCCCGGTTCCCCACTGCTGCACAGCCAATCACACTGCATTTTCTTCATGCACTCCAACGCAGGAACCATTACTTGGCTTTGTTTTAGATGTTTTATTGTTGATGACTTGTATGGTGTAGGAATATATGAAATGCCCAACTTGAAGAATGTCAAGAACTATGAACAAAGGGGACAATTCCCCCCTATTTACAAAAAGTCTACTTTTCCTTCCTTCTGCGCAAACTTGGTTTTCTCAGCAAAGCACCTGCTGCTCACTCTTGGGGGGAACTAAGAGTTTTGTGTTAGCTCACCCATTACAGGCAGGAACTCTCAGTCCCTTGACAAAGTAGTGCAGTGAGCAAACAGCATGACATTCCTTCTGCTTTCCTTGTGGCCATTGATCCCAGCTCCACTAGCTGGCAGAAATTGCTAGCACACCTGACTGCCACTAGTTCTCATGACAGACTTTCTGCTCCAGTCCTGCTCGACTGGCACACTTCCATGGAGATTCCCCCATGGCAAGGATGAAGACTAAACCCACTGCTGTCTTCAGAGGGCACTGTTACAGCCTGTTACAGCTGACAGTATCTCCCCTTGAGTTGTCCCTGCTCAGTGCTGATCTCTACTCACTGTCTGTCTTTTGCTCTGTCCCGCTGCCTCTTCTAAGGGTTCTCCTTCAGGCCGGGTTCACACAATAGCGATGCGGGAACGCCGCGAATCCGCGGCGTTTACCCGCATCGCACACCTCCCGCCGGCAGTTCACACTGCCCTATGCGGACGGCTGGGAGTGTCAATGTTATGTTAATGACACCCCCAGATCCGTCGGCATATCGCAGTGCGATCTGCCGACTCGCACAGGAATCGGATCGCATGGTGTGAACCCCCATGCGATCCGATTCTGTTGCGGACCCAAAAAAGGGTCCCGTGCGAGTTTGCTGCGGGAGCGCTGCGAATTCAGCCATACTATCTGTATGGCTGAACTCGCATCGCTACGGAGATCGGATGTGATTTGCTGTGCGAATCACATCCGGATCTCCCCCCGCAGCGGTGTGAACCGGGCCTCAGTTGCCTCCTGTGGTAGGATCCTTCTAGGCCAGCTATTTCAAGCCTCCAGCCCGAGGTATCACCCCTCCCTGGCAGGGAGTTCCCTCAAGGGCCACTGACAGCCTTTCCTAAGCACTCCATCTCCATCTTCCACCCGCCTCCCCTGCTGGAATGGCCCATGTCTATTTATGGGGTTTTCTCTGACCCCTGCCAGCCCACATCTGGGGATTGGAAACTCCTCCAAACCCCTGCCCTCTAGTTCTAGAAGGTTCTCCAACCTTCCAGACACCATGGGGAAGCACCAGAGAGCTGCCAAGATGAGTCATCCAGCCCTGGCCTCTAGTAACCCTGACCCAATTAAGTTACTCAGGTTATTCCTGGCCAGTATATGCCTTTTCCTATTCTACCGCTAGTAGAACACACTAGAGGATGCTACACTTAGAACAGCAACAGATTGTGGAAGTGAGAATTAGGGATAATATCAATTACCTTATTGTCACTTCATTTTTGCAGTGAAATTACTTGATTTCTCCTTCTAAAATTCTAAGAAATTAGCATTCGCCATTTAACATTTCAAGAAAAAAAAAAAACACAAACATGTTACTATTTAAAGCTAGAAGTGGTTGGTGTTCCTAGCTATGCCCCCTGCTACTATATGACATGATTTGTTTATCTACAAAACCATGTGATCATCAGGGCTGACATGATGATCACCTAGCTTTGTTGGTAAGTAAAAAATTAGAGTTAGCATTAGAGTTAGTGCTAAGGTTATGGGTAAGGGCAGTGGCGTTTCCCTAATGTGTGTCCAGTGAACATGAGCTCCAAGGGTCATGGAGCGCAATGTACACTCTTGCACATGTAGCGGGGGTCGCTCTGTCACTTGCGGCCCCGCACCTCCCACCATCCCCACCGGTAGCCACCAGAATGGACACTGACACAGGTGCTCATTGAAGCAGCGCAAGCCTGTCTCTTGTTTTCCTTGTGTGGCGAGCGGCGCACGCAGTGAGGCATCCAACCGCTATGCTCTCTTCCCTGTCTCTCTATTAGCAGGGAAAGAGAGACAATCATCAAGAAGCAGCAGCAGAGGACTGTGGGGCATGAAGTCCCATCACAAAGCAACCCCACTGACTCTTAAAGTGGCAAGACTACAAAGCCCAGCCTGCACTGCAAAGAGAGGGGAGAAATATGGGAGAGACTAAAAAGTGGACTGCAGAACAGGCCCAAGCCCTCTTGCTTCCTGAGATCCATCGTGTGTGTACCATCTTGCCACTGTGTGTGAGGACTGTGGCCTACCGCGTGGTACATGGCCTTACAGCTCCAGCCCAGCGGGTCAGTCATCGCATGCTACCTGAGGGGCGCCTCTGCAGAATCGCTGAAAGCATTGGAGCCAGACAGCTCACTGACTCAGCAGAGCAATTGCCAAGAACAGAGTGAAGGTAGTTGTGGAAGTGTAGGGGAATGACTGTACTGTGGAAGATCATTCAGAAGTAACATGTGAGAAAGAAGTTGGGTGGATACTTTCCCAGGTTTGTTGTGATGAAGAGCTCTGAAAAACAGAATTACTGGAAAAATTTCTGGATAATTACTGGATAATAATCGGGCCAGCTCTGCACAGCGGCACAGGGGCTTACACTGTGGAGGCACATTAACCCCTTAAGGGGAGGGGGAGCTGGTGAGTGCGGACTATTGTCTTTATACACGAAAATTGCACCGGTTGCAATCCAGGAATCCACTGAGAATTGAAGCACACTGTCACTTTTGTTTTAGAAGAACTTTCTTACTGGAATATTATTGTCTTTTCTGCCATTGGACTCTTACATCAACCTAAAAATCGCATGCTTCCATTTAGCGACTTTATAAATACATAAGGACTGGATATATATATACTGTGGCACTTTTAGTAGCACGTAGCACTTTTTCACAGTAGATACTGTTATTATGGCACTTTTTTAAGCACCTAGCACTTTTTAATGTAAGTTTTGCACTAATGTACATTTGCACCTTCAATATTACAATAAGTGTATTATAGCTTTTATAATGTGAAGTAGGGTCTTCATAATATCCTTACGCATATTGCCAGCGATTTACACATGTGGAATATTTATTGTGCTTTTTTCATAAAATATTGGTTTCTTCATAATTTTAATTTTATTATAATTTTTGTAAGAGATATTGTCACGTAGGCATTTTCTAGCTACACTTAACATTTTTACACACATTTACACATATTTTTTGTAAAGACAAAGTGTGACTAACAGCACGTAGAGCCTGCTGAAAGTACAATTAATAGCAGGTGAGCGCCGTTACTACCACTTTTAGCATTTATTCACGTCTTTCACCTTTTGGGTGAATTATAGGTGCGGGCAGTGGCCAGTTTTTTGTTACTGTTTGTATATATGGTCCGGGGACACACTGGGCACCTTCGCTGCTATTGTGCTCTTGCTGGGTGTCCAGTGAGCTCCTGTTCCTTTAAAGGGGCTTGGGCAGTCTCCAGGCTCACCTGTCCCACATCTCTCCATTCCATGCATGTGCTTTCCACTGTGGAGACAGTTATAAATCTGTAATGTTAGGACTGCAAGCAACGCAGGGTGCAGTGACAAGGCCTTGCAGCTTTCACATGCGTTTGCAAATGTGTGCTAACTAAACCCCTGCTTTTAACAGACGGTTAGACAGGTTAATTTGGTTGGTCAGCAGACTGACTGGTGAGTTGAGCTATGGAATTGTCTTTGTTTTATCTGAACGTGGTTGCGTGTCCAGTGGTGGCACGCATTTATTTATGGGTGGCTGCCTTGTCACACGGGGCTCCTGCACACACTAGTTCTCATGTCTCTCCTGAACCAGGGTTCTTTTCTCCCCCTTCTGCAGCACCAGGTAATTTTTGTACAGTTTGCAGTCACTTTGTTTGGTTGTCGTTCATATACACTCCTTTTTTCAGGCATCTCAGTGGCAACCCTTCGCCATGGCTGTCCACCCTCACTCCTGTTCATTCACCCCCCACCAGCACCCTTTCTTTCACCCTCCGCTTATATACATTAGACCCACCATATGACACAGACCTCACCGTCATCACACCCCCTTTTACACCAATTTTGCACTACATTTATTTGGTCTAATCACCACCTATAGTCACATGTTCACCTTGGGGTCCACCCGGGTTACCACCCGTAATGTGTGTCGCCGTTGGACCAGCCCCCCCCAGCTCCTGACATTGATGCCTTTGGGTGGTCCGTGGTCCTTGACATTTATGCCTCCAGCTGCATATATACTTGTAAGTGATCTATTGGGGGGTCTCCATCTTCATTCTCCTCCCCTCTATTGATACAAGATTATTTATCTAGTTGTTCATCTCCCATTTGCAGATACACCACGTACTTGCTCCTGATAAGCAGCACCAAGCTGCGAAAGGTGTCAAGCTAACAACTGCCATATACCAGTGTAGCGCCGGCTCCTGAAGAGCCCGCGCTATTTGTTTTCAAGTTTAAGGTTACACCTGAACTACAGTTTGATTTGGGTACAATTGTCTAAAATTGGACTTCAGCATCAGTCTGACTGGACTATGAGATGTTCAGCCTGGCCACAGGGGGCACTGTCTCTTCTAACAGGCATGGAACTATGGTCTGGTTGGGTGCTTAAATTACTCTCGGAGCCTGCTCAGTGGCAGTGGCACTCTTGTTGTGCTTTCTGGGAGAGGGTAACGGTAAGCCCAATCTAACCAGCAGCTCCTTCGGGGGTTAGTGCTACACCAGTATACTACAGCTCTAACAGTCATAGGCCATGCGCAGGCCATTACCTTGCAACATTTTTGTACCCCACTCTGTTATATGGTGGACTCTATAACTCTATCATGCTACCCATTTTTAACCATGTTATTACCAGTTACCACTGTTTTAGGAATTGACGGAATTGATTTAATGTGTATTCCTATTTGGATGTAAATGGAAATTATGTGTGTAATTTTGTTATTTATGGAATATTAAATCTCTCAATCTCCACTATTGTATTAATTTCAACCATATGCTTCGTTCCAAGTCCTACCCTCTTGTTCCCAATTTTAACAATATGATCGTCCAATCTAATGCTGGGTGTGCGGTGTGCCACTACTTATATTAGAGTGGGGTGGGGTCACCCGGAGGCCACGCCTCTTATGACGTCACCGCCTGGGGCATGATAGGGCAGTGACATAGGGGACGGGCCTCCGATGACCCCGCCCTATTCCAATATAAGTAGTGGCACACCGTGCACCCAGCATTAGAGCGGGAGAGAGCATCAAGTCAACATCGGAAGAAGAACAGAGGGAGAACACAGCGGAGAAGATCCAGCAAAAGAGCGAGAAGATAGTGGAGAAGACCCAGCAGAGGCAGAAAACAGCAAACAGAGGGAGAAGAACCAGGGAGGGTTAGAAGACATCAGCAGAGAGCAGAGAAGACAAAGAGAGGAGAAGAACTGGAGAGGGGAGAAGTACCGGCAGAGGCAGAAGACATCAGCGTAGGAGGCAGAAGAGCCAGAGAGGGGAAAATAGATCAGAAGAGACAATGGAGCTGCCTTAATAAATTATTTTAAAAATATGTGTAATGTGTTTTATCTTTGTTATTTTTTTAGGTGAATGGATAGGGGTACAATGTACCCCATACTCATTCACATAGGATGGGGGCCAGGCTCTAGGGATCCCCTGGTTAAAGGGGGCTTCCAGCTTCCGATAAGTCCCCCGCCCACAGACCACAACAAGCAATGGCAAGGGTTATCGGATATCCTCATCAGCAAGCACCCACCCATGTTGAATGCCTGTGGCCTGATATGGTTCAGGAGGGGGGTGCTTGCTCGTCCCCACCCCCTTTCCTGACCTGCCAGGTTGTGTGCTCGGATAAGAGTCTGGTATGGATTTTGGGGGGCCCCCCACGCCGTTTTTTTGGTGTAGGGGTTCCCCTGAAAATCCATACCAGACCGAAGGGCTTGGTATGCTCTTGGAGGGGTAACCCATGCCGCTGTTTTTTAAATTTGGCATGGAGTTCCCCTTCAAGATCCTCAGAGCACAAGAGAACCTTGGCTACATTATTGCACTGTCGGCTATTTTTGCTACATCGGAAAGGATTCTTGGAAATTTCTCTGACTCTCTGTGTCATCAATATTGACTTTTAGTTACAGTGGTTCCATATATCCTTATTGCGTGTTTTATGGTCATTGTGGACATTGGTTTGAATATAATAGTGGATAAATTTCATTTATTTTTATTTTTGTGTTCATATCTATATCTATTTACATTTTATTTTGAGATTTATTGATTCACTTTAAAGATTATTGGATGTGTGGCACATCAGGTCACTCAGTTAGAGCATTCATTCATTCACTTTGGGGTGTGCGTATCTTGATTGTTCACACGTTTAATTCATTAATTTATTTAGGTTGCGCAACTCAAGTCTTATTACACTAAGGCCCCTTTCACACTGGGGCGGTATTCAGGCGTTACAGCGCTAAAAATAGCGCCTGTGTAGCGCCTGAAAAAAACCGGCCCCTTTAACTCCAGTGTGAAAGCCGGAGGGCTTTCACACTGGAGCGATGCGCTGGCAGGACGGTGAAAAAAGTCCTGCTAGCCGCATCTTTGGAGCGGTGAAGGTGCGGTGTATTCACCGCTCCTAAACCGCTCCTACCCATTGAAATCAATGGGACACCGCGGCAATACCGCCGGCAAAGTGCCGCTGCAGCGGCGCTTTGCGGGCGGGTTTAACCCTTTTTCGGCCGTGTAAGGATTAAGGGGTGTCTAAACAAAATGGTTGACAATATGTCTTACTAAATACATGTCTTTCTCTATACTTCTCAGTAAAATAAGGACTCGTCATCTATTGTCACGTACTCATCAAGAAGAGGCCGCATCAGCCCTAAAAAGCAGTCTACGCCCAGAAGATTGTCTTATCAGCTGATAACACCCGGAGAATTGCTTTTTCTTTGCAAAAATGTTGTTTTTTTTACATTTGCTGATGTTTGCTCTTTTCTGTCTATAAAAGAGAAGTAATAAAGAGCTCAGAGCCAGAGTCAGTGTCAGAGTTAAACGACGGACTTCTGAGCAGAAATACTGAATACCTCCGTGTCTCTTTGCTTAGATAAGAACTCTAACTAACAATTGGGAAACGGTAACATAACCTGACAAATAGGTGACTTGTTGAGGTCACACCTAACATTTCTGGCGCCGCGAACAAGGGACCTGCAGAAAGAAACTACAAGAGGCGAACGAACATAAGGACGGAACAAAAAGGCCGGGCACATCAAGAACCACAGACAAATCCTGCGCAGGTAAGAAAAGCTTTATTTTCTTATAAACTCTGTGCTTCTTAGATTTGTGCCCACCTGATCTGTCTGAATTGTTCTTCAGGTAAACACCAACCTCTGTAGTAAGCGGGTCTTGAACTTAATATTTTGGCTTATGTTACCGTTGTTTCTTGTCTGTCTACTTGTCATCTGTCTGTTGTGACTGAGATAAGCCCTGTTTGTATGGTGTGAATTGAAACATATATCATCCCAATGGGTAACGGAATGCGCCCTTAACTCGTAAGAGTACTTTGGGGGTCCGACACTTAAGTTTGATATACGCTTTTTGATTCATGAGCCTAAAAACGGGTTGAAAGTATAAGTCCTGACTGCCTCGATAAAGCAGGAATAAGAAACGAATGCTGAGAGATTCCATGGTAATGGGACGGAAATAAAGGTCTCCACAAAGTCCCGGAGACCTAGTCATATGTGTTTGGCCACCAAAAGGGAATGCTTGTATATGTTGTAGCCGTCAGTCTGGTCATAATATTTGTCAGTTGGCTAGCATATAAAGTAATTCGATTTCAGAAATCTCATCTAGGAGAGGTTTTTAGTATTTTGGCACCCTAGGAGGAGAAGGCAACGAGACACTTAGTAAGTGATCCAAACGCCACCTAGGCAGGACTGTCAAAATGGGCCAGACACATGGTAAACCCCAGGAGGAATCTCAGAAATGTTATGCTGTTAAAGACATAATTACAATGTTGTATGGGAAGGATAAGGCACAGGGCACGAATAGGATTCTCAAGAAATTGGGGATGGATGGAGAAAATGGGCTAAGTGT
This sequence comes from Lithobates pipiens, assembly GCF_037356315.1. Classification (NCBI taxonomy): domain Eukaryota; kingdom Metazoa; phylum Chordata; class Amphibia; order Anura; family Ranidae; genus Lithobates; species Lithobates pipiens. Next base: position 510,164,840 of record NW_027507903.1, on the reverse strand, counting down.
AGAAGGTTGGGAGAATATAAAGAGAGACAGACAGGGAGAGATATTGAAGAACAGATGGGTATCACAAATACAATGTTTAATTAAGGTTTCCAACAGGGCTGAAGAGGAGGGATGGGAGTATTGTCAGGAAAAGGGTGGATGGGATATGAAGGTCCGACACAAAAGTCTTCCTTCTGCTCCCGGCGATAGGGTAAATACGGGAGATACTCCACCTCCTTATAACACCACCACACCAGGTAATGAAAGACCAAAACTTTATCCTTCCTTAAGAGGAAGAGGATGGGTATGCCGAGTATGCGGTACCCAGAACCCAGACTGGGCACAGGAATGTGTGCATTGCGGCGCTCAAAGACCAGAGCCCGTAGCTCCAGTCCATAGTCGGACTAGGGTAATACAAGTAAATAATCCAAATGCGGGTCAAGCAGGACAGCCACCTACAGTGACCCGACAAGTCGTTCTGAGGACATGGACACCTTGGTCGGCTGACACTCTTATGGCATTAATACAGAATGCTCCTGATCCCGTAGCAAAACCTGCCGCATTCTGTAGATTCGTGACACAATTACTAGACACACATGAAGCAACTTGGCAAGATGGGGAAGATATATGTAGACATAAAATGACACTAACGATGTTTAATCAATTTATGAATGAAATTGCTCCACATAGACCACAAGGGGATCCAGCGGCAGATCCACCAGGAATACATCCTCGTCATATAGACTCTAGACCCCTGTTTATTGCTCAGTTTCGAGAATTTTGCCAAGGGAAACAGCAGGAAAGGGGTTCGACAGCGCCCATAAAACAGGCCCCAGGTCAGACTGTTACAGAATTTTACCTCAACATGGAAAGCATGATGGCTGACGAAGGTCTAGATTTAGCCTTACCCGTCACCATTAGGGCTTTCAATCGACAGTTTATGGAAGGACTAGTACCCCAAATAGGTGACAAACTGAAGGCATGTACTCCCGAATGGAGAGCCATACGGGACAGAGGAACATTGTTGCAGAAAGCACAAGGCATAGAGGCTGATTTAGCAGAAGCTAAACCCAGAAGGACACCGGGAGTTAACACTGTTGCCCGGGTCAATGAAGGAGGGAATTCCTCCCGTAAACCTCTTACCTGTTATTACTGCAACAAGGTGGGACATATAAAAAGAGACTGTAGGAAAAGGATAAAAGACGAACAGGAAGGAAACACGGACAGAGACACGAGGGACTACAGACAGAGGCGTACCAATGATAGGGACGATCCGACCGCATGACTTGCCCCAGTCCTAGCTGAATCAGAGAACAAAATGCTCCACATGTTGATGAAGGTGGAAGGTAAACATATTCCTTGTTTGGTTGACACAGGAGCGTCACGCAGTCTGTTGTCTGATTCAGTAGTCCCTCCACACATGACGTCCCGTGACACCATACCCATAAGTGGTTATGACGGTCTTTTGTCCGATGCCCCACTGACTAAACCTTAAAAAGTAAAAATAGGGGGAATGGCTACCGCCTGACACTTGTGTATTGTTGCAATATGTAGACTTGTTTAAAAGCCACTTTATCATTGTTACAATTCCTGGCTGAAAAAGGGTGCAAGGTGAATAGAACTAAGTTACAGGTATGTCAGAAAAAGGTTGTCTTTTTGGGCCACTGTATATCCCAGGGTACTCGACACCTCACTGAAGACCGAGTCCAGGCCATAAGACAAATGAATATCCCACGCAACTTTAAGCAACTTCGTATGTTTCTGGGAATGGTGTCATATTGTAGACAATGGATACCACATGCCAGTTCTCTGATGCAGCCATTATATGATTGCTTGAAAATAGTACCCTATGTACTCACAGAAGCAGGTCATGAATCTTTTAGCACCTTAAAAAGGTTACTAATTTCGGCACCTGCGATCGGGATCCCTGATTATACCAAAACATTTCATTTGTACATTGCTGAAATCACGGGACACGCAACAGGGGTGTTGACACAACAACACATCAAACAAAGGCCGGTAGCATACTTCTCGGCGGCTCTCGATCCTGTCTCTAGAGGATCACCGTCCTGTGTACGAGCAGTTGCAGCAGTGTCAATTATCATTGACAAATCCTCAGAAATTGTCTTAGACAATCCTGTAGTGGTACATACCACACATGACATACACGCCATCTTGTCACAGGTCCAGCCAAAACACATATCAATGGCAAGGCAGCTGCGTCTACAATGCACTTTGCTCCTACCCCCCAATGTTACCTTTCAGCGATGCACTTCTTTTAACTTAGCACAGCTTTTACCATTACAGACAGATTTGACAGGGGGGAGTAATGATGATAATGGTGTAGACACAGCACAAGATACTCAGGATTCTGACACACTTTCGTTTCAGGACATAACATCTGATGAACACGATTGTTTTCAACTTATGGAACAAGAAACCACGGGGTTCCCACATGTCACAGACATACCCATTGCAAATGCAGAACACACACTGTACATAGATGGTAGTAGATTTGCCGATGACAAAGGTAAATATCACACAGGTTATGCTGTGGTAACGGACACACAGGTAATTGAGGCAAAGTCACTACCAGCACACATGTCGGCACAAGAAGCGGAACTAACCGCTCTAGAGAAAGCCCTAGAACACTTAGAGGGACAAGAAGGGAACATTTACACTGATTCCGCATACGCCTACGGTGTTGCACATGATTATGGCCACATATGGAAAGCTAGAGGTTACCTTACAGCAGCAGGCACACCTGTTAAACATGGTGAAGGAATCAAAAGAGTCCTGAACAATCTTCAAAAGGTTAAAAGAGTAGCCATCATGAAGATAGCGGCACACACGAGCGCAAAAACAACTGAGGCAAAAGGAAACGCATTTGCAGATTTAACTGCAAAGAAGGCAGCTCTAGGGGAAGTAAGCCCTGAGACCTTAGCCACGGTACAGGTGAGTATGCCCGAAACCACATGGCAGCAGCTAATCGAACTACAGGAACAAGCAGGGGCTATTGAGAAGGACCGTTGGGTTAAGGAGGGAGCTGCACCAGGCCTTGACAATGTATGGAGAGAAGGAGACAAAATATGTCTACCCGCTTCTCTATACCCCGCAATGGCAGCGGCTGTCCACTTACCCACTCATGTCAGCTCCAATTCTATGTATAGGATTGTAAGCCAAGGATGGCTAGCCCCTGGATTCAGTAGTACTGCAAGGAACTACTGTGCTGCATGCCAAATCTGTCTGATTAATAACCCAGGACAGAGAGTGAAAACCCCACGTAAACATCAGGTCCGGGCCCAATATCCCTTTCAGAGACTGCAGATTGACTACATACAAATGCCTAAGAGCGGCCCCTTTGAATTTGTTCTCGTGTGCATCTGCCTATTTTTAGGCTGGCCCGAAAGTTATTCTGTGAAATCAGCTACGGCAAAAGCCACCGCCAAGAAACTGATTACTGAGCTGATACCTAGGTTTGGTCTCCCAGAAACAATAGAATCAGATAGGGGGACACATTTCACGGGAGAAATAATGCAAAATGTGATGGCAATGTTAGGGGTTCAACAAAGTTTTCATACTCCTTACCACCCACAGAGTTCAGGATCAGTAGAAAGAGTAAATGGTACAATCAAGCTGAAAATACAAAAAGCTATGCAGGAGTTGAACAAACCATGGCCTGAGTGCCTACCCTTAGCTTTGTTCTCTATTAGGTACACCCCAACAGGAAAAACAGGGTTATCCCCATATGAAATACTGTTTGGAAGTGCACCTAGATTAGGTTTATATTTTCCTCAAAGTATGCAATTACAATGTGATAGTTTAACTACGTATGTAATACAGTTGCAACAGCGTCTGACTAAAATCCACAAGAGTGTGTATTCTTCTCTTCCAGACCCTAATTCTGTCACAGGTACTCACGATCTACAACCAGGAGACTATGTGTATGTAAAGAAACATACCAGAAAGACACTGGAACCAAGGTTTGAAGGTCCTTTCCAGGTGCTATTGATTACAGCAACCTCAGTGAAATTGGAAGGGAAACCTACCTGGATCCACGCTTCTCACTGTAAAAAGGAGCCAGTTGGCAAATGTATCTTTTTATTGTTTCAGTAATTCTGGCTAATAGTTTGGTTACCTCACAGAATAAAATACACAAGGATGAAGGATTTTCTAAAAAATGTTATTACTGAAGTTTAAATATGCTTATGCCCAGAAGTCAGGATATGAGAAATGTTGGATTTGTAGCAAATTACACCCCAGCACAGCAAGTATACCACTGATGGCAGTTCCTATAAACTATACTGATCTTGCTAACAGTAGCATTAACATAATTAGAACAAATACCAGCGAGACAGTAATGTTTAAGTCAAATGGTCTCGCCTTTTTCCCTGATTGGTGTTTCAACTTAGGGAACACAACGGGAGGAAATGGAGAATGCCAAGACAGCAAGTTTAATTTGTCCATTGTCGTATTAAATGGAAGCTTCTATCCCAGTAATTCCAGCACACACCAGACATTATCTGACTTCCTCACTAACATTGTGGATAATAATGTTAGGTGGTTAGTATCCAACTTATCCCTCTATGGATACACCTCTCGTTATAGAAATGATATCAGTTCAAGATCAGTAGCTCTAGGAAATAATATATACATCTGTTGTGAGGATAAATGTTATACTTGGATACCTAGAAGAGCTCAGGGATGGTGCTACCTCGCAAGTTTAGTACCAGTAATGGGAGTAGTAGGTGATGAACGAGGTGATCACCTATTAGAAGCTAGCATGCACCCTAGATATCCCCTCAGGTATCGTAGTAAAAGAGAAATATTCCTGAAGAAGGACATGGCATGGGCTTGGTTCCCGTCCTGGACAGGATGGGGTATAGACTTAATGAAACGACTAAATAACTATACAGGAATTATTAATGATGTTTTGGAGAAAAACTCTGATGACATTACTAAGTTAAATCTGGAGACCAGAGCCATCAGACAACAATTAGAATTACATGAATTAGCAATTGAAAGTATGAGTGCAGCACTGACAGGACTCTGTGAAACTACTGAGGACTATGAGTGCTGTACTTGGATACATAACACCAGCATTGAGGTACCTGACTATTATGACATCATTGCACAACACCGTACGGAAGTAAAGAATTTACAAGAGAAGGCCCGAAATATTGGTCGCGACTGGGATCCGTTTGGTGGAACTTTTAGTTTCTCAGGGTTATTCTCTTGGGTTAAGAAGGCAGCAATGACAATTATAGTGGTGCTCTTATTCGTATTTTTCTTTTATGCATGCTTTAAACTGCTCATGTGCTTTTGCAAGAAAGCCAAGGTAAATGATGCGGAAAAGATGGAACTTTTGTGAAGATAGGTGGATTTAGTTTCTTGACATCACCCATCTGTCAGAAAAGCCACTCTTCCTGAATTTTAGATGTTGGTACTGTCCAGGGGGATGGGTGTATACCCCTCTGACAACTCGCGGTCAGGGAGAGTACTCTGGATATAGGCCGACTAGAACTTGTTCAGGTGGACCCAGGGCAAGAGGGAGGGGTGATGTCAAAGGGGGAAATGTAAGGATTAAGGGGTGTCTAAACAAAATGGTTGACAATATGTCTTACTAAATACATGTCTTTCTCTATACTTCTCAGTAAAATAAGGACTCGTCATCTATTGTCACGTACTCATCAAGAAGAGGCCGCATCAGCCCTAAAAAGCAGTCTACGCCCAGAAGATTGTCTTATCAGCTGATAACACCCGGAGAATTGCTTTTTCTTTGCAAAAATGTTGTTTTTTTTTACATTTGCTGATGTTTGCTCTTTTCTGTCTATAAAAGAGAAGTAATAAAGAGCTCAGAGCCAGAGTCAGTGTCAGAGTTAAACGACGGACTTCTGAGCAGAAATACTGAATACCTCCGTGTCTCTTTGCTTAGATAAGAACTCTAACTAACAATTGGGAAACGGTAACATAACCTGACAAATAGGTGACTTGTTGAGGTCACACCTAACAGCCGCTAGCGGGGGTTAAAACCACCCCGCTAGCGCCCGCAGACCGCCGCTAAAACGACGGTAAAGCGCTGCTAAAAATAGCGGCGCTTTACCGCCGACGCCGCTCCCGCCCCAGTGTGAAAGCAGCCTTACATGCAAGCTGAATATTCAGTTTTTTTTAGTTGCAGAACCTTGTTTTTATCTAGTTTGTAATAACTTACACATTATTTTCTTGCACATTATATGTCACTTATTAATACTCAAACAAAGGACATATGCACATCAAGTAATTCGTTTTAATTAATTGTTTCTGGTTAGCGCAGATTTTTTCCATTTAAACACTAAACAAAAATATAAAAATACAAAAATGTCTAAAATAAAAAATACACGTTGGTCTAACAATGTATGAACGCCAAGTCTTTAGTTGATCCCTCCGCTTTAACTTTGACAGCTAGTCCATAAGATTCCACTGCAACACCTTAAGAACGCATACAATGTTCATGCATAATCTTCTTTTCTTCAGGACTATCTCAGTCCACTAGACAATCTCAAATACGTACGAATTTCCCTAAATTCGTACGTTCGGGAGGATCCGAAATACGAATTGCCATGCGTCCGAATTTTGTACGCAATACGAACTTTTGTTTACGAATTTCGGATCAGTTGTCGTTGCATCGACGACTCAGTCATTATGCTTATTATGAGGGGCTCCCACCATCCTTGTGCTATGCTGACTTCCTCCTGGGCTGTACCTCTGCTGTGCTCATTATGAGGGGTTTCCACCATTTCTGTGCTGTGCTGACATACTGAGCAAAGCAGGGGTACAGCCCCAGGAGGAAGTCAGCACAGCACAGGGATGGTGGGAGCCCCTCATAATGAGCACATGGCTGCCATGCACAGCTGCTCCAGTTTTGATCCCCTGCACTGTACGGGGTCACCGGGGATGTGCAGGGTCACTGGAAATTGTTTGGTGTTACCAAGCATGTGCTCTCCGCACATCCCCGGTGACCCCAAACAGTGTGGGGTGATCTATCGAAACTGGAGCAGGCGAAAACTGGACCAGCGGTGCATGGCAGACAATCCGCTTCTCTCTTTCATTTTCAAATCTTAACGGAATGAACTGAAGAGAAGCTGATTGGTTGCCATGGGCAACTGCTCCAGATTCTGTTCGCTCCAATTTTGATCAATTTCCCTAAATGCCTTTTTATCTGTTCTAGCAGTCATATGTGTAAATGAGAAGAATGGTGGGGGAACATCAGGGCATATTGGAGCACACTGGGGCACATCAGGGCATATTGGAGCACATTGGGACACATTGGGGAACATCAGGGCACATTGGGGCACATCAGGGCATATTGGAGCACATTGGGGCACATCAGAGCACATCGGGGCACATCAGGGCATATTGGAGCACATTGGGACACATTGGGGAACATCAGGGCACATTGGGGCACATCAGGGAATATTGGAGCACATCGGGGCACATCAGGGCACATCGGGGAACATCAGGGCATATTGGAGCGCATTGGGACACATTGGGGAACATCAGGGCACATTGGGGAACATCAGGGCACAGCGTTTACCAGCCAGCATGCAGAGTAGCGCAGGAAGCGTGTGTAATAAGTTCTCTCTCCACTCCTCCCTGGTGGCACCTCCTCTCTTCTCGTCCATCCCAGATGATGTCACAAGCAAATAGGGGTAGAATAGGGGTAGATGAGAAGCACGGGGAGGGATTGTGTGGAGGGACAAGGACCAACTGCTAAGACCAAATGGCCATCTCTGCTGCAGACAGTCAGTTCAAGGAATGTTCAGAGGGAGGGAGGGGTACCCCAGCTTTGGCAAATTGATTTTCAGAAATGCTAACTGCTCCATTAGCTGGGGGGACAACTGGGATCTTTGGTGTGACAGGATGTTTCCCATCAAAGAAAACACCCGCTCACTCTGGACACTTGTCGTAGGGCAGGACAGTAGCTCCTTGGCAATATCTGTGAGGGCAGGCCACACCTCGCTCTTCTCCTGCCAAAAAAACATTGGATCTGTGGTGGGATGCACTGGTGGGGCTGAAAAATAGGACATGACAACCTCTTTTGCTGATATGGGTTTCTTGGGGTGCACTATGCTGGAGGTTCCCATTAGAGTGTCAAGTGCCTCAGCCAAGACAGAAGATGCTCCGCTGGCAGGAGCTCTGCTCACTTCACTAGATGATGCATGGGAGAGGGGGTCTTCAATATCTTCTTCCTACTCTTCCTCTTCTCCCAGCCTTACCATCTGCCTTTCCCTCTGACGCACCCTGTCGATTAGTCTGTCCCGCCATGTTGTCAGAGCACTACACTGCACAGCCATTTTGCCCTTGATGCGAGGGTCACACATGGCAGCCAGCATCAGTTCTGGTCAACTCCTGCGTGCGCCTGCCCAACTCCATCAGAAATGTGTTTAGCAGAGCCAACACATCAGGTTGAGGGCCACCACCAGGCAAAGGTTCCTCAGCTGACTTGAACCGCTCCAATTTGCTCTGAAGGTGGTTGAAGAGTGGGAGCACATGAACAATGCTGGCATCCTCGCAGCTTAGGTGTTCTGTGACATAGAGGAAAGGTTTGAGGACTGCCACAATCTGCCCAATTATGGCCCAGTCCTCCCTGCCTAAAGGTCTCTCTATGCCAATGTTATGATCACAGGCCATGGCATGGAGAGCCTTCTGCTGCTCAAGGATGCGTTCCAGCATTGCTAGGGTTGAATTCCACCTAGTCCCCACATCCTGTTTTAGGCAGTGTTCTGGAAGGCCTGCCTTCCTCTGTTCCACCCTGAGGAGGTGGCTGTCCCTCACACTCCAATGGAAGTGGCCAGCCATCTTCCGACAAGAGTCCACCACTTTGGACAGCCTTCCATCGCTGCCAGAAATGGTCTCCACCAACCGAAAACTATCAGTTACCACCTGGTGGAGAAGGTGGGCTGAGCAGTGCACACCCACAAAGCTGCCATCCCTTACAGCCTTGACCATGTTGCCTCCATCAGTGACAACATAGCCAATCCAGTTGCTGTCTGCCTGTCCAAACCACTGCAACAACATTTTCTGCAGGGCTTGCAGGATGTTTCACGCTGTGTGCTTTTCATCAAGCACCTCAGCATGCAGGAGGAAGGAACGGTGCCCATGTTTGTCAACTGCTGACGAGGATCCAGATGTTTGAACTACATCATGGGACACCTTGGCCTGCCACCAATGTGCCGTCAGGGACAGGAAGGCATGCTGGGCACTACACGCACTCCACAGGTCAGTGGTCAGGTGCACTGCCTGTCCACCTGCCCTTCCAATCTCCTCCTTGAGCACCCCGACACAAGACCTGTATAAGGCTGGCACCACAGTTTGGCTGAAGGTCTTACATGATGGCACACAGTACTGTGGTGCAATAGCCTGCATCAATTGCTTGAAGGGCTCACCTTCCACCATGTTGAAAGGTGCTCCTCCAACTGCAATGAGCTGGCCAATCAGGCGTGTTATTTTATGCACCTGCGCCCGAGCCATACCCTTACTCTGAAAGCCACCAAAATCTTACAGGGTGGCCTGGCTGGTATGGATTGGATGCAGGATGGTAACAGCATTCTTTTCTGCGTTATACTGGCTGGTGGTGCTGGCACTCATGGTGGCTGTGCCACTATTGGTTCCCCTTTTGGTGTTTGGAGGAGTGACCATAATACTTTTCTCCCCTAACAGCACTGCATGGTGGTGCACACGCATGTGCTGGTTCATGCCACTATTACTGAGATGCCCTAAGTCTCGGCCCCGGCTGACCTTCCTGCCACAGTGATTGCATTTGGCCTTCTGACCCACATCAATTCTTTTAAAATGCTGCCAAATGCTGGAACGGCAGCCATCACCTCAGACACTGCCTGATGGAATCCCTTCCACTGCAGTGGTCACACTCTCTTTCTGAGGTTTGGCAGGAGCAGGAGGAAGAGACCTGAACATCCCAGGTATTTTGGGTTCTGTGATGGATTGAGGTCTAATGGTTGCATTGGCCCATTCTGATGCTGGAGGCTTAGAAAGCACTTGGACAGGGGTCTTTTTCAGGAGAAAAAAGTAGTGGGGACTGAGGGGAGATAATTTCTGGGCTGTCGGTGGTGCCAACATGGGTAGAGGGCTGGAAATTAAATTTGTCTACAACAATGTCAGGAAAGCCTGCTTCCACCTTTTTCACGTTGCCAAGGGAACTGTGATCATTAGAAGCAGTAAACTCTGTCTCCTTGCTGACCACTGCCAAGCTCCCTGTAGTGCTGATGGTGATGGCACTGGCAGCATTGGTGGTGGTGACATCATCATGAGCCTCAGCCTCCTGAAATGTTTCCTGCTGCATGGCCAGGATCTCCAGCATTGGCTGCACAAATGTATGTGCACTGGGAACCCCTTTGGCCTGCCCTCTTCCATAAAAGGTACCAATGGGCAGCATGCTACTGGTAGCAGTGGCAGAGGTGGTAGCGCCACTTTTGCTATGAATTGTGCTGCTGGTTCTAGGAGGTAAATCCTGGAACAGCTGGCGATGTGCAAATGTCTGCTGTTTGCCAGGCTCTTTACCACCAGCAGTCTTAACTCCCACTCGCCTCAGCTTTATGGGAGGTGAGCTGAGCTCAGAGGGCGCAGAGACAGAATGTCCCACCTGCTGCTCATGTACAGCTCATAGCTCTCCCTCTCCCAGGAGCACTCCTACTGCTTTTTTGGCCTTGTTTGCTGCTCATTTTTCCTTTAAAAGTTAGAAAAATGTAGACAAAAAAAATATATGATTTTGATTACAGCAAACAAACACCAAAATCACCAAATGTACAAAAAAAATTATACCAACAGAAAATAACAAAATATTAACTAAATGAAACAAGAAATTAAAAAAAAAAAAGATCTCTCAAAACCAACCAAAAAACTAATAAAACCAGAAACTAAACACTAACAGATGATACACTCACAAACTACAACAGATATAAACTAAAATGAACAATGAAAAACTAAGGATTGCAAAGATATTCGCTCAGATGCACAGACAAATAATCGTGTGATCTGCTCCACTACATTAACTAACCCACAAAGCCACAAAGGGAAGTCACATGATCGGGCCTGCCCTGTAGGGCTCAGCAGCAGAAGAAAACCTCTGATTGGTCAACCAAGTCACATGTTGTTTCCGTAGTAACGAAATTTGGACATATTGTCATATTGAGGTATATATTTTTTCCTTTAAATTCATCGTAAAGAATGTTCGTACAAGTTAACGAACCTAAGGACAATTCAAATTGAAAATTAATTTTGGACACAAAATACGAAGTACGAATTAATTCTAATACGGAATGGAACGAAACAAATTTATTGACGGCGCCCATGTCTACAGTCCACATGACAAAAAAAACTTCCAGTAGGTGTGCAGATCTTTTTGCAATTATAGCAAACTGAGCTCTGATTTTTTTTCAGACAGCTGACGTGATAAGTATCAAAGTTCTTCAGACATCTAAAATGCTTTTGAAAGCACGCTTTTCCATTACTGCTGTTTGTGGCTGATGTCATAAAGCCAAGGAATGAGGGAGGATATTTTTGAAGATGGAGTCACTCAGATTGTTAGTCCAACAGTAGATCATTTAAAAAAATGCCCATAAAGCCGTTGAGTTTTTTTACTGCTGAAGTAAATCTATGTTCTAGAGATAATAAGACCTAGAAGAAAAGAAAAAAGTCTTAATACAAGGAGAAACCATTCTCATTTAGTATAAAATGTTATTCTACTGTCATTTAAACTAAACTGTCTAAACTATCCTGAATTCAATGAAACATTTATCATGAACAATAGACTTCTCAGAGGGGGGCCTATCACTTATAGCTTGGATTTGTGATCCTACAGGAACATAGACAAGAGAGCACAGAATACAGGATTTACAAGCATGACAGGAGTATAGTGCAGTACTGGGGTTCAGAGTTCACAGGAAGTCAGGTACACACAATACTGTTGATGTGTACAAGGATTCTAAGGGAGGAAGGATACCTAATGGTACTATCTGGGGAGAAAGCAGCATGTCCACACTTGCAACAATGGTGAGGGCTCTTGAAAGGGCCAAGGCGCAGAGTTTAAGGAACTGCCTTGTCTTCTCCAGAGCTCTTGATGGTAGAGATGGTTTGTGCTGCAGACAGTTCCCCGGTTGCGGCCCTCTTACTCACCCCGGCAGGCAAATACCTAGAACTAAGGGTCAATGGACAAATGAGAATCCCTTGCAGCGCTGAGGTGCTGGGATCACTAAACAGTAGGGAGTAAAATTCAAGCTGACAGGTGTGTGCCTGGACACACACAGACATTGGGGACAGATACACAAAGACACATAAGACAGCTAGAAATGAGTAGCCATGCAAACAGTCACACAGGAATCTATCAGAGTAGTGAAGTTGCATGGTGTCACCTAACAGGAAACTAGCTTACAATACACTTGGAGACACATTTTTAAAACTCATACATGTCAGATCATAACACAACAAAAAAGATTCAGAACTTCATAATGTAAATTGGAACAAGAAACTGGGCAGTACAGACTCAGATGGATGCACCAATATTTAGCTGGGGGGGGGGGGGGGGGTGAAACCCATAAATGTTTACATATGAAAATAGAAACACTTTAGAACAATACTTCCATTGGTGAATTGTCTTTGAAGGCTGTGGTCTCCTTCTGTTCTGAAGACCCTAAATAAATCAACTCAGGGCATAGAACTAATCTGAGGGATAAGCATCAACATTTTAGTAACAAAACACATTATATTTTCCTCCTAAAAATAAACCACAGGTTAGAGATATTTAACATTTTCTTTCTTAGATGTTTTACCACTGCACTTTTTCTAATACCAACATTTCAAACTAAATGTTACCACCTGGATTTTATGTATGGTATACCATTACTAAAAAAAAAAAAAACTATTATTCACCATGGTTAAAAATGAGCAGCTCAAAAAAACAAATTATTATATATTTTTTTATAAGTTCCCCTTTGTCTTGCAAGACAGTTATACTTCACCATACTGAGCACATTGAAAAACTTTTTCGAAAACTGTCACTTTTATGGAAACAAAGATCACCGTTAATACACACACATGTAAATGTAAATATACATTATTAGGAGGTATTTTACTTTTTTTTTTGTTTACAGTTCCTCAGCTCACTCAATTTGCATGACAATACAGCTGTTTACACACACACACAAGCCATGCAATTTAATCCATGTCAAAGTAAGGGGGGGGGGGGTCGTTGCTCCTTTAAACTATAAAACACCATTCCTTATTTTTAAACTTTAATCATCAGTGAAAACGTTTTTTTTGTTTGTTTTTTTTTAACGTCACTAATCTTTTAAAGGGATTGTAAAGTGAATTTTTTTTTATTTAAAATAACAAACATGTTATACTTACCTCCACTGTGCAGCTCGTTTTGCACAGAGTGGCCCCGAACCTGCTCTTCTGGGGTCCCTCGGCGGCTGTCTCGGCATCCTCCTGCAGGTGCTTCTCATGTTCATGCGAGCTCCCTCGCATGGTGAGAAGCATCTGCGGGCGCGCTCCCGTGATACAGCCGGCGGCTATAGCCGTTCGCTGTATCACACGGCCCCGCCCCCCGGCGTTTCCGCGTCAGTGGATGTGATTGACAGCAGCGCAAGCCAATGGCTGCGCTGCTTTCCATCCATCCGCTCCAGCCAATCAGTGGCCAGGCTGAACGGTGGAAAGGACGTCGGGGGACGAGCGCGGGACTTTCGAGGGGTGAGGTAAGTAAAACGGGGGGACTGGGGGCGCAGGCACTGTCAGATGTTTTTTCACCTTAATGCATAGAATGCATTAAGGTGAAAAAACATTTACCTTTACAACCCCTTTAACATTTCACTTTAATTGTTTTTATCAATTTTATTAAGTGTATTGGGTGTGGCTCCAATGACCACATGATTAGCCACCACAGCAAGTATCTAAATTAGCGATTTTCAGTTCACAGGTTTTAGATGAACTTTTCTTTTAGAATAAGCAAAAATACTGTATTTATCGGCGTATAACACGCACTTTTCTCCCCTTAAAATCAGGGGAAAATCGCGGGTGCGTGTTATACGCCAATCCTCCTCGATATCTGAGCGATTTTGAGCCTCTGGGCAGCTTTCAGCCGCCTTCGACTCTTCTCGCGGCTTTCGGCCGCCTTCGGTCATTCTCGGCGGCTTTCGGCCCTTCTCGGAAAACCGCCAAGAATGGGCGAGAGCGGCCGAAAGCCGACGAGAACGGCCGAAGGCGGGCGAAAGCCGCCGAGAATGGCCGAAGGCGGGCGAGAACTACCGGGCGCCGCCGAGATACACAGGACATCTCGGCAGCGCCATTTTTAAAAATAAAATCTGCAATTAACACTGACAAGGAGACAACGATGCACACGGCTGCAATGATAGACAAGCTGCAATGATGGACAGGCTGCAGGACAAGGCTGCAATGATAGACAGGTTGCAGGACAAGGCTGCAATGATGGACAGGCTGCAGGACAAGGCTGCAATGATGGACAGGCTGCAGGACAAGGCTGCAATGATGGACAGGCTGCATGACAAGGGGTGCAAATGGCACTGACAAGGCTTCAGATGGACACTGATAAGGCTGCATTGATGGGCATTTAAATGTAAGTTTTTTTTCCTTAAATTTCCCTCCTAAAAGTTTTTTACCTTAAAATTCCCTCCTAAACTTGGGGTGTATGTTATACGCCGGCGCGTGTTATGTGATGATAAATACGGTAATTTTTTTACGTTTTATTTTTCATATTAATATTTTTCTTGCTTCTAAAAGCTGCAATGACCGACATGCCACTGACATGTTACCTGTAATTGTCCTTGTGGCACTGTCCTATCACTTTAAAACATACATCACAAACACAAACAAATCATCATGCCACCCATATTCATACTGTGTTACTATTATTTCACATTCATCAGTCCCTACCCTCAAGGAGCTTACAATCCTAAGGTCCCTAACTCACATTCATACATACACTAGGGACAATTTAGACAGGAACCAATTAACCTACCAGCATTTCCCCGGAGTGTAGGAATGTAGGAATACCCGGTGGAAACATTACATAACAATCCATGGATCTCACACACATATATATGTCACAATGACCCCCAAAGGAGCTGCTGTTTTTAATGGGCTTACCGTTACCTTCTTGACCTTGTATGCATCTAGGGGTTTCCCGTGGTAGATGGCCCAAAGAATTGCAGAAACTGACACTGGATCCTCTTTTTGGGATATTTATTGGAAAAGATAACACAGTTTTTCAATGAAGGGTAGAGGGTGAGGAAAGGTAGTTCAGGTACTTTTGGAACTGCAAAGAATAGGAAGTCTCTCACAATAGAAATCCAGAGAATTACTGTTTCACAACTGGATTCTCACAACTACCTGATAGGTAGGGATGAGCCGAACACCCCCCGGTTCGGTTCGCACCAGAACTTGCGAACGACCCCCGCGTTCGGTACGAACGTTAGAACCCCATTGAAGTCTATGGGACTCGAACGTTCGAATTGGAAAGTGCTAATTTTAACGGCTAATATGCAAGATAGTGTCCTAAAAAGGGTTTGGGGACCTGGCTCCTGCCTCAGGGGACATGGGTCACTGAAAAAAAAAGTTTTAAAAACTGCCGTTTTGGCGGGAGCACTGATTTTAATGACGATTAAAGTGAAAAAAAAAAGTGAAATATTCCTTTAAATATGGTGCCTGGGGGGGTGTCTGTAGTATGCCTGTGAAGTGCCACGTGTTTCCCGTGTTTAGAACAGTCCCTGCACAAAATGACATTAAACGGAAATAACACCATTTAAAACTGCTTGCGGTTTTAATGTTATATCTGGTTCCTGCAATATGGTTGAAAATCATTGAGAAACATGGCATGGGTAGCCCTCCCTGCCCATTACCAGCCCCTTTGGGTCTTGTACGCATATTAAGGGGAACCCCGTACCCATATTAAAAAAAGGAAATGCGTGTGGCCCCCAGGCCCTATATACTCAGAACAGCAGTATACAGGCGGTGCAAACAAGACAGGGACTGTGTAGGTTTGTTGTGTTAAGTTGAATCTGTTTGTCATTTTCAACCGGTACATTTTTAAAGTGTAGCTCCAGTCAAAAAAACTATCTTTAAGCTTTTTGGAAAACATAGGGAAGGGTTATCACCCCTGTATAATTTGTTTTGTCGTCCATCTTTTTTCATCTCACTTGCTGCTGTCTCCTTGCGTTTGCGAGTAGGAGATGTTTGTAAGTTGGATGTTTGAAAGTAGGGGCCTGCCCTATATTATAGCGGTATGTACTGGGTACAGAGCACGCAGACAGCACGCACTCCTAACACTACTGACTCCTAACGCACTCCTAACACTACTGACTGCAAGCTCTATTATTAACCACTTGTTAGCCCAATGTTTGCATAAAGTGAAAGATGAAGTTATGCTGAGTAAATAGATATCAAACATGTCACTCTTCAAAATTGCACATGCCCGTGGAATGGCGCCAAACGTCGCTACTTAAAAAATCCCCATAGGCGACGCTTTAATTTTTTTTTTACTGGTTACATGTTTTGAGTTGCAGAGGAGGTCTAGGACTAGAATTATTGCTCTCGCTCTAACATTCTCGGCGATACCTCACATGTGTGGCACATGCGAGCACATGGGGACATGGGCGCTTTAATTTTTATTTTATTTTTTTATTGTTCATTTTACTTTATTTATGTTAGTTTGACATTTTTTTCCCCAAAAATATATTTTTGATCACTTTTATTCCTATTACAAGAAATGTAAACATCCCTTGTAATAGGAATATGGGGTGACAGGTCCTCTTTACAGTGAAATCTGGGGGGTCAATATGACCCCACATCTCACCTCTAGGCTGGGAAGCCTGAAATAAAAAATAAAAAAAAGATTCTGGCTTTGATCGTACTGGCGAGTTGGTAGAAGCACCGGAGGGCGGTGAGGGGTGGGGGGCGTCTATGGCTGGGTATTTCAGGGTATCACCGAGTATGGCTGGGTATCTCTGAGTATGGCTGGGTATGGCAATTTATGGCAGGGTATTACAGAGTATTGACGGGGTATTGGCGGGGTACTACAGAGTAATAGCAGGGTACTGCAGAGTATTGGGGGGTACTACAGAGTAATGGCAGGGTACTGCAGAGTATTGGGGGTACTGCAGAGTAATGGCGGGTACTGCAGAGTAATGGCGGGTACTGCAGAGTATTGGGGGGTACTGCAGAGTAATGGGGGTTACTGCAGAGTAATGGGGGGTACTGCAGAGTAATGGCAGGGTACTGCACTGCAGAGTAATGGCAGGGTACTGCACTGCAGAGTAATGGCGGGGTACTGCAGAGTAATGGCAGGGTACTGCAGAGTATGCACTGGTATTGCAGAGTATTGGCAGGGAATTGAGGGGTTAAATTCGGTGAGCAGCGATGTGGGCACTGCAGCTGCAGCCCACATCGCTGCTGACACCGATCTCTTTCCCCTCCGCTGTACCGATCGGTACAGAGAGGGGAGGGAGGAACAGGCGTCATAACATGACACCGGTTTGTTTCCAAGTGATCACTCCGTCATTTGACGGAGCAATCACGTGGTAAACGGCCTCTATGAGCGGCCGTTTACCGTGATCCGTGATGCGACCCGGCGGTCACGGATGCTCTCGAGTGCGCACACCTCGGGGCACGCGAGAGCAGAATTCTGGGAGGCCGTTAATTAACGGCCTCTCAGAGTTAAACAACCCCCCTGAAGCCGTTAATCGGCAATGGGCAGTTGTTAAGTGGTTAAAGCTAGATCACTAGCTATATAGGTGAGGTGAATATAGTGGTGTATACTGCGGTCAGGGCACAGACAACAACCACTACACAGCAGCAAGATAGGAAATCAGCCAAAAACGATTGGTGTGTACTGTGTTGAAGGTACACAGAACACCCACTGCTTCAGATGCTAAGTAACACACTACACGAAGCCGCCTCAAAGGCGGCCTTATATAGTGTGGGGCGTGCACTACACAGCCTGAGCTTTGATTGGCCACAGGCAGGATGCCTGTGGCCAATCATGGCTCTCCTCGCTGCCGGCGCTGCGATTGGCCAAGCATGCGGGGTCACAGTGCATGCTTGGCCAATCATGGGGCAGCAATGCACTGCGCCACCGCAGTGCATTGTGGTCCGCGCGCGCGTCACTCGAATTTTGACGCAAACGGCCCAAAGGTTCCGAATTCGCCGAACGCCCGAACAGCCAATGTTCGAGTCGAACGTACGTTCGACTCGAACACGAAGCTCATCCCTACTGATAGGCCTTCTCTCACTAAGCCTAGCAGCCGATAGAGTGTTAAGTAAAGCAAAAGTCTCTGCCACAGACTTGAAGGTGGAACACTGTAACAAAGTCTCTGCCACAGACTTGGATGTAGAACACTTGTGAAAAAAGTCTCTGCCACAGACTTGAATGTAATTGAGGGATATAGATACATTTAGAGAGCTATCATACGGTACCAGTATCTTGCAGCCGGTCCAGCGATACCGTATGAGTGTAGATCCATTTAGTGTCCTTCAACTGAGCCTCCAGGCTCTTTCTGAGAAGCCAGTCTTATCCATGGCCTTCTCCCGAAGAGTCCTCCCCTGGGTGCTTCTCCAGTTGCTGGGCCTCTCCTCAGATGAGGCGGCACCTTTAAATCCTCCTCTCAGTTACTTTGCCTTGGCTATCCAGCCCCGAGACTTGGAATTTGATGGATCCGCACCCTAGGCCATGAGGACCAGGGGCTAGTCAGGAGGACCAGGACCAAGCAGACAGAAGGATCTTCTGGACCGGAACTCCGAAGCACGTGATGTCAGCACCTTAAATACCACCTCCCATAGTGCACAGCAGGATGACACTCCCACTGGGCTGGTTCCCGAGAAAGGATGGCACTCAATACGCCCAGCCAGACTGCGTTCTCCCACTTGCCAGCGGTAACAGCGACACCCGTGGCCAAGGAGAACCCAGTGCAATCCAACCAGACTGGCACTGAAACCATAATTTGGCATAATCAACCCTAAAACCCAACTGTGGTTTTAGGAAATATTAAATTTAAAAAACATATAGCGCATGCTCGTCAGGAGCCGGTGCTATATATACAACAAACATAACTCTCACACTTAGCCAACTACACGCTGTAGACAAAAATATTAGCACATTTCTCTAATAAAACTGCACTTTCCCTCCTTTTTTTTTTTTTTTTATAAGTTCACTCATCTACAATGGGCTCTAAAGCATGTCTACTTAGGTCATTATAAGTACGCTGGGTGGTAGGATATAATGTTCTTGCAGTTATTTTAGCAATGTTGTTATTAGGTTCATATTCATATACAGTACAATAAGTTTCTTTTATTTCCTTTTTTCAACATTTTTTTGTCATTTGTTTTAGCCTTCTAGTGGTACAAAACGCCTGTGTGCCTTGGTTCCATTTCTTGAGGGACTCGACCACTCCTATTCCCAAAGTGAATCTTTGGCAGTCCAGGAGAAGATCCCGGTGGGATCACACAGATACCAATCTGGGGTGTACTCGGTGGTACAATTCCCCATCTCACACGGTGGTGAAACTTCCTTAAAGTGGGGTACCCCTTAAAAAAATAAAAATAAAAGTCAGCAGCTACAAATACTGCAGCTGCTGGCTTTTAATAATCGGACACTTACCTGCCCCAGGGTCCAGCGATGCGGGGGAACGAAGCCCCCCCTCGTTCCCCGCTCCGCTCGCGGCGCCGTCATGCATACTGTGGGCACCCGGCTGTGGCTTCACAGCCGGGCACCCACTGCGTACAGTCACCTGGGACACGTGACAGGTCCCAGGTGAATGTGTGGCGCAAGGGGAAGTGATGTCACCAGCCCGGGCAATGAAGAAGGCAGACTACGAGGGACCCCCTAGCAACCGGTATTTAGAGGTGAGTAAAAAAAATTTTTTTTGCCAATTATTTTTATTTTTATTTTTTTTATTAATTTTAAGCAGCTTTTCATTTTTTGGTGGCAACACCACTTTAAGAATTCATCTATTATTAAATTCAATGGCCACACAGACACAAATTACTTAATAATAGCAGGAACTGACAACTCAGCCACATAGGCTGAGTCCAGACACGCACACTGAGCCCTGAGTCACACAGACCAAGGAAGGGAGGGAAGGGGGTTCTGTCACAGAAGTTGCTAAAAAGCTGCTACAAAAGAAACTCTGGATTTAAGATGTAAAAACACGCTCCTTTCTAAATAGAAAAATATATGGCAGCACATATGACAGGTACAACCGAATAGGGGTTCAGTTACATAAGCTGAATGGGGTCACACAGACAGATTAAAACAGTTCAGGAATGTAAAAAGCACTCCCTTAGATAAGCCACTCATGCAGGACACACACAACACACATATGCCAACAAACTGTGCAGTACAGTAACAAAAAAAATCTCAATAGGAGAAAATTCTAGAGTATAGAATCTGGCAGTTCTGCTTCCCTCCATAAATTTATAGACACTGCAGAATAGGGGGGACAGTACTTCTGCTTATTGTGCAGTTTTATGGAGAACTACGCAGGTGAGAAAAGGAAAATTGAATTTTTTGTTTCAAAATTCGAAACTGGTAGTAAGGATTCAAGCAGCGATCTTTTTTTAAGCAGCCTGTCACCCTTAGCAATAAACCAGGGGCTTACCACACATAGTACCTTATTAGCCACAGCTTATGAATGATACCTTGAGTCCGAAGACCTGATTTCTGACCTGGCTGGTCACCACAGACTCAGGAACTGTAAAAATCCTAGCTAAGCACACATTGCACCTGAAATAGGGCAAGCCATTCACATACATGCATGCAAGGACAGTAATAAGTACAGATAGCATTGAAAGTAAAAAGAAACATAAAAATAACAAAATTCATTAGGCAAGGTTCTTTGAAAGAGTACTCCATGACACCAATTTACAGAAATAGTCACAGCACGAGGGGAAATCACAGTAAGCAAAAAGTTGTTTTTTGATGTGAATTTTTTTTTTTTTTAAAGAAAGGCGTTTTCTTCAAGAGTACGGCAGTCCAGAGTTTGTTCCTGTTCAAAGCAAAAAGTTAGCTTACCTTGACCAGCAGAATTGAATTCCCAGCTTGTGTTGTTCCACCTCTTAGAAATGTCTCTAAAGTTATCATTTCCGGCCTTGAAGGACCAATTGATAGGGAAATCCCAGAACTTAGGGGTTTCCAATAACATTTTGACTGCTGAACCACATTCAACAAGATGTATTTAATATTTCAAGCTTGTAGCTAGCCACAAGCAGGGAGAACAACCAGTACATGGTGACACAATATATTGTTCTGAAATGACAGAGAACCCTGTGATACAATTTAAACATTCTGAAGGGGGTGGCACCTTGGCGACTTGGCACCTGGACTCTTTTGAAGTCCTAATCAATTTGTTGGTTATTTACATTGATAAACAGATGGTCATTTAGCACCTATACACCACTTCCAGAGTTCTCTGGGGAAATGCCTTTTCACAGCTGGAGGTATGAATGGCATTTGACCACAAACACAAACAGCTTCTACATAGATCCTGGGCCTTTGTAACAAGTATATCTGCTTAACCAAAATACATGTTTTTATAATCATAACTAAATGTTTGATAAATAAATGGCTATTCCATTTACCAGGTCACTACCTATCACACTTTTGAAGGGCCTTGAGCACCAGGACAATGGAATTACCCACAAAATTACCCTATTTTGCAAAGCAAACACCCCAATGTATATTCTATTCCATGGGCTGCAGATAGGTACTCGGGTACTCTGATGGGCTGGTGACAGGTACTCGGTTACTCTGATGGGCTGGTGACAGGTACATTCTTCTTGTATTGTGACACCAGCTACATTTATGTTAAAGATGATGAATGGATGGATGGATGGATGGACAGAACTCTCAGACATCCCAGATTATTTTGTCCCTGTCAGAGTCTCTGTAAGTACCATATGACTTGTGCTGGCAGAGAGGAATACAGGCTGTCTGTGTTCTGTATGCCCCACAGACAATCTTTATCACAGGTCTTGCTGGTGTCAGTATACAAGCCTGGAGGGATTTGATGAACGATTTTGTTCTCTGGAGCTCCATGCTGGCAGCAGTGCAGGGAAATACAACTCACTGTCTGTCAGTGCTGGGGCTGAGGAATCTGTCTGCTTCTTCCAGTGTGTCCTCATAGCAGGCTGTCCTCTCTCTCCCTCTTCAATTCAGCTGCTGACATCTCCTCTTCTTAAAAGTCAAAGAAGGTGGCTGGGTACAGTGTTTTCCATTGGCTGAGGAGGCAGAAGAGAGATTGTATATCAATTCGCCTCTAAAATCTTCTTGCCAGTGTCCTGTCGAGAAATGTCCCCCATCGGATAGTGTCCGCCCTGTACTGCGCAGGTGCATCGCTTGCGCATTATGGAGGACAAACGAGACGCCGAAAGTCTTCGAAGATTAACAGCTGTTCATCAGCTCTACACGGCGCCTGCTCACTTAATACTACATTCTGTCACACGTTTCCAATGCTATCCCAATATAACTCTGCAGGGGGCGGTGTGCCTACAAATTGCCCAGAGATGGGCCGGTGATAAGGGCGGGTAGTTCAATGTTACAATCCACCAAACCTGCCCATCAACATTGCTAAATGTTGGGCATCAGCCGCCACTCTCACTGCTGTATAATTTTGACCTCCCGTATATGTATTTTGCAGGGCTGTGCACAGACAGATTTGTGCAAGCGGAGGCTCCGTGTGTCAGGCTGCTGTTTTCGTTCCTGAACAGATTGCACAGCCCTTCACATTATGTACATCATGCAGTGTGGATGCTCATATTGATGAGGAATTTCTTCTTTGCAAAGGTTTGGCCCCTCCCTCCGGCACAGCTCTATTTTTCCTGGACCTGCCATTGACATACACACAGGCCTGTCCCCCTTCAGCAAAGCAGGCTAGGTGCGGGGCGGGGCTGGAGCTTTATATTTTCTCTCGACCTTGCTCACATTGATATAGACAGTGCTATGTTGTAAATGGGCACGCCTCCTTCAGCAGAGCAGGCTAGGGGGTGGGGCAGCTCTATATTTTCTCTGGACCTTGCTCACATTAATATAGACAGAGACGGGGCTGGAGGCAGTGCTGACGATGATGTAATTAGTCACACCACATCCGTCCGCCCGCTTGAGTCTAAAATTTTCCTCAACTGAGGCTGGATTCACACCTATGCAGTTTTAGTGCTTTTTGCATTTTTGCAGATTTGCACTACAGCCCATTTAACATGGTTACCCATGGAACACGTTCTGTAGTGCAAATCTGCAAAATGCAAAAAAGCACTAAAAATGCATAGGTGTGAATCCAGCCTGAAAGGAGAGTCTGCGCATGCGCGATATAGCCACGGTGAAGCCGCGCATGTGCAGTGGACATAGCTTCACCAGAAGTGATGCAGTCGAGGTTCTGCGTAAGTCGAAGAATTTTTTACCACACCGGTATTGAAGTGGTTAAGCGGTCCTGTCATGCTTTTTTTTCTATTACAAGGGATGTTTACATTCCTTGTAATAGGAATAAAAGTGACCCAAACATTTTAAAAAAAAAAAAACAATGTAAAAATAAAAAGTAAAATAAATAAGAATTTTTTTTTTAAATGCACCCCGACCTGACGAGCTTGCGTGCAGAAGTGAACGTATACGTGAGTAGCGCCCGGCATATGAAAATGGTGTTCAAACCACACATATGAGGTATAGCCGTGATTGGTAGAGCAAAAGCAATAATTCTAGCCCTAGACCTGCTCTTTAATTCAAAACTGATAACCTGTAGAAATTTTAAACATTGCCTATTGAGATTTATAAGGGTAAGTTTCAAAAAGAGTCTCTGTCTTTAAGTGGGTAAACTAGGATTCCAAACAATGTACTGAATTGAGAGCAGAACTCTCATTTACAACTTTTTAGAAGCTGACATAAGAACTATGTGAAGCTTGGAATCTGATTGGCTCCTGTACAGGAAGTCAGAACGTCACACATTCCAGCAGAACGTAAGGGGCTGCGCACGCGCGCTCCTTTCCCGGCCTTATCAATGAAACCTCTGGATGATGTCAGCTCCCTCGCCATTGGGCGGTAGGATTTCGCGCATGCTCACTGTACCATTCCTTGCCGTGAATGGGGAGTCGCTCCTGGCAACAAGTCCCTCCCCTTCTCCGGCCGTTAGCGGAGGAGCATGCGCGCTGACCCTTATCTGTGCCTGCGAGAAGCGGTTTCCCGCCCGGGTCGTTCCGCCGGTTGAAGTGGTGATGTGTAGGTCCTGACAGGTAGGCAGGGAAGAGGTCCTAGTCTCGTAGTAGCTATGTGGGTGACGGGAATAGAGACCCAGGCCTCGCTTGAGTGCGGCGCGGAAGTGGCGGGAGATCGTAGGCCTCACCTGTGTCACTGGGGAGGGAGACCGCATGTGCTCTGGTTATTCGGTCACTGCCTCCCCCCCCCCCATGATATGTGCTCTAACGGAACTGTCACCGGTCACTACGTGCTCTCATTATACTGTCACTGGGCCCCTGTATGATATGTGCTCTAACTAGGTTGCCACTGTGCTGTAATTCTATAGGCACTGCTCATTATGTATATCAGTACCCATTATAATAAAAGCAGACCATGTACACGGTGACTAGTGCTTATATAATTGCAGCAAACGCTTTATGTGGTGATCTGTGCCTGTGTGATTAGAGCACACCCTTTACAGGATGATTAGTGCCAAAATATTGAGAAGTAATCTGTGGTGGTGACTAATGCCTGTATATGGAGAGCAGACACACTGACCAGTGACTGTCTAATAAGAGCAGACATTGTACACAATGGCTAATAAAATGTCTGCTCATTATACAGAGTGTGGTGTCGGTATACAGGCACTGTTCCCCATATACGGATGCTGCACACCCCCCGTACGGTGTCTGGCGTCGTCTGGTATACGGGCGCCGTTGCCACACCCCCCCGGTACGGTGTCTGGAATCCGGTATATGGCGCTGTTGTCGCGCCCCCCCCCCCCCCCCCCGCACACGGTGTCTGCCGCCCGGTATACGGACGCATGCACCCCCCCCCACGTACGGTGTCTGGAGTCCGGTATACGGTGCTGTCGTCCACCCAACAACCCCCCCCCCCCCACATGGAAGATGTCTGCTGTCCGGTATACGTCACTGTATCCCACTCCCCCACGTACGGTGTCTGGTATACGGGGCACTCCCCCACATATGGTGTCTGGCGTTTGGTATGCAGGCACTGTCCTGTGGTTTACCCACACTGCGGGTGCAGCGCTTTTATAGAGTTCCTGTGGGTTAGCTGCCAGGATTCTTAATGCCCATACGCACGATACGAAAATCGGATGGAAAAAAAATTTCTGCGACGAGCTGTCTGCTGATTTTTGACAGACTTTCGCTTTTTCGTTAGACAAAACCTGCATGTGCAGACTAAAATTTTTGTTACATGTGAACTAGAGCTGCACGATTAATCGTCAAGAATCGTTATAGCGATCGTGACTAAAATGTTTCCCGATTCTTTCTATGCAAAGAATTCTCTACTCTTCTAAAGCCACAGCTGTCCAAAGAAAGGAAAAGAAAACCTGGGCAGTCTGCCAAGAATCAAAACATTCTTTATCAATTGAACTTGAGTATAAACATTGCAACAATTTTTCAATGGAATAGAATTTGTAATTGAAAAAAGTTTAAACACTAAGGGCCAGTTCACACCAGATGCGGTTCCGTTCCGTGTTCATTTTTTTTTTTCTGCACTAAAAAATGCATGCCCAGTGTTTTCCATGTATTCCAATGGCTCTAGTTCACACCATGCAGTCCGTTTCTGGTGTGGAAACTGACCGGAACTGACTGTATTGGTGCAGAAAAAAATGGAACTGCATCTGGTCTTGGCCCTTAACTTTTTTCTGACATTTTTTTGTTTCAAGTTGAACTTAACCACCCCCCAAACGTACCTGTGTGTGTGTGTATATGTGTATATATATATATATATATATATATATATATATATATATATATATATATATATATATATATATATATATAATTAGCAGACACCCTATTGAATAAAATGGTGGTTGTTCAATATTTTATGTCACACTGTATTTGTGCAGCGGTCTTTCAAATGCAATTTTCTCTTTTGTTCATTGACGAACACAGCTCTAGTAATCTTGACTGTAGTGTTATTACACCATCTTCAGGAGAGGAGTGGCAGAACACGTAATACATGTGAAAAAACAAAGCTTTACAGTTCCGACCAGGGGGCAGTCCCTCTGGTAATAACCCCTCAGCCTGCTTCCTGCAGCTCAGTTTTTTTTCGCAAAGGTGGTAAAAAGCAGCCCCTGTGCCCCCCCCCCCCCCTCCGGGGAGAGCTCAGACTCGGGCCCCGCTGAGACTGCTGGCCCCTGCTGTTTTGTTTCAGATGAAGCTGACCAGGGCCAGACAGAGAGGATGATTCCCCATCGAGGTCCACGCAGGACAAAGCACTAGTTGGAGCTGTGTGTGATACCCTGGAAATTCAGGATACAGCAGGTTCCTCTGCTGAAGTAGCGGTTCCCTTTGGGTCTCACAAGCCAGCCCGTACACCTAAGGTGTTTCCGGCGATCTGACTTCGATAAGTTCATATACAAGGAATGGGGAAGCCTGCAATGGACCTTTTCGGTCCCTAAAAGAATGGCGGTGCGCTACCCCTTTGAGGAGAGCCTGCTTAAAAAAATGGTCGGCTCCTCTGGTCGTGGACCCCCCAGTATCCAGGTTAAACAAAGTAACCACGATCCCGGTAGAGGGGACTCCTGCATTTAAGGACCCTACTGACAGGAAGGCCGAGGCAGTGGCCCGTTCCTTGTTTACGGTTGTAGGGGCAGCAATATGACCGGTACTGGCCACAGCACTTGTGTCGCAGACACTTACTGAATGGGCAAAACTTTTGCACTGTGAATTGGAGAAGCAGCAGGCTACTCCTGTCTGCGAGGAACTAGCAGACCAGTTAGTGCACGGCCACAACTACGTTTGTGACACGGCCCTGGATACGCTTCCTTTGCTCTCCAGGGCTTCAGTGTCAGTAGTGGTGCTACGGCGCTTGATTTGGCTAAAATGTTGGTCTGCAGACCAGGCATCTTAAAAAAAAAAAAAAAAAAAAAAAAGCCTTGCCGGATCTACCCTTCCTTGGTCAGTGGCTTCTCTTTGAAGCCTCGTTTGGATGACCTTATTAAGAATGTCATAGGTGGGAAGAGTACCTTGCTCCCACAGGCCAGGAAAACTAAGAAGCCACAGCGCAGGCAAGGGCCCTAATTATCTGCTCAAAAGAGGCTTTTTCATCCGTCCGGGACTTCTACTAAACGCTGACAGGATGACCTCTGAGGGACAAAAGCGTCCCTGGACCTGCAAGCCTGCGAACAAAAGTGCTACCACATGAAGGTTTGCCCCCGCCTGTCACTTGAGTGGGGAGGGGGGTGGCCTTCGGGAGTTTGCAGCCTGGTGGGCCTCTTGGCTGTCCGACCAATGGGTCTGTGGACTGATTTCCTCAGGCTACAGTAGAATTCCTCTCTTGGCCACCAAACACATTCTTCCCCTCCAGCATACCCTTGCTCGCCGGGGGCCCTGTTGGGGGCAGTAAGGGACACGCTAAGCTGCGGGCTGATAGTGCCTGTTCCGGAATCTGAAAGGTTTCAGGGGTTCTACTCCAATCTGTAGTCCCCAAAAAGGAAGGGGTACGTCCAATCTTGGACCTAAAAGCCCTCAATTGCTTTGTAAAAAGTACAGAGGTTCAGAATGGAATCAGTTCGCTCAGTTGTCACTGCACTCCATCAAGGGGATTCTCTGGCATCTTTGCACATCCAGGATGCGTACCTGCACATACCCATATGCATCAGAGGTTTCTGCGATTTGCAGTAGGGGAAGCCCACTACCAGTTTGTGGCTCTCCCCTTTTGGTTTGGCATCGGCACCCAGAGTCTTTACCGAGGTATTGACTCCAATTTTGGTGTTTGTTGCAACAACGCGGGATCGTGATTGTGATCAGTATCCAGTCAGACAACGCCACAGCGGTGGCATATGTCAACCATCAAGGAGGAACAAGAAGCTTGGCTGCAGCATGGGAGGTCGCTTGCGTCCTTTGAGCAGAGCGACATGTCCGGCCTTGTCGGCAATTTACATCCCAGGAGTATAAAACTGGCAGGCGGACTACCTAAGTTGCCAGATGCTGGACCCAGGAGAATGAGCGTTGCATCCGGAGGTGTTCAGGCTTCTGTGCCTGCAGTGGGGCACACCAGACGTGGATCTCCTAGCCTCCCGACTCAATCAGAAAGTGCCGAGATTCGTATCCAGGACATTAGATCCTTGGGCGGACCCGTCAGACGCGTTGGTGGCTCCATGGGATCAGTACTGACTGATCTACGCTTTTCATCCGCTAAAACTGTTACCATGTCTTTTCCGCAGAGTGGAGGCCGAGGGGATTGCGGTGATACTGATTGCCCCAGATTGGTCTCACCGTCCCTGGTACGCCGACCTAGTACACCTGGTGGTGGACGCTCCCTGGCAACTACCAATGCGAGAAGACCTTCTGTCTCAGTCCTTTTCTCCATCCTGCTTTACCATCATTGGTTTTAACGGCATGGCTGTTGAGAGCCAGGTGCTAAGGAAATGGGGCCTGTCGGACTGTGATTTCAACTATGTTGCGGGCACAAAAAACATCTTTTAAGCAGATATATCTATATCACTATAATCATTTTTATTTATTTTCAGCCTGCCCCCGTGGGATCTGGAGCTGTTGGCGCTTCAGAAACCGACATTTGAGAACATCAGAGAAGTTCCCTTTTTGACTTTCTCAGAAAGTAGTCTTCCTAGTGGCCATTACATAGGCCAGGAGGGTTTTTGGAACAGGGCAACTTGCAAGACAAGGGCCCCAATCTGGTTATCCACAAGGATAAGGTGGTGTTGCGTGTGCAACCTTCTTTTCTACCGAAGGCGGTCTCGGCTTTTCACATCAAGGAAGACATTGTTTACCACCTGTGTCCTAAACCGACACATCCTAAAGAGGTGGTCCGGGCTCTAAGGGTATATTTGTCTGCCACGGCTCCCTTTCGGAAGTCAGACTCTCAGTTCGTAGCTGGCCCGAAAAAAGGGAAGGTGGGCTCATCGGCCATTTCCAGGTGGATCAGAGAGCCGCCCCCCCCCCTTTCCTGTCATGGCCCATTCCACCAGGGCAATTGGAACCTCTTGGGCTTTCCGACATTAAGCGACGACTTGGTCGTCCGTTAACACTTTTACAAAATTCTACAATGTGGATGTAAGCGCATCGTCTGCCTGCTTTGGCCGCAAAGTTTTACAGGTGGCCGTATAATGTTGCAGTTCTGCACTTTTTTTTTCTTCCTTTTTAAAAAAACTGTTAATTTGAGTATTAATGCACTGTTGCATTTGTTGACCGCAGGTTCTGATGTGGTTATTTAAGATGGTGACTACCCTGTTAGGGAGCACCGCTGGTTGTAGGTGAAGTTATAGTGCTGTTCCCACCCCTCGTTATGACACTGCTTGGGGACTTCCCTATGGTCAAGATTACTGGAGCTGTCTGTCACAGCACCCTCCCCTCCTATTGGTTTACATTATACTGCTTGTTGATGTACTGAGCGGCAGGAAGCAGGCTGAGGGGTTCTGCCTAGTTCTCGCCTGAAGGTGGTGTAATAACCCTATGGTCAAGATTACTGGAGCTGTGTCCGTCAATGAACTTCAGAGAAAAGGATTTTACGGTGAGTACAAAAATCCTATATTTTTTTTTTTTTTTTTTTTTTATTACTTTAATGAAAAAAAAATAACCAGTGAAGTTAGCCTTTTTTAATGTGAGAATCGTGTGGGTTTTTTTTTTTTTTAATTTTAAGCAAAAAAATTGATGATTTTTTTTCATGTTGTAAGCGCAAGGCTATAAATGCTTAGAAAAGAAAGAACTCATACAAAACATTACGTCAATTCAGACTTGGTATTCTGTCATACGAAAAAAAAATTTGTTTTGAGTCGCCTTCACTTTCGACATGAGACTAGCATTTTACAAAAAAAAATAGACGTTCGGTCGTTCGAAAATTCTATTACATACTTTCCGAAAGTGCACCAAGCCCACAGGATATGATAGACTATGGCTTAGTACAGATAACTCACAGGAAAGCCACAAGTGCACTGCACATGCGGATCAGTGTGAAAGCATCCACATCAGAGGGCTCCGAAACAGGGGTTGAGCACACCTGCACTACAGTGACCACTCAGAGCAGACATTGCATGTGGCTACCAGTGACTATAATAAAAACAATGTCTGCTCATTACCTGCTTGCCGCCATGCATTGTAGTTTTACTGCTGACTGCCCAGAATTGTGTTATTTACGTGATCCTACTTTTCGGGGTAAGGGGAATAAATGCACCTCACAGTAAACACTGGCTCTGCACACAGTTAACCCTTTGATTGCGCCAGATGTTACCCCCTTCCTGCCCAGTGTCATTATTACAGTGACCGTGCATTTTATTAGCACTGATTGCTATATTAGTGGCAGTGAGTCAGTTCCCACCTAGTGTCAGTTTGCCTGTCAGTCCCGCTATAGGTGGCTGATCGCCACCATTACTGGTATAAAAAAAAAAAAATTGGCCTAAATTTTATGAAGAAATTTTTACTTTTACTTTAAAAAAAAAACTTTTTCTTTTTTTCAGTTTTTATAGTGCAAAAAAAAATGATCAAATAAAACCAAAGGAAAGCTATTTGTGGGGAAAACTATGGTAAAAAATTCTGTTTGTGTACAGCGTTGCATGACCGCGCAATTGTTATAGCGCAGCATAATATAGCAAAAAAAGGTCATCATGAAGGGGGGGGTAAAAATTCCAGAGCTAAAGTGGTTATACAGGAGCTGGCCACTGTGTACAGTATCTGCTCGCACTATACAGGCATTGATCGACCTGTACAGAGTATACTGTCCTTTAATGAAAGTGCTGGTCAAAAAGTAAATGTGTGCTCCCATTATACAGATACTGGTCCTACTGTACAGTAGAGCTGCACAATTAATCGTCAAGAACCGTTATTGCAATCTTGATTAAAGGTGTGTCTCAATTCTTTCTATGCAAAGAATTCTCTCTGCTCTTCTGAAGCCACAGCCCTCCAAAGGAAGAGAACTGGGCAGTCTGCCAAGAATCA
The DNA here is from genome assembly GCF_037356315.1 of Lithobates pipiens. Taxonomy (NCBI): domain Eukaryota; kingdom Metazoa; phylum Chordata; class Amphibia; order Anura; family Ranidae; genus Lithobates; species Lithobates pipiens. The sequence continues at coordinate 510,133,712 of NW_027507903.1, read as the reverse complement.
AAACATTCTATCAGTTGAACTTGAGTATAAACATGGTAACAATTTGTCAATGGAATAGACTGTGTGTGTGTGTGTGTAAAAAGTTTAACCACTTAAACACCTAAACCTTTTTCTGACATTTTGTTGTTTTTCAAGTTAAAAATCCCCCCCCCCCCCCCTTTCTAGCACAAATAAAAATAATAATTACTTGCAACCCCAAAACTATATATTTTTAGTAGAGACCCTAGAGAATAAAATGGTGGTTGTTGTAATATTTTATGTCACATTGTGTTTGGAAAATTGGATGAATTGGGGAAAAAAAAAAAGTGTGTGTGTGTGTGTATATATAAAATATATTGTGAGATTTTACGTTGCGAGAATCGTCATCCTTTTTTTATTCAAAGCAAAAAAATCATGATTCTAATTTTGGCCAGAATCGTGCAGCTCTACTGTACAGTGCCTGCTCTCTTCATGCAGGCAGTAGTCACTGTTTACATCAGACGTGGACAAAGTTAATGTGGAGTATAGGACTCAGCAGGATTTTTGAAGAGCCAGTTCCATTCACATAAACTTAATAGATCCAGTTTAGTCTCTGACCTTTCTGTGTGGACATTGGTCATTATGTAGGCCATGGCTATGATGTACTAACTTTAGGATGCTTGTATGACTGGTCTGATTTTACTATGGCTGATTACCGTATATACTCGAGTATAGGCCGACCCGAATATAAGCCGAGGCCCCCAATTTACCCCCAAAAAAACTGGCAAACTTATTGACTCGTGTATAAGCCGAGGGTGAGACATGCCTGTCCATCCCTGTGTGTGTGTCCGTCCATCCCTGTGTGTCCGTCCATCCATCCCTGTGTGTGTGTGTGTCCATCCATCCATCCATCCCTGTGTGTGTGTGTCTCCATCCATCCATCCATCCCTGTGTGTGTGTGTCTCCATCCATCCATCCATCCATCCATCCCTGTGTGTGTGTGTCTCCATCCATCCATCCATCCATCCCTGTGTGTGTCTCCATCCGTGTGTGTGTGTGTGTGTGTGTGTGTGTGTGTGTGTGTCCGTCCAGCCTACCTTTGTCCCGAGCCTCCGTCCCGTGCCTTGCCTCCGTCCCGTGCCGTGCCTTGCCTCCTTGCATCCGTCCCGTGTCGTGCCTTGCCTTGCCCCCGTCCCGTCCCGTCCCGTGCCGTGCCGTCCCGTGCCCTCTTCGTCGGCGGCCATTGTAAAGTTCAAAAGCTGCGCCGCCGCCTTCGCCTGTGATAGGCGGAACACTGAATTTCCCAGCAGCCTGTGTTCCGCCTATCACAGACGTCGTATCATCCTCGTCCGTAGTGCGAGGATGATACGACGTCCGTGATAGGCGGAACACAGGCTGCTGGGAAATTCAGTGTTCCGCCTATCACAGGCGAAGGCGGAGCCGGAGGCGCGGCTTTTGAATAGAATGGCCGCTGTCTGTCTGCTCGACACGCTGATCGAGCGGGCAGACAGCGATGACTCGAGTATAAGCCGAGGGGGGCACTTTCACCCTCAAAAAAGAGGCTGAAAATCTCGGCTTATACTCGAGTATATACGGTACATTAGATTTGTTTCTTCTTTGAGGCTGATGATGTGTACCAGTACAAAAAGCACCTGTTGATCTTGCTGGAAGTGCAGTGTCCTCGTCACTTCCTCTGATCTGAACTCTTAAACAAATGTTATCGATCTTCTGTAAGTTGGGGTGGCCAAAGACTGATTGAAATTTGTCTGATTCAGCAGGAACCGGGCAAATTTCGACCGATGGCCAGGCTGGTTGTACTGAAGACCATCCATTGATTATCTTCAGGACAACCAGCCTGTGTGGTGTTTTATTTTATATTTTTGTGTGGTCACTGCTGGTCACTATAGCTGCTGGCAGTGATCATTGTATTCTGACTGCTGGGAAACCTCCTACTGTCAGAATACAATACTGTGTTGATGAGGGAATTGAGCAATGTTCTTTTGTTTAACTTGTGTCTGAGCCTGTGAGGAGTGAGAGAGCTACTGCGCTCATGCACATCGCTGGATCCAGATTGTCCTCGGGTAACTATACGTGGGGGCTGGGGGGAGCAGCAGTTTTTCCTTTTAATACAGAGAATGCACTAAGGTAAAAAGCCTTTGGAGCCCTGGAAGGTCTGACCAGAGCACTTTTTACAATTTGACACTGCGTTGCTTTAACTGGCAATTGCACGGTCATGCAATGCTGTACCCAACAAAATTTGCAGCTTTTTTCTTTTTTTTTTTTTGTCCCCCACAAATAGAGCTTTTCTTTTGGTGGTATTTGATCACCTTCTGCATTTATTTTTTGCGTTATAAGCAGAGAGTGACAATTTTGAAGAAAAACAATATTTTTTGCTATAATATTCCCACAAATGAGAAAAAAAAAAATTTTTTTTCATCAGTTGAGGCCAATATGTATTCTTCTACATATATTTGGTTAAAAATTGTAATGGGCGTCTGGTTTGCGCAAAAGTTATAGTATCTACAATCTATGGGAAAGATTTATAACGTTTATTACTAGTAATGGCGTTAATTGCGACGGACAGATTGGAGACCTTTGACACATTTTTGGGACCATTGACGTTTATAGCGCGATCAGTGCTATAAATATGCACTGTATAAATATTACTGGCAGGCAAAGGGTTAACTGTGTGGGGATGAGACTAACTAGAAGAGATGACAGATCGCGGTACCTACTTTGTGGGAAAACATGATCTGTCTTCTCCTCCTCTGACAGCACAGGGGGGCTTTGCTGAGATCAGTGATCCCTGAGATCTCCCCTTGAGACAGAGAGGCACTGAGGGCACAGATTCCCCATTCCCTTTCTCTGTCGCCTCAGCTGCATTGGAGATGAATGGACAGGAGACCGCAGCTCCTCTCCATTCATAAACGGAGACATCGCAATTACAGACTCTGCTCGGTTATGGGAATGGACAGTCGTGAACACGAACCAGGGCCGATCCTGGGGTCACACAAGTATTTTTGGCACCCCCTCATGGGTGTGGTCATCTTACTAACTCCTTCCCTTTACAAATATTTCTATGGCAACGACTCAACCAGAGATGCTCCTCCCCTTTGTTACCAATGATCTCTTAACAATAAACAAAATGCAGGAATAGAAGCAGAGACCGGGGGGGGGGGGTGGGGTGGGGGTCTCTAATGGACACAGAGAGGGCCTCTGTTAGGAAGAGCCCCCAGACATACTACAGGAGATGGTCAGAGGCTGCAGACATGATGCAAGAGATCAAGGCAGCCTACCAGTGCCCCTGAATCGCACAGAGCAGCAATCTCCAGCTGTCACGGAGCTTGTATTTGAATTGCTTGGGCGGCCATTGTAGCAAAGTCCCGGCTCCTATGGTACAAGTCACACATTAAATTTTTCCGTCTATCACAGGAGGCGGGAATTTGTTATAGCACTGTTCGATATTTCAGACCAAAGCTTGTGCGGTGTGTGTGTGTGTGTGTGTGACATACACAAGGAGGGCAGGGAGCACTCTGGCACTCGTGGCCAGTGCAAGGCCTACATAGGTGAAGATGCATTTTGCCACCCAGCTGCGCCATCCTCTTGCTACTCCCTGTCTAAAACTGAGCTGGTACCTCCTTCACAGTGCGCCTGTAATGTGATGGGGTGCAACATAAAGGATGTCACATACCACTAAAAATGGAGCTGTGTAATGAGGAGGGTGGGATTATACATTCCTCGCTAACCTTCACTGGCCACAGGCAGCTGAGGCCAACTAAAACTTCCAATGGCTGGGTTCACCCCATAAGCAAACTCCCAGGTCACACCTCCCATATGGTGTATATATTCCCACCCACCCTGATCACACCTCCCCAGATACCATTACTCTAATTGTACCCCTCTACACACTGCAGAGCACTCCATCATTACGAGAGAGGGGGGTGGAAAGAGGGCGCAGAGAGAGAAGGGGGGGCTGGGGGAGGAGAGAGGGTGGTAGACAGAGGGAAGCTGACAGAGCAGGCTCAGAAAGAGCATGGCTGAGTGAGAGAGAAGGGTCTCGGAGACAGAGAGAGATGGGGGGCTGACAGACAGGGATGGGTTGAGAGAGAGAGACCCCTAGCCCTGTCCCTATCCACATTCCCTCCTCTGCCCCCCACCCCCCCATCCCAATCTGTATCTGCAGGTAGGTCTGTGACAGAGTATGATGCCCAGTACCTTCTTGATCCAGGAGGTGCTCTGCTGCTCCTTCCAGCAGCTCCCACTTGTCCTTGTCCTCCAGGCCCCCCTGCTGATGCTGGAGCAGAGAAGGAAGTTGGAGACTGAGTCTAGGCTTTGGGACTCTGGGGATACTTCTGAGCGTCACTTCGGGGGTCAAGGAGGCTGTGAAGCTTTTTCTCTCTCCTGGGCTCCTGGCTGCCCTCAATGTTCACCTTCCACATGGATGCAGCCTCCTTGTGAGGGGGTGCCTCCCACTTACAATGTAGAGATCCCTGCACCCAGAGGACACTGCTGTACCACGCTCCCACTGCCACCCACCTGACATTGCAACAGGCCTGGTGCGAGGATTTTTGACACCCTGAGCACTATGGCACATGGATGTCAGCAAGGACCACTATGGCACATGGGAGGCTGGAAGATTGGCGCATTTAGGGAAGAGAGAGATCGCTCACCCTGGGCTCCAATGCTGCATTGTTTTCAGAGGCACTCTCAGGCAGCGACATCAGGACAGGAGCACTGGCTACTTTGAAATCCCCTGCCCACAACCCCTTCCAGGCACATATTGGCTGCAGAAAGAGGTTGTGGGTGGGCACAAGGGGGGTGAAAATGGGGAGGAGGTGGGGCAGTCCTAGCCTACCGCCTCCTCCCTCCTCATACGGACTATACAGTGGGATGGGGGATGTGCACACTCGGAACTGACAGTGCCCTGGCACTTCGGCGCACCCGCCTAGGATTGGCCCCGTCACTGAGCATTCAGAAAAGGAAAGAGCCAGTAAATGACAGATTTACCAGCTCCCTCCTCTGCTCTCCATCTTGATGGATCTGGCATGGGGGGACCAGAGGACATGGGGGATATGGAGGACACAGGACAGGCAGGGGCGATGTGGTGAGGGGGAGGTACAAGCACCGATCTCCCTGCCCAGTTATCCAGGTGACACATCGGTGCATTTGCAGGAGTACAAGTACTCCTACAAATGCTCAGTATCAGTGCAACCCTAATGATTAGGGGATTTAAGTCCTAAAATATCCCTTTCCTTAAAGGGCACATTTGCTAATCTAATAAATACAGGTTGGTGGAACAAGGAGGGTGGGTTAGTCTCTTTAGGAGTCAAGGTTTGTATAATGTATTCTGCTGGTTCTCTGGCTTCTACGGTGCTTTGCAAGGTATATACCACTGCATATACGCCGATCAGCCATAAACCACTGACAGGTAAAGTGAATAACATTGATTATCTCGTTACAGTGGGATATAGTAGGCAGCAAGTGAACATATTGTCCCAGAAGTTGATCTGATGAAAGTAGAAAAAATGGGTAAGTGTAAGGATTTGAGCAACTTTAACAAGGGCCAGATTGTAATGGCTAGACTACTGGGTCAGCGCAATCCAAAACTGCAGCTCTTCTGGAATGTGCCTGTTCTGCAGGGGTCAGGACCTACCAAAAGTGGTCCAAGGAAGGAATGAAAATGGCAGAGGCTCAAAGTGGTTGTAAGGGCACTTTGTTTTTTTTTAATCTTTTATGCATGAAGGTAAAAAACCTGTGTGCAGCAGCTTTCACTAATACCTGAGCCCCCTCTCCATCCAGCGATGTCCACGAGAGCCTTGCCTCCCTGGGGACTCCCACTCCTGATTAGCGTTTGGCAGCAGCGGGAGCCATTGGCTCTAGCTTCTGTCAATCACAGCCAGTTAGTCCATAAGGCTCTGTGTGGACACATGGAAATGCGCCTGCTTGGGTGCCCACAGAGAAAGCTGTGGCAGGAAGGAGGGGCCAGGAGAGCTGGTGTGGGAGAGGAGCCACCAGGCTGCTCTGTGGAAAACCATTGCACAGAGCAGATAAGTATAACATGTTTGGAGGGGAAAAAAAAACTATAAAAAAGCAAGTTTAATATTGCTTTGCACGTGTGCAACAAAGGCTGGCCCATGTAGTCTAATCCAATAGAAGAGCTACTTGAGCTCAGATTGCTGAATAAGTTCATGCTGGTTGCAATGAATGTCAGAACACACCGTGCTTCACAGCTTGTTGCATGTGGGGCTACGCATGTTGACCTGTGTTCACAGCATGGCCATGTAGGGATCAGAACTGGACCACTGAGCAATGGAAGAAAGTGGCCTGGTCTAAAGGAAGCAAGAATAATTTGGGAAATGCAATTTCTAGGTGTTAACTTGGCGTCCGAATCTCAATCCAGGTGAGCATCTGTGGGATGTGCTGGAAAAACAAGTTTATTCCGTGGAGACTCCACCTTGCAACTTACAGAACTTAAAGCCCATCTCCCAAGCAAACATTTTTATTTATTTTTCCCCCCTATTCAGTGGGGCTATGCCCGCATTGCATAGGTCAATTGCTTGTTTTTTATAAGGGTGAGCACAAAGCTTATACCTGCCTGATCCGCTGATTCCCCAGATAATCTAGTTCCCCCATGGTCCAGCTGTAGCATGTTCCTGTGTATGGAGCATGCTCTGGGGTGCAGACGTTGGCAACAGTCCACTTTAAAGACCACTGGAACGCGGGGGTGGAGGATCAAGTAAATCCCTGTTGTCACCCCCTACAATAAAACAGGCAGTTAACTCTGGCTTGGTGCAGATACCATCATACCTTCTGAGGTCTAGTGGAGTCCATTCCTTGACTAGTTATGGTGGGTGGTCATAATATTATGGCTGATTAGTGTATGCAAATCTAGGTTCCTGCTTTAAATTTTTCATGTCACATTAATCACAAGGTCACCTCTGAGCAGGTGATTCCAGAGCAATCATATTTGTCAATCTGCTTCAGGGTGCATCTTCTCATCACGCATTATCTGGGGATCTACTGGCTCTATGTCTGCAGGGTTGGTAGCGCTAGTCCTGATATATTTACAAAGCTCATTAACACCTCTGTTGGACTACAAAATGCCTCTTTACGGAGGAACTGTTCTGTGGTAGAGAACTGGGTAGGACTTGCACTGCTTGGGATTTTTATTGCAGCAGTGAAGGTGTTGGCTCACTGGATTTCTGCCAGTATCTACTAGTACTTTTCTACTCTTGCAGTGCAGCTTCTTTTAGGATATACTCTGTAATTTTGTTCAAACATACTTTGTTCAGAATTGCCTATACAGCTGTGGAAGTCTTTGAAGGTTTTATTGTTGCTGTGTATGTGTTCAAAAAAACAACAACTTATTTTAGAACCATCCTTATTGCAGGTAAAATGGCAAAAAGAGTAGCTGACAAGGAGCTGACTGACCGCAATTGGGATCAAGAGGAGGAGGCGGAGGATGTGAGTGAGCTTTTGACGTGGGGATAGTGGTTTTTGTAGGGCTCTTCCATGATTTCTTTTGTTCGTTGACAGACACAGCTCCTTTAAATCTTGACCTTAGGGTTCTATCGCCAGCTTCAGGAGAGGACTAGGCAGAACATGTAAAAACTGCACAGCACCACCCAGGGGGCGTTCTCACTGGCTATAACCCCTCACTCTGCCTAGTGTAGAAGGACCTGGCTCCCGGAGGGGACCATTGGCCCTTGGAATGTTCTTTTTTTATTTTTTTATTTTTTTCCTGCAATTTTGATCCTGTGATCTACAATCAACAGCTGGGCTGGGTGACAGGCTGAATAATATAGATCCTTATAGTCTTCCCAGCCTGGCCATTGAGCGTGAGCAGACCCTAGCTACGTGCTGGATCAACCACGACATGCCCTTTTCTGGGTCCAGGGGCGGCTGGTGAGCTATATGTTCCGGGGCACACATGACAGGCCTAATGCTGTCCTTGTCACAGTGTGCCGTGGCTGACAGCCACTTCGTACTGCTCGGGTGATTGGTCTGTGGTGGAATGCGTCCACCAGTCCCTACAGGAGGGGTAAGTACGACTCCACTTGCCTCGGCAGGATGGAGCAGCTGGGTATTCCCTGGGAGGTCGACTAGGGGGGTCTTTCACTTACATTTTCCCTCTCTTCTCTCCCTGTCCCTCATTCCCTCCTCCCCATACTGGGGCCATTGTGTGACTGGGCATGAGGTGCGGTACCTGGCCCGTGGTTCGAGGGGAGGCCGCTGCGCGTTCCGCATCAATTTTTCTGAGGTCACGGCCATTTTCCTGTAGCCCTAGTCAGTGTGTTTCTGCCAGCCATTTCCTAGAAGGTTCGGGAGTCATTTTCTGAGGATTTTTTTGCTAGAACAGCCGGCGACCATTTTCTTGTAGCCTCCGCGCGGTTTACCTCTATCGCTGGTGACTGTGCTTCCAGAACAGTGCGGTTTTCACTCAGAACACCTCGTGACTGACACAGGGCAGAGCGGACTGCGGTAGCACAGCGCAGTACTCAGTCAGGATGGTGTGTCCTGCGGGGGGCCCCTCAGTCTGTGAGCAGCTAGGGAGGTGGGATTTTGTGCACCTTGCCTTAAAGAGGGATTCCACCCAAAAAAAAATATTAAAAGCCAGCAGCTATAAATACTACAGCTGCTGACTTTTAATAAATGGACACTCACCTGTCCCGGGTTCCAGTGATGCCGGGATCGATCCCTCGGCTGCTGCAGTCACCATTCTAGGTGAGGGAATCAGGAAGTGAAGTGAATCGGCTTCACTTCCCGGTTCCCTACTGCGCATGCGCGCGCCGCGCAATAGGAAATCTCCGCGCTGTCACTGGGACCCGTGTGTGTCCCAGCAGACAGCGTGGCAGGGCAGGAATGGCGTAGACTCCCACGGGAGTCTATGCCCGGAAGTGGGTGAAAATACCTGTCTTTGACAGGTATCTCCACCCCCCTCCCCCCTGAAAGGTGTCAATTGTGACACCGGAGGGGGGGAGGGATGCGATCAGCGGAGGTTCCACTTTAGGTTGGAATCCCGCTTTAAGTAGTGACAGGCGAGTGAGGGTTCGCATGGTGTCAAAAGCTGGCACTTCTTTCCCAGACATCCCTGCTATTGCAACCGGCTCACCTGCACAAAATGTGCCTAGGAATGCTTTGTTCTCTGTTGCCAGGATGGAGGCGGCGTGCAGACTCAAGGGGGGGGTAAAAAAACGTTGTTCTGACGTGTCAGAGGATGCAGACCAGGACCATTTGGACAATGAGGATGACTGTGTGTCCGGGTCAGCGCAGGTAAAAGCATTAGTAGGCGCACTTATCACAGCGGTGTGGGATACCCTGAAGGTACAGAATACAGCAGGGTCATCTGCATAGGTGGCGGTCCCTTTTGGGTCCCGCTAACTGGCCCGCGCGCCTTAGGTGTTTCCATATTTGAATATTTACAGTAAATGGGGAAGCCCGCAACTAGCATTGCCAGTCCCTAGAAGAGTGGCGGTGCGTTACCGTTTTGAGGAGAGCCTCCTGAAAAAATGGGCATCTCCTCCGGTCGTTGACTCCCCGGTATCCAGGTTGAATAAAGTAACCACGATTCCAGTAGAAGGGACTCCTGCCTTCAAGGACCCTGCCGACAGGAGGGCCAAGGCAGTGGCCCGGACTTCCCCGTTCTGCGTAGAACCGGCAGATCAGTTGGTGCAAGGCCTTAAGTATGTTTGTGATGCGGCCCTGGATACGGTCCCCCTGCTGTCTAGAACATCAGTATCAGCAGTGGTGCTACAGCGCCTGATTTGGCTGAAATGCTGGTCTGCGGATCAGGCATCTTTAAAAAAAAAAAAAAAAAAAACTGGTGGATTTGCCCTTTCAAGGTGAGAGGCTATTTGGAGCCTCCCTGGATGACATTATTAAAAATGTTACCGGTGGGAAGAGCACGTTACGCACACAGTCGAAGGGTAAAGAACCACACCGTAGGCAAGGGCCCTCTTTTTCTGCTCAGAAATAGATTTTTCGCCCGCCGGGGTCGGCAGGTAAGCGTTCCCAGGCCAACAAGGCGCCTGCTGAAGTACAAAATCGTCTCCGGTTTCGCAAGCCTGTGAGCAGAATTTTACTGCATGAAGGTTTGCCCCCATCGGACTCTTGGGTGGGGGGGTTGCCTTCAGGAGATTGCAGGTCGGTGGACCTCCCTACTGTCTGACCAATGGGTCTGCAAACTGGTTTCATCGGGATAAAAGATGGTTTCTTTCTTGTCCACCAAACGGATTCTTTTCCTCCAACTTTTATCTACTTCTGGCTCGTCGAGAGGCCTTGTTTGGGGCAATACAGGACCTGCTACTACGCGGGGCGATGTACCGATGCTTGAAAGGTCTCTGGGATTCTACTCCAATCTGTTTGTAGTCCCAAAGAAGGAAGAGGTCCGTCCAATCCTTCACCTCAAGGCCCTCAACAGCTTTGCGAAAGTGCAAATGTTCAGGATGGAATCGGTTCGCTTTGTGGTCGCTACACTCCATCAATGGGGCTTCCTGGCATCCTTGGACATCAAGGACGCATACTTGCATGTACCCATATGCCTCAGGCATCAGGTTTCTGCAATTTTTTTTCTCTCTCCCTTTTGGCCTGGCGTCAGCACCCTGGGTCTTCACCAAGCTGTTGACCCCAATTCTGGCATTAAGGCAACATGGGATTGCAATCGTGGGTTACATAGACCTCCTTCTGAGAGCAGCTTCCGCCTCAGAATTAAGGGAGGATGTGGAGAACACCATGCAAACTCTCTGGGAGTTTCGTTGGGTATTGAACCTAAAAAAAGTCGGTTTTGGTGCCAACTTAACACCTGGAGTACCTGGGCTTACTACTGGGCTCCTCAGAAGCGAGAGTCTTTCTTCCTTCAGACAAGCCCCTCTGATTTGACCACCGCTGCCTCCAGAAACCGCCGTTTGAAAATATTAGGGAGTTCCGCTTGTTGACTTTCTCGGAAAGTAGTTTTTCTAGTGGCAATTACATCTGCCAATTTCTGAATTGGCAGCCTTGTCGTGCAAGTCTCCCTACCTGGTTCTCCACAAGAATAAGGTGGTGCTATGTTCGCAGCCCTTTTTTTATTTCATTTTTTATTTTATTTTTTTTATTTTTATTTTCTGAAGCTGGTTTTGGCTTTTCATCTAAATGGGGACATTGTGCTGCCATCCCTATATCCTAAGCCAACACATCCGAAGGAAGTTGCCTTACATTCCCTGGACGTGCTCCATGCTCTACGGGTATATCTGTCTGCTACGGCTCCATTCTGGAGGTCAGACTCTGTATCAGTGGCTGGTCCAAAAAAGGGTCTGACGGTCTTGTCGACCACCATCTCTCGGTGGGTCAGACAGATCGTGGTTCAGGCTCGCGCCTTAAAAGGGGCGGGTGCCCCCCTTTCCTGTCACGGCACATTCCAGCAGGGCAATTGGAACCTCCTGGACTTTCCGACATCAAGCGTCTGTTTCCCAGGTGTGTAAGGGGGCAGGGACTTGGTCGTCCTTTCACAAAATTTTTCAAAGTTGACGTGAGCACATCTTTGGATGCTTGCTTTGACTGCAAGGTTTTGCAGGAGGCTGTGTAAGGTTGCAATTCACACTTTCATTTTAAGTTACAAGGTTGTTGTGAACGCATCTTCAAATGCATAAGTTGGCCGCAGGTTTTGCTGGCGGCTGTTTAAGTTGGCAACTCCTCTGAGGAGTTCCTCTTTGTTGTTGTGGGTGAAGTTATTTATTGTGGTTTCCATCCCGCATTTTTTACGGCTTGGAGACATTCCTAAAGTCAAAATTTAAAGGAACTGTGTTCGTCAATGAATGAAAGAGAAAATAGGATTTTTGTACTCACCGTAAAATCCTTTTCTCTGAAGTTCATTGTCGGATACAGCACCCACCCCTTCTATTTTTGATTTACTGCTTTTTGACGAACTGAGCTGCAGGAAGAATAGTGAGGGGGTTATAGCCAGTGGGACCCCTGGGCAGTGCTGTAAAGTTTTTTTTTTTCTTTTTTTCTTTAAATGTTCTGCCTAGTCCTCTCCTGAAGGTGGCAATATAACCCTAAGGTCAAGATTTAAAGGAGCTGTGTCCATCAATGAACTTCAGAGAAAAGGATTTTACGGTGAGTACAAAAATCCAAAAAATACATATTTTTTGCTCTTCATCGTCATTCAAGGATCTTTGTGAAAGAGCGCTTCCCCTTTCCAGACAGATTATTTATTCTAAGGGGGGGGGGATTCTCAATTGCCTATAAAGTGGATGAACTGAAAGGCCTCATACACACTGGACATGTTTTCAGCGGCTTCTAGGGGCATCTGGTGTCTTGTGTCCAATCGCTTGACACCTGTAAATGCCCCCCCGTCAAAACAAAACGCTGCTGCCAGGAGAAAAGGCTTCTAGGAGAGTTGGCAAAACATCCTGTGTGCATGAGGCCAAAAAGTGAAGATTTGCTGTGTAATAGAGAACATCTTGAAATGTTAATTTTGTCAATGCAATGCCCTGAAAGATTTACTTTTTTGTTTGGACATGCTCTTGTACAAATCCAGAAAGTGTACTGTTATTTTTCTATCTGTAGTGTAAGATCCAAAGTACTGCTGCCTCTTGACTTCTAGTCTTGGCAGATTTGGAGTGGAATTTGTTGATGTCACTATTGTTCTGCTCACTGTTCTCTTTGCTAGAGACTGCCATGAGGAAGCAAAGCCCTACCTCTAACGAGATTGCTACCTCCACTAGGGCTGGGGAAAAATGTATTTGAATCTTGAATTGAGTTGAGAGGTCAAATAGATCCAAATTGTCAGCAAATTGATTTATTTTTTTGAGACAATCGCCCAGCTCTAGCCTCCACACAGACACTATGCCAAACAAGGCATGGTAAGCCAGGTATGGGGAAAAGATTGTCTGTAGGGAGATCACGGGCAATACGGGTGGCTAGTTATTTGTCCCGTGTCTGCCTTTTTTTGTGGAAAGCTTCAAGAGTTCAATTCTTTTACATCACACTTTCCTTTTCAATAGACTTTTATAATTAAAAGAAACAGGTGCACTAATCAATAAGAACATTCACAATGTAAAAATGTAGGGGCATAAGCTCCACTTCTACAAAAACAAGTGTATAGTAAATGACTCCTAATGTTAAAAATATACAATTCAGTTAATAAAAGGTGCATAAAAAGATGTGCATACAAAATGATCAACAACTGGCAAACCCTTTATACAAAAGGGAACTGAGTGAACAAAGTATGTGAAAACTTCTGTGCTCTTCAAGGGAATTGAGTGAACCAAATATAAGGGAACAGTGCTCTTTAAAACACAGACTTTAATATCCCATCACCACATAGATTCACCTCTTACCAGATGGCAGCAGTTTCAAGCATTGGATAATAATCCCACCATGCTCCCAACAGATTTGGCTGTAAAAACTAACCAAATTCCAGATAATAGCAGTATCAGACACTGGGCCATGATCACATCAGCCTCCAACACCTTTAAAGAGGGATTTCACTGTAAAAAAAAAAACAATATTAAAAGCCAGCAGCTGCTGACTTTTAATAAATGGACACCTCACCTGTCCCAGGATCCAGCGATGTCGGCAGCCGAGGCCGATAAATCTCTCGGCTGCTGCAGCTTCACTTCCCGGTTCCCTACTGCGCATGCTCAAGTCACGCAGCGCAAAAGGAATGGTCCGCGCCGTCTCTGGGACCCATGTGTGTCCCAGCAGGCAGCACGCCGGGACAGGAAGAGGCATAGACTCGGAAGTGTCTTAAACGGGTATCTGCACCCCCCCCCCCCCGAAAGGTGCCAACTGTGACACTTTAGGGTGGAACCCCGCTTTAAGCTGTAAAAGTGGACCCGGTCTTTTCAATGGACACGGGAATCGTGGTATGTTTGGAAGAGCCGTTATCTAATCTGGCAGCTCAAGGATAAATCCCAGAGCATAAGAGAAGAGGATAGCCTCATAGTGCAATAGGTTTCAACAAAATGGTTTATTAAACCGGCACACTAAACTTACATCGAGGCAGCCAAACATCAGCAAAAATGCACATAAAAAACAGAGCGGTGGTTTGCACCAGCCAGCTCAAGTGGTTAGACGTCTACCATTAACAGATTGGATATCAGCTCTTCAAAGATACCATGATTCCTGTGCCCATTGAAAAACCGGGTCCACTTTCAGACCGGACCAATTTGCTGGTCAAAGACCAGACCACTTTTTGCGATTCGGCACTGCGTCGCTTTAACTGACAATTGCGTGGTCGTGCGACGTGGCTCCCAAACAAAATTAACGTCCTTTTTTTCCCACAAATAGAGCTTTCTTTTGGTGGTATTTGATCACCCCCGCGGTTTTTATTTTTTGCGCTATAAACAAAAATAGAGCGATAATTTTGAAAAAAACGCATTATTTTTTACTTTTTGTAATAATAAATATCCCCCAAAAATATATAAAAAAACATTTTTTTTCCCTCAGTTTAGGCCGATACGTATTCTTCTACATATTTTTGGTAAAAAAAATCGCAATAAGCGATTGATTGGTTTGCGCAAAAGTTATAGCGTTTACAAAATAGGGATAGTTTTATAGCATTTTTATTAATAATTTTTTTTTTTTTTTTTTTACTAGTAATGGCGGCGATCTGCGATTTTTATTGTGACTGCGACATTGTGGGGGACCCATCGGACATTTTTGACACATTTTTGGGACCATTGTCATTTATACAGTAATCACTGCTATATAAATGCAGTGATTCCTGTGTAAATGACACTGGCAGTGAAAGGGTTAACCAGTGGGTGGCAGTGTAGGGGTTAAGTGTTCCTAGGGGTGTGTTACTAACTGTGGGGGGGTTGGGCTGTCATTTAGTGTACACTGATCTCTGCTCCAATCACATGGAGCAGAGATCAGTGTCACTAGTTGCTAGGCAGAATGGGAAAATGTTGTTTATATATAGCATTTCCTCCATTCGGCCGCTCCGTGAGACGATCGCGGGGATGCCTGCGGCGATCGAGTCCGGGGGTCCCGACCAGCGCGGGAGCGCGCCGCCGGCGGCGCGCTCCCGATGGCACGGCGGCAACGAATATTGGACGTACATGTACGCCAATATGCCTGCCCGTGCCATTCTGTCGACGTACATCGTCGTGCGCTGGTCGGGAAGTGGTTAAGGTGTTGGAGCCTGATGTAATCATTATCCATTGTCTGATACCGCTGCTATCTGGTATTTGGTTAGTTTAGCCCAGTCTGTTGGCGCGTGGTGAGATTAATATCCCGTCACTACTTACCAGATGGCAGTAGTTTCAAGTATTGGATAACAAAGTCTTTGTGTTTAGAAGATCACTGAACTTCCCTTGTGTTAGCTTCACCCAATTTCCTTGGAGAGCACAGAAGTTTTCACATACTTGGTCCCCTTTTTGTATAAGGGCCAGTTCACACCAGACGCAGTTCCGTTCAGTTCTGTGTGCTTTTTTTCTGCACTAAAAATGCATGCACAGTGTTTTCCATGTGTTCCAATGGCTCTAGTTCACACCATGCAGTCAGTTTCTGGTGCAGAAACTGACTGGAACTGACTATTGGTGCAGAAAAAAAACTGCATCTGGTGTGAACTGGCCCTTAGGGTTTGCCAGCTGGACATTTTTGTATGCACATCCGTTTATGAACAGAATCGTATATTTTTCTATACACGTGTTTTTGTAGGAGTGCACTTTATGCCCCTAAATTATTTTTGCACTGTGAATATTCATATAGATTAGCACACCTGTTTCTTTTATCTATTCTTATTCTATTATTGTTATTATTATTATTATTATTCTATTCCCCACCCCCCCCCCGCTTTTCTTTATCTGTTTTCATTTATGTATCAATGTGTTTTGATTTCTTAATTTCAATAGTCATACTTCGCTTCACCAGGAGAGTAGGATAAGCGCAGGATGTTGACCCTTTTTTGACAATAGACATATGGACCACAAGCATAAAAAGTCTGCTTTCTACAAATCAATGTAGAATTCAGGAGCAGTGTTAATTTTTGGCAGCACATTTCGATTTAGTTTTAGTCTTAGGACTAAAATGGCATTTTAGTTTTAGTCTTCTGCAATTGTTTTAGTTGATTTAAATCTCCAGTACATTTTAGTTAACTAAAACTAATTTTAGTCCTCTAAAATCTAATGGGTGTAATTAAATTGTATTGCATTCGTTAACATTTCTCTACAATTTCCAAACTTCTTTTTATATACTGCTGGAGTGAAAAATCTGATTTTATTTAAGGTATTGAGGTATGAGCATGCACTAAAAACCAGTGTTAATTTTGAAGTCAAATTTCAATTTAGTTTTAGTCTTTTGACTAAAATATCATTTTAGTTTAGTCATATTTTAGTCATCAGAATTGTTTTAGACTTATTGTAGTTGACTATATTAGTCAACTACAAAATTAACACTGTTCAGGAGCTAGATTTTTTTTTTTTTTGAGCATTTCGATCTTGGCTCTTACAGGGTTTCTTTAGTCCTGTAAACTGTTTTGCACTACATCTGCTTACCCCCATTAAATTGTATCTTCTCTCCCTTTACTGTTTAGGCAGGAACGTTCTCTGTAGCAACTCGAGATGTTCTGAAGAACAGGGAAATTAAGAAAGCAAAAAGAAGGAACCCTGGAAGTGATGTAAGTCTACTATTCCTCTTTATATGGCTGAAGTTTGTGGTCACCTGATCATGACACCAAGCATGTGTGACAACCTTTTCCAAAACCCCAACAATTAATATGGAGTTGTACCTTTAGTGGCCATTATAGCCCCTACTCTTCTGGGAAGGCTTTTTACAAGATTTGGGAATTTGTGCTCATTCAGCCAAAAGAGCTTTTGTGAGATCAGGTACTGAAGGTGTGGCGCAGAAAGGCAGGAGAGCAGTATACATAGTGAGGGGGCAGTCTGTACAGACAGGATCCCTCACTTGCTGGCGCTGACTGTCATTTTCAGCTTTTTATTTTTTTAGATTTTGGGGTGTGGGCGACGGTGTGTGCCAGGAGAAGAGAAGATCAGTATACACAGTGAGGGGCAGCCTGTACAGACAGGCTCCCTCACTTGCCGTTGCTCACAGTCACTGTCTGCTTTTAAATGTAATTCTCTGCTCTTTTTTTTTTTTTCCTTTCTATACTTAACCACTTCAGCTCCGGACCAATAAACACCTCAAGGACCAGAGGTCTTTTTGCAATTTCGCACTGCGCTGCTTTAACTGGTAATTGCGCGGTCATGCAATATTGCACCCAAACGAAATTTGCGTCCTTTTCTTCCCACAAATAGAGCTTTCTTTTGATGGTATTTGATTGCCTCTGCGATTTTTTTTTTTTTTTTTTTTTTTTGCGATATAAATGGAAAAAGAGCGAAAATTTTGAAAAAAAAAAGATATTTTCTTCTTTTTGTTATAAGAAAAATCGAATAAACTAAATTTTAGTCATACATTGAGGGCAAAATTTATTCAGCCACATGTCTTTAGTAAAAAAAATGTCAATAAGCGTATATTTTTTGGTTTGCGCAAAAGTTATAGCGTCTACAAACTAGAGTACATTTTCTGGAATTTACACAGCTTTTAATTTATGACTGCCGATCTCATTTCTTGAGGTGCTAAAATGGCAGGGCAGTACAAATCCCCCCCAAATGACCCCATTTTGGAAAGTAGACACCCCAAGGAAATTGCTGATGGGTATGTTGAGCCCATTGAATATTTATTTTTTTTGTCCTAAGGGATTGAATAATGACAAAAAAAAAAAAAAAAAAAAATTTTTTTTACAAAAAGTTGTCACTAAATGATATATTGCTCACACATGCCATGGTTATATGTGAAATGACACCCCAAAATACATTCTGCTGCTTCTCCCGAGTACGGGGATACCACATGTGTGGGACTTTTTGGGAGTCTAGTCGCGCACGGCACCCCGAAAACCAATCACCACCTTCAGGATTTCTAAGGGTGCAAATTTTTGATTTAACTCCTCACTACCTATCACAGTTTCGAAGGCCATAAAATGCCAAAATAGCACAAAACCCCCCCAAATGACCCCATTTTGGAAAGTAGACACCCCAAGCTATTTACTGAGAGGCATGTTGAGTCCATGGAATATTTTATATTTTACCAAAAGTTGCGGGAATATTACAAACTTTTTTTTTTTTGCACAAAGTTGTCACTAAATGATATATTGCTCACACATGCTATGGGCAGAAGTCAAATTACACCCCAAAATAAATTCTGCTGCTTCTCCCGAGTACGGGGATACCACATGTGGGGGACTTTTTGGGAGCCTAGTTAACTAGCTACCTAGCGACACTGATGCAGCGTTCAGAAAAATTATCGCTTAGTGACACTGGCAAAAGGGGGTGAAAGGGTTAACTAGCGGAAATCAGGGGGTTAAAACCATTATTGGGTAGTATATCGGGGTACCTAGCGCTATAAAAACCTGGCGGTGAACCTAAAAAAATAACTAGCTACCTAGCGACTGTAGCGACACTAATGCAGCGATCAGAAAAACGATCGCTTAGTGACACTGGCAAAAGGGGGTGAAAGGGTTAACTAGCGGCAATCAGGGGGTTAAAAACATTATTGGGTAGTATATCGGGGTACCTAGCGATATAAAAACCTGGCGGTGAACCTAAAAAAATAACTAGCTACCTAGCGACACATGCAGCGATCAGAAAAATGATCGCTTAGTGACACTGGCAAAAGGGGGTGAAAGGGTTAACTAGCGGCAATCAGGGGGTTAAAAACATTATTGGGTAGTATATCGGGGTACCTAGCGATATAAAAACCTGGCGGTGAACCTAAAAAAATAACTAGCTACCTAGCGACACTAGCGACACATGCAGCGATCAGAAAAATGATCGCTTAGTGACACTGGCAAAAGGGGGTGAAAGGGTTAACTCTAGGGGCAATCAGGGGGTTAAATCTTTATTGGGGGGTGATAGGGGGCTACCCTGGACCTAACACTAACTGTCCTGACAGTTTTTACTGTCACAACTGACACTGAATGCATTGATCAGTAAAGAAATGATCAATGCAATCAGTGACACTGTGACTGAGGGGGGGCGGGGGGGGGATCGGGGGGGGTTTGTGTGCCTGTGTGTACCTACATGTCAGTGTAGTGTTCGTGCAGACTTACTTTTACTCTTCTCCTCGTAGTCCGGTCAAAAAGACCGCCCCGAGGAGAATGACATCACTTCCTCCTTCCTGTGTAAACAATACACAGGGGAGGAAGCTTCTCATTGGCCAGGAGCGATCCAGAGGGGGTGGCCGAAAACGAACGGCCATCCCCTCATCACGGAGCGCTCCTGGACCGAATCGGACCGCCGTAACCAGCGGGAGGGGGTCCGATGGGACCCCCCACCCGCTGGAAGGCAATCACGTAGATGTACGTGATTCTGCCTGCCTGTGCCATTGTGCTGACGTACATTGGCAATTCGGCGGTCCTGAAGTGGTTAATTGTGCCGAGCAGAAGCTGTCATTAGAGTCCGCCACTAAATTAACCAAGGGGTGTGGTCACTGGGTGATGTCATGACCCTGCCCATTTGTTTGTTTAATTTAGGGATATGGATATATATAGGAACTGAAATTTCCCTGATTCTATATAAACTGTGCAGAGCCAGAGCTGTCCAAAAATAAATAAAAAAAAAAAAGGCATTCCTCAATGCAGAACTGATCATCTTTGAAAAAAACATGACAAAACTGATGAAACAAACTGAAGGCATGTGTGAAAGGGGCCTTGAATTTTTTGTTGCATGGATGAATTCTGCATTATCTTGTGGTGATTTTTGCAGTCAGACACCATGCTAGAGTAAATGTCATGTGTGCTTTTTCATGGCTTGCTGTTTAGCAGCAGGTCTGCACATCTGAGCACAGTCTTTGCATGTGGATACACTTGGCCACAAAGCGACAGTTTAAAAAAATGTACATACATAGTCGTGTATATGGAATAATGAAATGTGGGTTTAGACCTCCAAAACTTTGCACTGATATATTAGTTTAATAAGGATAGAATTGAGTACATGGAATTTCTGGGCGCTATTCAAGTAACTTAGTCCATTTCTAAAACTACTGATAACGAGATGATTGGTACTGGGATACATCTGTGTGTGGCAAGAAATGTGAGTAAGAAATTTTAGTGCTGTACATGCAGCTTGATGAAGGACGTGTTTGTCCAAAACTGTGCAGCTGTTTGTGCTTGTAATACGCTTTTTATTGCACATCCATAATACATGTGTGTATTTTGGTATACTTTTGATCTTGACCAGCAATGTCACGTGTATTAGAGCTGCACGATTAATCGTTAAAAAAAATTGTGATCTCAATTAAACCCCACTGACGATCTCTATTGCAGAGTTTGCCGATTCTTTCATATAACAATTGGAGAGACTTATCTGCTCACTCAGCTGTCAAAAGAAAACATCTGGGCAGTCAGCCAAGTTTTTAAACATTGTAACTAAGCTTCCTTCTTAGATCAAAGGGAAATGTCTGTGTGTAAATAAAAACTTGGCAGATCGCCTGGATTTTTTTTCAACATCTAAATGCAGGAAGTTTAGCAACTTAAAGACTTAGTCTAAATCTTTTTCTGACGCTTGTTGTTAAAATCAATATTTGCTAGAAAATTACTTAAAATGTCAATTGCTGCAATATTTTATGTAACTGTATTTGCCCAGCGGTCTTTCAAACTCAATGTTGTTGGGGGAAAAATACACAGAAACCGTAAAGTTATCCCAATTTTTTTTTTTTTTTTTTTTTTTTTTTTTTTTTAATGTGAAAGATGTTACACTGCGAGAATCATGATCTTCTAATCAAAAAAAAAAATCATGATTCTCATTGTAGCCAGAATCGGTGCAGCTCTAATGTGTATTATCTGTCAGCTGAATTCTTTTTGACTTTCAAAAAAATAACATTTAACACAAACCTAAAATAGAAAAACAAAGTGCACTTTGGCTTTTTGAAACCAATCTCACCCCTGCTTGTGGAAGATGTGGGTGACCTCACTGAGCATCAAGACGGCGCTGGATGCTGAAGAAAAAAACTTTGTAAGAATGCACTCCTGCAATGGGTTGAAGTACATTCTTACATCTGTGCCTCCCATAGGCGCCGCTTTAACCACTTGCTGACCGGCTCACGCCGATAAACGTTGGCAGAATGGCATGTACAGGCATATTAACATACCTCTACGTTGCCCTTTAAGACGCGACATTGTGGGCGCATGCCCGCTGCAAGCTCCGTGAGTGTGATTGCGGGTCCCGCAGACTGTCAGTGGGGATACCCACGATCGTCTCACGGAGAGGATGTACGGAGAAATGCTGATGTAAACCAGCATTTCCCCATTCTTCCTAGTGACAGGACACCGATTACAGCTCCCTGTGATTGGGAGCGGTGATAGTGTGACACACGTAGCCCATCCCCCCTACAGTTGGAACACATTCCTAGGACACACCTAACCCCTTCAGTGCCAGTCACATTTACACAGTAATCAATGCATTTTTAATTGCACTGAGCGCTGTCTAAATGTGAATGGTCCCAAAATAGTGCCAGAAGTGTCCGATCTGTCCGCCATAATGTCGCCGCCATTGCTAGTAAAAAGTAATAAATATTAAAATATTTATTTTTCTCAAAATAGTTGCTTTTTTTTTGTTTGTTTATAGCACCAAAAATAACCGCAAGGAGATTATCAAATGCCACCAAAACAAAGCTCTATTTGTGGGGGGAAAAAAGAATGTCGATTTTGTTCGGGAACCACGTCGCACGACTGTGCAATTGTCATTTGAAGCGACGCAGTGCCGAATCGCAAAAAGTGCTCTGGTCTTTGGCAAGCCAAATGGTCCGGGGCTGAAGTGGTTAAACGCCTTTACATGTTACGATTCTAGAAATCCATCGCAGGTCTGGTGCTGGAATTGTTCGCAAATGTGGTCACCGTTTACATATGCGTGCGTGCGGACTTGAGTATAGGGTCACTTTTGCATGTAATGATGGGAGTACTTTCCTTTTTTTTTTTTTTTCTTCTTTCTTTCTTTCTTGCTATCACAAGGGATGAACAACATCCTTTGTGACAGCATGGGTCATGACAGATCCTCCTTTATGGAGAGTTCTGAGGTCTTAAATCTGAAATTTCTCCTTCAATCTCCAGTATAGCTGATCAGACACAAAGCAGTCTGATCAGCTGCTTTTCTGGCTTAACAGCTCTTTGCTTCTGGGAGGCACAGATGATGTGAAAATACACTTCAATCCATTGCAAGAGTGCATTCTTACTAATTTGTTTCTTTTTTTTTTTTTCTCTTTGAGTATCCAGCTCTGATTTGATGTTTGGTGATGTCGCCCACAAGTAGAGCTGAGATTGGTTTCAAAAAGCCAAAGTGGACTTTGTTTTTCCATGTTAGGTTTGTGTTAATATTAGAGGTCCACCGATATATCGGCTGGCCAATATATCGGCCGATATTTGCCATTTTTTAATTAATCGGCATCGGCTGATTGAGCTGATAAAAAGGCTGATTTAGAACTAACAGCTAAATGATAAAAAAAAAAAAAAAAAACCTAAAACAGTAGTTGGCCCATTTTTTTTTTTTTTTTTTTTTTTTTTTTTTTTTTTCGTCCAAAAGTTTTGACTACCTGTTTTTTATTTTATAGGCTGCTTTCACACTGGAGCGGGCAGGCGTTGATGGTAAAAGGCTGCTAGTTTTAGCAGCGCTTTACCATCATTTTAGCGGTGCTATACGGCTGCTAGTGGGGCGCATATAATCCAGCGAGCGGCCGAAGAAGAGGTTAAATGCGTCTGTGAAGCACCGCTGCCAAATCGCATTACATGCTCTTCGGCAGTGGTGCCCATTAATATCAGTGGGCAGGAGTGGTGGAGGAGCGGTGTACACCACTCCAAACTTGCCGCTTGCAGGACTTTTTTTTTTTTTTTTTTAACATCCTGCCAGCGCATCGCCTCACTGTGAAAGCACGCGGGCTTTCACACAGACTGCAGGGGAGCCGTTTTGCAGGCACTTTACATGCGCTATTTTTAGCCCAAAAGCGCCTTAAAAAACGCCCCAGTGGGAAAGGTGTCTGTTTTAGGAGATGAAGGGGGATAAAAAAAAATAAAAAAAAATCAGCCTAACATATCGGCCCAAAAAAATCGGCATCATATATTGGCCATCGGCCACCATGATTTCTAAATATCTGCATCGGCCAGAGAAAAACCCATATCGGTCGACCTCTAGTTAATATTTTTGACTTCAGCTGACAGATAATACACACATGAGATTGATGTTTGATACCAAATGAAGAAAATGCGCACATATATATTTAAATATTGATTTACAATAAGTGAAAATTCCAGCTCTGAAGATCAGTTTGTCTGAGGACTGTCATCCAATAGAATATCTTCTGTATGTCTTATCTCAAATGTCCTGCATAGACTGCAGATATCTTTACACTGCTGTTATATGACTTGGTCCCATGGGGGATGCCGGGAGCTTGCTCTGTTCCATTAAATGCATTTTCCTTCCCATTTAGGCTGAAAAAGGAGGAGCTTTTAAAGGCTTTCAAGGCCTGGTACCATCTGGAGCATCATTTACTGGATTTGGAAGTGTAGCTAAACCAATTCAAGGTCTGACCAATGGAAACGGTGGGACATCCCTGTTCGGCAGTTCAAAGCCCACAATTGAAAGCAAACCAGTTTTTGGTAAGTGGGGCTTTTTTTTTTTTTTTTTTTTTTTTTTTTTTTTTTTGAGGGGTGTTTTTTATATTTGTGGAAAGTCTAAAAAGGTCACTTTCTGTAATTAAAATGTGGGTAACTTCAGTTTTGATTGCAAGTCTTGGCTCAGCTAGGAGGGGGAAGGCTGCAGAAGACAGTGCTACACATATGTATAGGCTTTGCTAAACTTTGATCTCTGTATCCAAGCATCATGTACAGAGTGCAGTGTATCTCCTCTTGTTACAATTTTTTAGTGTAGTGATTCCTAAAAGCTCCTCCTCCCTCCTCCCCCCCCTCCCCCCAAATTTTGCTTTTGCAGTAGGTTTAAAAAAAATAGGGTGCATCTTATGAAGTGGAAAAATTCTGAAACAGTCACACCCCAGCACCACCTACCCCGTTTGAAAGTGCAAGTTGTCTGGCTGCTGTACCAAAGTCTTTGATATTTTTAGCCACTGACATGAAACTATGCAGACCATAAATTCATGTTACTGTGCCTACTTGGATGGATGGAGATATATATATATATATATATATATATATATATTATATAATTTGGTGTGTGTTTTTTTTTTTTTTTTGCAGAGAGCTAGGAAACGAGCTCATTTTCAAAAGGCTCAACAGTGGTTGCGCCTGTATTAATGTCATAAAGTGGAACTTTAGTCAGAAAATTAAAGTGGTTTTTAAAGGCAGAATTTTTTTTTTTTTTTTATCTTCATACATTCTGGGCATGAAGATGAAAGGCCTAGTATGTGTGCAGCAGCCACCCCAGCACCCCCTAATTTACCTGAGGTCCCTCTGTCCAGCAATGTCCATGAGTCTCTCAGCCACCCCGTCCAAGATTCTTCCTCCTTATTGGCTGTTGCTGCTGTCAAAGTCAGCTAGCCATTTGGGGGTGAGAGGACGGGTCGGGTCTTCGTGTCTGGTCACAGGGAGCTGTGACTCGGCTTGGGTGCCACATGGCAAAGCTGCTTGCTCTGGAAGCACTGAACAGAAGGGAGACGGCCAGGAACACAGAAGAGGGACCCGAGAAGAGGAGTATCTGGGCTGCTCTGTGCAAATCCACTGTAACAGAGCAGCTAAGTGTAACTAAGCATTTACAGTGTAAACTAAAGTAAGCAGTATAAATCCAGTGACGTGATGGTGATCAACACTAATGCCTAAAAAAATAAAAATAAAAAAGTTTTGTACAAAAATAGTTCATAAATGAGACTGGATTGTCTAAAACTTTCACCACACTGCGTGCACTCAGTGTTTCCACTCCTCTTTGGCTGAAAACTCACCTTGCACTCTAATGCTTGTCAAAACCACAGCAACCCTTACAGGGTTAGATATCCACTGATAATCCAGACGTCACACCCGATATCATGGACTCTCTATATATAATGAAACGGGGTGCTCCAATAGTGCAGTATCGTTGTAAAGAGTTTATTCTATTAAAACCACTTCGCATAAGCTCGAATCCATGAAGCCTATATTGATGTATTAGTCGAGATCGCGATCCATAGGTTGATTACACAAACCTTTTTCACTCATGGTTAGTGTTTGGCTAAAGCCATTTATCAATAAACTGTTTACTCTCTTTAAATCATAATCCAAAAAACTACCCAAATCGCCCTGATCAAAAAGCTTACATACCCTGGTGATTTTGGTCTGATAACGTGCACACACAAGTTGACACAGGGTCTTGAATGGCTATTAAAACAGTTGTATACCTGCACAATTAAAAAGAAAAAAACCCTGCAAGAAAAAGGCATAATGAGCTATGTCTATAAGACCCTATGTGTCTCCTTCAGGCAGGAAAGACTGAGATCAAAAGAAAAAAAACATCTTGGCCTTTCCAGCAGAGTCCCTGGCAAATTTGTTACTTCAGCCGGGCCGCATAATGTCACGCCCAGGCATAGAAGGTCATAGATTGCTGGGGACCACCTGTCCCTTGGGATTCCCTATGCTCCACTTCTGGCACCAGTTGATTCCTTCTCTGGCTTGCTGAGCACACGGCTAACCAGTAGCAGCACCGGAGGGTGGCAGGAGGGGATAAACTGCCGCTATAATTATTCTTGTGGTGCAGGGAATAGCCAGCTGAAAAAGATATCTGGGGGATACCTGTAGCTGCAGGTATCCCCAAAGTCCAGGATGTCATATGGTTAAATTAATCGCTTCACAGGGATCAGGGCTCTGGGAGGGTGGGATATGAGGGGTGGAGCTCTCCCTGTTTACACTGGGCAGCATATTTAAAGCGAACTTCCACCCACTTTTACAACATTATCTTAATGAAAGACCACTACTCGTTTTTTGGATAACTTTTTTATTTTTATTTTTTTTAGTACTTTTTTTGAAATGTTGACTGTACGTCTGTCCTACCTCGGCCCTGGCGTCCTCTTCTGAGACCTTTGTGTCCCAGAAGATGACCGGGCCTTTCAGAAAGGGACTCGTGCATGTGCAGTAGGAAACCGGCCGTGAAGCCTGAAGGCTCCACTGCTCTTTTCCCTTAGTTACAATGGCGGTGCCTGCACCCGAGCTGATAGCCAGATCGGCCTCAGGGGGCTGACATCGTGGGCTCCCTGGACAGGTAAGTGTCCTTGTTAAGTCAGCAGCTACAGTGTTTGTAGCTGCTAACGTTTAATAAAATATATTTTTTTGCGGTTGGAACACCACTTTAACTGGGCAGGATTGATTTCTAATTGAGATCCATTTAATCCTGCACAGCTATCTTTCATAGCAGGCTTGGTATGAAGGACTATCCTTGAATAATGATGTGGTCTGTGAGGTGGGACTTGGGAGGTTTGGACTTTTTCCTTTAGACCCCTTTTCACAGTGAGGCATTTTTCAGGCACTTTTGGGCTAAAAATGGCGCCTGAAAAACAGCAACCCTGCAGTCTGTGTGAAAGCCAGAATGCTTTCTCACTGAGGCGATGCACTGGCAGTAAGTGTAAAAAAAAAAAAAGCTGCAAGCAGCATCTTTGGCGCAGTGTATACACCACTCCTAAATCACCCTGCCTATTGAAATGAATAGAATGGACAACACCGCTGGCAAAGAGCCACTGCAGCTCTTTGCGGGTCGTTTTAACCCTTTTTCTGCTGCGGGGGTTAAAAGCACCTCCAGAAACTACGCCTGGCTATGAAAGCAGCCTTAGGTGTGACTGGGTGGGATAGAATGCTAATTGGTATGTATGCCATCAGAGCTGTGAAGGAAGTTGCATCATTTGCAGAGTCTGAGACTACAAAGGGAAGTCTTACAGACAAGTCAATACAGGAAGTGGCTGTGGAAGGTGATAGTATCGGGAGGATATACAGAGTGTCACATGGTACAAAGCCACAATTAAACCCAGAATATCAGGGGATCTGCAGACAACAGAGCAACATGGTACAGAGGTATGATTTATGCTGGTGTGTTCCATCATTCCATTCAGTTCTAGTGAAAAAGGTAGAATTCAGCTGTAATGTTAAGTATAGAATCAGGGAGATGATAAAGACACTATCTCCTTTTTGCCTAAACGGGCAGCTCTGAACATCAGCACTGTCTTCTGCAGCCTTCCCCCTCCTAGCTGAGCCAAGACTTGCAATCAAAACTGAAGTTACCCACATTTTAATTACAGAAAGTGACCTTTTTAGACTAAAGCCTCATACACACGATCTGATTGGCTAACAGAGCGTCCGACTTGCTTACTAACGGCTTACAATTGTTGGCCAACAAACAAGGTAGTGATGCACTACGTGGAATTTCAGCTATTGAGCGACACCCTTTGGGCACCTTCTGCTAATGTGGTGTGTGTGTGTGTTTGAGCATTGATTCCGAGCATGTGTTTGGACTTTTGTGTGACGGACTTGTGTATAGATGATCTGAAAATCTGGCAACAGACCTTTGGCCGAAAATTTACTAGCCCTTTTTGGCCGAAAGTTGCTCCTGCCAACAATCTGGTCATGTGCATGAGGCTTTAGGCTGGCCATAGATGAGTGTGTGTGTTTTTTTTTTTTTTTTTTTTTTTTTTTATTATTCCTTGAAAAAGAAACTGACCCTATTCACACATTTGAGTTTGGGTGAATTCTCCCCGCTGTGTCTTTTTGTATTGTGACGGCAGGGATGTCTCCCAGCTATCGGAATACACTGATCAGCGCCACAGTGTTTTGCCTGACTGAGGTTGGGCTTGCACTATTGCGACTTGGTTGCGGGTTTCCGCGCATCCAATTTGCATCTCGGATTGTGACCTGGCTCTAAATGGAGCCAGGGTGGCTGCAGAGCAAATTGCACGGGAGTCCTGTGCGTCTTCAGGTCCGAATTCAGCCAAAAATTTGGACCAAAATCAGACCTCAAACGGTGAACAGGGACTCGCTGGACCCCTGCTGTGAGCTTACGGACTCGCAGGATGTTGCTAAGTGAGCCGTTCTTGGTACTGCTCACCTCACTATCACAGGAGTGAGTTCTTTCTCTGATTCAAACC
The DNA here is from genome assembly GCF_037356315.1 of Lithobates pipiens. NCBI lineage: Eukaryota > Metazoa > Chordata > Amphibia > Anura > Ranidae > Lithobates > Lithobates pipiens. The sequence continues at coordinate 510,105,677 of NW_027507903.1, read as the reverse complement.
CCCTCACATGCTCTTACGTCTGATGCAGTAGTTCTGAGCTCACTCCTGTTGATGGAGATGAGCAGTAACTAGTCCTGAGACTATTTCAGTCGAGCTTCATGAGGTATGTAAATAGCCTACACCTATAGCAAGGGCAATATTCAACTTTAGTCATAGCAGCAGTTTTTTATTTAGAGGCCCTTTTATCTGCATAGGCAGTGTTTTGGTAAACCTGAACTAACCCTTTAATTATCGCACTGTTATGGGTAAATTTCTGCTTTAAACCCCTCCTTACTGTTTTACCTGTCAAAGGTAATTCTGTGAAACTGATCTCTTGTGCTGTAAACAAATTTGCCATACCACACTGGTGTGACACTTCTTTCTCTTTGACATTCTTTTTTGTTTTGTTTTTTCTGCAGGGTCTCTCTTTGCAAATGGACCACCAACATCCTTGTCCTCGACGATCGACTTATCCTCCACCACTGCAAAAACAAATGGTGAAACGCCTTCATCTACCTCTAGTCCTACCCCAAGCAAGCCTGGCAGCTCCACTGAATACAACAAACAGTTAATGTCCCTGAATTGCGCTGTACGAGACTGGATAGTGAAACATGTGAATGCCACACCTCTGTGTGATTTGACCCCAATTTTTAGAGACTACGAGAAACATTTGGCTAGTATTGAACAGAAATACGGAACAGGCACAGACAGCGGATCTGAGAGCGACAGCACTTCCAAATCAACCCCCTCCGTGTCCACCCTTGTTTCTTCAAATACAGAGGCCAAGCCAACCTTCTCTTTTTCCAGCAAAGAGAAGTCTGAGCAGCCAGCAAAGTCTAAAACTGAGACGAAAACTGAATCGGCTTCCCTTTTTTCCTTCGGCCAAAAGTCTGACACTGCAAATTTCAGTTCATTTGGCTCTGGGTCGGCAGCTACGTTTTCTTTTAAAGTAGGAGCCGCCAGTCTTTTAAATAAGGATACAAGTAAGAGCAGTGCAGGGACGCCATCGTTTTCCTTCCAGTCAGGGACAAGCACCAAGAATGCGGAATCTGGTAAGGACTATATAGCTAGTGTTTCTCTACTCCAGTCTTAAGGCTTCATGCACACGAGACGCTGTTAAACACGTGTTCAGAGGCAGTTGGACACTTTTCAACTGCTCCTGAACTCATTCAGTGTTATCCTATGTGTCCATGTACACAGTCTCGTGTTTTGCCGTTTTTATGCAGTTGCGTTTAACCTAGTTTTTCCAGAAGCAAAAAAAAAATGGGTTCAGACGCAAAATGCTTGCCACGTTTTCGTTTATAAGCGTTTTTAAAGATGACCTATTTTTTTTTTTTTTTTTTTTTTTTACATTAAAAATCTCAAAAATGATTGCAAATGATGAAAAACCATTGAAAAAATATTTTAAACAAATGGACAATCCACAACTTGTGGCAAGTGACATGGCAGGTGGCAAGTGGACAATCCACAACTTGTGGCAGGTGGACAATCCACAACTTGTGGCAGGTGGACAATGCACAACTTGTGGCAGGTGGACAATGCACAACTTGTGGCAGGTGACGTAGCAGGTGAAGTGGCAAGTGGACAATCCACAACTTGTAGCAGGTGCCGTGGCAAGTGACACACTTAATACAAGTACACTGCTGCTACTCATTCTGGTCTCACAAAATTGCTGAAATAGTTAATAATGTTTTTTGAGCTGGGGAGGGTCTATGATGTTAGCTAAAACGCCGCTAAATCGTGGTAAAAATTGAGGCAAAATGGGCGTCTCTAAATGCCGGTTTCAGCTTTTAAAAACGTGTCCAGCAGAGTTTGCATCTGCGTCTCGTGTGCATGAAGCCTAACATGTCATGTTTTTTCTGGGTTTATGTTAAAGCTGACCAAGCATCAAATAAATTATATTCATGTTGCGGCATACATGGTAAGCAATGTGTTAACACTTCAAGGTATTCATTATTCTCAGATCTTAGTACATCACTACTGTCTACGTCTGCTTTTCTGCAGAACGGTCTCCTCTTAGTTTTGGTTATAGTCCAGGCTCACAATCTACTTCCTGATCCGGGATGCAGGCATATGACCGTTATATAAATCCTAGTGCAGTGCTCAGCTGTAATCACAAAAGATGCCTTTTACCTTGTAATTTTACTACAAAGTTAGTGTGAGGCAGAATGATTACTAGGGGAGAGGAGATTGAAACTGCTGCCTGACATGACTTTAATCTCGGCCTAAACACAATCCCTTTACTGGAGTTGGCTTGCTTTTTAATAATAAAAGGTACAACGCTTTTAATTGGGACAGGCTTGTAAAGTTAGTTCTGATTGTTGCAATGGGGTGTTCAAAATGAGCCAGTTGAACATTTAAATAATACAACTAAGGTTTTATGTGGTTAAAGATTTATGGCCATTAAAGTGTGGATCCACGCAAAGGTGCTACACATTTATAGATTGACTTATTCTGCCCGATGACTTCTGCCCGATGACTTATGTTGTAGGTACTTAAGGTGGGTGATCTGGCTGTCATAGGTTACTTGTCACACTAAAGGAGAAGTACAGCCAAAGCTTGTGATCCACAGGAGTGCAGTTTGTTCTACACTCCTGTTGACCCATTTTGAGCAGACAGTGGGCTGAGGTCACAGAGCCGGTTCAAGCTGGGCAAAATAGCAAAAATTAAGTCAGTATCCACCCACATGCCTGGACTGGCACCCAGCTCAGCGAGCCACTGAGAGTCTAAGCCGGCCACTCCTATCCCCTCCAAGGTCTAGCGCTCCAGTGAGCGAGGGGGGGAGCAGACAGTGCTGACTAACGGTCATCAACTCTTTTCTCAGGCAGCCCTGAGAACTGAGTGATTGGTGGTATTTGATCGCTTGGTTCCCAGTGTTCGAGCTGGTGGGGGACAGATCCATCCACCTAGGTAAGTATAATTCTGCAAAGAAAACAAACCCCATATCTATTTTGGAGACTTTTGCAAACTACAAATTACAGAATAGGGAAAGTATATGTCTTGAATAAATGCAGAAAATCAACATATATAAAGTAAAGAGCGATTACAACAGGTACGTTTCAGTAAATGTTGGATTACCTAGCATATTTCCCATGTCATCTCAAATCTAATGGAAATTGATGGCCAACATGGGTTCGCAGGTGTAGTTCTGCTGAACCATAGCTTTAAGATCGGAGATGTTGGAGTCTGTGAACTTCCATTTGCGGAGAATTAGTGAGTGAGTGACTACTGCTCTAAAGGTACTGGTATCTATGCCAATATGTAGAATTGCTAGGGCTGGGTTGGGGAGGAAGATGATCCCAGTCAGGGAGGCAATGAGTTGGAAGACTTGATGCCAGTGGCTAGTCAGGGTTGGACATTTCCGGAGAATGTGTAGTACTACTTGTCTGCAGTTTTGCCAGCAAAAGGGGGAATTAATGGGGAAAATCTTGCAAGTCTGTAGGGAGTGTAATACCATCTGTTTATCTTAAGCGTCCTTTCCCAGTGATTGAAGCAGTGCTGCTTTTTGAATTTCTCTAAATACAGATAGCCATTGGGTGGAATCAAATTAAGATTGTAGGTCTGTTTTCCACCCCATACTTCTATTGTAAATTGCATTTCTGTTAAGATGCTGATGTTGGTATACATGTTTGCTTTCTAAACTTAACAGGTGGTGGAGAGGAAGAGGAGGCAGAAGAGCCACCAAAAGTAGTTGTACAAGAAATAAAAGAAGAGGACGCCTTCTATTCCAAGAAGTGAGTTGATTCTGCAGAAGGGCAGTAATGTGCATTCATCCCCACAGCCAAATGTTTATTTTAAAAGTGCTAGCATGTAGTTTATGGGGATAAGGGCTAAAAAGCCCACCCGCTCTTCACTCTGGTTCATCAGAGATTTTGGCCAGTATCCCCATAACCTGTTAGATTATAGTTTGTTGTTGCTCCCCAAACTTTACGCCATAAAAAACAATGGTGCCCCTGCACTGATGGCCAACAAGCCTAAAACGGGCATTATAATATTGAGCTGTTTACTTGGTTTAAACCAACAGTCCTGGGTGTATTGTTCAAGGAAACACATTTATATGCATTTCTCCAACCACTGCCCTAAAATTAGAGATAACTGTCTTATTTTTGACGTGGGTTGATTTTTAAGAGAAGTTCAATTGTGCTTTGCATTAACAGTTGAATCTGTTACAAAAGAGAAACCTTATTTATCGGCGTATAACACGCAAAATCAGGGATAAATCGGGGGTGCGTGTTATACGCAGATTCCCCCACTGTTTCTGATCCTTTCTGGCTTTTTCGGACGTTTTCAGCTATTTTCGGCCATTCTCTATTTTCCGCCTCGCTCGGCGGCTTTCGGAAAGCTACCAAAAATAGCCCAGAACAGCCGAAAATAGCAGCAGAGTGCGGCCGAAAATACCCGAAAGCCGTCGAACTACCAAGCGCCGTCGAGATACACAGGCGATCCACTCTGTATCTCGGCGGCGCCTTTTTTTTTTTGTGGCAAACACACTGAAAACACTACAAATGACTGATGAGGCTAAATGGAAGGCTGCAAATGACACTGATGAGGCTGCATTGATGGGCATTTAAATGTAAGTTGTTTTTTTTTTTTTTTCCCTCCTAAAAGTTTATTTTTATTTTTTTTAAATTCCCTCCTAAATTTTGGGGTGCGTGTTATACGCCGATAAATACGGTACCTATGCTGGCTATTCCTTTCGCTTTTGAAAATGTGATTTGTAATTCCCTTCCTTGCTCACTAATTTTATTTATGAAGCTGGAAGGTTGAGCATTGTCAACCTGCATATTTTTACTGGGACTCGAAGGAATGAATCCAGATAATTTATCTTGACAGCTGATGGAAATTGGTATCTTCAGAAGAGGGATCTGGAATGTCGCATAGATGTTTATCTCCATAGCTTCAGCTCAGTAGCAGTAAGAAGACTGCTTAAATCCCAGATCTGGGCAATGTAAGAAACCAACACTTCCCCCCCCCCCCCCCCCCCCCCCACCTTTACAGCCCCTTATCGGATTGCCTCATTTTGTATATGTCTGGTGGGGTCCTTACTCGGGTATCCATGTCACAACCTGCCTGACATGGACATTTCCTAACCAGCAGTGGACCTGGAAAGCAGACATAAGTGAAAAGAAAAATAAACTTGTGCAGACTATTTTGGGAGGTGGTTTGTGTTTTGACCAGAGCTTGGATATAATGACCAAATGTCAAGACGGCTACACTTTGCTATTTCAGGATCCTATTTTAAGACTTTTTTTTTTTTTTTTTTTTAAGAGCCCCTAAACTTCTTGCAGAAAGCCAAATGCTGTCCTAACCCTTTCTGGTCATTGAGGCTCTTCATTGCAGCAAGGGCTAGTTGTGTGGTTTCAGAGGGTAGGATAAATCTTACCAAGAGACTGGGCATGTCTTTGATCTGTCTTTTTACACATACATATGGGCATCTGCATTCTTTGTCTTGTATCCATGCTGTGCGTCCTGCCTAATGCAGCACAGGGATATTGTTTTATTGCTTCTATGTCAGTGCAGGTAAATGTCAGCTGAGACTTCCTAGCGCTTTATAATTTTTGCTACTGCCTAAGCAGGCATTTAGCAAGTAGGCCAATTGAAATTGTGTTGCATAAACATCCACTACAGACAGAAGCTACATATATAAAATGTTTTCTGTATTGTCCTGTGGTTAGTAGTACTGAGTTTTCCACGGTGATGTGTACTGCAGTGGATATTTGGAATAAGCATGATAAAAATTATTAAACAGTGTATATTGCTGTAACTTGGTATGTTGAGGCATTGTACATTAATGCTCACTGTACATGACTTTTTGCTTTTATAATCATGTAACAGACCGAGGGGTCAGTCTTCCTGGAGTTATTTTGTTTTTTTCTTCATCAGGTGCAAGCTCTTCTATAAGAAAGACAATGAATTTAAAGAAAAGGGTGTTGGAACACTTCACCTAAAACCAGTAAAAGATCAGAAAACCCAGCTGCTGGTTCGTGCTGATACAAACCTTGGTGAGTAACCTTTAGCTTCATTTATGCATTTTTGTCAGCCAAGATGCTGATTTTAAGGCTCCATCTGCATGTCGGTGTGATATGTTGTGCATCACCAAGACAAAAAAAGTGGTTCTAAAGGTAAGGGTTTTTTTTTTTTTTTCGGGGGGGGGGTTCTTTGCCTTAATACAGTCAGAGCAGGCAAGTATAATGTTTAAGGGGAAAAAAAAAAAATCCTTTAGAATCACTTTAACCACTTGCCAACCACTCTATAGCCGAATAACGGCTACAGTGCAGCTGAGTAGTTTTGAGAGGCAGTCATATGTTGGCCTCCAGTGATCTTGGATGGCGCTCTTTGTGATCAGTGTCTGGGGGACACTGCTGATCACCAATTGAGGTAAAGAGGAAATCGGCAGCTCTGAGGAAAACATAACTGGCTTCTCTGAAAGGGACATGGGCACTGATTATCAGTGCAGTCCCAAAAGTGCCCTTAAGAGCTGCCGATCGGTGCCCCCTCCAGTACAGCCTTAACAGCGCACATCAGTGAAGGAGAAAAATTACCTGTTTGCAAAATGTTATAACTTCACTATGAAAGGTGTGGTGGTTGTTTTTATTTTTCAGTCTTTAGCAAAAAAAATAAAAAAACCTTAGTGGTAATTCAATGCCACCAAAAGAAAGCTTTGTGTGAAAAAGATAACATTTTTTTGGGGTACAGTGTTGCATGGCGGCGCAATTGTCATTCAAAATGAAACTGAGCTGAAAATTTGGGCAGGAAGGGAATAGAGGTACCCAGTACGCAAGTAGTTAGACACTATCATTTTGTCCCTTTATGCCTTGACTCCAGGAACTGGGACAGTTTTTTTGACCTGATCTCGCTTTTTCCCTTTCACAATGAAAACTCCTTTTTAAAAAGTTTATTTTTCTAAATTTTGGAAAATCTGAACTATTCCAATGATGCCATCAAATTCACTGACCAGGTGGGTAGGCATAGGAGCAGTGCTCTAGGCTGTTTTTTACCAATCAATGACTGTGGGTGGGTTATGATAACAAACTATATAATCCTACCTACCCACAGAATGTACAATGACAAAACAACTCCTTCTGGAGATTACAGATGGGAGAAAAAACAGCCATGAGCAATTTTCTCTTGTATAGAAAGCAGTAGCGCCCGGTTACACAAACTGGAAAGAAGAAATTGAGCATTAAGGGATCTGCTTAGGGGGAACTTGGTAAAAATACAGAGAGAAAAAGAGCGCAATTTGGACCAAGGTAAGGCTGTACCTTACTAATAACATTTTATTCTTCCTGGCTGGAGTTCAGGTTGAAGGGAAAAGTAATGGGTTCTGTTTAAAAAAAAAAAAAAAAGCTCCCACCCCCTTTTGTTGCTCACCTTTCCCATTCCTCTCCATTAGTTTGATGCCCAAACCATCACTGGAGTGCATGTAGATAAATGCCTGTTGTATCGTAGTGCTACTGATCTACAAAGTGTGGAAAAAACATATATAAAAAAAAAAAAAAAAAAAATCTGATGTTTAAATCAAAGTGCTTTTTGCAATTTAAATATTCAATTAGGCTATATATCTGCTGTAGGCCTTTCTGGAGGTGGGGGGGAGACCTAAAAAAAAAAGCATGTTCTGGTGTTGGGAATAATATGAATGCATTAATGTCTTCTTTTCTCTAGGCCACATCCTACTGAACATTTTGGTGCAGCCTTCCATGCCCTGCTCTAGAACGGGAAAAAACAATGTGATGATTGTTTGTGTTCCTAACCCTCCCGTCAATGAGAAGAACCCCACCGTCCCCGCCACCATGCTGATCAGAGTGAAAACGACAGCAGATGCTGATGAGCTGCACAAACTTCTCCTGGAGAAGAAGGGAGCCTAAACATCTAGCCCTTCACAAAATGACCTTCCTTGCCAATCTGCTGCTCAATATTGAACTCAAAAGGTCACCATGTATTATCATTTCTGTTGACCCTCATAACGTCATACGAGTGTTTTTCATAAGTTTTTGTTAAGAATGGAGTCAATTGGTAATAAAAGCTTTAAAGAAAGTTTAGTACATAGAATGGAAGGTGAAGAATTCTTGACACAGAAACGAGTGATCTTATTGTCACAGTCAAAGCCTTAGCTGGTCTTCATTCAAGATCCTTCAGTGTTTACAGTGTGATGATCGGGGCCTTAATTCGCATTCCTTTTTCTTTAGCTCCAGGTTTTCTAATTTTTCCTCAGTTACAAGCCACCATCATAGGATTAGCAGAGTCTTCGAGCAGTCTGTACTTTGTTGAAAAAGTATCCTCTCTGCAGCACTGCTCTTTCTGTACTGACTTCTACGCTGTCCCTTTTATAACAGATCATTTAGAGACTGATCCAGTCGCACTTGGCACTAGGTTATTACATTTTAAGAAATCAACATTTGCAGAGGAGAACCCTAGAAGCAAATTTGTGTGGTGGACTGCAGGGGGGAAAGTACAAAATGATATCTTATAATTCCAGCTTTACAGCAGTTATACTAGTTCTCTGGGTCTGCTCTAAATATCGGTTTACTTTAAAGCAGAATATTAGGCAGGTGGCTAAAGACGCAACTGAAATTGATATGTGCGTTTTTACCTGCCGAGGGTTTGTAATTATATTTTAGATTTGTGATTTGCACACCAGACAGCTTGCATAACCAGGAATATAACCCCTCTCCACTTCCAGGCAAGCTAATTGGATAACAGATCCTAACAAGGGGAATCAAATTATCTATCTGGAATTTGGGTTTTAAAGAGAGCACCTCCACCCTATTCTGTGGCAGTGTATATTCACCCATCTGTGCTGCCTTGCTGCTTCCAACACTCCATCAAAAGGCCTGCTGTAGGGAAACTGGGTATGGGTGAGCTTGGCCCTGAATAACCAAATCACCAGGCTGAACACTATTACACTGGAGTGGCAGGTAAGTGTGGACGCTGCTGGTGCTTACTTGGGGTACATTTCTGCAGCAAAGGGTGAGTGAGCATACCTTGCAGTGGGGGGTCATGGGGGGGGGGGGGGGGAATGTCTGTCTTTCTTTCTTTCTTCCAGACTTCAGGTTCTAATGGCATGGATACTTAAATGTACTTTGAGCAGGTTACACTATTGGGTCTCATTTAGTATAAACAATAACTTTTGAACTGTTCCAACTACTTCATTTTGAAATGTTTGTTTTTAGGAACGGCTAAGGAATATTTCAAAGTTCTGTGCTGTTAGCACATAGGCAGTTTCTGCTGCCTGCAAGGGCTAACCGAATGCAAACTGTTATCCTGGTTGTCGTGGGATGTAAAGGAAGTGAACTTTGCACAAAACTTGTCTGCAGTTGGTTGTCTGAGACAGAATTTCCCTGAAGAATTAAAATGGCTTCTACCTGTTTTGACATGAACTTTATTTTTTTGCTGCTTTGTGTATTTGGACTGCTAGGTAGATGGGCCTGTCTGGAGTGACAACTCAAATTTGGCATTCCACAGCTGCTACATTTGAAGTCTCTTCAGTGATAGGCTCTCAAAGTGACAGGTTTTCTCCTCAACTATCTAACCCACCTCCTATCCAGTAACATCCTTTGTTCAGTGGGAATCTGTATTCCCACTGTGGACGAAGGATGTTACTGGATAGGAGGAGGGTGGGGTGGGGGGGGGGGGGGTAGAGATATGTAAGAGAACCTGTCACTGAAGAGACTTCAAATGAAGCAGTGACTAAAGCAGCTGTGGCCAGATGCTGGAATGCCAATTTGAGTTGTCACTCCAGACAGGACCATCTACCCAGCAGTTCAAACACACATACTAGTGCAGTTGCTGAGATCTTTTAGGATAAATTCTTAGTTGAAAGTTTTGCCTTTACTCTGCTCGCAAAATGAGGCTGGGTGTGGTAATGAGCTTCCAAGATATTCCTTTAGAAGTGCAAAGGCCTCTTGAAAATCTTGTGCTGCTAGAGGCCAGAGGTCGTCTGGGATGCCATAGAAATGGGCTGTCGGTAATGGAACACCAAGCTCTGTGCAGATTTTTTTTGGCCAGTAAGAGGAGGGCAATAAAAGCATTGCTTTGATGGCAAGAAGAATAAATTTTTGGTATAACTGAAAATGATCCTTTTAAAAAAAGTATACATTTTAAAGCAATAGAAAATCATGATTTGCTGCAGAGTGAAATCGAAAGGTATTTTACAATCCCAAGACATTATGTGAAAATTTAAAGAAGTTATTGGTGTCTTCTTTTGGAAAATGCTAGTTAGTTGGCAGCTGTGCTGACTTTCTAGAAGGGTAAATATATTGGGTCACTGACTCGAGACAAGCATACAGCCAGCAAAGTCTGAACATTTTATTGGCTTACTAGTCAGTGTAAAAGAATCAAAGCTATTGATCTTTAGGCCTGCTGAAGGTATCTGATACTTTTTGGTAATTCATATACCTGTTCCACCATGTGTTGAGAAAAAGCTGACAGGTTCTAGCTCTTCCCTAAAGCTGGATTCCAGGCAAACAGCCAAATGGACAGAAGAATTCCATATATGAGCCGCTTTATCTGCTAATGACGGTTTCTGCCCATCCAGTTTTTTTTGTCTGGCAGGGCAGAAGACCTGAATATAATCTGCTGTATTTGAGCAACACTTGTCTTGCCACTCCCACAGCCTGTTATTGGACTGTGAACATAGAAGGAACACGCTGATGAACTCATCTGTCACTCAACTCTCCTCCTTGTATTTGCATGCTGCTTGTTAGCACATGAGTACTGCAGCAGGCATGATTGGCTCCCTGTGCAGCTTCTACCTCTCCCAGTCTTGGCTCTGTACTGGGGCTATAAGAAGTTTATACCAAGCACGATTCAGGCACTTGCACTTCTTGTATCTTAAAACATGTGTAATGGTGTTTTAAAGTGGAACTGAAGCCACAGATACTCTCCTCCTTCAGTGGCCTTTGACAGGCATAGGACAGAACTCCTGTGCATGTCTCTGTACACTGGCACTGTATCAAATTGTAGAAGACTTTGACCAGGCAGGTAGGTTTATTTTATTGCAGGAAAGACATTGCAAATTTTGTTCTGCAGTAAATAGTCTGCTTGCTCCCAAGATTTTTAAATCTGACTTTTTAGTTCTGCTTTAATTATGACAGAGCTATAATAATTTGTTTTTTTTTAGATCTGCCTTGCGTCCATATCAAATTTAATTTGATAGTGATTTCTAGCCTTTCCTCAATCTGAATCTAAACCATTTTGCTGGAGTTCGGCTTCATGTCCTATCTGCTATACCACAGAGGCACTTGTGTAGAATTACTGTTTTGTGTTCTGAATGGTCAGACTACAAAATTGTCTTACAATGTTATTTCTGCACTTTACAATAATCCTGTGAATCATGCTGTAGAATAATCTATTCCCATAATGATTTGCAAAGACTGTTTCCTTCTCGTATGATCACTGTACATTTGACTGATTGGTTTGTGTGAATACTTGACAAAATTGTCTCTGAGAGCGTTGAAAAGGAATAAAGTAAAGTATGTTACTTTTGAAAGAGCCTTTCCTGTCTGTCTTTGAAAATGATTACTAGATTACATCTGCTCTTCACTGCAGCTTACTATGGATAAATCGGTAGAAGGATCCTTATTTTCCAAATCATTTATTTCTTTGATACCCTTTGTCCTGGGGGGTATCTTTGTCTCTCGATTGTGTTATGCCGCAACCTTCAGATAATTTGACACTGGCAAATAGACAGGACATCCCCACCTTTAGGCAAGTATTACACTTTTTTTTTTTTTTTTTTTTTTTTTTTGCGTAATGTCTTTGGAAATGGTTATGTCTGTAGTTGACTACTTTCTCAATGGTTCCACCTGGAAGTAAAAGACTAGCCTTTTCCAGATCCATTTTTCAGACTTTTCTATGTTCTGAGGAATGGTACCCAAACCCCATGCTATTGTTGCAGGTTGGCACTGAACTGACACAATGCTATACGAGCCGGTAGGGTGTAATACAGAATACCTAGTGAGGAGACAAGTTCCTGAAGGCCCTTGTGGCATTGCCTGTTGTAATGGAAAAAAATTGGACCCTTTTTAGGGAGTCCTGTGGCATGGATGAAATTTGAGTGTCTAGGGATAGTCACTGAAAGTGCCCTTAGACTAATCTGGTGCCTCCTTCCCTCAGGTAGGAGAAGGTGTTTGGTGTTTTTACACCACTCAAACTTTTTCATATATACAGTGAGGGGGGAGTGTTTGATCATCTGCTGATTTGTGCCCACTGGCAAATGATCCTTCTAATAATAAATACAATTTTATAGATACAGAAAAAAAATATAGAGAATATATTTTTTTTAATAAATATATATATATATATATATATATATATATATATATATATATATATATATATATATATATATATATAAATTATCTCTCATTTTATAATTATATGGTGGGTTTATTTTAACAGTGAGAGACAGAATAACAGCACAGCAATCCATAAAACCGCATTTCAGAAAAGTTTTATAAATTGATTTGCATTTTAAATGAGTGAAATTAAGTATTTAACCCCTTCACAAAAACATGTCTTGTTAGCAATCACCGAGCTCATATGTTTCTTGTAGTTGGCACACATCTCGGGACGCATTTTTGTCCCACCTTTGCAGATCCTCTCCAAGTCATTAAGGTTTTGAGGCTGACGTTTGGTAACTCAAACCTTCAGCTCTCTCCACATATTTTCTTTGGGATTAAGGTCTGGAGACTGGCAGGCTACTGCGCCTGATGGGCACTGGTGAGGCTGCATGACTGGCACAGGCAGCTGCATCTGATTGGCACAGGTGAAGCTGCATTGATCTCTTGTATTGTGTCTGCAGTCTGACTGTCTCCTGCATCATGTCTGCTAGAGGTGCACCGAATGGAATTGCTAATACTATTAGTGTGCTTAAGTAAGATATTGCAGACATAATATAAGAGAGAGAGAGCCTGGGGACATGGTACAAGAGATGGGTAGAGACTGCAGACTGCATATTTCTTGTGCTTTTCTTGCACTAAAGGTGCCAATGGCCAACAATAAATTCATATCATTTTAAATTGATCTTAATTAAAACGTCAAATATAATACAATTGTATATAAAAATATATACTTTTTTTTTTAACAAATTTTCGGTATCGGTTTTCGGCCTAGTGCATCCTTCATTTCCAGTTTCGGTACCAAAATTTCCATTCGGTGCACCCCTAATTGTCATGCTGGACTACCCATCCATGACCCATTTGAATGCCCTGGCAGAGGGAAGGAGGTTCTCTCCCAAAATTTGACAGTACATGGCCCCACCCATCGTCCCCTTTTTCTCAAATCGCCTTTCAGGACAACCCCGGAGAGAGTAGCTCCACCTTGCAATCAGGAAACACATGCCCACTTTAAAAACACCTCCTCTTCCTCCATGGCTTCAGTTATTGTGTTTCCTCCTTGGAGGAAGCATGTGCCTGAACCAGGGAGAGCTACACTCTCTGCAGGGGAGTAAGGCTTACCTTTTGTTGCAGGTTGTTTCTCTTTGACCCCCAGCAGCATCTCCACGGGGAGAGGACTCCTGGAGCTCCTGATCCCGCCATCTCACGGGAGTAAGGACCCTCGGAGTGCCGGCGTCGGGTGCCCGGTGTCCGCTTGTTAGCACAGGGAGGGCTCTGTTGCTGGCGGAGGCCGCTGCAGGTCAGCGGCATGGCTCCGTTTTCGGCGCCGGGTCCCGGGCGGCGACGGCGTCGTTTACGGTGACGCGCGGGCGCTCTGAGGGGGCGTGGCGCCGTGGTTCAGCGCCTGGAACGCAGGGGTCATGGGGCGGGTCAGGTGACCGCGTGCTTCCGCTTCCGGCCGGCCTTGATGACGCGGCAGCCGGGAAAATTTAAAATGAGAGCGGTTTGTAAAATAGCTGCCTCACTCAAGCGATGGAAGAGTGCAAGCCAGCTATGGCGGAGACAGGCGCCCCCAGCACCGGTCCAGCCCAGGTACGTAAGGTGCACTGGCACCCTCTGCTTTACTGTGGGTTATGTCTTTGTTTTGTTCCCCCCTCTTGGGGGCCTGTCGCTGCAGGTCTGAGGTGGACTTCGCTCTGACCTTTTGCAGCCTAGTTCTGGGGTCTCACTAGTGGTCTGTTTGGTGGTGGGTCTCTGCACTGGCTTGGTGTTAAACAACTGGTTGTTGAGAGCTTTTAGTGAGTTAAACCTGTATGTCGTTTCAGGAAAAATCACTAGGAAAAGCTAGACCAGGTCAGAGAAAATGTCCTTCTTGCAAAACCCCCCTCAGAGATTCATGGCAGAAGGCAATGTGCAGAAATTGTATCAGAGAATTGATGGAAGAGGAAACATCTCAACAATATAAGGATTTGTTTTCTTCGGTTAAAGAGCTGACAAACTCCTTGAGTTCAGTCAGGTCCATCCTGATACAAAACCCTCCCGCACAGCCGAGCCTCAGAACTTACCGCCCAGCCCCAGGGCGTCGTCATCCAGACAGGTGGAAACTGAAGAGTCTGGAGACGAAGGGGGTAGTACTCTCATCTCCTTCAGGGATTCTGAGGAGGAGGAAGAGGAAGAAGATAGCAGGGGCTCCAAATTCAAGCTATCACTAGAGGAAGTAGATGATATTTTAAAAGCAATCTACACTACTCTAGAAATTCAAGAAGAAAAAGTACAACTGTCAGTTCATGATAAAATGTACCAGGGGTTGGACGAAACAAAACGGCGAGTTTTTCCTGTCCACAGGGTCCTCTCAGATTCAGTGAGAAAAGAGTGGAAGGACCCAGAAAAAGCCCCTTTCTTCTCTAAAACTCTCAAGAGAAGGTTTCCCTTCGAAGATAAGGACTCAGAGGTTTGGAACAAAAAACCCAGAGTCGATGCAGCTTTCTCACAGGTATCCAGACGAACGGATCTAGCCTTTGAGGATATGGGGATCCTTAAAGACCCAATGGACAAAAAAGCTGACTCCATCCTTAAAAAAGCTTGGGATGCCGCGTCAGTCAGTCTAAAACCAGCAATGGCAGCTACGGTGGTGGCCAGGAATCTGGAATGTTGGGTAGAGAAGCTGAAGAGCCATATTGAGGCGGGGACACCCCGCAAGGATCTCTTAGAGTCCTTTCCACTGATCCTGAATGCAGTCAAATACATGGCGGATGCATCAGCAGAATCGGTTAAACTGGCCGCTAGGTCTTCGGCTCTTGTAAATTCAGCCAGGAGAGCAGTTTGGCTGAAAACATGGTCTGGGGACACTGCTTCTAAGGTCAAGCTGTGTGGTCTTCCCTTCTCGGGTGACTTGCTCTTTGGTCCCGATTTAGAGTCTGTGCTGGATAGAACAGCCGATAAAAAGAAGGCTTTTCCAGTTAAGAAAAAGCAGATTGCTAAAAAGAATTTTCGTGCTTTTCAGCAGTCCCATAAAAAAGACCAGGAGCACAAGAGCAGATGGGGTTCACAGAAGGGCAAAGGCAGGGGTGGAGTCCTCTTTAGATCTCCCCCAGAGCAGTCCCCTAAGAACAAGTGACAATATCTCCCCAGTGGGGGGGAGACTGTCAGCTTTTCGCGAACAATGGGACAGGCTGTCTCCAAATCTGTTCGTGAAGAGCGTTGTCGATCAGGGGTACAGGTTGGAGTTTTCAGAACTACCCCCAAGCAGGTTTTATGTGACAACATTGCCAAGGGATCAGGAGAAGGCCTCTGCAATGAAGCTGTTGTTACAGGAGCTGATACAGCAAGAGGTTCTGATTCAAGTCCCAGTAAACCAGCAGGGCGGGGGTTTTTATTCACATATTTTTCTGGTGAAAAAACCCTCAGGGAAGTACCGTCTAATCCTGAATCTGAAATTCCTGAACAGGTTCATTCGGTACAAACATTTCAGGATGGATACAATTTTCTCCATCACAAAGCTGTTGACCCCAGAATGCTTCATGGCATCCCTGGACCTAAGGGATGCCTACCTTCATATACCAATTCATCAGGCATCGCAGCAGTTCCTGCGCCTGGCATTGAAGGTGGGGAGTTCGGTATGGCACCTCCAATTCAGGGCTCTGCCGTTCGGACTCTCATCCTCTCCCAGGGTCTTTACGAAGATTATGGCAGAGGCCTTGGAACCCCTGAAATTGAAGGGGATTCCAGTCGTTCCTTATCTGGACGACCTTTTGTTTTTTGCAGACTCCAGGGAGCAGGTCCTAGTCAATCTCCAGAGGGCCCAGTCTCACCTCGAGGGCCTGGGATGGCTTCTAAACCTAGAGAAGTCAATCCTGACCCCCTCACAGGAAATGAAATTTCTGGGGTATACCTTAAATTCGATTCTCCAGAAAGTTTTCCTACCGTTGGAAAAACAGGAAAAGTTACAGCTAGCTGTACAGCGGATACAGAGCAACCAGACAGTCTCAGTCAGGATGGCTATGGCAGTTCTGGGCCTGCTTACGGCAGCAATCCCGGCTGTTCAGTGGGCCAGGTTCCATTCCAGACCCCTTCAGAGGGAGGTTTTGTCAAGCTGGTCCCATCAAGATCCTTTGGAAAAACAGCTAAAAATTTCGTCAAAGACGAAAAGGGCTCTTTGGTGGTGGAGAGACCAGGCAAACCTCTCAAGGGGCCTGGTGTGGACCTTTCCTGTGGACAAGCGCCTTACTACAGACGCAAGTGCCTGGGGCTGGGGAGCCCATCTGGATGGTCAGACATCTCAGGGGGTCTGGTCCAAACAGGAAGCT
Organism: Lithobates pipiens; assembly: GCF_037356315.1. Taxonomy (NCBI): domain Eukaryota; kingdom Metazoa; phylum Chordata; class Amphibia; order Anura; family Ranidae; genus Lithobates; species Lithobates pipiens. The sequence goes on along the minus strand of NW_027507903.1, from coordinate 510,089,056 downwards.
CAAAGATCATCCAACTGGAGGGAGTTGAAGGCGATCTTTCTGGGTTTAGTGGCATTTCAGCAGAGTTTGAAAGGCCACCATATCCAGGTGTTGTCAGACAACACAACAGCGGTTACCTACATTATGAAGCAAGGGGGAACCAGAAGCAGGAGCTTGATGGAGCTGGCCAATCTGTTGTTAGCCTGGGCAGAACAGAACACAGCCTCACTATCGGCAGTGCATCTGAAGGGCTCTCAGAATTTGTTTGCGGACCTCCTAAGCAGGTGCAAATTACTAGAGGCAGAATGGAGTCTGAATCAGGAAGTGTTCCTGATGATCTCCGAGGCCTGGGGGGTTCCACAGGTAGACCTTTTTGCCAGCCAGCAGAACTCAAAGGTGGACAGGTTCTTTTCTCTTCACCAAGGAGATGCAGCAATAGGGTTGGATGCATTCGCTCACCCCTGGCATTACCAGCTGTGCTATGCCTTTCCCCCCTTTCCTCTAATTCCACTAGTACTGAGGAAATTCAGGGAAGAAAGGACAGACTTAATACTAGTCACTCCTTTTTGGCCAAAAAGGCCCTGGTTCGCGGGTCTTCGAAACCTAGCCTCGAAGCCCCCATGGAGGTTACCACTCAGAAAAGATCTGTTATCCCAGGGGACAGTAAGTCATCCAGAGGTGGAACTCCTGCAGCTAACCGCCTGGTTTCTGAGGAGGACCTATTAAAAGCCAAAGGTCTCTCAGATAAAGTAGTAAAGACTCTGCTGTCCAGTAGGAAGGCAGTTACACAGGCAATTTACATGAAGGTCTGGAAAAAGTTCAACTCCTGGTGCAGTTCTAGAGAACTCAAGGTCAAGAGCACGGTGTCCGTCTTGGAGTTTCTCCATGAAGGAATGGAGAAGGGTCTTGCAGCCAGTACCCTGAAGACTCAGGTGGCTGCCTTATCAGTTTTCTTTGAAAAGACTTTATCTAAAGAAACTTTAATTTCTAGATTTTTTAGGGCTCTTGCTCGAAATAGACCAGTAGCCCTTAAAGACTTTCCCAGTTGGGATTTGTCTACAGTTTTACAGGGTCTCTCGGGAGCACCGTTTGAACCCTTACAGGAAGCTTCTTTACAGAAGGTGGTTTTAAAAACAATCTTTTTGGTGGCCATCACCTCGGCCAGGAGAGTCAGCGAGCTACAAGCTCTAGCTATTACAGAACCCTTCCTTAAAATTTATCAGGACAGGGTGGTACTTAGGACGGATCCAGCATTCCTACCGAAAGTATCTTCAACTTTCCATCGATCACAGGAAATAGTGTTACCTACATTTTCTGCAACCCCAGCAAATGCAGGAGAGGAAGTTTTTCACACATTGGATGTGAGAAGATGTCTTTTACAGTTTCTGAAAGTTACTAAGGAATTTAGAAAATCAAACGCCCTCTTTGTGATATTTTCTGGATCACGCAAGGGGGAGAAAGCTTCTAAAAGTACGCTGGGTAGATGGCTTAAGTTGGCTATAACAGAAGCCTATAAAGCAAAAGGAGAAATACCTCCCTCAGGTATTGCTGCCCACTCTACTAGATCCACGGCAGTTTCCTGGGCTGAAAGGGCCGGTGCAACGCCTGAACAAATCTGCAAGGCTGCCACTTGGTCCAGTTATTCGACATTTCTCCGGCACTACCGGTTAGATCTACTGTCTGCAGCAGATCAGGCCTTCGGCAGGAAGGTTCTGCAGGCAGTAGTCCCGCCCTAGGGTAAGTTTCTCGGTTATCCTCTCCGGGGTTGTCCTGAAAGGCGATTTGAGAAAGACTAAGTTAGACTTACCGGTGACGGTATTTCTAAGAGCCTTTCAGGACAACCGTTACTTCCCTCCCTAGGTTATGCTTAGTAAATGTATTAAGTTCTACCATGGTGTTGTGCTTTCTGTGCTTTGTTTTCCAGCGTCGGAAGGCCACAATAACTGAAGCCATGGAGGAAGAGGAGGTGTTTTTAAAGTGGGCATGTGTTTCCTGATTGCAAGGTGGAGCTACTCTCTCCGGGGTTGTCCTGAAAGGCTCTTAGAAATACCGTCACCGGTAAGTCTAACTTAGTCTTTTTGATGCGGTGAAGTTGTCCTGTCCTCCTAGTAGAAAAACACCCCCAAAGTTTAATGTTTCCACCTCCCCATGTTTGATGGTGAGGATGGTGTTCTTGGGGTCATAAGCAGCATTCATCCTCCTCCAAACAGGTTGAGTCAAAGCTTGATTGTCTTTCATTCATTGACTGACTCGGCACCTTTTAATCTTGACCTTAGGGTTATATTGCCACCTTCAGGAGGTCTAGGCAGAACATGTATAAACCGAGGGGGTTATAGCCAGTAGGGCCACCCCCTGGGGTGGCATTGTACACTGTTTCCAGCAGCTCAGTTTTTCTGCCTAGTGTAGAAGGACTTTTTTTTTTTTTCGTTCTGCTTTTTGATTCCTGCGATCTACAATCAACAACTGGGCAACAGGCTGGATCATATAGATCTTGGTAGTCTCCCCCTTTGAGTCCTGCTAGGGGGCTGCACTGGGCGGTTGGTGGTCTGCTCGTTTCTCCCTGTTTTTCTAGGCTTTTTTTTTTTTTCCTTGCATGTCTGTGGCATGTGGGGTCTGGCAGCCACACCAACCGTGGCCATTTTCTTGTAGCTGCAGCGAGTTTTCTTAACCTCGGCCATTGTCCCGGCACGCTGTAATAATTTTTTTTTTTTTTTTTTTGCCGAGGTGGCCATTTTTGAGTAGCCCCAGCTTTGTTTCACTCTCGCACTGGGTGGCTGTTTCAGTCTGGAACAGCGCAAAACTGACACAGACCACCTCGTGGCTGGCAGAGGGGAGAGCGGGAGGTGGCAGCACAGCTCCGTACCTGGGTCAGGGTGGAGAGTCCTGCCCCCCCCCGGTCTGTGGCAGCTAGGAGGGTGGGATTTTGTTGTGTCTTGCCTTTGGTCCCTAAGCAGTGACAGGTGAGAGTGGGTCAGTATGGCGGTCCTGGAGTCCTTTGTTGCCAGGATGGAAGTGGTGTGTGGGTTCCCCCCCACCACTTTCTTCTGGTGAAAGCTCTGATTCAGACTTAGGCCCTGCTGTGACAGGTGGCCCCTGTTCTGACGTGTCGGTGGATGTGGACCAGGAGCGCTTGGACAGCGAGGATGAGGCCATGCCCGCGCAGGAAAAAGCACTAGTAGGAGCACTTATCACAGCAGTGCGGGATACCCTAAAGATGAAGGATATGGCCGGGGGCCTCTGGAGAGGCGTCAGTCCCTTTTGGGTCTTACAAGCCTGCCCGCACTGCTAAGGTGTTTCCTCCTCCTCCTCCTCCTACCTACCTACCTACCTACCTTGATACGTTTATTTACAAGGAATGGGGAAGCCCGCAGTGGGCCTTTGCAATCCTGAGATGGATGGCGGTGTGTTAATCCTTTTAAGGAGAGTTTCCTGAAAAAATTGACAGCTCTGGTCGTTGAGCACCGGTATCCATGTTAAATAAGGTAACCCTGATTCTGGTGGAAGGGACTCCTGTTTTCAAGGACCTGGCTGCCAGAAGGGGTGAGGTGGTTGCCCAGTCCATCTTTACAGTCAGCATTGCAGCCAGTGTTGGCCACAGCCCTGGTGTCACAGACTATTACTGAACAGGCTAAGTTATTGCACTGCAAGTGGGAGAAGAAACAGGTTTCAGCGGTCTGTGTGGAACTTGCAGACCAGTTGGTGCAGGGCCTAAAATATGTCTGTGATGCAGCCCCTTGGCTTTCTAGAGCCTCGGTATCATTTGTCTTAAATGCTGGTCTGTGCCCCAGACTTCTAAGAAAGCGCTAGAGAGATTGATTGCAGCTCAGTGGACCTCCCTTCTTTCTGACCAGTGGGTCTTCAAACTGGTTTCATTAGGGTGCAATGTAGTTTTTCTTGTCTGCCAGATTTTTTCCCTCCAACCTTCATCTTCTGGCTCGGCGGGAGGCCCTGTTTGGGGCAGTACAGGACCTGCTGCTGCGGGGGATGATAGTACCCGTACCGACGCTGGAAACGTTTCGGGGCTTTTACTCCAATCTTTTTGTAGTCCCAAAGAAGGCTCTGACGGTATGCATTCCCGGCGTAAAAAACTTGCAAGCAGACTAAGTCATCAGATGCTGGACCAAGGGGAATGGTCACTGCTTTCAGATTTATTTTGGCTCATTTACCTAAGGTGGGGCACACCAGATGTTGATATGTTGGCTCAGTCGGAAGGTACAGAGGTTTGTGGCCAGGTCAAGAGACCCCTGGGGCAGACGCGTCGGATACATTGGTGGCTCCATGGGGCATTATCAGCTGATTTATGCCTTCCTACCCCATCTGCTCCTCGCAGTTGAGGCCAAGGGGATTCCAGTAAGTCTGATTGCCCGCTCACTCAGTAAGTGTCTGCGACATTAATACTGTGGCCAGTACCGGTCGTATTGCTGACCCCGCCACCCTAAACAGGGAATGGGCCACTGCCTCGGCCTTTCTCTCAGTAGGGTCCTTAAATGCAGGGGTTCATTCTGCCGGGATCGTGGTTACTTTGTTTAACCTGGATACTGGGGGGGAGGGGTCCACAACCGGAGGAGCCAACCATTTCTTAAGAAGGTTCTCCCCAAAGGGGTAATGCACCGCCATTCTTTTGGGGAAGGAAAAGGTCCGGTTCGCACTTCCCCCATTCCTTGACTATGAACTTATCGAAATAAGCCAGATACTGAAAGACCTTTAGGGTTATGGGACCCAAAAAGGGCCACTACTTCAGCAGAGGATCCTGCTGTATCTGGAATTTTCAGGGTATCATGCACAACTGTGATAAGCACTCTAACTAGCGCTTTGTCTTGCGTGGACCCAGACGGGGCATCATCCTCAATGTCTGATTGGTCCTGGTCAGTGTCCTCTGACACATCAGAGCAGGGGCCGCCAGTCACTGCAGGGCCCGAGTCAGCACTGTCCCCAGGGGGAGGGGGGGGCGCTTTTTTAAACCATCTTTGTGCCTGCACACCGCCTCCACCCTGGCAACCAACCTTTCAAGGACCGCCAACAAAGCGTCCAAAAGGAACTGCACTGTTTGCACACCAGCCTGTTGCAATTGCAGGGAGATCTGGGGGGAAGAAACATCAGTTTCTGATGCCATTCTGACCCACCCTGTCTGCCGCCCCCCGCCCCCCCCGGGGATTTAGGACAAGGTGCTCAATCCCACCCTCCTAGCTGCTGCAGACTGAGGGGCCCCCGCCACAGGACTCTACCCTTACCAAGTGCTGCGCTGGGGACAAAAATGGCCCCCAGGCCCCCTGTATAAGCAGACCATGCTTTCACAGAGACTGACAGAAAATGGCCAAGTAGCTACACCGAGAATGAACAGAGATAATGGTGGCAGCACATACAGAGCCCACAGCCAGCAGCAGAGAGACCAGACGCTCAGAGCAGCCCCCACTGGGGGACCCCTAGCTCAGGTAAACACACCACTCAGCAGCCCAGTCATGCAGCATCCCCCATGTTGTGTGTAACGTAGGGACAGAGAGGGACCCCCCCTCATCAACCTCCCAGGGAATGTCCAGCTGCTCAAGCCCGCCAAGGCAGGAAGAGCTGAACTTGCCATCCGGACCCACCCCCAAGGAGTACAGGGTGGCTGCTGGCCACGGCATACTGTGACAAAGCCATGGGTAGTCCGGTTATATGTGTGCTCACTGGCCGTCCGTGGAGCCTGAGGCGCATGTCGTGGCCGACCCAGCACGTAGCTAGAGTCTGCACATGCTTGCTGGCCAGGCTGGGGAGACTACAAGGATCTAGGATATCCAGCCTGTCACCCAGGCAGCTATCGATAGCAGATCACAGGATCTTAAAACCTTGTGCAAAAGGCAAAAATCCAGGAAAAAAAAAAAAGCCCCAGGGCCGATGGTCCCAGCGGGGAGCCTAGGTACTTATTCACTAGGCAGAAAAAAAACTGAGCTGGAGGAAACAGACTGAGATGATATTATCAGAGGGACCACCCCCTGGGCAGAACTGTAAAGTTCTGACGTTTTCACATGTATTACATGTTCTGCCTAATACTCTCCTGCAGGTGGCTTAATAACCCTACAGTCAACATGACTGGAGCACCTACATCACTGACAACAACCTTCTCGATCCCATACAGGCCAGCTTCTGCCCACAACATTCCACTGAAACTGCCCTACTAAAACTCAACAACCTACTAACTGCTAAAACCAACAACCTGTACGCTATAATCCTACTCCTGGACCTTTCTGCTGCCTTCGACACAGTTGACCACCCATTCCTCCTCAACAAAACTCCACTCCCTTGGCCTCTATGATTCTGTTCTTTCCTGGTTCTGCCTATCTCCGTGCACTTTCGTGGTCACATACAACACCATCTCCTCCGCTCAATTTCCTGTTGGGGGTACCCCAAGGTTCCATCCTTGGACCCCTCCTATTCTGTTTCTATACTTCTTCCCTGGGCCAGTTGATAACTGCCCGTGGCTTCCAATACCATTTCAATGCTGACAACACCCAGAGCCATCTCTCAACTCAACCCCTTCAATCTCCTCACATATCACAAACTTACCAAGTGACATATCAGTATGACGTCATACCACTTCCTCAAACTCAATCTTTCTAAAACTGAGCTTGTAACATTTCCTCCTCCCCCCGACTTTACCATTGAGAACCGCACAACCATCAGTCCCTCCACCCATGCCAAGGTGCTAGGTGTAATGCTAGACTATGACCTCTCATGAAGCCCCTCAATCCAATCACTGGCTACCTCTTGCCACCTTAACCTCTGCAACATTTCCAGAATTCACCTCTTCTTGACCAATGACGTCACAAAACAACTTATTTACGCCTTGAAAAATATAAATATATATATTTTTATTAATATCACCGCTTATATCTCTATACACAGGGAAAAGGCTGCTAAGAGCCTGCAGATCCGCTGAGAAAATTAAATGGATACCAATAGTCTGCAGGAGATCTGATGGAAATAAATAGTAATCTGCAAAAAGAAAAATGAAATTGATTCTTACAGTCTGCAGGAGATCTGCAAAAAATAAAAAAAAAGTGAAATGGCTGTTAATAGTCTACAGATCTGCTTAAAAAAAATAAAAAAAAAAAGAAATAGATGCCAATAGTCTGCAGGAGATCTGGTGAAAAAACGAAGTAGATACTAATAGTCTGCAGGAAATCTGCAAAAAAAATTAAATAGATGCTAATAGTCTGCAGGAGATCTTATTAAAGTGGAAGTAAACCCCCCCCCCCCCCTATCATTTTCCGCCAAGGAAGCTGAAATCTTTGCCTCTGTTTAATCTTCAACTGCTATGGTGCTGCACATGTGATTCGTTATGACACCAGCCATTGGATAGTTTGGCTGAGAGCACAGCCAATGTGCAGTTAGCTTTGGGGCCACATATCTCGGGTTCACTTAGAGCTAGAAACACCAAATTTGGTATGCAAACACAATAGAACTAGCACTACAACAATTTGGGGTTTCTAGCACCAAGTGACCCCGAGATACATGGCCCAAAAGTCAGGTCACAAAATATTTTCGAATGCAGTTGAAATAATTTAGAATCATGTTGAAATCATTTAGAATCTGGTAGAAATATTTTCAAATGCGACCGATTTTTCGAATTCTGTAGAAAAGGAAACGAAATCTGAAAACTAATTTAACGAATATAACTAAACGAAATTAATTAACGAATTAAAACGATACGAAACTAAACAATTTTTTTTCCTTTTGCACATGTCTACCTACCTTTACATAGGCTACCTCTGGCACTCCCTGCCCCAGTATGTCCAGGCAGCCCCTACCCTGTCCGCCCTTATGTGATCCCTGAAAACTCACTTATTCAGGGAAGACTACCCCACCTCCATATAAGAACTGTACTCAAATCACCTCCATCAGATCATCCCCCACAGTTATTACCGTTTGTACCACCTCCCCCTCCCTTGAGATCGTAAGCTCCACAAGAAGGGCCCCCCTATTCCTTCTGTATTGTAATTCCCCCCCCTTACATTGTAATGTGCTGCATAAACTATTAGTGCTATATAAATCCTGTATAATAATAAACACCTTTGACACTCCTGAAATGCTTATATGTATACTTCAGTATACCATTGTACCATCTGACAAAAAGGATCTAAAAACATTGAAGTGGCAGACTTTGTGAAAATTTACATTTGTGTCATTTTCAACTTTTGCCCATGGTTGTACACAGGGGCATACCTAGCCACTTCAGCTCCGGAAGGTTTTAACCCCTTCCTGACCAAGCCATTTTTTGTGATACAGCACTGCGTTGCTTTAACATTTGCGCGGTCATGCAACACTGTACCCAAATAAAATTGATTTCCTTTCTTCTCCACAAATAGAGATTTCTTTCTTTCTTTCTTATTTCTTTTGCTGGTATTTGATCACCTCTGCAGTTGTAATTTTTTTATAAACAAAAAGACCAAACAATTTTGAAAAATAAATATGTTTTACTTTCTGCTATAAATAACTTCCAATAAAAAAAAAAAAAAAAAAATTCAAAATCACATTTCTTCATCAATTTACGCCAGCATGTATTCTGCTACATGCTTTTGGTTAAAAAAAAAAAAAAAAAAAAAAGTCCCAATAAGTGTATATTGATTGGTTTGCACAAAAGTTATAACGTCCACAAACTGGTATAGATTTATGTTTTTTTTTTTTATTATTATTATTATTGTTACTAGTAAATGGTGGCTTGATTCATAATCTGATACCTTGTTCACGCAAGTCTTCTGGAAGGGAAAGGCTGCCACTAGATTTACAATTACTAGGTGGATTCAACAAATCATTTCTGAGGCATATTACGTAAAATGCAGGGTTCCTCCCTTTCCTGTAAAAGCCCATTCCATCAGAGGTGTTGATACTCAATGGGTTTTTTAACACCAGACCTTGGTGTCCCAGGTCTGTAAGGTAGCCACCTGGTCCTCTGTCATAACTTCACTAAGTTTTACCAGGTTGGAGGTTTAGGCCTCAGTTAGAAAGTCCTATAGATGGCTCTCTAGGGGCCTGTTTATTTATGCAACTTTTTGCTCTAGACGGGATCTGTTTGGCCAGTTAGCTGTTTACTTTAGCCCACCCCTCATGCGCTTTCTTTTGGACATCCCAATGGTCTAATCTATTTGTTGGAGTCCATAACAGCACCCTCCCTTCCCTTTCACTGTATTACTTGCTGACAAAAACGGAGTGTGTTCTGTACCATAGTCTAAGAAAAGGAATTTAGAGGCAAGTCAAAATTCCTATTATATAGTACAGGACTTACAGTGCCTTGCGAAAGTATTCGGCCCCCTTGAACTTTTCAACCTTTTGCCACATTTCAGGCTTCAAACAAAGATATAAAAATTTTTATTTTTTGTGAAGAATCACCAAAAAGTGGGACACAATTGTGAAGTGGAACGAAATCTATTGGCGTTTTCATTTTTTTATTAGTTAAAAAAGTTTCAAAAGTGGGGCGTGCAAAATTATTCGGCCCCCTTGCGTTAATACTTTGTAGAGCCACCTTTTGCCGCGATTACAGCTGCAAGTCGCTTGGGGGTATGTCTCTATCAGTTTTGCACATCGAGAGACTAAAATTCTTGCCCATTCTCCCTTGCAAAACAGCTAGAGCTCAGTGAGGTTGGATGGAGAGCGTTTGTGAACAGCAGTTTTCAGCTCTTTCCACAGATTCTCGATTGGATTCAGGTCTGGACTTTGACTTGGCCATTCTAACACCTGGATACGTTTATTTGTGAACCATTCCTTTGTAGATTTTGCTGTATGTTTGGGATCATTGTCTTGTTGGAAGATAAATCTCCATCCCAGTTTCAGGTCTTTTGCAGACTCCAACAGGTTTTCATCCAGAATGGTCCTGTATTTGGCTGCATCCATCTTCCCCTCAATTTTAACCTTCTTCCCTGTCCCTGCTGAAGAAAAGCAGGCCCAAACCATGATGCTGCCACCACGTTTGACAGTGGGGATGGTGTGTTGAGGGTGATGAGCTGTGTTGCTTTTATGCCAAACATATCGTTTTGCATTGTGGGCAAAAAGTTCCATTTTGGTTTCATCTAACCAGAGCACCTTCTTCCACATGTTTGGTGTGTCTCCCAGGTGGCTTATTGTAAACTTTAGACGAGACTTTTTATGGATATCTTTGAGCAATGGCTTTCTTACCACTCTTCCATAAAGGCCAGATTTGTGCAGTGTACGACTGATTGTTGTCCTATGGACAGACTCTCCCACCTCAGCTGTAGTTCTCTGCAGTTCATCCAGAGTGATCATGGGCCTCTTGGCTGCATCTCTGATCATTCTTCTTGTCTGAGCTGAAAGTTTAGAGGGACGGCCAGGTCTTGGTAGATTTGCAGTGGTCTGATACTCCTTCCATTTCAAAATGATCGCTTGCACAGTGCTCCTTGGGATGTTTAAAGCTTGGGAAATCTTTTTGTATCCAAATCCGGCTTTAAACTTCCCCACAACAGTACAACGGACCTGCCTGGTGTGTTCCTTGGTCTTCATGATGCTCTCTGTGCTTTCAACAGAACCCTGAGACTGTCACAGAGCAGGTGCATTTATACAGAGACTTGATTACACACAGGTGGATTCTATTTATCACCATCAGTCATTTAGGACAACATTGGAACCTTCAGAGATCCTCGCTGAACTTCTGGAGTGAGTTTGCTGCACTGAAAGTAAAGGGGCCGATTAATTTTGCATGCACCACTTTTCAGTTTTTTTATTTGCTACAAAAGTTTAAAATATCCAATAGATTTTGTTCCACTTCAAAATTGTGTCCCACTTGTTGGCGATTCTTCACAAAAAATTAAAATTTTATATCTTTATGTTTGAAGCCTGAAATGTGGCAAAAGTTTGAGAAGTTCAAGGGGGCCGAATACTTTGGCAAGGCACTGTATATTCATAGACCATGAGATGTACCCAAGCAATAAGCTGGGCAACAAACATAGCACACAGAACTTCCAACAGACCCTCAAGAAAATGAGGGTTTAAGAACTTCAACAAAACACTTAGATAATGGCTTGAAGCACCTAGTCGCCAAAGCTTGCATCAGCCAAGGCCTAAGCATCCACATGGTAGAATATAGAGAACAGAGGATGATGTGGCAGCCTTGCAAATCTGAGAACAGATACATGATGCTGAAAAGCCTTAGAAATACCAACGGCCTTATATAATGTGCTCTGACAGGGAAAGGATAAACTCTGTCCCTAGGGGGGTAGGCTCTGGAGCCAAGTTGCCTGATCTATATCATATCAGGCCACTGCCTCAAACTCAATCTTTCCAAACCTGAGCTCATAATATTAGGAATTTAACAAGAATATACGCAATTGTGTCATCTGAGCCAACGTCACAGCCCAAGTAGTAGATGGTGACCCTTGATAATGCCTGAACAAAGATGGTCCTGTCCTGGATGGAAAAGTAGATAAAGGGCATTGTCAAGGGGAACACTGCGCTCTCTGAGACAGGTAATAAATACCTCTTAGTGTTACAAATTACCGTATTTATCGGAGTATAACACGCATCGGCGTATAACATGCACCCCAAGTTTAGGAGGGAAGTTTAAGGGACAAAAAAAAAAAAACTTACATTTAAATGCACATCAATGCAGGTCAGTGCAGCCTTGTCCCAGTGTCCATTGCAGCCTTGTCAGTGCAGCCTTGCCCCCAGTATCCAGTGCAGCCTTGCCCCCAGTGTCCATTCCAGCCTTGGATGAATTTAACCGGTTCCCGACCAGCGCACGCCAACACAATGGCACGGGCAGGCATATTGGCGTACATGTACGTCCAATCTTCAATGCCGCCCTGCCATCGGGAGCGCTGGTCGGGGCCCCCGTGAGTCCGGTCGCGGGACCTGCGGACTCGATCGCCGCAGGCATACCCGCGATCGTCTCACGGGACGGCTGAATGGAGAAAAAGACGTGTAAATAGCATTTCTCCATTCTGCCTAGCAACTAGTGACGCTGATCTCTGCTCCATGTGATTGGAGCAGAGATCAGTGTTCACTAAATGAAAGCCCAACCCCCCCCCCCCCCCACAGTTAGTAACACACCCCTAGGAACACTTAACCCCTACACTGCCCCCCCTGGTTAACCCCTTCACTGCCAGTGTCATTTACACAGGAATCACTGCATTTATATAGCAGTGATTACTGTATAAATGACAATGGTCCCAAAAATGTCCGCCCTAATGTCGCAGTCACAATAAAAATCGCTGATCGCCGCCATTACTAGTAAAAAAATAATAATAAAAATGCTATAAAACTATCCCTATTTTGTAAATGCTATAACTTTTGCGCAAACCAATCAATAATCGCTTATTGCGATTTTTTTTACCAAAAATATGTAGAAGAATACGTATCGGCCTAAACTGAGGGAAAAAAATGTTTTTTTTTAATATATTTTTGGGGGGTATTTATTATAACAAAAAGTAAAAAATAATGCGTTTTTTTCAAAATTGTCTCTCTATTTTTGTTTATAGCGCAAAACATAAAAACCGCAGGGGTGATCAAATACCACCAAAAGAAAGCTCTATTTGTGGGGAAAAAAAGGACGTCAATTTTATTTGGGAGCCACGTCGCACGACCGCGTAATTGTCAGTTAAAACGACGCATTTCCGAATCGCAAAAAGTGGTCTGGTCTTTGACCAGCAAAATGGTCCGGTCAGGAAGTGGTTAAAATTGGCGCCGCCAGGACTGGGCGGAGGAGAGCAAACGCCGCCAACATTGCAGGGGCGGAGCCGAGATACACATAGCCAAGTGTACTTGGCTCTGTTCACAGTCCCACCCTATGATGGGCATAACAAAGGTGTGTCTGTGAGTGGAGCAGAGTACACTCAGCTATGTGCATCTCGGCGGCGATCGCTCCGCTCCACTCCACTCACAATCAGCGGGGTTCGGCGTATAACACGCACCCACGATTTTCCCCTGATTTTAAGTACGGAAATACGGTACTTAGCATTTATGGAAAAATTTACTAATGATAAATCCACTTTACAACACAGCAGTTTATGAACTGAGCTTAGAATTCTTCTTTAACATTAGGGTAACTCAGGTATGTCAGGTCTCAATTTTCTTACTTCAGCATCCATCAAAACCTAGCGTTTATAGCAAGGCACCTCCACCTATTTATACTGGTTGAACTAGCTGCCTTTACAAAGCGCAGCATGCCACAAAGCACAAGTAACAAATACCCATCTGCATGAGGCCTGAAAGACAAAAAAAACTCAAACCAGCCATCTGCCAACACACTTACCGCTGTGCTAGCATGTTTGCTTTGCTTTCGATGTTGATCTCAAAAAGATTAAAGCCTTAGAAACTAATTAAAAATGAAATTGTAAACAAATGAAATTTATAGGCTGGAAGACAGATGAGACACAGTAATGAACTGCTTTTACTTGATAAATTACATATCCCTGAAAAGTAATGAATTCCTTTTATGTGAAAACCGTTGATGCTGCAAATTAAACACAAAACAAAGATATGAAATAAACAAAATAGCCGGCAGCATTGACATGAGCACTTATGTGCACTAAAAAAAAAATTATAGATAACAAGCGTTTAATTACAGGACCTCTGTGAGGCGGAGAGTCGTACAGCAGTCATGAAGCCTGGATGGAAGATCTTGCATACTTTCAGTTCATGTAAAGAGGTTTCTTCAAGAGGATCTATACCAGTGATGGCAAACCTTGGCACCCCAGATGTTTTGGAACTACATTTCCCATGATGCTCATGCACCCTGCAGTGTAGCTGAGCATCATGGGAAATGTAGTTCCAAAACATCTGGGGTGCCAAGGTTTGCCATCACTGATCTATACCATGGAATTCCCAGGAGGTGTCTGTGACCAGACGCACTAGGTCAGCGTACCAGGACTGACAAGGCAAGTCCGGGGGTTACTAGCATGACTGGAATTCCTTCGGCTTCGATCCTGCGCAACAGCCATGGCAGAAGCTTGCGAATATGAAAAGGTACAGATCAGATGATACTGGCCCCATGGAGTGATCAGAGCATCTGAGGCATCCACCAGAGGGTCCCAAGACCTGGCAACAATCCTCTGCACCTTCCTGTTGATTCGGGATGCCATCAGATCTACCTCTGCAGATCCCAAGCGTAGACAGATCTGTTGAAATACCTCCTGATGGGAGGGGACCACTCCCCTTGGTCCAATACTTGACCACTGAGGTTCCAGAGTGGCCCCAAACAAATGATCGCCTTGAAAAGGCAGATCAGCTAGGGCCTTTTTAGAGGCCTGGTCTGCAGTCCAACACTTCAGCCACAATACCTGTCAAAGCACTAACGCTGAAACAGATAGCTTAGAAAGCAAGGGAGCCCCATATGGAGGGGGAAGGGGGGGGGTTACCAAGGGACCACCAAGGCCAGGAAAAGAGGGTCTGACCAACCTGCAGAGGGGCCCATGTCCGCCACAAAAACCCCCTAAGAGGAGAGGGGGACATTTACTCACCATACCAGGACAAAACAAGCACCGATCAGGACAGAATCTCCTCGCCACCGAAGTGGGGGGGCTGTTGGCCTTGAGGGATGCTGCGACTTGGGCTAAGACCCCGTCGTTTGTGACCTCGAGAGACGTTTACCTCGCAGGGCCAGTCCCCGTCCAGTGGGGCTATGTCGGGGCCGACCTAGCAGGTAGCTGCGGTCTGCACGCACTTGCTGGCCAGACTGGGGTGACAACTGGATCGAATGTCAAGGCCATCGCCCAGCCTGGCAGTTGATTGTAGATCTCACCGGAAAAATAACTAAAAAATAAACATTGCCAGGTCAAGAGATCCCAGCAGGGAACTAGGTCCTTACTCCTGACTAGGCAGAAAAAACTGAAGGCCTATAGCAGAGGGGGGTGGGCTGTACATCACCTAGGACTGCCCATGGGCGTAGCAAAGTCTCTTTTCTGCCTAGTGTCCTCCTCCCGTAGGGAGCGTTATAACCCTGTGGTTCTGAATAAAGAAGGCTGTGTCTGCCAATGAATGAATGAGAAATGTATATGTATTGCAAAAATATCCTGCAAAAGGTTTTTCTTTTTAATGTTCCCAAGTGTTATGAGAGCCTAAAATGCAAATTTGGAGCCGATAAGTGGCTTGCCTGTCCCCGGGTCATTATTATGAACAGCTAGTTTAATAACCAGGAGGCTGGGAAAGAACAATTGACTTGTATGCTTTATGTCGGTATAAAGGCCACCTGGACTAACAGGTCTAGGGGTATTTGAGAACAATTTGACAGGTACATGTAGACACCAAAGGGAACCCAATATACAATACTGCTTTTAACTCGAACATCGTACCCTTAATTAAACCTGAAATGGGACATCAGGGTCCACAACAGTCTGTTCATAAATAAAACTCAAAATCTTGATTCATAACGCCCCTACAGACTATTGTAGTATCTAGGTTAGGTTTGTCCCACCAACCCTTAGGTCTCCTTGGGAGGAAGACGGGAAGATTTTCAGCAACAAATGTGCCAATTAAGAGTTTTCTAAAATGTATTGGGTGGGCACTGTGAGTTCAACCTGATGGGGTTTTGCCATGTGGGGTAATACCACAAGTTTCCTTTACTGACATGTGTCTAATCAACTTTATTGAACGCAGCACATCCTGCACACACCCCCCCCCCCCCTCCTTGTGGGGGATATGCTGTAATAAACATGATCACATATTTGATAGAAACAAGAGACCAGAGGGGAGGGGGCCAGAATATTTGAGGGCCGAGAGCAGAGTCACTTTCTTATATGCACTTCAAGAGTGCACACGCCCCATTCACTCCTCCACCACTCCTTTTGGCTACCAGAAGCGAAGAGAAATGTCATTGATAATACATACACAAAAGTCTATCTCAATAAAGATTCTCCAACAGGGTTTTTCAAAAAGCAACAGTTATATTGACCTTTTAACTCGCTTACAAATTACAAATAAAAAAAAATTCAGGTCTAGTAGTAGTTTCAGAGGACACCGTTCTTTTAGTTTTCCCTCATAGTGTACATGTTATTTCATTTTTTTTTCTTTACAAAAAGAGATGAAAATTAATAAATAATATGGACAGAGGTTACTCAACAGGTACAGAATTTGGATTGCACAATTTTTCTGTTAAAAAAAAAAAAAAATTAAAAAAGAAAAAAAAAAAAAAACACGAAACACACATAGGAAAGACTCTGGTGCAAACACAAAATAAAAAAAGGTAAACCGAAAGGCTTTTACACACAGAGAATTTTTTCCAATGGCGAGCTATTAAAATTCCTCGCTTACAAATGACGCATTTCTGTCTTACTCATGGAACACGGACGCCAAACTACATAATCGTTCCATTGCTCCACATCATAACATTCAATGAAATCGCTTACCAAAGCATGGACAGCATCATCAGTGTGTGCACCGTCCCTTTGTTAATTTTGCACTTGCAATCAAAGGATATAACAAATTATTTGTAAAGCCTGCTAGTTTTGAACACAGCCCCTTTTTATCAAGTCTCTGACCAGAACACTGTGATGTAAGCCTGGGAAGGGTTAGAGAGGCACTTTAGATTGGCTGGTAGTTTGTTTTTATTATTATTTTTAACCCTCTTCTTGCTGCAGGGACCAGGATGGGTAGTCCGCCTGGACAACAGTCAATTTCATTTATTACGCCCGGTGCATTTCTGCTTATAGACACTAGGTGGTAGTGTTATCAAAGGAAACCACTGCAGGTCAAGGAGGCACTTTGGCAGTGAAGTTTCAGGTTTTCCAATGGCAGCGACATCTTTTTTCTGCTATGACATCAGGATTGGCTTCTGTCTCACCTCCAAGATATCTGCAAAGAGCGGAAAAAAGTATAAGCACACACAGCTGTAATTGGATGCATTCTGGTTCTGATTTAGGCAATTCCAGGCAACAAGTGCAACCAATCACTCCTAAATATATGGCAAACATTGTAAACCCTTTACTGCACTGCAGCAGTCAGATTCCAGGAATCTCCTCACATGTGGCGTGGAAGAGTAATTTTCCCTGAAATATGATATGTAGCCTCCTTTTTCTCAAAAAAGCTGCAGATTGAGGCTTCTGGAGGTAGGTTTCATTCTTGTGTCATATGTCTTACCAAAACGGAGACACCCCTTTTTCTGTGGGGACAGGAAAGAGGAGGAGGACAGGCCAAATAATTTCCCAGAACTTTGAAATAATCAGGTTTAATACTCTGGATGGTTTTTGTTTTTTAAAGAAAGTTAAAAAAGGAAAAAAAAATATCCCCTGCAAGGCAATGTCATAATGTGCTAGTATGCGTGCCATCACGGGCTCTGAAGGTCTGGCATGGTATGCCGAATCTTCAGAGGGCATTCTCCAGTGAGGTTACCGGCTGCATGCACTTGGAATATCTCCTAAGCAGTGCAGGTTTAGGAGATATTCACAGTAACTACAGGTACACCTTATTACAGGCTTACTTTTGGTAAAAAAAAAATGAAAAAGTGGGTTTACTACAACTTGAAGGGATTTTTTGTTTTTCTTAATTTATTTCCATCTTTTAGGTTTCAACATACCCATTATTAAAGGAATTTTAGAAACTTAAAAGCCTTGCTCCTACAATACAAAACTTGTTCGTAAAAGGTCTTTGTATTGCTTTGATTTAACATTTTTGTTTACTTTTTTTTCTCTTTTGTGAGGGTTCTGGATAGGGTCGGGGGAAATAGATACAGCTCTACCATGCAGCAAGAAAAACACTTCCAATAGCGATCTACTGCTCACCGCTGTAATCAACGATCAATAGATCACGATACAGATATCGGTTGCTGCATGGGGAGGGGTCAGGGATGCAGCGCTTTTTAGAGAAGTGCTTCTCAACTTCAGTCCTTGCACTCCCAACGGCCAATGTTTTCAGGTTTTCCTTTACTTTGCACAGCTACTTTAAATGAATATCAATGACATTGTATTGATAACAGCTATTTTATCTAATGGAAGTTCCCAAAACATGGCCCGTTGGGGGTACTTGAGGACTGAGTTTGAGAACCACTGTTCTAGAGGAGCCTCTCCAAACCTTTTAACATGGAGGAACCTCTGTTAAGGCCGGGTTCACACCGCTGCGATGCGGGAACGCCGCGAATCCGCGGCGTTTTCCCGCATCGCATTACTCCTGCCGGCAGTTCACACTGCCCTATGCGGACGGCTGGGAGTGTCAATGATATGTTAATGACACCCCCAGATCCGTCCGCATATCGCAGTGCGATCTGCCGACTCGCACAGGAATCGGATCGCATGGTGTGAACCCCCATGCGATCCGATTCTGTTGCGGACCAAAAAAAGGGTCCCGTGCGAGTTTGCTGCGGGAGCGATGCGAATTCAGCCATACTATCTGTATGGCTGAACTCGCATCGCTACAGAGATCGGATGTGATTTGCGGTGCGAATCACATCCGGATCTCCCCCCGCAGCAGTGTGAACCCAGCCTAATAGTTACTATATCTGCAGCTCACAGTACAATAATCAGTGGGAAGGATGCTCCTTACATTTATTACAGGTACTTCTATAGTGCTGTCAATTTACGCAGCACTTTACATCTATATTGTACATTCACACCAGCCTCAAGGAGCTTACAATTTTAGGTCCCTAACTCACATACAGTATATATACATACTAGTAGGGACAATTTAGACAGGATCCAATTAACCTACCAGCATGTCTTGCGTGTGTGGGAGGAAACCCACACAGGCGCAGGGAGAACCTAAAATTGCATAGAGAGGTTAGGGTTTGCAAATCTATGGATGAGAGTCAAAATAATAAGTCTGGTGGTGTGGTTATGCGATCCCACGGTAATAGGGTCCCAAAGGGATGCAACTCTACTGCTAATGAAGTATTGCCATTCTCTTGGGTGGGGCTCATTTTGGGCTGCAGTTGGGATTTCTTAGCTGTCCTGTGATCTCTGCATCTACAGATGTCCCCGTTCCTTCTGGGGACACCATCACCATCTATCTGTAGGGGGAGGATCCTTCTGACCAATATCCTTTTGGGACCCTATGGGATTGCATAACCACACCACCAGACTTATTGTTTTAACTCTCATCTATAGGTTTGCAAATGCTAACCTCTCTATGCATTTCCAGGTGTGCGCTTTACCCTGATGAAGAGAGATATGCAAATCATGTCAGACAGTTTCTACATCAAGACTTGAACCTATGAGAGTTTATGGGATCCTATTTCCCTATGGTCTAACATACAGTGTATGTTTTGCGATATGGTTTTAATAAATGTAATAAAATGGTTTTATTTTAATTTTCTGCCTTTAAAACATTTAGTGGCGGGAATGTCCCATACACCCATGAAACAATTTGTTGTATAGACCATTTCTGGGATGTTGGCACCCTAGTAGCCTCCAAGCACACCAGTTATATTCTGTTAATTTTCCCTTTGCTAGGGTGACAACCATACTGAGCAGCCTTGTCACCCTAGGAAAGGGAGTGTGTTGGGACTACATAGGGCAGGAAATATGTTAATGCCAGAATTACCAGGTTAAAATATGGTTAAAATAAAGGCAAACAAGTGAAAAAAGAACTAATGCAGGCACCACGTCTAAGGACTGTTAAAACTATTTTTGCAATGCTATCAGTTTTTGTTACTGGGTTTAAAAACCCTTTAGGTTCTGTCAAACGTGTCACTTTAATGTTTATGTCTCTGATCCTAAGTATTAGAAAAAGATGAACAAGTAATAAATAATAAAACTATGATTGGTCAGGAATTTACCAGACAAGATGCGCTGCAGTGGTAGGGTGACGTAGGTCAGGTGTGCATAGAGAAGGAAGTTCTCGTCGGTTCTGTTCAGCTTCAGCCATGACCCCACCAATGATCTTCCCGTTCCAGAGAGGGAGCGTGACCTCAGGTTTGTTACATTGTTTATATCTGTGGAATGACGTACAGCACAGTTATATAGAGAAGCACCTATGGGAATGTACAGGAGCTTTATTGCATTTTTTTTAATTATTGTTTTCTCTTATATTCACCGACCGACACAGCTCCTCTCTTAGCCATTGGGTTGTTATGCCCACCACTAGGAGAATACTAGGCATTAGTTGTTATACAACACTCAGAACTGTTTAGTTCCGCCCAGGGGGCGGTCCCTTGGGCAACAACCCTCCAGCCTGCCATGCAGTCATCAGTTTTTTTTTTTTTGCCTAGTGAAGGAGAAGGACCTAGGAACCCTACGGGCCCATCGGTCCGTGCTTTTTCTGCAGAAGCTTTGCTTTTTGCGCAAGATGAATGATCCCGTGATCTGCTATCAACAGCCGACTGGGTGACAGGCTGGATACTCTTATCCTTGTAGTCTCCCCAGTCTGGCCATCAAGCGTGTGCAGGCCACAGCTACGCGCTAGGCAAGCCACAACGAAACCTCAGCTCCAGGGGGCGCTTTTTTGCCCCCGTGCCACCTTCATCTCGCCAGCGAACGAATTGAGGACCGCCGTCAGGGTGTCCATGGGCACTGCGCAGTCCGCACGACCCGGTTGCAATTGCCTGGATTTCGGAAATGGCAGCTTTGTCCTGCAAGTCGACTTATTTGGTTATCCACAAGGATAAGGTGGTGTTGCGTCCGCAACCATCTTTTCTGCCGAAAGTGGTCTTGGCTTTTCATATCAAAGAGGACACTGAGTTACCATCTCTGTGTCCTAAGCGAAAACACCCTAGGGAAGTGGCCCTTCACACTCTGGACATGGTTTGGGCTCTTAAGGTGTATTTGTCTGGCACTGCTCCCATTTGGAAGTCAGACTCCTTGTTTGTTTTGGTGGCTGGTCCGAAAAAAGGCATGGCGGTCTCGTTGGCCACCATTTCCAGGTGGATCAGACAGATTGTAGTGCAAGCCTACTCCTTGGAGGGGCAGGTGCCCCTCTTTCCTGTTACGGCCCACTCCACAAGGGCAATATGAACGTCTTGGGCCTTCCGACACCAAGCGTCTGTTGCTCAGGTGTGTAAAGCGGTGACCTGGTCATCTGTCCACACGTTTACCAAGTTCTACAAGGTAGACGTCAGTGCATCGGCCGATGCCTGTTTTGGTCACAAAGTTTTGCAGGCGGATGTATAGTTGCAATTGATTATGCAATATATTTTCTTTTTTCCTGGTTTTCGATAAAAACGCAGTGCCGTTAAGTTAATGCACTGTTGCATTACATTCCGCAGTTTTGGTGCAGTTGTGGGAAGTCACTCCTGTTGAGGGTACCCTGGTTTTGTGGTGGATTTCTCCACGCACTGTTGTTTTTTGTGGATAAAGTTTCACTAGTCCCACTTGCCATGGTGGATGAAGTTTCTATGCTGTTTTACCACCCCTCGTTTGGCACTGCTTGGGGACGTCCCAATGGCTAAGAGAGGAGCTGTGTCAGTCGGTGAATATAAGAGGAAATAGGAGGATTTTTGTACTCACCGTAAAGTCCTTTTCTCTGTAATTCACCGACCGACGCAGCACCCACCCCTCCTTTTTCTCTTTACGTTATACTGCTTGTTGACGTACTGATGACTGCATGGCAGGCTGGAGGGTTGTTACCCAAGGGACCGCCCCCTGGGCGGAACTAAAGAGTTCTGAGCATTGCATAACTACTAATGCCTAGTATTCTCCTAGTGGTGGGCATAACAACCCAATGGCTAAGAGAGGAGCTGTGTCGGTCGGTGAATTAGAGAAAAAAGGATTTTACAGTGAGTACGAAAAAAATCCTGTTTTAAGCAGCTCCAGCAGCTGATCTAGTCACATAGGCCCCTTTCACACATGCGTACTGTTTGTCCATTTTTTCATCCATCTGTTGATGGATGAAAAACGGACATCAATGCAACTCTATGGAAAAATGAATGGTTATCCATTTACATAAAAGCCCTATTTTTATTCTGATAAAAAAAAAAACTGATTAAACAAAAAACTGATGTAAAACAAATGATTTTTGTATGAAAAATGGCTTCTGGTACTCAAGTGGAGGATGTAAAAAACAGATGAAAAACTGAAAACAAAACTGTCTCCAGCCTTAGGACATAAACCCATAGAAGTGTTCACTGTCCTGTGCCAGTCAATGTGGGTTAGGTCAGAGGAAGGGTGCAAAATTAGTTTTAAAAGACATTTATTCTTGAAGTATTGCAAAGAGAAATAGTTTTGTGCATTCATTCTTAGCCAGCAGATGGAGCTCCATTTCATTTTAATTATGGTGCTTTTAGAAAGAAATAAGATGCGCACTAATGTATTTAAAGCTGAATGCCAGTTATGATCCTAAGGACATACTTACATTGATCCAGTGCAATGCAAGTAGGAATATTTCATAGGTGAGGGATTGCTTTGAAAGCTGATCTTTACTGTAGTAGTTGGCATACTACAATGTTCACTGCAATCTTCTGGGTCCAGTGCCAACCGGCTGCCCCACTGCATACTGTCCACACTAAATTGGCACTGCCAACACTCTTTTCTCCAACAAATTCATGAATGAATGACACCTTTTCTCTTCACCTCATTCAGAGTGCCTTTTAATTACAGTGTAAACCAAGCAACCACTTGTGGTCAGTCAGCAGTGGGGCAGTTGCACAGGACCCAGAATATTGTGGCAATCTCTGTAGTAGCATCAACTACTATAGCAGGGCTGTCAAACTGGCAGGGAAAGTTTAAAATAGGATCAGTTAAATTTTTTGTCCGTCTCCCATTGGAACTTTCTCTTGGAGATGTGACAGGAACTGAAAGTAAACCCTTTACAAATTGAAGGGATTTGCCCCTCATTTGGAAAAATCGAGTTCTAACAATATCCTACACTTACAAAAACTACTTGGTTATACAAAAACATTTTCAAACTGAATGTCAGGTAGATCTCAATTATTGATTATTATTATAAAAAAAAAATAAAAAAAAATAATAATCTTTAAATGCAGTCCAAGTGCCTTAATTTGCAATAGCCTGTACAGCAGAGCTCAACTGGGACAGGGAAAGGCAGGAGGACTGGGAGCCATTCAGGTGCAGAATATGCCGATAGGATGAGAAAGAAGGGGGGTGCCCTCATCAAGGTCCCCTCGCTCTTTCACTATCCAGTAAGCAGGAAGGGGTATAAAAAAAAAAAAAAAAAAACACACCACACAAAACACCACTGTATCCCTTCTGCAGTGCATCACAGAGAAAGTGGTGTAATCCTTTCAGCTGTGCGGCGAAGCTTTGTAAATCTCAGGACTGGATAAACAACCAAATCCTTTGGCAGGTAAAAGTGAATACACCCCTCACATTTTTGTAAATAAGTTATATCTTTTCAACACTGAAGAAATTACATATTGCTACAATGCAAAGTAGTGAGTGTACAGCTTGTATAAAAGCTTAAATTTGATGTCCCCTCAAAACAACAACACACAACAATTAATGTCTAAACCACTGGCAACAAAAGTGAGTACACCCCTAAGTAAAAATGTCTAAATTGGGCCCAATTAGCCATTTTCCCTCCCCGGTGTCATGTGACTTGTTAGGGTTACAAGGTCTCAGGTGTGAATGGGGAGCAGGTGTGTTAAATTTGGTGTCATTGCTTTCACTCTCTTACTGGTCACTGGAAGTTCAACATGGCACCTCATGGTAAAGAACTCAGAGGATCTGAAAAAAGAATGGTTGCTCTACAAAAAGATGACCTACGCTATAAGAAGATTGCAAAGACCCTGAAACTGAGCTGCAGAATGGTGGCCAAGACCATGCAGCGGTTTATTAGGACAGGTTTCACTCAGAACAGGCCTTTCCATGGTCGACCAAAGAAGGTGAGTGCTCCGCATCATATCCAGAGATAGTCTTTGGGAGCCTCTTCTAAAGATGATGCACAAGAAAGCCTGCAGTGTGCCGTAGACAAGCAGACTAAGGACATGGATTGCTGAAACCACGTCCTGTGGTCCAATCAGACCAAGATAAACGTATTTGGTTCAGATGGTGTCAAGCGTATGTAGTGGTAACTAGGTGAAAAGTAAAAAAGGCAAGTGTGTCATGCCTACAATCAAGCATGATGGTGGGAGTGTCATGGTCTGGGCCTGCATGAGTACTGCCAGCACTGGGGAGCTACAGTTCATTGAGGGAACCATGAATGCCAATTTGTACTGTGACATACTGAAGCAGAACATGATCCCCTCCATTCGTAGACTGATCCTATGCCAACATGATAATGACCCCAAACACACCTCCAAGACGACCACTACCTTGCTAAAGAAGCCGAGGATAAAAGGTGATGGACTGGCCAAGTATGTCTCCAGACCTAAACCCTATTGAGCATCTGTGAGGCATCCTCAAATCGGAAAGTGGAGGAGCTCAAAGCCTCTAACATCCGCCAGCTCTGTGATGTCATCATGGAGGAGTGGAAGAGGACTCAAATGGAAAGCTGTAAGGCAATGCTGGAAAATAATGATGGCTACACAAAATATTGATACTTTGGGCCCAATTTGGACATTTTCACTTAGGGGTGTACTCACTTTTGTTGCCAGCGGTTTAGACATTAATGGCTGTGTGTCAAGTTATTTTGAGGGGACAGCAAATTTACACTGTTATACAAGCTGTACACTCACTACTTGGATGGAATCAAATATATATGCAAGGACATAAACCCATAAATATTATATATATATATATATATATATATATATATATATATATATATATATATATATATATATATATATATATATATTTATTATAGGCTGAAACAACTAATCGATTATGAAATTAATCGATTACCATTTTGATAATCGATTAATCGGCCAGTAACATAATGGGGTTTAAGAAAAACTACATTGAGCTCTTTATAGTACAAAAACATAATCACTACTGTAAATATTACTTTCACTGTTCTACAGTGAAAAATTGAACCCCTTCTAGTAGTGATTATCTGCTTTTTTTGTACTATAAAGGGCTAATTTTTGTCTTTTTAACCCCATTATGTTGCTACACGTCTTAGGCCTGGTTCACATCTATATGTTAATTGGTGCTTTTTGCAGAAACGCACTACAGTTCATTTACATGGTTTCCTATGGAACGCGTTCATATCTGTGCTTTTTTTTCAGCCGCTGCATATTTGGAAAGGGCCAGGGACTTTTAACACAAAACGGTGCTTTTTTTGGTTCAATATACTTCAATGGAAAAGCTGCAGAAAATAATGTAATGCGTTTTTGCAGCAATTTGTGTTTTTTAATCTGCCCAAAAAAAACAGCAAATTGCAGTAAAATCACGTGCGCAAAAATCAAAACACACAGCAAAAAGCATTGCATAAACAGATCAAAAGCTAAAACTGCATAGGTGTGTACCGAGCTTTATGCTGGCCTCACGGATCAATTTTCAGGTGAGAAAATTCAGATGAAAAATCTTTGTACGTTCACTGAATGAAAGAATTTTGGTTGAAATTTTCACTTCATTTCTGAAGAAAAACCACATACACTGTCTGAAAATTCCTTTGACCGAGAAGTTTTCTATCATTTCCAAATTTTCCTATCACCGTGGTTGAAAATTAACGTCAATTTGACCCACTTTTTTTTTATTTAAGGTTATTATCCTATTAATTGAAACAATAATCGGCTAACTAATCGATTATGAAAATCGTTAATTGCAGCCCTAATTATATATATATATATATACATACATACATATACATATACATACACACACACACGTACATACACACAGTCGTGGCACTTCTGCATTTCTGTCAGATAATGCACCACTTCGCTCAGAAAATTGTTGCAATCACAAATTACAAATGTTTAGGCATTCTCATGTTTATTTCATTTGTATAACGAAGAATAGGACTTTTATTACAGCTTACCTGTAAAATACTTTTCTTTGAACTACATCAGTGGACACAGAGCCATAGTAGTTACTATGTGGGTTATAGGCCCCCTTCAGGTGACGGACACTGGCAAGCTCCAAGACAAAAAGTAACCCCTCCCACTGCTGGGAGTTCCTCAGTTTTGTAGCAAATCAATACACTTGTATACCATGTCCCGTAATGTACTCCAAAGAAAAGGATTTTACAGGTAAGCCGTTATAAAAAATCCTATTTTCTTATCATACATCATGGGGAACACAGAGCCATGGTAGTTGCTATGTGGGATGTCCCATAGCAATGCCAACTGAAGGGAGGGAGACGCAAACAAAGTAGGGCACTAAGAGATCAGAGGACTCATACTGAAGCCTGCAGCACACTGCGCCCAAAGGCAATATCCTCTTGACCTTTACATCTACCTGATAGAATCTGGTAAATGTATGGACTGAAGACCAAGTTGCAGCCTTGCATATCTGAGCCATGGAGGCTTGGTGATGCACTGCCCGAGAAGCGCAACAGCCCTGGTGGAGTGCGCTTTAACATGAAAAGGAGGAATTTTTCTCTTTAAACCATAAGCTTGAACAATCGCTTCACAAATCCATTTAAAAATAGATTTTGATGCTACCTGTCCTCTTTTAGGACCATCTGGCAACACAAACAAAACATCCGTTACAAGAATCTGAGCGGTCACTTTCAAATAGACCTTGACCGCTCTCACCACATCAAGAGAATGTAGCGACCATTCTTTCACAAAACGAGGTTCTGGAAAAAATGAAGGCAGAACAATATCCTGGTTCCAATGAAAACCGGGCACTACCTTCTAGAACTGCACAATTAATCGTCAAGATTCATTGCGATCATGACTAAAGTGTGTCACAATTCTTTCTATGCAAAGAATTCTCTCTGCTCTTCTGAAGCCACAGCCCTCAAAAGAAAGAAAGAGAAAAAACTGGGCAGTCTGCCAAGAATCAAAACATGCTTTATCAGTTGACCTTAACCACTTCAGGACCGCCGTATTGCCAATGTACGTCAACACAATGGCACAGGCAGGCACAATCACGTAAATGTACGTGAATGCCTTCTAGCGGGTGGGGGGTCCGATCGGACCCCCTCCCGCTAGATACGGCGGTCCCTTTCGGTGCCGGAGCGATCGGCGATGAGGGGATGGCCGTTGGTTTCCGCCCATCCCCTCTCGATCGCTCCTGGCCAGTGACGAACTTCCTCCCCTGTGAAAATGTAAACACAGGAGGAGGAAGTGATGTCACACTCCTCGTGGCGGTCTTTTTGAACCGGACAGCGAGGAGTGAAGACGTCCAAGTAAGTGCACCAACAGTCCACTGACACATAGGTACACACAGGCACACATTTCACCCCTGTCACCCCCTGATCGGCCCCCCGCCCCCCCCCCAGTCACAGTGTCACTAATGCAGTGTTCATTTATTTATTGATCACTACATTTAGTGTCAGTTGTGACTGTAAAAAGTGTCAGGGCAGCTAGTGTTAGGCCCCTTTAGGTCCAGGGTAGCCCCCTACCCCCCCCTAATAAAGGTTTAACCCCTTGATTGCCCTCCCAGTTAACCCTTTCACCCTCTTTTACCAGTGTCACTAAGCGATCGTTTTTCTGATCGCTGCAATAGTGTCACTGGTCCCGCTAGGAAGCTAGTTTTTTTTTAGGTTCAACGCCAGGTTTTTATACCGTTAGGTACCCCGATATATAACCTAATAAAGGTTTTAACCCTTTGATTGCCCCTAGAGTTAACCCTTTCACCAGCGATCGCTGCATAAGTGTCACTGGTGACGCTGGTTAGCCAGTTAGTTATTTAGTTATTTAGGTTCCCCGTCAGGTTTTTATAAAGCTTCAGGTACCCCCATATAAATACCCAATAAAGGTTTTAACCCCTGATTGCCCTTAGTTAACCCTTTCACCAGTGATCACCGTATAAGTGTTACGGGTGACGCTGGTTAGGTAGTTCGCTTTTTATAGCATCAGGGCACCCGCCATTTATTACCTAATAAAGGTTTAACCCCCTGATCACCCGGCGGGTGATATAAATTTGGTTTTAGGGTCAGAAAGGGTCTGCCTCACCCCAGGCAGTGCTAGGTTAGTGCCAGCACCGCTAACACCCACGCGCAAAGCATACACCTCCCTTAGTGGTATAGTATCCGAACAGATCAATATCTAATCTGATCAGATCTATACTAGCGTGCCCAGCAATTTAGGGTTCTAAAAAACCGCATTGTTAGCGGGATCAGCCCAGATACCTGCTAGCACCTGCGTTTTGCCCCTCTGCCCAGCCCAGCCCACCCAAGTGCAGTATCGATCGATCACTGTCACTTACAAAACACAACACACATAACTGCAGCGTTCGCAGAGTCAGGCCTGATCCCTGCGATCGCTAACAGTTTTTTTTTGTAGCGTTTTATACAGTCGCTGACAGGCTAGGTGCTTTTTTACCTGTGAGTCTCACTACTGTACCCCTAAATTTAGAGCCCAAAATGGCAAAGCGAAGGTACACTAGTGAAGAGGCCTACACGTTTCTGAGCATGACAGATAGTGAAGAGGAAGACACTGATCTGTCAGATTCAGGCTCAGAATACGAACCTGTAGAGGACAGCGCCTCCATGTCAGATAGCTCTGACGACGAAGAAGAGGTCCCTGCTATTGTCAGGCGTACCCGACCCCGATTTTCTGATGTTGTTGAGGTGCAGGAACCGCAAGTCCCTCGTATGGAGTATAGAGCCAGTACTAGCGCCGCTCATCCTTTTGGTGAACTGACAAGCACCAGCGGCCTAGTACACCCTGGACGTACATCCAGCACTGCAGTATCACATGGTGACGTGGCGAGTCCCATAAGTGCAGTTCAAGCTGGCGAGGTGGCAAGCACAAGTAGTGTCCCGCTGCCACCAAGAAGAAGAAAAAGACAGGCCCGTCGTACCCATAGTGCCCTTCCTGCAGAATTCGCCTATCCCAATTGGGTGCCCACCACTTCTGCAGAACCCGTACTTCCCCCATTCACTGCCCAACCCGGTATTCAGGTGGATACAGATGATTTTACGCCACTCGATTTTTATTCTCTGTATCTCACGGAAGATCTCTATAGATCTATTGTGGACCAAACCAATTTATATGCTGGTCAACGCATCGCCGCTAATCCCCAGTTGCCGTCTCTTGCCAGAGATTGGAAACCAGTTACGGTTTCCGAATTTAAGACGTTTTTGGGCCTTTCCCTCAACATGGGCACACATACATTTATGCAGATGCGGGCTTATTGGTCCACGCATCCGGCTGATCACATGCCCGTGTTCTCTAACTCCATGTCCAGGAAACGATACGAGCAGATCTTGCGGTTCTTGCACTTCAGTGACAATGAACTTTGTCGTCCACGTGGAGACCCTGAATACGATCGGCTCTACAAAATTCGGCCCCTCATAAACCACTTCAACCAACGTTTTGCAGACTTGTTTACTCCCCAAAAAGTTGTCTGCGTTGATGAGTCCCTGGTTAAGTTTACTGGTCGCTTGTCATTCAAACAGTACATTCCCAACAAGCGTACCAGATACGGGGTCAAGCTCTATAAGTGCTGTGACAGGGCCACAGGCTATGCATGGAGCTTTATGGTTTATGAGGGTAAAGATAGTTACGTAGAGCCGGAGAACTGCCCTGATTACATAGGAAGCGCTGGCAAGATAGTGTGGAAATTGGTGTCACCCTTATTCGGAAAGGGGTACCACTTGTACGTGGACAACTATTACACCAGCGTGCCACTGTTTAGTCATTTATTTGATAATCAGATTGGAGCATGTGGCACCGTGCGACCTAATCGCCGGGGCTTTCCCCAGCGGCTTGTAGATTCCCGTCTTAGGCTGGGGGAGAGAGCCTGCTATCGGTGTAATAATTTGCTCGCTATGAAGTGGAGGCATAATAAGAATGTTTTCGTTCTTACCTCCCTTCATGCAGACACGACAAATTTCTACGGCGACTGGTATTGTGGAGAAACCCCTCTGTGTCCACGAATATAACAAAAATATGGGAGGGGTGGACCTCAATGACCAGATGTTGGCGCCGTATCTAACTTCCCGTAAGACCAGACGCTGGTACAAAAAAGTGTCTGCTTACTTATTTCAATTGGCTTTGCTGAATGCTTTTGTGCTATACAAAACTTCAGGCGGAACATTAACCTTTCTTTTCTTCCAAAGAGAGGTTGTCACAGAGCTTCTGTTTCCAGACGGTTCTGTACCTCACCATTCCCAACCAAATGCAGTAAGCCGGCTGCATGAGAGGCATTATTCTTATGTCCTCCCGAGTACCCCTACCCAACGAGCCCCCCAGAAAAGATGTCGTGTCTGTAGCAAGCGCGGATATAGGCGTGACACCCGTTCTTATTGTCCACGCTGTCCTGGCAATCCTGGTCTTTGTCAGGGTGAGTGTTTTGAACGCTACCATGAACTAGTGAAGTATTAGCGTAGGGTACAGCATTTCACAGGCTAGGCACACTTACACAGGGTCTCCCAAGATGCCATCGCATTTTGAGAGACCCGAACCGTTACAGTTACAGTTTACAGTTCAAAAAAAAGTGTATAAAAAAAAAAAAAAAAAAAAGTAAAATAAAAAAACCAAAAAAAATATAAAATATAAAAACCAAAAATAGTTGTCGTTTTATTGTTCTCTCTCTCTCTCTCTCTCTCTCTCTCTCAAGTTTTTTATACTTTACTGTTTACTGTGTTATTGTTAACCATTTTTCATGTTTTCAGGTACGCCATTCAGCTGCAGCGCGGATTTATTTATCTTGACAGCAACAGCGTTTGCTCCCACGATACATAAAGCCGTGACTCCAGTGCTGTAGGCGGTGATTTCACCACCACAGTTAAAAAAGAGCATATATGCCGAAGCATGGGGGCATAAGGGGTGGAGGAGTGATTTTGCTCCTAATGCCGCGTACATACGGTCAAAATTCCGACGGAGGGCTTGCCCGTGGAAAAGTTTGAACGTATGTACGCAGCATAACTTTTTTGCGGGAGGATGCCCCCATGCTTCGGCATATATATATTTTAGGCACAGGTTGTGTTAAAAAATGTTTTATTTTTTACTGTTTTTTTTGGCAATTGCTTTGCAGGTATGGTATGGTAAGGTTTTACTGGGATGTTACTTTGTTTTAACGTTAACCATAATTTGCTTAGCAGGTACGCCATTCAGCTGCAGCGCGGATTTATTTATCTTGACAGCAACAGCGTTTGCTCCCACGATACATAAAGCCGTGACTCCAGTGCTGTAGGCGGTGATTTCACCACCACAGTTAAAAAAGAGCATATATGCCGAAGCATGGGGGCATAAGGGGTGGAGGAGCGATTTTGCTCCTAATGCCGCGTACATACGGTCAAAATTCCGACAGGGGGCTTGCCCATGGAAAAGTTTGAACGTATGTACGCGGCATAACTTTTTTGCGGGAGGATGCCCCCATGCTTCGGCATATATAAATGGTGCATGTATATCCATCATTAGAAGTGGGTGGATGAAGGGAGGTATCTAATGGGGGGCATACCCACCGATCAATCTCTTTTTTTTCGTTCAGACAACATGACTCTCAGTAAATAGCTTGGGGTGTCTACTTTCCAAAATGGGGTAATTTGGGGGGTTTTGTGCTATTTTGGCATTTTATGGCCTTTGCACCCTTAGAAATCCTGAAGGTGGTGATTGGTTTTCGGGGTGCCGTACGCGACTAGACTCCCAAAAAGTCCCACACATGTGGTATCCCCATATTCGGGAGAAGTAGCTGAATATATTTTGGGGTGCAATTCCACATATAACCATGGCATGTGTGAGCAATATATCATTTAGTGACAACTTTTTGTAAATTTTTATTTTTTTATTTTTTTTTTTTTTTTTAGTCATTATTCAATCCCTTAGGACAAAAAAAATAAATATTCAATGGGCTCAACATACCCATCAGCAGTTTCCTTGGGGTGTCTACTTTCCAAAATGGGGTCATTTGGGGGGGGTTTGTACTGCCCTGCCATTTTAGCACCTCAAGAATTGAGATAGGCAGTCATAAATTAAAAGCTGTGTAAATTCCAGAAAATGTACTCTAGTTTGTAGACGCTATAACTTTTGCGCAAACCAAAAAATATACGCTTATTGACATTTTTTTTACTAAAGACATCTGGCTGAATAAATTTTGCCCTCAATGTATGACTAAAATTTAGTTTATTCGATTTTTTTTATAACAAAAAGAAGAAAATATCATTTTTTTTCAAAATTTTCGCTCTTTTTCCATTTATATCGCAAAAAATAAAAATCGCAGAGGCAATCAAATACCATCAAAAGAAAGCTCTATTTGTGGGAATAAAAGGACGCAAATTTCGTTTGGGTGCAATATTGCATGACCGCACAATTACCAGTTAAAGCAGCGCAGTGCGAAATTGGAAAAAGACCTCTGATCCTTAAGGTATTTATTGGTCCGGGGCTGAAGTGGTTAAGTGTAAACATTGTAACAATTTGTCAATGGAATAGACTTTGTGTGTAAGTGAAAAAGATTAGCTACTTAAACACTAAACCTTTTTCTGACATTTGTTGATTTCAAGTTAAAATCTTTTTTTTTTACTTTTTTAAATTACTTAGAACCCCCAAACATTATATATATTGTTTTCGTAGAGTAGACACCCTAGAGCAGGGATATGCAATTAGTGGACCTCCAGCTGTTGCAGAACTACAAGTCCCATGAGGCATAGCAAGACTCTGACAGCCACAAGCATGACATCCAGAGGCAGAGGCATGATGGGACTTGTAGTTTTGCAACAGCTGGAGGTCCGCTAATTGCATATCCCTGCCCTAGAGAATAAAATGGTAATTGTTGCAATATTTTATGTCACACGGTATTTGTACAGCAGTCTTTCAAATGCAATTTTTTGAGGAAAAAAAAAAAAAAAAAAAGATGACTTTAATGAATTTATAAAGAAAAAAAAAAAAAAGCAACCAGCAAAGTTAGCCCATTTTTTTGTATAATGTGAAAGATTTTACATCGTAATCTTTTTATTCTAAGCAAAAAAATTGTGATTCTCATTTTGGCCAGAATTGTGCAGCTCTACTACCTTCGACAAGAAATTAGGATGAAACCGCAATACAACCTCATCCTAATGAATAATCAAATATGGCTCATTACAAAAAAGAGCAGCCAACCCTGATACTCTTCTTGCAGCAGATATGGTAACCAAAACAATTATTTCCCTCGTCAAGAGGACCAAGAGAATATCTTGTATTCAATGTATTGGCTCAAAAGGCTGTTTCTGTAATGCCAACAGGACTAAATTCAAGTCCCAAGGTTAAGTTATAAACCAGAGAGCGTGAAGCAAGTGGTCATTGAAAAAAAAAAAAAAAAACTGATAAGGCCCTTGATAGAACTCAAGGCCAGCTTAATTTCTAATCCCATCTGTAGGAATTCAAGGATCCTACCTATGACATATTTCCTAGGGTGCCAACCCTGGATTCACACCAGGAGATATATGTCCTCCAGACTCTATAGCAGGGATCTGCAATTAGCGGACCTCCAGCTGGTGCAAAACTACAAGTCCCATCATGCCTCAGCCTTTGGGTGTCATGCTTGTGGCTGTCAGAGTCTTGCTATGCCTTATGGGATTTGTAGTTCTGCAACAGCTGGAGGTCTACTAATTGCAGATCCCTGCTCTATAGTATATGACTCTGGAGGCCGGCTTCCTAGCATTAACCAAAGTAGAAACTACTGAAGCTGACAACCCACAGTCTTTCAGAATGTGAGTCTCAATAGCCAAACCATTAAATTTAGCGTTTGTAAGGTAGGATGGAATACCAGACCTTGCGAGAGAAGGTCTGGCCACAGTGGTAGGGACAAAGGGTCTGCTACCGCCATGTTTTCGATCTTGGCAAACCAAGATCTCTTGGGCCACAAGAATCAGCTCCTTCGTTCTTACTTGACCCTGCACAGAAGCAGCAAAACAGGAGGGAATGCATAGATCAGTGAAACCTGATCCCATGGGAAAAAAACCAAGGCATCTGTTCCGAATGCCATCGGATCCCTTGTCCTTGACACAAAGTTGACAATCTTGTTGTTGAACCTGGATGCAAACAGATCAACATCCAGGGACTCCCCATTTTTGACAGAAAGATGTTGGGGTGAAAGGACCATTCTCCCGGGTACAATTGTTGGTGACTCAAGTAGCCCACTGGCCAATTCTCTATCCCTGGAATGAAAATTGCTGATAAGCAAGGAATGTTGTTTTCTGCCCGAAAAAGAATATGATTCACCTCTCTCTGGGCCGCACATGTTCTCGTGCCCCCTTGGTGACTGATATAGGCCACTGCTGTGGCATTGTCGGATTAGATCCTGACAGGATAATTCCATAGTCTGAGCGTCCAGGTCTCTAGGGCCAGGCGTACTACCCGAATCTCTAGAATATTGATGGCCAAGGTCATATCTAATTTGGACCATTTCCCTTGGACAGACACCTTTCAGGACTGCTCCCCAGCCCAAAAGGCTGGCATCTGTTAACACCTTCCAGGTAACCAATTGAGGCTTTGACGCACTTCGAGGATAAACGTATTGGGAAGTCCAGAGCTTGGACCTTCTTGTTCCAAGTTGACGGGATACTGTTTTGCAGCAGTCTTGAATGAAATTGTGCATAAGGAACGGCCTCGAAAGAAGTCGCCATCTTTCCCAATAACTTCATGCAAGGTGGAATAGAAGGATTCTTCTTTGTTTTGACCAATTGAATCAGTTCCTTTATGACCCTGGGGCAAAAACACCTTCTCCTGAACTTGATCAGTCCCAAGTACAGCAATCTCCTTGAAGCTTTTAAGGAGGATTTCTCTAGGTTGAGAATCAAACCTAGGCATTCCAGGTAGCCGACTGCGGTGACCAAGCTTTAGTTTAAGTAGGCTACCGACTGATCTATCAAGAGTAGATCATCTAAGTAGGCTAGTATCATTATACCTCGAGCCCTTAGCCTGGCTAAAGAAGGAGCCAGGACCTTTGTAAACACTCGAGGTGCAGTAGCTAGACTGAACGGCAGAGCTACAAACTGAAAATTAAGATTTTCTACCTTTAAGCGTAGAAAATTTTGGTGAGCGGGGAAAATTGGCACATGGAGATAAGCATCCTTGATGTCGATTGACGCCAGAAATTCTCTCCTTTGTAGGATGGAGACTTCTGATCAGATTGACTCCATGCGAAAAGAACAGATATTCAAAAACCGGTTTAGATCTTTGAGATCTAAAATGGGTCTGACATCCCTGTTTGGTTTTGGAGCCGTGAAAAGGTTTGAATAAAACCCTAATCCTTGCTCTTCTAAGGGGACCACCGATATCTCACTGAGACAAGAGATGATCTAAAGCTAGAAAGAGAGACCTCTTTCACTGGATCTCTGGGAACGCTCGACCTGAGAAAACGAGGAGACGGGAACTCTCTGAACTCTAGTTTGTAACCTAGAGATATTGAGGAAGCCACCCATCTGTCTTGACATTGTTCCTGCCAGATTCTTGAAAACTTTAGAAGCTTTCCCCCCACTCAAGCAAGCGGGGTTGCCCCTTCATAAGGAGGCTTTAGTATTTTTCACTTCATGGAGGCCATCGTGACTGCCTGGAGTCTGATGCCCCTGGCACTGGAGAAGAAGCACGCCTAAAAGAAAAATGCTTAAGCTTCTTCTTAACCGAAAAAAAAGGGTACTTCTCCCATTACAAATTTTTGGATATACTTATCCAGATTGTCTGCAAATAACCATTCACCATGAAGTGGCAAACTGGCCAAGAGATTTTTGCATGGCGCGTTGGCTGACCAGTTTATCAACCATAGGATTCTACGCACATGTACCAGTCCTAGCAATGAGCCGTGAGGTCTGGAGAATAGAATCTTTCAAAGCGTCTACTGTAAAACACAACGCTTCCGATATCCCGGCCAAATCTTGGGCCTGCTGATCAGGAATAACCTTGAGTATCTCCATAAACTGGTCCTTTAAGGACTGAGATACTCCAATCGCTGCCAGCGCAGGCTGAACCTGTGAGCGAAATATATATATATATTTTTTTAAAAAGGAATTTCAACTTCTTATGTGCTGGAACCTTTAGCATATGAGCATTGTTTACTGGACAAGTCAGGTTTTTGTTTACAGAGGACATTTGCTGGAACTCCCTATTTTCTTATAAAACTCTTCCTCCATAGAATAAAGTCCTGAAAACTTTTTCGGAGGAATACATCTGTTTATCTGGGTGCTCCCACTCAGAATACATACGATTTTTAAAATCATAAATGGATAGGAAAAGCATGAACCGATTGGGAAGGCTTTAGTGAAGCCAAACCAGAAGTGGGCTCATCTACTGACTGCGCTGCTGGCAGTAAAAACGTGGAGCAGACCAATTCAGTGAGAGATAGTACCAACAACCTTTCCTACGAACCTGATCTTTCTGTATTAGGTTCTTCGGAGGAGGAGACATCAGCGTCTTCCTGGTCCCCTGAGAGAAGTTCGTCATCTCTCGCCCCTTGTTCCTCAGCACGAGGGACCTTAGCAAATGGATGGGGACTTGTTTTGCTTGGTCCCACTCTGGGATGCGATTAAGCATCAATTTTTTGCTCCAAACTAAAATGCTTGAAGAAAAAAACCTCCTTAGTAATATACACAGAGGCTGCAGTGTCAAGGGAAGCTGCAACCCTTGTCCCCCCTGATGGCTCACTCTGACCAGCCATATTACTGTCAAGGGGAGGATGCCATCTTTACTGAAATGTTTCTAGGCTTCCGTGTGACTGTATGCCATCTTTGCTCTCGTGTCCCTCTGTAGCCTGCAACAGCAAAAATGGTGCTTTTTAAAACACTCCTTCCCACAATGGGCGTTGTGTGAGGACGCCAATGCCGCGCTAAGCTCTTTCTTACGCAAGCTCGGGCTCTGAAACTTTGGGATCCACAGGGAGGGAAGAAGGAATGGCGGGCGGGGGGGGGGGGGTCTGGAAGCTACCGAACGTCGCGCCGTTCACGCCATTTATTAAATTTTTTTCCCAATTTCTTGTAGCGCTCTTTCCCTGAGAAGAGTGAAGCAAAAACAGCACAAGGAGGCATCTGGTGAGGAGAGGGAACCCCCCTAGACTTACCAGAGGACTTGCTGCTGGCCAGAAGAAGAGAAACCTGCTGCTTCCTGGACACAACGTGGGCTCTCTGAGAAGCCCGAAATGGTAAGTGCTCAATACAGCCACCAGTGGTGACACATAGGCATGACAACACTTACCGAATTTAAAAGGAGACATTCATAAGAAAATTTTCTTATAAAACTCCACTTACCTTTCCTGCCACAGGGTTTTCTGTGGTAAACCAACAGACTCAATCTTCACCCCTCACAGTGGGTTGCATTAAACCTTCAGGAGCTAGGGATCCTTGAGGAGACTCACAATCCTGGACCTGTACTAGCACCACCACCAGTTAAAACGCTATGGCCTTAATACCAAAAAGTACTGGATCCCAGGGTCCAGCTCTCTAAAGAAAAAAGAGTTACAGGCAAAACCTTGTTTCTTCGGATACGAGGCCCAGGTACCATTCAATTCGGCCAAAAAGACACTTTGAATGGATCCAGCTGCATGGCTAGCCCCAGCAAGGAATGCTCAAGTGGAGCTCCGCACAGCTTTACTCGTGACCAACATAGGAACTCCCAGCCGTGGGAAGGGTTATATAGTGAGTGCACTTTTTGTCTTAGGGTGTGTCAATGTGCATCACCTGAAGGTGGCCTATAACCCACATAGTAACTACTATGGCGCTGTGTCCCGTGATGTACGATAAGAAAATTGGAGAAACAAAAAGGCCAAATCTGACACATTACACACAAAACTCCAAAAAATGGTCTGGGCAAAATGATTGGCATTCCAAGTTTGTGATGCTCCTGTAATTTGTAACTCATCTGTATCAATTAACAGGTGCTGACAAAGTATAAATCGCACCAACCAGTTAAAATGGTAAAAAATGTACTCAACCTTTCTGTTGTGTGTCTCTGTGAGGCACACGGAGCATGGAAAAGACAAAGCGCAGCAAAAAATTGTCTGAGGATGTGAGAAGAAAAATTGTGGAAAAGCTTGGACAATCTCAAGGTTACATCTCCAGAAATCTTAATGTTCCTGTATCCATTGTCAAAAAGTTTACAGCCCGTGGCACTGTAGCTAATCTTACTAGACGTGAACGAAAGAGAAAAATGTATCAAAGATAGCAACAAAGGATTGTTCGAATAGTGGATAAAAAAAACTTTGATCAACTTCCAGACAAATTTAAGCTCACTTTCAGGCACAGGGTACAACTGTGTCACCTCGCACTATACTTCGTCATCTGAATGAAAAAGGGACACTATGGCAGGACCCCGCTGCTGACACAGAAAGATAAAAAAAAAAAAAAACAACACAGACTGGAGTTTGCCAAAACTGAGGAAGCCAAAATCCTTTTGGGAGAATCTGCTGTGGACAAACTAAACAAAAAAACTACAGCTTTTTGTTTACTAATTTCTATGGATTTCATAAAAAGAATTGAGGCATTTAAAGAAAAGAACAGTCAAATATGGTGGACGTTGACTGGTGTTTTGGGGTTGCTTTGCTGCTTCAGGCACAGGATGTCTTGACTGTGTGCATGGCATTATGAAATCTGACAACTACCAAAGAATTCTGGAGTGCAATGTAGGGCCCAGTGTCAAAAGCAGCGGTTATGTATACAACAGTGAAAATAGTCTTCTATGTCCTACCTCCATCGTCATCGCTGTCCCTGAAAAACTCCTCACTGTCATTTGCGGAGTGTGACTTCTTCATCTCTGCTATTCTGTTCCTGGGCACTTTCCTCTTAAGGGACGGAGAAAAGAAGGATGGACGGTTGTTGCGCTCTGGAGTGGGCGGAGTGCTAAATGACGTCACCTGATGGGACAAACAATACAACTGGTCAGCAATATAATTTACAGCAGGCCTCTGATTATAAGGTGTTCGAGGAAAGAACTGTATCAACCCGCATTGCCCACATCTACCATTTGGACCTTTTATTTTCTCATAGACTTGAAGAATTAAAGGTAGAATCTGATTGGTTATTATGGGTAATGCACAAAAGAACCACCGTGGATGGAGCTTATAGTACTGTTGTCGTTTGCCCATTTTAGGCTTTTCTTTGACGGCCCTTTTCACCTGCCTCCGATACTCACCTGTGCTGTTCTACCCTGCTGTTCTGTTCACCTGCCCGAACCCTTGGAGCGGCTATGTACTTCTGGATACAGAGAATAAATATGTTCTCCCCAGAGATGTGCTATTTCATGGATTGGAGAATCAGGTCCAAGCACTTAAACATGGGGTGGATGTTTCTTAGACCTGTGTAAGCTTTGTCATAAAGCTCACACAGGGCTTTCTGCTTAGGTCTGTAGCAGGTGAACATGGCAACAGGGGAGGCTGGAGAAAGCAAGTATTAGTAGAAGGGGGGGATATGGCATTCTGTCACTTTGCTGAAAAGGGAAAAAGTGTCAGGGTTCGCTTTTATGTAAATAAAGATAGGAGAGGCCATGCTTGAAAAACCTTTATTCAATCGATTTAGAATTATGTGTGCTCATCAAGTCTGCCCTAAGGTACAAAATGGATTACCAGGACATATATATAAGCGGTGTGTTCCTACACTTGCTTGGGTATGTAGGTAACAGTGAGGTGTTCTGCACCAATCACAGCATTGAGAGAAGGGACAAAGGTTTGTGGAAACCCAAATGGCCAACGATACAGCAACTCCCCATATGTGTGAAACACCATTGTGCTAATCATAGCGGTAGTTTCACTACAGCAGATCTTGTTGTGAAGCAGTATAGGACAACCAATAATGCATATCTGCATTGAAAGTTTACGTCTTTTGCTCAACTCTGTTCTCACATCTGCCCCGCAGTATACAGACTGCTCTCATACTCACTCTCTCATGCAGTGGTGAACCTGGGTTGGAGTCCTCCTCTGTACCGTACGGCGATGTGTCTCCTGTGGACACCCTGCTCACGGCCATCTCCGCATGACCTTTGCCTTGCGGTCCCTTCATCCGCACAAACTCCATGTTGTTATATTTGTAGAAGCCAAAGGACATCTTCTGAGCCATCTTGGCTGCCATACTGACCTGTGAGAAACAGATAATGAGACCAGTCACCAAGCTAATAAAACAAGGCAGCCCTCCTACAGCTATAACAAGCCTGTCCATGTCAGACTGCTACAAAGAATCCTTCTAGTGAGAGCAGTACAGGTAGCAAAAGGCAGCCGTATCACCTACTTCAAAGTAGGAAATCATTTACGGTCCAAAACAAAATTAATTCCTCTAGGGGCTAAAACGTCTCAGAGTATCAGAACGAAGTATGTGTTTTCCAAAGAAACAGCACCTTTCAATAACAAGCCAATACAGGAGATATAGATACACACTACATTTAAAAAATGAAATACACATGTAGCGCTGATATCCTTGTCTTCTGATGTGTATTAGCATTCTAATGAAAGTCTATGAATGGTTCTATAGCTTAGTGTTTGGCGCCATCTAGCAGCGAAATACCGAAAGTGAACTTAAATGATATTTGGCTTTCAAGCATTGAACTATTTACAGGAAGTGACTGTTATTTACATTGGAGAGTTGACCCCTTTACCCAGGATGCTGAGTTACCAACCCATGGACACCCTCTCTTGCATTGCATGCTGGGTAGTAGATAAAAGGACCCCGAGCGGCCATTTTAGGTCTCTTGGGAAGGCATGGTCTGCCTGTGAGGACTGGTGCAGGGGCCTCCCAGAGGAAGTGACCTATTGCCTGTGCGGAGCTCAACTCTGCTTGGTTTTGTGAGTAACCTGAAGTTCCAGCAACTCAGAGATCAGATTGAGAGGATCCAGAGACACTCATTTGAGCATCGGAAGGCCAGTTCCACCTGTCGGGACGGAGTGACAGAACCGGCTAACGCAGAAGCGGCAACTACCGGACCAAAGTTACCATACCAAGGTTCCGATCCAGTTGGTGAGCGGGTTGCTACCCACCGTTTTCTAAACCCTTGCACCTAGTCAGACATATACAGGCCTTGCTGGGATACCTAGTCCCATGGAGAAGGAGTATAGCAACTGATGCTAGGCAGGCACAAGGCCTACTTACTATCACGCTTCAAGCACTGTATTATATTTGTGGAAGCAATTCTAGGATCATCCTTAATTCAATTTTAACCGCTTTAACCTTGGAGTACAACATTTATATGGAGTTACCCTTGCTAGCGAAGATCCGAAAGATAAAGACTGAGTACTTTAAGTGAAATTTCACGCATAGCAATAAAAGTAGGGGGAGCTCCCATATTAATAATATATATATATTTCATTGTCCTGTCAATCTATGTTGGATGACAGTACAATTGTTGTAATCACCCATTTACACACACATATATATATATATATATATATATACACACATATACACATATATATTACACACACACACAGTATATAGACTTTTGAATCTTAGATCTTTCCATGATATTCCCTTACGAGAACATTACAGTTATCTACAACTTAGATGACATTTCCTCAAACAACTGATAAAATCTCAACCTACCCCATATATACTTTGGCCCCTTTCAAAAGGTTTTTTTTTTATATCCCTCTTTCAAAAGATTTATGCAGGGCACGACCTCATTCCCCATGAATTTTTTTTTGCTTTACTTTTCAATAATTTCCTACAGGAGACCCCCAGTACAATCCTACCATTTACATTGGGAAAATGATTTGGGAAGGCAAATGGATGAAGAGGACTGTCAGATCATGACAATAGCCCTTTCCAAAGGTTCCAAGAATGTCCTTATATTGGAAAATGCTTATAAGGTGTTATATAGATGGTATTAAACGCCTGCTAGGTTGGCTCGTTTTATTCCATCCTATTCTCCTCTTTGTTACAGGGGCTGCTCGCAAGATGGTAGAATAGCTCATATTTGGTGGCTATGTCCCAAGGTATGCAGCCTATGGGTCAGGGTCTATACCAGTGATGGCAAACCTTGGCACCCCAGATGTTTTGGAACTACATTTCCCATGATGCTCAGCTACACTGCAGAGTGCTAAAGCATCATGGGAAATGTAGTTCCAAAACATCTGGGGTGCCAAGGTTCGCCACCACTGGTCTATACTCTTTGTAACAGGTTTAAAACCAACCTTAAAAAAAGAGACCCTTATGAAGCCCTTCTTTGTAAACCAATCCCAGAATTGCTTCGTCTGGAAAGCCAACTGGCTCTAAATATTTTCACTGCCACTGAGTTGACCATTGCGAGATCCTGGAAGTCCCCAGTGCTTAGTTTTGAAGCAGTTAAGCACTGCATGAATGATATCATGACCAATGAGAAATTGTCAGCCCTTGCTTCAGATACCTCAAGGTATGGAAACTTTGGATAACATACTCCCAACCCTCAAGGTTCGACAATAGACTTCTTTCAATTTAAAGGTCTCCAACTGCACCCCCCGCTGGACTCTTCCCTCCCCCCCTTTTTCTTGAATCTTCCACTTTTATCCCTTCTATCTCTTATTCTTCAGTTTCTGCCTTACTACAATTCTTTTTATAAAAAAGGGTTACAATGTGTATATCTGTATACATAGGCAGCCTCTCTTTTTCGGTTGAACTGTTTTCTACTTTGCTCTATTATTTGAAGTGCCTAAGCCTTATTTCACCATGCATCGTAATCTGGAGCACTGACCGCTCTGCCTCGAGGACTTCAACTTATATTACATTGTTTTGGTGACATTTGTAATATTCCAATTGAATCTCTTCGATGGGATCCTTTTCTTTCTGCCATGTTTAATGCAACCATCTAATTGTCAACAGAGCCTGCTGGATTAATCTTTTTTATGAATAACATACTTTGTAAAATAAATGAGTGGAGTTGTTGTCACCGGGACAGGAAAAACACAGCCAAAGGCTGGAGCCCAGTTTCAGAAAAAAAGTGTTTTGTCACAGTCTGCATCCCCATTGGAGAGATTTATCAATTCCTGTCCTGAAAAGAAAAGTGAAACGTTTCCACAACAGAGACACAGACTGCAAAAAAAAAAGTGACACTAGTTTAAAGAAATAGTATAGCACAAGTAAGCTGTTATTTTCCTGTAATTCTCTACAAATGGGCCAGGTGAATGCTTGCCAGTACTCTGCTCTGATGTAAGTGCTTGTCCTGAGGTATGTAAATAATATTCAAAATGTGATGAAGGGGAACATAACACCTACCCGATTATCATACACTTTCTTCAGTGCTTCGTAGCGTATGGAGCCCTGGAAAATGACCCCTTGAAATGTGTTAGTCTTGTCACTGGCTACAAGCTCGACACACACCATTTCTCCTTCTCCCACAGTCAAATCGCTGAACACCTACAACACAAAATTAGGCAAAACAGTGATGCAAG
The DNA here is from genome assembly GCF_037356315.1 of Lithobates pipiens. Classification (NCBI taxonomy): domain Eukaryota; kingdom Metazoa; phylum Chordata; class Amphibia; order Anura; family Ranidae; genus Lithobates; species Lithobates pipiens. The sequence goes on along the minus strand of NW_027507903.1, from coordinate 510,045,962 downwards.
CCGTCTCCAGGTCTCTGTACTTGTACCTGTACTACCCCTGCGATAAGATTCCAGATAAGAAACTTGTGAGGCACACACCATGCTATGATCCTGTGCTAAACTTTTTAGGTAAGGGCCATGTTAGACTAGTGATCCTGAGGCAGACAATGACTTGCCGATTGCAAGATGGCTATGTCAAGACACAACAAGGCAGTAAAATACTCATCTGCTTACACGTGTTGCTCCCTCACTGGCTGAATGAGTGAGGTATCGTTTTCTCACTGCTGACTTACTTTCTGGCACTCTACACTTCCTTCCTATGAGTGCCCCCACAGTGTGCTGAGGAAGCACCCGTACAGGATGGGCTGTGTGCATTCACAGCCACACACAGCACGCTCAGCCATCCTCTCCTACTCCCTCCTCGCAGGATTTGATTGACAGCAGTCAAGAGCCAATGGCTCCTGCTGCTGCCTCTGTCTCCTTAGAGACCAGGAAAAGAAGGAACGGTGATGCAGCTTGGACAGCGCTGGATTGGTTATGGGAGATAAGTGTTTGGGACAGAGGGAAAACAGTTAGTGGTGTTTAGACTTTATAACCACTTTAAAAAAGAATAAATTTACTGAAAGCACAATGGAGGCCACCACTGCTGACCTCATTGGCAGTCTCTGACCTCAAGATACTCAATAGCTGGCCTGAAACAAGCATGCAGTTAGTGAAATCAGCGGAACTTATTTCAGGTCACCTAAACAGAAAATACTGAAGTCTGGATCAACAAAAAAGCCAAAACAACTAGCATCTCAAAAAAAAAAAAAAAAAAAAAAAAAAAAAGAAATAACAAAATATACGAAACAGTTTGGGGATTGCACACCACAGAAGGGCAACAGCAAACCCAGTCATACAAAACACATTTCACACACTACGAATGGTTGCAGTTTACCTCTTCAAAGTTGTCAATCATGTAGAAGATATTGGGGTAACTGATCTTTGACTCCTCCCCCTTACTGTCCATTGGGTGTTTGCTTGGAGATGCAAATACTTGCTGAAACAGCAAAATAATGTCAGATCAGACACTCCTAGAAATGCACAAAATGTAACCTACAATCTTCAAAGGTGTATTAAATAGCCAATTTAAATCTCCTTAAAGTAACCCATTTAGGTTAAACATCTGTTCTGTAGCTACCTCCTTTGCAACTGATGCTTTCCTTTCACTTGCCTGAGAGTTCAGGATGAAGGACCTGCAGGAAGCCTGTTAAAGTTTATAACAGGGTGTGGCTGGATGGGGCTGAACACTGTACTCAGTGGTACTGGCATTAAGGGCCCTATGGGACCTGCATTCTGGTCCTTCACCCCTGAACACACAGGGCCCTAAAAGACATTACCACATGGTACATCGTACAGTCTCATCCAGCCAAAGTCAGTCTCTGACCGACATGCTGCTTGCAGCAAGGCTGGACACTGATCCTGGCTCTCCTGGGTGCACTAAAATGCCGGGAGAGATGCACTGCTCCTAGACAGCCCTGTGTGCAAGAGGCATAAAGTGGCAGCAATGTTTAAGACAGATGTGACCTATTCCTGGGCATCCATTACTTTGAATAAAATAGGCTTATCTTTGGCTGAGGCCATGGGAAGACCTCTTCCACCAAACCAGGGTGTCGGTCATATGAACATCAAAATGAAGCAGCGGAAGAGCTAAGGAAAGACAAGTATACACGGCTTAGCAGGAAGGGGAGAGGGTTATTAAATGACCCTTAATTTTTTCTTCCATGGGCAAAGTACAAAGGACATTTCAAGGTGGTACCTCTGACATTTATTTTTAGTTAGATAGTGAAGGTTCTTACTGCTGTCTGTGTTGGAGAGATTCCAATCTAATATCTGTCTGGTGACCCGACACTTAGCAACAGGTTACACCTTAAATAGAGGTGTATCATGTAACATAATGAAAAGATGGAGTGAGCCTTTAATAGCTGAACATAAAAACTGCAAATAAAGACAAATACTTACTTGAGATTTTTTCTTATGAATGTGAATGTCTCCGGCGTCAGAGCGCGTACATACAGCACATGTCACTAAGTAATCGAGCTGGAACAAGACAACAGAGGAGTAATGTCCACATGGGGAGTAAGACAAAAGGTGACAATACACAATAACTTAGGTATCTGCTCCCAGTAACCAATTGGGTTCCATTCTCCAGAAGAAGCGGACAACTGGCTTCTGTCAGCAACTGCCCCATTTCTGCTTTGACTTTTCTTGTCTCAGAGAAGCAACAGTAAATGAGAGGAAATCTCTTCAAAGAAGGGGAACCCCATCCCATCTTCGGCAGAACAAGTGAACAAGTGTCCCTATTGGAAGAGTTCGCTCACCCAATTTTACGGTTACAAATCTAAAAGTTAAGATTTCCCCTAACTTTAGGTTCTTTTCGTTTTACTAAAACTCAATGAATAAATATTCAACCTTAACAAAGCCTTTCAATAAAAACATGTTCTCTGGTTGATATGGGCACATTATTCCTCCTCAAACTCTTTGAAAGCCATGGCATCTGTAGATACTGCCCTTGCGGACGACTCCCCTACAACTTTAACCGACGAATCCTTATCTGGACAGCTACAAGAGGACTTTTCTTAGGGTGAAGGATGCTCTGGGGGACGCAATAGACTAAAAAAAGAAAGGGGAAAGTTGTTGATGGCAAGGAAATGCTCCTTTCCATCTCAACAACTTTCCTCTTTCTTTTTTTAGTCTATTGCGTCCCTCCAGAGCATCCTACACCCCTTCCATGCCCCCCCCCCCCCCCCATTTTTGTACCGTCTCTCTCTCTCTCTCTCTCTGACACCAGCATGTTACACCGGCATGGTCGGCTTCACCTTACAGTGCTTAAAGCGGCACGCCTGCTTGAGATTTGGCAAATAATGCCTTTAGAAATTTTCAGAGACTCTTTTATAGGTCGGTTTATGCTGTTTAATTTCAACACGTGTCTTCGGTCCCGATATGGTACACTTGTAAGATACACTTATATCATCACTGGGTCTTCTCTATATAGTGCAGGCAGGCCGTGGCTTGTGAGAGGCTGGAAGGGCTGTGTACGTGGCTTACTGCAAACATCTCAGCACCCCGTCTCAGTCCTGACAGAAGCAGTGAGCTGCTTCTTGGTAGAAGTTTTGCAAATATTAAAATGGTTCGATGGCTGGATGTCAGTCTGAATGAGTGGGTGTTTCTAGGAATGCTACATTTGCATGTAGACTGCCCTAAGTAACAACAACATGTGTTGCTGAGCCTCCATGATTGAAAGAGCTCATTTGTATTGAACCATGTCACTCTCTTGGGTCAGTATTCCAATTGAAAATAAACATTAAAAAAAAGGAGAAAAAAAAAAAAAAAAAAAGCAGGCCAGGGACAGCTCCGATTTGCTGCAGCTTCCAATGCGCATTTGTCAGAAGCTCACAGTGTGCAGTGAAATCGGAAAAAAAACATTTTCAGTACAGGAGAGTAGCCTGTAAAACTGTGCAAGACTGAAGGAAAGGCTGGAGTTCAGATTTAATGTATTAAGAGTATAGGGAAGCAGCTGGTGGCTGATAAACCCAGGGACCCCCAGTACAGCCAACAGATATTTGAACAGTCTTACTGGCCATTTTGGGCATACAGCAGCGAATTGGTGGAATTGTGATAAGTGCCATGTCTTAACTATTTTATTTATATAGAGTAAAAATTGTATGTTAATATTTATTCCAACAAAAGCCCAAAATTACACCAAAATCTCTATAGAAAAGCTTTCAACCGCATTCTGATCTTACCCAAGAGAGTCTCACTTCTGTAATTCAGGAGACATCTGTTCAAAAAGGCAGAACTGAAACTTTTACAGACAACAAATTAATTTTTGCCACCAGGGAGGCTACAAGAAACAAAATTGTTGTGTCAACAGCCAATAATTTTATTACTGCAAGTCTAAAAAAAGATAACACATAACAGCCTTATAGCAGCAACTCAGATTCTTGCGTTATGTGCCTCCAGTGAAGCTACGTCCTTGCTATAAAGATAGGGATTAGCAGGCCAGAATATTTCCATCTATGAGCGAGTGTTCCAGATCAGCCAACAGGCAGTGTGACTAAAGGTTGCTTTATTTTTGTTCCCCCCGACTAAAAATGACCAAAGGAATTTACTTACTCAATCGTCTGCCTCTCCCTGCAGCTTCTTCTCCCCCTATGCTCCAAAGCAGGGTCCATAGCTGAATGTCACAGAGGGACAGTGCACCGCTGGAGCATGGGAAGTCCCATCTGCAGGGGAGTGGAGGATCAGGTAAGAAAAAAAAAAAAAAAAAACAGTTTCTCCTCTCCCCAATACAAAAGAGCAAGTAACACTTGCAGGTGTTTTTCATTTTTTTCGTTGCACAGAGCTGAACTTTAGACTGGACCTTGATTGAAATAACACTTTCTCCAGAGCTGTCCCAGGACCACAAGATATACAAAGACTCCCCAAAATGTCAGATTCATTTTAACTTTGCAGGTCTTGTAAAAAAAAAAAAAAAAAAAAAAAAAAGGAAGAAAAATAACTTTAAAAAAAAGAAGTAGTGGTGTGAAAAAAAAAAGTACTTTTTTTGTTTTGTTAACTAAAGTAGGGCTTTTCAGCCCGAGGCCCTCTTAAGTGTGAAGCCTCAAACCAGGGAAGCACGTGGCCATTGCTTCGAGATGGCGGATCGGCAAGCTTAGATCTTGATCAACGGGTTGCTGACCCGCCATCCCACAGCATATTTTGCTGGCACTGGCAGTGGAGGAAGAAGGCGGACGCGAAGTAGCAGAAGCCGCATAAGCGGATGCTTCCTCTGTAGCGTCGCCTCCTGTCCCAGGCGGAGTGATACCAAATGCACTCCACTTAGGACCTTTGTAGCAGCCTGGAAAGTGATGCCAGCAGAAGCTGGAAGAGGGAAAAATGTCAGTGTATTAAATATCACATACATTGCATTTTTTGCAATGGGCATATTAGCACATAAAAAAAAAAAAATTTGATTAGGCCGATTTCACACTGATCCGAAGGTGCAGCACGGTGCACATGCAGCTTTCCGGTGGGTTAGCTGCACTGAGCCATAGACTTCTAGTATATCCTATGGATTTGGTGCGCTTTCAGAAAGTGAATCACACTCACAAGATGTAACAGAAGTCCATGGCAAAGTGTACCTGTAGACATTTTTAAACGTCGCCTATGGAGATTTAAGGGTCAAAGTTTGTCACCATTGCATGAGTGGGCGCAATTTTGAAGCATGACATGTGGGGTATCAAATTTACTTAGCGTAACATTATCTTTCACAATATAAAAAATAAAAATAAAAGACAACAGTAAAGTTAGCCCAATTTTTGTTTAAGTCAAAAAAGTGTATTTTTCACCAAAACAATTGCGAGTAAGACCACTGCGCAAATACGGTGTGACAAAATATTCCAAGGACACATACATTTTTAGCACACCCATTTGCTTAAAGTTGAGCTGTAGGCAGATACAACACAAATGAATGAATGCAACTCCCCAGGATATACATAAATCAAATGTATTTTGTAAATATACAAGCAATATAGAAAGGACTATCAGTCTTTGCAGTCCCTGCAAAGCACAATCAGTTCATGTGCTGACAGGAAACACGTTGTTAGGAGGAGAAAGCAGAATGACAGAAAAGCAAGCTCATCACTGTGCTACTTCTCCTTTTAATGGGGCAGGTTCCTGGTGACTTGGGGTCAGGAGGAAGTGGGCTTAAAAGATGCTGGCCAAATAGAACGAGGACATCAAGCATCAAAAAAAATAAAAAAATTACCACCACTGCGGTGGTAATCTCAAAAGGTTGAAAGTGAATAGTGCAGTAAAACCTGGGTTTTCTTATTTCAGCTTTTAAAACAAACACACACCAAGACCTGTGCCTTCCCTATCTACCCCTTTGCAGACCCGTATTAAGGAGAAGTAGGGCAAACTAAATGCACTTCTGTGACCTGTATTCAACCAGCAACGGGCTAAAGTCCACTGTCGGCCGACGTCACTCAGTCAGTCCAGACTCTAAAAGGGATCCTGTCTTTTTGGGATCCACCCTTTTGCCTGACCAGCAGCTGACTCTGCCTCTCAGCATGTGGCTGAAAGCTAGCCGCTCCCACCCCCTCCACAGTCTGATGCTCCAGTGAGGGCTGGAGGAGTAAAGCAGAGAGCCAGTGACTAACAGTCACCAGCTCTCGGCTCACTGAAGACTGAGCGATTAGTGGTCTTTGAACTATCAGTTGTTTGTCTTAGAGCCAGCTGAGAACATATGCAGCATTGGGCAGATTCTGCAACCACCTAGGTGAGTATGATTGTTTTCTTGTTTTTTTGTTTTCCTGTTTTTTTTTTTTTTTTTTTTTAAATACCACACTTCGCTTTTAACTCTAAAACCAGAAGAATGTGTTAAACTCATTTGGTTAGAAATTAAAATTACAGTCCTGCCATAAGCAACGGATAATGACCAAGAAGGAATGCCTCCTTCCCAAAAAAAATAAAATAAAAAAAATAAATGTAAGCATTCCAAAACACTCTAATAGGCGCGAACGACGCCACCAGTGGTCACACCAGAACAGTCACCAACCTTCTGTAATATAAGGTTTAGGTAGACACTCTCCTCCCAGTCAATGTCAGGGTCTCCAAGGCCAGGAAGCTTCTTCGAATCTTTTCGATAGACTTCAACTTCTACCTGCTGGAAACCATCAATATAACAGTATATAAGACATGAGCTTCTGATAGCGATATCCAAATTAAAAAGCAGCGCTGTGTGATAAATATAAGTTAAATAATAGCAAACGATAACTTATAAATCACAATCTAAGAGGCCACCCAAATCCTACAAAATGGAGGAGACAATAACAACCAGCGCAGTGCAAAGAGAATATACATTGAATAGTCCAAATAATTTTTTTCTTTACTTAGAACCACAATCTTCCCATTAGTGTTCCACTCGGTGCTCAGGACGCCTTCACCAACAAATTAGAAGGCCATGGTTACTGTTGCTGAAGGGGGAAGAAAGAAATGACACAGAGTGTGTGGATGGAACACAGATTAGGAAGGGGGAAGAAAAGCAGGCAGCAGAGGTGACAGGACAAACTCTGCTGCCAATAGGAGACAAAAGAGTTAAACTTACAAGGATAGTGTCTTATCTCATCTCCCCCATATTCTCTTTCTCCCTCCTATGAAATTCAGCACTGCAAGGCCTCTGTCAGCCTTCCTCTTTATTTGAGCTAAGACATACAATCAAGGCTGGAAATGCACACATTTTAAATTACAGAAAGTGACACATAGGGGGTTACTTACTAAAGGCAAATCCACTTTGAGGGGGAAGATCTGAAACGAGGAGAAGCTCTGCTGATTTTATCATTCAAATCATGTGCAGGCTAAAATGCGTTTTTTTATTTACCTTACATGTCCACCTCAGATCTACAGCAACTGCACTTCCAAGTGCACTTTTAGTGCAAAGTGGATTTACCTTTATTAAATACCCACCATAGTTTTTTGAGACCAAAGGAAAGGAGGACAGTTTCCAATAAGGAGGGGACTGCTCTTGGCTTCAACAAAATGGCAGCCTCTAGCAAGAAAAAACAGTAGCAATGCAGGAGACAATTTACAGCACACACTCATTTTGGCAGCATAATTATTTATGTGAAATGTACGTTAAAATAATAAAAAAAATTAATTGTTATCAAAACTGTTATAGGTAAAGTTCCACTAGAACATTGGTACCCTATAAACAGGACTTCACAGAGGCTAAAAGGCAATCAACTTCTCAGAATGTTTAAAAAAAAGAAATCAATATCAATGATGAGCCAACATAAATGACATCAACCAAGAAGATTTCGGCAACGAGCTAGGGCAGTAAAATTTGGCCAGTGTGGGTTAAATAGTGTCCACACCAACCAAATTCATCTCATCGCTTCTTTATTACATATTAAAAGACTAAAAGGGAGAATCTACTACAGAGCAAATACATTTTTTGAGACAATTAGATAAACGAGGTAACCGATTAGCCACATGCCACCAACCAACTGTATATCCACACTGAAAACCAGGTATACATTTTATTACATGGATCAATTAAGAACACATATTGCATACCTGGCCGATCTCTCTGGAAGAGAGAATCACTGAAGTAGCCACCACTACTACAGTGATCTTCATTGTGTTCTAGGTCCTGTGTAGAGCACCTGCCCTGCTGCATAGGATGGAGTTGATTGTTCGGCACAGGCGCAATTCAGAGAATGCCTTGCATTTTTTCTCAATGAACGCAATGCATTCTTTAATTAGATGAGGTGGAGACCATGACTTCAAGCCTGCTGTATGGTTACTTTGCAGTAAGGTAGTTGCTCAACACAGGACCTGGAAGACAGCGAAGATCACTAAAGTAGCAGCAACTAATACAGCGATTCTCTGCTTCCACACAAATCAGCCAGGTATGTTATATGTATAACTTACCTGGACCAATATAACTATGCAAATTTCAAAATCAAATAATATCTGGAATTCAGTTTTAAGTTTCCCAGCACAAAGCCCTATACTAGGGATAGATTGATATACATCCTACCTCTGAGAGCCGTCAGCTGACATTTTGTGTGGCTGTTGGCTCTCAATCCTCACTGTCACAGCTACAGTCCCAACTGATGATCAGAAACCAAAGAAGTCAAAATCGGAGAGCGTTATGACGATCTTTTACATATAGGCTTCATTGACAAAATTAAACTATAAGCCTGCAAATAAAAACTAGCACCTTCAGGCTGCAGTGGGATCTACAGTATTGCCTATTTAAAAAAAAAAGAACTTCACTGAGCTTTCCGAAATTTAAAGGCAGTAGCTACTACGTGTACAACTTTGGAAGCTTCCTCAACGCAAAGAAAACAGAAGTGATCACAACAAAAGAGACAAAAGTCTGTTGAGTCTGCCCCCTTTTTGATTTTTTTGTATCAGTATAGATGCCTTTGTCCCAAGCATGTTTACATTCACCTACATTTGACAGACTCACTGCCTCTGCTGGAATTCAGGTCTACCCGTCAGGTACCCTTTAAAAGGGTAGTGGCAGCTGTTGGCACTGTATGCCACACTAGGCTTTGAAAGGAAACAGCTGTCATGCCAGGTTCCCTTTAAAGGATTTCTCAAGTCGTTTTCCTTGTAGGAAGGAAGGGGGGATGTTTGTAATTATTCAAAGACATGCACTATGCAGCAACCTGAGTTATTTAAAATGTGCTTTATGTTCTTATAAACAAAATTAATGTCCATTTCCTGCAACAGTACTGCTGCAGTCAGCCTACTACGTGAAAAGGAGATTTTCTAGGAGCGGGAGTGCTTACATTAAACCTCTTAATGCTTAAATTACCACAATAAACAAGACAATCCGTCACCTCAATCTGTCGCATCCATTTAGGGACTTTGCCTCCCTCATTTTCTGAGCTCTAGAAGCAAACACAGAGTAAAAGGCCTAAAATAGAGGGCTTCTATGTCAAAGTGAACCTGTCATGAAGACAAGCACTTCAAACTAATTTCAGCTCCATAAAAGGCATGGTTTGATGGGTTTGGAGTGGAGGAACTTAAGAGACCTGCACAGAGAGAGGAGGAATAAGGAGGAGAAAGAAAGAGCGAAACAGCGAAGAAAGAAAGAGCGAAACAGCGAAGAAAGAAAGAGCGAAAGAAAGAAAGAAAGAGAGAGAAACCCACATTCACAAATGAATAATAAAAACAAAAACCTTCACCTTATGCCCATTAAAGTGGTTGTAAACCCTTACAACACACTTTGACCTACAGGTAAACCTAGATTGAGGCTTACCTGTAGGTCCAAGAAATATCTCCTAAACCTATATGGTTTAGGAGATATTTGCCCGAAGACAGGCACCGCTGTCTACGGCGAATGCGCCATAGACAGCGGCGCGCAGGCGCACTGAGCGCGGCATCATCAACGACGAAGATGCCGCGCGTGTCGGCTCCCATGCGCATGCGCGGGAGTGACGTCATCGCGGCTTCGCCGAATGACAGCAGCGGAGCTGCGAGACCCCACCGAGAAGATGGATGCGCCGGACTACAGAGGACAGCGGTGACATCGCTGGCTCCTGTGTCAGGTAATTGACACATAATGGACTACAATGCGATGCATAGTAGTCCATTATGCTTTACCTTTGCAGGGAATGAAAAAGCAAGTAAACCCATCAGGGTTTACTTCCTCTTTAAAGATGACATTTTAATGGGTGTAAGGTGAAGGGTTTTGTTTTATATTAATTTGTGAATGTGGGTTTTGTGCAATAATAAAAATAAGTGTTTCATACAGGACATTTGTCTGGGTTACCCAATATAAGCTACACTGCCTGAACCTTTAGAAGACCAATCTTTCTCGGTGGGTTTCTATAACCCCTAAACATATTTTTACTAATGGAGACTGGGTTACTACATATTATTGCCCATGGCATGGTATGTCCAACTGGCTCATATAAGTATGATGGTCAGTTGTTCACAAACTTTTAGCCATATAGCATGCATGCCATCTACAACTTTTTTCCACTAAACTTTAAGACTTCTCAAGCACTTCTCCCCATCTCACTTTCCAATGCTTCAAATGCCTACTAAAAATTTACTTCCATCAATAAGCCTATAAACCAATACCATAAATATGCCTCAGTCACTAGTTCAACATGGCACCTCATGGCAAAGAACTCTCTGAGGATCTGAAAAAAAGAAAAGAATTTTGTCTACATAAAGATGGCCTAGACTATAAGAAGATTGCCAAGACCCTAAAACTGGCTGCAGCACAGTGGCCAAGACCATACAGTGGTTTAACAGGACAGGTTCCACTCAGAACAGGCTCGGCATTGTCGAGGAAAAGAAGTTGAGTGCACATGCTGAGAATCATATCCAGAGGTTGTCTTTGGGAAATAGACGTATGAGTGCTGCCAGCATTGCTGCAGAGGTTGAAGGGGTGGCAGGGTCAGCCTGTCAGTGCTCAGACTATACGCCACACACTGCATCAAATTGGTATGCATGGCTGTCGTCCCAGAAAGAAGCCTCTTATAAAGATGTTGCATAAGATAGCTCACAAACTGTTTGCTAAAGACAAGCAGATTAAGGACAAGGATTACTGGAACCAAGTCCTGTGGTCTGATGAGACCAAGATAAATATATTTGGTTCAGATGGTGTCAAACGTGTGTGGCGGTAACCAGGTTAGGAGTACAAGGACAAGTGTGTCTTGCCTACAGTCAAGCATGGTGGTGGGAGTGTCATTGTCTGGGGCTGCATGAGTGCTGCCAGCACTGGGGAGCTACAGTTCATTGAGGGAACCATGAATGCCAACATGTACTATGATATACTGAAGCAAAGCATGATCCCCTCTGTTTTGGAGACTGGGCCGCAGGGCAGTATTCCAACATAACAACCCCAAACACACCTGCAAGAGGACCACTGCCTTGCTAAAGAAGCTGAGGGTAAAGGTGATGGACTGGCCAAGCATGTCTCCAGACCTAAACCCTACTGAGCATCTGTGGGGCATCCTCAAAACGAGGTGGAGGAGCGCAAGGTCTCCAACATCCACCAGCTCCGTGATGTCATTATGAAGCAGTGGAAGAGGACTCCAGTGGCAACCTGTGAAGCTCTGGTGAACTCCATGACCAAGAGGGTTAAGGCGCTGTTGGAAAATAATGGTGGCGACACAAAATATTGACACTTTGGGCCCAATTTGGACATTTTCACTTAGGGGTGTACTCACTTTTGTTGCCAGTGGTTTAGACATTAATGGCTGTGTGTTGAGTTATTTGAAGGGGGCAGTAAATTTACATGGTTATACAAGCTGTACACTCACTACTTTACATTGTAGCAAAGTGTCATTTCTTCAGTATGGTCACATGAAAAGATAAAATATTTACAAAAATGTGAGGGTGTACTCACTTTTGTGAGATACTGTATAGTCTTGGTAATGAGCCTTACTTTTAGAAACAAAGGAGAAAATTAAAAATGGTAGTACTAATAATTCTAAAATTAAAAGAAGAGGTCCGCCCACTGCTGCAAAAATGTAAAACCAGCAGCTACACACTTTCCTTTTCTTGGGAGAATGCATGTGATCAGCACAGCGCCAATCAGCATTATCCAGAGGGTCAAGGGTCCTGCAGCCATATAGGACAATAAGAGGAGAATAAAATCTCCTCCTACAAGCTTTAACCAGACACTGATAGAAGTCACAAGACTGCTCTAACTGCTGAGAGAAGAAAAGGTATTTAACAGTTGAGACAAAAAGGAGGACTGAGGATTGGGACTTTAGATATACATAAAGTAATTGCAAATTACCACTAAGTAATACATATCGTATAATACAAGTAATGATTTGCTCAGGTAAAATATATAATTAGGCATAAAAACACGGCATATAATAGCTCTATGCATTTCGTGGATTCATCCACGCTTCAGGAGCATGCACGTGGATAAATTAATACTGTAGTATGATAAAAAGAATATCTATATGGTCTGATCCTCTGTAAGGTAAAATTACCTAGGAAAGACCCCCCCCCCCCCCCCAAAACCACTTTCAAAAGTACTTACATTATATGTATCTAATTAATGGGAGTGTGCCAACATGAATCAGAGAACCCCTGGGGTTATCACTGGCAGGAGCTGAGGTGGTTTGGACGGCCCAGGACTCAACAAGGAGTATTTCCAAGGAACAAAATTCCAAAAGATGGAAATAGTCATAAATGACCATAAGTGCCGAAGCCAAAAATAAAAAATATCTAAAATAATATACTAAGAGCTTGTATAGTGTGATATATTGTGTCATATGTCCTATACTTGGTAAAAGGATAGGGTAATGAGATGCTAATGAGCGTATAAATAAAGTTTGGTTAGTGAGAGTGGAAGCTGATAAAATAGTCAAGTACGGGGGGGCGTGACCGGAAGCCGATCTGAATGGCTGCCTGAACTTCCAGCTCTCTCTCAGCCCGAACTTTTTAGCAGATTAGGGGACACCTCGCTGCATTTTCATGGGCAGATCCAGGACCACTAGATCCGCGAGATCCAGGGGAACAGAACGAGCCCCGCTGAACTCCTCCACGGACCTCAGAGCGTTCTTTCCACCCTCGGACATGCCTCCCGGCGGGACGGACAAAATGGCGCCGGCGACTTCCACGGCCTGCTCCCGGACACCTCCGCTGCCTTCACCGCCGGCTCAGGCACTACACGGCAACCCAGAGAGCCTTCAGCGGGACCCGCAGGGCGACCAAGGCGCGGTGAGTTCTCCCCACTCAGCCTCGTTGGAGATGCCGCTCCACGGCGCACGGCCCGACATTTCCGGCTCCCTTCCCCCGCAATACACCCAGTGCTCGGATGCCTACCCGCAGCTGCTCAGAACAGCACCTGACCCGAGCACCTCTATGGGGGACCCCGGCTCCCCAGCCTCATCGGATTACTCCGCAGACTACCCAGCCCTCCCTGCCCCTCTGACCCAGGCAGGCAGTGTGCTTCAGGGATCGGGGGGTAGCCAGGAGGCTGGCAGAGGCTGCATGAACGGCCCACCTGTTCCCAAGGCTCAGAGACTGTCGCACACGCAGATCCCACACCCCTTAAAGGGACAGGAGCCACCCTTCCCCACCTATGCCCAAACGGTGCAATCTCCAGTCCCCACGAGCTATGCTGCAGGGCACGGGCAGGACTACGTACCCACAAGGACCCCGGCATGGGGGGATTCCTGGAGCCACACCCCGGGACTGACAACCGCCCCCCAGAGCGACGACACCGCTCACCCTGGTCCCCCATATCCTCAATCACCCCCACACTCAATGTCGGGAGAAAACTACCCTGCGCACCCGGAGTGGCGTTCTTACCTACAGGCGATACCCACTAAGGAGGATTTCAAGCAGCTAATTGCAGATGTACAATCCACATGCCGCACAGAAATACAAGTCCTGCAGTCTGGCCTAAAACACCTAGCAGATCGGGTGGAAATGGCCGAAGAAGAAATCCAAGAGACCAAACAAGCTGTCCACAGGACCCAACTCCAAGGTGCTGAACACCGTAGCCTGTTACGAGACCTGCAACGCCACGTGGAGGACCTGGACAACAGGGGGCGCAGGAACAACATCCGCGTCAGAGGGGTGCCGGAGTCGGAGGGGCCGGAGGACATTCAGTCCATTCTGCAGACCGTGTTTAACAACCTCCTGGGGGCACCTGCTACTAACCGCATTGAGATGGACAGGGCCCATAGGGCCCCACGTCCCAAGAATCTTGCCTCCAAACCCAGGGACATCATCTGTAGGGTTAACTCCTACCATACCAAGGAAGAGATCATGCAACGAGCACGCTTGGCTCGCAAAGTGACATTTCGCGACACTCATTTGCAGTTATACCCCGACCTTTCCTGGATAACCCTGCAAAAGCGAAGGCTCCTGCAACCCCTGCTGCGCATCCTTCAGGACGGCAACATACCCTACCGATGGGGATTCCCTTTCTGCCTCACAGCGAAAACTCAGGGAAAATCCGCTGCTCTGCGATACCCTGAGGACCTGAATGCATTCTGTGACACTCTAGAGATCTCCGCACCCCAACTTCCGGACTGGGACTTGGTAGCTACGCAACCCCCGCCTCCGATCATGTGGCAGAAGGTCCCCTCGGCACACCGTCCCCGGTACACGGATACATCCCGTAACCCCGCCAGACGCAAGACTGGTGACCCCACAGGCACCCCTCCCCCGGGTCCACTTCACTAGTAGAACAGTCACCCACGCAAGACTGAATGGATCTGTCCTGGTCATTTTTGCATGCAGTTTTCCTTTTGTTTTATTGTATTTTTTGTTTTGTTGGTCCCCCCTATCTGCCTTGAATTTACTGTCAAGTTTACTTAATGGGCACGTCTCTGTTGAGACTCGAGAGAGTGGGAATTTTTTGCGCTCTCCTTTCCGTCCCCCTGTTGAGTGTTTATGCTCACTTTAGACTTACCGTTTTTTTTTTTGTTTTTCACACCTAGCCAAGGGCTCCCCGGTGCTCCCCCGGCCCATCCCCTACGCGGGAGGGTGGGTGGAACTCGGGGAAACCGTACTGACCTAGGCCGGAGAGCCTCTCAAGGTCAGATGCTTACTGTTGCTTTGATTACTCTGGTTCTCTTATGTGCTAACCTCTCTCTCTTTCTTTTCTTTTTGCTATCCTCCTTATCCCCCACCTCCCCCCCTATCCCAGGTGGCTCACTGTGCAGATCACGGTACTTCTTTGGTTCTCCTCCTGATGTGTGCCCGCTCCTGGCCGCCGTCTTCCGGACCCTCGCCTCCACAACAGGTAAGATACGCTCCTACTCCTTCCCCCACCTCCTCCTAAGATGGCCAAGATACTCTCTCTAAATGTCCGAGGCCTAAACTCCAATAAGAAAAGGCATCTGGCGCTGAGGGAATTTCTGCGGTCAGGCGCAGACATTAT
The DNA here is from genome assembly GCF_037356315.1 of Lithobates pipiens. NCBI lineage: Eukaryota > Metazoa > Chordata > Amphibia > Anura > Ranidae > Lithobates > Lithobates pipiens. The sequence continues at coordinate 510,030,577 of NW_027507903.1, read as the reverse complement.
ATTTGTCCAGGAGACTCACTTGGATAAGGGGGGCACCTTTGCATTTGCCTCCAAGCATTTCCCCCAAAACTACCTCTCCTCAGGTCCTTCCAAACGAGCGGGTGTGGCCATACTCATTAAACATGGGTCCCCATTCACGGAAAGGGAACACTATAGTGACCCTCATGGCCACTTCGTCATTCTTAAAGGACGATGGCGAGATCAGGACATGACCTTATGCGCTTTATACGCCCCGAATGTCAAACAGTATAGATTCCTATCGAAAACGTTCTCCCGACTATTTCAAAATGACCACGGGCTTTTGGTGGTGGGGGGTGACTTTAACCTTACCTATTCAGTGGCTGCTGATCGCCATATGGTGAACCCCCGGACATCTCCGGCTCGAGCCCTTAGGGACTCGAAGCTGTTCCGTCAACTTGCTAGACGCTATGCTCTGTTTGATGCTTGGAGGGCTCTTCATCCGGGGGATCGACAGTACACTTTCTACTCACCCCCCCATCGTACCCACTCCCGCATAGACTACTTTTTTGTTAACAACTCTACACTTAGAATCACGCGGGAGGCCTGGATACTACCAATATCTTGGTCAGACCATGCCCCTATCATGCTCACCCTTGATTTGGGTTCCCCCACCCCAAGACCCTGCAACTGGAGACTGAACACGTTCTTGCTTCAACACCTCCCGTCAGCTTCTGAGCTGACCTCCACCTTGCAATTCTACTTTGCGGAAAACAATACCCCAGACATCTCCCCTTCTATACTGTGGGAGGCTCACAAGGCGGTTATACGGGGCAGGTGTCTGGCACTATCGTCCGCCATGAAAAAGGATGCCCATGCCGTGAGGGTCCGTACGGAAAAAGAACTTGGAACCCTAGAACACCGACTGCAGCTGACCCCCACTGTGCCCCTCCTTAGGAAAATCACGAAACTCCGGACTATCCTTGGTGACCTTGCATTAGGCCGTGTAGAAAAGGCTCTGCTTAAACTAAAGCAAACTTACTATGACAAAGGCAATAAAGCGAATTCCCTGCTGGCGAAGAAGTTGCGGGAACACACCCTCATGTCCACCCCCCACCAAGTCAGAAACAACTCGGGCTCCTTATTGACCCACCCCAAAGATATAGCACACACGTTCGCAGAATTCTACACAAAACTTTACAACAATCCTGACATACCTTGTAACCCTCCCTCTCCCGACCTCTCCCTACGTATGCATCAGTACCTGGAACGTAGTGGAGTATCACGACTCCAACCTGCTGACCTGGCAGCCCTGAATGCACCGATCACAGACGAGGAATTAGAACGGACTATCAAAGCACTCCCTCCTCGTAAATCCCCGGGTCCAGACGGATTGCCTTATGAATATTATAAGGCTTTCCTCTCCATTCTGACTCCCCATATGTGCAGAATCTTCAATGCCTTCCTCCATGATACTCCTATACCACCAGATATGCAACGCTCCTTTATCACGGTGATCCCCAAACCAGACAAAGACCCCATTTCATGCGCCAACTACAGACCAATTGCCCTGCTTAACTCTGACCTCAAAATTTTTACGAAGCTACTTTCCACCCGCCTGAATGTAGTCCTTCCATCCCTCATACATAAAGACCAGGTGGGCTTTGTCCCACTCAGGCAAGCGGGCGACAACACCAGGAAGATCATCGACCTGGTGGACGTGGCGAACAGGGAGAGCTCGGCGTCCTTGCTACTCAGCCTGGATGCCGAAAAGGCCTTTGACCGTCTTGGTTGGCCCTTCCTGGTCGCTGCGCTTCGGCATGTAGGCTTCAGGGGACCCTTCCTGAGGGCGATCCAACATCTCTACACTGCCCCTACAGCCCAAGTGAGGACCCCCTTTGCCCTATCCAAATCATTCTCTATAACCAACGGCACACGGCAGGGGTGCCCACTTTCGCCCCTGCTGTTTGCGATCTGTGTAGAGCCCCTAGCCGCTACAATCAGAGGTAACCCAAGCATTAGGGGAATACCGGTCAGGGGCAAGGAGTTTAAAATCTCACTGTTTGCCGACGATATCATCCTTTCCCTGACCCAGCCTAGGGTGTCCCTTCCCAACCTTCAGGCTGAACTGGATAGCTATGGGGCCTTATCAGGATATAAAATTAACGCATCCAAATCAGAGGCTCTCCCACTAAACATCCCGGAAGCCGAAGTTTCGAGATTGCAGGCAAATTTCTCCTACCGTTGGCAGAGTACCTCCCTGAAATATCTGGGAATACACATCACCCCAAAGTTTACCACGTTATATCAGGAGAATTTCCCTTCCCTCTTTCGCTCGGTTAGAAATTTGCTCCAATCATGGAAAAAACACAAAATCTCCCTCCTAGGCCGAATCGCATCAATAAAGATGACGATCCTCCCGAAGTTACTTTATCTATTTCAAACGCTACCCATCCCGGTTCCTTACAAACATTTGAAAAAACTACAATCGGACTTACTCAAATTTGTGTGGAACTACAAAAGGCATAGAATACCCCAATCTGTCCTGATGTCGGCCCGATCGGATGGTGGACTAGCCTTTCCCAACCTCCTAAAGTACTATCAGGCGGCGCAACTCCGTGCAATAACATCATGGTTCACTCAAAGATCGTATAATAGGTGGACAGAAATTGAAAAAATCTGGATGGCCCCTACCCACCCAAACAGTCTCCTGTGGAGTGCGAATGTGGAGGTGCCCCTTGAACGCATGTTGGGACCCATGTCACAGCTTCGCCGACTTTGGCGTAGGCTGGCGCCCTCACATGCTTTGTCCTCAGACAAGTCGCCTTTAACTTCGTTTATTTGTAACCCCTCAGTGCCGGATAGCCTTACGCACCAAATGTCATACCCCTGGTCCTCGCGGGACTTGTTCCACTATGGGAATTTGATAGACCCACGATCACGTAAACTATTACCCTTCTCTGAATTGCAGACTAAGCATGAATTACCTCGCCAGGCATTCTACAGTTACTTGCAGATTCGCCACTATGCCCTGACCATAGCGCCTGGCCTACAATTCTCCCCCCCAACCCCATTTGAAAGCCTAATATTGGCGGGTACAGCTCAACGAGGCTTGATATCCAATATCTACAAAATACTGAATGTCTACTCCATGGACAACACCGGAAAACACGCATACATGCTAAAATGGGAGAAATTCCTCAATGAGGACATATCCAGAGAACAGTGGCAGGTGATATGGTCACAGGCGGCAAAAAGTTCGCTCTGCACGTTATATAAAGAAAATGCTTATAAAATAATCTTCCTATGGTATATGACCCCTGATGTACTCCACACCATCTATCCTAACACTTCCGACCGGTGCTGGAGATGTCTGCGAGATAGGGGCACCCTTTTCCACATTTACTGGACTTGCTCATTAATCGCCCCCTTCTGGAACGCGGTCCAACAACTTCTAATCAACCTCTTAGGTATACAGATCCCTATGGGTCCCAAGTTTGCCCTATTGGGACTGTCCCAACTTAAGATATCCACTCCCCGTAAAAAGTTAGTTCGACATATCCTCACAGCGGCACGGTGCCTCATCGCCCTCAATTGGAAAAAGAGGACCCCCCCTTCCGACGATACCCTATACGCTAGAATTAAAGATGTGGAGTTGATGGAGAGGATGACGGCCAGGATGCAAGATAGAACGGACGCCCACGATAAAGTGTGGGAGCTGTGGCACCTTCGGGAGGACCCACCTTGATCAGATGAACAGGCTACTGAGGTGAGGCACCTCTCCCCCCCTCCCCCACCCCTCCTTATTCTTCATCTTTACTCTCCTTCTTTCCTTTCCTCTTCTCTACCCGGAGTATTCTGTAGACTCCGACTTGTCCTTTTTACGCGATTTTTCTTTTGTGGATACACATGCTTCAAGCACGTGGTTGACATCTCAAGATCAGAGAAGAAATAGAACCTGGCATAGACTTCACTGTATACTGTCCTTCTCTTTGTTTAAACATTGTTTGGATATGAAAAGTATACACTCAAGTTATCTGAATGTGTATTGTACAACCTGATAATAAATAAATGTTATTTGAAAAAAAAAAATAGTCAAGTACATAAATTAAAAATGCCAAAAAATATCACCAGAGAGATTAGATGAGATCAAACCCAAAACGTGCCAAGCTTATTTTGGCACCATTTTTGGGGTGGCTTGTCCACCCAGGTGCAGGTCCCCTCCACAATGCCGGCCAGCGCGACATTGGTGAGTGTGGTGGACTTGCCCTCATAGGTTCATTCTGGGGCATTTGACTCACATGGTGGCTCCATCTCTTCACTTGGACACTTTTTGGATCACTTTGAACTGAAGTTTGCATTAGGTAATCCGATTTTCACTCTTCACCAGTATTTTTTTACTTTTGGGTTTCATCTCATCTAATCTCTCTGGTTATATTGTTTTACCTGACCAAATCATTACTTACAATATGTATTACTAAATGGAAATTTGCAGTTACTGTATGGTTATCCTTTGAATGAATTGTATTGGTTGTCTATGTCTATTCATGATTACCCTCATATAACATATTATTGATTTTCAATTAATTTGAATGTTTACACCTGCGTGCTTCATCTAAAGCCCCAATCCTAATGCCGCGTACACACGATCGGAATTTTGGTCGGAAAAAGCTCTGATGGTTTTCCCGACGGGATTTCGTGCAAACTTTCTTGCATACACACGGTCACACCAAATTCCGACGGCCAAGAATGTGGTGACATAGTACAACACGTAAGACGAGGACAAGAAAAAGCACCTATTAGCCAATAGCTTCCATCGCGTAGTTGAATCTGAGCATGTGTGAGTTTTTGTGCATCGGAATTGCATACACACGATAGGAATTTCCAATAGAAAGCTTTTCCGTCTTAAAATTTGAGAACATGGTCTCACATTTTTGCTGGTGGGAATTCAGCCAGCTAAATTCCCGATGGAGCATACACACGGTAGCATTTCTCAACAAAAAGCTCTCATCGGTCTTTTGCTGGCTGAAATTCCGATCGTGTGTACGTGGCATCAGTCCTCCTTTTTGTCTCATTTAGATAGGGATGGAGGCAATTGACCTTACCAGGTCACCGCCTCATTTAAAGTCCCAATGTTCTCTTTTACTATAATAATTGCATTTCCGTGTAGACCAGATATAATAAATGCAGGGTCCTGGGTTTGGTAACACTTTAAAACCATCGGCATATTTTTAGTACTCTGTGTCCCTGCTAGTAAAACACATTTATCTATTACGTCAATTTACCAATTTTTTTTTAAATATTATGCATTCACATCAGTCCCTGCCCTCAAGGAGCTTGCAATCCAAGGTCCCCATCTTGCATACATCCTTTGCAACCACGTGATATTGCAACAGAAATAAGAAAAAATACATTTTATAGTTGTCACTGGAACAGGACGTAATACTTGTCAAATGGTACCTTTCCCTTTGGTAAGATTTCCACCCACTTCCTTCCCCAGGGCAGAAGTAGAAAGAAACCTTCCCTTCCCTATGGGCAGCACAGATAGAATGAAGAGCCTGGTAGAAGCTCTGTTCTACACCATGCAAAACAAAAGCTTATGCTGGTTTTCATTTTAGAGCACACCTGGGTAATGCAAGCTGAGCATGCAATGAAAAAAAAAAAAAAATCTTAAGCAAAAGGTTACCTGTGACAACAGCATATAAAAAGCTTTGGTACACCCAAAACGTAAGCAACTGAACGATATACACATGTTGACTTTTCTGTAAAGAGTGGAGCTCGGCCCTTCCAGTTTCTCGAGTCTCCCTCACTAAGGTTGCCCGTTACCATAAAGGACTAAGGTTAGGGAGGCAATAAGGTGTGAAATTCCCAGGTTTGTGCTGTTTTTTTTTTTTTTAAAGCGACCCTTTCTTTCAAAAAAGAAATCAATTGGCAGGTTCCTGCAACAGAAGCAGTATAGTATTTTCCTCTGCAATCTGCTACCTTACTTCCGAGTTCCAGCGAAACAACAACGTCTGGGAATGTCCGATGTAAGGCCGCGTACACACGGGCGGACTGTCCGTCCAACTAAGTCCATCAGACAATCCGACAGACAGTCCGTCCTACTTTTGAATGAATGGACTTGACCACACACGACTAACAGACAGTCCGCTGAAAGCTTGCACGACGACGTGTACAGCACGTACGACGGGACTAGAAATACGACGTCCAATACACTGCAATGCAACCTTCGGCCGTGTAAATCCTTTCTGAGCATGCGCCATACTTAGTCCGTCCAACTAGCCTACTCACGAGTGGACTGTCCGCTGAAACCAAAGTTGGACGGACAATATTACGGAAATTCCGAAAGACTTAGTCCGCCAGACTGTCCGCTGAAAAAGTCCGCTGAAGCCCACACACGAGCGGACTGTCCGCTGAAACACGTTTCAGCGGACCAAGTCTGTCAGACAGTCCGCCCGTGTGTACGCGGCCTAAGTGTTCTCTGCCTCATTTTCTGGTAACAACCGCTAACCCCCATGTCACTGGCAAGTCTTAGTGAGATCTGAGCCACAGTACATAGAGAGGAACACAAACATTAACACTTGCTAAAGTGTAAAATGTTGGAAGTCTGGGATTGGAGCGCTGAAACAAAGTAAAAAGGTAGGAGCCACAGGGTCAGTGTACCATTTCTATTGCAGGAATCTGCCCTACTGATTTTTCTTAGGGAAATGACAAGGTCCCGTTATATTGCAAAAGTATAATCCTGATTGGTTACTCTGGCACCCATAACTGCTCTGTGCATAATCTAATGACATCCACATTTTTTTAGTTCTGCTCTCTCAATTTTCTGAATAATCTGAATTAGACAACAGATTTTTTTTTGCCAGGGATTATAAAAAGAGGGGATTAAAACAGTTTTTTTAAAATTTACCCTGCGAGGTACTCCTCGGCTAGTCACCTTTTTGCCTTCGATGCCATCTGTGCCCACATAGGACAGTTTCCGTCGCACATAGAAAAGCATGTCATCCTGTCGTGGAGCCAGTTTTTCCATAAAATACGTGGAGTACATCCATGTCCAAAACACAATGCGGTCATCTTTAAAACAACCTGAAAAAAATAAAATGAATACAAATTAATCTAGATTACCTGGTTGCTAGTTGTCTGGTGTTCAGTAAAAAAACTAAATCTGGTCCCACCATTTAGTTCAGGGACTCCAGACTGCTTATCCAAGTCTCTCTGCAACTATGCAATCCCAAGATATTAACAAAATGCAAAACATTCCCTTTCCTGCCCCACTGCAGGGGATCACACAGCACAGTACAGGCAAAAGTCTGCAGTCCTACCCAGAGGTATTGTGTGACTCCAACTTTATACAGCTGCAAAAGACGGAAAAAAAAAACCCCCACACACATACACAGTACATCTCTTCAATAGACCAAATTATCATCGATAAGAGCCTGTCAAGCTCAACCATAAAGAATTACAAGTGTTTCACAAGACCACACACCAAAAATGCGAAACAGATATTTACAACCTGACTTCTGCTGGCTCTCCACCCATCAGGAATATCCCTATAATGTGTTTCAACCAAGTAGGGCTTAACCGTAGGAGGTCTCTTAGATTAAGCCCTACTTGGGCGAAATGCATTACAAGGGTTTTATTGAAGGGTGGAATGCCAGCTGAAGTCAGTGTTTGTGAACTAAGTGGTGTCAGCACTGCCCTCTGTCTTTTGCCAAACTACTGAATCGCTCTCCATAACAAGGGCTTTTCTGTAGTCTCAAGATTCCAAGAGAACTAGGAAAGCCAATGGGGCTACTTAATACAACATAGTAAGGTTGCACAGATCACAGGTCTACTCAGAATGTCTGACATGATCAACAGGGTTTTTCTTTTGCAATTTCGAACAGATATACCAAAATGATTTCAATGGCATTTTTAATAGACCAAAAGTTAGCCAATAAGAGAATGGAAAAGGATTACATAAACTTTGCAAATGTACAATATTTTACTTAAAGGTGTTACTAAACCCAGGACCCTGCATTCAGTACCAAATACCTTTTTTCATCAGCAGTATATAGCAGTCTTGTGACTTATATCAGTGCCTGGCACTCGGTCTTATGTGGACATAAAGAGGAGGGAGGAGGATCAGAGAAGACAGGATCAAACAGCCTTTTTACACAATGCAGAGGATTAACCCCTTAGGTTCCATAGGGAGTATAGCAAGCATGCTTTACTGCATATACAGACTGATTTTACTGTTGTGGTTTTAGTAACACTTTAACCACTTCCCGACCAGCGCACGACGATGTACGTCGACAGAATGGCACGGGCAGGCATATTGGCGCGCAGGTACGTCCAATCTTCAATGCCGCCCTGCCATCGGGAGCACGCCGCCGGCTGCACGCTCCCGCGCCGGTCGGGACCCCCGTGAGTCCGGTCGCGGGACCCGTGGACTCGATCGCCGCAGGCATCCCCGCGATCGTCTCACGGAGCGGCCGAATGGAGGAAATGCAGAGTAAACAGCATTTCTCCATTCTGCCTAGCAACTAGTGACGCTGATCTCTGCTCCATGTGATTGGAGCAGAGATCAGTGTTCACTAAATGAAAGCCCAACCCCCCCACAGTTAGTAACACACCCCTAGGAACACTTAACCCCTACACTGCCACCCACTGGTTAACCCCTTCACTGCCAGTGTCATTTACACAGGAATCACTGCATTTATATAGCAGTGATTACTGTTTAAATGACAATGGTCCCAAAAATGTGTCAAAAATGTCCGATGGGTCCCCCACAATATCGCAGTCACAATAAAAATCGCTGATCGCCGCCATTACTAGTAACAAAAAAAATAATAAAAAATTATTAATAAAAATGCCATAAAACTATCCCTATTTTGTAAACGCTATAACTTTTACGCAAACCAATCAATCGCTTATTGGGATTTTTTTTTACCAAAAATATGTAGAAGAATACGTATTGGCCTAAACTGAGGGAAAAAAATGTTTTTTTATATATTTTTGGGGGATATTTATTATAACAAAAAGTAAAAAATAATGTTTTTTTTTCCAAATTGTCGCTCTTTTTGTTTATAGCGCAAAAAATAAAAACCGCAGGGGTGATCAAATACCACCAAAAGAAAGCTCTATTTGTGGTAAAAAAAGGACGTCAATTTTGTTTGGGAGCCACGTCGCATGACCGCGCAATTGTCAGTTAAAGCGACGCAGTGCCGAATCGCAAAAAGTGGTCTGGTCTTTGACCAGCAAAATGGTCCGGTCTGAAAGTGGTTAAGCACCTCTGAAGTTACTGGGGTAACAGCAGCTCACTAAATATCTTAAAATAGTGGCCAAGGCTTGCTCTCTATGCTGATGGCTAAGGGATTTGGTACTGTTGCATCAGAGGTTTCCGTAGGATTTAAAGGGGTTGTAAAGGTAATGCATTAAGGTGAAAAAACACCCGACAGCGCCGCCCCCCCCCCCCCCATCCCCTCGCTCGCCCCCAACGTTCTCTTCGCCGCTCACCCTGGCCGTTGCTTGGCTAGAGTGGATGGATTGAATGCAGTGCAGCCATTGGCTCGCACTGCTGTCAATGACATCCATTGGCGCGGCGCGCAAGCACTGGGAGGGAGCTCACACGAAGTTGTGGAGTCCTTGTGGGAGGGAGCTGAGACAGCCGCCGAGGGACCCCAGAACACCAGGTTCGGGGCCACTCTGTGCAAAATGAGCTGCACAGTGGAGGCAAGTATAGCAAAAAAAAAAAAAAGAAAAATTAAATAAATAATAATAAATAAATATATATATAACCCTTTAAGTACTTGGGTCTCAGTAGCAAATCAAAAGCTGTGTTGCTTTGGCTTGCTGACAAATTAGACTGAGAGCTGCTTCTGAGTTGCTTGTGCATCCACAATGACTTGTCTGAGATAGAAAAACAGTACAGATCAGATACAATTAGACTTTACGGGAGATAATCCTACTCTATTGGATGGCTGAAACAATTTACAAAAGATTTTGTAGATAGTTTGAAAAAATAAAAATACAATAAAACACTACCAAAAAAGGCTAAGTGATAAAAGCTTTGATGTTCACCTAAAATAGCACTGAAACCTCTGTACCAAAATCAAATGAAGTTTATGGGCCAACTAATATAAGCAATAGTATTGCTCGATGTACATATATACCGTATATACTCGAGTATAAGCCGAGATTTTCAGCCCCTTTTTTAGGCTGAAAGTGCCCCCCTCGGCTTATACTCGAGTCACCGCCGTCTGCCTACCCGATCAGCGTGTTGTGCAGACAGACGGCGGCCATTCCACTATTCAAAAGCCGCGCATCCCTGTCTGTGATAGGCGGAACACTCAATTTCACAGCAGTCAGTGGTCCACCTATCACGGACATCCGCTCATCCTCATACTACGGACGAGGATGAGAGGATGTCCGTGATAGGCGGAACACTGACTGCTGGGAAATTGAGTGTTCCGCCTATCACAGACGGAAGCGCGGCTTTTGAACAGTGGAATGGCCGCCGTCTGTCACAGACGAGGAGGAGAGGTGCGGCTTTTGAATGGCATGGCCGCCGTATGTTTTTTATACATGCAGATCGGTGCAAAATGGCACACAGAGGCTGCAGAAGGACACAGAGGCTGCAGATTGGCACACGGAGGCATGCACAGGACACAGGTAGGCTGCAATGGACACAGGGATGGACACAGGGATGGACACAGGGAGGTACACAGGGAGGTATGCAGCTGCAGATGGGCATTGTTGACCCTCTTTTCCACTCTTTTAAGCTGTAACAGTAGCTGCTGCATGTCTCACCCTCGGCTTATACACGAGTCAATAAGTTTTCCCAGTTTTTTTGTGGTAAATTAGGGGCCTCGGCTTATATTCGAGTCGACCTATACTCGAGTATATACGGTAATAATGACAAGCTGCAAGCTGAACATGCATTGAAAAACATTAAAAACGCACATTTGCATCAAACTGATCACAATCACAGATTCTAAAATATAAAATATTTAATTAAAAAAAAGCCGACAGATTTTATTCATTTAAAAATTAAATGGGAGCTGAGGCAGGACAAGTAATGAATAATTTAAAATACACAGCGATATTAAAACAAATGTCTGCACTGGTCTAATAGCTTCCTGTATGAAGTCTGATACCGTCTCTCCATTAATCGCAGGCAGTGGTAGGCATATGTCTCAGCTGGTAGGGATGACCTTAGGGAATCAATGCTTTTCATCGATTGAATTTGTAGGGGAATTTGGGACAAAGAAAAATGAATATATGAAGGGAGTGGCTTCATGCTACAGAATAATATACCTTAACACCTTTCAAGTATATGGCAGACGGGCGCTAATGTTGCTAAAATTCAACTTCGTTGCTACCAAAAGCATTTCAGCATAGAAGGGATAAAAATGAAAAATAGAGTTTCAGTAACAAGTGTGTTCAAAAAACAAAATAAAAAACCCAGTACATGTCTTACTCCTAACAGAGAAAACCTGTCTAATCTTTTTCTAGTTGCATAGCAAAGCCACTCGCAGACAGCTGATATAAACTATATTAAAATAGAGCGGAGAATGCGAGCCAGGCCTTCTTGTCCACATCAGTGCCTAACTTCACAAATGCCCATCTGGAAGAAAGGACAAACACGCCTATAGACACACTCCTAAACCTTGTGGACAGTCTTCCCAGAAGAGTTGATGCTGTTATAGCTGCAAAGGGTGGGCCAACTCGATATTGAACCCTATGGAATAAGACTGGGAGGCCATTAAATTAAATGTGCCGTGTAAAGGCAGGTGTCCCAATACTTTTGGTTAGAATATATATTAAAACACACACTGAGCATAATTAACGGAACACTTTTGTGTTTGCCCCTATTTATCATGAGCTGAACTTAAAAGATCTACAACTTTTTCTATGTACACAAAAGGCCTATTTCTCGCAAATATTGGTCACAAGTCTGTCTAAATCTGTGTTAGTGAGCGCTTCTCCTTTGCCGATATAATCCATCCACCTCACAGGTGTGGCATATCCAGATGCTGATTAGAGAGCATGGTTATTGCACAGTGTGCCTTAGGCTGGCCACAATAAAAGGCCACTCTAAAATGTGCAGTTTTACTATATTGGGGGGGGTCCGAAAACCAGTCAGTATCTGGTGTGACCACCATTTGCCTCACGCAGTGCAGCACATCTCCCTCACATAGAGTTAATCAGGTTGTTGATTGTGGCCTGTGGAATGTTGGTCCATTGCTCTTCAATGGCTGTGAAAAGTTGCTGGATATTGGCAGGAACTGGAAGGCGCTGATATACGCTGATCCAGAGCATCCCAAACATACTCACCGGACATGTCACCCACTGAGCATGTTGGCCATGCAAGAACTGGTTCCAGGGATTGTGTACAGATCCTTGCAACATGGGGCCGTGCATTATCACACTGCAACATAAGGTGATGGTCGTGGATGAATGGCACAACAACGGCCCTTAGGATCTCGTCACAGTATCTCTGTGCATTCAAAATGCCATCAATAAAATGCACCTGTGTTCGTTGTTCATAGCATACGCCTGGCCATACCATAACCCCACCGCCACTATGGGCCACTCAATCCACAACATTGACATCAGCAAACAGCTCACCCACATGACGCCATACACGCTGTCTGTCATCTGCCCTGTACAGTGAAAACCGGGATTAATCCATGAAGAGAACACCTCTCCAAAGTGTCAGATGCCATTGAATGTGAGCATTTGCCCACTCAAGTTGGTTACGACAACGAACTGCAGTCAGATGGAGACCCCGATGAGGGAGATGAGCATGCAGATGAACTTCCCTGAGACGGTTTCTGATAGTTTGTGCAGAAATTCTTTGGTTATGCAAACCGATTGTTGCAAACAGCTGTCCGAGTGGTTGGTCTCAGACCATCTTGGATGCTGCATGTGGAGGTCCTGGGCTGGTGTTGTTACACGTGGTCTGCGGTTGTGAGGCCGGTTGGATGTACTGCCAAATTCTTTGAAAGTCCTTTGGAGACGGCTTATGGTAGAGAAACGAACATTCAAGGGCAACAGCTCTGGTGGAGATTCCTGCAGTCAGCATGCCAATTGCACAGTCCCTCAAAACTTGCGACATCTGTGGAATTGTGCTGTGTGATAAAACTGCAAATTTTAGAGTGGCCTTCTATTGTGGCCATCCTAAAGGCACACCTGTGCAATAATTATGCTGTCTGATCAGGATATAGCACGCCTGTGAGGTGGATGGATTATAGGAGAAGTGCTCACTAATACACATTTAGGCCCCTTTCACACTTGTACGACTTGTCCTGTGACTTGGGACCGCAAAGTCGTATGACAAGTCGTTCCCCGCGATTTCCAACGACTAGCATTCATATTAGTACGACTTCAAAGTAGTCCCTGAACTACTTTGGTCTGACTTTGATGTGAGTTGAACAGGCATTCTCTGAAAACACGCGTCTTTGAAGTCGTGGTAGTGTGAAAGGGGCCTTAGATTTGTAAACAATATTTGAGAGAAATAGGCCTTTTGTGTACATAGAAAAAGCTGTAGATCTTTAAAGTTCAGCTCAGGATAAATAGGGGCAAACACAAAAGTGTTGTGTTTATAAGTGTGTGTAGTAATTATACATACACACACATACACACACATACATACATACACACATATATATACAAATATATCCTGTTTTTATCCAAACCATGCAGGTTTAGGAGATATCCACGGTAGCTACAGGTAAGCATTATAGTGGTTTACAACCACTTTAGGCGGGTACCTAGTTTTGACAGGTACCCGCTCCCACATTAACCTAGGCTCCCACTTCCGCCTACTCAATCTGAGTGGAAGTCTTCCTCATCCCTCTCCGCAGTCTTCAGGGACACATCAGAGAGGACTGCAGGACTGCTTGTGCATGCACAGTGGGCACCCAGCTGTGAAGCTGCAAGCTGTCAGCTGGATTTCTACAGTTGAAGGAGAACTGCAGGCAAAAAAAATTTTCTTAATTATGGTTAGAGCAAAGGAGTGTTGTAACCTCTGTCAGATTTTTGTTCACCATCTGTGTCCAATTGTGGTGTTTTTTCCTAACTTCCTTAGAGACTCCCAGGTCACCAGCGCTGGGAAGAACCCAAAATTTGGGCTTTTCTTTTACTTTTATTTTCGCTTTCAATGAGAATAGTAAATCAGGACAAAGATTGAATCGAGAGCACAGACAGGAAATAAAAAACTGACAGGTGTTCTAATACATCTCCTCTAGCCAAAATGTATGAAAAGTTTTTCTTAAGTGCTAGCTCCAGATGCGTTTTTTTCTGCACTAAAAATGCATGCAGTGTTTTCCCATATATTACAATGACATTTTTCTACACAGAACTGTACTGGAACCTAGCAAATTGTATCAAAAACACACTGGAACTGTGTGTGGTGTGAACTGTAAGCAAAAACTGATCCGGAATGTAGGAGGGCATTTTTGTGGTGTGAATTGGCCCTAAAAATGCATGCAGTGTTTTCCATGTATTCCAATGGCTCTAGTTCACACCAGTGCAATCAGTTTCCGATGCAGAAACGGAAAGCGCACAGAACTGCATCTGGTGTGAACTGGCCCTTAGTTATACTTTAGGACGCTACCGCCGGGGACTGAAGATTGGTGGAACAAAGAGCTCAGGTGAGCACAGCGCTGGATCCTGGCACAGGTGAGTATCTTTTTATTAAGGGCCAGTTCACACCACAAAAAACGCACTCCAGATCCATTCCAGATGCGTTTATGCATGCGTTTTTTTTAATGCTTTCCAGATGCATTCCAGGTACTTTTTTCTTATTTTTTCACTATGCTAGGGTAATTTTTGATGCGTTCCAGTGTATTTTTGATGCGTTTTACTGCATTCCAGTACAGTCCAGTGCAGGAAAAATGCAGCATGTTCTACTTTTTTTTTTCTGGAACTGAAAAGTCCTGGAACTGACTGCACAGGTGTGACCTATGCCATTGGAAACCATATAGCCTACTTTTCATGCGTTTTTGATGCAGAACAAAAACACACTGGACTGCATGTGGTGTGATCTGGCCCTAGAAGTTAGCAGCTACAGGTTGTGCAGCTACTGATTACATTTTTTAAAATTAGACAGAAGCTCCTCTTTAACCTAATTGGGGTTTCAACCCTTTCCTACTCTACTATCCAAAACACTTTAAATTAATTGAGAAGCTATTTTTCCTGCGTCAGTCAAAGTTTGTCAGTAAATCCCATTTCTGCCTTCAAAGACATGAACATGTGTGCTAAGTGAACGAACCACAAAACCATGAAACGTGACCCATAGCAGCAGGTACAGATTGTTCAATTCCTGTTCACTTCTCTGCCTTTTGGATTATAATCTTTGTTTAGTCCACAAACTCTTGTAAAAGGATTTGTTTCAAATCAGAATTACAATGTCAAAAAGGCCAGGAGAGGTAGGCAAGCCCAATGGTCTAGGGGGTACTGAGTGGGCACCGTCATAGAACGAGGACTTGTGGTGCCAGACATTAAACACAAGACCCTGCAGGCATCAGGTCATGGCAAGTGTGCATCTACAGAAGGGAAAGGTTGGATCTGTTAGGTTAGGGGTGGGAGGCAAAATAATAAGTGCACTTTGCCTGAAAGTGTACTTATTATCATCAAATAACAAGCAGGCACTCCCATGTGGCCAGCATCAAAGAAAAGAGACATGACTACACAGAGGGTGTGGTATGGCCCTGACCAAAGAGAACCCCCTATGAGCCAAAGCAGGAGAGAGTGGTCAAAGATGTGCCTTAAACCTGATAAATGCGCGCCCTACAAGGTGGTGGTTCAAGCTAAAGGCAATTTCTGAAATTCACCACAGCACCCCAAGCACGTAGAAATGCAATGGAGATAAAATTCCTGGCCAAACACATTACCGCATTAACAAACCACTTTAAGAATAATGCACTTGAAGTGATAAGCATGTTCTCTCCGGCCTTCATGGATAGTTGGTGGGGCAGAAGTTTCACTAACTGAAGGCTATACAGCTTTCAAAAAGCAATGGAAGTAATAAAGGGGTACAGATCTGTGGAGGTGGTCATTATGGTGACAAAAAGCTTCTGACCCCAAACACACACTATATGGTCTGGTTCAGG
Organism: Lithobates pipiens; assembly: GCF_037356315.1. Classification (NCBI taxonomy): domain Eukaryota; kingdom Metazoa; phylum Chordata; class Amphibia; order Anura; family Ranidae; genus Lithobates; species Lithobates pipiens. The sequence goes on along the minus strand of NW_027507903.1, from coordinate 510,014,519 downwards.
AAAAACTCTGCCATGCATTAAAATTGAAGAAGAGATGGCGTTCCCATAAAGCCAGATTACCAGTGACAAGGGCATGGTATGGAGCCCTGCAGTAACATTGGAACCTTGGCACCCTGGATGTTTTGGAACTACATTTCCTATGATGCTCATGCGCTCTGCGGCGTAGTTGAGCATCATGGGAAATGTAGTTCCAAAACATCCAGGGTGCCAAGGTTCGCCACCTCTGCTCTAGGGGCAGGTCAGCTTTTCCCTATTTTCACATCTGAAGGATTCATTTTGACTTATGATTACAGCATACCAATAAGCCAATTATGACAATGGCCATTTTAAAAAAAATATATATTATTATTATACAGGTTTTATATAGCGCCAACAGTTTGCTCAGTGCTTTACAACATGAGGGCAGACATTACAGTTACATTACAATTTGGTACAAGAGATATCAGAGGGCCCTGCTCGTTAGAGTTTACAATCTAAAAAGTAAGGGGCAATTGATACAGAAGGTAATAGCTGTGGGGGATGAGCTGATGGAGGAAGTAAAACAGTGTTAGTTAGAAGCAGGATAGGCTTCTTTGAAGAGAAGGGCTTTCAGGGATTGCCTAAAGATGGATAGATTAGGGGACAGTTGGACAGATTGGGGTAGGGAGTTCCAAAGGATGGGAGAAGCTCTGGAGAAATCCTGGAGGCGAGCATGGGAGGAGGTGACAAGGGAGCTAAAGAGCAGGAGGTCTTGAGATGACCGAAGAGGGCAGTTTGGTTGGTATTTTGGGACTAGGTCAGTGATGTAGCTGGGGGCAGATTTACGGATGGCTTTGGAAATTATTGTTAGTACTTTGAATTTTATTCGTTGGGTGCACCTGAACACTTAAAGCAGCCAATTGTCTGGCTTAGACCAACATATACATTTAGGCAATAAAAGCATGAATGTTAAGAGGACAAAAAAAAAAATTGTCCATTGGTGCTAAGGACAATGTGCTTTCACATCTACTATCGAATGGCTATGCCTACCTTTAAACATTGAAAGCCACACACACACACACACACACACACACACACACACACACACACACACACACACACACCATCTCTCCGACATAATGAGAACAGTGAACGCCTCAGTGCTTGTTTTGTAATTGTTCTCTAAGGGCTATATTCAACTTTAATCTCAGCACCAAGGCCAGCAATACAGCGGGAAGAAATAAAAAGCATTGATCAGGAGTAATTACACAGCGACACCCTGGCCCTTTCAACTGGACACTTGAGTATTGTGTGGAGAAAATCCAATCCCCAACCCTTGAGTCTTTATTACATGGTGACAATGCATGGGCTGGGGAAAGGCTTGACAGGCCACTTAAAGTTGTTCTGGCAATAAACGCAGTAAAACTGACGTGTTGGTTGAAGCAGTTCTAGTTCTTCTGCTTTGTTTAGAAGATACTGTATTCCGAGCCATCTAGCTGAAACCGCTTATTAACTCAGCTATTTGATTTTTTGGGGTACACATGAATGGGCCCTGACACAATCCTCCTCTTAGCAGTGAGAATCGGTGAACTCCTCTGATCTTCCAGTTTCTGGCGGGAATATTTGGACAACAGCCTATTCCTCCCCATAGGATGGACACCCTCCAAAGCAAAGCATGCCTATGACTAGGGATGCACCAATACCATATTTTTTTTACGAGTACCAATACTGTTTTATTTTTAGTACTCACCGATACAAACTACTGATACCTACCCCAACTCTTGTTTTCACTTCAGCTTTCAGCAATGGTACAAAGCATTGAAAATTTACAAAATAGATTTTTTTTTTTTCATTTTGCGCTTTTGCAATGTTCAAATATATGTTATTATATATGAGTAGAAATATTCACTAAGGGTCCTTTCACACGGGGCGGATCAGTTCTGATCCGCCCCGTGGATATCCGTTTGCTCAGCGGGGATCACTCCGTCGATCCCCGCTGAGCAGGGAGATGACAGGTCCGTCTCTGCACACTGCGCAGGGACAGACCTATCACAGCGCCGCTCTCCCCTATGGGAGATCGGATGACGACGGACCGCAGTGCCCGTCGTCACCCGATCCGATCCGCACACGGATGGAAAAATAGCTTTTTCCTCCGTTACCCTTTTTCGGATCAGAGTGGGTCGGATGTCAGCGGACATGTCACTGCTGACATCCGACGCTCCATAGAGCTCTATGGAGCACCCGTTCAGGTCCGCCTGAAAAACTGACAGGCGGGCCTGAACGGGACGTCAGTGTGAAAGGGGCCTAACAAAGAAAACAAAAACAGGATGCATTAAGGTGAAAAAGCATGAGGGTTTACAACCCCTTTAAGTGGCCCTCACTCTTCAAAAGGTTGAGCACCCCTCTTCTACAGTCTAATAATCTTAAAATTAATGAAGTAGCAGGACATTTTTACACCAAATGACTAGATACACGGTTCCCAATTTTCAACCCGGAATTCACTGTTTCCAACTTTCTGCTCCACTAAATTAAAGGCTTAGTTCACCTGTCTAACCACATTTCATGTTATACCCATATTTAGGGTGAACCATAAAAAACATGGCCTCATTCGTGAATACTCCACCCAAAATGACAGGGTGCTTTCACCTGGCTGGAGCACCACGTTTATCAATTTAGTGTGGCTGTACATTTAGAAAAATACAAAAAAATTATAGTATCTCACAAAATGAGTACACCCCTCACATTTTTGTAAATAATTTTATTTCATCGTTTCATGTTACAACACTGAAGAAATGACACTTTGCTACAACGTAAAGTAGTGAGTGTACAGCTTGTATAACAATGTAAATTTACTGTCCCCTCAAAATAACTCAACACACAGCCATTAATGTCTAAACCACTGGCAACAAAAGTGAGTACACCCCCAAGTGAAAATTTCGAAATTGGGCCCAAAGTGTCAATGTTTTGTGTGGCCACCATTTTCCAGCACTGCCTTAACCCTCTTGGGCATAGAGTTCAACAGAGCTTCACAGGTTGCCACTGGTGTCCTCTTCCACTTCTCCATGACATCACAGAGCTGGTGGATGTTAGAGCCCTTGCACTCCACCTTCTGTTTGAGGATGCCCTACAGCTGCTCAATAGGGTTTAGGTCTGGAGACATGCTTTGCCAGTCCATCACCTTTACCCTCAGCTTCTTTAGCAAGGCAGTGATCATCTTGGAGGTGTGTTTGGGGTTGTTATGTTGGAATACTGCCCTGTGGCCCAGTCTATGAGGGGAGGGGAATCATGCTCTGCTTTGGCATGTCATTGTACTGTGCTGGCAGCACTCATGCAGCTCCAGACCATGACACTCCCACCACCATGCTTGACACCATATGAACCAAATAAGTTTATCTTGGTCTCATCAGACCACAGGACATGGCTCCAGTAATCCATGTCCTTAGTCTGCTTGTCTTCAGCAAACTGTTTGCAGGCTTTCTTGTGAACAATCTTTAGAAGAGGCTTCCTTCTGGGACGACAGTCATGCAGACCAATTTGATTCAGTGTGCAGCGTATGGTCTGAGCACTGAAAGGCTGACCCCCCCCCCAACCCCTTCAACCTCTACAGCAATGCTGGCAGTACTCATATGTCTATTTCCCAAAGACAGCCTCTGGATATCACGCTGAGCACTCAACTTTCTTGGTCGATCATGGTGAGCCCTGTTCTGAGTGGAACCTGTCCTGTTAAACCGCTGTATGGTCTTGGCCACTGTGATGCAGCTCAGTTTCAGGATCTTGGCAATCTTCTTATAGCCTAGACCATCTTTATGAAGAGCAACAATAATTTTTTTTCAGATCCTCAGAGTTCTTTGCCATGAGGTGCCAGGTTGAACTTCAAGTGACCAGTATGAGAGAGTGAGAGTGATAACACCAAATTGAACACACCTGCTCCCTGTTCACACCTGAGACCTTGTAACACTAACGAGTCACATGACACCGGGGGGAGGAAAATAGCTAATTTTGACCAATTTAGACATTTTAACTTAGGGGTGTACTTCCTTTTGTTGCCAGCGGTTTAGACATTAATGGCTGTGTGTTGAGTTATTTGGAGGGGACAGTAACTTTACACTGTCATACAAGCTGTACACTCACTACTTTACATTGTAGCAAAGTCTAATTTCTTCAGTGTTGTCACATGAAAAGATATAATAAAATAGTTACAAAAATGTGAGGGGTGTACTAACTTTTGTGAGCTATTGTATGAAATAAGGTCAGACTTGGGTGTTAAGATTAAATGCACACACTGCTAGTTTTCATCTTGACACAGGCTGATTAAAAATATACATAGCTGTTCCCTGCCATCTGTGCCCGATAGCAATTCTACCAGACGGCATCCAAATCTTCGCAGCACCAGAGCAACGTTCAGATAAACCAGAGATGAGTGCCAGTTGTGTTGTATTAACAGACACAAGTTGGAGTATAACAGAAGAAACAAAAGAATGATGAAATGGTGACTACAGCATCCCGAGGACTAACTGCAAGGATTATCAGACTGATGCCGTCTCTGCACAGAAAGAGTTGGGGAAAGAGAGGGGTTTATGCCACCATTTTGCAGGTGGCCCTCCTATGACAAATATCTCAAAGGCAGCAGGACATCAACACACCCATCCACTGGCAGATGTGGTCATCTTTTGCTTGTACTAAACATATCAGTTTTATATACTTGAAGACATAGTCTTGTCATCACAAATGTGCCAAGCAACAAGCTTTTCCATGCACAAGAACATGCAGAAAAATGCGCAGTTAAAGCCTGCAAACTTGCTAAGCACCAAAAAGGTGAGAGTTCTTTTGCCAAGTTAATCGAATATTGGGAAACCTACTGAAATGAACTGGCTGCCTTACATGTGAAGCAAAAAAAGATTGCATTATTGTGGTGCCTGAGGTGGGGAGGGTTCCCTTCTCTTCCCGGCCCCACAGATGCAACAGGAAGTTAAAAGGAGACCTCCCACAATGAGGGGAAATCCATTCTCAGTCGTCTTGGTCTACAGAAAAGGTGTACCCATTGGAAGATTTCAACCCACATCAAGTCCTGGGGACAACCAGGTTTTCAGCAACCCCCCACCCCCCCCCCCCCCTTTTATCCAAAGGAAAAATGGTAACCAGTAAACAAAAACGTTTGGGGGGCAGGTTCACGTTCCTCTTTAGGCCCCTTTCACACTGGGGCGGTGTTTGCGTTGGCGGTAAAGCGGTGCTATTTTTAGCTCCGCTTTACTGTTTTAGCGGCGGTATTCGGCCGTTAGCAGGGCGGTTTTAACCCCTACTAGCGGCCAAAAAAGGGTTAAGACCACCCGCAAAGCACCGCTGCAGCTAGCGGTATAGCCGAGCTGCCCCATTGATTTCAATGGGTAGGAGCGGTGAATACACCGCTCCTTCACCGCTCCAAAGATGAGGCTAGCAGGACTTTTTTTTACCGTCCTGCTAGCGCACTGCTCCAGTGTGAAAGCCCTCCGGCTTTCACACTGGAGTGAAAGGGGACGGTTTTTTTCAGGTGCTATACAGGCACCATTTTTAGTGCTGTAGCTCCTGAAAAACGCCTCAGTGTGAAAGGGGCCTTAAGATAAACTAAAACCCCCACACTTTTCTACTTGATCAGAATCAGTGTTGGCTTACAAAAGAAAATAGGTAATGTAGATACAAAGTATACATTTTATTCTAGAATTTGTCTTAGATCCCTTTCACACTGGAGGAGTTTTTCAGGCGCCAAAGGGCTAAAAATAGGGCCTGTAAAATGCCTTCTCTGCAGCCCCAGTGTGAAAGCTCTGAGGCTTTCACACTGGAGCGGTGCGTTTCCAGGACATTAGAAAAAGTCCTGCAAGCAGCAGCATCTTTGGGAGCGGTTTAGGAGTGGTGTATGCACCACTTACCCACCGCCCCTGCCGCTTGAAATGAATGGGCGCCGCTACTGAAGCGCCTGCAAAGCGTTTCAGCAGTGGCACTTTTTGGGCGCATGTACCCTTTCTTCGGCCGCTAGTGGGCGAAAAGCACCGCTAAAACGACGGTAAAGCAGCCTCTCTGTGTGTGTGAAAGGGGTCTTACTAAAACAAATCATTACAGTTATCTACAAATAAGAAAAAAGTTTTTTTTTTTTTTTTTCATTTAATGCAACACTAAAAGAAAGAAAAAAAAATTAAACCAATAAAAAAAGAAAACAAACATTTGAAACTAGGTGGACTTGTGTCTTTTTTCAACCAGACTAACTATGAAATTGGTGAGTTACCGTACTATAATTGCATTCTTAGGGCTCATGCACACTGCAGCTCAAAGAAGCGGCTCCTACAGGCTTCTGAGCTTCTATGATCTCATTTCTTTTTTCTGCCTGGAAACACCCTCCACGTTAGACACAGTGGCTATGTACACTATGGTGTTTTCAGGCAGACGCTCCTACAGGCAGAAAAAACCCCACCAAACTTGTGTTTTTGGAAAAGCTCAAAGAAGCTTAAAAATAGGCAAAATAAAAAAAATGGGGAGGGGAGGGTTTGTGAAAAAAATGCTTAAAAAAAAAGGAGCTCAATAAAAAACATGCAGAAGAGCACAAAAAGTACAAGCTTCTTCAAGCAGAAATAAAAGCTCAAATGCCTGTAAAAGCAGTTTTTTTTTGAGCTGCAGTGTGCATGAGCCCTTAAAGCGTTAGTAAAGTCTAGAGCATTTTTTTATTTTTATTTTTTTTAAATATGGCCCCCCTGCAAGCATATTATGGCAGACTTACCTTTATAAAACGGAGCCCTCTAGTGGCACGTTTTCACCACTGCCAGAATTCCTATATTAGCTACATCTTCCTTCCGGATTCATGATCTGCAGCCATTTGAATGGTCAGGCCACAATGACACCTGTGCCCGGGATTAATCATTGAAGCACTGTACTCTGCATCCATGGCACAAACTGTAACCTGAATACAGAACATCACTGTGCATGCGCAGTGACATCATCAGCCATTGCTGATGTGAATGTCTCTAAACTCCTTCAGATTTGCGCTATAGCCGAATGACAGCTACTGCGCGGATCTGCTTTGCCGGGAGGGCGTCAATAGACATCCTCCCCTTAGCAAGCTGGCCGCGCCCCCCTGCAGGGTATGCGCTGTGATCACCCAAGTCATTGAGACTCGGGTGGTCACAGTTCGGAGTAAAGGGGCCAATCCCAACCCCTTAACCCATGTTCAGCTGTCAGCCAATGACAGCTGATCACCTGATATAAACAGAGAATCGGTAATTGTTTTTTTTCTTCTCATGCTGACAGCATGAGGAGAAAAAAAAAAAAGGATGATCATCACCTCCTGATGAAGGGACATCAGTCCGGAGCAGGGAGAGGCAAAGCTGCCTCATATGTGCCCACAAGTACATCAGTGCCGCCTATCAATGTCCATGAGTGCCAACTATCAATGTCCACCAGTGGTGCCTCAGTGCCACCTAGAAGTGCTGCCTATCAGTGTCATGTATCAGTGTCATCACTGCCACCCATCAGTGGCAGCTATCAGTGCCACCTATCAATGCCCATCAGTGCTGCCAACCAGTGCCCACCAGTGCCGCCTTATCAGTGCCCATCAGTGTACATCAATGAAGGCGAAAAATTACCCGTTTTGAAAATTTATTAACAAAATATAAAAATGGTTTTGTATTTTTTTATTTATGTTTTTTTATAATAATTCAGTCTTTTTTTCCCGGCGGCGGGGAAATTTGCTTCTGTGGAACAGGGAGGGCCACACAAAGATATAAATTTGCCCACTCCCTGTTGAATGGATATATTTTGATCAGTGCACTACCTTAGGTCCAGTGTTCAGATTTAAGTAGTTAACCAGATTTACCTAGTTTACAGTTCGCTGTGCTTGGTCTGATCCCGTATCGGAGATCTGCTGCACAGAAGTCTTGTCACAGATGCCAAGAACCTAACAGGTATCTGTGGCAGCACCTCTCATAGCCAAACCATATCTACATACAGGTTTTGGTTAAGGTCTTAGATTTCGCACAGCTCTATCATAGAATGTAATAAGCTAAAGGCTGCCAGCTACTAAAGGTGGAAAGAGGAGGTGCAAGAGAGATCCAGCTGTATAGATTTTAATGCAAAAATTCAGGTCTATTTTCACAAACACGGGCAATCTTTCAAATAATTTAGTCTATCAGACTCAGCAATCAGCGACAAGCCTGGAGGGAAGAAGCAAAAATGAGAACAAATAAGAAAAAACTGCAAGAAAAAAAAAAAATTATGCCCTGTACATATGCTTTTCAGAGCTTTATAAGTAATAGATCTATAACCAAAGACAGAGCAGAATCCTTTGGGAAAAAGGCTGGCAGCAATTGTTCTAATGAGCCCGGCGGTGAGCCACAGAGATGCGACACCGAGCTGTACTTTGTGGATTGCAATCTTCACATTGCTCTCTTCTTCACCCATTACAGAGGCTGTTACTAGGGGAACATATCATTAGACCCACTAAAATATGCTGTACATATACATAGGAAGACAAACCAATTTGGACTTGGAATTTTGCACTGTCAAATTTGGTCTTTTATTCACAAAGCCTGTACAGTCTTAAAGCAGAACTTTAAAGTGGTTCTGCACACATTTTTCTCTCTTATTGCTATTTGTTTTCCGCACCTCCAAATACTTCTCAATGCCCCTTTATTTATTTTTTCTCCTACCTCTCGTTCTTTGCAATTTTCTTTTTCTTCCCCTGCGGTCTCTGCACTGTCTCCTGGGATCTCGTCTAACTAATCCCATGAGTCATTGCGCCCATCAGTAGCGAAATCTCGCGAGATTTCAACGACGTGACATCATCACGCCACCCGTTGTCCTGGCAACATTGAAAATTACACAGCTCGTAGCTGTAGCCACTGAGCGTGCGCGAGAACCAGCAAGGAATGCTGGTTCCTCCAAAAAGAGGGAAGGAGGAAGCGATTGCTTGTGGACTTCAAATGCCCACAAGCAAAATGACATTGACCTAAAAACTTTGAAATAAAGAAGAATTTACACTGAAATACGGACACGGATAGCGGGCGAAGTCAGGAAAAGTAAGGTATTTTTTTTTTAAACACATATAGTTTAAACATTCCGCAAAAAAAAATAAAAAAATTGGTCAGTGCAGAACCGCTTTAAGGCTTCCTCCCCTGTTCCTCTGATTTCTGACCTAAGCGATCTGAGTGAAAGTTCTCCTTTCCCTCCCCCTTGCCACAGTCTTCTGGGAAACGTCACACAGGTCCCAGAAGACTGTGGGGCCATTCACCATGCAGCTCGCTCATGTGTAGTGGCACCTGGCTGTGAAGCTGCAAGCCGTCTCGGGTGAGCACAACGCTGGACCACAGTACAGGTGTCTGTTTATTAAAAGTAGACAGCTACAAAAACTAGCAGCTAACGTTCAGTTATTTTTCTGAAAATGTATTAGAGCGCCTCTTTAAGCAAACTTATACTCAAATATTATTGCCTAAACCCAGTCTAACATAAGAATAAGTTGTACAGCCACAGCTAAAATCCAGAGATCTTGCTTCAATACTCACCTCTTCTTGGGCACTATCCTCTGTAGATTCACCATTATATGGTCCAGTGTTGAACTTCTTCCAGGTTGAATTATACTGGTTAACTCATTACCTGGTCATCATGGACAAACCTATATTATGGGAGCACCATCAAGCTGTCACTCTCTTCAACACTGAAGATTGCTCATTGCCACCACGAAAGTATAAATAGATATGAATATAAAAAACAACAACACACACACACACACACACACACACACACACACACACACACACACACACACACACGCAGGTGGAGAACAAGCTTACAGAGATAGGATGTGTCAGCGAACAGATCCTTCCCAAACGGCGTTGTACTGACCTTTACATCAGCGGGTGATCTGGAAATAATACACCAGGTTTTCTGCTTGAGGGTCCTGAAGCCGTCATCGGGCTGACAGCACAAAAAGCTTCCCACCCACCCCCCTACTCAAAGCACCATACACAGACTATCCAACAGACCCTAATACACAAAATAATAAAACACCTGATATTTAGGAGCTCAGTCATACATGACCATGCACCCAGGATATTTCAGAATTCTAATAACAAAATACAAAGCAGGAGGTTACACCATCACTAAATGTTTTAAAAAGGCAAACCTATCAGCCCTTCATGGAGAATAAAATCTTCCAAAACACTATAGCAGGGATATGCAATTAGTGGACCTCCAGCTGTTGCAGAACTACAAGTCCCATGAGGCATAGCAAGACTGACAGCCACAAGCATGACACCCAGAGGCATGATGGGACTTAAAATTTCATATTCCTGCACTATATGTTAAAAATTGTGGACACCCAGTTATCACGCCTACACTTTTGTAAACAAAAGTATAGGAACCCCTCCAAATGATTGAGTTCAGGTTTCCACTCAAGGGTACTATTAATTAGGGCGGAAACTAATCAATTATGAAAATAGTTGTCAGCTACTTTTATAAATTGATTGGTTGACCTGCATACAGAATACATTATTTGTTTACATAATCAAGAAATACAGTGCAGTATACATACAGCTCAGTACACTGTCCATACATGTCAAAAAGTGCCTGAGAACTTGTGAATTTGAATGTGTGAGGAGCAATGCCTCATGGGACATATAGTCTTGGGCAGGAGAAAGAAGTTATTTAAAGTGACTCTATAGAAAATCCTTTTTTTTTTTTTACCTTGCTATAGGGGCACACTATAATAAAAATTTGCAGCTTGCTATAGGAACACCCTGAAGGCAGGAGGAGCCAGACGTGTCGGCGGGGGGACTCCAAGAAGAGGAAAATCAGGGCTGCTCTTTGCAAAACCATTATACAGAGCAGGTAGGTACGACAGGTTTGTTATTAAAAAAATAAATAAACTTTAAGGGCTCTACGTAGGGAAGGTCAACATCTGAACCCAGAGAAGTTGAAGGCTGATAGACTGTGTTCCTGTGTACAAAGCCGGCTCCAAACCATCCATGGTTTGACCAGTTTGGTGTGGAGGAATTTGAGTGTCCTGCACAGAGCCCTGACCTCAACCCTACTGAACACCTTTGGGATGAATTTAACGCTGAATGTGAGCCAGGTAGCCTCATCCTGACCTCACAAATGCTGTTAGTCCGAGGGCACAAATTCCCTCAAACATTAAAATCTTTTGGAAAGCCTTCTCTGGAATGTGAAGGTGTTATAACTGTAAAGGGGGACCTACTCCATTTTAATGGATAAGTTCACCTTTTAATATATATAAATTCACTTTTTTGCAGGTAAATTTTTTTTTTTTTTTTTTTTTTTTTTTATTAGGAGCCTGTAGGACATTGTACCCATGATCAGCAGACACAGCAGCAGCATTGGCTCCTGCTGCTGTCAAACAAAGTCAGTGAGCCAATGAGGAGATAGAGGGGCAGGGCCAAACTGCGGCTCTTGTCTGAACACAGCTGCGGTGTGGCTGCCACCATAGCAAGCTGCCCCATACACACGATCAGATTTTCTGACAATAAATGTTGGATGTGAGCTTGTTGGCTGAAAGGCCGACCGTGTGTAAGCTTCGTCGAACATTTGTTGTCAGACTTTCCGCCAACAAATTTTGACTAGCAGGTTCTCAAATTTTCCGCCAACAAAACTTTGTTGGAATTTCCAATCGTGTGTACACAAGTCCGACGCACAAAAATTCACGTATGCTCAAAATCAACCAGACTGGCTACAGTGTTTGTCAAACCTTAACAAAAATTGTTCCCTTTGTGACCAGCCCTAGACAGCCCCCTTTCCCACTGTGAAGCCTTTGATAAATATGGAAGTAAGGACTCTTCCATCTCCATACTTTATACTGCGGCTGGCTAGAGATCGCGCTCCCTACCAATGGAGACTCCAAGCCTGAGCAAATCACTTCTCTTTACACATTGTTTAACGAGAGACAAACATGGCTGGATACACAGACCCCGGATACAAATATCAAGCTTCCATCCCTTATCTGCAGCACACAATAACCGCTTATGAAAAGTTCATCTTTATTGGCCTGTACCAGATGTCTCATTACTACAATCCAATCTCGCTTCATGACTTGTGCTTGTAAAATACCGCAAATCAAATATTTTCATGTATGAATTAAGAGGCAGCAGGTGTGCAGAGCGAGCCCAATATCCTATGAATGTGACGGAGAGAATCTCTGAGCGCATATATTCATTAAAATCAATGCCTGAAAATATTGCAAGGCCTAAACAGGCTTTAATAACTGACATAAATTGTGTTGTTGCAACCCACATCACGGACGCAATGCTGCACCGCACTTCAACAGGAACGCACACTTTAAACAGATCTACTTTGATTACTGCTAAAACAAACTGAAGAGCAACAATCCAGTGTGACACCGTTACATATCATAAGCCGGAAAATAAGTCCGTTACATAACACACATGAAATAAAGCAAATGGAGCATCGGAGAGAAGGAAAGGTAAATATATGCTATTGGGTCACTAAACAGTTTTGCAATCATGCCTCTCTGTATACGGTTTTCTTAAGCAAATATTTTTTGAGAATCTCTTGCCAAGTTTCTTACCTGGAGATACTTACTGCAAGTAACTTGCAGGCAGACAATGCCATTGTCGCTCAATTAAGCCAGGCATACATGGATTAAAATTTGGCCGGTTCAGCAGGGACCGCCTGCATTTTGATCCATGTATAGGCAACCTGGTTGTGCACAAGTTGAACACATTGAGGTTTCCCCATTTGCAGAAAGACCATAACCCCAAAAGTTAGAAATGCATTGGGGTTTCTTCCCCAGCATCGGACAGCATAACCATAACAGATTTTGTGGGTTGCATATTTTGATGCATATTCCCCATAACAAAAACTTTGTATGATACCATTTACTGTTCAATCTGCTAACCAATCCAAGCTGTCTTGTATCATGTAAACCGGAGCTCATGTTTCAAACTTTTGTATTGTGTAACCCATGTCCAAAGTTTTTTGTCAATAAAACCTATTTTTATGGAAAATCTCTCTTTTTGGCTTACTTTTGCGGCAAAAAAAAAAAAAAACATGGGGAAACCTCAATGTGTTTTTTGCAAGATTTGTTTCGGGGTGTGCAGCCTTAACAGACTCTTGAAAGGTGTCATTCTATGCTATAGTTTATTCAACATATAGTGCAACCATTAAAAATTTCAAAACAAAGTCCACGTGAATAAATTGAAAATATATGGAGGCGATTTTCTTAAAAAAAGTTTGTATATGCCATATCCATCAACGACAATAAGTATCCATGTGCAGAACCTCCACCACAGATAATGAAATGCTTACCGAATGGGAATGATCCATCTCTAGAAAGGTCTACAGAGCTTAGATCTGAATGCACATGACACTGGTCCTAAGGGTAGCTCCAGAATACTCTCCAGGGATCAGTAGAACACTGATGTCAGCATGCAGCTCCGGCTTACGTGTTTCGTCAAAGGATGTTTGGGGCAAGTCATTATTGACTTGTATACAACCAGCCTGTCAGGCTTTTCCAGAACGATTAGTGCCGCCGGCTATAGCTGGCGGTTTCCTGCCAGCAGAATACAATAGTGCCGTGGGAGGGATTCCCTCCACCAACACCGTCAGTCATTAAGCAATTCAGCAGCAATCAATTTTTTACACCCATGTTGGAAGGAAAGAAAATTGCATAATCTATGACCTTCCTTAGAAGAAGTGTTGTCATCCTGTTGTCAACAGCACACAACAGCCTGACAATGCTGCTGAAAATTCTGGAGGTAGTGGCTAAAGTCTCGTACACACAATAAGAACATTGGGCTAATGATCATCAGTTCAGTTAGCTTACTACAGTTACAAAAATTCTCCCAGGACAGAATACAACTTTGAAGGTGATGTTTTTCATACAAATACCATACTAATCACGTGAAAATATTTTGTTCCATTATTGTATGAGAAAAATGTTTGTGCTTCTCCCTTCGGCTATTTTCACATGAACTGTGGTGAAAGCTGTGTACCAACGATCAGATTTCCAGACGATCCTGGTATTTTTTGTCTGATTTTCTCATCGTGTGTACTAGGCATTAGCGCTGTCGGCCTTCAACAGAAGGTGCTGTTACTGGCAGATCTTCAGGTAACTTTACAACAGATTTAAAAAAAAAAAAAAGGGGGGGGGGGGGATGTCCCCAAATATACAGCGAGGTATGATGCTAAAGAAAATACTAAATAGATAACATACACTTTAACCACTTCAGCCCCGGACCAATAAACACCTTAAGGACCAGAGGTCTTTCTCCAATTTCGCACTGCGCTGCTTTAACTGGTAATTGTGCGGTCATGCAATATTGCACCCAAACGAAATTTGCGTCCTTTTCTTCCCACAAATAGAGCTTTCTTTTGATGGTATTTGATTGCCTCTGCGATTTTTATTTTTTGCGATATAAATGGAAAAAGAGCGAAAATTTTGAAAAAAAAAGATATTTTCTTCTTTTTGTTATAAGAAAAATCGAACTAAATTTTAGTCATACATTGAGAGCAAAATGTATTCAGCCACATGTCTTTAGTAAAAAAAAATGTCAATAAGCGTATATTTTTTGGTTTGCGCAAAAGTTATAGCGTCTACAAACTAGAGTACATTTTCTGGAATTTACACAGCTTTTAATTTATGACTGCCTATCTCATTTCTTGAGGTGCAATCAGGGGGTTAAAACCATTATTGGGTAGTATATCGGGGTACCTAGCGCTATAAAAACCCGGCGGTGAACCTAAAAAAAAAAACTAGCTACCTAGCGACACTAATGCAGCGATCAGAAAAATGATCGCTTAGTGACACTGGCAAAAGGGGGTGAAAGGGTTAACTAGGGGCAATCAGGGGGTTAAAACCATTATTGGGTAGTATATCGGGGTACCCAACGATATAAAAACCTGGCGGTGAACCTTAAAAAATAACTAGCTACCTAGCGACACTAATGCAGCGATCACTGCAGTGCGGTGCGAATCACATCCAGTCCCATTAGGCTGGGTGTGAACCCAGCCTAATGGGACTGCCTTGATGCAGCTTAGGTCAATTGCAGATCAGATGCACCTGTGTAGGAATGCAGACGCTTAGAAATCTAAAGTGGTCTATCAAACACCAGCCCTTAAATTAATCCAAAACTGATCATGCGTGTGCCCAGGAAACCACCTGGAAGCAGTCCAACGCTTTCTAACTTGGAGCTCTGGCCCACCCACATACTCCACGTAGTACAGGTTCCCCAACAGACATGAGAGTGGTGCTTCCTTGCATTGAGCGCAACCTTCAGTAGGTCATTATGGTGTCCAGACTGCACAGGGAAAGCATCTCTGTATCAGCTTCTTGCACGATACAGACATGCAGGATTTAACACGAACACGCGGTTTAGCACTTACACTAACCTTCAGATATATTTTAAAGTGGTAGTACCTGGTTTACTTGTACCTACAGGTAAGCCTAAAATAAGGCTTAACTGTAGGTACAGTAAACTTCTAAACATGCACTGTTTAGGAGATATTTACTATAGTAGCAGCTGGAGACATCACCGACGCATGCACACTGCGCTCTCAATCGTGGCTCGGCCAGTCAAAGAGCCAAAGCCTGGATGAAGATTGAAGCCCTGTCAGCAGTGACAGCACACCGCTGGAGGGCTTTGTTCTAAGGCAAGTCTTTCATAATGTGCTAGTATACACATACTAGCACATGGTGTTATTTTGGGGGACTTTTTTTTTGCACATTTTTGGGTGGTTTACTACTGCTTTAACAAGTCAAAGTTGCCAGTTGGTCTCCGTTGCTGCTTAGTTTACAAAAATAAATAAGAATATATATTTTATGCTTTATAATTTATTGGTTGGACTTTGTGTCTTTCTTCAACCGGACAAACTATGCAACAAGAATAAAGGATAGAATAAAAAGGATAGATAGCCCGGTCACCGCACACCCTGCCCGACCAACCATTTAGGCTGGGCGAGGTCTGCAATGACTGGGCTATCTCTTCCCATGTCTGCAGCATGCTTTGTGTCTGGACGGACCCTCGCTAGTCAGCAGTATCCAACGCATCAGACCTGGCCAGCCTGAGCACACTCAAGCATTTATTTTGGGTCGCAGAGAATAAGATTGTCACTTTATATATGAATTTTTTTTTTTTTTTTTTTTAACTGCACTTGGGTAAACGATTTATATTTTTTGGGTTGCTACAAGTCACCCACCAAACATGCCTGTGTGGAGTATGCAAATTTCCCTTCTAAATCAAACAAGATTCTCCCAGCCAAGCTTTTTATTTTACAGATGCATTTTCCCCGCTAGCAGGTCCACAAGCCTAATACGTTCCAGGATGAAACGGGTGAACAGTTTTGTCAACTCACAGCAGCGTGCAGAATGTGAGCGGGTATTTGGCGGGCAGCGCTCGTCCCCAGACACTTACACGTCTCTGAATAATCTCCGTATGCCGCAGAAGATGAAATTCTCATACAATGCATTATTCATCGTGCAGGCTCTCTGTCCACCATACATACAGCGTGTACGACGAGCCACACAGAAGCCAATTGGGGGATGAGCAGAATGCTACAAATGACATTTTCCATATGGGAGAATAAGAACTCATACCAGACAGTTACATACAGAACTGGTTCAGTGGGGACATGTCATTAGGCAAATCATTGCAGAACTGCCAAAGCAAAAAAAAAAAAAGAAGAGCTGCACATCCAGTGAATACGGTTTCACCCTTTAACCTTACAGAGTTGTATGTTCCATCAAACATTTCTCCATACAACCAGACTCTCGGCTCCTCCTACCCCCATCAGGGGCCTAATCACAGGATGTATATAAATTATGATCCAAACATATGGCACCACAAGGAACTATAAAAGTCAATTGCATCAAACCATCACCTTGAAGTTAAAATTCCCCAACAGTAACCTAAAGCAGTTGTACTTTTTTTTTGTTTTTTTATCATCTAAAAATAATAAACATGTTATACTTACCTATTCTGTGCAATGGCATTACAGGGAGCCCTGTCTGGCGCCTGTCAGCTCTAATAGTACACACAGTGCAGGTTAACCCTGCCACCTCAAAAGGATTTGATTGACAACAGCAGCAGGAGCCAATGACTCCCGCTGCCACCTCTGTTTCCTGTGAGGAGAGGAACAGAAACCAGCACTATTTACAGACAGGCAGAGCGCTGTTTCAAGAGAGAACTTATGGAAAGCATCAAGGTAAAAAAAAGTCTTCCCCTTAGAACTCTTAAGGATAAGTTAAGTTCACCTTTACAAAAAAAGTAGGGCTGTTACCGATTAAAATTTTCGTGTTAGATTAATCGTTTTTTTTTAAAATCGATTAATCGACGAAATTTTGATTAATTATAACGCAAATACAGATCCAACTACTTTTAGCTGATCTCCTCGCAACGCATTAGTCAGTGGCATACACTATATACAATTACCGACACTAGTTAGTTTCCACAACCCATGACTTAACTTCACACAAATACATTTTAAACTGATGTAAGTAATATTTTTTTTTCCACAGCAGTGCGACAATCCCTCCACCTCCGGTCTAACTAATCACTCTCACCTTATGGCATGGACCCCTGTGCAAACAGTTGGTCATGCAAGCGGGTATCAAAATGGTTAACATGGACCATAAACTTCTCTACGTCTCCTTAGATCTCAGCAAGGACGCCAGGTCATGGTCACGCCACCGCTCAAGTATAAAAGATTACATTTTTGTGTTCAAACAAACTACTCACATAAAGATGATAAAAAACACAGCATGTAAAGCCGACAATCATGTTAGTTTCGTAGGGCAGCAGCAGGTAATGCCATGCGTAGCCCCTCCCCCGTGCACATTACATTTAATTAGAACTTCAATGTCACTGGACTCCTCCCCCCTTCCCTTCATTAGCAGAAGGAGGCACTTGGGGAAGGGGGGAGGAGTCCAGTGATATCGATGTCCCTGACGTCACCGGATCTCAGACGGAACTCCCTGAAGACCCGGAAGCCGGCGGAGAGGCGAGTACCAATCAAAAGAATTTTGACCGATCAAAAAAATGGATTAATCCGAGGAATTAATCTTTAAAATTTCCACAGCCCTACAAAAAAGGAAAAAATAAATAAGCCTATTTTTTACATGTAAAAAATATGGAATTTATTGTTTCTTTTTAGGAATCTGTAAAGCATTGCACCCACGATCAGCAGATCATGGGTGTAATGCCACGGAATGCAGAATGTCTGTGTAGCTGTCTGCCCATACCTCATACAGGAAGACAGTTACTGAATGACAGGAAGTCTCATACTACAAGGGCGCTCAACAGCCCCCTGGTAGTTCATTGAGAAGTTCAACTACAAGCCGACAGCCGCAAAAGGCTGTCAAGTGCTTGTCGTTTTCACATTCACAGAACACTAAATTGAATGACGTTGATGGGTGGATGGAGCCCCGCACGGCCACATTTTCTTTGGCTTGTGACAATGAGCAGGGCGAGCTCTCTATCAAAAAAACGGGGCTCGAGAGGTGTGGGGACTGGTGCATTTGTATCATGTTACACCCTGAATATGGGTGTAACATGTTACAAAAAGGTGAACTTATGCTTTAAAGTGGTACTAAAATCTCTGCATGAGCCTGGGTTCACACTGGAGCATTTTGATGCGATTTGACGTGTCAAAATTTAAATTGCTGTCAATGGCACCATTCTTAATCTGTGCGACACCGCATCTGCGGAGCTGCACCGGATTTAAAAAAGTAGGTTTCTGTACTACTTTTTGCAATTTTGGGCTGCGATTTACATTGACATCTGTGCAGAAACCTGCACAGATATCTGAAATTGTGGTTGAAATCGGGACGGACGTGCTGAACTTGCACAGCTTCATTAATCGCAGCTCAGTGTGAAAATGGGCTTAGGCCCCTTTCACACTGAGGCGCTTTGCAGGCGCTAAAAATAGCACCTGCAAAGCGCCCTGAAAGAGCCGCTCAGTACACTCCAATGTGAAAGCCCTGAGGGCTTTCACACTGGAGTGTTGCGCTTGCAGGACGGTCAAAAAAGTCCTGCAAGCCGCATCTTTGGAGCGCTGTAGGAGTGGTGTATTTACTGCTCCTAAAGCGCCCCTTCCCATTGAAAACAATGGGGCAGCGTTCCAAACCCGCCTGCAAAGCTCCACTGCAGCGCCGCTTTGCAGGTGGTTTTAACCCTTTTTCGGCCGCTAACGGGGGTTAAAACTGCCCCGCTAGCGGCCGATCAGCGCCGCTAAAACTACGGTAAAGCGCCACTAAATATAGCGCCACTTTACCGCCAGCGTGCTGAGTACCCCAGTGTGAAAGGGTAACAAAAATGCCCAAGTACTTGTTCTACCCACTCCCATCGCTAAACACTTACCTTTCTCCTGTCACCGCTCCAACGCCGTTCTACCCTCAGAGCCACTCGACTAACTTCCTGCTTTCACAGAGAAACTGAGGTCAGGGCAGCCATAAGCTCCTGCTGCTGTCAGTCAAACTCCTGTGAGACGGGAGCAGCTTGTATCTTAGTGGTGCCACTTGTGTCTATAGAAGCACATTGCACAGCTCACGAGTGTGCGAATGCATGGATGCCTCCTTAGCACCAGCTTGCTACAAGAGGCATCCAGAGGAGGGAGACGCTAAGGCCTCACATACATAAATGGACATCAGGGGCAGTTGGATGCTTTTTTTTTCCCAGCTGCCCCTGAACTCCCCTGAATATGTTATCTTATGTGTACATGTATACAGATTTATTTAATGTCGTTTTTAGGCAGTTGAGTTTAGAGCCCTATTTTGAAAGCAAACAAATCAGTTCAGACGCTGAGTTTAGAGGCATTTCAAGCGCCAAATGCTTAAGCACGGTAACTCGCGTTTCGTTTACAAGTGTTTTTAGTTTTTGGCAACTTTTTTTTTTAACCTCCTCGCGCCCGCCCTATGGCCGAATGACGGCCGTAGAGCAGGCGCATTCGTCCGGGCGGTCGTCCCTGGACGGCCCGATGTTTACTTCCGCAATGCGCGCCCCCGCGGGCGCGCATCGCGGAAGCTCTGTGTTCGCCGTGTCCCCCGGGGACAGGCAAACACAGATCGCTGTAAACGGCCAATCACAGCGGCCGTTTACAGCGTGATCGGCGTGTCCAATGGGAGATGATCTCATATGTAAACATATGAGATCATCTCTCGGCGCCGCTCTCCTTCCTCGCACTGTCTGTGCGAGGAGGGGAGAGGGGAGAGATGAACGGCTGCAGCGGCAGCCGTTCTGCCTGTGGGGGGAAAAAAAAAAAGTAAAAAAAATAAAATAAAGTGCCATCCGCCCCCAGCAGTGCCATCCGCCCCAATGCCATCTGTCCCAATGCCATCTGCCCCAGTGCCATCTGCCCCAGTGCCATCCGCCCCAGTGCCATCCGCCCCAGTGCCATCCGCCCCAGTGCCATCCGCCCCAGTGCCACCTGCCCCCAGTGCCATCCGCCCCAGTGCTACCTGCCCCCAGTGCCATCCACCCCAGTGCTACCTGCCCCCAGTGCCATCCACCCCAGTGCTACCTGCCCCCAGTGCCACCTGCCCCCAGTGCCACCTGCCCCCAGTGCCACCTGCCCCCAGTGCCACCTGCCCCCAGTGCCACCTGCCCCCAGTGCCACGTGTCGTCAGTGCCACATAGTGCCATCCGTCATCAGTGCCACGTATCAGTGCCATTTGTCATCAGTGCCACCTGTCAGTGTCACGTGCCATCTGTTGTCAGTGTCACGTGTCATCAATGCCACTTATCAGTGCCATCTGTCATCAGTGTCACGCGTCATCGGTGCCATGTATTAGTGCCATCTGTCATCGGTGGCACATATTAGTGCCATCTGTCATCAGTGCCACGTTTCAGTGCCACGTATTAGTGCCACGTGTCATCAGTGCCACGTATAAGTGCCACCCGTCATCAGTGCCACATATTAGTGCCATCTGTCATCAGTGCCACATATTAGTGCCATCTGTCAGTGCCACCTGTCATCAGTGCCACGTATAAGTGCCATCATTGCCACGTATCAGTGCCATCTGTCATCAGTGTCACGTGTCATTGTCCTGGTGCTTCAAAAGTGTAATAAATAGTCAACAAGTTAGATGTGTAATTTATGTTCCTAGAACACATGATGGCGCTACCTGCATGTTGGGCCTCTCTATGTGGCCAGGCTGTGAAAAAGTCACACACATGTGGTATTGTAATACTCAGGAGGAGTAGCAGAATTTTTTGTGGGGTATCATTTGTGGTATACACATGCCACGTGAGAGAAATAACCTATTACAATGACAATTTTGTGGAGAAAAAAAAAAAAAAATGAAAAATCTTAATTTTGCAAAGAATTGTGGGAAAAAAAATGACAACATCAAAAAGCTCACTATACCTCTTACTAAATACCTTGGAATGTCTACTTTCCAAAAAGGGGTCATTTGGGGGGTATTTGTACTTTCCTGACTTGTTCGGGTCACAATAAGCGAGATAGGCCACCAGTACATCAGATGTGATCAATTTTGTGCGATTCGCACCACAGCTTGTAGACTCTCTAACTTTCACAAAGACCAAATAATATCCACTAATTTGGGTTATTTTTACCAAAGACATGTAGCAGTATAAATTGTGACCAAAATTTATGAAGAAAAATTAATAATTTGCATAATTCTGTCACAGAAACAAAGAAATATGCGTTTTTTTTCCAAATTTTCGGTCTTTTTTCATTTATAGCGCAAAAAATAAAAACCCCAGAGGTGATAAAATACCACCAAAAGAAAGCTCTATTTGTGGGAAAAAAAGGACAAAAAATTCATTTGGGTACAGTGTTGCATGACTGAGTAATTGTCATTCAAAGTGTGAGAGCACCGAAAGCTGAAAATTGGTCTGGGCAGGAAGGTGTTTAAGTGCCCTGTAAGCAAGTGGTTAAGCGCTAATAAAACACGGCATGTAAAAGCGGCAAAACTAAAAAGTTTAAAAAATTAGTTACTATCTGTCAAGTTAAATTGTTCAGGAGAGGTTGTAAAAATGTCCCGTGTACATTAAGCCTAAGGACTCATGCACACTGCAGATCAAAGGAGCTCAAAGAAGCGACTCCTACAGGCTTTTGTTCTCTTTTCATCTCCCCTCCATGTTAGCCAATGTGTCCATACACACTATGGCTTTGTCAGACATTTTTCAGGCACATCCATTTTCCCGCTGTAATGCCGTGTGCGAGGTGTGCAACGACTTATATAGGCATGGGGCGTAGTCCCCGTGCGATGTCACCCAGTGACCCCACTCCTTATGATGTCACATTCCCGGGACACGGCATTACAGCAGGAGAGAGCGCCGTGTCAACATTGGAAGAAAAGGAGGGAAGAAGACGACACAGAAGACCGGGCCAAAGCAAGCAAAAAAAATTTAAAATAAATAAAAAAAGAAGGAGTTGGAAGAAGATAGCGGAGGAGCCCAGCAGAAAAGGCCGGAGAGCGGGAGAAGAGGCGAAGAGAGTGGAGAAGTTGGAAGAAGACCCCCGGAGCTGCCTAATTACTATTATAATATATTATTATTAATCTAGGGGTCCCCTTATTAAAAGGGGGCTCCCGGGTTCCAATAAGCCTCCCGCCCACAGATCCCGACAACCAACGGCCAGTGTTGTTGGAAAGAGGCCCTTGTCCTCATCAACATGGGGACAAGGTGCTTTGGGGTGGGGGGGGCGCATGGCACCCCCCTTCCCCAAAGCACTCACCCCCCCATGTTGAGGGCATGCGGCCTGTTACGGTTCAGAAGGGGGGGCACTCGCTCGTCCCTACCCACTTTCCTGACCGGCCTGCGTGCTTGGATAGGGGCCTGGTATGGATTTTTTCGGCGTGGGGGGGTCCCCTTATAAACCTTACCAGACCTAAGGGCCTGGTTTGCCCCTGGAGGGGGAACCCATGCCAGTTTTTATTATTAGTGAGGCGACTTTCCCTGTAAAGTCTCTTAAATATAGATGGAGGTGACTTTCATTGAATTCTATGGGTATAAGTCGCCTAGAAGTCGGATTGAAGTAGTATAGGAACCTTTTCTGAAGTCGGAGCGACTGCGATAGCGTGCATTAAGATGGATCTATTCACTTACGTGGATTTTTTTCATGTAGCGCGACTTAAAAGCAGAGGTCCACCCTAAAGTGGAGCTTCTGCTCATTGGAACCATCCCTCCCTCCGGCGCCACAATTGGCACCTTTCAGGGGGGAGGGGGGTGCAGGTAGCTGTACAGTACAGGTATCTGCACCCACTTCCGGCGTAGATTCTGCAGAAGCTACGCCCCTTTCCGAAGGTCCCCCGCTGCCTGCTGGGAAACACACGGATCACAGAGACAGCGGGGACCATCCTTATTGCGCAGCGCGACTCGCGCATGCGCAGTAGGGAACCGGGAAATAAAGCCGCAAGGCTCCACTTCCTGATTCCCATACCCAAGATGGCGGCGGCAGCACCCGAGAGACGATCGAGAGATCGGCTTCGGGGTGCCGACATCGCGGGCGCGCCGGGCGGGTAAGTTTCATTATTTTAAAAGTCAGCAGCTGTAGTATTTGTAGCTGCTGGCTTTAAAAAAAAAAAAAAAATAAAAAAAAAAAAAAAAAACGGCGGACTCCCGCTTTAAGGCGACTTGAAGTCAGATCTACAGTTGACCCTGTGTGAATGGACTCTTAGGAAATTCCATGCATGCCATGTGTTTGCTAAACCAACTTTTAAATTCTACTTGTGAAATACTTAACCCAGATGTGAAACAATCCTGCACAATACCATTCAGCTATGCAGAACACACACGCACACAAGGCTGGATATTGTAAAATAAACACAATGTGTAACTAGGATATGGCTGAATGCCTTCTGCTTACACAGTGCATTCAAGTTCACTTGAAAACCTGCCGTCTCACCAGTATATACATTTCCTTATATTCTGAGACCATCAATTAACACTGTGCTCTTGTACAGTTAAGATGATTCTAAACCCAAGAACAAAAATGTAACAATACTTGCCAGTCCTTAGAGTCCATTCACACAGGGGCAACTCCTGATCCGACTTCAGGTCGCCCCTAGTCGCCTCAGGTCGGACAACATTTAAAAAGCAATGTAAGTGAATGAGAGCCGTCTTAATGCACACTACTGAAGTCGCTCCGACTTCAGAAAAGGTTCCTGTACTACTTCTATCCGACTTGTAGGCGACCGGTACCCGTTGATTTCAATGGAGATCGCCTCCAAGTCGGATCTCCGTCTATACGGAGGCGACTCTGACAGAATTATCAGCTCTCAAGAGGGAACTCCACGCCAAATTTCTGAAAAAAATTTGGCGTGGGTTCCCCCTCCGAGAGCATACCAGGCCCTTAGGTCTGGTATGGATTCCAAGGGGAACCCCCTACGCCGAAAAAACGGCGTGGGGGTCCCCCCCAGATCCACACCAGACCCTTATCCGAGCACGCTACCCGGCCGGCCAGGAAAGGGGGTGGGGACGAGCGGGCGCCCCCCCCCTCCTGAGCCGTACCAGGCCGCGTGCCCTCAACATGGGGGGGTGCCTTGGAGCTCCAGATGTGCACATTGCTGAATTGAATGAGGGCTCAGGTAAACAAAAAAGAGGGGAGATTTTAGGGGGGGGGGGGGGATATTGATGCCTAAACATTTTTTACTTTAATGCATTCCTTGCATCAAAGTAAAAAAAAATATATATATATATATATATATATATATAATAATAATAATATTATTTAGGCTTTTAAAATTTAAAGGAAAAAAAACCCTGTCTGCAAGCTACACCCCTGCACTGAAAGGGTTAAATCTAGGGAGGAACATAGAAGGTAACTATACTTTATTTCTTGTTCCTGAAGGCTTTCCATCAGCTGCATGCCTAGTCCACGGAAACGGTTTCTCTTTGCTGCGCCACCTTCCGCAGGACCAGCATTCCTATAATGCAAAGGAGGGACGAGGGCCTGTCCACAACCTGGAAAGGTCATAGTGACATTTTGCTGGGGTGGTTAGTGATGAGGGTGATCACATATACAGTGGGTAATATAAGTATTGAACATGTCACTATTCTTCCAAGTAAATATATTTCTAATGGTGCCATTGACATGAAACTTTCAACACGTTGGTTACAACCCATGCAATCCATACAAAGAAAACAAAACAAAACAAATAAGTTAAAAAATGAACTGATGTGTAATAAAATGGAATGATGCAGGGAAAGAAGTATTCAAAACACATGATGAAAAGTGAAGTGCATGGAAAGCCAAGATACCAGCTGAAATCTATCAGTAATTAGAAAGCAATCCTGCCCCTTCCTTGGTCAGCGTAAATAATATCAGCTGGTTCAGTCTCAAGTGATGGCCTATAAAAAGGTGTCATTACCAAGGTGTCAAACAGGAAACATCTAATAAGTAAAAGAAAAAAGCTCTCTCAAAACCTTTGCAAACTTATTGTTGCAAAACATACTGATGGCATTGGTTACAGAAGAATTTTGAAACTTCTGAATGTTCCAGTGAGCACTGTTGGGGCCATAATCCGGAAGTAGAAAGTTCATCATTTTACTATAAACCGGCCACGACCAGGTGCGCCTCGCAAGATTTCTGACAGAGGAGTGAAAAGAATAATCAATCAGAAGGAGTGGTCCAAGAGCCATGGATCACTTGTGGAGAGCTTCAGAAAAACCTGGAATTGCCAGGTACAATTGTTTCAACGAAAACAATAAGTAATGTACTCAACCGCAGTGGCCTGTATGCATCCTCATCACGCAGGACTCCATTGCCGAAGAAAAAGCTCCTTTAGAGTTTGCTGCACAACATTTAGACAAGCCTGTGAAATACTGGGAGAAGATAGCCTGGTCAGAGGAGACCAAAATTGAGCTCGTTGGATGCCATAATACACTCCATGTTTGGGAGGTCAAATGGCACTGCACATCACCCCAAAAACAACATACCAACAGTGAAGTTTGGAGGTGGGGACATCATGGTGTGGGGCTGTTTTCAGCATACGGTACTGGCAAACACCATATCATTGAAGGAAGGATGAATGGGAAAAATGTACCAAGACATTCTTGATAAAAATCTGCCATCTACCAGGATGATGAAGCTGAAACAAGGGTGGACATTTCAGCAAAACAATGATCCCAAACACAAAGCCAAGAAAATGCTCATCTGGTTTCAAAAAAAGAAAATAAAGCTGCTAGAATGGCCCAGCCAATCACCTGACCTAAATCCAATAGAAAATCTATGGAAAGAACTAAAAGATCAGGAGTTCATAGAAGAGGCCCAAAGAACCTTCAAGTTTTGAAGACTGCTTGTGTGGAAGAATGGGCCAAAATCACAGCTGAGCAATACATGCCGCTAGTTTCTCCATATAGGAGGCGTCACAAAGCGGTCATTACCAAACAAAGAACTTTGTATGAAGTATTAAATACATTTCAGTTAGCATTTTCAATTATTTTCCCTTGCATCATTCCATTTTATTACACATAACTTAATTTCTGAACTTATTTGGTTTTAGTTACTTTGTATGCAAGGATTGCATTGGGTTGTTACTGACATGAGGTGAAAATTTAATGTCGATAGCATCTTTAGAAATATATTTACCTAGACGTGTTAAATACTTATTTTAGCCACTGTATAATGATCAGGGACACTGATCATAAACAGAAGACTCCCGCGCCCATTGTCAATGGAGTGAAAAGGGATGAGAGAACACCCTTCAGGTTCTTATTGCTATCTGTGCCTGGGAGATCCACCCTCTCTATTTGTTCCACTTATAGTTATTTAGAATGAAGATGTGAAGAAAGTGAATACAAAAAAAAAAAAAATTTATCCACAAGTTTTGGGTTGTCACATGACCAGGAAAAGAGCGGAAATCTTGCAATGGGGACACTAGTTCTAGTGACAACCAATGATTCCCTTACCTTGAAGGGATTTCCTCTCACTTCCTAATTTGGCTATGGAACAGACATGAAAGCAAATCTCCCCAGTATCACAGATAGGGGTTTTAACCCTTCTTTATTCTATCCAAAGTAAAAAGGTTTGGCCTTTAATTTTACTTTGACGCTACATTCAAGGTGGAAGCTATTTGCACAAGACTGAACTCTGATGCCGCGTACACACGACCGGACTTGGAACGAATCCGTCAGACAATATGATCGTGTATGGGCTTCATCGGACCTTTGCGGTCTAAAATTGAGACGGACTTGAGATTTAAAACATGTTTCAAATATTTCGATTCGGACTCGAGTCCGGTCGAAAAATCCATCTGTATGCTAGTCCGACTGATGAAAACCGACCCTAGGGCAGCTATTGGCTAATGGCTATGAACGTCCTTATTCTAGTCCGGTGGTCGTACGTCATCACGTTAGAATCCGTCTGACTTTGGTGTGCTTGTGTGTGGCCAAGTCCGTTCGGAAAGTCCGTCGGAACTCCGCAGGGAAGTCTGCCGGAAAGTCTGGTCCTGTGTACGCAGCATTAGACAAAAAGGAATAGGACTGCTATTGTCCATGGGAACCAGAGATCAGAAAACCCAAGTAGAATGGAATGATTGTCGGTCTCCTAGTTATAAACCTGACACAGTTTTCAAAATCACCAAACATATGCAGAAATTAGCTAGCTACCAATTTACGATGCAATGCATAAACCTCCACTCCTCACAAGATAATCATTTATAAAAGATGGATGGATGACAGAGCGCAACAGAACACACTAGATTATTTTCCTTCAACCGTGATTAATTGGAAACTGGCATTACTTGTGATAACGTCATCAGCTCTTGTAGATAAAACAGAAAGTAGGTTCTCTATCTCATGAATGACAAGAGTTCAAACAATAATATGCTCTGTCTACACATACAATGGGTAAAGGGAAACCACCGTAATCTTGCATCAGATTTTATATATTTTTATTTTATTTAATGCCAACTTCAGGTTGGGCGCAACTGTGCATTGCCCCAAAACTGCCCTACAACTCAACCACAATAGCCTGTCCTTGCTTCTGGAAAGTACAGAGCTCACATAATGACATGTGAAGGTCATCCTGTAGAGCAGCACTGTGAGCCCAAGGCAGTATGAAGGCCCAAAACTATGGCAGGTTCATGATACAGCGGGATCAGAGGAAGTGGAATGACTGGGAAAGACTAGCAGTAGAAGCATCAACGAACAAGGAAAAATTTAATGATTGCTGGGCCCTCGGGTGGCAACGAACAAGGAGTCTTTGGGGGACAGGGTCGGATGGGATGAGAGTACTGAAGCAAAAGTTGCTTCTTTTGTTGTAGCACCTGTTGGACAATGTATTTATCCCAAAGGGGGGTTTGGCTTTAGATGTATACTTTTTACCATAATCTAGTTACAATCTCTGTTAATACACTGATAACATGACAATACAGTGGATATAAAAAGTCTACACACCCCTGTTAACCACTTAAGCCCCGGACCAATTTGCAGCCAAAGGACCAGGCCCCTTTTTGCGATTCGGCACTGCGTTGCTTTAACTGACAATTGCGCGGTCTTTCGACGTGGCTCCCAAACAAAATTGATGTCCTTTTTTTCCCACAAATAGAGCTTTCTTTTGGTGGCATTTGATCACCTCTGCGGTTTTTATTTTTTGCGCTATAAATAAAAATAGAGCGACAATTTTGAAAAAAAAAAAAAAGCAATATTTTTGATTTTTTGCTATAATAAATATTCCCAAAAAAAAAAATATATATATAATTTAAAAAAAAAACACCACACACAATTAGCGATTGATTGGTTTGTGCAAAAGTTATAGCCTTTACAAAATAGGGGATAGTTTTATAGCATTTTAAATTTTTTTTTTTTTTTTTTTTACTAGTAATGGCAGCGATCAGCAATTTTTATTGTGACTGCTACATTATGGCAGACGCATTAGACATCGGTTTTGACACATTTTTTGGACCAATGTCATTTATACAGCAATCAGTGCTATTTAAATGCACTGATTCCTGTGTAAATTACACTGGCAGTGAAGGAGTTAACCCCTCCACGCCCCCTAGTGGTTAAGTGTGATGTGCGTTTTTTTTTTTTTTTTTTGACTGTTGGGGGACGTGGCTTGGCATGTGACGTCACTGATAGTTTTCCCTATAACAGGGAACAGACGATCACTTAAAGAGCCCGTGCCATTCTGACGTAAATGTGTAGGAGGCGCTCCTTAAGCGGTTAAAAATGTCAGGTTTCTGTGATGTAAAAAAATTTAAAAAAATTATGAGACAAAGAAATCGTTTCAGAACTTTTTCCACCTTTAATGTGACCTATAAACTATACAACTCAGTTGAACAACAAACTGAAATCTTTTTAGGTGGAAGTAAAAATGTGCAACCATGTTTTTTTCATTGTGCACACCCTCAAACTAATACTTTGTCGAAGCACCTTTTAATTTTATTACAGCGCTTACTGCAAAAAAACAAAATCTCTCAGATTGGGAGGGCATCTCCTGTGCACAGCCCTCTTCAGATCACTCCACAGAGATCGAATTCAGGTCTGGGCTCTGGCTGGGCTATTCCAAAACATGAATCTTCTTCTGGTGAAGCCATTCCTTTGTTGATTTGGATGTATGCTTTGGGTCGTTGTCATGCTGAAAGATGAAGTTCCTCTCCTCTTTCTAGCAAAAGCCTGAATGTTTTGTGTCAATATTGACTGGTATTTGGAACTGTTCATAATTTCCTCTACTTTGACTAAGGCCCCTGTTCCAGCTGAAGAAAAACAGCCCCAAAGCATGCTGCTGCCACCACCATGCTTCACTGTGGGTATGGTGTTCTTTTGGTCATGTGCAGTGTTTTTTTGTTTTTTGGAATTATGGCCAAAAAGTTCAACCTTGGTTTCGGACCAGGAAACATTTTCCCACATGCTTTTGGAAGACTTCAGATGTGTTTTTGAAAAATGTAGCCAGGCCTGGATGTTTTTCATCATAACAAAAGGCTTCCATCTTGACACTCTACCCCATAGCTTAGACATATGAAGAATACAGGAGATTGTTGTCACATGTACCACACAGCCAGTACTTGGCAGATATTCTTGCAGCTCCTTTAATGTTGCAGTAGGCCTCATGGCAGCCTCCCTGACCGGTTTTCTTTTCATCAATTTTGAAGGGATGTCCAGTACTTAGTAATGTCACTGTTGTGCCATATTTTCTCTGCTTGATGACTGTCTTCACTTTGTTCCATGGTATATATCAGGGCTCGACAAAACCCGGGCGCCAGGTCGCATTTGCGACTAGAATTAGCGACCTGGCGCAGCACAGCTGGGGGTATCCTGTCTCCGTGGACCCCCCCCGGTGTGATCGCGTCGGGCCGTTACGCCGGCGGCCGGTAATTGAGGCCGCGGCTTTGAGGTCTTCTGCGGTCCTATGATTCCTTCTGGAATCTGGCGCCCTCTTGTGGTGGCCATTGGTATGACAACCAGCAATGCTAATGGAGCTTCCCCTGTCTGTTTTTTTATTGCCTGCCCATCTCCTTCCCTTTATTTAGAACCCCCTAAACACACATATATATTATATTATATTATATTATATTATATTATATTATATTATATATATATATATATATATATATATATATATATATATATATATATATATATATATATATATAAAAACACCCTAGAGAATAAAATGGTGGTTGTTGCAATACTGTCTGTCTGTCACACCGTATTTGCACAGCGGACTTACAAGCGCACTTTTTTGGGGAAAAATAATTTAATAAAAAAAAAAATAAGACAACAGTAAAGTTAGGCCAATTTTTTTAAGCGGCGCTATCTTCCCCTCACTCGTCTCCATGTCAGGCCAGGGACAGGTCCGGATCGCCGTTACCGACCTGGATCCTAACTTTTTAAGCTGGCTACTAGATTCCAAGCAAATTTGTCAAGCCCTGGTATATATAATGCCTTGGAAATTTTTGTACCCTTCTCCTGACTGATGCCTTTTAACAATGAGACCCCTCTGATGCTTTGGAAGCGCTCTGCGGACCTAGGATGCGACTAAGAAAATATCAGGAAAGACCTACTAAAACAGCTGAACTTTATTTGGGGTTAATCTGAGGCACTTTAAAATGATGGCAGGTGTATACTGACTCCTATTAAACATGAGTTTGAATGCGATTGCTTAATTCTGAACACAGCTACATTTGCACACTTATGCAACCATATTTAGATTTTTACCCCACCAAAAAAGATTCCAGTTTGTTTTTCAACTGAGTTGTACAGGTTATAAAAATCACATTAACTAGTTGCTGACCACCGGCCGTCAAATGACGGCCAGGCGGCGCACCTATTGTGGCGGGAGGCCATCATATGACGGCCTCCCGTTTAAACAGGGAATGCGCGCGATTGTGCGCGCGCATCCCTGTTTCTTCGGTGGCGGCATGTCACGGAGACACCGCTCGCCACCGAAGGGGGTGAACAGCCATTCGTTATGGCCGTTTACCACGTGATCGGCCGTGATGAAGGCACGGCCGATCACAGATGGTCACACCCCGAACGTGCACGGCGCATGCGCGCGCGCTGCGCGTGCACGGCGGTGGCGGCGTGTTCCCCGGGAACACTGCTCGTCACCGACGCTGGTAAACAGCCATTGGCCGGCTGTTTACCCACGTGATCGCCTGTGATCCTTTCACAGCCGATCACAAAAATGTAAACAAACTGCGGTAACGGGATGTTACCGGGTTCTCCTCCTCACACACCGATCGTGTGTGAGGAGGAGATTGCGGTAACATCTCGTTACCGCATACAGTGTACACCAATCATACTGATTGCCCCCCCCCCCCCCCAATAAAGAGGACCTGTCACCACCACTCATAGTACCTGTCAATCACAGCCCATGAGAGTACCCGAGTACCTGTCACGGCCCATCAGAGTACCCGAGTACCTGTCACGGCCCATCAGAGTACCCGAGTACCTGTCACGGTCCATCAGAGTACCCGAGTACCTGTCACGGTCCATCAGAGTACCCGAGTACCTGTCACAGTCCATCTGTGTACCAGAGTACCTGTCACAGTCCATCTGTGTACCAGAGTACCTGTCACAGTCCATCTGTGTACCAGAGTACCTGTCACAGTCCATCGGTGTACCAGAGTACCTGTCACAGTCCATCTGTGTACCAGAGTACCTGTCACAGTCCATCTGTGTACCAGAGTACCTGTCACAGTCCATCTGTGTACCAGAGTACCTGTCACAGTCCATCTGTGTACCAGAGTACCTGTCACAGTCCATCTGTGTACCAGAGTACCTGTCACAGTCCATCTGTGTACCAGAGTACCTGTCACAGTCCATCTGTGTACCAGAGTACCTGTCACAGTCCATCTGTGTACCAGAGTACCTGTCACAGTCCATCTGTGTACCAGAGTACCTGTCACAGTCCATCTGTGTACCAGAGTACCTGTCACAGTCCATCTGTGTACCAGAGTACCTGTCACAGTCCATCTGTGTACCAGAGTACCTGTCACAGTCCATCTGAGTACCCGAGTACCTGTCACAGTCCATATGAGTACCTGTCACCGCCCTTCAGAGTACCCAAATACCAGTCACCAAACCATCAGAGTACCTGCCACCAGGCCATCAGAGTACCCGAGTACCTGCCACCAGGCCATCAGAGTACCCGAGTACCTGCCACCAGGCCATCAGAGTACCCGAGTACCTGCCACCAGGCCATCAGAGTACCCGAGTACCTGCCACCAGGCCATCAGAGTACCCGAGTACCTGCCACCAGGCCATCAGAGTACCCGAGTACCTGCCACCAGGCCATCAGAGTACCCGAGTACCTGCCACCAGGCCATCAGAGTACCCGAGTACCTGCCACCAGGCCATCAGAGTACCCGAGTACCTTCCACCAGGCCATCAGAGTACCCGAGTACCTGCCACCAGGCCATCAGAGTACCCGAGTACCTGCCACCAGGCCATCAGAGTACCCGAGTACCTGCCACCAGGCCATCAGAGTACCCGAGTACCTGCCACCAGGCCAACAGAGTACCCGAGTACCTGCCACCAGGCCAACAGAGTACCCGAGTACCTGCCACCAGGCCAACAGAGTACCCGAGTACCTGCCACCAGGCCAACAGAGTACCCGAGTACCTGCCACCAGGCCATCAGAGGACCCGAGTACCTGCCACCAGGCCATCAGAGTACCCGAGTACCTGCCACCAGGCCATCAGAGTACCCGAGTACCTGCCACCAGACCATCAGAGTACCCGAGTACCTGTCACCAGACCATCAGAGTACCCGAGTACCTGCCACCAGACCATCAGAGTACCCGAGTACCTGTCACCAGACCATCAGAGTACCCGAGTACCTGTCACCAGACCATCAGAGTACCCGAGTACCTGTCACCAGACCATCAGAGTACCCGAGTACCTATCTCCAGCCCATGTCTCATAGAATATACGTTGGGGTGTTTGCTTTCCAAAATGGGGTCATTTTGTGGGTAATTTCACTGTCCTGGTGGTCCAGGACCTTCAAAAGTGTGATGGGTAGGAATGAAATGAGATGTGTCATTTATGCTCCTAGAACGCCTGAACGTACTACTTCAATGTTCGGCCTCTCTATGTGGCCAGGCTGTGTAAAAGTCCTACACATGTGGTATCGCCATACTCGGGAGGAGTAGCAGAATGTATTTTGGGGTGTAATTTTTGCTATATACATGCTATGTGTTAGAAATATCTTATAAATTGACAATTTTGTGTAAAAAAAAAAAAAAATGCGTTTTAATTTTTTTCCACATATTCCAAAAACTTCTGGAAAAAAATGAACCTTTCAAAAGACTCATTATGCCTCACAGATTATACGTTGGGGTGTTTGCTTTCCAAAATGGGGTAATTTTATGGGAAATTCCATTGTCCTGGTACTCCAGGGCCTTCAAAAGTGTAATAGGTGGTTGAGAAATGAGATGCGTAATTTTTGCTCGTAGAACGTCTGAAGGTACTACATCAATGTTAGTGCTCTGTATGTGGCCAGGCTGTGTAAAAGTCCTACACATGTGGTATCGCCGTACTCGGGAAGAGTAGCAGAATGTATTTTGGGGTGTAATTTGTTGTATGCATATGCTGTGTGTGAGAAATAACCTGATAATATGACAATTTAGTAAAAAAAAAAAAAAAAAAAAAAAAAAAATATTCATTTTGCAAAGAATTGTGGGAAAAAATGACAACTTAAAAAAACTCACCATGCTACTTACTTAATACCTTGGGATGTCTACTTTGTAAAAAGGGGTCATTTGGGGGGTATTTGTACTTTGCTGACTTGTTAGGCCTCATGCACACGAGACGCAGATGAAACCTCTGTTAAAAAAAAGCTGAAACGCGCGTTTAGAAACGCGCGTTTTGCCGCGTTTGCATGTCGCGTTTAGACGCGTTTAGACGCGTTTGCGTTTAGACGCGTTTATAAAGATAACATCATGTAGACCCTCCCCAAGCTCTCAAAGCATTTTTTTTAACTATTTCTGCTATTTTGATCAGAGTGAGCAGCAGCAGCATAGAGAGCAGTTGTACACTTGCATTTGCCGTGTCACTTGCCACGGCACCTGCCACAAGTTGTGGATTGTCCACTTGCCACGTCACTTGCCACAAGTTGGGGATTGTCCACTTGCCACATCACCTGCCACGTCACCTGCCACAAATTGTG
The DNA here is from genome assembly GCF_037356315.1 of Lithobates pipiens. Lineage (NCBI taxonomy): Eukaryota > Metazoa > Chordata > Amphibia > Anura > Ranidae > Lithobates > Lithobates pipiens. The sequence goes on along the minus strand of NW_027507903.1, from coordinate 509,979,999 downwards.
GATTGTCCACTTGCCACGTCACTTGCCACATCACCTGCCACGTCACTTGCCACGAGATGTGGATTGTCCACTTTCCACGTCATCTGCCATGCCACCTGCCACAAGCTGTGGATTGTCCACTTGCCACGTCACCAGCCACATCACCTGCCACAAGTTGTGGATTGTCTACTTGCCGCGTCACTTGCCACATCACCTGCCACGTCACTTGCCACGTCACCTGCCACAAGTTGTGGATTGTTCACTTGCCACGTCACCTGCCACGTCACCTGCCACAAGTTGTGGATTGTCCACTTGCCACGTCACTTGCCACAAGCTGTGGATTGTCCACTTGCCACGTCACTTGCCACGTCACCTGCCACATCACTTGCCACGTCACCTGCCACAAGTTTTGGATTGTCCACTTGCCACGTCACTTGCCACGTCAGCTGCCACGTCACTTGCCACGAGATGTGGATTGTCCACTTTCCACGTCATCTGCCATGCCACCTGCCACAAGTTGTGGATTGTCCACTTGCCACGTGACTTGCCACATCACCTGCCACGTCACTTGCCACATCACCTGCCACAAGTTGTGGATTGTCTACTTGCCGCGTCACTTGCCACTTCACCTGCCACGTCACTTGCCACGTCACCTGCCACAAGTTGTGGATTGTTCACTTGCCACGTCACCTGCCACAAGTTGTGGATTGTCCACTTGCCACGTCACTTGCCACATGCTGTGGATTGTCCACTTGCCACATCACTTGCCACGTCACTTTCCACGTCACCTGCCACAAGTTTTGGATTGTCCACTTGCCACGTCAGCTGCCACGTCACTTGCCACATCACCTGCCACGTCACCTGCCACAAGTTGTGGATTGTCCACTTGCCACGTCACTTGCCACATCACCTGCCACGTCACTTGCCACGAGATGTGGATTGTCCACTTGCCATGTCACTTGCCACGTCACCTGCCACGTCACTTGCCACGTCAGCTGCCACGTCACTTGCCACAAGATGTGGATTGTCCACTTGTCACATCACCTGCCACATCACTTGCCACATCACCTGCCACAAGTTGTGGATTGTCCACTTGCCACGTCACTTGCCACATCACCTGCCACGTCACTTGCCACAAGATGTGGATTGTCCACTTTCCACGTCACCTGCCATGCCATCTGCCACAAGTTGTGGATTGTCCACTTACCACGTCACCAGCCACATCACCTGCCACAAGTTGTGGATTGTCCACTTGCCACACCACTTTCCACGTCACCTGCCACGTCACCTGCCACAAGATGTGGATTGTCCACTTGCCACGTCACCTGCCACAAGTTGTGGATTGTCCACTTGCCACGTCACCAGCCACATCACCTGCCACAAGTTGTGGATTGTCCACTTGCCACGTCCCTTGCCACGTCCCCTGCCACGTCACCTGCCACGTCACCTGCCACAAGTGGATTGTCCACTTGCCACATCACCTGCCACAAGTGGATTGTCCACTTGCCACATCACTTGCCACATCACCTGCCACAAGTTGTGGATTGTCCACTTGCCACGTCACCTGACACAAGTTGTGGATTGTCCACTCGCCACGTCACTTGCCACATCACCTTCCACAAGTGGATTGTCCACTTGCCACGTCACTTGCCACGTCCCCTGCCACAAGTGGATTGTCCACTTGCCACGTCACTTGCCACGTCACCTGCCACAAGTTATGGATTGTCCACTTGCCACGTCACATGCCAGTCACCTGCCACAAGTTGTTGATTTTCCACTTGCCACGTCACCTGCCAAGTCACTTGCCGCGTCACCTGCCAGGTCACTTGCCACGTCACCTGCCACAAGTTGTCTATTGTCCACTTGCCACGTCACATGCCAGTCACCTGCCACAAGTTGTTGATTTTCCACTTGCCACGTCACCTGCCAAGTCACTTGCCGCGTCACCTGCCAGGTCACTTGCCACGTCACCTGCCACAAGTTGTCTATTGTCCACTTTCCACGTCACTTGCCACTTCACCTGCCACGTCACTTGCCACAAGTTGTGGATTGTCCACTTGCCACATCACTTGCCACCTGCCATGTCACTTGCCACAAGTTGTGGATTGTCCACTTGCCACGTCACTTGCCACAAGTTGTGGATTGTCCACTTGCAATTGCAATTGTTTAAAATATTTTTCTAATGGTTTTTCATCATTTGCAATCATTTTTGAGATTTTTAATGTAAAAAAAAAAGGTCACCTTTAAAAACGCATATAAACGCAAACGCGGCTAAACGCGGTAGCGGCGTTTTGCCGCGTTTTACCGCGTTTTGCGTCTGAAACGCAGAAATTTTTGTTTCTGAACGCATTTTTTTGCTTCTGGAAAAACGAGATTAAACGCAACTGCATATAAACGGAAAAAAACGAGACTGTGTGCATGGACACATAGGATAACATTGAATGAGTTCAGGTGCAGTTGAAAAAACTGTCCAACTGCATCTGAACGTGCGTTTAACTGCGTCTCGTGTGCATGAGGCTTTAGTGTCTCAAGAAATGAGGTACACCTGATGTACTGAAGGCCTGATCAGAAGTGATCAATTTTCAGTGATTGGCACGATAGTTTGTAGACTCTATAACTTTCACAAAGACCAAATAATATATACCAATGTGGGTTATTTTTACCAAAGATATGTAGCAGTATAAATTTTGGCCAAAATTTATGAAGAAAAATTACTAATTAGCAAAAATTTATGACAGAAACGAAGAAAAAGGCATTTTTTTCACAAAATTTAAGTTTTATTTTATTTATAGCGCAAAAAATAAAAAACCCACTAGTGATTAAATACCACTAAAAGAGAGCTCTATTTGTGTGGAAAAAAGGACGCAAGTTTCATATGGATACAGTGTAGGATGACTGAGTAATTGTCATTCAAACTGTGAGAGCGCTGAACGCTGAAAATTGGTCTGGTCAGGAAGGGGGTGTAACTGCACTGTACTGAGGTGGTTAAAAAGGTGGAAAAAGTTGTGAAAGGATTTATCTTGGTATCATTTTTTTACATCACAGAAACCTGACATTTTAAACAGGAGAGTTCAGAGGTTTTATATCCACTGTAGATGCTCACAGCACAGAGTTTCCCAATTTTAACATACACAAAACTGCTGTAAATTGCCTTCATACAAAATCCGAACTGAGATAACTATAGGAGGCTACCACTGATGACCTTCCGGAAATACTATCTACCTAGAGATTTCTGGCGACAGTATTTTATCTATGACCCAGTGCAAGTAGACAGATGAAAAAAGGCAGAGTAAAGTCAAAACTCCTATCTACTTCTTCCGTGTCTGCGACTTACATCGGGGAAGCCATTGGATTTGCATGAGATACAATTTTTTATAAATGGGAGAGAGTCAGCAACATCGCTCAACTTACAGGTCCCTTTTAAGAGAAGAACTACCTACAAGTGGTAAATTTGGACTCCAATACACTGTTTAATGAGGCAGACCCCAAAAGCCCTGAATGACCTTTCTCAGAGGACAAAGTGCTTGGTCGAGTAAGAAGACTTAGTCAATGGTTATTGTCCCCCTCCTTACAGCACCCCAAGATGGGCAGTCACCAGGACTGTCTGTAACACCTCCCCCTTTCCAAACAGGGTAAACAAAATGCTCACTTGACCAGAGTTCGAGCATTACATTTAAAGATGGGCACTGACCTGCCCACCCTCAATTTTCTGGGATATACACTATATTGTAAAACGTATAAGGACGTCTGCTTATACACGTACATAAACTTTAATGGCATCCCAGTCTTTGTCCGTAAGGTTCATTATTGAGTTGGCCCACCCTTGACAGCCATAACAGCTGAAACTCTTCTAGGAAGGCTGTCCACACAGTTTAGGAGTGTCTATGGGAATGTTTGACCATTCTTCCAGAGTCGCATTTTGTGAGGTCAGACACCGATGTTGGACAATAAGGCCTGGCGCGCAGTCTCCACTTCAATTCATTCCAAAGGTGTTTTATTGGGTTGAGGTCAGAACTCTGTGCAGGCCAGTCAAGTTCCTCTACCCCCAACTCGCTCATCCATGTCTTTATGCTTGCTTCTGTGCACTGGTCCAAATCATTTGATGGTGGGCGGATTAAGGAATGGGGTTGTTTTTCAGGGGTTGGGCTTTGCCCTTAGTTCCAATAAAGGGAACACTTAAGGTGTCAATATACCAAGACAATTTCATGCTCCCAACTTTGTGGGAACAGTTTGGGGATGGCCCCCTCCTGTTCCAACATGAATGTGCACCAGTGCACAAAGCAAGGTCCATAAAGACATGGAAGAACTTGACTGGCCTGCACAGAGTCCTAACCTCAACCCGACAGAACACCTCCTTTGTGATGAATTAGAGCAGAGACTGCAAGCTAGGCCTTCTCAACCACATCAGTGCAAAGGGTGAGCCAACTCAACATTGAACCCTACGGACTTATGCCCTGTACACACGGTCAGACTTTCTGATGGAAAATGTGTGATCGGATTGCGTTGCTGGAAATTCCGATCGTGTCTGGGCTCTGACTTTTTCTGTCGGAATTTCCGACACACAAAGGTTTGAGAGCTGGATCTAAAATTTTCCGACAACAAAATCCAATCGTTTAAATTCTGATCGTGTGTAGACAAATCTGACACACAAAGTGCCATGCATGCTCAGAATAAAATTACGAGACGAAAGCTATTGGCTATTGCCCTCTTTATAGTCCCGTCGTACGTATTTTATGTCCCCTCGTTCTAAACTAAACTTTGTGTATGCAAGACAAGTTTGGGCCAAAATATTTTGTCGTCGGAATGTCCGACCGTGTGTACAGGGCATAAAAGACTGGGATGCCATTAACCACTTCAGCCCCGGACCATTTTGCTGGCCAAAGACCAGACCACTTTTAACGATTCGGCACTGCGTCGTTTTAACTGACAATTGCGCGGTCATGCGAGGTGGCTCCCAAACAAAATTTACATCCTTTTTTTTCCCCCACAAATAGAGCTTTCTTTTGGTGGTATTTGATCGCCCCTGCGGTTTTTATTTTTTGTGCTATAAACAAAAAGAGCGACAATTTTGAAAAAAAACGCATTATTTTTTACTTTTTGTTATAATAAATATCCCCCAAAAAAAAAAATATATATATATATATATATATATATATATATATATATATATATATATATATATATATATATATATATATATATATATATATATATATATATATATAAAAAAATTTTCCCTAAGTTTAGGCCGATACGTATTCTTCTACATATTATTGGTAGAAAAAAAAAAATATATAAAAACACAATAAGCTTTTATTGATTGGTTTGTGCAAAAGTTATAGCGTTTACAAAATAGGGGATAGTTTTATGGCATTTTTATAAAAAAAAAAATGTTTACTAGTAATGGCGGCGATCGGAGATTTTTATTGTGACTGCGACATTATGGCGGACACATCGGACATTTTTGGGACCAGTCATTTATACAGCAATCACTGCTATACAAATGCAGCAATTCCTGTGTAAATGGCACTGGCAGTTAAGGGGTTAACCAGTGTAGGGGTTAAGTGTTCCTAGGGGTGTGTTACTAACTGTGGGGGGGTTGGGCTTTCATTTAGTGAACACTGATCTCTGCTCCAATCACATGGAGCAGAGATCAGCGTCACTTATTGCTAGACATAACGGGGAGATGCTGTTTCCAAAACGGCATCTCTCCGTTCAGCCGCCCCATGAGACGATCGCGGGTATGCCCGCGGCGATCGAGTCCGCAGGACCCGCGACCGGACTCACGGGGGTCCCGACCGGCACGGTGGCATTAAAGATCGGACGTACCTGTACGCCAATATGCCTGCACGTGCCATTCTGCCGACGTACATCACTGGTTAAATTTCATGTGCGTATAAAGGCAGATGTCCCAATACTTTTGATAATATAGTGTATCTGCCTATAAGCAGTCTTAAATAGAGATTAATCAATATTTTCAACCATTTTCTAATTAAATCTTATGAAAAAAAAATTGATGAAAGTGGTGTGAATCTTGAGTGAAAACATTGATAAATAGACCCAATAGTTTTGCTTTCAACCAATCATATGTCACAACACAGGAAAACAACATTATTGAAAATGGAAGTAAGGTTTTTGTAAAAATGTATGCATGTAGGATTTATGGAGGAAAATAGGATCTCCTATACATATCACAGTATCATTGAAATTTCAAGAGGAGTTGGAAGACTTTTTAGAATAGGTTTCCAGAAAGCATCTTGGAAGTGTGGTGATCATAAACTCAAAAATTAAAAGGTATCTGTTCTCCTTGCTAACAAAATGCCTTTGGACGGTACTGGACCCCAAACCTCCAAAGTGAACGGAATACAGGTGGACAAAGCATGAAAAACCAGATGGAGAAGAATCTGATCGATAATGATAATTAAGGAGCATAAATCAAAATGTAAAAATATTTAAGATAGAAAAGCAGGTGGCACATCAATTTAAAACAAAGATGGAACTGATCCAAAGTCTGCTATACGGGGAGACTAGGCGGGTCCCTGGCACTGAACGATAGTAAAACAGGACTGCCATTAATTTCCTCTGTTAGGAAATGAAGCTGCTCGGTAAAAATATTAAGGCTGGGTTCACACTGAAGCGATGCGGGAACGCCGCATATCCGCGGCGGGTTCCCGCATCGCATGCCTCCCGCCGGCAGTTCACACTGCCCTATGCGGACTGCTGGGAGTGTCAGTGAAAACTTAATGACACCCCCAGATCAGTTCGCATATCGCAGTGCGATCTGCAAACTCGGACAGGAATCGGATCGCATGTGAACACCCATGCGATCCGATTCTGCTGCGGACCAAAAAAAGGGGTCCTGTGCGAGTTTGGGGCGGGTGCGATGCGAATTCAGCCATACCATCTGTATGGCTGAACTCGCATCGCACAGAGATCGGATGCGATTTGCACTGCAGTGCGGTGCGAATCACATCCTGTTCTCCTAGCCGCAGCAGTGTGAACCCAGCCTAAAAGGGGAAGAAAAAGAAAGAAGAAATGAAGCCTCAAATTTAAAAGAAAGTACAAAAAAATGGAACACATTTTCCTCTCAGCCCAAGCTCAGAGGAGAGGAGAAAAAAGATAAAAAAGGGGGGAGGGGGACAAGGAGTGAAAGAAAAAAAAAGAAAGGAGAGAAGAGGGGGGGAAAAGGGGGGGGGGGGGGAGAAGAGGAGTGTACATACTGTAGATTTACAAAACAATGGGATAAAATTAATATTCCTGACCTTTGTTTCATCTCATGGTTACTGTGAAAATGTGTGAATGCATCAATGCAGTGCATGTTATCTCTGCTTGCAGAGCTTGGATTCATTAAATGAGTTTACCAAAAAAGTAAATATTGCAGAATATACAGCCTCATGCTACATAACTAAGCTCCATTTCATGCTGAATAAACTAAATTATTAATTTATCTTAAAATATAAAACTATTTTTAGATAGATTTTTACTCCAAAAAGCACTGTATTAAAATAAATTTGATTGATTTTTATATACCCTGAGGAAGGAACTCCTCTTTAAAGATATGGTGAGTAAGCCTATTAGCATATAAAGCCCTCCAATTCAAATACTTCATGACAGCAGGTGTAGTGTCATATTTTGCTCCCCATCACAGAATGCTCCGGAAGTGACGTTGCAGCCAGAAATTAAACACTGCGCATGCGCGATGCGTTCCAAACACTTGCGCCATGCGTTCCAAATAATTTGCAACAATGCAGACCAGTGAAACAGTCAGATAATGTCAGAGAAGTGAGGGGAGGTAATCCCCTCCCTGAGCCACACAGTTACCTGCTCTCTCTCCGCCGCTTTCTGCTCTGTCTAAAGTTAATGTCACGATTACCTCCCCTCACTCCCGTGACATTATCTGACGGTTTCACTGAACTACATTGTCGGAAACCCTCTGGAACACATGGTGCAAAAATTTGGAACGCATCGAGCATGCGCAGTGCTAAATTTCTGGCCGCAACGTCACTTCTGGAGCATTCTATGATGGGGAGCAAAATATGACACTACACAGGCATGGATAAATGCACAAAGATGAGGCAGTTAAATAAGGAGAGGAACTATGTTTCTCTTGGCAATAACCGACAAGGCTAAGAAAAAAAAACTGTCAAATGATTGTTGCAATCCTTTAGCCTTCATTCCACTTCTGGCACTATAGCAAACAAGAGACCACATCCTATTAATAACGTCTGATCCCAGCTTATTACAATATCATCAGCACAGCGGCTTAGCAGTTAGCACTAGTGTTATCAGTTGAGATCCCATCCATGACACTACCTGCATGGAGTTTGCACGCTCTCCATGTGGTTGCATAAGTTTCCTCTGGGTACTTTAATGACATTTTGGTAGGTAACTTGGCTTCTGTCTAAATTGGCCCTTGTATACGTATGCATGTGAAGTAGGGACCAATGATTCTAAGCATCTTGAGGGTACAGACTGATGTGACTTTAGGATATATGTGAAGCTGTGCTGCATATATTGTACATGCTATATAAATTACCTGTAATAAATAAAAATCAAACAATTACTATTAAAATAAACCTGAGAGGGGCCACCAGAATTTTCGGCCAGCCGACCTCCCTCCAAGCTACTGCAATGAAAACTTTCAAAAGAACCACCTCAAATTTCACTTTATAAAAAATAAAAAAATAAAATAAAAAGGCGCAACAAGAGCTGATGGATCTTTTATCTGTAGCATTGTCTATTAATGATTCTTATCAAAAATATTTGTGTCAATGAGAAACCATCAAAAGATGTCCTGTCCATGTCAACCCAAATATTCTATTACTGCCAGGGAGAGGGAAACCAGGTACTCCTGCCACAAACATGTCACTAGAAATATAAAACTCCCATCAATGCATTTTGCAGTCTTAAAATGCACACAAATATTTCAATAACAGACACCAAGGACACACCCAGAGATGTCATATACTCCCTTTATTACAAAGATCGAGATCGGTGTCTTTGTAATAATGTCTACAGACATCTCTTCCCAGAACCCAAACAAACACAAAAAATAAACACACACACACACACACACACACCACAAAAACCCATAGCACACCCAGAAACTGCTAGAGCCTCCTTTATATACCCACATTTTACAATAATAAAGACCCTGTAAGAATGAGTTCTCCTATGAGATAGGCCACCAACATAAGATCTCCTTAAAGCTAAAAAACAACTTCCCCCATTGAAAACAAGAGACCATCAGCGTTGATAGGTACAGTTCTCAACACTTCCTTTGTTCTAGGTGACAGGACCTTAACCCCATCAATATTTATATTTCCAGGATTACAATCAAAACTGGCAGATATACCACTTAATACATAATGAAAGCCACCCACCCTCCCATGAAAAAGCTCAAAATTAAACCACCAGCCCAGACAGAAGAGTTGTCAGATTTCTCTTTATTACAGTATCAAGTCATGAAAGCCCCATCAATTTGTCTGATTCTACAAGTGAGACCACCAGAATAATCAGATGCCCCTTTTATTGCACTGGCACCCTTGAACTCTATCATTGAGAAAATCTTTCCTATAACGATCTCAACAGCCTAGCAAGTGCCTTATATATTGAGTGTTATCACCTACCGTAAAGGCTCCATCAATACGAAGTATTGTAAAGGACACCAGGATTAAGGTCTATATGTTCCTCTTCTTGCATTGAAACCCACCAATAATAAAGACCCCAGCAATTATAAAAGAAAGATCTAAAGATTTTCTGTATAAAAGTCTGTTAATCTGAGAGATCAAATAAAGGGGGGGGGGGGGATCTGACCATTTTATCATATCAATAAAGATCATTTTATTCAGTTTCTGCAAGTGAGCCCACCAGAAGGATCAGATACTACTTTGTTAAAAACTACCTCCAATGATAAAGACCCAACCTGTGAGAAATCCATTCCTATAAAGGGAGCCTAATGCAGAACAATGGTCAGACCCTCATGTACTACAATGACCTCTCCTAATAAGGACCCCATCAGTATTTCTCTGGGCATCTGAATCACCAGAGCCCCCTTCATTGCATAAACACCCACCAATATTTAAACAGCCACAAATTATAATGTCAGCCTATAGAAGAGTCTATCGGGGCACAGCTGTCAGATCCTTCTGTACATTTCTGGCATAAAAAGACCCTTAAATATTTATCTCTGCCAGCAAGCACACAGACACGGCATGGATACCACCAATACGGACCCTCAGAATAAATCCCGCTCTATAAAAGAGCCCAGACACAACTATTAGATCCTCTTTAGTATATCACACAATGGCAATAATTATATTTTTGCAATGACTACACACTACAATGTTCACATCCTTCTAGACTACACTGATAACACCCCCCAATAATGAATAAATGCCTCTGTAATATATAAATGGGAACCAAGACATATACAACTATCAGATGCCCTTTAGTACAGCACACCTTAGATTGTAAGTTCCATGAGGGCAGGGACTGATGTAAATTGCTGTGTACATTGACAGCACTATATAAGTATCTGAAATAAAATAATAGCAATGAGTATAGTTTTGCAAGGAATCTCACTGCAATGATCAGATCCTTCTAGATCACATTCATAACCCCCTCCCCTCCCCCTTCCAATAATGAAAACTCCCTTAATAAATCTCTCTCTATATAAAGGGAGCCCAGACAGATACAGCCATCAGACCCCTTTAGTACATCATACAATAATAAAGACCCCATCAATGACCATTTCTCTGTAAGCGATCTCACTACAATGATAACACCCCCCTCAACTGTCCTGACACCTGCCAAAAAAATAAAAAATACATATGAAAATGTAACATTACATTTGATAATAGAGCACTCAGACAGATGCAAATGTCAGTGCTCCCCCTTTAGTACATTGCCCACTGACAAAGACTCTGTCAATGATGGACATAAATGTCAGATCTCCCCTTTAGATCATAAAATATTATATAAAACTGCCGGACACCCTACCACTGCACTGATGATTACCGATAATAAAAACCCCACTAATGAAAAGCAATCTTACTTAATAATAGGGAGCCCAGCAATATACAATTGTCAGATCTCCCTTTAGTACATAACCCAATAATAAAGGACCCCCCCAACCAATCATCATCTATGACTGTACAGAAGATCCCGCTACAATGATCAGATCCTTCCCTGTGGCACCAACACCCACCAATAATAAAGACCCCCACCAATGAAAAAAAAATTGTATTTTATAATTGACATTCCAGACACACTGCAATGTTAGCATTAGTACATCACACAGTAATATAGATGATATCACATTGTATCTCTCTATAATAGCCCCCCCCCCCCCCCAAGGTGTCATCAGACCCCCAAATTATTGTACTAACCACCACCCCCCCCCCCCCCCCCAACATCAGATCCTCTATCCTTTACTATCGGTAACATCAATGATCACCCCTTCCACCCCCTCCTCCAATGATCACCCCTTCCACCCATTCCTCTAATAGATCACCCCCCTCCTCCAATGATCAGACCCCGTTATTGCCCCCAATAATAACAGATCCCGTTCAGGCTCTGCTGTCCCCCCACCCCCGTATAGTGGAGCCCCCCTATATCCCTCACCCAGGCCGCTGATCTCCTGGCGGATATTGAGGCGGTTCCTCTCGTCCACTATCGCTGAGATCATCTGCTGGAGGGAGCGGTCCAGAGCGCCGTTCTCCTCCTCTCTCTTCCCGGCGCGGCTGTGACTCTTGACGGCGGCCATCCCCCTCCGGGGCTGCTCTCATCTCACTGCTGTGTGTCCCCCCACCCCGACCAGCCCACCGGCTCACTGAGACCCGGCCGGAGACCCCCAGTCAGGCGACACTTCCGTCTCCCATAGCGGATCAGCGGGGCGCTTCCTGCAACACGCTGCGGTCCCAGCCAATCAGTAGGCGACTCTAGCGCAGATCGGGAGGGGCGCGACTGAGCGAGGCCAATGAAAGCGCAGAGAGGGCGGGGGTAGGCAAATAGACTGCCAATGGAAGGAGCGCTGGAGGTTTAAAGGGACAGAAGAGGGAAGCGAATGAGGTCAGGCGGCTGGGCTAAGCGGGGAGGTCTGCCATGTGTGCTGCAGACAAGTTCACCCTCAAGGTGGCACGGAGTGTGATCGGAATGAATCATCGGGGCTGGGCGGGGCACCTCAGGATCTACACTGGATTCTAGGCATATGTAGCCTCTGGGAATAGAACAATACAACTACTATGGATGGAGAGATAATACACTGGCAGCTATAGAAGAGGACATTATTGTATGACTTATTATTTTTTCAGGAGAGAGAGAGAATATCTTTTTAAATTGTAAACAAGATATTTATCTGTAACTTTACCTACACACTGGCTATGGTCAAAATGTAACACTATATTACCAAAAGTATTGGGACGCCTGCCTTCATACACACATGAACTTTAATGGCCTCCCAGTCTTAGTCCGTAAGGTTCAATATTGAGTTGGCCCACCCTTTGCCTTTATAACAGCTTCAACTCCTCTGGGAAGGCTCTCCACAAGGTTTAGGAGTGTCCATGGGAATGTTTGACCATTCTTCCAGAAGCGCATTTGTGAGGTCAGGCACTGATGTGGAGGACAAAGCCTGGCTCACAGTCTCCGCTGTAATTCATCCCAAAGGTGTTTTATCAGGTTGAGGTCAGGACTCTGTGCAGGCCAGTCAGGTTCCTCCACCCCAAACTCGCCCATCCATGTCTTTGTGGACCTTGCTTTGTGCACTGGTCCACATCATGAGGGGGAGGGGGTTATGGTGTGGGTTTTTTTGGAGGGTTGGGCTTGGCCCCTGGGTTCCAGTGAAGGGAACTCTTAAGGCATCAGCATACCAAGACATTTTGGACAATTTATCGCTCCCAACTTTGTGGGAACAGTTTGGGGATGGCCCCTTCCTGTTCCAACATGACGGTGCACGAGCGCACAAAGCAAGGTCCATAAAGACATGGATGAGTGAGCCTTGGGTGGAGGAAAATTAACTTCAAGTGCAATAATTCACATTATAATAGTAACTAAAACAGATAAAATTAAGTGTAACAAACTAAACAATAAAACTTCCAAAAGTGCTGTAATGGTGTGAAAGTCCTAACTAAAAAGTTGTTGTACTTGAAGTTAATTTGCATTGCAATTATCTGAAAAGGGGTTTCCACCATCCCTGCTAAGTTTCATTTGTTATGTCTTGTTTTCAGTTTGATGTGTATTATATATGACATTGCAAATCACACAGACCGGTACTATTGTGGTAATATTGAAGTTTATTGAGATTTTAATACATTGGAGGGTGCCAACATTATTGTCAAGTTACTGATTAGTAATTTAGCACTGCACTTTTTTATTATATTTTGTGGTGTGGGAACACATAACAGTGCTTAGCCGCAAGCCTTTTACGGACACTTTTTTTTTTTACTTGCCTACCTCCAGTAGGTAGCACTGATTGGCAGCATTGGTAGCGTTAATTGGCAGCACTCATGGGCACTGACGGGTGTCACTGATGGGCAGTATTGATTGGCATTGATAGGCAGCACTGATTGGCACTGATGGGTCTCACTTCTAGGCAGCACTTATTGGCAGCATTGATTGCCACTGAAAGGCAGCACTGATTGGGATTATTGATTGGCATCGGTGGAGTTTCACATTCAGCAGATCATGAGGCAAGAGCCACTTAGTGTGTGAAACTGTCAGATAATGTAACTGCATGCAGTGAGATGATCAGCTGTCACAACTCCACAGTGATGTCAGGGTGGGAGGGACCGAGCTGCTATACAACACCAGCTAATAATTGGGCTGTGTAAGGAAGGGGGGCGGAGCCGCATACATGTAGCAGCCCACCCAGACCCCATCCCATTGGCTGGTGTTTGATGGCTTTTCGGTCCTGCCAACCCCCAACATCACCGCTGAGTTGTGACAGCTGATCTTCTCACTGTAAGCCGTTACATTAGCTAACGGTGTCAAACACTGAGCAGCTCTCACCTCGCCATCTGCTGAATGTTTCACAGGCAGCGTGGGCTACACACTGTCTGGATGCAACATTTCAGAGCAGATCTCAGAAGACAGCGGGGCGATTAGAATGTGTCTAGGCACACACACCTATGCAAATAACCATGTATAATCACCTAGGTGGATGCAGCATCTGTCTCCCCCCGTTTCTACACTGAGAACTGAGAAAGCAAAGACCACTGATTGCTCAGTTCTCGGTCATTAATGAGCAGAGATCCGATGACTGTCAGTCCTGTGATCCCCAGGAGAAGTAGGACCAAAAGAGCTTTGGCCCTACTTTTCATTTAAAGCTGAACTCTGACTAACACTTTGCAAGCAGTTAGATCAACAGGTTTTTCCAATAGGGATAAAGGTTTTATATAAATATATAAAAGCTGATGATTGTAAGCCCTCTGTCAGTGTTAATGGTTGGTCTCAACCCCCTAACTGCTACTTTTGTCTGGACAGCTTCTTCTGTTAAAGTAAGTTGAAATACAGCAGACCTACTGGTCAGATCACTTGGTGTTTTTGGGTTTAATACTGCTCTGCTATCCAACTCCCTTTTATTTTGTTTCTTTCTTTTAGTAAGAGTATAATGTTTCAAAAGTTCCAGGGTGTACTGAAATGGCCACACCGCTTTTAATTATCCAATGTATCTATCTTGTGATACTTGGACAGAACTGTCAAGACCTGTTGAGCTCTCCTAGTAAACAAGACCACACCTTAGAAGCACCTGTGTCATTGATCTTGTGTGCTGTGACTTCGCCATCTCCGCTGACAGAAAAATGTCTCAAAATAGTTCTACAAGTGTTTCTCTCCGGCCACCCCTCTGTCTTTCTTTCTTTCTTTTTATTATTTATTTATTTATTTATATATATATATATATATATATATATATATATATATATATAAATTTAGAGCTTCACGATTCTGGCCAAAATCACAATTTTTTTTGCTTAGAATAAAAAGATCACGATGTAAAATCTAACGTTACTGTTTTTTTTTTTGTTTTTTTTTATTAAAGTCATTTTTTCAAAAACAAATTGTATTTGAAAGACCGCTGAGCAAATACAGTGTGACATAACATGCAACAACCACCATTTTATTCTCTAGGGTGTCTACAAAAAAAAAAAAAAATATATATATATATATATATATATATATATATATATATATATATATATATATATATATATATATATATATATATATGTATATGTATGTATGTTTGGAGGTGCTAAGTAATTTTCTAGTAAAAATATTTTTTTACTTGAAACCAGCAAATGTCAGAAAAAGGTTTAGTGTTTAAATGGTTTAAACTTTTTTCACTTATACAGAAGTCTATTCCATTGACAAATTGTTACAATGTTTATACTGATAAAGAATGTTGTGATTCTTGGCAGACTGCTCGGTTTTTCCCTTCCTTTCTTTTGAGGGCTGTGGCTTCAGAAGAGCAGAGAAAATTCTTTGCATAGAAAGAATTGTGAAATACTTTAGTCAAGATTGCGATAACTATTCTTGGCGATTAATTGTGCAGCTCTAATATATATTATAATGTGTGTGTCTGGCTAGAATTTGCCTTAAAGCCAGGCATGTACTGGCCATTGGGGCTACAGGGAGTTTCCCGGTGGGCCGATAGCTCAGTGGGCCGGTTTCAGTGACAAATTAATGGCTGCGCTGCTTGCCCTCAACCTCACGTAGTGATGTGAGAAAGATGAGAAAAATACAGAGGAGAATAAGTGAAATAATAAAAGAGGTTAGTGAGGACTACTTATGTTATGCTACTTATGTTTTTTTTTTTTTGCACAATTTAGGTATAGTTTTATATACTGTTTTTGTGCTTGTTTGCAAAATTAAAGTGGGCTGGTCTGGATGAAGTCCAGGGCCAAATTTTTGCCCCAGTCCAACCCTGCTTAAAGCTTATATGTATATGACCACTATTTATATATTACTTTCTCTCTAAATTAGGAGTGCCACAACTAGGGACTGGATTATAGCAAATATGTATTTGACTACTGTATAAGATTAACTAACTATTGGCGTTGGCTCCAGGGCTTGGCTGGGAAGAGAAGAGGCAATGTGCACCAGGTGCAATGGGGATGGGCTGGAAATTTCAGATGCTCTCTTCTCCCTGCCTCTCACTAAGAGGAGAGACTGCAGTGTCGCCCCTGTCAGTGGAGCATTTTCCAATCTTCATGTTGAGCACCGGATGACCTCGCCTGGACTCTGTTACAAACACTGATCACCTATACATTGTTTTGTGCAGTTTACTGTGAGATTTATATTTAATTATGCATACTGTCCAGGGCTGCTGTTAGAAATCATGGGGCCCTGTATAGCGTACCTGACAGGGCCCCTTGGCCTTGCCCACAACCCACCCTTGGCTCCGCCCCTGACCCCATGCTGTCACAAAATCAGGGGGAATGGTGGCAGGAGCTGAACATGTAAGATGTTCAAAAAGGTGAACCTTTAAAGCGGTGTTTCACCCAAAAAAAAATAAACATTAAAAGCCAACAGCTACACATACTTAGCTTCTGGCTTTTAATAAATGGACACTTACTTGTCCTGGAATCCAGCGATGTCGACACCCGCAGCTGATGTTTCCATCAGCTGTTGGGTGCTCCGCGCCACCATTGCGGGTAAGGGAATCCGGCAGTGTAGCCTTTTGGCTTCACGTCTGGAATCCTACTCCGCATGCACGAGGCCCCGCTCCTCTCTCCTATTGGCCCAGGGGCCGGGGGAGGAGGAGGGAGCCCCGTGGTGACGTCACAGCTCCGCGGCAGGGACTCCCGGAAGTGGAAAAGGATACCTTGTCCCCTCCCCAATTGTGGCGCTGGAGGGGGGGGAGGAATAAGATGAGCAGAAGTTCCACTTTTGGGTGGAACTTCGCTTTAATAACCATTATTATGCTATATATATATATATATATATATATATATATAATTTTTTTTTTTTTACCTGAATGGACACAAGTAAATTCATATCTGGACTCCTGTAGACCTACATGGAGCTTTCAATCAGGTCCACATCAATGGCAGCTGGTGCTCAAAGTTTGGGGGGGGGAGGGGGGGGAACAAACGGAAAAATTCAGAAAAAAACACATCAATTGCTGTCACTGTGCCCATCAAGCGCAGCCACTGTCACATCACATCATATCCAGCTACTGTTTCCATCAATTTCCGCCACTGTGCCATCATATGCAGCTACTGTACCAATCGATTGCAGCCACTGTGCCATCATACACAGCTACTGTACCCATCAATTGCCACCACTGTGCCATCAAATGTAGCTACTGTGCCCATCAATTGCCACCACTATCTCATCATACACCGCTACTGTACCTACTGGTCCACAGGAAAAACTGACAGGTGGAACTGATTGCAAAGCTTCGGTGAAAAATTCTTAAAGGGGAGTGATTTGGGAGTTGGTAAAAATGCAGCTTGGCTGTGTGTTTTTACTGTTCCTCCCCCCCCTCCCCCCCCATCACATGTGTAAAGTTGCATCTCACTATGTGCTCATGGTCATTATGATGATCAGAGCACAGCAGGTTCTCTATGGCTCTGTCAGTGTAAAGGCCTGTACACACGATCGGACTTTTTGACAACAAACATGCAAATTAGCTGTTTTGAGACAACATCTGACTGTGTGTACGCTCCATCGGACAAATTTTTCTTTGGTCTTCATATGACTTTTGTTGGCTGTATGAACGGACAAACTTTTTGACAACATAAGTCCGATGGAGCAAAGTCCGATCGTGTGTACACAAAACCATCGGACTTTTGTACAAACATGCATGCTCAGAACCAATGCAAAAGATCATACAACAATACAGAAGTTGACCAAAGGTGGCACTGGAGTAATTGAACGTCCTCTTTTGAAGTGTCGTCAGTACGTTGAAACATCACTATGTTCGTGTTTGTTGCCTAAAAAGTCAGATCGTTTGTATGCAATACAAACTTATGGCCAACGCCCTTTGTACAAAAATCCAAGGGAAAGTTTGTACAAAGTCCGATCGTGTGTATGGGGCTTTACATGACTGTGTGGGGCTGACTTTCTTATGGCTGTGCTGTGTTCTAATCTGTAACGCACAGTACAGCCATATATTAAGAAAGTTAGCATCCAACAGCATGTTACACTGACAGAGCCATAGCGAACCTGCTGTGCTCTAATCATCATAATAACCATGAGAACACAATGGGGAGTGTGGGGACTGAGCCTCAGTCTGTGTGATGTGTGTAGGGGAATTGCTTGTTTGTGGGACCAGAGTCAGGATTACTCTCTCTTTCAGTCTCTCCTTCAGGCTGCAGCAGCACAGCACTTAGGGCTCTTTCACACTGCCAGTAGGGGGCCCCATGACAGCTTCCTCTTCAATCTACCTGTCAATCACAGCTAGCTGACGGGTAGATCCGGTCCCTGCTGCTAAGAGATTGTATTTAGTCAGACCTCTTGTGATGCGCTCCTCCCCGCCGGCCCCTCCAGATTTTCTGTCTCCTCATCCTCCCCCCAGTCTCCTGCATACTTGCTCTGTGTGTCCCGCTGAATTCCCCCCCCCCCGCTATCTTCAGTGCCATATGATGAGAGAACCCAGAGGAGGAGCACAGCTATTCTACTCACAGGACATGCAGGGAGAGAGGTGAGCTGAGGGAGGAACATCAGTTTGGTGTGGTAAGCTGAGCACAATACCTGGCAAAGTTTAATGCCAGGAGGGAAATTTATGTGGAAATATGTGAAGGGTTGGAATAGTAGCGAGTGTGTGTTGGAGCCCTGCAGAGTTTGCAGCCCCCCAAGCTAACATACATCTCCTAAGCAGGAACACATCACTATCTCCCCAAGCATTCTGTCCAGATAATGGACATAGTGGAATGTGCAGTTAATTTATAACCTTTCCGCTTAACCCTGTGTTATCCAAACTCTATTCAATGAAAAGTGTAAACGCACTACATAAACACTCTATATCCAAATAAAATTCCCCAATAAAGATCAGATAAAGACCAGAACATGATGTTCACATTTGCATGGAAGCACAATTGAATGAATGCTGATTATTCAGAGAATTACTGTATTTATGTTTATTGAGGATTGTTGTTGTTTTTTTATGTACTAACAGTTAAGCTTCATACACACAATACAAAAATTGGATGAAAAATACCACTTTTGAAGTGTTCGTGCATATGAGCGTATAATTTTTTATTTTATTTTTTGGTGGGGGAGTGGATCTTGGGTGGGAGTTCCCACACTTTTTTTCCCCAGGACTTGACCCCTGGATGCGCACCATGAACATCTGCTTGCTGATCGCTCCGTTGATCCCTGCTGAGCAGGAAGATGACAGGTCTGTCTCTGCACTCCCGCCATCCCTTGACCCGTAAGTATGGGTACTTGACTTGGATACATTGCCTTTTTTCCCCCATTTTTTCTTATTTATTATACAAACTTGACTAATTGTTGGCACACCATTTCTCGTCCCACAGATATTCATCATATATCAGCTCCTGATGAGTGGCAATGTAGCCACGAAACGCGTAGAGCTTTAAATACTACAAATTACATTCAAACATGCAGTTTTACTAGACTCTGGAATGTTTTTACTTAACTCTATTGATTCTTATTATGTGCAATATGCCTATACATGAATTTAATGCTTTTGATGTATGAACTATGGGATTGATGTTTTTGATGTGCAATACTTTAATATACTTACTACTTATGATGGATTATGGATTATACAATGTGTATCTCTGTACCCCATGCTATACATTTAATCTATAGTTAATAAATTTACATTATTTGGTTTTTGTTGCTCTTCTGCTTTTTGCTTCCAAAATCGCATGCTTCGTCAAAGTCCCAACCCTCTTTATGTTTGTGTCTCTGCATTCTGTGCAAGGACGGACCTGTCAGAGCGGCGCTCTGCCCTATGGGAGATCGGATGATGACGGACCGCAGAGTCCGTCGTCACCCGATCTGATCCGATGACGGATGGAAAAGTAGGTTTTTCCTCCGTCACACTTTTTCGGATCGGAGCGGGTCGAATGTCAGCGCACATGTCACCGCTGAAATCCGACGATCCATAGACCTCTATGGAGCATCCGTTCAGGTCCGCCTAAAAAACTGACAAGTAGACCTAAACAGATCGTCCATGTGAAAGAGCCCTTACTGAGGGAAGGGAGCTGCATTACAATTGAATCCATCCGCCCAGGAAAGCATACAGTGACCACAAGGTTCACAGAGCAGGGATTGTATGCCTCCAACCAAAAATGCAGAAAAATCCCTCTTCTTCTCTCACCTCCTGGGCCCCTCGATTAACCTGATGGGGCTCAGGAAGGTATGATATACCTTGCCAATTGAGTAGGTGCAGGATAAGAAAGTTATTTAGCAAATTCATTTTTTTTATTTTTTATTTTTAGCTAGAAATCTGCTTGAGCCCCCTCCCCCCCTGCTGGCTGGGCCCGGTACAACAGGGCTGGTTGTACTGCCCTATCAGCAGCCCTGATACTGTCTATAGAAGAAGTGCAGCCAAAAAAAGCTTTGGCTATACTTCTCCTTTAGGGCCAGTTCACACTATTGCGATGAAAGTACCCTGCGAATCAACTGCGGGTTCCCGCATCGCACCCGACACACACAGCAGTTCACACTGCCATATGCGAACTGCTAAGGGGTGTCATATGTTAACGACACCCCCATTTCAACTCGCATATTGCACTGCGAACTGACAGTTCGGACATGAATCGGATCGCATATGTGTGAACACATGCAATCCGATTCTGTTCCGAACAGAAAAAAGGGTCCTGTGTGTGTTTGCACCAAATGCGGTGCGATATCAGCCATACTATCTGTATGGCTGACATTGCACCGCACATACAGCGCATGTAATGTGAACAGCAGTGCGCTGAGAATTACATGCAATGTCTGCCATCACAATAGTGTGAACCGGCCCTAAATGGGGAAAAGAAAATAATGTAAAGCAGTATACAAATCAGGTTTTAATTGTTTCATATCAATATCATGTTAAATCATTACCATCATTTTTTATTTCTTATGTTTACATAGTGGCTATTTTAGAGGTATGCAGTTAGTCTTTCTCACCTATACAATAGAGAATAGACCCTTGCACCTTGCACATGCTCCAATTGCCATTGTGAAATATGATCCTCTAAACTAGACTTTCTCACCCTTTTTACCCTTAAAGGAATGAAGACATAATCTATTTTAATGAAAATAAAAAATGTTATATTCATCTGCTGTATGCAATGATATTGTACAAAGCGGTCACTTACCTTCACTTTTGTAGTCCCCCGTTTGCGCTGTTCACTCCTTCTTCCTCCGAGTGCCCTTTAGTAAGCCATGTGCTCTGTGGGCACTCATATGGGTGCACTCCTGATCTTGGCTGTATGTGTCCATAGACACACACTGCACCAGTAAGGTCCCTACTCACAGGAGTGAGACTGTGAGCAGCAGGAACCTATGGCTCCGCTGCCCTCAGTGTCTCCTGTGAGACCGCAGCGGTGCTGCAGCTGGGACAGTGCTGGATAGGTGAAAGGAGAAAGGAGGCAGGTACATTTGTAGGGATGGGGGAAAACAAGTATTGGGGACTTTTTTACCCTTACACAGGGTAAATTATGTTATGTGTTATGCATTATGTTAAAATAAAACCTTTTGAGTTTGAATCGCTTTATGGACCCTTGAAATAATTGTAACCACTTCAATACAGGGCATTTTCACCCCCTTCCTGCCCAAGCCAATTTTCAGTTTTCAGCGCTGTCGCACTTTGAATGATAATTGTGCGGTCATGCGCCGCTGTACCCAAATTATATTTTTAGCATTTTTTCCCCACAAAAAAATCACAATAAGCGTATATTTATTGGTTTGCGTAAAAGTTATAGCGTCTACAAAATAGGGGATAGTTTTATGACATTTATTATTATTTTTTTACTAGTAATGGCGGTGAGCCGCGAGGGGTGTTCTTTTTTTTTTTTTTTTATTGTGACTGCGATATTGTGGCGGACACTTTTGACACCATTTTGGGACCATTGACATTTATACAGCAATCCATGCTATAAAAATGCATTGATTACTGTATAAATGTCACTGGCAGGGAAGGGGTTAACACTAGGTGGAGATCAAAGTGTTAACTGTGTGTCCTAGAGATTGATTCTAACTGTAGGGGGAGGGGACTCACAAGGGGGGAGACCGATCGGTGTTCCTCTGTACTAGGATCACATGATCGGTCTCCTCTCCTCTGACAGGACGGGGATCTGTGTCAGATCCACGGTCCTGCTCGATTAACGGGAAATCGCGGGTGCCTGGCAGACATCGGTGCCGCCGGACACGCGCATCAGGTCGCAAGTGACGCGACGGGGGTGCGCACGTGCCCCCCAGACGGCCGGGAAGCCCAGAACATTATATGATGCCTGTCCAGGATGGGAGATCCCATCTACGGACGTCATATGACAATTAAGTGTTAAAGTGGAGGTCCACCCTAAAGTGGACCTTCCGCTCATTGGATTCCTCCCCCCCCCTCCGGCGCCACAATTGGCACCTTTCAGGGGGGAGGGGGGTGCAGGTACCTGTACAGTACAGGTATCTGCACCCACTTCCGGGATAGCTCTCTGCGGAAAGGGGCGTAGATTACGCCCCTTTCCGAAAGTCCCCCGCTGCCTGCTGGGAAACACACAGATCCCAGAGGCAGCGGGTCCGTCCTTATTGCGCAGCGCGACTCGCACATGCGCAGTAGGGAACCGGGAAATGAAGCCGAAAGGCTCCACTTCCTGATTCCCATACCCAAGATGGCGGCGGCAGCACCCGAGAGACGATCGAGAGATCGGCTTCGGGTGCCGATATCGCGGGCGCGCTGGACAGGTAAGTGTCACTATTTTAAAAGTCAGCAGCTGCAGTATTTGTAGCTGCTGGCTTTTAAAAAAAAAAAAAAAACGCGGACTCCCGGCGTACTCCCGCTTTAAGGTCTCAAGGAACTCTGCTGAAAATAATATCTTTCCTGACACAAGCATTACAGCATATACGTGTGGTCACGCTCCACTCTCCTGCCCAATTCCAGGACTGGTTATACTATATAAATAAGATGCCTCCCACCAGGTGACATTCTTTTTTTTGCTCATCCGGTTACTCTACTACTACAAGCAAGATTTTTTTTTCTTCCCCTCATCTTGCCGGATGCATCTGGCCAAGCTGCACAGGTTCAAGCCTCTCCTGGGTCGATGCTCCCCGCTGTACAGGCTGTAAAACCCCTATATGGAGGAGGCCCCCCCCCATATTTCAGGTATTGGGGTTGCTCCTTCATCATGACTCCATGGATGAACATTCATTGGCCTTCCTGTTGGCCATGAGGCATGGCTCTCAACTGTCCCTGATTTGGAACAATGTCCCTCTGTCCTCATTTGTCCCTCATTTTGGTCTGATATTTGGTCTATATATTTGTATATAAAATGCACTATTTGTCTTTTAAAATGTGTTTCCCAGTGCTAAACCTTCATCCAATTTCTAAATTGCTGCTTTTGTACATTTCAAAAGCCAATATAAAGGAATATAAATAGTAATAAAGCACTTGTGGGTTTAGCCAAACCTTTTTTTACCCATACAATTGTCCTTTAATGTGGCGTGTCCTTTGCCTACATACTTTTACTAATAGGTGTCCCTCGTTCCCATCTCAAAAAGTTGTAAGGTATGCATGAGGTGTGCTGGTGGTAAGGCACCACATGGTGCACAACTCTATAGTGTTCATTTAGATGGGTTTAGAAGTTCTTGGCGGGTATAAGCTGTTAACTTGCACCACTGAGAGCAACTATCACACATGTGAAACTCGCTGCCTTGTCCATAGTTTCAGTCTGTCTTATTTATGGTTGTTGCTTGTGTGTGCAGTATTGATAATACTTGGGCTGATAGCAGGTGTGCTGTGCTGAACTGAAGCCTTTCCTATTTACTCAGCAAGACCTGGCTCTGCTGGCTTTGCTTATGGTGTATTAATGCTTTAATTCTTTTCGTTTGTTGTGTGAACCTTTGCAATTGATGTCTATTAACCCTTACTGCTTGCCTGTGATTTATACTGATTCTACAGTATTAAAGCGTTTGTACAACCACTTTTACCTACAGGTAAGCCTATATTAGGGCTTACCTGTAGGTGCTTGAAATATCTCCTAAACCTCCACAGTTTAGGAGATATTTACAAAAAAAGCTCTACCGATGACTACACTGCATGCGCACTTTAGAAAGGGCAGATCGTGCCGTTTCTAATAGGGGTCATGCCGTGACCGGCGGCTCCCACACGCATGCGTGGGAGTGGCATCAGGTGACTCCAGCCAGTCACAGACCCGGAGTTCACGGCCCTGGAAGGAAGAGGGGGTGAAGATGGACGCTCGTTGCTAGTGGGGACAGCAGTGACATTACAGGCTTCGGTTTCAGATAAGTGACACATAATGGGCTACTATGCAATGCATAGTAGCCCATTATGCTTTACTTTTGCATGGAAAAAAGAGGAAGTAAAACCCACCAGGGTTTACCCCCTCTTTAAGGACTACTATGCATTTGACTGCTGCGCAGTTACATGCTAGTCTGTTGCCTGAGTGAGGTTCAGTGACCTGCTTAGTTGCATTTGCCTCTGCCTGTTATCTATCTGTCTTCTGCCTGAAGTGTCTCAGACCTCACTCACACTTGCAGGGGGATCAGTTGCTGCTGGTTATCTGGGAACCCTTGGGCACTGCAACTGGCTTGGTGGCAGGCCCTTGGGTCTCGGTGGCTGGCTGCGGATGGTGTCATTCACAGTTGTGAAGGGTGATCCGATCCTGCAATGGTCTGCAGAGGAATGTGAGTTTGTTTGTGTGTGTGTATGCTACTTGTAGTAGACTGCATAGATTTGTGGTTTGTTGCTGGTAGTGGATTACTGTTAGAGGTTTTCTTGGCATATACTCCCAGGTATTAGGCCTCCAGTCTTTCAGCTCCTATGTGAGCCAGTAGAAATCAGCCTTCCTAGAGACCAGCCATGTTTACTAAAGGTGAAGACATGTAAGTACATTTTTAACCTAAAAGAGTGCACATTATGGGCATAATGGATTGCAAATCTCTCCAGCCCTCAACACCAGCATCACTTCTCCAGAGGAGGAGAGTCAACCTGCCCAGATGTGATGCCAAGTTGCATGCAGCAAAAGGTGCGGCAAAGGCTGAAAATGCTGTAGTCACTATTGGTCCTGTACTAAGCCTAATCAAGCAGCTGCGTTTATTTAAATGCAACCTCTACCTCAGAAGCAGTTGGCCAAGGATTCTTATCAAGACTGGCCAGATTTATCAGTCTTAGCTGATAGTAGCTTGGGAAGTGGCTATGACAAGTTTGCATATCAGAAGTGAGAAAGTGGATGTTTTGACGCTGTTCAAACTAAGTGTGTGGATCTCTATTCGCTAATACTCAGGTACTAAGCTAATCAATCAGCTAAGTGTGTTTAAAGAGTACCTCTACCTCAGAAGCAGTGGGCCAGGGAGTCTTATCAGACCGGCCAGATGGGTCAGCCTTAGCTGGTAGTAGCTTGCTTCTGGAAAGTTGCTATGGCAAATAGGCATAGCAAAAACAAAAGAATGGATGTTTTAACTCAAACTGACTCTATTCAAAAAAATACAACCAAGTTGTTTAACCACTTGCCTATAGGGCCGTTCTGGGCCACCGTAATATGACGGTGGCCCAGAACAAGAGCTGCACCGCTCCGCCGTCATATGACGGTGGGCGGGCGGCAACAGTTAAAGGGTACCTCTACCTCAAAAGCAGCCAGCCAAACTGTCGTCATCAGATTAGCCAGGGGTGCTAGTCTGCCAGGCAGAATGAAAGCAACATTTTGGCCAGTAAGGAACTCTATGACATCTGATCTTAGAGTGAAAACAAAATGGCCATTGATCCAGATCAGCCACTGTGGATACAGGACTGTATGTGGTTTCTCTAGTAGTCCGTTGTGGATCGTTAACCTTTGTGGTTCAACCCATAGATGGCACATACCGCTTCTAAACCAGATTGGCGATTGTTCATATTGGATCCAGTGATATCAAGAAGAGGGATTAACCCCTTAGGCCGCGTACACACGTGGGGACTGTTCGCTCAACTTTGTCCGTCAAACAGTTTCAGCGGACAGTCCGCTCAAAATTAGCATGGACGGACTTGCCCACACACGACGAACGAACAGTCCGCTGAAACCGTGCGCGATGACGTGAACGGCACGTACGACGAGACGAAAAATACGACGTCCTATACACTGCAATGCAAACTTCGGCGTGTAAATCCTTTCTGAGCATGCGCGGAACTTAGTTTGACGAACAAGCCTACACACGGGGGGACTGTTCGCTGAAACAGAGTTTCAGCGGACAGTTTTTCGGAATTTCCGAAAAACTTTGTTCAGCAGACTGTCCGCTGAAACTGTCCGCTGAAAGCCCACACACGAGCGGACTGTCCGCCGAAACACTGTTCAGCGGACAAAGTTGAGCGAACAGTCCCCGCGTGTGTACGCGGCCTTATGATGGTCTCCAATGACCAGAGTATAGCCAAAAGGCAAAGTAACGAAGAGTGACAGGTTAAACCTGGAAAAAACTATAGCAGGGACTGGAAGAATCCATGATCCTCTTTATCTATTGGCCTAAGGCAGAGTCTACTCCTTTCTAAGAGCAACAAAGTTTTCTCCACCCAAATCGCCCAGTAGTTGTCGGTCAGCAAAATTCAATGAAAAGTTGGGCATTGGGTTCACGTGGATCCTGTGCATTAAGGAAGTCATTGAAATTTTCATTCCCTCCATAAATCCTTAGATGTGGTAACACTTATTTCACGCGTTAATTGCTCTAACAATGAACCACCTGTCCAAAGATGATGTCATGGATTATGCTATACATGGTTCTTAGTCGCTGACTGGGGCATGAGGCAGAAAGAATGAAGATCCAAGAAATTTGCAATCAAGTCCTTGCAATCAACTGCTCAAGCCATCAGATATGATTGTAGGTCGTCTTTGACCTAGCAGATGTGTGGGTATGTACATACACACACCAATACACCCTTGCTGTTGCAAATATCTTCACTTGGCCGTTGGAGAGTTTCACTACAAGTTCATCTGACAGACTTCTGTCTTTCTACATACCCTGGGCATGTTTCTGGGCATTACAGCCAATAGTGTCTGTCTTGCATGAGCAAGGGCTACAGGTATTCATTGTTTGGGCAACAGCCTGCTGGCTCAATGTCCTCCAGATACGGGCAAAATTCTAATTAAGCTTGGATCAAATTTGGATGAGTCCTCATTGGGAGGAGACCAACTAATCACATTACAATAATGACATTCCTGAAAGCAGTTCTGATAATTCAGAAGAATACGGTAGTTACCTCAAAGCAAGCGACCGTATAAGTATCCCACCTCAACAAGTCATAGCTCTTTTTTCCATCTGTTGCATCTCAGGGTCTCAGTGGTACAAAAGTAGTCGGCAGTAATCCATGTGATACAAAGGGTTCAATAGAAGGTTAAAAACTTTAATAACAAGTGTCTGTAGTAATGGACGGCTTGCTTCCTGTACCAGGAACAGTGACTCCACATAGGAGATGAGTCCCCTTGGTGGTGGCTAAACCAGTTAGTCTTTTCAGCTTGATCAGCTACCTGACATGCCAAGCATTGCAATCTGTTTACTTATTGGGTACTCATGCCAATGGAGGAGATAAATGTCCAACATCAAAGTTGCAGTGTTTCTCAGGCTAAAGTCTATTTAAAAACGCAACAAAGAGCCTCAGCTATCCTCGAAAGAGTCATCAAAATTGTAAGTTCCTATCTTCACTGTCAAGAAGGAATGCAAGACTAGTCAACTTCTGTCGGGGGTCTGGTTTCCTAGAACTTCCTGGGGGATGCCGTAGAGCAGTGGTCAGCAACCCTGTCCTCAGGGCCCACGAACAGGCCAGGTTTTATGTATTACCTTGGGGAGATGCAGACTAGAATACTGCAATCACTGAGCAGCAAATGATATCACCCGTGATGTATTTCAGTTATCTTGCAAACCTGGCCTGTTAGTGGGCCCTGAGGACAGGGTTGATGACCACTACCATAGAGTACAAAACCATTGGCGGTCAAGGGGTGGCCTCTAAACCAACAAGCCATTCAAGGGATCTACAACAATAAGGCTTTCAGAATATCAACCTGATAGTAAACTCAGTGGCTTCCCAGAGGTGGAAGCAGTGGAACTACTGACATCCAGCTGGGTCTGCAGTTTAGCCAATATGTATATCTAACAAACCTAGTGGTCTCCAAGATCCTTATCAGGATCCGCAGTTGTCCAATGGTGAGGAGGACAATAATTGCCCTGTGTCCTGCAGGCCATGATATCCTCAGGTATAGTCTCTGATCCCGGAACCACCAACTCTCCTTCCTGAGATCCAATAAATCACACAGCTTGGCCGACTGTATCATCCAAGGTCAGAAAAGTTATATCTAGATGCTGGAGACCAAAAGTGAAGACTCACCTGGAGGTCTCCTGGAGTGTTTGAAAACGTGTTAAAGTCAGGACACCTACTCCAAACTTCAGGTATACTACATCATGGGAAACCTTGCAGAAGTTAAAGAACTGACTCCTCTCTTCCCTGCTGTAAGGATTGTATTATATGCAAGTAAACCTACATATGGGAATATTAGATGCTGAATTGGATCCTCACAATCTGGGACCCAGTAACTGTCACATTTCTTGGTAAACCCACTCTGTAAAACCCAATATCTGTGGTACCTAACACTAACTTATAAGTGTCCCCACAGTGGAGGCACATGCATTCTGATGGATAGGTGAAAGCAGGTGGACTGAAGGGGAGCTACCCCTTCTTAAAAGGTACAGGAGCACACTGAACACCCAGCACAATGGCAACACAGGTGTCAGTGAGATGCCTGACCAAAAAACACAACCTGTGACACAAAAAGATGCCACCCGCTCTCACCTATAGCTGGCAAATGCATGCGTAAGCCACATAGCTGCGCCAAGGCACTTATAATTTGCAAATGTGTGCAGACTAAACCCGTTTTTAACGCATACTGTTAGACAGGTTATCTGGTTGTCTGTGGGCTGGTGGTAAGTAAAGCTTGTTTTTTTTTCCTCGGTTTATCCTTGGGTTTGTTTGCCTTCCAAGCTTCTTACCGCGATAGCCAGCTATAGGTGAGAGTGGGTGGCATCTTTTTGTGTCACAGGTTGTGTTTTTTGGTCAGGCATCTCACTGACACCTGTGTTGCCATTGTGCTGGGTGTTCAGTGTGCTCCTGTACCTTTTAAGAAGGGGTGGCTCCCCTTCAGTCCACCTGCTTTCACCTATCCATCAGAATGCATGTGCCTCCACTGTGGGGACACTTATAAGTTAGTGTTAGGTACCACAGATATTGGGGTGCCTTGGCGCGGCTCTGTGGCTTACGCATGCATTTGCAAATGTGTGTAGACTAAACCCCTTTTTTTAACGCATACTGTTAGACAGGTTATCTGGTTGTCTGTGGGCTGGTGGTAAGTAAAGCTTGTTTTTTTTCCTCGGTTTATCCTTGGGTTTGTTTGTATTTGCTACAATATACTTTGGTCGTTCAGTGTTGGATAGAACTAATCCTCAAAGTAAACACTTCAGCATTACCCACCCTTGTCTCTTGCTTGCTACATTCCAAATGTATATGCGGCCATGCTTGTGTCAGGAAAATTGAAAATTTGTATACTTACATGACAGTAATTTTCCTTTCCGGACACTAAGGCATGTACACAAATTTTCCATTATATTCCATTGTAAAAAAAAAAGCTATTGCAAGGTTAAAGTGGTTCTAAAGTAAATTTTTTTATTTTATTTTAATGTATTCCCTGCATAAAGGTAAAAACCACCCCACTAACTGCCCCCCCTTTCCCTTTCATCCCTAAACACTTACCTGACTCCTCTCACCAATCCAACACTATTCCGTCTGCAGCACTGCTCCTCTTACTTCCTGGCAGTAGCAGGAGCCATAGACTTGCCCTCACAGGTGCCTCATAGCAGCTTCATAGCACACGGCTTGTTAAGGGGGCCCCTGGAGAAAAAAAGCAGTACCTGTGAGGGGGGCGCTAAGAGAAAAATAAGGGACCGCTCTGTGCAATATCATTGCACAGAGCAGGCAAGTATAGAATCTTTATTTAAATTAAAAAAATGAATGCCTTTATTATCACTTTAAATATGGCATACCTGGGACATTTGACATCCAGAGTGGATTATTTTACAACATTTCCTTGCTCTATATGGCAAAAATAATCATGAAATTAAACAAATAATAGCCAGAGAACAGACACATCCTGTGAAATCTAGTCATCAGTAGAAAAGTGATGATCATTGAAGACATGCCCCTTAACATTAGCAAAGACATGCCCCTTTACGTTGGCGATCATCGAAGACATGCCCCTTTTTAGGTTTGTGATCATTGAAGACATGCCCCTTTAGGTTGGTGATCAGTGAAGAAATGACAACACACACTGGTGTTTTTGGTACAGAGAGACACCTTCCATTTGATGTCAGTTGGAAATTGCCCCTCACATTGGGGATCATTGTAAGTGGGAAATCAGTTAGTCGATGCTCAAGGAACCCATAGTAATCTCTGAAGGGACTCTAGTTGAGAAAGCCTACCCTGAACAAATATACTTCAATCTTTTAATGAACTTTAGTTCTTAATTTTTGATTGGATGTACCAGATCCAATCTCACACCTCCACTAATAATCCTTTTAACTGATGTTAAATATAATCCTCTTTGGCCTTGCATGCACATGTTTTATCTTGTATAATTGCAGGGGACATACAACAAGCTTTTACAAAAGCATTTGCACAGCCATTATTGAACACTTTTTTACACCTTTTAATTCAATGCACATTAATATGTTAAAAAATTGTGCATTAACACAACTCGCCAGGACACCGAGATCTGAATGGGCCCATAATATACCCATGAGGCAATATTGCCACACAACAGGTGCTTATATGTGCGGATTCCATATATGTTTACTATAAATGTTAGCTGTGTGTGATCCAGATTTCACGTGTGTCTGGGATAAGTAGCAGACTGCATTCCCGCTACATGACCTCATTAATCTGTAAGTAGGTCAACAACACTTGGGAATGCCTAATTATCTTTAATGGGAACATTATATTGTGCAGAGTATATGTTAGGGACATTTTTATTTTCTCTTCTGTCGTACATAATGACACTCTATTATATTACATTAATTGGAGACTTTATGACTAAGTAAAGGTTACTGCTTTGAAGCAGAACGACCAAGAGCAGAAGTTAAACTTCCCATTCTAGATCATGCACTGCACTGTATCTATGGAGGGAGGATCACCATTGTCTGGGTTAGGATATGAATAAGGACTACAGAACACCCACCCCCCACCAGAACATGGGGGAAGTGTTCTATAATTGACAGAAGTGATCTGAGCAAGGCTGCTGACATGTCTTTAGATTTCAGTGCAGAAGAAAGCAAAGAAAGTTAGGAGCTCACTGCGATCCTGGCGGGATCAACAGGTATTTTTCTTGTTGCACTTATCACTTCCAATTGTATTTTTAACAAACCAAACATGAGCAAACAAAAGAAGTTCCTTGTTAGGATTTATTTACACTTTAAAGGCAGCCCATTTGAGTAAAAGGGCTGGCAAGGCACCAAAAAAGTTTGTTTTTCTCCTTAAAGTAGAGTTAAAACCTAACCGAATGATATTCTCCTAGTGTATTATAAACATTTGGCAAATAATCCCCTTTTGTATCCCAATGTTGCTGATCTCCTGCAGCCTCTCTCAGCCACTACCTTTCTACTGTATATGCACATCCTCTTACCCTCTCCCAGGTGGTGACAACAGTGGGGGCGGCATATGACACCAAAATAGCGCAACAATTTTCAAATAGTTAGACAGTTTTCATCTTATAGCAGAAAGTGCCTGAAAAAGTAACTTCATGGCAGGACCACCAGGTGTTATTTTTAAGCTTAAAGTGATAGTAAAGGCTTGTTGTCTTTAAAAAAAAAAAAATAACAAACGTGTTCTACTTGCCTGCTCTGTGTAGTGGTTTTGCACAGAGCAGCCTAGATCCTCCTCTTCACGGGTTCCCTGGCAGCATTCCAGCCACCTCCTTCCTACTGAGTGATCCCAGAGCAAGCAGCTTGCTGTGGGGTCACCTGAGAAGGAGCGCTCCTGAGCCGCTGCTCTGCATGTCCATTCAGACTCAGAGCTGCGGTTCGACCCTCTCCCCATTGGCTCACTGGATGTGATTGATGGCAGCGGGAGCAAATGGCTCCCCCTGCTGCTTCACCCAATAAGGAGTGAGAGTCCCCGGAGAGCCGAGACTGTCGCACACATTGCTGGTTAGCAATGGGGCTCAGGTAAGTATTGGGGGGGCTTCTGCACAGAGAAGGTTTTTTTAAATCTTCATGCATAGATTACATGAAGGTAAAAAACCTTGAGCCTTTACAACCACCTTAACTTCATGCTCTAACCCCCAGCTCCATATGACCCCCAACCCCAGCAGTATTTTCTTTTATATATATATATATATATATATATATATATATATATATATATATATATATATATATAATATAATTTTTATTTTATTTTTCATTTCTATACTTGCGTTTTCCTGATGGCCATGTGATATGCAGGGTCCTTGGGATCTTCTTTCAGTGCTGGGTGATTCTCTCTAAAACAGGGAGCAGCTCAAGGTCTCTACGTTCTTTTCCATGTGCCCTGTTCACAATTGAACACAGCTTTCATACACGGGAAGATTATTATTTTTTCTACATAGGATGTGGAAATAAAGCTAAGCAACTCAACTATGCACAAAAACATAGGAAATGGGCTACAGAAAAATGGCAGCAGGTGTTTAGGACTGATGAGTCAAAATTTTAAATATTTGGCTATAGCAGGAGGAAGTTTGTTTGTAAAGGGCTGGAGAGTGGAGCCGGTACATGAGCCTCACCTGCCAAGGACATATAAAAAAAAAAAGGGATCGAGCTTTGAGGGTCATAGCTCAGAGACCCCAAATTTGGGGGGTAAATATTTGAAATCCTACCTGCCCACTGGACAATTTTGGGGCTCCTGCCACCTATGATTCTGGAGATACCACGCTCCTTGCACAGCCTGTCTGACGCTACATACAGCACAGCCAGTTTAAATACAAGCTGGCGCACTCTGCAGCAGATGGAGAGGAAGAGCTCACAGTGCCTCTCACTACTTGTTTAAAGGCACTGAGCTCAATGGACAGCTTGGAGCCTTGGACCAATGGTAACGTACCAATGGTCCAAGCTGTCCAATAATAGGATGACCAGATTTTCAAAATGAAAGCCGTGACATTTTTTATTTATTTTTTTATTGGCAAAGGGTAAACTATTTTATAGGCATATTTTCCTCAAATGATATGATGCAGTATATGTGGTATGTGTTTATGGAATGATTGTATGATATATACATTATTTCTCACATTTCGTCCATGAGATAAAAAAAAAATACTTCTAACCACCGTCCAGAGCACTGTGTACATTGGACCTCCCCTCCAGACCACTGTCCAGAGCACTGTGTACATTACAGGCGTCCCCTCAGACTATTGTCCAGAGCACTGAGTAGCCCCCACAGTCAGCACAAGCCCTCCCCCCCCAGTCAGCATAATCCCCCCCCAGTCAGCATAATTCCCCCCCAGTCTGCACAATCTCTCCATCCCAGTCTGCACAATCCCCAGTCTGCACAATTCCGCCCCCAGTCAGCACAATTCCCCCTCAGTCAGCACGGGGGGGGACAAAATGTGAAGGGAAAGAGGCAAATCAAAGAGGTCTGGTGAGACGGGAGAGCTGTTCATGGAGCGGATGGCTCACTGGCTCACTCACCAATATTGCCTCCCCTCTCAGGCTGGTTTTCACAGGTAGGCTGGGCACAATCCAAGCATTGCATGCAGGAGGCTGGAGTGTGGGCAGGGTTAGACGGACACCAATTAGACAAAGTGTCTGATCGGACAGGCGGCAGAGTGAGGGAGGAGCCAGGAAGTGCCGATGGGATGGGCAACAGGCGATAGCTAAAATGCAGAAGTAGCTGAGACTGAGCAGCCGAAAATAGTGCCATGGCTGCTGCGGCGTGAAACCCGGGGACAAATTCAGTCCAGGGAGAGCGTTCCTGGAAAACGGGGAAATCTGATCAGCTTATCCAATAACAATGCTGGAGTACAGGCTCTCCTCTCACTACAGTGTCATAGAAGGGGGCATGTGTCTAAAAGACACATGCTCCCTTCCAAAGCCCTCTTAACTGGAAGGAAAAGGCATGGGTTTATGGGTGAATGAGACTCTGCTGCTGCTTAAAAGGTACTGTTATAATCAAGCTAAATCATATATTATTATGCTATGTGTTATAACATAATCATTTTTTTTATATATATATATATATATATATATATATGTATGTATATATATATATATATAGTTTAGCAGATTACCCTAGTCAATAAAATGGTGGTCATTGCAACTTTGTATGTTACACAGTATTTGCGCAGCAATTTTTCAAGCGAGTTTTATTTGGGGGGAAAAAAACTTTTTCATGAATAAAAGAAATAAACACCCATTTTTTGTATAATGTGAAAGAAGATGTTACGCAGAGTAAATAGATACCTAACATGTCACACTTTAAAATTGCACACACTAGTGGAATGGCGCCAGACTTCAGTTCCTTAAAAATCACCATAAACGTTGCTTTAAATTTTTTTACAGGTTACCTGTTTAAAGTTACAGTGGAGGTCTAGTGCTAGAATTATTGTTCTCGCTCCAACGATCATGGCGTATGTGACCTGTGTGTATCTGGCTCTGATACTAGCCAGTGCCTCACCATCCACTGACCTCACCGCACTTCCTGTAGACCATGAAGACCACTTCTAGCCAGACCTCCCCAGACAGTAGATGGGTGTACCTGGGTCTCACCATTTTCCACTAGTTCTGTGCTGATGGCACTGCTGGACATCTTCCGATGTCTAAGGGAAGTAAGCATGATGTGTCTTTCATCTGCTGCATTAAAGTGATTGTAAACATTTGTTATTATTATGATTTAAAAAATAATAATAATCATAATAACATGCAGTTGGCGGCTGTGCAGTTTAACAAAGCCCCGCCTCCTCGTCCGTGATAGGCAGAACACTGACTCACTGCTGGGAAACTGAATCAGTGTTCTGTCACCAACAAGGACGAGGAGGAGGCGGGGCTTTGTTACACTGCAAAGCCGCTGACTAGACTGCATGTCACAGCGCTGGTGTTCAGGAGATCAAGTACATGTGGCTGCAGATGGGCACAGTGAGGAATGGAGATGGCACAGTGAGGTTGAAAATTGGCATTGTTGACCCACTTTTCCATTTCCAGTAGCTGTTGCATTTCCCACCCTAGGCTTATACTCGATTGTAACATAGTAAGTTTTTGTCTCATATTATCTTGATAGGTAATTTATGAATGGCAAAATGTGCTTCAATTTGGACAGTGTATATATATATCTTTAGGGGATTGCGCCTCCCACTCACTATTTATACTACCCCCTTCTCAATAGAGTATGCTTAATAATACTTATATTCACTAAATAATCACTGTGCCCTCATATTATCCAAAATATATACACAAGACATTAATTTATAATTGCAAAAAATATAGCGTCCTTATTGTGCGATATTTTAATTCGATTGCTCCAACTGTGCTGTCTTAATCACCGATCATCTTCTAATCAAAAGTCCACTTGTGTCAACTAAAATAACCAAACTGTGCCACCGTCACCAAGCAGAATGGCCACTCACCAGATGTCCCCAATCAGTAAGCCTTCAGTTCATTCAACGGATAACCAATCCACAACGCATTCCTCCCGTTAGCAATTCCTCAACGTCCATATATTCATACAAAATTAAATGTGTAAAACTGTTTTAACTTTAATGGAAAAATCAATAAAAAACGTATTGCACTCACATTTCAATGTGTCTATTGTCCGACACCAAGCCTTTCCAGCAATGAGAAAACCGTTCTAAAATCGGGCAAGCCACTGATGTTCCGCAGGTGGTGTTAGTCTCCCTCCACTGGGCCGACCTGTTCCTGGCTTGTATTCAAGGACCGTATGTCTCCCACAACTCCTACGCGTTTCACATTTGAGCGTCGTCAGGAAGCCAGTTTTTGGGGCTAAACAGGCATGTTTGAAAACATAAGATACACATCCCCAACTCAGGAACTTACAAAGTTTGAGTTTGTTAAAGTGAAGGCCATATGAGACATTAGTATCCCAAGACTGTGTTGATGTTGCCTTTCTCAGATGGGGTGATCTCACCCCTCTAAAATACAAAAATTGAAGCCACGTAAAGGCATAACTGTTAAATGTCCCTTATTTAGGATCCCCTACCTAAAATGTGTGTAGATACAAACAGGTTTGTTTCTAAAGCCCCAAAACACAGTGTGTGAACATGTGCTATCTCCCATCACAGGGTATAAATGGCAGCGTTTTGGGGGTGCAACCCCTTCCTCATAACTAAAGTAGGTAAGAGGAAGGGGTTGCACCCCCAAAATGTGCCCATTGATATCCCATGATGGGAGCTAGCACATGTTGACCCACTGTGTGTTTTGTGGCTTTAGCAACCTAGATGTAGAGAAAGACAAACATTTTAGGTATGGGATCATGAGGAAAATAAGAATATTTTGGCACCCTTTGTGGGCATCTGCAAATTTTAGCTTTGCTATTCTTAAAAACAGAAGAAAAAAAACATAAAGATTACAATTAACATTACTTAGAGCAGTGTTTCCCAACTCTCCTTCTCCAGATGCATTCCCAGGTCTTGTTTTCTATATTTTTTGCTTTTGTGACAGATGATGTCATTTTCAAGGTTAGTAATTCACACAGTTGTTTTTTTTACTGAGGAACATACAGAAAACAGGACCTGGTGGTGCACCTAGAGAAGTGGAGTAGAGAAACACTGACCTTGAGCACTAAAGCCTAGGTTCACATTGGAGTGATTTGTCATGCAGAGAGATAAAATCGCATGACAAGTCGCAGCCTATTGGCAGCAATGGCATTGTTCCAATCTGTGTGACACAGAATTAGCAGCACCGCACCAATTCACACAAGTAGTTCCTGCACTAATTTTGGCAATTTAAGGTGCGACTTCAATAGACATCTGGGCATGAAGCCACACAAATGTCTATCAAGTAGTACCTGAAAGCGCACTGACCTTGCTACTTAGAAATCGCGCAACTTCAAGTGAAGTAGGGCGATTTAGTTAATTTTAGTTAATACGTTAATTTTTGCACTCACTACATAAGGCTTTGCTGCCCAAACCGATTTGCATCCTTAAATGAACAAAGTACGTATTTGTACTTTTCTGCAAACAAAATACAGCATTCCTAAAGAAGCAAGGACAGACACCAAGTTGGTTCCTACTTTTTTAGATGTAACTTGGCTTACAGATACATTTCTTATAAAACTACAAAAATGACAGGTAAACGTGTAACTAAAAAAAACTGAAGTTATTCAAGTTTTTGGGTGAAATAGTAATATACAAAACACGGATATTTATACAATGTGTGAAAGCACACCTTTAAGCTTTTTGTACATGACAATACATTTGGACAAGCTACCCCACCATATTCAACAATGTGCGGGGTCCAATTTGGTGCTGTAGGTGAGGGAGCAAACCACCCTGAGAAATGGGCAAAGTTAAAATAGGAGCTGGCAACTCGATGATTCCTCTTTTGCTCACTAAAAATGTAAATAGGAAACAAGCTGATGTGTTTCATAATTCATAATGCTTCATAAAGCATAATTACTCGTTTGAGGAAGGCTGCAAGTGCTGAAACGCATTGGTTTGATCCTTTTTAACATGATGTAGGCAACAAAAAAGATCATAACAAGGGTGTTATGGTGTCCCACACTGGTGCTCCTGTGTCCATCTATGTAACAGCTGCTGAGTGTCTCTACTGGCATTGAATAAAGTTGACATTTCATTAGTTACTAACACATCTAGACAACAATCTAATAAACGTATTTACATCAAAATAGGCCATAATAAAAGCATTTACCGTGCATCTCCCAATAACGAAGAATTAGTGGACGATCAAACGATGTTTAATGTCCCGCGAATGATCCCTGTGTCCACGAAAATAAAACTTGCCATTTTAAACTGTAGAACGGTAAAGAAAAGAACATGGACCAGCACAAAAGTAATAATAGGAACATAGGACAAATATTTACTTTTTCGCAGCACTTTCCTGATCTTTCTATACTGATCTTTCTCTCTCAATTTAAGGTCTGACCAGCGTTTTCTCAGCTGATCCTTGTTTCGTCGTACCCCAAAATTCCTTATCTTGGCCCTTCTGACATTTGGGTTTCTGTAAGGTCCATGTTTCCCATCATAGTCGGTCCTCAATAAGATGTCCACCATCTTCACCATTTCTTCAAACGACATATTTGTGGCCTTATAACGCCTCCTGGATCTGGAAGTGGCTTTTTCTGGGTTTTCATCATTGCTGCTCTCGCCACACACCTGCTGTCTCACCACCATTTGCTATCCCACTGTCCTGAAAGAGAAGAGGTGGGGAATACACTATGTAGTGCCGGCTCCTGAAGAGCATGCGCTATGCGTTTTTCAAACTTAAGGTTATACCTAAATTGCAGTTTGGTTTGGGTACAATTGTCTAAATTTGGACTTCAGCATCAGTCTGACTGGACTATGACATGTTCCGCCTGATCACAGGGGGCACTGTCTTTTCTGGCAGGTATGGAACTATGGTCTGGTTGGGTGCTTAAGTTACTCTCTCTCGGAGCCCGCCCAGTGGGAGTGGCGCTCTTGCTGTGCTTTCTGGGAGAGGGTATTTAAGATGCGGACGTCACGTGGTTCGGTGTTTCGGTCCAGAAGGATGTACTGACTTCATGGTCCTGGTCCTCCTGACCAGCCCCCAGGATGGCTATGGCCTGGGGTGCGGATCCACCCAATCTTGATGTCTCGGGGCTGGCTAGCCCTAGGCAAGGAAACTAAAGGAGGAGTCTGAGGTGTTTGGGTGCCGCCTCCGGTTTGGGAGAGACCCAGTGACTTCAAGCATTCCAGGGGAGGACTCTTCAGAAGAAGACCACGTACAGGTTGGTTTCTTAGTAAGAGCCTGGAAGGGCTGAAGTACCCAAGAGAATCCGGTCTCATGGATATCTCCAAGCTGGCTGAAAGATCCAGGTATCCCACGAGTGTTCTTCAAGTTTAGTTTTCCTACATGCTCTACAACAACGTCTGTTGCAGAGACCTTTTCCTGAGTTAAGCACCTTGTTGGCTGCTAGGCCTTGTGAGAGAAGGACTGTCCAACTTGAGTGAACATCCAGTTATGAATGGCTATTCTCTGGATGCAGTCAAAGTAAGCAGCTTCTTCAATATTGACTTTGACACTAAAGAGTACCTGAACTTCCTTTCCAACCCTCTGATCCCAATTTAAGAGACTGTTCAATTGTCTACGTTTTTGCAAATAAAATCTATTCAAGTGGATCTGTTGTCAGTCTCTCTAGTTACTGGACCATCTACCACGGGACACCCCTAGACAAAAGAAGAAGGTAACGGTAAGCCCAAATCTAACCAGCAGCTCCTTCGTGGGTTAGTGCTACAACTAGAAAGAAGGACAGGGGTAGAGTTTCACACATGCGTAGTTTATATAAAGCCATAACGCGCAATTGATGATCGCCATCGCCAACACGCAAAAGGAGCCATAAAACGAAGGTACAATTGTAAATTGGGACATCGGTGGTGTTAGTGACCTATACTGCTTAGATTGAGGCCTATATTGGGACCAGATTATGAGTTAAGCCTGACATTATGGTTTATCTTGTGTTCTGTCTTATAGGCATCAGAGAAATATTAGAAAATGGTGGCTAAATTCACTGCACCAGACTTTTTGCCTCAATTTACTCCCGATACTCCCAATACTGAGAGCTGCCCTCTGTGGAAAGTGAAAAGTAGGGATTACTCAAATAAAATCAAGAGGAAGGCAGCGATGGAGAAACTTCTTGAATTGGTGAAGCCTCTGTATCCCAGAGCAGACAGCAATTTTGTGAAGAGCAAAATTGGGAACCTGAGGAGTACATTTAATAGGGAGCACAAGAAGGTCCAGGAATCACAGAGATCGGGAGCATCAGCAGATGACAGATATGTCCCCAGGCTGTGGTACTAACACAGCCTGCATTTTTTTTGTCCAACCAAACCCAACCCAGGCCATCACTGTCAACACTCCAAAATGCTGGGGTCAGAATGATAGTCTCTTCAATTTCTCAACATTCAATTTGCAACAGTCATGATCTCAAAATTGTGTGTGATTGATGACCAAAATTTTTATAAAAATAATAATTATGTCCCATTTTCATACACAGGAAAGTGTCAGTCAGGAAGAGCCCCTGGCTAGCAGCCACACAGAGTCCCAGATCCCTCCCCTACGCCCTCCTGCTAAAAGGGCCAGGAAAAGCAAAAAACCTAGATGAGGCCAAAGCTGCCTTCCTGAGCCATGCAACAACTGCTATCACTATGGCCCCAGATGGAGCTGAGGCATTTGGCTGTCTGACAGCAAATCAGTTGAGGGCTATGGATGTGGACCAAAGGAGTATGTGCGAGGAACTAATCCTCCAGCTCCTCAACAAGGGGAGGAGGGGAGAAATTTCATCAA
Organism: Lithobates pipiens; assembly: GCF_037356315.1. Lineage (NCBI taxonomy): Eukaryota > Metazoa > Chordata > Amphibia > Anura > Ranidae > Lithobates > Lithobates pipiens. The sequence continues at coordinate 509,939,355 of NW_027507903.1, read as the reverse complement.
GAACCCAGATCTATGATTTGGATGCCCCACCACAGCAGCCCCACCCACCACAGCAGCATGCCAGACATTGGCAGTTCCAGCCCCAAAACCCCCAACAATCCCACTGGGCTGGGGATTTTCATCCATATAATTACAAATTTGCTTTTTGTTCAAAAATTATGATTTTAGTTGTAGTTTAGTTTGGTTAACTTATTTAATTTTTATTTGGATGGCAGATAACATGTATAATTTATTTACATATTTTTTTTGGAATAATGCACAAGAAAAAAATGGTGTAAGGGAGCATTGACAACGATTGCCTGGGTTCTGGTCTGGTCTGTCAAAAACCACAGTCTGTGGTAATACCACAGCCTGGGGACATACCAGTCATCTGCTGCTGCTCCCGATCTCTCGGAGTCCAGAACATTCTTGTGCTCCCTATAAATGGATTCCCATTCAGGTTCCCAATTTTGCTCTTCCCATAACTGAGGTCTGCTCTGGGGTACAAAGGGTTCACCAATTCCAACAGTTTCTCCATCGCTGCCTTCCTCTTGATTTTTATAGGACCTTCTAGTGATCCCTATTAAATAAATAAAAATGTAATAGAAAAATACTTGGCTATATGTTTTACTTCAAATGACAGTTTGGGAGTAAGCAGTTACATTAAAAAAATACAATGTAAAATTAACAAGGGACATCAACATAGTTGTGTCTTTGATCTTCTAAACTATGGGATAATGGTGTTGTGGTAACTTGACCCAAAAAGAAAAAAATCTTCTTTATCACGAGAAAAAACGTTATAAATACGTTTAGCAGAACTCCATCAGTATCACCAGTAAAGCAGCTTCATTATTATCCCATTAAAGAACAAGAGAATGTGCGCTGCATTTGGAGATTTCATCATTTGCCACATCATGAATGTTAATTCTTCATAACAAATGCTAGTTTTATAAGACTGGCCGTTTCCTGCTCGTCCTTGCTTCCGAGCATTGCGTGTTTGTACTTTGGACTTTTGTCTGATGGACTTGTGTGCACACACTCGGAAAATCCGACAACAGACATTTGTCAGCGGAAAATCTGAAAACCTGCCATCCAACATTTGTCAGTGGAAAATCCGACAACAATTGTCCAATGGAGACAACAATTGTCAACAATTGTCCAATGGAGCGTACAAATGGTCAGATTTTCCGCCAACAGCCTGTCATCACACAATTCCCGTTGGAAAATCCGATCATGTGTACGCAGCTTTAGAGTGTCTAACCAGATCTTTGACAGACAGAATTTTACTTTCTCTCAACGCAGCCTAAACTAACCACACTTAACCACTTTGCGCCGGGAGGGCGTCCATGGACATCCTTGACTTTGCAGGGGATATCTGAATGATGCCTGCAGCTACAGACATTATTCAGATATCAGCTTTTTCAGCTGGCGATTCCCTACACCATAAGGATGATCATAGCGGCTGTTCCACCTCTTGATCATTCTTATGGGTGGCGGGAGGGGATTTCCCCCCTCCCATCGCCCACCGGTGCTTCTACTGACTCACCACTTCCATCAGTGAGTTGGAAAACGGATACGCCTGCCCCGGATGGTGATCATAGAGATTTCCAGCGGACCAGTCTCTATGATCGTTCGGAGGCCGGGCGCGATGTTATGACGTCACACCTGGCCTCTGCATTCAAAAAAATGGCATCGCATTGGCTGGGAAGCCGTGATCGTTTTGTTTTTTTTAATTTTAGGCTTCATAGCCTAGAGGTCAGATATGGGGTCTTATTGGCCCCATATCTCACTGTAAAAAGGACCGATTGTGGTATATTCCTATTACAAGAGATTTTTTTTTTGTTTTTTTTAAGTGTCAAACTTAAAAAATAAAATTCAAATTAACATAATTTTTTTTTTTAAAGGGCCCCTGTCCCTGTGAGCTTGCACACAGAAGCCAACGCATACGTAAGTCCCACTCACATATTAAAATGATGTTCAAACCACACATGTGAGGTATGGCTGCAAAAATTCAAGCGAGAGAAATAATTCTAGCCCTAGACCTCCTCTGTAACTCAAAATATGTAACCAGAAAAAAAACTTAAACCGTTGCCTATGGGGATTTTTAAGTACCAAAGTTTGGCGCAATTCCACAAGAGTGTGCAATTTTGAAGAGTGACATGTTAGGTATCTATTTACTCGGTGTAACTTCATCTTTCACATTATGCAAAAAAAATTGGCTAACTTTAATGTTTTTTTTTTCTTTGCTAAAAAAAAACATATACCGTATAATGTTTGGGGGTTCTATGTAATTTTCTAGCAAAAAATTATGAATTTTACATGTAGGAGAGAAATGGCAGAATTGGCCTGGGTGCGAAGTGGTTAAATACAGGTAAATGTACAGTGTGAGTGACACCATTGAAAAATCATTATATGCATTTAGATGTGCCCTGGAAATACATATAAACATTAAAAGGGTCTCCTCATTCACACTGGCACTCCTGTGTTTATCTTTTCTAAACGCAGGAAAAGTTATCTGCAAAGTATAAATCATTTTATGCCTCCCAGAATACTTTTTCCTGCATGTAGATGTTTTTGCTATTTAGAAGGATTAGCTAGTAGGGATGAGCTCCGTCGTGTTCGCACACTCCACGTTCCTGGCGGGCTCTGCACGTGGAGTGTGTGAACACGCCGGAGCTCATCCTTATTAGCCAGTTTACTCGCATTTACATGTGTTTAGCATTTCTACTTGGATCCTGGACACATAATTCTGTTTTCTCTAAATGCAGATAAATTGACCTCACCTAAATGCAATTAAACACACAATGTGAATGACATGATTGAAAAATCATTATGTGCATTTATATGAGTTCAGAAATGTCCTCTGCATATAAACACAGGTTTGACAGTGCCAGTGTGGATGAGGTCTTAAAGGTCTGGCTGGTTAGCATGTGATAAGCCAGGCACCGATCATGTGCCACTTGTGATCAATGCACAGGATGGAGTCGTGCTGTGTGAAGGGAACTATTTGGAATGTCACGCACAAGCCATGTCACATGGGCATTCTTTGACCTTTAAACATTTTTAGTCACCCACCACCAACTAACCATCATTGTCACGTTGCATCACTGGCACCCATAACAATGAAGGCGATACATAGCACGCTCTGTAACTGTATACAATGCACATTGGAACGTATCATGTATAATTCACATGTAGAGTTTATTATCTTTATTCATTATACCCAGTAGTCTACTTCTTTTCTGTACAGGCGGCAGCAATTAGTACGATTTATAGAAAGCATTTGGAAGAACTCATCTGGAATACGCGCTCCAGTTTTAGGCACCAGGTCACAAAAAGGATGCTGGAGCACTGGGGAGAGACCAGAGAAAGGCAATTAAATAATAATACGAGGCATACAGAAGGTCAGGCATGAGGAAAGATTAAATTGTATGTCTAGGTAAAACATATGCAGTAAATCTCTGTAATACTGTATATTCACATTCACACATTTTATGCTTTAAAGCTGAACTCCAGGCATGGAAAATGTCAATTAAATGTATTCCTCAATAGCCACAAATAATATAAATCCACTTTGTGTGTCCAAGTGCTTTTGCAAACCTGGATATTACCATGTAAAAATAGCAGTGACATCACTGTGCTGAACATAGCCTGTGGAGAGAGCCGAGCTGTGGGAGGGACCCAGCAAGTCCTACACACTACAACAGGGAAGCTGTTAGAAATCCAACCCCCTGAAAATATCAAAACAATTTTTTCACCAAAAAAATAAATAAATAAATAGCTGGTTTAGATGGCTTCTATTTTGTATTCCTACAAAAACAAAATCAACAAAAATTGCATAATTTACATAGTTATTGTTTAAATCTAACAAATAAAACTGTATTGAGTTACTAAAGCTCTGTGTGTAAATGAGGTCTTGAGGCTCATTCACATGGGTGCTGTGGCCTGTACAGTGTGAATGTGTTTTTGTAATGTGGCTTTTGCTGTGGGATCTGTCAGCTCCAATGTCGCAGTCCCGCTAAAAAACACTGATCACCGCCATTACTAGTAAAAAAATAAAATAAAAATAAAAAATGCCATAAATCTATCCTCTATTTTGTAGATGCTATAGTTTTTGTGCAAACCAATCAGTATATGCTTATTGTTTTTTTTTTTTTTTTCTTTTTTACCAAAATTATGTAGAAGAATACATATTGGCCTAAACTGATGAATATATTTTATTTTGGGGATATGTATTGTAGCAGAAAGTAAACAATTAGTTTTTTTTTCAAAATTGTTGGCCTTTTTTTGTTTATAGCTCAAAAATAAAAACAGCAGAGGTGATCAAATACCACCAAAAGAAAGCTCTATTTTGCTTGGGTACAATGTCACACGATCGCGCAATTGTCAGTTAAAATAATGCAGTGCCGTATTGCAAAAAATGGCCTGTCAATAAGGGGGTAAATCCTTCCAGGGCTGAAATGGTTAATTTTTTTTATTTTTTCAGTGCTGTTAGGGGGCACTTGGTTAAAATAACAGACCCCTGACATCTCATCTCTGAGGCAGAGAAAGTAATTGGGGACACAGATTCTCTAATTTCTTTCTCAGCAGCCTCAGAGACAGAGGCTCCTATTTAGTCATAAACTGAAGCAGTTTACTATGCTCCGTTATCAGTGGACACAGGAGCGATCAGTACTGATGTGTTCGCTCCTGTGTCCCTTTTCTGCTCTCAGTTCTGACAGCTGACACTTCTCCATGTGTACCCGCAGTGCCCAGTGGGAGAAGAAAGCTAACAACGCTATGGGGGTGCACACAGGGGGGATGATGATTGGATGTGGGCAGGACAGGAAGGAGGATTGGTGCGGGGGAGGGGGGCAAATACAGGAACAATGTGTCTGTGTCTCACCCTTCAGGAGCTGAAATCCGGGGGGAGGGAGAGGGGGAGAAACCGTCTTTGAGCTGCTGCAGGGAGAGCAGTGCATCGTTCCTGTTATTGGCCCCCCCACCCTGCCACACTGATCCCCCTGTGTGCCTGGGCCCCCTACAGAAGGGCCTGTGGTCCTCCCCCATCAGCGGCCCTGCAACACAGGCTGCCAGCAGAAAACTGAAGGAGGAGATATAAAGGATAGAAAGGATCTTGCATAGCCAATGAAGGGTGGGTATTACTTAGACTAGGGTTACACTGGTGATTAAATCTCTCTGGCAGATCAGGTATTTTTTTTGTACTTGCAGGGTGTTTAAATCTCCAGGATAAGGAAATATTGTCTAAACACAAGAATCCTGTGTATTCTTAATTGGATCTTGCTGTGCTTTGTGTAGTTCTTTCAGATCTGTGCAGTAATCCAGTGTGTTTATTTTCCTGCAATAAAGACCAGTAACTGTTGCTTTCTCTCCTTGTGCAGGGTGACTGGTCTTTTCTCCTCCCACACCTGTAGTTTTCTGCAGGCAGTCTGTATTGGGCATGATCCCTGAGCCCCTCCCACAGCTCTGCTCTCTGCACAGGTTGATGTCATATCTACTTTTCCAAGGAAATATCTAGGTTTGCAAAGGCATTTGATGTACACAGAGTATATTTATATCCTTTGTGGTCATTGGGGAATATATTTAAATGAGTTTTTGTGCCTGGAGTTCAGTTTTAAAAATGCAACACTTTACCCAAAACCTAAAAAAAACAGGTTTTGGTTTTATACACCTTTTAAATCTATTTACCTTTGAAAGATTTGACTGCTTCTTGACAGTTATCTCATTAAAATCACCTTGACTTCAGCGTGCTGCAAATGTTGTGTCTGCCAACAGTAGAAGTAGAGGGATTTCATTGCCTCTGTATCCTTAGATTAAGAGATACTTATTGGCTAATCTAAAGCAAGGCAGTGTTTTCTCATCCAGGACAAAGCAATAGGTTTTCTTTAATTCCCCAACACCCTCATCATATACTCACCTCTCCTACAATCCGCTACCATGATTAGGGTTGCAAAGATACCACTTATTTAAGACCGAGTACAAGTACTGATACTTTTTTTTCCAAGTACTCGCCGATAACAATTACTGATACTTTTTTTAATGTCGCATGACAGTGGCACTAATATGCAGCACTGATGGGCACTGATAGGTGGCACTGAGGAGGTGTGTATTATTTTTACAATTTAACCATAACCACTTCCCGACCAGCGCACGCCGATGTACGTCGGCAGAATGGCACGGGCAGGCATATTGGCGTACAGGTACGTCCAATCTTAAATGCCGCCCTGCCATCGCGAGAGCACCGCGTGCTGGTCGGGACCCCCGTGAGTTCGGTCGCAGGTCCCGCGGACTCGATCGCCATGGGCATACCAACGATCGTCTCACAGGGCGGCTGAACTGGGAGATGCCGTTGTAAACAGCATCTCCCCGTTCTGCCTAACAACAAGTGACGCCGATCTCTGCTCCATGTGATTGGAGCAGAGATCAGTGTTCACTAAAAGAAAGCCCAGCCCCCAACAGTTAGTAACACACCCCTAGGAACACTTAACCCCTACACTGCCACCCACTGGTTAACCCCTTCACTGCCAGTGTCATTTACACAGGGATCACTGCATTTGTATAGCAATGATTGCTGTATAAATGACAATGGTCCCAAAAATGTGTCAAAAATGTCCGATGTAGCCGCCATAATGTCGCAGTCACAATAAAAATCGCTGATCGCCGCCATTACTAGTAAAAAAAAATGAATAAAAATGCCATAAAACTATCCCCTATTTTGTAAACGCTATAACTTTTGCGCATACCAATCAATAATCCCTTATTGCAATTTTTTTACCAAAAATATGTAGAAGAATACGTATCGGCCTAAACTGAGGGAAAATGTTGTTTTTATATATATATTTGGGGGATATTTATTATAACAAAAAGTAAAAAAATAATGCGTTTTTTTTTCAAAATTGCCGCTCTATTTTTGTTTATAGCGAAAAAAATAAAAACCGTAGGGGTGATCAAATATCACCAAAAGAAAGCTTTATTTGTGGGAAAAAAAAGGACGTCAATTTTGTTTGGGAGCCACATCGCATGACCGCGTAATTGTCAGTTAAAGTGACGCAGTGCCGAATCGCAAAAAGTGGTCTGGTCTTTGGCCAGCAAAATGGTCCGGGGCGGTGGAGACATTGGTGAGAGATCAGGGGTCTAAACAGATCCCTGATATCTCCCCTTTGAGACAGAGAAAGGGACTGAGGACACAGGTTCCCCAGTCCCCTTTTCTGTAGCCTCAGCTGCAGACTGAAGATGAATGGACAGGAGAGTGGAGCCTGTAAATGACACATATACTGACTCTTTCCTCCGCTCTCCATGCCGACAGATCCTTGGTATTGGCACCTATGCTAGTATAGGTGTGACCCGAGTAGATATACATAGATAATTTCTGTCCTACTGCTTTAAAGGCCTGAAGCTACAAAAGAGCACTGGGATCAGGTTAAAAAAAATGTTCTGAGACAGGATCTCCAATAATATGTCTCAAGGGACTCTGAACTGTTTTTCCTATAATTCTGACATACTGTAGGTATGAGTTATGATCTTGGAAGGCTCTGATATACCTATAAATTCTTGAAAATTTCTCAAGCAAGTCTTGATATTCTTTCAGCTCTGTCAGTCAGCAAAGCTGGCTCCTTGACGTTACATAACACATTGGTCAAGGTCAGGCCCGGACTGGGACAAAAAATAGGCCCGGGCATTTTGCATTGAGCAGCCCATGACATGTTAACCGGCCCCTTCCCCACTCTCCTCCCTGACAGATCCCCTGAGAGGGAGAGGGGGAACCCACCAGGGGAGAGGCAGAGAACACAGGGAGGAAGAGGAGAGCACAGGGGTGCAGCATAGAGCATAGGGGGAGGTGGAGAGCACAGGGGGGCATTGGAGAGCATGTGGGGAGGTGGAGAGCACAGGGAGGGTGGCAGAGAGCACAGGGAGGCTGGCGGAGAGCATTGGGGGTGGCGGAGAGCACGGGGTGTTGGAGGGCATGGGGGCGGCAGAGAGCATGGGGGCGGCAAAGAGCATGGGGGGTGGCAAAGAGTATGGGGGAGGCTGCAGAGAGTATGGGGGGATGACAGAGAGCATGGGGGGAGGTGGAGTGTATGGGGGGTGGCAGAGAGTATGGGGCAGGCGGAGAGTATGGGGGGATGACAGAGAGCATGGGGGGAGGTGGAGAGTATGGGGGGTGGCAGAGAGCATGGGGGGGAGGTGGAGAGCATGGGGGGGTGGCAGAGAGCATGGGGGGGAGGTGGAGAGTATGGGGGGATGGCAGAGAACATGGGAGGAGGTGGAGACTATGGGGGATGGCAGAGAGCATGGGGGGGTGGCAGAGAGTATGGGGGAGGCGGAGAGTATGGGGGGATGGCAGAGAGCATGGGGGTAGTGGAGAGCATGGGGGGGGTGGTGGAGAGCATGGGGGGTGGCGGAGAGCATGGGGGGGAGGCGGAGAGCATGGGGGGAGGCGGAGAGCATGGGGGGAGGCGGAGAGCATGGGGGTGGCAGAGAGCATGGGGGAGGTGGAGAGCATGGGGGGTGGTGGAGAGAATGGGGGGTGGCAGAGAGCATGGGGGGATGGCGGAGAGTATGGGGGGATGTCGGAGAACATGGGGGGAGGTGGAGACTATGGGGGGATGGCAGAGAGCATGGGGGGACGTGGAGAGCATAGGGGGGAGGTGGAGAGCATGGGGGGATGGCAGATGGCATGGGAGGAGGTGGAGAGCATAGGGGAAGGTGGAGAGCATGGGGGGTGGCAGAGAGCATGGGGGGTGGCAGAGAGCATGGGGGGTGGCAGAGAGCATGGAGGGTGGCAGAGAGCATGGGGGGTGGCAGAGAGCATGGGGGGTGGCAGAGAGCATGGGGGGGGCAGCAGAGAGTATGGGGGGGTGGCAGATAGCATGGGGGGATGGCAGAGAGCATGGGGGGAGGTGGAGAGTATGGGGGGGTGGCAGATGGCATGGGGGGAGGTGGAGAGCATGGGGGGATGGCGGAGAGCATGGGGGTGGCAGAGAGCACTGGGGGGTGGCAGAGAGCACGTGGGGTGGCAGAGAGCACGGGGGGGTGGCAGAGAGCACGGGGGTGGCAGAGAGCATGGGGGGTGGCAGAGAGCATGGGGGGGTGGCAGAGAGCATGGGGGGAGGTGGAGACTATGGCGGATGGCAGAGAGCATGGAGGGGAGGTGGAGAGCATAGGGGGATGGCAGAGAACATGGGGGGAGGTGGAGACTATGGGGGATGGCAGAGAGCATGGGGGGACGTGGAGAGCATGGGGGGGACGTGGAGAGCATGAGGGGGAGGTGGAGAGCATGAGGGGATGGCAGATGGCATGGGGGGAGGTGGAGAGCATAGGGGAAGGTGGAGAGCATGGGGGGATGGCGGAGAGCATGGGGGGTGGCAGAGAGTATGGGGAGTGGCAGAGAGTATGGGGGGGTGGCAGAGAGCATGGGGGGATGGCAGAGAGCATGGGGGGAGGTGGAGAGTATGGGGGGTGGCGGAGAGCATGGGAGGAGGTGGAGAGCATGCGGGGTGGAGAGCATAGGGGGAGTTGGAGAGCATGGGGGGATGGCGGAGAGCACGGGGGGGGTGGCGGAGAGCATGAGGGTGGCAGAGAGCACTGGGGGGGGGTGGCAGAGAGCACGGGGGGGTGGCAGAGAGCACGGGGGGGTGGCAGAGAGCACGGGGGTGGCAGAGAGCACAGGGGTGGCAGAGAGCATGGGGGGAGGTGGAGACTATGGGGGATGGCAGAGAGAATGGGGGGAAGGTGGAGAGCATAGGGGGAGGTGGAGGGATGGCGGAGAGCATGGGGGGATGGCAGAGAGCATGGGGGGGAGGTGGAGAGCATAGGGGGAGGTGGAGAGCATGGGGGGTGGCAGATGGCATGGGGGATGGCAGATGGCATGGGGGGGAAGGAGAGAGCATGGGGGGAGGTGGAGAGTATGGCAGAGAGCATGGGGGGAGGTGGAGACTATGGGGGGATGGTAGAGAGCATGGGGGAGGTGGAGAGCATGGGGGGATGGCAGGGAGCATGGGGGGATGGCAGAGAATATGGCAGGATGGCAGAGAGTATGGGTGCGGTGGAGAGACCAGGGGAAGCAGTAGAGAGAAGCAGGACAGGAGGAGCGGTGGAGCGGCTGCATTTAGAAGAATAATTCTCTCCATCTTCCTCCTGCAGTCTCTGAATGCTTCTCCTCTCCCTCTTGCAGGCATTCCGCTACTGCAGGAGGAAGATGGAGAGAATTATTCTTCTATATTCAGCCGCCCCCCCCCCCCCGGCTCCTCCTATACAGTTTACAAGGGGGCTGTACTCACGGTTTTTCGGGCACTTCCTAAGGTGTCTGCTCTGGCTCCTCCCAGGCACTGACGGCTGACCTATACGGGCGGCCGCGCAGCCGCTCAGAGGCCGCCGAAGGCGTCTCTTCTAGCTCCTCCCCCCTGGCGCCGATGGCTGAGCGGGCGGATGAGCAAGGACATGCAGCCTGGCGGCCCAGGCGGCCGTGGCCCACCGGGCAAGTGCCCGGTTTGCCCTATGGCCAATCCGGGCCTGGTCAAGGTTGAGTCCCAGCTTGTGATTGGCCAGTAAAGAACAGAATCACACTAATGATGCCATACTGTTTGTTTTTTGACGATTTCTATTTTACGTATTTTGGTGAACTTGTGTTGTGTAACTGCCCTTCCATTATATATAATCAGTGTATTAAGTGGACATCTGGTTTGCATTGTATGGTGATACTTGAAATGCGACTGTTCAATTCTCTTTTTGTTATTGTGTTTGTTTTCTATGTATGTTTTATATATTGTATAATTAAAGTTACCTTAAAAAAAAAAAAGTATGCCATACATGTTAAACCATATAACTGACTTTTTATGTGTTTTTGATGCAAAAAAAAAAATGCACTGGACTGCATGTGATGTTAACTGGGCCTTATGTATAATATATAAGGTGGTGTCAAAAATATTTAAGACTAGTTTTGATAAAGAGGTCCTGTGTGGCTCTTAAAGTTGCATGATGGTGTAATTTATCATGATGCAATAAAAAGGGATCTATCTACAACCATTTTGGTGTGCAAATGACATATTCTACAACCCCATTTCCAAAAAAGTTGGGATGTTGGGTACAATCTAAATAAAAGCAGAATGCAATGGATTTGAAAATGTCATAAACCCAATTTTATTTACAAAAGAAAACAGAAAATGTACACTTTTTTTAAAAAATGGTCATTTTGAAATTTATGGCAGAAACACATCTCAAAAAAGTTGGGAGAGAGCAACAAAATGCTGGCAAAGTACAACCCCAATTCCTGAAAAAGTTGGAACAGGGTAATGTTTAAAACATTGTAGCATCCCTTCTTTTACCAACACTCTGTAACCGCAAGAAACTTGGATGGCTGCACTCTGAAAAAAATGATCCACTTTATTGTTGTAATGACATCTTCAATAGTAACAGCAAGACACTTGGTTGGCCAAAGAAGATGTCAACACATTTTATGCCATCCCAGTGCTTAGGCCTCATATACACTGCTGCTGGTAAACGGACGTTTAGGAGCAGTTGGGCATTTTTTTCAGGTGCCCCTGAACTCTCCTCTGTTAACTTATCAGTACATGTACACAGGGTCATTTTATAGTTGTTTCTAGACAGTTGAGTTTCGTAGCATTTTTTTGGAACACAAAAAAAATGGGTTCAGGACAGATGTTCAGAGGCATTTCAAACACCAAATGCCTGTAAGCCCTTGTACACACGGTCGGACATTCCGATGGACAATGTCCAATAGGACCGTGTTGTCGGATAATCCGACAGTGTGTGGGCTCCATCGGACTGTTTCCGTCGGAGTATCCGGCGGACCAAGTTTTCCAGCTGGGCTATAAAATTTTCCGACAACATGATCCGATCGGACTTTGTCCGAACATGTATAGAGAATTCCGATCGGACAAAGTGCCACGCATGCTCAGATCAAATTCCTAGACCAAAGCTATTGGCTACTAGCCTGAACGTAGTCCCGTTCTAACGAAACAATGTCATCACGTTAAATACGATCGGATTTTCTGACAACTTTGTCCGACTGTGTGTATGCAACAGTTTCGGACAAAATCCGACGGATTTGGTTGTCGGAATGTCCGACCATGTGTACAAGGGCTAACAGCTTGTAAACGCGGTAACTCGCATTTAGATGCATTTCGTGTACAGGCGTTTTTCATTTTTGGCTATTGCCCATTCCATACGCATTAATGCATACTCATACTATCAGATATGCAGGCTTTTAAACTGAGCGCTGATAACAAGCCGAATGGTCCTTTTACTCTTTAGCCCAGAGAATCTGCACCCACGATTGCCAAAAAGAATGTCAAATTTGCATTAGTCTGATATAAGTGTGAAATGCAAGACTTCAGTGGGTGTAAAAAGATGTCTGCTTTCATAATTCTAACTGTAACCTTACTGCAGACGAGTGCAGGTGTACCAAGATGGCCGTGATGGCACGTCACTTCCGTTGCATATTCTGATGGGTAGCAGCTTTCTGATAGAACAGCCCTATACGTCGATGCACTTACCTCTGCTATCTTGTTCGCAAATGCTCATAAGTAGGGCATTGTTGGATATGTTGTATTCTATGTGTTATAAATAAAGATTACATAAAAAATTGCTTTGGCCCAGAGAAGACGGTGGTATTTCTAGATCATGCACAGATATGGCTTCTTCTTTGCATGATAGAGCTTTACCTTGCATTTTGGATAGCACAGCGAAATGTGTTGACAGAGTGATTTTTGGAAGTATGCCTGGGCCCATGCAGAGATGTCCATCACAGAATCATGCCTGTTTTTAACTACTTCCCACTCGGCCAATGTATATATACGGCCAGGTGGGAGCCTTCTACTTCTGACTGGACGTTCCTGAACGTCCTTCAGAAGTAGGGGGATCACTCGCGTGCGCATGCCCGCGCAGCGGCACGTTCCCAATGCGCTTGTGTCACCCGGACACGGTGCATCTCGGATTGGCCCTCCTGATCACATGACGGCCATGTCCAATCACAGCCGTCATGTGATGTAAACAAACGGCCGGTTGTTAGGCAATTGGCTCTCCTCTCCTCACACAGAAGTCATCGCTGAGGAAAGGAGAGCGGATCACTGCAGCCGACTGGTGATCAGTGAGTATGAGCTGTTTTTACAGTCATGAATAAATACCACCAAAATAAAGCTACATTTGTTCAAACAAAATGATAAAAATTTTATTTTGGTACAGCGTAGCATGACCGCACAGTTGTCTTTGAAAGTGCGAGAGCGCTGAAAGCTGAAAATTGGGCTGGGAAAGAAGGGGGCGAAAGTGCCCTTTATTGTAGTGGTTAAAGCAGTTCCGTATGAGGGACTGAAGATCACGGGCATTCAATATTGCGTTTCAACTTTGTCCCTTGTACACTGTAGATGATGATATATCTAAATTCTTTAAAATTTTATGTTGGGGAACATTATTCTGAAATTGTACAATTTTTAGATGCAGCACACAGATTGGTGGACCTCTGCCCATCTTTAGTTCTGAGACACTCTGATTCTCTAAGATGTTCTTTTCATGCCCAATCACGTAATTGACCTGTTGCCAATTAACCTAATCAGTTGCAAAATGTTCTTCCGGCTCTTTCTTGTTAGTACAACTTATTATGACCGCTTTCTTTATCGTACGGGACACAACGCCATAGTAGTAACTATATGGGTTATATAGGCCACCTTTAGGTGATGGACACTGGCACACCCTAGACAGGAAGTTTACGCCCTATATAACCCCTCCCCTTACTGGGAGTAACTCAGTTTTTTGCCAGTGACTTAGGCGTTGGTCACGAGTAAAGATGTGCTGTGCTGAGTGTTAGAATATTATTCCAAATTCATAATTCGGCATTTATAGGTGTTATAATATATTTATGGCAAGCTTGCAAAACATATTTGGTTTTATGATTAATCATAATAAATAGTATGTGTGAATGACCTTGATCAAGTGTTCAGTGAAACATATCCTCATCGAAAGCTGAGTTAGTAATACGTTTCTGATGTAACCAGTTTGAGTATGACATATATGGTATCTTGGTACAGAATGTCATAAGAAGACAAAAATAGACATGTGTCTACGTAGCTAAAGAAATGATACATTGTGGATTATATCTTGTTAAAATAAGTTTAGAGTAGTCTCAGTCATGTTAATACATATTAGTATATAGTTACTTAATGTAAAGTTGCTAATATGTGTTCATATTATGTAAATGTATGGTTATGACATTATATGAACAGCACATTATGTCACGTATGGAGTTTTACATGTGAGCTTGTCAATCAAGCTCCATATGACTCTCTGAGTATCTACTTACATTGCAGAAGTTAGCAGATATAAATGTGTGCAATACAAGGTACTACATTTGTGAGGTTATGACGTTCACATGTAGCATAAAAGCTGAGATGTTTCAAGATTGAAGTAGGGCACTCATTGACAGACACTCACACGGGCACTCACACTCAGACACCCACACATGATACTGACATATTCACACAGAGACTGATGGCTTGGGACAGCTGAATTCTGCCAGAAGTCTAAGAACGTCATTTCCTGCTTCTTCTTGAAGGACACTCAAGACAGCATGACAGCAGCCATTAAAGCACACATGCTTTCATAAAGCTCATTACAGCTTTGACAACTATTCAATTTTATATATTTTTACCTACACTGAACTGAACTATTATACTTTTTACATTGTATTTATGATGCCAACTGTGTGACAAATAAACGCACACTTTCTTTTAAGTCAGTTTGACTATCAATGCTATTGATTCGGAAACGCCTCTGAGATATAGAATATTAGACAATAATAATATTCTTCACTGAGCTTAGCTGGAGTAATCTTTGCTGGGGCAAGCCATGCAGCCATTCAAAGTGTTTTTTTAGGCCAAATTGAATGGTACCTGGGCCTTGTGTTGGAAGAAATGAGGTTTAGCCTGTAACGCTTCTCTTTTTAGAGAGCTGGACCCCGGGATCCAGTACTTTGGTTTTTTCATCCATATAGCGTCCTGGCAGGGTACTATACGGGTCCAAGGGTGTGGAAGCCCCGATAAAAAGAGGCCCCGGTCCTTGAAGGTTTTCTTATACCTCGTACACACGATCAAACAATCCGGTGGAAAAGTCCGGCGGACTCAAGTCCGCCAGACTATCCCCCCCGTGTGTAGGCTCCGGCGGACTTTTTTTACCCAAAAGTCCGGCGGACTAAGAAAGTATTTTTGCACTCCAATCTGTCCGCCAGACTTGCATTTCGTCGACAATCCGGCTGTGTGTATGCCAGTCCGCCGTACTTTTGAAATGAATGAAGTTTTCCCGCCCTGAGAAAAGTCCGCTCATTTTGAGCTCGTCTCCAGGTAGCCTGGTATGAACTTAAAGGGGAACCCCTACGCCGAAAAATCGGTGTGGGGTCCCCCTAGGTCCATATCAGACCCTTATCCGAGCACGCTACCCGGCTGGCCAGGAAAGGGGGTGGGGAAGAGCGAGCGCCCCCCCTCCTGAGCTGTACCAGGCTGCGTGCCCTCAACATGGGAGGGTGCCTCGGGGAAGGGGGGGCCGCACGGCCCCCCACCCCAAAGCACCTTGTCCCCATGTTGATGAGGACAAGGGCCTCTTCCCGACAACCCTGGCCGTTGGTTGTTGGGGTCTGCGGGCGGGGGGCTTATTGGAATCCGGTAGCCCCCTTTAATAAGTGGGCCCCCGGATACCGGCCCCCCACCCTATGTGAATGAGTATGGGGTACAATGTACCCCTACCCATTCACCTGTGGAAAAAAGTAAAAATAAAACACAACACACAAGGGTTAAAATAGTTTATTGCACAGCTCCAGGGGTCTTCTGTCTGTCTTCGGGTGTCTTCTCGCTGTACTCCTCCGCTATCTTCTGCTAGCTCTTTTACTAGCGAAGGAGCCCGGCTTTCTTCTTCGCCATCGCCCTCTTCTTCCGACTTCGGGGGTCTTGTCCCCACTTTTCGGGGGCTTGTCCCCCTCTTTGGGTCTTCTTGCCGGGCCACCCGGTCTTCTGTCACTGCTGTCGCCGTCTTCTGTTCTTCTCTTCAGATGTTGCCTCGTCGCTGTCTCAGATGATTCTGGGACTGTGACATCATAATGGGCGGGGACATCATCCGGTAATGTCCCTATATAAGTCGCCGCGCGCCGCATCCCTGTCATTGTGAGCGGAGACAGCGACGAGGCAACATCTGAAGAGAAGAAGAGAAGAACAGAAGACGGCGACAGCGGCGACAGAAGACCGGGCCACCGGGCTTGTAAAAGAGCTAGAAGAAGTCGCGGTGGCCCGGCAAGAAGAACCGAAGAGGGGGACAAGACCCCCAAAGAGGAGGAGGAGACCCCCGAAGTCGGAAGAAGAGGGCGGCAGCGAAGAAGAAAGCCGGGCTCCTCCGCTAGTAAAAAAGCTAGCAGAAGATAGCGGAGGAGTTCGGCGAGAAGACCCTCGAAGACGGACAGAAGAGCTGTGCAATAAACTATTATAACCCTTGTGTGTTGTGTTTTATTTTTAGTTTTTTCCACAGGTGAATGGGTAGGGGTACATTGTACCCCATACTCATTTACATAGAGTGGGGGGCCGGTATCCGGGGGCCCCCTTATTAAAGGGGGCTCCTGGATTCCGATAAGCCCCCCGCCCGCAGACCCCGACAACCAACGGCCAGGGTTGTCGGGAAGAGGCCCTTGTCCTCATCAACATGGGGACAAGGTGCTTTGGGGTGGGGGGGCCACGTGGCCCCCCCTTCCCCAAGGCAACTCCCCATGTTGAGGGCACGTGGCCTGGTATGGCTCAGGAGGGGGGGCGCTCGCTCGTCCCCACCCCCTTTCCTGGCTGGCCAGGTAGCGTGCTCGGATAAGGGTCTGATGTGGACCTAGGGGGGAACCCCCACGCCGATTTTTCGGCATAGGGATTCCCCTTTAACTCCATACCAGGTGACGGGGCCAGCGACGCCTCCTTTGCTGGCCCCGGCTACCTGGAGACGCACTCAAAATGAGCGGACTTTCCTCCACATGTGTGGGCGAGTCCGTCCATTTCAAAAGTACGGAGGATAGTCTGGCGGACTTAGTACGCCATATTAGTCCACTGAAAAAGTGCCGTGTGTGGGCAAGTAGCTCGTTCCGAAAGTCCGGCGGACAGTCCGCCAGACTAAGTCCGCCGGATAGTCTGCTACGTGTGTACGCGGCATAACGGAGACCGCCGTGAGGGGTGAAGATTGGGTCTGTTTGGTGATTCCACAGAACCCTGTGGCAGGATAAGGTAAGTGGAGATTCCTAAAGAATTTTTAAGTTCTTATGGCTTTTCTCCTTTGAGTAAACATTGTCATGCCTAAAGTCACCACCAGGGGCTGTAAAGAGCACGTACCTGTTCCATGCTTGTCAGCCCTCATTCTGTGTCAGCAGAAGCTGCAGGCTTCCTCCAGTCCCAAGCCTCTGGTAAGAGAATGGGGGGGTTTTCTTCAGAATACATCCTCCACCAGGGCTCTTTTCTCCAGGAGGTGGAGGGAGCCCGGAACGGTTGGCGGTATGCCGCTCCACTCCCTCTTACACCGCTGTCAGCTGCCTTTGTTTTCTTTCTCCATCCTCCCTTCAGATTTGCATGCGAGTGTGGCTCTTCTCCTCTCCACCACGTCCCCACGCCAATCTGTTCGATCGGAGGCCAGTCATGCGGCAAACAAACAATCTCTTTTAAAAAGAGTGGGGGCGCGGAAGACTGGGGATGAGGAGGGGGCATGGCTTAGCGCGGCATGCTTCCTCCACGTCAAAATGCGGGATTGTGTTGGCTATAAATGCAACGTTTGCAGGCTGCACTTGCCTAATGGAGGGACACAGAGAAGATGGGGGCATGTGAGTGTGGTAACACGGGCATTCCCCAGGCACATTTACTTAAGCATCAGGCTGAGCATTAATAGCAGTGGCCGTTGCTGGACTGTTTGCTCAGCAGTGAGTGCATTTTTTCTGTCAGTATCTCTGTGTTTGGGTTTGGCACTATGGTTGGCAGAAGGGGAAGTGCAAAGAACCCAAAAGATGTTACCTTCGGGCTCTGAGGATGTAAACGGGCTCCTTTTCCAGGGCCAGGGACATCAGCTTCCAGGCAGTCGCTATGGCCTCCGTCAGGTTCAAGAGGTAAATGATAGGGTAGTACAAAAGTAGTCCTGGGGCAGGAAACCTACAAGACAGAATACTAATACTACTTTATAAAGGGGTGACCCCACTCGCTCAAGTGGGGGGAAGGCTTCTGCAGTTCTCAAGGGTCTTGCAGGAAGAGTTTTGGGGTAGATTGGTGGTTCACAATATCTCTAGGTTACAAACTAGAGTTCCCATCTCCTCGTTTCCTCAGGTCAAACGTCCCTAAAGATCCAGAGAAAAAGAAGTCTCTCTTTCAAGCTTTAGACCGACTTCTGTCTTAAAAAGTGATCATGGTGGACTCCATGGAAGAACAGGGGTTGGGGTTTTATTCAAACCTTTTCATTGTGCCAAAACCAAATGGAGATGTCAGACCCATTCTAGATCTCAAAGATCTAAACCGATTCCTGAATATCTGCTCTTTTCGCATGTAATCAATCCGATCAGTTGTCTCCATCCTACAAGCATGTGCCTATATGCCAAAGATGGGGGGTCCTGGATGTGTATCTGTTTGCGTCCAGGTTCAACAACAAAGTCGGCAATGTTGTTTCAAGAACAAGGGATCCGCTCGCATGTGTAACAGACGCCTTAGTGACCCCATGGAATCAGCTCTCACTGATTTATGAATTCCCTTCTATTCTGATGCTACCTCGTCTTCTTCACAGGATCAAGCAGGAAAAAAAGTCAGTGGTTCTTGTGGCCCCAGCGTGGCCCAGAAGGTCCTGGTATGCAGAGATCGTAAGGATGGCAGTAGGGGACCCATGGACCCTACCACCACATCCAGATCTGCTCTTGCAGGGACCAGTATTCCATCCTACCTTACAAATGCTAAATTTAACGGTTTGGCCATTGAAACCCAATTTCTGAAGAATTGTGGGCTTTCAGGTTCAGTCATTTCTACCTTGTTTAATGCAAGGAAGCCAGCTTCCAGAGTCATTTATTATAGAGTCTGGAAGGCATATGTTTCCTGGTGTGAATCCAGGGGTTGGCATCCTAGAAAATATGTTATAGGTAGAATTCTTGCCTTTCTGCAAATGAGATGAAGCTGGCTTTGAGTACCATCAAAGGTCAGGTCTCGGCCTTATCTGTATTGTTCTAACAACCACTTGCTTTGCATTCTCTGGTCTGTAATATTATACAAAGGGTAACACGGCTTAATCCACCGGTTAGGTCACCCTTGAAACCTTGGGACCTGAATCTAGTTTAATTATTCACAAGAATAAGGTGGTATTGCGTTCTCATCATAACTTTCTACCGAAGGTAGCGTCAGGTTTTCATCTAAACCAGGATATAGTTCTACCTTAAAGGGGTTGTAAAGGTAAATTTTTTATTTTCTACATAGGTTCCTTTATTCCTTTAAGCTAGCGCATTGTTGGTTCACTTACCTTTTTCCTTTGATTTCCCTTCTAAATGTTTTTTTTCTTTGTCTGAGTATCTCACTTCCTGTTTCTCCTCAGTAAACTTCTCACCATCATCCAAGCTGGTGGTTAGTCAGCCAGAACAGCTTACTGAACAGCTTACTGGGGTGAAACAGGAAGTGAGAAATTTAGACAAAGAAAACAAAGAAAAAAAACATTTAGAAGGGAAATCGAAGGAAAAGATAAGTGAACCAACAATGCACTAGCTTAAAGGAACCTATGTAGAAAATAAAAAAATTACCTTTACAACCCCTTTAATTTTTTCCAGAACCCTGTTCCACGGAAGAAAGGTCGCTACATTCTCTTGATGTAGTGAGAGCAGTCAAAGTCTACTTGAAAGCGACTGCTCAAATTTGGGAAAACTGATGTTTTGTTTGTGCTGCCTGAAGGTCCTAGAAAAGGATCCACTATCTCTAAGTGGATTCGGCAAGTGATTGTTCAGGCGTATGGTTTGAAAGGGAAAATTCCACCTTTTCAAATCAAAGCGCACTTCACCAGGGCTGTTAGTGGTTCGTGGGCAGTGCATCACCAAGCCTCCATGGCTCAAATCTGCAAGGCCGCAACTTGGTCTTCAGTCCATACATTCCACAGATTCTATTAGGTGGATGTAAAAAGACAGGAGGATATCGCCTTTGGGCAAAGTGTGCTGCGGGCAGCGGTATAGGTCCTCAGGTCTGATGACACCCTACTTAGGTTTGTGTCTCCCTCCCTTCAGATAGCATTGCTCTGGGACATTCCATATAGTTACTACTATGGCTCTGTGTCCCATGATATACGATAAAGAAAATATAATTTTTATAACAACTTATCTGTAAAATCCTTTTCTTGCAGTACATCACGGGACACAGAGGTCCCTCCCCTCTTTCTGGTATACACGTTTATTGCTTTGCTACAAAAACTGAGGTACTCCCGGTAAGGGGAGGGGTTATATAGGGAGTAAACTTCCTGTCTAGTCTGTGCTAGTGTCCATTACCTAAAGGTGGCTTATATAACCCATATAGTTACTACTATGGCTCTGTGTCTTGTGATGTACTCCAAGAAAAGGATTTTACAGGTAAGCTGTTATAAAAATCCTATTTTTTGTGGCCATGTGCCAACTTTTTTGAGACGTGTTGCTGCCACCAATTTCAAAATGAAATTTTCTTCATAAAATGTATACATTTTCTCAGTTTAAACATTTGATAGGTTTTCTTGTTTCTACTGTGAATAAAATATGGGTTTATGAGATTTGCAAATCATCGCATTCTGTTTTCATGTAGATTTTACACAACATCCCAACTGTTTTGGAACTGGTTTTATTACACCATCCTCTAGCACAGTTTGAATGGTTCATGCAATGTTCAGATTGGCACATCATACAATGTTCAAATAATGAACACAGAAGAATATATGGAATCGGTCCTTTTCCTGCCTGGTTTTTGAAGTTTTATGTTTTTTTTTGTGTTTTATGGGTGCGGAAAAACCTTGACAAGCAAACCCCTTTATCGTCCATGAAAACTACTGTATCCCTGGCAGTTTTCTGTAAGGCCTTACTTTTTTTTTTTTTTGTATTAAAGAGGAGCTGCACCAAAAAAAAAAATTATTAAAAGCCAGCAGCTACTAATATTGCAGCTGCTGACTTTTAATAATATCACACTTACCTGTCCCAGGTTCCAGCGATGTCGGCGGCAGATGACGAGCGATCGCTCGTCTCGCTGCAGCCACCGCCACCATCCTCTGTCAGGGAATCGGGAAGTGAAGCATGAGGGCTTCACTGCCCGGTTCCCTACTGCGCATGCGCGAGTTGCGCTGCGCTTCTCTTATGGTCCCCCGCTGTGTCTCTGGGAACTGTGTGTTTCCCAGAACACAACGGGGGGGGGGGGGGGGGGGCGGCGGAGCGATGCGGGGGTCTGCGGCGGTCTGGCCGGAAGTGGGTGCAGTTACCTGGATTATCCAGGTAACTGCACCCCCCTCCCCCCGAAAGGTGCCGATTGTGGCACCGGAGGGGGGGAGGGATAATACTAGCGGAACTTCCCCTTTAGGGTGAAGAACCGCTTTAAAGTCCAAATTTTGCTTTTGGTGTATTGGTGGTGTGTTGGTGTATTTGCTATTGGTGAGTTGGCGTATTGTCAGGTTCAATTACAGGGTGGGACATCACTGAAAATTATAGGAGAGCCCATCATTTTCAGCAGCTACTTAAAGAGTAATGCTGCAAGAGGTCTGAAAGGATGCAAGTAATTAACAGGTGAACCCTTAACCTTTTTTCTTTTTCTTTCTGATTTTTATATTTTCGGCCTTGTAGCATAGACCTATTGATTGTGGTGAGACACCACTTCTTCTGCCTTTGTCTTGTGCCATGAATGGGAATGACATCAGATGGGTCTTGGCTGACTCCCCAGAATTCAGTAACTCTCTGATGTCGTGGGACTATGCAGTGATCTCACTGCCTATATCAGGAGATGTTGTCATCCTGAATCAGCAGCGGCGTGTGCAGGAAAGATCCATGCAACATACCAGGATGTGTGCTTCGATCAACTTATTAATTCAGCAATTTACTCTTTCATCTAATGCTTTCTCTAATAAACCATAAATGCTATTTAGTCTCCCAAGGG
This sequence comes from Lithobates pipiens, assembly GCF_037356315.1. Lineage (NCBI taxonomy): Eukaryota > Metazoa > Chordata > Amphibia > Anura > Ranidae > Lithobates > Lithobates pipiens. The sequence continues at coordinate 509,917,249 of NW_027507903.1, read as the reverse complement.
GAGCTGGCAAACAGTCTCTTTTAAAGGACATTGGCAAAAAGTATTACAGCATAAAGTAGATGTAAACCCAACCAAATGATGCTTACTGTGTACGTAGCACCCTCTACCTAAAGGTAGGTGCTAAAGTAGTATTTTTCTAGCTCAGGGCCCAAGGGCAGGTACATTTAGCCAGGCCTGTGTTTCATTTCAGGCCTGGTTGTTGTGATTTGGGACTGGGAGTGTCTAGATGCCTTCTCTGCTTTGAGATGGATTGTTCTGGAAGAGAGGTGGGACCTGAGTGGTAGGCAGCTCATGTGAGGAGCCCTGACCAATTATCATTTGGTATTGGCAGGGGTCAGGCCTCCCATATAAGCTGGGGTCACATGTTTCCAGTGAGGAGTTCTGTGAAGCAGAAAGACAGAATGGAGGTTTGAGTTGTTGTTCCATGCGTCCCCGTGTGTGGGGGTATGCGGTGAACGCGAAGGAGGGATGGAGGAACCGCTAGGAAAGGAGCTAAAGATACAGATCCTCATCTCTAAGGAGGAATTTGGATGCTGTGACCGGGGAACACAGGACCTGGATGTAAAGAGGATAAAGCAAAGGAAGTAGCAGTCAAGCAGAGGAGAGTGGAGCAGCATTCTGTGACTGGGGACACAGAACTGTTCTGGAGGAGAAAGGTCAGGGTAACAGAAGAAGAGAAACTTGTCAGAGCAGAGTAGAATGCTGTGGGCGGGGAACACAACATTGTTAGCGATGGACTGGCTAGAATCAGTAGTCAGTTTATTGCCATGTGTCAAGTCAGCGGGGAGAAATGCCGTTCCATCTCTGGCCTGGTTAGCACATTGGTAATGCCTTCTAAAGACTGGCGTGACTGTTCAACTTATGGAGGCTGGAAGGAGCAGCTGTGTGTAGCTCTGGCTCTTTCATTCGTGGAGACAACATCATTCCAGTGTACAAGTGGGAATTATTTAGAGTGGTTCCTTTTGTTCTTTTGGAAGTGAAGCTAGTAACTCAGTAACTATGCAGTAAAGGATTTGCACAAAGCAAAAGAAGCAACAGTCAGTAAAGAATTGAATGCACAGAAATACAGGGATACAAGGCCAAGGCCATCAGTAATTTCAAGAATGTGTTATATTATGGGCATCTCATGTTTCCCCTTTTCTCCTATCCAAGTTGTACTCCACAATAAAAGCAACAAAATGGAGAGAAATGACTGTTCATTGTCTTTAAAATGGTGAATGGGAGGTTGGCAGCAGGGTGATTGGTGGATTGCTATAACCAAATCAGCAGCCCTTACGAGGGTACCGATACATGTATAATAAGCAATTGCCTTTTTTTCACATAAGATCTTGCTTTCATCTTTTTCCCCTCCTTTTTTTGCATCTCAGTGCTGTTGATCTCCTCCAGCCTCTTTCAGAAACTTCCTGTCGACATGCACTTGCTCTGGAGTCTGCTCCACATCATTGCTTAGGACTGGCTACTTCATGGTGACAACTGTGGACCATGCCTGAGCAATTTGTGTCTTGTAGTCTTCATTAGGGGTGCTTGTGATGGGGTGAAAATGCAGAAGCATGACTGGGAGACAGGGTGGCCTCACTTATTAGAGTCTGCGAACTCAATACTACTGACCAGGACATACTAAAAGGAATGACAGAATGGAATGCCCATAGACTTTAACAGGGAGATGGAATGCCCATAGAGAATAATGGAACAAAGTGGAATGCCCATAGAGAATAATGTAAAAAAAAAAAATCAATGAGAGAGTCTTTAGACATATCAAATGTATTTTTTGCAAACCTACTTTTAAATATCAGTGGCCATGTTTAATATTTAGATCAGGTGGGATCATTATTGTTTTCTATGGAATGACAAACATATGACAGAATGGAATGCCCACAGACTATAATGGGAAGCAAGATGTGACCTGGAGTCAGAACCATTGGTCATATTAGATCAATCTTTAGCAGACATACTCTCTACGTTCAGCAGTGATGTCCAAATTTGACATTAAACGGGATTATTATTGTTTTCTATGGAATAACAAACATGACAGAATGGAATGCCCATAGAGTATAATGGGAAGTAAAATATAAACTCATTCGCAGGCAAATCTGGGAGAAATAGCAATAAATCCTTTACCACAGCTGTTCCTCAAGTAGAGTAGCAGATTGTAAAATTGAGATTATTTGGGATTACAGCTGTTTTCTATGGAATGGCAGATACATAATAGAAAAGAATGCCCATAGAGTATAATGGGAAGCAAGACGTGACCTGGAGTCAGAACCATTGGTCATATCAGATCATTCTTTAGCAGACATACTTTTAAACATGTCATTTATTTTGGAAATTTGGAAAGAACATGAAAATGCATTTTTTTAAAAAAATTTTAACAAGTTGTCTATTTATACAATATTTCTAACACATAGCATGTACACAGCAAAATAACACCACAGATTCACCTACTCCTTCTGAGTATGGCGATACCACATGTGGGAGACTTTTCCACAGCCTGGGCACATACAGAGGCCCAACATGCAGGGAGCACTGTCTAGGGGAATACATTTCAAATCTAATTTGACTACCTATTACACTTTTGGGAGGCACTGTAGTGGCATCGATGAGAACTGATGTGGCATGGATGAGCATGAATGGGGATGGATGAGCCATGGATGAGGATGATGGAGCATGGTTGAGCCATGAATGTGGATGCCTGAGTATGGATGGGATGACTGGGCATGAATGGGTATGGCTGGTTACGGCGGTGTATGGCTGAGTATGGATGGGATGGCTTATTAAGGCTGAGTATGGTTGGGTATGGCTGAGTATGGATAGGGGTGGATGGGATGCTTGAGCATGGATGGGTGAATAAATGCTGCAATGGACACAGAGCAGCACTGTGGGAACTACAGATCCAACCCCACAGCGCTGCTGCACCTGATCTCTCCCCTCTCCGTTCACACTGTGCTGGTCGGTACAGAGAGGGGAGAGAGAAACCGGACATGACTCCAGTTTGTTCATTTGCCGGAGCGATCACGTGGTAAACGGCTGCCGTCAGCGACCATTTATTGTGATCCGTGGTCTGGTCACGGATACTCCTGTGTGTGCACGCCTGCGATTCTGGGAGGACATCATAGTAGGCCCTCCTTGAGTTATCGAGCCAGGTTGTAGCCATCATTTGGCAATAGCGCGGTTGTTAAAGGGTTAAATCAAGGTGGGACACTTATGCAGTGTAGCCAGAATACTTCTTTCAAGATTGCATCCAATGGGGACCTCCTCAATTTTGCAACAAACACACATCAAAAAAGATACAATCCCAATCTTTCCAAAAATATTCATATACATTGCAGGTAATCTGAGATCAGCGACTGCACAGTTTTGACCTTAAAGTGGGAGTCCGCCATTTTTTTTTTTTAAAAGCCAGCAGCTACAAATACTGCACTTACCCACTTACCCGCCCAGCGCGCCCACGATGTCGGCACCCGAAGCCGATCTCTCGATCGTCTCTCGGGTGCTGCCGCCGCCATCTTGGGTATGGGAATCAGGAAGTGGAGCCTTGCGGCTTCATTTCCCGGTTCCCTACTGCGCATGCGCGAGTCGCGCTGCGCAATAAGGATGGTCTCCGCTGTCTCTGGGATCCGTATGTTTCCCAGCAGGCAGCGGGGGACCTTCAGAAAGGAACGTAGATTCTGCGGAAAGAGGGCGTAGCTTCTGCAGAATCTACGCCGGAAGTGGGTGCAGATACCTGTACTGTACAGGTACCTGCACCCCCCTCCCCCCTGAAAGGTGCCAATTGTGGCGCCGGAGGGGGGGAGGATTCCAATGAGCGGAAGATCCACTTTAGGGTGGACCTCCGCTGTTCTTCATCAAGCAGCATGTGTGCATGATGAAGAACATTGTTACGTTTGAAACTGTGCACTCACTTATCTCAGATTACCTGTAATGTATATGATTATTTGAAGTAAAGAGAATATTGCAAAGATCGGGATTGCATCTTCAATTTTTATACATAAAAAACTGTCTTAAAGAAAGGCAAAGCCTTTAAATAAGGCTGTTGTCTCAGAAGGAATACATGTCCCTTCTAACTAGCTATATCTTTCAGGTTTGCCTGCAAAAGAGTTGGTATATATCAGGCATATGCAATTAGCGTATCTCCAGCTGTTGCAAAACTACAAGTCCCATCATGCCTCTGCCTCTGGGTGTCATGTTTGTGGCTGTCAGCTTCTTGCAGTGCCTCATGGGACTTGTAGTTCTGCAACAGCTGGAGGACCACTAATTGCATATCCCTGATATATATTATACTCTATGGGCATTTCCTTCTTTCATTCCTTAGAAAACAATTTTAATCCAATTTGTCTTGATTTTAAATATTGCCGCTGAATTTGGAGAGTATATCTGCTAAATATTTATTTGATATGTTGAATGGTTCTGACTCCGGGTCACATTTTACTTCCCATTATATTCTATGGGCATTCATTTCTATCATTTATCTGTCATTCCATAGAAAACAACTGTAATCCCCAAACATCTCAATTTTAGATTCTGCTACTCTACTTGAGGAACACCTGTGGGAAAGGTGAAGTTGCTATGTCTCTCAGATTTGCCTGCAAGCAAGTTTATTAAATTTTGCTTCCCATTATACTCTATGGGCATTCCACTCTGTCATTCACCCTTGTCATTGCATAGAAAACAATAATAATCCCGCTTCAACTCAATATTAAACATTACCTTTCATTATGGACAGAATGTCTTCTAAAGATTGTTCCGATATGTCGAATGGTTCCCAGTCCAGGTGACGTTTTGCTTCCCATAATACTCTATGGGCATTCCTTTCTGTCATTCACCTTTGTCAATCCATAGAAAATAATAATAATCCCACTTCATCTCAATATTAAACATTGTCACTGAACATGGAGAGTATTTATGATAAAGATTAATCTGATATATTGAATGGGTTTGATTCCAGGTGAAATCTTGCTTCCCATTACACTCTACGGCAGGGATATGTAATTAGCAGACCTCCAGCTGTTGCAAAACTACAAGTCCCATCATGCCTCTGCCTCTGGGTGTCATGCCTGTGGCTGTCAGAGTCTTGCAGTGCCTCATGGGACTTGTAGTTCTGCAACAGCTGGGGGTCCGCTAATTGCATAGCCCTGCTCTATGGGCATTCCTTTCTATCATTTATTTGTCATTCCATAGAAAACAGCTGTAATCCCAAATAATCTCAATCTTGCAATCTGCTACTCTACTTGAGGAACAGCTGTGGTAAAGGATAAATTGCTATGTCTCTCAGATTTGCCTGCAAATAAGTTTATATTTTACTTCCCATTATACTCTATGGGCATTCCATTCTGTGATATGTTTGTCATTCCATAGAAAACAATAATAATCCTGTTTAATGTCAAATTTGGACATCACTGCTGAACGTAGAGAGTATGTCTGCTAAAGATTGATCTGATATGACTAATGGTTCTGACTCCAGGTCACTTCATCCTTCCCATTATACTCTATGGGCATTCCATTCTGCCATTCACCTTTGTTATGCCATAAAAAACAACACTAATCCCATCTAATCTCAATATTAAACATGGCCACTGATATTTAAAAGTAGGTTTTAAAAAAATAAAATATTTATATGTCAAAAGAGTCTGTCACAAATTATTTTTTTTTTCCATTATTCTCTATGGGTTTTTCACTTTGTTCTATTATTCTGTACGGGCATTCCAGCTCCCTGTTAAAGTCTATGGGCATTTCATTCTGTCATTCCTTTTAGTATGTCCCCATCATATATATATATATATATATATATATATATATATATATATATATAGATATATCTATCTATCTATATATATCTCTATATATATATATATATATAGTTCTCTCAGTGTTTTATATATATATATATATATATATCTGTAGATATATATATATATATATATATATATATATATATATATATATATATATATATATATCTCTATAGATATATATATATATCTATAGATATACATATATATCTATAGATATACATATATATATATCTACAGATATATATATATATATATATATATATATATATATATAAAACACTGAGAGAACCCATAGAATAGAATATCAGATTTAGGAACTCACAAGCAGTCTCTCCGTGTTTGCAGGGATACAGATGCAGAGCGCTCCACACAGGGACTTTTCTCCATCATTCATAATAACTACTACAATACAGAGGCGTCCTCTCAGCCAACATACACAAAGCCCAATAAACACTGATAGGCCCGCACTCACGTTCAGCCAGCATCGCCATGGTGACTCCGGGGGGGAGGGAGGAACGAAACACGTGACGAGTAAAAACAGTGAATCAAGTCGCGTGACGGATGGGCTACAAATGCGTGAGGGCCGTCACGTGCCCAGCGACTGACGTTACCCGTGACGTCACCGCAGGAGGAGTACCAACGGTCCGCAAGGGGTATAAATAGAGACAGCAGATGCCGGCGTGCCCAGATGTTCGTTGGCTCTCGGACAGGCAACATCTCTTTCTGTTAGCTCCGGGCTTAGCCACCGCTATCACTGATCACATGGCAACGGAACTCTGCAAAAGGCACAATGAAAAACAAAACCCACAGAAAGGTTGGAGCAAATATATATCTATTTATCTGTATCTATTCTATGAGGTCCCTCCCCTCATATATATATAATACACAGATAGTGGAGGCCCGTCTATAGGGGGCGCCCCCCCCCCCCCACCTGCCATGTAGTCAAAAAAAAAATGTTTTTTTTTTTCTTTTAAAAAAAAAAATGTTTTTTAAACATGTCCCTTTAAGAATTATTTTTTTTTTAATTTCCCTCCCTATGTGCACTGGCGCTGGGCACAGTGCAATATAGGAAGCGCCACGTCTATGCAATCACAAGATTGCAGACGAGGAGCTTCATTTGGCCAAAAAAAGAGCGCTCTGTGGTGCAGCCGATCGCGCCACAGCTTCTGGTGCGATCGACTGGCCAAGCAAGTGCATAGACTTGCACTTTGAGTGAGCTGTGGGCGGTGCGTCCGACGTTGGCACGGCACTTCACTGTTCTGCCCGCCTGAGAGGATCAGGTAAGGGGCTGCCGCATGGCAGCTTACAAATTCTTGTATGGGGGGCTAATGCTGCCGACCACCGATAATAACCCTTTTTTTGAAATCTTGTTGGGGGGGGGCAGGTATAGGGGTTAATGCTGCCAACCACCAATAATAACCCTTTTTTAAAAAAATCTTGTTGGGGGGGTTTGCTGCCGACCACCGATAATAACTTATTATCGGTGGTCGGCAGCATACACCCCCAAACAAGATTAAAAAAAAAAAAGAGTTATTATCGGTGGTCGGCAGCATTAACCCCCATACCTGCCCCCTCCCAAACAAGATTTACAGGTTGTCGATATGTGTGATTTGCATGTTGTAGATATGTGCGATTTACAGGTTATAGATATGTGCGATTTACAGGTTGTAGATATGTGCGATTTGCATGTTGTAGATATGTGCAATTTACAGAATGCAGATATGTGCTATTCACAGGTTGTAGATATGTGCGATTTGCATGTTGTAGATATGTGCAATTTACAGAATCAAGATATGTGCTATTCACAGGTTGTAGATATGGGCGATTTGCAGGTTGTAGATATGTGAGATTTTTAGGTTATAGATATGTGCTATTTACAGGTTATAGATATGTGTGAATTGCATGTTGTAGATATGTGCGATTTACAGGTTATAGATATGTGCGAATTGAATGTTGTAGATATGTGCAATTTACAGGTTGTAGATATGTGCAATTTACAGAATGCAGATATGTGCTATTCACAGGTTGTAGATATATGAGATTTGCAGGTTGTAGATATGTGCGATTTGCATGTTGTATATATGTGCTATTTACAGGTTGTAGATATATCTGATTTGCATGTTGTAGATATGTGCGACTTACAGGTTGTAGATATGTGCGAGGTCAGAAGGCTAGCCACTGCAGTGGGTTGACACTTGTCATCCCTTTATTTTTTTTTGTCCAGGATTCAGTGTGCTACATAACCTAAGGCTAGAAAGTACTGAGATTGTAAACATACCGCCCTTTTTTACCACACCGTTGGTAACTCCACTGTGGCCGGTCCCAAGTCCATGCTGAGAAAGGAGGAGGGTAGATTTGAAGGGAAAGGGCCAGTAGTACATACCCTAAGTCTGAAAAGGAGTACTGGGGTTGTACACACAGCCTGGCCACTGCAGCGGTTTGACACTTGTCAAACTTTATTTTTTTTGTCCAGGATTGAGTGTGCTACATAACCTTAGTCTAGAAAGTACTGGGGTTGTACACACACAGCCTGGCTTACCACACCGTTGGTAACTCCACTGTGGCCGGTCCCAAGTCCGTGCTGAGAAAGGAGGAGGGTAGATTTGAAGGGAAAGGGCCAGAAGTACATACCCTAAGTCTGGAAAGGAATACTGGGGTTGTACACACAGCCTGGCCACTGCAGCGGTTTGACACTTGTCAAACTTTTTGTCCAGGATTGAGTGTGTTATGTAGGGTCAGTAGTACATACCCTAAGTTTGTAAAGGAGTACTGGGGTTGTACACACAGCTTGGCCAAAAAGAACCGACAGGCATTTACCTCCCTTGCGGGAAACGTATCGGTTCAAAGTCAGAAGGCTAGCCGAGCTCTGGTGCCACCTTGTCAGCATGAATTTAGGATTTTTTTACCGGTCAATATCTCCGGAGCCATAAGTCTTAGGAACTTGAAACTTGGTAGAGCGGAGCAGCTTAACCTATTCCATGTATTTACCAAGTATGGTGTCCGTGACACCAGATGGTTCAGGAGATCCAGTCACCCAAAGAGGAGCAACCTTGCGGGAAACGTATAGTGATAATTTTCACTATACCACGTTGGTAACTCCAGCGTGGCTGATCCCAAGTTCGTGCTGAGAAAGGAGGAGGGTCAATAACCATTGTTCAATGAGCTTCAGGCAGTTATCTGTGCAAAGGGCTAAAAAGATATTGTAGACAGTCCACTTTAGGACTACATTACATGAGAGTAGTGTTTATATCTTTTCTCTGCTGTCCCGTCTGGTGTGCGTAGTCTCTACTGTAAAGTGTGGGAAGAGGGTATACCCCTTTACGGAGGATAGACAGCAGCACCTGTTCGCCCAGAGTATGGTGAATTGTCTGGAGGACCCTACAGTTACAAAACATACACGAGGGAACACAGTTTTTTAGTTTCCACTATACCGTGTTGTTGGTAACGTCACCGTGGCCGATAAAGGAGGGATTTGGCGGGTAAGGGCCAGTACATACCCTAAGTCTGGAAAGCAGTACTGGGGTTGTACTTAGAGCCTGGCCAAAGAGAACCGACCGGCACTTCGCTCCCTTGCAGGAAACGTAGTGGTTCGAGGTCAGAAGGCTAGCCACTGCAGTGGGTTGACACTTGTCATCCCTTTATTTTTTTTGTCCAGGATTCAGTGTGCTACATAACCTAAGGCTAGAAAGTACTGGGGTTGTAAACACACAGCCTGGCTTACCACACCGTTGGTAACTCCACCGTGGCCGGTCCCAAGTCCGTGCTGAGAAAGGAGGAGGGTAGATTTGAACTGAAAGTGCCAGTAGTACATACCCTAAGCCTAGAAAGGAGTACTGGGGTTGTACACAGAGCCTGGCACTGCAGCGGGTTGACACTTGTCATCCCTTTATTCTTTTTGTCCAGGATTGAGTGTGCTACATAACCTTAGTCTAGAAAGTACTGGGGTTGTACACACACAGCCTAGCTTACCACACCGTTGGTAACTCCACTCCAAACTTTTTGTCTAGGATTGAGTGTGTTATGTAGGGTCAGTAGTACATACCCTAAGTTTGTAAAGGAGTACTGGGGTTGTACACACAGCTTGGCCAAAAAGAACCGACAGGCATTTACCTCCCTTGCGGGAAACGTATCGGTTCAAAGTCAGAAGGCTAGCCGAGCTCTGGTGCCACCTTGTCAGCATGAATTTAGGATTTTTACCGGTCAATATCTCCGGAGCCATAAGTCTTAGGAACTTGAAACTTGGTAGAGCGGAGCAGCTTAACCTATTCCGTGTATTTACCAAGTATGGTGTCCGTGACACCAGATGGTTCAGGAGATCCAGTCACCCAAAGAGGAGCAACCTTGCGGGAAACGTATAGTGATAATTTTCACTATACCACGTTGGTAACTCCAGCGTGGCTGATCCCAAGTTCGTGCTGAGAAAGGAGGAGGGTCAATAACCATTGTTCAATGAGCTTCAGGCAGTTATCTGTGCAAAGGGCTAAAAAGATATTGTAGACAGTCCACTTTAGGACTACATTACATGAGAGTAGTGTTTATATCTTTTCTCTGCTGTCCCGTCTGGTGTGCGTAGTCTCTACTGTAAAGTGTGGGAAGAGGGTATACCCCTTTACGGAGGATAGACAGCAGCACCTGTTCGCCCAGAGTATGGTGAATTGTCTGGAGGACCCTACAGTTACAAAACATACACGAGGGAACACAGTTTTTTAGTTTCCACTATACCGTGTTGTTGGTAACGTCACCGTGGCCGATAAAGGAGGGATTTGGCGGGTAAGGGCCAGTACATACCCTAAGTCTGGAAAGCAGTACTGGGGTTGTACTTAGAGCCTGGCCAAAGAGAACCGACCGGCACTTCGCTCCCTTGCAGGAAACGTAGTGGTTCGAGGTCAGAAGGCTAGCCACTGCAGTGGGTTGACACTTGTCATCCCTTTATTTTTTTTGTCCAGGATTCAGTGTGCTACATAACCTAAGGCTAGAAAGTACTGGGGTTGTAAACACACAGCCTGGCTTACCACACCGTTGGTAACTCCACCGTGGCCGGTCCCAAGTCCGTGCTGAGAAAGGAGGAGGGTAGATTTGAACTGAAAGTGCCAGTAGTACATACCCTAAGCCTAGAAAGGAGTACTGGAGTTGTACACAGAGCCTGGCCACTGCAGCGGGTTGACACTTGTCATCCCTTTATTCTTTTTGTCCAGGATTGAGTGTGCTACATAACCTTAGTCTAGAAAGTACTGGGGTTGTACACACACAGCCTAGCTTACCACACCGTTGGTAACTCCACTCCAAACTTTTTGTCTGGGATTGAGTGTGTTATGTAGGGTCAGTAGTACATACCCTAAGTTTGTAAAGGAGTACTGGGGTTGTACACACAGCTTGGCCAAAAAGAACCGACAGGCATTTACCTCCCTTGCGGGAAACGTATCGGTTCAAAGTCAGAAGGCTAGCCGAGCTCTGGTGCCACCTTGTCAGCATGAATTTAGGATTTTTTTACCGGTCAATATCTCCGGAGCCATACGTCTTAGGAACTTGAAACTTGGTAGAGCGGAGCAGCTTAACCTATTCCATGTATTTACCAAGTATGGTGTCCGTGACACCAGATGGTTCAGGAGATCCAGTCACCCAAAGAGGAGCAACCTTGCGGGAAACGTATAGTGATAATTTTCACTATACCACGTTGGTAACTCCAGCGTGGCTGATCCCAAGTTCGTGCTGAGAAAGGAGGAGGGTCAATAACCATTGTTCAATGAGCTTCAGGCAGTTATCTGTGCAAAGGGCTAAAAAGATATTGTAGACAGTCCACTTTAGGACTACATTACATGAGAGTAGTGTTTATATCTTTTCTCTGCTGTCCCGTCTGGTGTGCGTAGTCTCTACTGTAAAGTGTGGGAAGAGGGTATACCCCTTTACGGAGGATAGACAGCAGCACCTGTTCGCCCAGAGTATGGTGAATTGTCTGGAGGACCCTACAGTTACAAAACATACACGAGGGAACACAGTTTTTTAGTTTCCACTATACCGTGTTGTTGGTAACGTCACCGTGGCCGATAAAGGAGGGATTTGGCGGGTAAGGGCCAGTACATACCCTAAGTCTGGAAAGCAGTACTGGGGTTGTACTTAGAGCCTGGCCAAAGAGAACCGACCGGCACTTCGCTCCCTTGCAGGAAACGTAGTGGTTCGAGGTCAGAAGGCTAGCCACTGCAGTGGGTTGACACTTGTCATCCCTTTATTTTTTTTGTCCAGGATTCAGTGTGCTACATAACCTAAGGCTAGAAAGTACTGGGGTTGTAAACACACAGCCTGGCTTACCACACCGTTGGTAACTCCACCGTGGCCGGTCCCAAGTCCGTGCTGAGAAAGGAGGAGGGTAGATTTGAACTGAAAGTGCCAGTAGTACATACCCTAAGCCTAGAAAGGAGTACTGGAGTTGTACACAGAGCCTGGCCACTGCAGCGGGTTGACACTTGTCATCCCTTTATTCTTTTTGTCCAGGATTGAGTGTGCTACATAACCTTAGTCTAGAAAGTACTGGGGTTGTACACACACAGCCTAGCTTACCACACCGTTGGTAACTCCACTCCAAACTTTTTGTCTAGGATTGAGTGTGTTATGTAGGGTCAGTAGTACATACCCTAAGTTTGTAAAGGAGTACTGGGGTTGTACACACAGCTTGGCCAAAAAGAACCGACAGGCATTTACCTCCCTTGCGGGAAACGTATCGGTTCAAAGTCAGAAGGCTAGCCGAGCTCTGGTGCCACCTTGTCAGCATGAATTTAGGATTTTTACCGGTTAATATCTCCGGAGCCATAAGTCTTAGGAACTTGAAACTTGGTAGAGCGGAGCAGCTTAACCTATTCCATGTATTTACCAAGTATGGTGTCCGTGACACCAGATGGTTCAGGAGATCCAGTCACCCAAAGAGGAGCAACCTTGCGGGAAACGTATAGTGATAATTTTCACTATACCACGTTGGTAACTCCAGCGTGGCTGATCCCAAGTTCGTGCTGAGAAAGGAGGAGGGTCAATAACCATTGTTCAATGAGCTTCAGGCAGTTATCTGTGCAAAGGGCTAAAAAGATATTGTAGACAGTCCACTTTAGGACTACATTACATGAGAGTAGTGTTTATATCTTTTCTCTGCTGTCCCGTCTGGTGTGCGTAGTCTCTACTGTAAAGTGTGGGAAGAGGGTATACCCCTTTACGGAGGATAGACAGCAGCACCTGTTCGCCCAGAGTATGGTGAATTGTCTGGAGGACCCTACAGTTACAAAACATACACGAGGGAACACAGTTTTTTAGTTTCCACTATACCGTGTTGTTGGTAACGTCACCGTGGCCGATAAAGGAGGGATTTGGCGGGTAAGGGCCAGTACATACCCTAAGTCTGGAAAGCAGTACTGGGGTTGTACTTAGAGCCTGGCCAAAGAGAACCGACCGGCACTTCGCTCCCTTGCAGGAAACGTAGTGGTTCGAGGTCAGAAGGCTAGCCACTGCAGTGGGTTGACACTTGTCATCCCTTTATTTTTTTTGTCCAGGATTCAGTGTGCTACATAACCTAAGGCTAGAAAGTACTGGGGTTGTAAACACACAGCCTGGCTTACCACACCGTTGGTAACTCCACCGTGGCCGGTCCCAAGTCCGTGCTGAGAAAGGAGGAGGGTAGATTTGAACTGAAAGTGCCAGTAGTACATACCCTAAGCCTAGAAAGGAGTACTGGAGTTGTACACAGAGCCTGGCCACTGCAGCGGGTTGACACTTGTCATCCCTTTATTCTTTTTGTCCAGGATTGAGTGTGCTACATAACCTTAGTCTAGAAAGTACTGGGGTTGTACACACACAGCCTAGCTTACCACACCGTTGGTAACTCCACTCCAAACTTTTTGTCTAGGATTGAGTGTGTTATGTAGGGTCAGTAGTACATACCCTAAGTTTGTAAAGGAGTACTGGGGTTGTACACACAGCTTGGCCAAAAAGAACCGACAGGCATTTACCTCCCTTGCGGGAAACGTATCGGTTCAAAGTCAGAAGGCTAGCCGAGCTCTGGTGCCACCTTGTCAGCATGAATTTAGGATTTTTACCGGTTAATATCTCCGGAGCCATAAGTCTTAGGAACTTGAAACTTGGTAGAGCGGAGCAGCTTAACCTATTCCATGTATTTACCAAGTATGGTGTCCGTGACACCAGATGGTTCAGGAGATCCAGTCACCCAAAGAGGAGCAACCTTGCGGGAAACGTATAGTGATAATTTTCACTATACCACGTTGGTAACTCCAGCGTGGCTGATCCCAAGTTCGTGCTGAGAAAGGAGGAGGGTCAATAACCATTGTTCAATGAGCTTCAGGCAGTTATCTGTGCAAAGGGCTAAAAAGATATTGTAGACAGTCCACTTTAGGACTACATTACATGAGAGTAGTGTTTATATCTTTTCTCTGCTGTCCCGTCTGGTGTGCGTAGTCTCTACTGTAAAGTGTGGGAAGAGGGTATACCCCTTTACGGAGGATAGACAGCAGCACCTGTTCGCCCAGAGTATGGTGAATTGTCTGGAGGACCCTACAGTTACAAAACATACACGAGGGAACACAGTTTTTTAGTTTCCACTATACCGTGTTGTTGGTAACGTCACCGTGGCCGATAAAGGAGGGATTTGGCGGGTAAGGGCCAGTACATACCCTAAGTCTGGAAAGCAGTACTGGGGTTGTACTTAGAGCCTGGCCAAAGAGAACCGACCGGCACTTCGCTCCCTTGCAGGAAACGTAGTGGTTCGAGGTCAGAAGGCTAGCCACTGCAGTGGGTTGACACTTGTCATCCCTTTATTTTTTTTGTCCAGGATTCAGTGTGCTACATAACCTAAGGCTAGAAAGTACTGGGGTTGTAAACACACAGCCTAGCTTACCACACCGTTGGTAACTCCACCGTGGCCGGTCCCAAGTCCGTGCTGAGAAAGGAGGAGGGTAGATTTGAACTGAAAGTGCCAGTAGTACATACCCTAAGCCTAGAAAGGAGTACTGGAGTTGTACACAGAGCCTGGCCACTGCAGCGGGTTGACACTTGTCATCCCTTTATTCTTTTTGTCCAGGATTGAGTGTGCTACATAACCTTAGTCTAGAAAGTACTGGGGTTGTACACACACAGCCTAGCTTACCACACCGTTGGTAACTCCACTCCAAACTTTTTGTCTAGGATTGAGTGTGTTATGTAGAGTCAGTAGTACATACCCTAAGTTTGTAAAGGAGTACTGGGGTTGTACACACAGCTTGGCCAAAAAGAACCGACAGGCATTTACCTCCCTTGCGGGAAACGTATCGGTTCAAAGTCAGAAGGCTAGCCGAGCTCTGGTGCCACCTTGTCAGCATGAATTTAGGATTTTTACCGGTCAATATCTCCGGAGCCATAAGTCTTAGGAACTTGAAACTTGGTAGAGCGGAGCAGCTTAACCTATTCCATGTATTTACCAAGTATGGTGTCCGTGACACCAGATGGTTCAGGAGATCCAGTCACCCAAAGAGGAGCAACCTTGCGGGAAACGTATAGTGATAATTTTCACTATACCACGTTGGTAACTCCAGCGTGGCTGATCCCAAGTTCGTGCTGAGAAAGGAGGAGGGTCAATAACCATTGTTCAATGAGCTTCAGGCAGTTATCTGTGCAAAGGGCTAAAAAGATATTGTAGACAGTCCACTTTAGGACTACATTACATGAGAGTAGTGTTTATATCTTTTCTCTGCTGTCCCGTCTGGTGTGCGTAGTCTCTACTGTAAAGTGTGGGAAGAGGGTATACCCCTTTACGGAGGATAGACAGCAGCACCTGTTCGCCCAGAGTATGGTGAATTGTCTGGAGGACCCTACAGTTACAAAACATACACGAGGGAACACAGTTTTTTAGTTTCCACTATACCGTGTTGTTGGTAACGTCACCGTGGCCGATAAAGGAGGGATTTGGCGGGTAAGGGCCAGTACATACCCTAAGTCTGTAAAGCAGTACTGGGGTTGTACTTAGAGCCTGGCCAAAGAGAACCGACCGGCACTTCGCTCCCTTGCAGGAAACGTAGTGGTTCGAGGTCAGAAGGCTAGCCACTGCAGTGGGTTGACACTTGTCATCCCTTTATTTTTTTTGTCCAGGATTCAGTGTGCTACATAACCTAAGGCTAGAAAGTACTGGGGTTGTAAACACACAGCCTGGCTTACCACACCGTTGGTAACTCCACCGTGGCCGGTCCCAAGTCCGTGCTGAGAAAGGAGGAGGGTAGATTTGAACTGAAAGTGCCAGTAGTACATACCCTAAGCCTAGAAAGGAGTACTGGGGTTGTACACAGAGCCTGGCCACTGCAGCGGGTTGACACTTGTCATCCCTTTATTCTTTTTGTCCAGGATTGAGTGTGCTACATAACCTTAGTCTAGAAAGTACTGGGGTTGTACACACACAGCCTAGCTTACCACACCGTTGGTAACTCCACTCCAAACTTTTTGTCTAGGATTGAGTGTGTTATGTAGGGTCAGTAGTACATACCCTAAGTTTGTAAAGGAGTACTGGGGTTGTACACACAGCTTGGCCAAAAAGAACCGACAGGCATTTACCTCCCTTGCGGGAAACGTATCGGTTCAAAGTCAGAAGGCTAGCCGAGCTCTGGTGCCACCTTGTCAGCATGAATTTAGGATTTTTACCGGTCAATATCTCCGGAGCCATAAGTCTTAGGAACTTGAAACTTGGTAGAGCGGAGCAGCTTAACCTATTCCATGTATTTACCAAGTATGGTGTCCGTGACACCAGATGGTTCAGGAGATCCAGTCACCCAAAGAGGAGCAACCTTGCGGGAAACGTATAGTGATAATTTTCACTATACCACGTTGGTAACTCCAGCGTGGCTGATCCCAAGTTCGTGCTGAGAAAGGAGGAGGGTCAATAACCATTGTTCAATGAGCTTCAGGAAGTTATCTGTGCAAAGGGCTAAAAAGATATTGTAGACAGTCCACTTTAGGACTACATTACATGAGAGTAGTGTTTATATCTTTTCTCTGCTGTCCCGTCTGGTGTGCGTAGTCTCTACTGTAAAGTGTGGGAAGAGGGTATACCCCTTTACGGAGGATAGACAGCAGCACCTGTTCGCCCAGAGTATGGTGAATTGTCTGGAGGACCCTACAGTTACAAAACATACACGAGGGAACACAGTTTTTTAGTTTCCACTATACCGTGTTGTTGGTAACGTCACCGTGGCCGATAAAGGAGGGATTTGGCGGGTAAGGGCCAGTACATACCCTAAGTCTGTAATGCAGTACTGGGGTTGTACTTAGAGCCTGGCCAAAGAGAACCGACCGGCACTTCGCTCCCTTGCAGGAAACGTAGTGGTTCGAGGTCAGAAGGCTAGCCACTGCAGTGGGTTGACACTTGTCATCCCTTTATTTTTTTTGTCCAGGATTCAGTGTGCTACATAACCTAAGGCTAGAAAGTACTGGGGTTGTAAACACACAGCCTGGCTTACCACACCGTTGGTAACTCCACCGTGGCCGGTCCCAAGTCCGTGCTGAGAAAGGAGGAGGGTAGATTTGAACTGAAAGTGCCAGTAGTACATACCCTAAGCCTAGAAAGGAGTACTGGGGTTGTACACAGAGCCTGGCCACTGCAGCGGGTTGACACTTGTCATCCCTTTATTCTTTTTGTCCAGGATTGAGTGTGCTACATAACCTTAGTCTAGAAAGTACTGGGGTTGTACACACACAGCCTAGCTTACCACACCGTTGGTAACTCCACTCCAAACTTTTTGTCTAGGATTGAGTGTGTTATGTAGGGTCAGTAGTACATACCCTAAGTTTGTAAAGGAGTACTGGGGTTGTACACACAGCTTGGCCAAAAAGAACCGACAGGCATTTACCTCCCTTGCGGGAAACGTATCGGTTCAAAGTCAGAAGGCTAGCCGAGCTCTGGTGCCACCTTGTCAGCATGAATTTAGGATTTTTACCGGTCAATATCTCCGGAGCCATAAGTCTTAGGAACTTGAAACTTGGTAGAGCAGAGCAGCTTAACCTATTCCATGTATTTACCAAGTATGGTGTCCGTGACACCAGATGGTTCAGGAGATCCAGTCACCCAAAGAGGAGCAACCTTGCGGGAAACGTATAGTGATAATTTTCACTATACCACGTTGGTAACTCCAGCGTGGCTGATCCCAAGTTCGTGCTGAGAAAGGAGGAGGGTCAATAACCATTGTTCAATGAGCTTCAGGAAGTTATCTGTGCAAAGGGCTAAAAAGATATTGTAGACAGTCCACTTTAGGACTACATTACATGAGAGTAGTGTTTATATCTTTTCTCTGCTGTCCCGTCTGGTGTGCGTAGTCTCTACTGTAAAGTGTGGGAAGAGGGTATACCCCTTTACGGAGGATAGACAGCAGCACCTGTTCGCCCAGAGTATGGTGAATTGTCTGGAGGACCCTACAGTTACAAAACATACACGAGGGAACACAGTTTTTTAGTTTCCACTATACCGTGTTGTTGGTAACGTCACCGTGGCCGATAAAGGAGGGATTTGGCGGGTAAGGGCCAGTACATACCCTAAGTCTGTAATGCAGTACTGGGGTTGTACTTAGAGCCTGGCCAAAGAGAACCGACCGGCACTTCGCTCCCTTGCAGGAAACGTAGTGGTTCGAGGTCAGAAGGCTAGCCACTGCAGTGGGTTGACACTTGTCATCCCTTTATTTTTTTTGTCCAGGATTCAGTGTGCTACATAACCTAAGGCTAGAAAGTACTGGGGTTGTAAACACACAGCCTGGCTTACCACACCGTTGGTAACTCCACCGTGGCCGGTCCCAAGTCCGTGCTGAGAAAGGAGGAGGGTAGATTTGAACTGAAAGTGCCAGTAGTACATACCCTAAGCCTAGAAAGGAGTACTGGGGTTGTACACAGAGCCTGGCCACTGCAGCGGGTTGACACTTGTCATCCCTTTATTCTTTTTGTCCAGGATTGAGTGTGCTACATAACCTTAGTCTAGAAAGTACTGGGGTTGTACACACACAGCCTAGCTTACCACACCGTTGGTAACTCCACTCCAAACTTTTTGTCTAGGATTGAGTGTGTTATGTAGGGTCAGTAGTACATACCCTAAGTTTGTAAAGGAGTACTGGGGTTGTACACACAGCTTGGCCAAAAAGAACCGACAGGCATTTACCTCCCTTGCGGGAAACGTATCGGTTCAAAGTCAGAAGGCTAGCCGAGCTCTGGTGCCACCTTGTCAGCATGAATTTAGGATTTTTACCGGTCAATATCTCCGGAGCCATAAGTCTTAGGAACTTGAAACTTGGTAGAGCAGAGCAGCTTAACCTATTCCATGTATTTACCAAGTATGGTGTCCGTGACACCAGATGGTTCAGGAGATCCAGTCACCCAAAGAGGAGCAACCTTGCGGGAAACGTATAGTGATAATTTTCACTATACCACGTTGGTAACTCCAGCGTGGCTGATCCCAAGTTCGTGCTGAGAAAGGAGGAGGGTCAATAACCATTGTTCAATGAGCTTCAGGCAGTTATCTGTGCAAAGGGCTAAAAAGATATTGTAGACAGTCCACTTTAGGACTACATTACATGAGAGTAGTGTTTATATCTTTTCTCTGCTGTCCCGTCTGGTGTGCGTAGTCTCTACTGTAAAGTGTGGGAAGAGGGTATACCCCTTTACGGAGGATAGACAGCAGCACCTGTTCGCCCAGAGTATGGTGAATTGTCTGGAGGACCCTACAGTTACAAAACATACACGAGGGAACACAGTTTTTTAGTTTCCACTATACCGTGTTGTTGGTAACGTCACCGTGGCCGATAAAGGAGGGATTTGGCGGGTAAGGGCCAGTACATACCCTAAGTCTGGAAAGCAGTACTGGGGTTGTACTTAGAGCCTGGCCAAAGAGAACCGACCGGCACTTCGCTCCCTTGCAGGAAACGTAGTGGTTCGAGGTCAGAAGGCTAGCCACTGCAGTGGGTTGACACTTGTCATCCCTTTATTTTTTTTGTCCAGGATTCAGTGTGCTACATAACCTAAGGCTAGAAAGTACTGGAGTTGTAAACACACAGCCTGGCTTACCACACCGTTGGTAACTCCACCGTGGCCGGTCCCAAGTCCGTGCTGAGAAAGGAGGAGGGTAGATTTGAACTGAAAGTGCCAGTAGTACATACCCTAAGCCTAGAAAGGAGTACTGGAGTTGTACACAGAGCCTGGCCACTGCAGCGGGTTGACACTTGTCATCCCTTTATTCTTTTTGTCCAGGATTGAGTGTGCTACATAACCTTAGTCTAGAAAGTACTGGGGTTGTACACACACAGCCTAGCTTACCACACCGTTGGTAACTCCACTCCAAACTTTTTGTCTAGGATTGAGTGTGTTATGTAGAGTCAGTAGTACATACCCTAAGTTTGTAAAGGAGTACTGGGGTTGTACACACAGCTTGGCCAAAAAGAACCGACAGGCATTTACCTCCCTTGCGGGAAACGTATCGGTTCAAAGTCAGAAGGCTAGCCGAGCTCTGGTGCCACCTTGTCAGCATGAATTTAGGATTTTTACCGGTCAATATCTCCGGAGCCATAAGTCTTAGGAACTTGAAACTTGGTAGAGCGGAGCAGCTTAACCTATTCCATGTATTTACCAAGTATGGTGTCCGTGACACCAGATGGTTCAGGAGATCCAGTCACCCAAAGAGGAGCAACCTTGCGGGAAACGTATAGTGATAATTTTCACTATACCACGTTGGTAACTCCAGCGTGGCTGATCCCAAGTTCGTGCTGAGAAAGGAGGAGGGTCAATAACCATTGTTCAATGAGCTTCAGGCAGTTATCTGTGCAAAGGGCTAAAAAGATATTGTAGACAGTCCACTTTAGGACTACATTACATGAGAGTAGTGTTTATATCTTTTCTCTGCTGTCCCGTCTGGTGTGCGTAGTCTCTACTGTAAAGTGTGGGAAGAGGGTATACCCCTTTACGGAGGATAGACAGCAGCACCTGTTCGCCCAGAGTATGGTGAATTGTCTGGAGGACCCTACAGTTACAAAACATACACGAGGGAACACAGTTTTTTAGTTTCCACTATACCGTGTTGTTGGTAACGTCACCGTGGCCGATAAAGGAGGGATTTGGTGGGTAAGGGCCAGTACATACCCTAAGTCTGGAAAGCAGTACTGGGGTTGTACTTAGAGCCTGGCCAAAGAGAACCGACCGGCACTTCGCTCCCTTGCAGGAAACGTAGTGGTTCGAGGTCAGAAGGCTAGCCACTGCAGTGGGTTGACACTTGTCATCCCTTTATTTTTTTTGTCCAGGATTCAGTGTGCTACATAACCTAAGGCTAGAAAGTACTGGGGTTGTAAACACACAGCCTGGCTTACCACACCGTTGGTAACTCCACCCTGGCCGGTCCCAAGTCCGTGCTGAGAAAGGAGGAGGGTAGATTTGAACTGAAAGTGCCAGTAGTACATACCCTAAGCCTAGAAAGGAGTACTGGAGTTGTACACAGAGCCTGGCCACTGCAGCGGGTTGACACTTGTCATCCCTTTATTCTTTTTGTCCAGGATTGAGTGTGCTACATAACCTTAGTCTAGAAAGTACTGGGGTTGTACACACACAGCCTAGCTTACCACACCGTTGGTAACTCCACTCCAAACTTTTTGTCTAGGATTGAGTGTGTTATGTAGGGTCAGTAGTACATACCCTAAGTTTGTAAAGGAGTACTGGGGTTGTACACACAGCTTGGCCAAAAAGAACCGACAGGCATTTACCTTCCTTGCGGGAAACGTATCGGTTCAAAGTCAGAAGGCTAGCCGAGCTCTGGTGCCACCTTGTCAGCATGAATTTAGGATTTTTACCGGTCAATATCTCCGGAGCCATAAGTCTTAGGAACTTGAAACTTGGTAGAGCGGAGCAGCTTAACCTATTCCATGTATTTACCAAGTATGGTGTCCGTGACACCAGATGGTTCAGGAGATCCAGTCACCCAAAGAGGAGCAACCTTGCGGGAAACGTATAGTGATAATTTTCACTATACCACAGTGGTAACTCCAGCGTGGCTGATCCCAAGTTCGTGCTGAGAAAGGAGGAGGGTCAATAACCATTGTTCAATGAGCTTCAGGCAGTTATCTGTGCAAAGGGCTAAAAAGATATTGTAGACAGTCCACTTTAGGACTACATTACATGAGAGTAGTGTTTATATCTTTTCTCTGCTGTCCCGTCTGGTGTGCGTAGTCTCTACTGTAAAGTGTGGGAAGAGGGTATACCCCTTTACGGAGGATAGACAGCAGCACCTGTTCGCCCAGAGTATGGTGAATTGTCTGGAGGACCCTACAGTTACAAAACATACACGAGGGAACACAGTTTTTTAGTTTCCACTATACCGTGTTGTTGGTAACGTCACCGTGGCCGATAAAGGAGGGATTTGGCGGGTAAGGGCCAGTACATACCCTAAGTCTGGAAAGCAGTACTGGGGTTGTACTTAGAGCCTGGCCAAAGAGAACCGACCGGCACTTCGCTCCCTTGCAGGAAACGTAGTGGTTCGAGGTCAGAAGGCTAGCCACTGCAGTGGGTTGACACTTGTCATCCCTTTATTTTTTTTGTCCAGGATTCAGTGTGCTACATAACCTAAGGCTAGAAAGTACTGGGGTTGTAAACACACAGCCTGGCTTACCACACCGTTGGTAACTCCACCGTGGCCGGTCCCAAGTCCGTGCTGAGAAAGGAGGAGGGTAGATTTGAACTGAAAGTGCCAGTAGTACATACCCTAAGCCTAGAAAGGAGTACTGGGGTTGTACACAGAGCCTGGCCACTGCAGCGGGTTGACACTTGTCATCCCTTTATTCTTTTTGTCCAGGATTGAGTGTGCTACATAACCTTAGTCTAGAAAGTACTGGGGTTGTACACACACAGCCTAGCTTACCACACCGTTGGTAACTCCACTCCAAACTTTTTGTCTAGGATTGAGTGTGTTATGTAGGGTCAGTAGTACATACCCTAAGTTTGTAAAGGAGTACTGGGGTTGTACACACAGCTTGGCCAAAAAGAACCGACAGGCATTTACCTCCCTTGCGGGAAACGTATCGGTTCAAAGTCAGAAGGCTAGCCGAGCTCTGGTGCCACCTTGTCAGCATGAATTTAGGATTTTTACCGGTCAATATCTCCGGAGCCATAAGTCTTAGGAACTTGAAACTTGGTAGAGCGGAGCAGCTTAACCTATTCCATGTATTTACCAAGTATGGTGTCCGTGACACCAGATGGTTCAGGAGATCCAGTCACCCAAAGAGGAGCAACCTTGCGGGAAACGTATAGTGATAATTTTCACTATACCACGTTGGTAACTCCAGCGTGGCTGATCCCAAGTTCGTGCTGAGAAAGGAGGAGGGTCAATAACCATTGTTCAATGAGCTTCAGGCAGTTATCTGTGCAAAGGGCTAAAAAGATATTGTAGACAGTCCACTTTAGGACTACATTACATGAGAGTAGTGTTTATATCTTTTCTCTGCTGTCCCGTCTGGTGTGCGTAGTCTCTACTGTAAAGTGTGGGAAGAGGGTATACCCCTTTACGGAGGATAGACAGCAGCACCTGTTCGCCCAGAGTATGGTGAATTGTCTGGAGGACCCTACAGTTACAAAACATACACGAGGGAACACAGTTTTTTAGTTTCCACTATACCGTGTTGTTGGTAACGTCACCGTGGCCGATAAAGGAGGGATTTGGCGGGTAAGGGCCAGTACATACCCTAAGTCTGTAAAGCAGTACTGGGGTTGTACTTAGAGCCTGGCCAAAGAGAACCGACCGGCACTTCGCTCCCTTGCAGGAAACGTAGTGGTTCGAGGTCAGAAGGCTAGCCACTGCAGTGGGTTGACACTTGTCATCCCTTTATTTTTTTTGTCCAGGATTCAGTGTGCTACATAACCTAAGGCTAGAAAGTACTGGGGTTGTAAACACACAGCCTGGCTTACCACACCGTTGGTAACTCCACCGTGGCCGGTCCCAAGTCCGTGCTGAGAAAGGAGGAGGGTAGATTTGAACTGAAAGTGCCAGTAGTACATACCCTAAGCCTAGAAAGGAGTACTGGGGTTGTACACAGAGCCTGGCCACTGCAGCGGGTTGACACTTGTCATCCCTTTATTCTTTTTGTCCAGGATTGAGTGTGCTACATAACCTTAGTCTAGAAAGTACTGGGGTTGTACACACACAGCCTAGCTTACCACACCGTTGGTAACTCCACTCCAAACTTTTTGTCTAGGATTGAGTGTGTTATGTAGGGTCAGTAGTACATACCCTAAGTTTGTAAAGGAGTACTGGGGTTGTACACACAGCTTGGCCAAAAAGAACCGACAGGCATTTACCTCCCTTGCGGGAAACGTATCGGTTCAAAGTCAGAAGGCTAGCCGAGCTCTGGTGCCACCTTGTCAGCATGAATTTAGGATTTTTACCGGTCAATATCTCCGGACCCATAAGTCTTAGGAACTTGAAACTTGGTAGAGCGGAGCAGCTTAACCTATTCCATGTATTCCACTATGGACTGTTTGGGCCCCCCCCCCACTATGGACTGTTTGGGCCCCCTCCCCCACTATGGACTGTTTGGGCCCCCTCCCCCACTATGGACTGTTTGGGCCCCCCCACTATGGACTGTTTGAGCCCCCCAATATGGACTGTTTGGGCCCCCCACTATGGACTGTTTGGGTCCCCCCACTATGGACTGTATCATCATCATCATCTTTTTCAGTATCATTATCTTTTTCATCATTATCATAATCCTCTCTTTCATCATCATCTTTATCTTCATCTTCTTCATCGTCTTCAGCTTCTTCATCGTCTTCATTTTCTTCTTCATCTTCTTCATCATCATATTATCTTCTTCTTCATCATCATCTTTTTGGCTCCCCACTATGAACTGTTTGGGCCCTCCCCACTATGAACTGTTTGGGCCCCCCACTATGGACTGTTTGGGCCCTCTCCCCCACTATGGACTGTTTGGGCCCTCTCACCCACTATGGACTATTTGGGCCCCCCCACTATGGACTGTTTGGGACCCCCCACTATGGAATGTTTGGGCCCCTCCACGATAGACTGTTTGGGCCCTCTCCCCCTCTATGGACTGTTTGGGCCCTCACCCTCACTATGGACTGTTTGGGCCCTCTCCACCAGTATGCAATGTTTGGGCCCCCTCCCCCACTATGTACTGTTTAGGCCCCCCCCACTATGGACTGTTTGGGCCCACCCCCACTATGGACTGTTTGGGCCACCCTACTAAGGACTGTTTGGTCCCTCTCCCCCACTATGGACTGTTTGGACCCTCCCCACTGTAGACTGTTTGGGCCCCACCACCATGGACTGTTTGGCCTCCCCACTGTAGACTGTTTGAGCCCCACCACTATGGACTGTTTGGCCTCCCCACTATGGACTGTTTGGGCCTCCCCACTATGGACTGTTTGGGCCTCCCCACTATGGATAGTTTGGACTCCCCCACTATGGATTGTTTGGGCCCCCCATTATGGACTGTTTGGGCCCCCCTAGTATGGACGGTTTGGGCCCTCTCCCCCACTATGGACTGTTTGGGCCCTCTCACCCACTGCGGACTGTTTGGGCCCCCCCACTATGGATTGTTTTGGACCCCCCACTATGGACTGTTTGGTCCCTCTCCCCCACTATGGACTGTTTGGACCCTTCCCACTGTAGACTGTTTGGGCCCCACCACTATGGACTGTTTGGCCTCCCCTCTATGGATTGTTTGGGCCTCCCCACTATGGATTGTTTGGACCCCCCCACTATGAATTGTTTGGGCTCCCCCACTATGGACTGTTTGTGCCCTCTCCCCACTATGGACTGTTTGGGCCCTCTCCCCCACTATGTACTTTTTAGGCCCCCCCCTCACTATGGACTGTTTGGGCCCACCCCCACTATGGACTGTTTGGGCCACCCTACTAAGGACTGTTTGGTCCCTCTCCTCCACTATGGACTGTTTAGTCCTTCTCCCCCACTATGGACTGTTTGGACCCTCCCCACTGTAGACTGTTTGGGCCCCACCACTATGGACTGTTTGGCCTCCCCACTGTAGACTGTTTGGGCCCCACCACTATGGACTGTTTGGCCTCCCCACTATGGACTGTTTGGGCCTCACCACTATGGACTGTTTGGGCCTCCCCACTATGGATTGTTTGGAATCCCCCACTATGGATTGTTTGGGCCCCCCACTATGGACTGTTTGGCCTCCCCACTATGGACTGTTTGGGCCTCCCCACTATGGATTGTTTGGACTCCCCCACTATGGATTGTTTGGGCCCCCCACTATGGACTGTTTGGGCCCCCCTACTATGGACTGTTTGGGCCCTCTCCCCCACTATGGGCTGTTTGGGCCCTCTCACCCACTGTGGACTTTTTGGGCCCCCCTACTATGGATTGTTTGGGAACCCCCACTATGGACTGTTTGGACCCTTCCCACTGTAGACTGTTTGGGCCCCACCACTAGGACTGTTTGGCCTCCCCTCTATGGATTGTTTGGGCCCCCCCACTATGGATTGTTTGGACCCCCCCACTATGGATTGTTTGGGCTCCCCCACTATGGACTGTTTGTGCCCTCTCCCCCACTATGTACTTTTTGGGCCCTCTCCCCCACTATGGACTGTTTGGGCCCTCTCCACCACTATGCACTGTTTGGGCCCCCTCCCCCACTATGTACTGTTTGGGCCCCCCCACTATTGACTGTTTGTTCCCACCCCCACTATTGACTGTTTGGGCCCCCCTACTATGGACTGTTTGGTCACTCTCCCCCACTATGGACTGTTTGGTCCCTCTCCCCTACTATGGACTGTTTGGACCCTCCTCACTGTAGACTGTTTGGGCCTCCCCACTATGGACTGTTTAGCCTCCCCACTATAGACTGTTTGGGCCTCCCCACTATGGATTGTTTGGACCCCCCCACAATGGACTGTTTGAGCCTCCCCCCACTATGGACTGTTTGGGCCTCCCCCCACTATGGACTGTTTGGGCCCCTTCCCCCACTATGGAATATTTGGGCCCCCCACTATGGACTGTTTGTTTCCCCCCACTATGGACTGTATCATCATCATCCTCTTTTTCAGTATCATCATCTTTTTCATCATTATCATAATCCTCTCTTTCATCATCATCATCATCTTTATTTGCTTCATCGTCTTCAGCTTCTTCATCATCTTTATTTGCTTCATCGTCTTCATCTTCTTCATCATCATATTATCTTCTTCTTCATCATCATCTTTTTGGCTCCCCACTATGAACTGTTTGGGCCCTCCACACTATGAACTGTTTGGGCCTCCCCACTATGGACTGTTTGGCCTCCCCACTATGGACTTTTTGGCCTCCCCACTATGGACTGTTTGGGCCTCCCCATTATGGACTGTTTGGGCCTCCCCACTATGGATTGTTTTGACCCCCCCACTATGGACTGTTTGGGCCTCCCCCCACTATGGACTGTTCGGGCCTCCCCCCACTATGGACTCTTTGGGCCTCCCCCCACTATGGACTGTTTGGGCCCCCTCCCCCACTATGGACTGTTTGGGCCCCCCCACTATGGACTGTATGGGCCCCCCCACTATGGACTGTTTGGGCCCCCCACTATGGACTGTTTGTTTCCC
Organism: Lithobates pipiens; assembly: GCF_037356315.1. NCBI lineage: Eukaryota > Metazoa > Chordata > Amphibia > Anura > Ranidae > Lithobates > Lithobates pipiens. The sequence goes on along the minus strand of NW_027507903.1, from coordinate 509,889,869 downwards.
CCCACTATGGACTGTATCATCATCATCATCTTTTTCAGGATCATCATCTTTTTCATCATTATCATAATCCTCTCTTTCATCATCATCTTTATCTTCTTCATCGTCTTCAGCTTCTTCATCGTCTTCATCTTCTTCATCATCATATTATCTTCTTCTTCATCATCATCTTTTTGGCCCCCCACTATGAACTGTTTGGGCCCTCCCCACTATGAACTGTTTGGGCCTCCCCACTATGGACTGTTTGGCCTCCCCACTATGGACTGTTTGGCCTCCCCACTATGAACTGTTTGGGCCTCCCTACTATGGACTGTTTGGGCCTCCCCACTATAGATTGTTTGGACCCCCCCACTATGGACTGTTTGGGCCCCCTCCCCCACTATGGACTTTTTGGGCCCCCACTATGGACTGTATGGGCCCCCCCACTATGGACTGTTTGGGCCCCCCACTATGGACTGTTTGTGTCCCCCCACTATGGACTGTATCATCATCATCATCTTTTTCAGTATCATCATCTTTTTCATCATTATCATAATCCTCTCTTTCATCATCATCTTTATCTTCATCTTCTTCAGCTTCTTCATCGTCTTCATTTTCTTCATCGTCTTCATCTTCTTCATCATCATATTATCTTCTTCGTCATTATCATCTTTTTGGCTCCCCACTATGAACTGTTTGGGCCCTCCCCACTATGAACTGTTTGGAATCCCCCACTATGGACTGTTTGGAATCCCCCACTATGGACTGTTTGGATCCCCTCACTATGGACTGTTTTAACCCCCCCCACTATGGACAGTTTGGACCCTCCCCACTGTAGACTGTTTGGGCCCCACCACTATATATTGTTTGGCCTCCCCACTATGGACTGTTTGGGCCTACCCACTATGGACTGTTTGGGCCTCCCCTCTATGGATTGTTTGGACCCCCCACTATGGATTGTTTGGGCCCCCACTATGGATTGTTTGTGCCCCCCTACTATGGACTGTTTGGGCCCTCTCCCCCACTATGGACTGTTTGGGCCCCCTCCCCACTATGGACTCTTTGGGCCTCCCCACTATGGACTGTTTGGGCCTCCCCACTATGGATTGTTTGGACCCCCCACTATGGATTGTTTGGGCCCCCACTATGGACTGTTTGTGCCCCTCTACTATGGACTGTTTGGGCCCTCTCCCCCACTATGGACTGTTTGGGCCCCCTCGCCACTATGGACTGTTTTAACCCCCCCACTATGGACTGTTTGGACCCTCCCCACTGTAGACTGTTTGGGCCCCACCACTATGTACTGTTTGGCCTCCCCACTATGGACTGTTTGGGCCTCCCCACTATGGAGTGTTTGGGCCCCCCTACTATGGATTGTTTGGGCCCTCTCCCCCACTATGGACTGTTTGGGCCCCCTCGCCACTATGGACTGTTTGGGCCCCCTCGCCACTATGGACTGTTTGGGCCCCCTCGCCACTATGAACTGTTCGGGCTCCCCCCCACTATGGACTGTTTGGGCCCCCCCCCACTGTGGACTGTTTCATCATCATCTTTTTTATCATCCCCTCCCTTCTTAATCTTCTTCTTTATCATCCCCTTCTTCATCATCTTCATCATCCCCTTCTTCATCGTCTTCTTCTTCATCATCTGCTTCTTTATTATCTTCATCTTCTTGGCTGCCCACTATGGACTGTTTTGGCCCCTCCCCCACTATGGACTGTTTGGGCCCCCCCACTATGGACTATTTGGGCCCCCCACTATGGACTGTTTGTGTCCCCCCCTATGGACTGTATCATCATCATCATCTTTTTCAGTATCATCATCTTTTTCATCATTATCATAATCCTCTCTTTCATCATCATCTTTATCTTCATCTTCTTTGGGCCTCCCCCCACTATGGACTGTTTGGGCCCCCCCCACTATGGACTGTTTGGGTCCACCCCCACTATGGACTGTTTGGTACCTCTCCACCACTATGGACTGTTTGGACCCTCCCCGCTGTAGACTGTTTTGGCCCCACCACTATGGACTGTTTGGCCTCCCCACTGTAGACTGTTTGGGCCCCACCACTATGGACTGTTTGGCCTCCCCACTATGGACTATTTGGGCCTCCCCACTATGGATTGTTTGGACTCCCCCACTATGGATTGTTTGGGCCCCCCACTGTGGACTGTTTTTTGCCCCCCCTACTATGGACTGTTTGGGCCCTCTCCCCCACTATGGACTGTTTGGGCCCTCTCCCCCACTATGGACTGTTTGGGCCCCCCCACTATGGATTTGTTTGGGTCCACCCCCACTATGGACTGTTTGGTACCTCTCCCCCACTATGGACTGTTTGGACCCTCCCCACTGTAGACTGTTTTGGCCCCACCACTATGGACTGTTTGGCCTCCCCACTGTAGACTGTTTGGGCTCCACCACTATGTACTGTTTGGCCTCCCCACTATGGACTGTTTGGGCCTCCCCACTATGGATTGTTTGGACTCCCCCACTATGGATTGTTTGGGCCCCCCACTATGGACTGTTTTGTTGCCCCCCTACTATGGACTGTTTGGGCCCTCTCCCCCACTATGGACTGTTTGGGCCCTCTCACCCACTATGGACTGTTTGGGCCCCCCCACTATGCATTGTTCTGGATCCCCCACTATGGACTGTTTTTGACCCCCCACTATGGACTGTTTGGGCCCCCCAATAAGGACAGTTTGGGCGCTCTCCCCCTCTATGGACTGTTTGGGCCCTCTCCACCACTATGCACTGTTTGGGCCCCCTCCCCCAATATGTACTGTTTGCCCCCCCCACTATGGACTGTTTGGGCCAACCCTCACTATGGACTGTTTGGGCCCCCCTACTATGGACTGTTTGGTCCCTCTCCCCCACTATGGACTGTTTGGATCCTTCCCACTGTAGACTGTTTGGGCCCCACCACTATGGACTGTTTGGCCTCCCCACTATGGATTGTTTGGGACTCCCCACTATGGATTGTTTGGGCCTCCCCACTATGGATTGTTTGGACCGCCCCACTATGGATTGTTTGGGCTCCCCCACTATAGACTGTTTGCGCCCTCTCCCCCACTATGGACTGTTTGGGCCCTCTCCCCCACTATGGACTGTTTGGGCCCTCTCCACCACTATGCACTGTTTGGGCCCCCTCCCCCACTATGTACTGTTTGGGCCCCCCCACTATGTACTGTTTGGGCCCCCCCACTATGGACTGTTTGATCATCATCATCTTTTTCAGTATCATCATCTTTTTCATCATTATCATAATCCTCTCTTTCATCATCATCTTTATCTTCATCTTCTTCAGCTTCTTCATCGTCTTCATTTTCTTCATCGTCTTCATCATCATATTATCTTCTTCTTCATCATCATCTTTTTCGCTCCCAACTATGAACTGTTTGGGCCCTCCCCACTATGAACTGTTTGGGCCCTCCCCACTATGAACTGTTTGGGCCCTCCCCACTATGAACTGTTTGGAATCCCCCACTATGGAATGTTTGGAATCCCCCACTATGGACTGTTTGGACCCCCTCACTATGGACTGTTTTAACCCCCCCACTATGGACTGTTTGGACCCTCCCCACTGTAGACTGTTTGGGCCCCACCACTATGTACTGTTTGGCCTCCCCACTATGGACTGTTTGGGCCTCCCCACTATGGACTGTTTGGGCCCCCCTACTATGGATTGTTTGGGCCCTCTCCCCCACTATGGACTGTTTGGGCCCCCTCGCCACTATGGACTGTTTGGGCCCCCTCGCCACTATGAACTGTTTGGGCCCCCTCGCCACTATGAACTGTTCGGGCTCCCCCCCACTATGGACTGTTTGCCCCCCCCCCACTATGGACTGTTTCATCATCATCTTTTTTATCATCCCCTCCCTTCTTAATCTTCTTCTTTATCATCCCCTTCTTCATCATCTTCATCTTTATCATCCCCTTCTTCATCGTCTTCTTCTTCATCATCTTCATCATCTGCTTCTTTATTATCTTCATCTTTTTGGCTGCCCACTATGGACTGTTTTGGCCCCTCCCCCACTATGGACTGTTTGGGCCCCTCCACTATGGACTATTTGGGCCCCCCACTATGGACTGTTTGTGTCCCCCCCCCCCTATGGACTGTATCATCATCATCATCTTTTTCAGTATCATCATCTTTTTCATCATTATAATAATCCTCTCTTTCATCATCATCTTTATCTTCATCTTCTTCATCGTCTTCAGCTTCTTCATCGTCTTTATTTTCTTCATCGTCTTCATCTTCTTCATCATCATATTATCTTCTTCTTCGTAATCATCTTTTTGGCTCCCCACTATGAACTGTTTGGGCCCTCCACACTATGTACTGTTTGGGCCCCCCCTACTATGGACTGTTTGGGCCTACCCCCACTATGTACTGTTTGGTCCCTCTCCCCCACTATGGACTGTTTGGTCCCTCTCCCCCACTATGTACTGTTTGGACCCTCCCCACTGTAGACTGTTTGGGCCTTCCCACTATGGACTGTTTGGGCCTCCCCACTATGGATTGTTTGGGCCTCCCCACTATGGATTGTTTGGACCCCCCACTATGGATTGTTTGGACCCCCCACTATGGATTGTTTGGGCTCCCCCACTATGGACTGTTTGGGCCCTCTCCCCCACTATGGACTGTTTGGGCCCTCTCCCTCACTATGGACTGTTTGGGCCCTCTCCACCACTATGCACTGTTTGGGCCCCCTCCCCCACTATGTACTGTTTGGGCCCCCCCACTATGGACTGTTTGGTCCCTCTCCCCCACTATGGACTGTTTGGTCCCTCTCCCCCACTATGGACTGTTTGGACCCTCCCCACTGTAGATTGTTTGGGCCTCCCCACTATGGACTGTTTGGCCTCCCCACTATGGATTGTTTGGACCCCCACTATGGACTGTTTGGGCCTCCCCCCACTATGGACTGTTTGGGTCCCCTCCCCCACTATGGACTGTTTGGGCCCCCCCACTATGGACTGTTTGTGCTCCCCACTATAGACCGTTGTGCCCCCTCACTATAGACTGTTTGGGTCCCCCCACTATGGACGGTATCATCATCATCATCTTTTTCAGTATCATCATCTTTTTCATCATTATCATAATCCTCTCTTTCATCATCATCTTTATCTTCATCTTCATCGTCTTCAGCTTCTTCATCGTCTTCATTTTCTTCATCGTCTTCATCATCATAGTATCTTCTTCTTCATCATCATCTTTTTGACTCCCCACTATGAACTGTTTGGGCCCTCCCCACTATGAACTGTTTGGGCCCCCCACTATGAACTGTTTGGGCCCTCTCCCCCACTTTGGACTATTTGGGCCCTCTCACCCACTATGGACTGTGTGGGCCCCCCCACTATGGACTGTTTGGGACCCCCTACTATGGACTGTTTGGGCCCTCTCCCCCTCTATGGACTGTTTGGGCCCTCTCCCCCACTATGGACTGTTTGGGCCCTCTCCACCACTCTGCACTGTTTGGGCCCCCTCCCCCACTATGTACTGTTTGGGCCCCCCCACTATGGATTGTTTGGGCCCACCCCCACTTTGGACTGTTTTGGCCACCCTACTATGGACTGTTTGGTCCCTCTCCCCCACTATGGACTGTTTGGTCCCTCTCACCCACTATGGACTGTTTGGACCCTCCCCACTGTAGACTGTTTGGGCCCCACCACTATGGACTGTTTGTCCTCCCCACTGTAGACTGTTTGGGCCGCACCACTAAGGACTGTTTGGCCTCCCCACTATGGACTGTTTGGGCCTCCCCACTAAGGATTGTTTGGACCCCCCACTATGGACTGTTTGGGCCCCCCTACTATGGACTGTTTGGCCCCTCTCCACCACTATGGACTGTTTGGGCCCACTCACCCACTATGGACTGTTTGGGCCCCCCCACTATGGACTGTTTGGGATCCCCCACTATGGACTGTTTGCCCCCCCAATATTACTGTTTGGGCCCTCTCCCCCACTATGGACTGTCTAGGCCCTCTCCACCACTATGCACAGTTTGGGCCCCCTACCCCACTATGTACTGTTTGGGCCCCCCACTATGGACTGTTTGGGCCCACCCCCACTATGGACTGTTTGGGCCCACCCCCACTATGGACTGTTTGGGCCCCCCCACTATGGACTGTTTGGTCCCTCTTCCCCACTATGGACTGTTTGGACCCTTCCCACTGTAGACTGTTTGGGCCCCACCAATATTGACTGTTTGGCCTCCCCACTATGGATTGTTTGGGCCTCCCCACTATGGATTGTTTGGGCCTCCCCACTATGGATTGTTTGGGCCCCCTCGCCACTATGAACTGTTCGGGCTCCCCCCCACTATGGACTGTTTGGGCCCCCCCCCACTATGGACTGTTTCATCATCATCTTTATTATCATCCCCTCCCTTCTTAATCTTCTTCTTTATCATCCCCTTCTTCATCATCTTCATCTTTATCATCCCCTTCTTTATCGTCTTCTTCTTCATCATCTTCATCATCTGCTTCTTTATTATCTTCATCTTCATCTTTTTGGTTGCCCGCTATGGCCTGTTTTGGCCCCTCCCCCACTATGGACTGTTTGGGCCCCCCCACTATGGACTATTTGGGCCCCCCACTATAAACTGTTTGTGTCCCCCCCACTATGGACTGTATCATCATCATCATCTTTTTCAGTATCATCATCTTTTTCATCATTATCATAATCCTCTCTTTCATCATCATCTTTATCTTCATCTTCTTCATCGTCTTCAGCTTCTTTATCGTCTTTATTTTCTTCATCGTCTTCATCATCATATTATCTTCTTCATCATCATCATCTTTTTGGCTCCCCACTATGAACTGTTTGGGCCCTCCACACTATGTACTGTTTGGGCCCCCCCACTATGGGCTGTTTGGGCCTACCCCCACTATGTACTGTTTGGGCCCACCTACTATGGACTGTTTGGTCCCTCTCCCCCACTATGGACTGTATGGTCCCTCTCCCCCACTATGTACTGTTTGGACCCTCCCCACTGTAGACTGTTTGGTCATCCCCACTATGGACTGTTTGGCCTCCCCACTATGGATTGTTTGGGCCTCCCCACTATGGATTGTTTGGACCCCCCCACTATGTGTTGTTTGGGCTCCGCCACTATGGACTGTTTGGGCCCTCTCCACCACTATGGACTGTTTGGGCCCTCTCCCCCACTATGGACTGTTTGGGCCCTCTCCACCACTATGCACTGTTTGGGCCCCCTCCCCCACTATGTACTGTTTGGGCCCCCCCACTATGGACTGTTTGGTCCCACCCCCACTATGTACTGTTTGGGCCCCCCTACTATGGACTGTTTGGTCCCTCTCCCCCACTATGGACTGTTTGGTCCCTCTCCCCCACTATGGACTGTTTGGACCCTCCCCACTGTAGTCTGTTTGGGCCTCCCCACTATGGACTGTTTGGCCTCTCCACTATGGATTGTTTGGACCCCCCACTATGGACTGTTTGGGCCTCCCCCCACTATGGACTGTTTGGGTCCCCTCCCCCACTATGGACTGTTTGGGCCCCCCCACTATGGACTGTTTGTGCTCCCCACTATAGACTGTTGTGCCCCCTCACTATGGACTGTTTGGGTCCCCCCACTATGGACGGTATCATCATCATCATCTTTTTCAGTATCATCATCTTTTTCATCATTATCATAATCCTCTCTTTCATCATCATCTTTATCTTCATAGTCTTCAGCTTCTTCATCGTCTTCATTTTCTTCATCGTCTTCATCATCCTATTATCTTCTTCTTCATCATCATCTTTTTGACTCCCCACTATGAACTGTTTGGGCCCTCCCCACTATGAACTGTTTGGGCCCTCCCCACTATGAACTGTTTGGGCCCCCCCACTATGGACTGTTTGGGCCCTCTCCCCCACTTTGAACTATTTGGGCCCTCTCACCCACTATGGACTGTGTGGGCCCCCCCACTATGGACTGTTTGGGACCCCCTACTATGGACTGTTTGGGCCCTCTCCCCCTCTATGGACTGTTTGGGCCCTCTCCCCCACTATGGACTGTTTGGGCCCTCTCCACCACTATGCACTGTTTGGGCCCCCTCCCCCACTATGTACTGTTTGGGCCCCCCACTATGGATTGTTTGGGCCCACCCCCACTATGGACTGTTTTGGCCACCCTACTATGGACTGTTTGGTCCCTCTCCCCCACTATGGACTGTTTGGTCCCTCTCACCCACTATGGACTGTTTGGACCCTCCCCACTGTAGACTGTTTGGGCCCCACCACTATGGACTGTTTGTCCTCCCCACTGTAGACTGTTTGAGCCGCACCACTATGGACTGTTTGGCCTCCCCACTATGGACTGTTTGGGCCTCCCCACTAAGGATTGTTTGGACCCCCCACTATGGATTGTTTTGGCCCCCCACTATGGACTGTTTGGGCCCCCCTACTATGGACTGTTTGGCCCCTCTCCACCACTATGGACTGTTTGGGCCCTCTCACCCACTATGGACTGTTTGGGCCCCCCACTATGGACTGTTTGGGATCCCCCACTATGGACTGTTTGCCCCCCCCAATATGGACTGTTTGGGCCCTCTCCCCCACTATGGACTGTTTGGGCCCTCTCCACCACTATGCACAGTTTGGGCCCCCTACCCCACTATGTACTGTTTGGGCCCCCCACTATGGACTGTTTGGGCCCACCCCCACTATGGACTGTTTGGGCCCCCCACTATGGACTGTTTGGTCCCTCTCCCCCACTATGGACTGTTTGGACCCTTCCCACTGTAGACTGTTTGGGCCCCACCAATATGGACTGTTTGGCCTCCCCACTATGGATTGTTTGGGCCTCCCCACTATGGATTGTTTGGGCCTCCCCACTATGGATTGTTTGGACCCCCCCACTATGGACTGTTTGGGCCCTCTCCCCCACTATGGACTGTTTGGGCCCTCTCCCCCACTATGGACTGTTTGGGCCTTCTCCACCACTATACACTGTGGGCCCCCCCACTATGGACTGTTTGGGCCCACCCCCACTATGTACTGTTTGGGCCCCCCTACTATGGACTGTTTGGTCCCTCTCCCCCACTATGGACTGTTTGGTCCTTCTCCCCCACTCTGGTCTGTTTGGACCCTCCCCACTGTAGACTGTTTGGGCCTCCCCACTATGGATTGTTTGGCCTCCCCACTATGGACTGTTTGGCCTCCCCACTATGGACTGTTTGGGCCTCCCCACTATGGACTGTTTGGGCCTCCCACTATGGATTGTTTGGACCCCCCCACTATGGACTGTTTGGGCCTCCCCCACTATGAACTATTTGGGCCTCCCCCACTATGGACTGTTTGGACCTCCCCCCACTATGGATTGTTTGGGCCACTTCCCCCACTATGGACTGTTTGGGCCACTTCCCCCACTATGGACTGTTTGGGCCCCCCCACTATGGACTGTATGGGCCTCCCCACTATGGACTGTTTGGGTCCCCCACTATGGACTGTTTGTCTCCCCCCACTATGGACTGTATCATCATCATCATCTTTTTCAGTATCATCATCTTTTTCATCATTATCATAATCCTCTCTTTCATCATCATCTTTATCTTCATCTTCTTCATCGTCTTCAGCTTCTTCATCGTCTTCATTTTCTTCATCGTCTTCATCTTCTTCATCATCATATTATCTTCTTCATCATCATCTTTTTGGCTCCCCACTATGAACTGTTTGGTCCCTCCCCACTATGAACTGTTTGGGCCCTCCCCACTATGAACTGTTTGGAATCCCCCACTATGGACTGCTTGGAATCCCCCACTATGGACTGTTTGGACCCCCTCACTATGGACTGTTTGAACCCCCCCACTATGAACTGTTTGGACCCTCCCCACTGTAGACCGTTTGGGCCCCACCACTATGTACTTTTTGGCCTCCCCACTATGGACTGTTTGGGTCTCCTCACTATGGATTGTTTGGACCCCCCCACTACTGATTGTTTGGGCCCCCACTTTAGACTGGTTGTGCCCCCCTACTAGGGACTTTTTGGGCCCTCTCCCCCACTATGGACTGTTTGGGCCCCCTCGCCACTATAGACTGTTTGGGCCCCCTCGCCACTATGGACTGTTCAGGCTCCCCCCCACTATGGACTGTTTGGGCCCCCCCCCCACTATGGACTGTTTCATCATCATCTTCTTTATCATCCCCTTCTTAATCTTCTTCTTTATCATCCCGTTCTTCATCATCTTCATCTTTATCATCCCCTTCTTCATCGTCGTCTTCTTCATCGTCTTCTTCTTCATCATCTGCTTCTTTATTATCTTCATCTTTTTGGCTGCCCACTATGGACTGTTTTGGACCCTCCCTCACTATGGACTGTTTGGGCCCCTCCCCAATGGACTGTTTTGGCCCCTCCCACTATGGAATGTATGTGCCCCCCCACTATGGACTGTTTGGGCCCCTCCACTATGGACCGTTTGGGCCCCTCCCACTATGAACTGTTTGCGCCCCCCTACTATGGACTGTTTGGTCCCTCTCCCCCACTATGGACTGTTTGGACCCTTCCCACTGTAGACTGTTTGGGCCCCACCACTATGGACTGTTTGGCCTCCCCACTATGGATTGTTTGGGCTCCCCCACTATGGACTGTTTGGGCCCTCTCCCCCACTATGGACTGTTTGGGACCTCTCCCCCACTATGGACTGTTTGGGCCCTCTCCACCACTGTGCACTCTTTGGGCCCCCTCCCCCACTATGTTCTGTTTGGGCCCCCCCCACTATGGACTGTTTGGGCCCACTCCCACTGAAGGGATATTTAGCTTAACCGCTTTCATTATTTAAGAAATTTGGTTTCCATTTTGTGTCTCTCTCTAACATCCACCTCACAAAATGTATGCTCAAGTTTTGCTAGTCTAGTTTCGTTTCCCATGTTACTGTTATCTTCTTTCAGTTGTTTCGTTTCTTGGAAAGCACATGATTTTGAGGAATTGCTAGTTTCACTTTTATTGTAGGCTGTACTTGTATATGATTGGATAATCTGTATGACACGTTCAAAGGGCGGTACTTTCTGAAAGCCCCCTTTAAATATTCACACCAAAGAATAAAGATTAGATTTGCTCGGAGAGACTTTGTTGTTTTGTGTCATTGTCTCAATGGGCTAATCTCCCAGGCCTGTGTGGGGATTGAACGTCACACTTTGACAGACATGAAGGGGTTAAGAAATCACCTTTAGACAATCTACATTTCCTTCAGTTTTGGGGGCTCGTCCGGGGTCGATTATAATATATGTCTATATGGTGAGTTGAATTGATATATGTATCTCTCACTGTGACATTATTCAGAAATCGTTCTTTGAACCTGTGATTTATGTAGAAGTTGTTTTCAGACCTCGTTGATAAGTTTAACTGCTCTGAGAAGCAGTAAAAAAAAGCTGTTCTGAGTTAACAGTGATAAAGCCTTGGGTGGGCTTTAATGGACTCTGAGAAGTTCATTTAATAAGACTGCTTTAAGAAGCAGCACCTGTTCCCGTGTGAACAGGTAGAGAAGCCTTGGGTGGGCTTTAATGGACTCCGAGAAGTTCATTTAATAAGACTGCTTTAAGAAGCAGCACTTGTTCCCGTGTGAACAAGGAGAAAGCTCTGGGGGGGCTTTCACGGACTCTGAGAAGTTCGTAGGAAAATGATTTATACAGTACTGTAATTATAAGAAAAAAGTCTGCTAAAGTGTGACGGACAAAACCCTTCTCTTTGCTTATCTTCCTATCGCCTGTAGAAGTTTATAAGATGATCTGTTAACTGTTTGTGTGGAATTTGTCAGCGTTGTAAGGTAAGATGACGCTTTCCACTGCACTGTGTTATAAGGATACGTAAATAAAAGGCGACAGACGCGTCTTGCCGTGAACTCCCGGCTCCTTTTTGTGATTGATGGAAGTTCCCCAACCGAAACGTAGAGCGATGCTACAGTATCCGGTGATGTATTTATGTTTTCTCTTAATGATTTACATATGAATGCTTTGACTCCAATGTATGAGATAGTGAGCATAGTAGCAGTGTTTATAACACTCTCTTAAGGTAATACATAAATTGGCATAGTCGGTAGTATACTCTGAGGCTAACTTTTGATCAAAACATGCTATTTGAATAATTCTTTTTGCTACTGACATCTCGTGCACAGGGGAAGTCAGGTGCAAAATTTGGACATTTGGCTTTTTGCCAACAGGGTTCAAGTGCTAATATCTCACTGACCGTAATAGATAGTGAGGAATTGTTTGCGGCATTGGTATTTGGTTTCCATTTTGTGTCTCTCTAACATCCACCTCACAAAATGTATGCTCAAGTTTTGCTAGTCTAGTTTCGTTTCCCATGTTACTGTTATCTTCTTTCAGTTGTTTCGTTTCTTGGAAAGCATATGATTTTGAGGAATTGCTAGTTTCACTTTTATTGTAGGCTGTACTTGTATATGATTGGATAATCTGTATGACACGTTCAAAGGGCGGTACTTTCTGAAAGCCCCCTTTAAATATTCACACCAAAGAATAAAGATTAGATTTGCTCGGAGAGACTTTGTTGTTTTGTGTCATTGTCTCAATGGGCTAATCTCCCAGGCCTGTGTGGGGATTGAACGTCACACTTTGACAGACATGAAGGGGTTAAGAAATCACCTTTAGACAATCTACATTTCCTTCACCCACTATGTACTGTTTGGGCCCCCCCTACTATGGACTGTTTGGTACCTCTCCCCCACTATGGACTGTTTGGTCCCTCTCCCCCACTATGGACTGTTTGGACCCTTCCCACTGTAGACTGTTTGGGCCTCCCCACTATGGACTGTTTGGCCCCGCCACTATGGACTGTTTGGCCTCCCCACTATGGACTGTTTGGGCATCCCCACTATGGATTGTTTGAACCCCCCCACTATGGACTGTTTGGGCCTCCCTCCACTACGGACTGTTTGGGCCTCCCACCACTATGGACTGTTTGGGCCTCCCCCCACTATGGACTGTTTGGGTCCCCCCACTATGGACTGTTTGGGTCCCCCCACTGTGGACAGTATCATCATCATCATCATCTTTTTCAGTAGCATCATCTTTTTCATCAGTATCATAATCCTCTCTTTCATCATCATCTTTATCTTCATCTTCTTCATCATCTTCAGCTTCTTCATCATCTTTATTTTCTTCATCGTCTTCATCTTCTTCATCATCATATTATCTTCTTCTTCATCATCATCTTTTTGGCTCCCCACTATGAACTGTTTGGGCCCTCCCCACTATGAACTGTTTTGGCCCCCCCCACTATGGACTGTTTGGGCCCTCTCCCCCACTATGGACTGTTTGGGCCCCGCACTATGGACTGTTTGGGCCCCGCCCACGATGGACTATTTGAGCACCCTCCCCACTATGGACTGTATCATCATCATCATCATCTTTATCATTATCATCATATTTTTCACCATCATCATAATCCTCTCTTTCATCATCATCTTTATCTTCATCTTCTTCATCGTCTTCAATTTCTTAATCGTCTTCATCATGATATTATCTTCTTCTTCATCATCATCTTATCTTCCTCTTCATCATCATCTTTTTGGCTCCCCACTACGGACTGTTTGGTCCCTCCCCACTTTGGACTGTTGGGTCCCTACCCACTATGGACTGTTTCGTTCCTCCCCACTATGGACTGTTTGGGCCCACCCCCACTATGTGGACTGTTTGGGCCCCCCCACTATGGACTGTTTGTGCCCCCCCCCACTATGGACTGTTTGGGCTCCCTCCCGCAGTATGGACTGTTTGGTCCCCCCACTATGGACTGTTTGGGCCCTCTCCCCCACTATGGACTGTTTGGACCCTCTCCTCCATTATGGACTGTTTGGGTCCCCTACCCCACTATGGACTGTTTGGGCCCCCTCCCCCACTATGGACTGTTTGGACCCCCTGCCCAACTATGGACTGTTTGGGCCCCCTCCCCCACTATGGACTGTTTGAGCCCTCTCCACCACTATGGACTCTTTGGGCCCCCTTCCCGCACTATGGACTGTTGGGTCCCTCCCCACTATGAACTGTTGGGTCCTTCCCCACTATGAACTGTTTTGGCCCCCCTTCTATGGACTTTTTGGGCCCTCCCCCACTATGTGGACTGTTTGGGCCCCCTCCCGCACTATGGACTGTTTGGGCCCCCTCCCGCACTATGGACTGTTTGGGCCCCATCCCGCACTATGGACTGTTTGGTCTCTCCCGCAGTATGGATTGTTTGGTCCCTCCCGCAGTATGGATTGTTTGGTCCCTCCCCACTATAGACTGTTTGGTCCCCACTATGGGCTGTTTGGGCCCCCCTCACTATGGACTGTTTGGGCCCCCCACTATGAACTGTTTGGGCCCCCCACTATGGACTGTATGTACTCGCCCACTATGGACTGTTTTGGTCCCCCACTATGGACTGTTTGGCCCCCCCACTATGGACTGCTTGGGCCCCCCCACTATGGACTGTTTGGGCCCCCCCACTATGGACTATTTGGGCCCCCCCACTTTGGACTGTTTGGGCCCCCAATATGAACTGTTTGGGCTCCTCCTACTAAGGACTGTTTGGGCCCCTCCCACTATGGACTGTATGTGGGCCCTTCCCACTATGGACTGTATTTGGGCCCCTCCCACTATGGACTGTATGAGGCCCCTACCACTATGGACTGTATGTGCCCCCCCCAACAATGGACTGTATGTGGGCCTCCCACTATGGACTGTATGTGGGCCCCTCGCACTATGGACTGTATGTGGGCCCCTCCCACTATGGACTGTATGAGACCCCTACCACTATGGACTGTATGTGGCCCCTCCCACTATGGACTGTATGTGGGCCCCCCACTATGGACTCTCTTGGTCCCTCACTATGGACTCTTTGGGTCCCCCACTATGGACTCTTAGGGTCTGCCCACTATGGACTGTTTGGGCCCTCCCCACTATGGACTATTTGGGCCCCCCCTCTATGGACTGTTTGGCCCCCCCACTGTGGACTGTTTGTGCCCCCCCCACTGTGGACTGTTTGGGCCCCCCCACTGTGGACTGTTTGGGCCCCCCACTGTGGACTGTTTGGGCCCCCTCCCCCACTATGGACTGTTTGGGCCCCCCACTATGGACTGTTTGGGCCCCTCCCCCCACTATGGACTGTTTGGGCCCCCCCCCCCCACTATGGACTTTTTGGGCCCCCTCCCCCACTATGGACTGTTTGGGCCCTCCCCACTATGGACTGTTTGGCCCCCCCCACTGTGGACTGTTTGTGCCCCCCCTATGGACTGTTTCGGCCCCCGACTGTGGACTATTTGGGCCCCCCACTGTGGACTGTTTGGGCACCAACCACTATGGACTGTTTGGGCCCCCCCACTATGGACTGTTTGGGCCCCGCCCACGATGGACTGTTTGAGCACCCTCCCCACTATGGACTGTATCATCATCTTCATCATCTTTTTCATTATCATCATATTTTTCACCATCATCATAATCCTCTCTTTCATCATCATCTTTATCTTCATCTTCTTCATTGTCTTCATCATCATATTATCTTCTTCTTCATCATCATCTTATCTTCTCCCCACTACGGACTGTTTGGTCCCTCCCCACTATGGACTGTTGGGTCCCTCCCCACTATGGACTGTTGGGTCCCTCCCCACTATGGACTGTTTGGTCCCTCCCCACTATGGACTGTTTGGGCCCACCCCCACTATGTGGACTGTTTGGGCCCCCCGACGATGGACTGTTTGTGCCCCCCCACTATGGACTGTTTGGGCTCCCTCCCGCACAATGGACTGTTTGGTCCCCCCACTGTGGACTGTTTGGGCCCTCTCCCCCACTATGGACTGTTTGGGCCCTCTCCTCCATTATGGACTGTTTGGGTCCCCTCCCCCACTATGGACTGTTTGGGCCCCCTCCCCCACTATGGACTGTTTGGGCCCCCTCCCCCACTATGGACTGTTTGGGCCCCCTCCCCCACTATGGACTGTTTGAGCCCTCTCCACCACTATGGACTGTTTGGGCCCCCTCCCGCACTATGGACTGTTGGGTCCCTCCCCACTATGGACTGTTGGGTCCCTCCTCAGTATGGACTGTTTGGGCCCTCCCCCACTATGTGGACTGTTTGGGCCCCCCCACTATGGACCGTTTAGGCCCCCCCACTATAGATTGTTTGGGCCCCCTCCCGCACTATGGACTGTTTGGGCCCCCTCCCCCACTATGGACTGTTTGAGCCCTCTCCCCCACTATGGACTGTTTGGGCCCCCTCCCGCACTATAGACTGTTTGGGCCCCTCCCCACTATGGACTGTTGGGTCCCTCCCCACTATGGACTGTTTGGCCCCCCCCACTATGGACTGTTTGGGCCCACCCCCACTATGGACTGTTTGGGCCCCCCTACTATGGACTGTTTGGTCTCTCTCCCCTACCATGGACTGTTTGGACCCTTCCCACTGTAGATTGTTTGGGCCCCACCACTATGGACTGTTTGGCCTCCCCACTATGGACTGTTTGGGCCTCCCCACTATGGATTGTTTGGGCCCCCCACTATGGACTGTTTGGTCCCTCCCCACTATGGACTGTTTGGTCCCTCCCCACTATGGACTCTTTGGGCCCACCCCCACTATATGGACTGTTTGGGCCCCCTCCCCCACTATGGAATGTTTGGCCCCCCCACTATGGACTTTTTGGGCCCCCACTATGGACTGTTTGGGTCCCCCACAATGGACTGTTTGGGCCCCCCTCTATGGACTGTATCATAATCATCATCTTTTTCAATATCATCATCTTTTTCATCTTCATCATAATCATCTCTTTCATCATTATCTTTATCTTCATCTTCTTCATCGTCTTCATCTTCTTCATCGTCTTCATTTTTTTCATCATCTTCATCATCACATTATTTGCTTCATCATCATCATCTTATCCTCCTCATCATCTTTTTGGCTCCCCACTTTGGACTGTGTTGGGTCCCTCCCCACTATGGACTGTTTGGTCCCTCCCCACTATGGACTGTCTGGGCCCACCTCCACTATGTGGACTGTTTGGGCCTACCCCCACTATGTGGACTGTTTGGGCCCCCCCACTATGGACTGTTTAGGCCCCCCCCACTATGGACTGTTTGTGCCCCCCCCACGATGGACTGTTTGGGCCCTCTCCCCCAGTATGGACTGTTTGGGCCCTCTCCCCCACTATGGACTGTTTGGGCCCTCTCCCCCACTATGGACTGTTTGGGCCCTCTCCCCCACTATGGACTGTTTGGGCCCTCTCCACCATTATGGACTGTTTGGGCCCCCTCCCCCATTATGGGCTGTTTGGGTCCCCAGACTGTTTGGGCCCCCTCCCCCACTATGGACTGTTTGGGCCCCCTACCCCACTATGGCCTGTCTGGGCCCACCCCCACTATGGACTGTTTTTGCCCACCCCCCACTATGGACTGTTTGGGCCCTCTCCCCCACTGTGGACTGTTTGGGCCCTCTCCCCCACTGTGGACTGTTTGGGCCCTCTCCCCCACTATGGACTGTTTGGGCCCTCTCCCCCACTATGGACTGTTTGGGGCCTCTCCCCCACTATGGACTGTTTGAGCCCTCTCCACCACTATGGACTGTATGGTCCCCTCCCACTATGGACTTTTTTTTGGGCCCCTCCCACTATGGACTGTATGAGGCCCGTACCATTATGTACTCTATGTGGGCCCCTCCCAATATGGACTGTTTTTGGCCCCCCACTATGGACTCTTTGGGCCCCCCACTATGGACTGTTTGGCCCTCCCATTATGGACTGTTTGGTCCCTCCCCACTATGGACTGTTTGGGCTCCCCACTATGGACTGTTTGGGCCCCCCACTATGGACTGTTTGGGCCCCCGACTGTGGACTGTTTGGGCCCCCCACTGTGGACTGTTTGGGCCCCTTCCCCCACTATGGACTGTTTGGGCACCCTCCCCCATTATGGACTGTTTGGACCCCCTCCCCCACTATGGACTGTTTGGGCCCCCCCACTATATACTGTTTGGGCCCCCCCCCACTATGGACTGTTTGGGCCCCGCACTATGGACTGTTTGGGCCCCGCCCACGATGGACTATTTGAGCACCCTCCCCACTATGGACTGTATCATCATCATCATCATCTTTTTCATTATCATCATATTTTTCACCATCATCATAATCCTCTCTTTCATCATCATCGTTATCTTCATCGTCTTCAATTTCTTAATCGTCTTCATCATGATATTATCTTCTTCTTCATCATCATCTTATCTTCTTCTTCATCATCATCTTTTTGGCTCCCCACTACGGACTGTTTGGTCCCTCCCCACTTTGGACTGTTGGGTCCCTTCCTACTATGGACTGTTTGGTCCCTCCCCACTATGTGGACTGTTTGGGCCCCCCCACTATGGACTGTTTGTGCCCCCCCCCCACTATGGACTGTTTGGGCTCCCTCCCGCACTGTGGACTGTTTGGTCCCCCCACTATGGACTGTTTGGGCCCTCTCCCCCACTATGGACTGTTTGGACCCTCTCCTCCATTATGGACTGTTTGGGTCCCCTCCCCCACTATGGACTGTTTGGGCCCCCTCCCCCACTATGGACTGTTTGGGCCCCCTGCCCAACTATGGACTGTTTGGGCCCCCTCCCCCACTATGGACTGTTTGAGCCCTCTCCACCACTATGGACTCTTTGGGCCCCCTTCCCGCACTATGGACTGTTGGGTCCCTCCCCACTATGAACTGTTGGGTCCTTCCCCACTATGAACTGTTTTGGCCCCCCTCTATGGACTTTTTGGGCCCTCCCCCACTATGTGGACTGTTTGGGCCCCCCACTATGGACTGTTTGGGCCCCCTCCCGCACTATGGACTGTTTGGGCCCCCTCCCGCACTATGGACTGTTTGGTCCCTCCCGCAGTATGGATTGTTTGGTCCCTCCCGCAGTATGGATTGTTTGGTTCCTCCCCACTATAGACTGTTTGGTCCCCACTATGGGCTGTTTGGGCCCCCCCCCACTATGGACTGTTTGGACCCCCACTATGAACTGTTTGGGCCCCCCACTATGGACTGTATGGACCCGCCCACTATGGACTGTTTTGGTCCCCCATTATGGACTGTTTGGGCCCCCCACTATGGACTGTTTGGGCCCCCCCACTATGGACTATTTGGGCCCCCCCATTTTGGACTGTTTGAGCCCCCAATATGAACTGTTTGGGCCCCTCCTACTAAGGACTGTTTGGGCCCCTCCCACTATGGACTGTATGTGGGCCCTTCCCACTATGGACTGTATTTGGGCCCCTCCCACTATGGACTGTATCAGGCCCCTACCACTATGGACTATATGTGCCCCCCCAACAATGGACTGTATGTGGGCCTCCCACTATGGACTGTATGTGGGCCCCTCCCACTATGGACTGTATGTGGGCTCCTCCCACTATGGACTGTATGAGACCCCTACCACTATGGACTGTATGTGGCCCCTCCCACTATGGACTGTATGTGGGCCCCCCACTATGGATTCTCTTGGTCCCTCACTATGGACTCTTTGGGTCCCCCACTATGGACTCTTTGGGTCCCCCACTATGGACTGTTTGGGCCCTCCCCACTATGGACTGTTTGGGCCCCCCTCTATTGACTGTTTGGCCCCCCCACCGTGGACTGTTTGTGCCCCCCCACTGTGGATTGTTTGGGCCCCCCCACTGTGGACTGTTTGGGCCCCCCACTGTGGACTGTTTGGGCCCCCTCCCCCACTATGAACTGTTTGGGCCCCCCACTATGGACTGTTTGGGCCCCCTCCCCCACTATGGATTGTTTGGGCCCCCCCACTATGGACTGTTTGGGCCCCCTCCCCCACTATGGACTGTTTGGGCCCTCCCCACTATGGACTGTTTGTGCCCCCCCTATGGACTGTTTGGGCCCCCGACTGTGGACTGTTTGGGCCCCCCACTGTGGACTGTTTGGGCCCCTTCCCCCACTATGGACTGTTTGGGCACCCTCCCGCACTATTCATTATCATCATATTTTCACCATCATCATAATCCTCTCTTTCATCATCATCTTTATCTTCATCTTCTTCATCGTCTTCATTTTCTTCATTGTCTTCATCTTCTTCATCATCATATTATCTTCTTCTTCATCATCATCTTATCTTCTCCCCACTACGGACTGTTTGGTCCCTCCCCACTTTGGACTGTTGGGTCCCTCCCCACTATGGACTGTTGGGTCCCTCCCCACTATGGACTGTTTGGTCCCCCCCCTCTATGGACTTTTTGGGCCCTCCCCCACTATGTGGACTGTTTGGGCCCCCCACTATGGACTGTTTGGGCCCCCTCCCGCACTATGGACTGTTTGGGCCCCCTCCCGCACTATGGACTGTTTGGTCCCTCCCGCAGTATGGATTGTTTGGTCCCTCCCGCAGTATGGATTGTTTGGTTCCTCCCCACTATAGACTGTTTGGTCCCCACTATGGGCTGTTTGGGCCCCCCCCCACTATGGACTGTTTGGACCCCCACTATGAACTGTTTGGGCCCCCCACTATGGACTGTATGGACCCGCCCACTATGGACTGTTTTGGTCCCCCATTATGGACTGTTTGGGCCCCCCACTATGGACTGTTTGGGCCCCCCCACTATGGACTATTTGGGCCCCCCCATTTTGGACTGTTTGGGCCCCCCCCCACTATGGACTGTTTGGACCCCCACTATGAACTGTTTGGGCCCCCCACTATGGACTGTATGGACCCGCCCACTATGGACTGTTTTGGTCCCCCATTATGGACTGTTTGGGCCCCCCACTATGGACTGTTTGGGCCCCCCCACTATGGACTATTTGGGCCCCCCCATTTTGGACTGTTTGAGCCCCCAATATGAACTGTTTGGGCCCCTCCTACTAAGGACTGTTTGGGCCCCTCCCACTATGGACTGTATGTGGGCCCTTCCCACTATGGACTGTATTTGGGCCCTCCCCACTATGGACTGTTTGTGCCCCCCCTATGGACTGTTTGGGCCCCCGACTGTGGACTGTTTGGGCCCCCCACTGTGGACTGTTTGGGCCCCTTCCCCCACTATGGACTGTTTGGGCACCCTCCCGCACTATTCATTATCATCATATTTTCACCATCATCATAATCCTCTCTTTCATCATCATCTTTATCTTCATCTTCTTCATCGTCTTCATTTTCTTCATTGTCTTCATCTTCTTCATCATCATATTATCTTCTTCTTCATCATCATCTTATCTTCTCCCCACTACGGACTGTTTGGTCCCTCCCCACTTTGGACTGTTGGGTCCCTCCCCACTATGGACTGTTGGGTCCCTCCCCACTATGGACTGTTTGGTCCCTCCCCACTATGGACTGTTTGGGCCCACCCCCACTATGTGGACTGTTTGGGCCCCCCCACTATGGACTGTTTGTGCCCCCCCACTATGGACTGTTTGGGCTCCCTCCCGCACAATGGACTGTTTGGGCCCTCTCCCCCACTATGGACTGTTTGGGCCCTCTCCTCCATTATGGACTGTTTGGGTCCCCTCCCCCACTATGGTCTGTTTGGGCCCCCTCCCCCACTATGGACTGTTTGGGCCCCCTCCCCCACTATGGACTGTTTGAGCCCTCTTCACCACTATGGACTGTTTGGGCCCCCTCCCGCACTATGGACTGTTGGGTCCCTCCCCACTATGGACTGTTGGGTCCCTCCCCACTATGGACTGTTGGGTCCCCCCCCACTATGGACTGTTGGGCCCCCCCACTATGGACTGTTTGGGCCCTCTCCCACTATGTGGACTGTTTGGGCCCCCCCACTATGGACTGTAGTTAGGCCCCCCTTAGGCCCCCCCACTATGGACTGTTTGGGCCCCCTCCCGCACTATGGACTGTTTGGGCCCCCTCCCGCACTATGGACTGTTTGGGCCCTCCCACACTATGGACTGTTTGGTCCCTCCCCACTATAGACTGTTTGATCCCCACTATGGACTGTTTGGGCCCCCCCCACTATGGATTGTTTGGGCCCCCCCACTATGGACTGTTTTGGCCCCCCACTATGGACTGTTTGGGCCCCCTACTATGAACTGTTTGGACCCGCCCACTATGGACTGTTTGGGCCCCCCCACTATGGACTGTTTGGGCCCCCCCACTATGGACTATTTGGGCCCCCACTTTGGACTGTTTGGGCCCCCAATATGAACTGTTTGGGCCCCTCCCACTAAGGACTGTTTGGGCCCCTCCCACTATGGACTGTATGTGGGCCCTTTCCACTATGGACTGTATGTGGGCCCCTCCCACTATGGACTGTATGAGGCCCCTACCACTATGGACTGTATGTGGCCCCTCCCACTTTGGACTGTATGTGGGCCTACCACTATGTACTGTATGTGGGCCCCTCCCACTATGGAATGTATGTGGGCCCCTCCCACTATGGACTGTATGAGGCCCCTACCACTATGGACTGTATGTGGCCCCTCCCACTATGGACTGTATGTGGGCCCCCCACTATGGAGTCTTTGGGTCCCCCACTATGGACTCTTAGGGCCTGCCCTCTATGGACTGTTTGGGCCCTCCCCACTATGGACTGTTTGGGCCCCCCCACTATGGACTGTTTGCCCCCCCACTGTGGACTGTTTGTGCCCCCCCACTGTGGATTGTTTGGGCCCCCCCACTGTGGACTGTTTGGGCCCCCCACTGTGGACTGTTTGGGCCCCCTCCCCCACTATGAACTGTTTGGGCCCCCCCACTATGGACTGTTTGGGCCCCCTCCCCCACTATGGATTGTTTGGGCCCCCCCACTATGGACTGTTTGGGCCCCCTCCCCCACTATGGACTGTTTGGGCCCTCCCCACTATGGACTGTTTGCCCCCCCCACTGTGGACTGTTTGTGCCCCCCCTATGGACTGTTTGGGCCCCCGACTGTGGACTGTTTGGGCCCCCCACTGTGGACTGTTTGGGCCCCTTCCCCCACTATGGACTGTTTGGGCACCCTCCCGCACTATGAACTGTTTGGACCCCCTCCCCCACTATGGACTGTTTGGGCCCCAACCACTATGGACTGTTTGGGCCCCCCCACTATGGACTGTTTGGGCCCCCCACTATGGACTGTTTGGGCCCCCCACTATGGACTGTTTGGGCCCCGCCCACGATGGACTGTTTGAGCACCCTTCCCACTATGGACTGTATCATCATCATCTTTTTCATTATCATCATATTTTTCACCATCATCATAATCCTCTTTCATCATCATCTTTATCTTCTTCATTTTCTTCATTGTCTTCATCTTCTTCATCATCATATTATCTTCTTCTTCATCATCATCTTATCTTCTCCCCACTACGGACTGTTTGGTCCCTCCCCACTTTGGACTGTTGGGTCCCTCCCCACTATGGACTGTTGGGTCCCTCCCCACTATGGACTGTTTGGTCCCTCCCCACTATGGACTGTTTGGGCCCACCCCCACTATGTGGACTGTTTGGGCCCCCCCCACTATGGACTGTTTGTGCCCCCCCACTATGGACTGTTTGGGCTCCCTCCCGCACAATGGACTGTTTGGTCCCCCCACTATGGACTGTTTGGGCCCTCTCCCCCACTATGGACTGTTTGGGCCCTCTCCTCCATTATGGACTGTTTGGGTCCCCTCCCCCACTATGGACTGTTTGGGCCCCCTCCCCCACTATGGACTGTTTGGGCCCCCTCCCCCACTATGGACTGTTTGAGCCCTCTTCACCACTATGGACTGTTTGGGCCCCCTCCCGCACTATGGACTGTTGGGTCCCTCCCCACTATGGACTGTTGGGTCCCTCCCCACTATGGACTGTTGGGTCCCTCCCCACTATGGACTGTTTGGGCCCCCCCACTATGGACTGTTTGGGCCCTCCCCCACTATGTGGACTGTTTGGGCCCCCCCACTATGGACTGTTTAGGCCCCCCACTATGGACTGTTTGGGCCCCCTCCCGCACTATGGACTGTTTGGGCCCCCTCCCGCACTATGGACTGTTTGGGCCCTCCCACACTATGGACTGTTTGGTCCCTCCCCACTATAGACTGTTTGATCCCCACTATGGACTGTTTGGGCCCCCCCCACTATGGATTGTTTGGGCCCCCCCACTATGGACTGTTTTGGCCCCCACTATGGACTGTTTGGGCCCCCTACTATGAACTGTTTGGACCCGCCCACTATGGACTGTTTGGGCCCCCCACTATGGACTGTTTGGGCCCCCCCACTATGGACTATTTGGGCCCCCCACTTTGGGACTGTTTGGGCCCCCAATATGAACTGTTTGGGCCCCTCCCACTAAGGACTGTTTGGGCCCCTCCCACTATGGACTGTATGTGGGCCCTTTCCACTATGGACTGTATGTGGGCCCCTCCCACTATGGACTGTATGAGGCCCCTACCACTATGGACTGTATGTGGCCCCTCCCACTTTGGACTGTATGTGGGCCTACCACTATGTACTGTATGTGGGCCCCTCCCACTATGGAATGTATGTGGGCCCCTCCCACTATGGACTGTATGAGGCCCCTACCACTATGGACTGTATGTGGCCCCTCCCACTATGGACTGTATGTGGGCCCCCCACTATGGAGTCTTTGGGTCCCCCACTATGGACTCTTAGGGCCTGCCCTCTATGGACTGTTTGGGCCCTCCCCACTATGGACTGTTTGGGCCCCCCCACTATGGACTGTTTGCCCCCCCACTGTGGACTGTTTGTGCCCCCCCACTGTGGATTGTTTGGGCCCCCCCACTGTGGACTGTTTGGGCCCCCCACTGTGGACTGTTTGGGCCCCCTCCCCCACTATGAACTGTTTGGGCCCCCCACTATGGACTGTTTGGGCCCCCTCCCCCACTATGGATTGTTTGGGCCCCCCCACTATGGACTGTTTGGGCCCCCTCCCCCACTATGGACTGTTTGGGCCCTCCCCACTATGGACTGTTTGCCCCCCCCACTGTGGACTGTTTGTGCCCCCCCTATGGACTGTTTGGGCCCCCGACTGTGGACTGTTTGGGCCCCCCACTGTGGACTGTTTGGGCCCCTTCCCCCACTATGGACTGTTTGGGCACCCTCCCGCACTATGAACTGTTTGGACCCCCTCCCCCACTATGGACTGTTTGGGCCCCAACCACTATGGACTGTTTGGGCCCCCCCACTATGGACTGTTTGGGCCCCCCACTATGGACTGTTTGGGCCCCGCCCACGATGGACTGTTTGAGCACCCTTCCCACTATGGACTGTATCATCATCATCTTTTTCATTATCATCATATTTTTCACCATCATCATAATCCTCTTTCATCATCATCTTTATCTTCTTCATTTTCTTCATTGTCTTCATCTTCTTCATCATCATATTATCTTCTTCTTCATCATCATCTTATCTTCTCCCCACTACGGACTGTTTGGTCCCTCCCCACTTTGGACTGTTGGGTCCCTCCCCACTATGTGGACTGTTTGGGCCCCCCCACTATGGACTGTTTGTGCCCCCCCACTATGGACTGTTTGGGCTCCCTCCCGCACAATGGACTGTTTGGTCCCCCCACTATGGACTGTTTGGGCCCTCTCCCCCACTATGGACTGTTTGGGCCCTCTCCTCCATTATGGACTGTTTGGGTCCCCTCCCCCACTATGGACTGTTTGGGCCCCCTCCCCCACTATGGACTGTTTGGGCCCCCTCCCCCACTATGGACTGTTTGAGCCCTCTTCACCACTATGGACTGTTTGGGCCCCCTCCCGCACTATGGACTGTTGGGTCCCTCCCCACTATGGACTGTTGGGTCCCTCCCCACTATGGACTGTTGGGTCCCTCCCCACTATGGACTGTTTGGGCCCCCCCACTATGGACTGTTTGGGCCCTCCCCCACTATGTGGACTGTTTGGGCCCCCCACTATGGACTGTTTAGGCCCCCCCACTATGGACTGTTTGGGCCCCCTCCCGCACTATGGACTGTTTGGGCCCCCTCCCGCACTATGGACTGTTTGGGCCCTCCCACACTATGGACTGTTTGGTCCCTCCCCACTATAGACTGTTTGATCCCCACTATGGACTGTTTGGGCCCCCCCCACTATGGATTGTTTGGGCCCCCCCACTATGGACTGTTTTGGCCCCCCACTATGGACTGTTTGGGCCCCCTACTATGAACTGTTTGGACCCGCCCACTATGGACTGTTTGGGCCCCCCACTATGGACTGTTTGGGCCCCCCCACTATGGACTATTTGGGCCCCCCACTTTGGACTGTTTGGGCCCCCAATATGAACTGTTTGGGCCCCTCCCACTAAGGACTGTTTGGGCCCCTCCCACTATGGACTGTATGTGGGCCCTTTCCACTATGGACTGTATGTGGGCCCCTCCCACTATGGACTGTATGAGGCCCCTACCACTATGGACTGTATGTGGCCCCTCCCACTTTGGACTGTATGTGGGCCTACCACTATGTACTGTATGTGGGCCCCTCCCACTATGGAATGTATGTGGGCCCCTCCCACTATGGACTGTATGAGGCCCCTACCACTATGGACTGTATGTGGCCCCTCCCACTATGGACTGTATGTGGGCCCCCCACTATGGAGTCTTTGGGTCCCCCACTATGGACTCTTAGGGCCTGCCCTCTATGGACTGTTTGGGCCCTCCCCACTATGGACTGTTTGGGCCCCCCCACTATGGACTGTTTGCCCCCCCACTGTGGACTGTTTGTGCCCCCCCACTGTGGATTGTTTGGGCCCCCCCACTGTGGACTGTTTGGGCCCCCCACTGTGGACTGTTTGGGCCCCCTCCCCCACTATGAACTGTTTGGGCCCCCCACTATGGACTGTTTGGGCCCCCTCCCCCACTATGGATTGTTTGGGCCCCCCCACTATGGACTGTTTGGGCCCCCTCCCCCACTATGGACTGTTTGGGCCCTCCCCACTATGGACTGTTTGCCCCCCCCACTGTGGACTGTTTGTGCCCCCCCTATGGACTGTTTGGGCCCCCGACTGTGGACTGTTTGGGCCCCCCACTGTGGACTGTTTGGGCCCCTTCCCCCACTATGGACTGTTTGGGCACCCTCCCGCACTATGAACTGTTTGGACCCCCTCCCCCACTATGGACTGTTTGGGCCCCAACCACTATGGACTGTTTGGGCCCCCCCACTATGGACTGTTTGGGCCCCCCACTATGGACTGTTTGGGCCCCGCCCACGATGGACTGTTTGAGCACCCTTCCCACTATGGACTGTATCATCATCATCTTTTTCATTATCATCATATTTTTCACCATCATCATAATCCTCTTTCATCATCATCTTTATCTTCTTCATTTTCTTCATTGTCTTCATCTTCTTCATCATCATATTATCTTCTTCTTCATCATCATCTTATCTTCTCCCCACTACGGACTGTTTGGTCCCTCCCCACTTTGGACTGTTGGGTCCCTCCCCACTATGGACTGTTGGGTCCCTCCCCACTATGGACTGTTTGGTCCCTCCCCACTATGGACTGTTTGGGCCCACCCCCACTATGTGGACTGTTTGGGCCCCCCCACTATGGACTGTTTGTGCCCCCCCACTATGGACTGTTTGGGCTCCCTCCCGCACAATGGACTGTTTGGTCCCCCCACTATGGACTGTTTGGGCCCTCTCCCCCACTATGGACTGTTTGGGCCCTCTCCTCCATTATGGACTGTTTGGGTCCCCTCCCCCACTATGGACTGTTTGGGCCCCCTCCCCCACTATGGACTGTTTGGGCCCCCTCCCCCACTATGGACTGTTTGAGCCCTCTTCACCACTATGGACTGTTTGGGCCCCCTCCCGCACTATGGACTGTTGGGTCCCTCCCCACTATGGACTGTTGGGTCCCTCCCCACTATGGACTGTTGGGTCCCTCCCCACTATGGACTGTTTGGGCCCCCCCACTATGGACTGTTTGGGCCCTCCCCCACTATGTGGACTGTTTGGGCCCCCCCACTATGGACTGTTTAGGCCCCCCCACTATAGATTGTTTGGGCCCCCTCCCGCACTATGGACTGTTTGGGCCCCCTCCCGCACTATGGACTGTTTGGGCCCTCCCACACTATGGACTGTTTGGTCCCTCCCCACTATAGACTGTTTGATCCCCACTATGGACTGTTTGGGCCCCTCCACTATGGATTGTTTGGGCCCCCCCACTATGGACTGTTTTGGCCCCCCACTATGGACTGTTTGGGCCCCCCACTATGAACTGTTTGGACCCGCCCACTATGGACTGTTTGGGCCCCCCACTATGGACTGTTTGGGCCCCCCCACTATGGACTATTTGGGCCCCCCACTTTGGACTGTTTGGGCCCCCAATATGAACTGTTTGGGCCCCTCCCACTAAGGACTGTTTGGGCCCCTCCCACTATGGACTGTATGTGGGCCCTTTCCACTATGGACTGTATGTGGGCCCCTCCCACTATGGACTGTATGAGGCCCCTACCACTATGGACTGTATGTGGCCCCTCCCACTTTGGACTGTATGTGGGCCTACCACTATGTACTGTATGTGGGCCCCTCCCACTATGGAATGTATGTGGGCCCCTCCCACTATGGACTGTATGAGGCCCCTACCACTATGGACTGTATGTGGCCCCTCCCACTATGGACTGTATGTGGGTCCCCCCACTATGGACTCTTTGGGTCCCCCACAATGGACTCTTAGGGCCTGCCCTCTATGGACTGTTTGGGCCCCCCCACTATGGACTGTTTGCCCCCCCCCACTGTGGACTGTTTGTGCCCCCCCACTGTGGACTGTTTGGGCCCCCCCACTGTGGACTGTTTGGGCCCCCTCCCCCACTGTGGACTGTTTGGGCCCCCTCCCCCACTATGGACTGTTTGGGCCCCCCACTATGGACTGTTTGGGCGCCCTCCCCCACTATGGACTGTTTGGGCCCCCTCCACCACTATGGACTGTTTGGGCCCCCTCCCCCACTATGGACTGTTTGGGCCATCCCACTATTGACTATTTGGGCCCCCCCCACGATGGACTGTTTGAGCCCCCCTCCCCACTATGGACTGTATCATCATCATCTTTTTCATTATCATCTTTTTCATCCTCATCATAATCCTCTCTTTCCTCATCATCTTTATCTTCATCTTCTTCATCGTCTTCATCGTCTTAATTTTCTTCATCGTCTTCATCTTCATCATCATCTTATCTTCTTTTTCATCATCATCTTTTTGGCTCCCCACTTCGGACTGTTTTTTCCCTTCCCACTATGGACTGTTTGGTCCCTCCCCACTATGGACTGTTTGGTCCCTCCCCACTATGGACTGTTTGGTCCCTCCCCACTATGGACTGTTTGGGCCCCCTCCCCCACTATGGAATGTTTGGGCCCCCCCACTATGGACTGTATCATCATCATCATCATCTTTTTCAATATCATCATGTTTTTCATCATCATCTTCATTTTCTTCATCGTCTTCATCATCATATTATCTTCTTCTTCATCATCTTATCTTCTTCTTCATCATCATCTTTTTGGCTCCCCACTTTGGACTGTTGGGTTTCTCCCCACTATGGACTGTTTGGTCCCTCCCCACTATGGACTGTTTGGGCCCTCTCCCCCACTATGGACTGTTTGGGCCCTCTCCCCCACTATGGACTGTTTCGGGCCTCTCCCCCACTATGGACTGTTTGGGGCCTCTCCCCCACTATGGACTGTTTCAGCCCTCTCCACCACTAAGGACTGTATGGGCCCCTCCCACTATGGACTGTATGTGGGCCCCTCCTGCTATGGACTGTATGTGGGCCCCTCCCACTATGGACTGTATGAGGCCCCTACCACTATGGACTCTATGTGGGCCCCTCCCAATATGGACTGTATTTGGCCCCCCACTATGGACTGTTTGGGCCCTCCCCACTATGGACTGTTTGGCCCTCCCATTATGGACTGTTTCGGCCCCCCCACTATGAACTGATTGGACCCCCCCATGACCCCCTCCCCACTATGGACTATATCATCATCATCATCTTTTTCAATATGATCATCTTTTTCATCATCATCATAATTCTCTTTTTCACCATCATCATCTTTATCTTTTTCTTCATCGTCTTCATCTTCATCGTCTTCATCGTCATCATTGTCTTCATCTTCATCGTCTTCATCATCTTTATCTTCTTCATCATCAGCTTCTCTTCTTCTTCATCATCATCTTTTTGGCTCCCCACTACGGACTGTTTGGTCCCTCCCCACTATGGACTGTTTGGGCCCTCCCCACTATGGACTGTTTGGCCCTCCCATTATGGACTGTTTGGGCCCCCCCCACTATGAACTGATTGGACCCCCCCATGGACTGTTTGGACCCCCCCACAATGGACTGTTTGGAACCCCCACTCTGGATTGTTTGTGCCCCCCCACTATGGACTGTTTGTGCACCCCACTATGGACTGTTTTGGTCCCCCATTATGGACTGTTTGGGCCCCCCACTATGGACTGTTTGGGCCCCCCCACTATGGACTATTTGGGCCCCCCCACTTTGGACTGTTTGAGCCCCCAATATGAACTGTTTGGGCCCCTCCTACTAAGGACTGTTTGGGCCCCTCCCACTATGGACTGTATGTGGGCCCTTCCCACTATGGACTGTATTTGGGCCCCTCCCACTATGGACTGTATCAGGCCCCTACCACTATGGACTATATGTGCCCCCCCAACAATGGACTGTATGTGGGCCTCCCACTATGGACTGTATGTGGGCCCCTCCCACTATGGACTGTATGTGGGCCCCTCCCACTATGGACTGTATGAGACCCCTACCACTATGGACTGTATGTGGCCCCTCCCACTATGGACTGTATGTGGGCCCCCCACTATGGATTCTCTTGGTCCCTCACTATGGACTCTTTGGGTCCCCCACTATGGACTCTTTGGGTCCCCCACTATGGACTGTTTGGGCCCTCCCCACTATGGACTGTTTGGGCCCACCTCTATGGACTGTTTGGCCCCCCCACTGTGGACTGTTTGTGCCCCCCCACTGTGGATTGTTTGGGCCCCCCCACTGTGGACTGTTTGGGCCCCCCACTGTGGACTGTTTGGGCCCCCTCCCCCACTATGAACTGTTTGGGCCCCCCACTATGGACTGTTTGGGCCCCCTCCCCCACTATGGATTGTTTGGGCCCCCCCACTATGGACTGTTTGGGCCCCCTCCCCCACTATGGACTGTTTGGGCCCTCCCCACTATGGACTGTTTGCCCCCCCCCCCCACTGTGGACTGTTTGTGCCCCCCCATGGACTGTTTGGGCCCCCGACTGTGGACTGTTTGGGCCCCCCACTGTGGTCTGTTTGGGCCCCTTCCCCCACTATGGACTGTTTGGGCACCCTCCCGCACTATGAACTGTTTGGACCCCCTCCCCCACTATGAACTGTTTGGGCCCCAACCACTATGGACTGTTTGGGCCCCCCCACTATGGACTGTTTGGGCCCCCCACTATGGACTGTTTGGGCCCCGCCCACGATGGACTGTTTGAGCACCCTCCCCACTATGGACTGTATCATCATCATCATCATCTTTTTCATTATCATCATATTTTTCACCATCATCATAATCCTCTCTTTCATCATCATCTTTATCTTCATCTTCTTCATTGTCTTCATCTTCTTCATCATCATATTATCTTCTTCTTCATCATCATCTTATCTTCTCCCCACTACGGACTGTTTGGTCCCTCCCCACTTTGGACTGTTGGGTCCCTCCCCACTATGGACTGTTGGGTCCCTCCCCACTATGGACTGTTTGGTCCCTCCCCACTATGGACTGGTTGGGCCCACCCCCACTATGTGGACTGTTTGGGCCCCCCCACTATGGACTGTTTGTGCCCCCCCACTATGGACTGTTTGGGCTCCCTCCCGAACAATGGACTGTTTGGTCCCCCCACTATGGACTGTTTGGGCCCTCTCCCCCACTATGGACTGTTTGGGCCCTCTCCTCCATTATGGACTGTTTGGGTCCCCTCCCCCACTATGGACTGTTTGGGCCCCCTCCCCCACTATGGACTGTTTGAGCCCTCTTCACCACTATGGACTGTTTGGGCCCCCTCCCGCACTATGGACTGTTGGGTCCCTCCCCACTATGGACTGTTGGGTCCCTCCCCACTATGGACTGTTGGGTCCCTCCCCACTATGGACTGTTTGGGCCCCCCCACTATGGACTGTTTGGGCCCTCCCCCACTATGTAGACTGTTTGGGCCCCCCCACTATGGACTGTTTAGGCCCCCCCACTATAGATTGTTTGGGCCCCCTCCCGCACTATGGACTTTTTGGGCCCTCCCACACTATGGACTGTTTGGTTCCTCCCCACTATAGACTGTTTGATCCCCACTATGGACTGTTTGGGCCCCCCCACTATGGATTGTTTGGGCCCCCCCACTATGGACTGTTTTGGCCCCCCACTATGGACTGTTTGGGCCCCCCACTATGAACTGTTTGGACCCGCCCACTATGGACTGTTTGGGCCCCCCACTATGGACTGTTTGGGCCCCCCCACTATGGACTATTTGGGCCCCCCACTTTGGACTGTTTGGGCCCCCAATATGAACTGTTTGGGCCCCTCCCACTAAGGACTGTTTGGGCCCCTCCCACTATGGACTGTATGTGGGCCCTTTCCACTATGGACTGTATGTGGGCCCCTCCCACTATGGACTGTATGAGGCCCCTACCACTATGGACTGTATGTGGCCCCTCCCACTTTGGACTGTATGTGGGCCTACCACTATGTACTGTATGTGGGCCCCTCCCACTATGGAATGTATGTGGGCCCCTCCCACTATGGACTGTATGAGGCCCCTACCACTATGGACTGTATGTGGCCCCTCCCACTATGGACTGTATGTGGGCCCCCCACTATGGAGTCTTTGGGTCCCCCCACTATGGACTCTTTGGGTCCCCCACTATGGACTCTTAGGGCCTGCCCTCTATGGACTGTTTGGGCCCTCCCCACTATGGACTGTTTGGGCCCCCCCACTATGGACTGTTTGCCCCCCCACTGTGGACTGTTTGTGCCCCCCCCACTGTGGACTGTTTGGGCCCCCCCACTGTGGACTGTTTGGGCCCCCTCCCCCACTGTGGACTGTTTGGGCCCCCTCCCCCACTATGGACTGTTTGGGCGCCCTCCCCCACTATGGACTGTTTGGGCCCCCTCCACCACTATGGACTGTTTGGGCCCCCTCCCCCACTATGGACTGTTTGGGCCATCCCACTATTGACTATTTGGGCCCCCCCCCCACGATGGACTGTTTGAGCCCCCCTCCCCACTATGGACTGTATCATCATCTTTTTCATTATCATCTTTTTCATCCTCATCATAATCCTCTCTTTCCTCATCATCTTTATCTTCATCTTCTTCATCGTCTTCATCGTCTTAATTTTCTTCATCGTCTTCATCTTCATCATCATCTTATCTTCTTCTTCATCATCATCTTTTTGGCTCCCCACTTCGGACTGTTTTTTCCCTTCCCACTATGGACTGTTTGGTCCCTCCCCACTATGGACTGTTTGGTCCCTCCCCACTATGGACTGTTTGGTCCCTCCCCACTATGGACTGTTTGGGCCCCCTCCCCCACTATGGAATGTTTGGGCCCCCCCACTATGGACTGTATCATCATCATCATCATCTTTTTCAATATCATCATGTTTTTCATCATCATCTTCATTTTCTTCATCGTCTTCATCATCATATTATCTTCTTCTTCATCATCTTATCTTCTTCTTCATCATCATCTTTTTGGCTCCCCACTTTGGACTGTTGGGTTTCTCCCCACTATGGACTGTTTGGTCCCTCCCCACTATGGACTGTTTGGGCCCTCTCCCCCACTATGGACTGTTTGGGCCCTCTCCCCCACTATGGACTGTTTCGGGCCTCTCCCCCACTATGGACTGTTTGGGGCCTCTCCCCCACTATGGACTGTTTCAGCCCTCTCCACCACTAAGGACTGTATGGGCCCCTCCCACTATGGACTGTATGTGGGCCCCTCCCACTATGGACTGTATGTGGGCCCCTCCCACTATGGACTGTATGAGGCCCCTACCACTATGGACTCTATGTGGGCCCTTCCCAATATGGACTGTATTTGGCCCCCCACTATGGACTGTTTGGGCCCTCCCCACTATGGACTGTTTGGCCCTCCCATTATGGACTGTTTCGGCCCCCCCACTATGAACTGATTGGACCCCCCCATGACCCCCTCCCCACTATGGACTATATCATCATCATCATCTTTTTCAATATGATCATCTTTTTCATCATCATCATAATTCTCTTTTTCAGCATCATCATCTTTATCTTTTTCTTCATCGTCTTCATCTTCATCGTCTTCATCGTCATCATTGTCTTCATCTTCATCGTCTTCATCTTCTTCATCATCTTTATCTTCTTCATCATCAGCTTCTCTTCTTCTTCATCATCATCTTTTTGGCTCCCCACTACGGACTGTTTGGTCCCTCCCCACTATGGACTGTTTGGGCCCTCCCCACTATGGACTGTTTGGCCCTCCCATTATGGACTGTTTGGGCCCCCCCACTATGAACTGATTGGACCCCCCCATGGACTGTTTGGACCCCCCCCACAATGGACTGTTTGGAACCCCCACTCTGGATTGTTTGTGCCCCCCCACTATGGACTGTTTGTGCACCCCACTATGGACTGTTTTGGTCCCCCATTATGGACTGTTTGGGCCCCCCACTATGGACTGTTTGGGCCCCCCACTATGGACTATTTGGGCCCCCCCACTTTGGACTGTTTGAGCCCCCAATATGAACTGTTTGGGCCCCTCCTACTAAGGACTGTTTGGGCCCCTCCCACTATGGACTGTATGTGGGCCCTTCCCACTATGGACTGTATTTGGGCCCCTCCCACTATGGACTGTATCAGGCCCCTACCACTATGGACTATATGTGCCCCCCCAACAATGGACTGTATGTGGGCCTCCCACTATGGACTGTATGTGGGCCCCTCCCACTATGGACTGTATGAGACCCCTACCACTATGGACTGTATGTGGCCCCTCCCACTATGGACTGTATGTGGGCC
Organism: Lithobates pipiens; assembly: GCF_037356315.1. Classification (NCBI taxonomy): domain Eukaryota; kingdom Metazoa; phylum Chordata; class Amphibia; order Anura; family Ranidae; genus Lithobates; species Lithobates pipiens. Next base: position 509,854,964 of record NW_027507903.1, on the reverse strand, counting down.
CCCCACTATGGATTCTCTTGGTCCCTCACTATGGACTCTTTGGGTCCCCCACTATGGACTCTTTGGGTCCCCCACTATGGACTGTTTGGGCCCTCCCCACTATGGACTGTTTGGGCCCCCCTCTATGGACTGTTTGGCCCCCCCACTGTGGACTGTTTGTGCCCCCCCACTGTGGATTGTTTGGGCCCCCCCACTGTGGACTGTTTGGGCCCCCCACTGTGGACTGTTTGGGCCCCCTCCCCACTATGGACTGTTTGGCCCTCCCATTATGGACTGTTTGGGCCCCCCCCCACTATGAACTGATTGGACCCCCCCATGGACTGTTTGGACCCCCCCCACAATGGACTGTTTGGAACCCCCACTCTGGATTGTTTGTGCCCCCCCACTATGGACTGTTTGTGCACCCCACTATGGACTGTTTTGGTCCCCCATTATGGACTGTTTGGGCCCCCCACTATGGACTGTTTGGGCCCCCCACTATGGACTATTTGGGCCCCCCCACTTTGGACTGTTTGAGCCCCCAATATGAACTGTTTGGGCCCCTCCTACTAAGGACTGTTTGGGCCCCTCCCACTATGGACTGTATGTGGGCCCTTCCCACTATGGACTGTATTTGGGCCCCTCCCACTATGGACTGTATCAGGCCCCTACCACTATGGACTATATGTGCCCCCCCAACAATGGACTGTATGTGGGCCTCCCACTATGGACTGTATGTGGGCCCCTCCCACTATGGACTGTATGAGACCCCTACCACTATGGACTGTATGTGGCCCCTCCCACTATGGACTGTATGTGGGCCCCCCACTATGGATTCTCTTGGTCCCTCACTATGGACTCTTTGGGTCCCCCACTATGGACTCTTTGGGTCCCCCACTATGGACTGTTTGGGCCCTCCCCACTATGGACTGTTTGGGCCCCCCTCTATGGACTGTTTGGCCCCCCCACTGTGGACTGTTTGTGCCCCCCCACTGTGGATTGTTTGGGCCCCCCCACTGTGGACTGTTTGGGCCCCCCACTGTGGACTGTTTGGGCCCCCTCCCCCACTATGAACTGTTTGGGCCCCCCACTATGGACTGTTTGGGCCCCCTCCCCCACTATGGATTGTTTGGGCCCCCCCACTATGGACTGTTTGGGCCCCCTCCCCCACTATGGACTGTTTGGGCCCTCCCCAATATGGACTGTTTGCCCCCCCCCACTGTGGACTGTTTGTGCCCCCCCTATGGACTGTTTGGGCCCCCGACTGTGGACTGTTTGGGCCCCCCACTGTGGACTGTTTGGGCCCCTTTCCCCACTATGGACTGTTTGGGCACCCTCCCGCACTATGAACTGTTTGGACCCCCTCCCCCGCTATGGACTGTTTGGGCCCCAACCACTATGGACTGTTTGGGCCCCCCCACTATGGACTGTTTGGGCCCCCCACTATGGACTGTTTGGGCCCCGCCCACGATGGACTGTTTGAGCACCCTCCCCACTATGGACTGTATCATCATCATCATCATCTTTTTCATTATCATCATATTTTTCACCATCATCATAATCCTCTCTTTCATCATCATCTTTATCTTCATCTTCTTCATTTTCTTCATTGTCTTCATCTTCTTCATCATCATATCATCTTCTTCTTCATCATCATCTTATCTTCTCCCCACTACGGACTGTTTGGTCCCTCCCCACTACGGACTGTTTGGTCCCTCCCCACTTTGGACTGTTGGGTCCCTCCCCACTATGGACTGTTGGGTCCCTCCCCACTATGGACTGTTTGGTCCCTCCCCACTATGGACTGTTTGGGCCCACCCCCACTATGTGGACTGTTTGGGCCCCCCCACTATGGACTGTTTGTGCCCCCCCACTATGGACTGTTTGGGCTCCCTCCCGCACAATGGACTGTTTGGTCCCCCCACTATGGACTGTTTGGGCCCTCTCCCCCACTATGGACTGTTTGGGCCCTCTCCTCCATTATGGACTGTTTGGGTCCCCTCCCCCACTATGGACTGTTTGGGCCCCCTCCCCCACTATGGACTGTTTGGGCCCCCTCCCCCACTATGGACTGTTTGAGCCCTCTTCACCACTATGGACTGTTTGGGCCCCCTCCCGCACTATGGACTGTTGGGTCCCTCCCCACTATGGACTGTTGGGTCCCTCCCCACTATGGACTGTTGGGTCCCTCCCCACTATGGACTGTTTGGGCCCCCCCACTATGGACTGTTTGGGCCCTCCCCCACTATGTGGACTGTTTGGGCCCCCCCACTATGGACTGTTTAGGCCCCCCCACTATACATTGTTTGGGCCCCCTCCCGCACTATGGACTGTTTGGGCCCTCCCACACTATGGACTGTTTGGTTCCTCCCCACTATAGACTGTTTGATCCCCACTATGGACTGTTTGGGCCCCCCCACTATGGATTGTTTGGGCCCTCCCACTATGGACTGTTTTGGCCCCCCACTATGGACTGTTTGGGCCCCCCACTATGAACTGTTTGGACCCGCCCACTATGGACTGTTTGGGCCCCCCACTATGGACTGTTTGGGCCCCCCCACTATGGACTATTTGGGCCCCCCACTTTGGACTGTTTGGGCCCCCAATATGAACTGTTTGGGCCCCTCCCACTAAGGACTGTTTGGGCCCCTCCCACTATGGACTGTATGTGGGCCCTTTCCACTATGGACTGTATGTGGGCCCCTCCCACTATGGACTGTATGAGGCCCCTACCACTATGGACTGTATGTGGCCCCTCCCACTTTGGACTGTATGTGGGCCTACCACTATGTACTGTATGTGGGCCCCTCCCACTATGGAATGTATGTGGGCCCCTCCCACTATGGACTGTATGAGGCCCCTACCACTATGGACTGTATGTGGCCCCTCCCACTATGGACTGTATGTGGGCCCCCCACTATGGAGTCTTTGGGTCCCCCCACTATGGACTCTTTGGGTCCCCCACTATGGACTCTTAGGGCCTGCCCTCTATGGACTGTTTGGGCCCTCCCCACTATGGACTGTTTGGGCCCCCCCACTATGGACTGTTTGCCCCCCCACTGTGGACTGTTTGTGCCCCCCCCACTGTGGACTGTTTGGGCCCCCCCACTGTGGACTGTTTGGGCCCCCTCCCCCACTGTGGACTGTTTGGGCCCCCTCCCCCACTATGGACTGTTTGGGCGCCCTCCCCCACTATGGACTGTTTGGGCGCCCTCCCCCACTATGGACTGTTTGAGCCCCCTCCACCACTATGGACTGTTTGGGCCCCCTCCCCCACTATGGACTGTTTGGGCCATCCCACTATTGACTATTTGGGCCCCCCCCATGATGGACTGTTTGAGCCCCCCTCCCCACTATGGACTGTATCATCATCATCTTTTTCATTATCATCTTTTTCATCCTCATCATAATCCTCTCTTTCCTCATCATCTTTATCTTCATCTTCTTCATCCTCTTAATTTTCTTCATCGTCTTCATCTTCATCATCATCTTATCTTCTTCTTCATCATCATCTTTTTGGCTCCCCACTTCGGACTGTTTTTTCCCTTCCCACTATGGACTGTTTGGTCCCTCCCCACTATGGACTGTTTGGTCCCTCCCCACTATGGACTGTTTGGGCCCCCTCCCCCACTATGGAATGTTTGGGCCCCCCCACTATGGACTGTATCATCATCATCATCATCTTTTTCAATATCATCATGTTTTTCATCATCATCTTCATTTTCTTCATCGTCTTCATCATCATATTATCTTCTTCTTCATCATCATCTTATCTTCTTCTTCATCATCATCTTTTTGGCTCCCCACTTTGGACTGTTGGGTTTCTCCCCACTATGGACTGTTTGGTCCCTCCCCACTATGGACTGTTTGGTCCCTCCCCACTATGGACTGTTTGGGCCCTCTCCCCCACTATGGACTGTTTGGGCCCTCTCCCCCACTATGGACTGTTTCGGGCCTCTCCCCCACTATGGACTGTTTGGGGCCTCTCCCCCACTATGGACTGTTTCAGCCCTCTCCACCACTAAGGACTGTATGGGCCCCTCCCACTATGGACTGTATGTGGGCCCCTCCCACTATGGACTGTATGTGGGCCCCTCCCACTATGGACTGTATGTGGGCCCCTCCCACTATGGACTGTATGAGGCCCCTACCACTATGGACTCTATGTGGGCCCCTCCCAATATGGACTGTATTTGGCCCCCCACTATGGACTGTTTGGGCCCTCCCCACTATGGACTGTTTGGCCCTCCCATTATGGACTGTTTCGGCCCCCCCACTATGAACTGATTGGACCCCCCCATGACCCCCTCCCCACTATGGACTATATCATCATCATCATCTTTTTCAATATGATCATCTTTTTCATCATCATCATAATTCTCTTTTTCAGCATCGTCATCTTTATCTTTTTCTTCATCGTCTTCATCTTCATCGTCTTCATCGTCATCATTGTCTTCATCTTCTTCTTCATCATCTTTATCTTCTTCATCATCAGCTTCTCTTCTTCTTCATCATCATCTTTTTGGCTCCCCACTACGGACTGTTTGGTCCCTCCCCACTATGGACTGTTTGGGCCCTCCCCACTATGGACTGTTTGGCCCTCCCATTATGGACTGTTTGGGCCCCCCCCCACTATGAACTGATTGGACCCCCCCATGGACTGTTTGGACCCCCCCACAATGGACTGTTTGGAACCCCCACTCTGGATTGTTTGTGCCCCCCACTATGGACTGTTTGTGCACCCCACTATGGACTGTCCTCCTCTTCTTTTTGGGCACCCTCACCCCTATGGACTGTTTGGGCCCCTTCCCAACTATGGATTGTTTGGGCCCCCCACTATGGACTGTTTGGGCCCTCTCCCCCACTATGGGCTGTTTGGGCCCTCTCCCCCACTATGGACTGTTTGGGCCCATCCCACTATGGACTGTTTGGGCCCGTCCCACTATGGACTTTTTTGGGCCCCTCCCATCATGGACTGTATGTGGGCCCCTCCCATCATGGACTGTATGTGGGCCCCTCCCATCATGGACTGTATGTGGGCCCCTCCCACTATGGACTGTATGTGGGCCCCTCCCATCATGGACTGTATGTGGGCCCCTCCCACTATGGACTCTTTGGACCCCCCACTATGGACTCTTTGGGCCCTCCCCACTATGGACTCTTTGACCCTCCCCACTATGGACTGTTTGGGCCCTCCCCACTATGGACTGTTTGGGTCCCCCCACTATGAACTATTTGGACCCCCACTATGGACTGTTTGGACTCCTCACTATGGATTGTTTGAGCCCCCCCCACTATGGACTGTTTGGGCCCCCCCACTATGGACTGTTTGGGGCCTGTCCCCCACTATGGACTGTTTGGGTCCCGCCACTATGGACTGTTTTGGCCCTGTCCCCCACTATGGACTGTTTGAGCCCCCTCCCCGCTATGGACTGTATCATCATCATCATCTTTTTCAATATGATCATCTTTTTCATCATCATCATAATCCTCTTTTTCAGCATCATCATCTTTATCTTTTTCTTCATCTTCATCGACTTCATCTTCTTCATAATCGTCTTCATCTTCTTCATCATCTTCATCACACCTGATGTACTGACGGCCTATCTCATTTCTTGAGGCTCTGAAATGTCAGGAAAGTACAAATACCCCCCAAATGACCCCTTTTTGAAAAGTAGACAGTCCAAGGTATTTAGTAAGAGGCATGGTGAGTTTTTTGAAGTTGTAATTTTTCCCCGCAATTCTTGGGAAAAAGAAGAATGTTTTTTTTTGTTTTGTTTTTTACAAAATTGTCATAATAACAAGTTATTTCTCATACATAGCATATGCATACTTCCAATTACACCCAAAAATACATTCTGCAACTCTTCCTGAGTATGGCGATACCACATGTGTGGGACTTTTACACAGGCTGGCCACACAGAGAGGCAGCGGAGCACCGTAGGGGGTTCTAGGAGCATAAATGACACCTCTAATTTCCTAACGACCTATTACATTTGTGAATGCCCCGAAGCACCAGGACAGTAGAATTACCCACAAAATTACCCCATTTTGGAAAGCAGACACCCCAACGTATATTCTAGGAGGCACAATGAGTCTTTTGAACAGTTAATTTTTTTCCACAAGTCTTCAGAAAACATGGCAAGAAAATTAAAATCTTTTTTTTTTTTTTTTTTTACACAAAGTTGTCCATTTATAAGATATTTCTAACACATAGCATGTATATAGCAAAAATGACACCCCAAAACACATTCTGCTACTCCTCCTGAGTATTGCGATACCATATGTGTGACACTTTTACACAGCCTGGCCATATACAGAGGACCAACATGGAAGTGGTACCTTCAGGTGTTCTAGGAGCATAAATGACACATCTCATTTTGTTCCTACCTATCACACTTTTGAAGGTCCTGGAGCACCAGGACAAAGCAATTACCCACAAAATGACCCCATTTTGGAAAGCAAACACCTCAATGTGTATTCTATGAGGCATGGTCTGCAAATAGGTACTCCGACGGGCTGGTGACAGGTACTCCGTTGCTCCGACGGGCTGGTGACAGGTACTCCGTTGCTCCGACGGGCTGGTGACAGGTACTCGGGTACTCCGACGGGCTGGTGACAGGTACTCGGGTACTCCGACGGGCTGGTGACAGGTACTCGGGTACTCAGATGAACTGTGACAGGTACTCAGACTGTGACAGGTACTCAGATGAACTGTGACAGGTACTCAGGTACTCAGATGGGCTGTGACAGGTACTCAGATGGGCTATGACAGGTACTCAGATGGACTGTGACAGGTACTCAGATGGACTGTGACAAGTACTCAGATGGACTGTGACAGGTATTCAGATGGACTGTGACAGGTACTAAGATGGGTTGTGACAGGTACTCAGGTACTCAGATGGGCTGTGACAGGTACTCGGGTACTCAGATGGGCTGGGACAGGTACTCGGGTACTCAGATGGACTGTGACGGGTACTCAGATGGGTTGTGACGGGTACTCAGATGGGTTGTGACGGGTACTCAGGTACTCGGGTACTCAGATGGGCTGTGACAGGTACTGGGGTACTCAGATGGGCTATGACAGGTACTCGGGTACTCAGATGGGCTGGGACAGGTACTCGGGTACTCAGATGGGCTGGGATAGGTACTCGGGTACTCAGATGGGCTGGGACAGGTACTCGGGTACTCAGATGGGCTGGGACAGGTACTCAGATGGGCTGACAGGTGCTCAGGTACTCGGATACTCAGATGGACTGTGACAGGTACTCGGGTACTCAGATGGGCTGGAACAGGTACTTGGGTACTCAGATGGGCTGGGACAGGTACTCGGGTACACAGATGGGCTGGGACAGGTACTCAGATGGGCTGGGACAGGTACTCAGATGGGCTGGGACAGGTACTCTGGTACTCAGATGGGCTGTGACAGGTACTCAGGTACTCGGGTACTCAGATGGGCTGTGACAGGTACTCGGGTACTCAGATGGGCTGGGACAGGTACTCAGATGGGCTGACAGGTGCTCAGGTACTCGGATACTCAGATGGACTGTGACAGGTACTTGGTTACTCAGATGGGCTGGAACAGGTACTTGGGTACTCAGATGGGCTGGGACAGGTACTCGGGTACACAGATGGGCTGGGACAGGTACTCAGATGGGCTGGGACAGGTACTCAGATGGGCTGGGACAGGTACTCTGGTACTCAGATGGGCTGTGACAGGTACTCAGGTACTCGGGTACTCAGATGGGCTGTGACAGGTACTCGGGTACTCAGATGGGCTGGGACAGGTACTCAGATGGGCTGGCAGGTGCTCAGGTACTCGGATGGGCTGACAGGTGCTCAGGTACTCGGATGGACTGTGACAGGTACTCAGGTACTCGGATGGACTGTGACAGGTACTCAGGTACTCGGATACTCAGATGGACTGTGACAGATACTCAGTTGGACTGTGACAGGTACTCAGATGGGCTGTGACAGGTACTCAGGTACTGGGGTACTCAGATGGGCTGACAGGTACTCAGGTAATCAGATGGGCTGACAGGTAGTCAGATGGCTGGGACAGGTACTCGGGTACTCAGATGGGCTGATAGATACTCGGGTACTGTGATGGGTGGTGACAGGTACTCAGATGGGCTGTGACAGGTACTCAGGTACTGGGGTACTCAGATGGGCTGACAGGTACTCAGGTAATCAGATGGGCTGACAGGTAGTCAGATGGCTGGGACAGGTACTCGGGTACTCAGATGGGCTGATAGATACTCGGGTACTGTGATGGGTGGTGACAGGTACTTTGATGGGTGGTGACAGGTCCTCTTTATTGGGGGGGGTAATCAGTAATCAGTGTGATTGGTGTGTACACTAGGCGGTAACGAGATGTGAACACGATTGGTGTGTGAGGAGGAGAACCCGGTAACATCTCGTTACCGCGGTTTGTTTACATTCTGTGACTGGACACAGCCAG